>NC_089854.1:14847759-16262270 GCF_036373705.1 Amia ocellicauda | reverse complement strand
GTCTTCTGCTGTTGTAGCCCATCCGCCTCAAGGTTGTACGTGTTGTGGCTTCACAAATGCTTTGCTGCATACCTCGGTTGTAACGAGTGGTTATTTCAGTCAAAGTTGCTCTTCTATCAGCTTGAATCAGTCGGCCCATTCTCCTCTGACCTCTAGCATCAACAAGGCATTTTCGCCCACAGGACTGCCGCATACTGGATGTTTTTCCCTTTTCACACCATTCTTTGTAAACCCTAGAAATGGTTGTGCGTGAAGATCGCAGTAACTGAGCAGATTGTGAAATACTCAGACCGGCCCATCTGGCACCAACAACCATGCCACGCTCAAAATTGCTTAAATCACCTTTCTTTGCCATTCAGACATTCAGTTTGGAGTTCAGGAGATTGTCCTGACCAGGACCACACCCCTAAATGCATTGAAGCAACTGCCATGTGATTGGTTGGTTAGATAATTGCATTAATGAGAAATTGAACAGGTGTTCCTAATAATCCTTTAGGTGAGTGTATATATATATATATATATATATATATACACAGTATATGTATATATATATATATATATATATATATATATACACAGTATATGTATATATATATATATATATATATATATATATATATATATATATATATACACAGTATATATATCAGTGAAACGTTGGTAAAAACAGACCTGTGCTGGAATGAAACCGGAAGAGTCAGGTGATGACTAAAACTGCAATGAGCTTTTTTTAGTCACCATGGGAATTGCTTCTATAACACTGAGGTGGCAGGGAACTTTAATTACGTTCACTGAAGAGTCAGCAATATCAGCCAGCTGGTTTAACCTTCTGTTTAATTGCGTTGCGTTCCGCGGTGTTCAACACCTTCTGCGAAAATACCTGACACAAACAATAGCTTCGTAAAGCGCTAAGCACTCTTGGCACTCTCGATTTAATCCTTTCCACTGGTGTTATTCCAAGCATTGCTTTAATTATGCCATTGATCTTTATCAGGTCCAATTAAATGGCCTGTGCAGAGCAAAAGTCCTGCGAAGGAGGCCCAGGGTTTGGTGGGTTTTTGGTCTGTGGAATGGCAGGAGTAGATGCAGAATTTAGAGCAAGCCTTCATAATCAAATGCTGACATCTACCCAACATATTCATTTCAAATATGACAAGACGGTTTGCAAGAACAACAACAACAAACACAAACAAGCTTTGTATGGGTAATGCTAGAATCAGTGTTCTGCAGGTAGAACACATCCAGGAAATCTTTGATAATGAGGATTGCACTCAAATCAAATCTCTCGCGCTCCCCAAGGGCTTGTGGCAGATTGCGAGTGAATAATCTAAAAACAGAACAACAGAATTTAGTTTTTTTTTTCCCCGTTAAAGCATATTGTAAGGGAGGAGGGGCACCAGCTGTTTTCCTATCCAGATACGCCTTGTCTGATTATGTGACTCAATACTAGGTATGTGATTTAAGGCAAGCTTCTGCACTAGCAATCCCAATATCTCTGTACATATACAATGTAATGACTGGTTTGATATGTCAAATCAAGGCCAAAATATCTTCTAAAAGATGTTTCATAGCATGTTTCTAGTGCATAGCTGATTACAATAACGAAGGTACCGCGCTGGCATTTGAGAATTGATCTCCATCATTATGAATTCCTTCTCGTCTAGTGACAGCTATCCACAAAGCAGATGAAAGAGTCATTGCACATGGTGGGGATCTGCTGTCACTTCCTGCCCTTGTTTAATCAAAGGAGTGAGGTCTTATCATACCAGTGCAGTTGGCAACAGGGCCCACTGTCTGCTCAGGGGAAAAGGCGAGAGGAATAGAGATCCAGGTTCTCAAGAGTTAGTTAAGCTCAAAGGGTTTCCTCACACCCTATGAACTAGCAACTTCTGGCTTCAAGGTTTTTCCCATAAATCAGTTTGAACAAGACAGCCATAAACCAGCCAGAGCAAGAGGATAAATGCATTATTGTTCTCAGTACTGGAGAGGTCAGTGACAAACATATACAGTTACGACTACCTCCTTGTAAAGAGTCTTCTTATGGGAATATTGGGTTTATATGAGTGGAAAGTTGAAACAAATAACCACATATTGATGCACACACTGTGAATGACTGTATACATCATAAAAGCTGAATCCCAATGTTAGGGAAAGCATCCTAAAGCCTGTGTTTAGGGTTTGTAATATTTATTTTATTTTCCCTGGATTTTTACACTTGTTTCACACATCCATGGGTTAAGTATGGACCACTCTATAGGAAGCCCAATGAGTCTTTCCACTGTGGCAAACTGGTTACATGTGTACATCTATTTCTCTTTACAACGCTTCTTGTTCCACTTAGGGATTCAAAGTCCTGAAATACGGGGGTGAAAAGTTTATTCAGTGCCCTATTTGAATGACCCTCTTATCCTCTAATGTAATAGTTGAATGTCATTCCTGCCTAATGGAAAATGGCAATAGAGCTAAACCCTTTTTTTCTCCCTAGTGACTTCCTACATTTCTCCCTGCCCCATTATAAGACACATTAAGAACAAAATTATAAATAAAAGGTAATGGTAGTTATATGTGGACCCAAAAAATGTATTTTTGCTAGCAGGACAAGGTAATCTAGATTCACTTTGCGTATGACACTAATTTAGTTCATATTGGGAAATTGATAGTGTTAGCAGTTGAAGAGGGTATTTCCGTCTGCATGTTAGGGAATTGCTGTGCCATAATTCTGCACTGTGAAAGCAATATGCTGCGGTTTTATGATACAATCTGGAAAAGTCTGTGGAAGGCAGGCTGATAGCTGAGGCCCCCGTGTCACAGCTGTCTGGGGGATTGAAGCTTTCATCTATTACCTTCCTGTGATCGATGGCTGTAAATCATTTTCCCCGAGTGCATTCGCAACACTGTCAGCCAGCAGGGAGCGTGGAAAAAACGAAATGGGCAACAAGCAAAAAAACTACATTTTCTTGACAAAGATTTGTATGTAAGATGTAGACACATACGTATATATCTACAGGCATTACATGTGTTGATCATTCTTGAACTCCTTGCTGTATTAATGAGTTAGCCGTTTAGCCGTGTATAAGTGATGCAAAGGTAGCCCTGTTCGTTTGTTTTGGAGGTGAGCTGTGTTTCTCTCTGGCTGTGCATCAAGCATTTATTTTGTCTTCTGATGACTATGGCAAACTGCAGCATAAATAGTGCATTCATCTCCTCTCTGACTGATTTTCCTTAGCTGAAATTCAGTGCTCACCTGTCTGACTCTACAGCAGGGAGCGGTGGATTAAAAGGATCTGACTTCCTCGCTGTACCCCCGCTTAGGTTTAAATTGGAGCCGAACAATTGATCTTTGAAGGGGAATGAGATTTGTACAGGGAGACTCTGTGCGGTGGTTTATTTCAAGGTCAGATAAGACAGGCATTTGATATTACGAATATACAGGCTTAAAAAGATGTAGCCTTTCTTGCTTACCAAATTATCAATTAAATAGTTGTGCCACTTTGTTTTCATTTTAATGGTTGATTATCATTAGGCAATTAAATGTTCTGCTTCATCTCTCCATCCATGAACATGCCAAAATATGGTCATAAGGTATCATTGTCCAGCAAAGAGCAGGGTTTCTTCCCAGTACAAATGGTTGTAGTTAAAGAGGAACTAGTGTGATTCTTAAAATTATGGTTTTATGCATCTTTAAATGTTGCCATAGTGTATAAGAGAGCACTTTTCCATTTTCCAGAAAACAACTTTTAAAACTTTAAAACGTATCAAAATAATGGCGGATGTCAAACTCTGGCATGCATGCTCTTTCAGGGTTTCAGGGTGTGTCAAGTCATTTCCAAGATAGCGGAAAACACTACAGAAGGTTTCAGATTTGTCTTCCCAACAGCACAGAGTCATTATGTTCAGTGCTGCTTTATCCTTAACATCTTGTACACTAACAATAATAATGGAATATTTAATTCTCAAAATGTATGATCAACTCAGCACTGTGTAAAAGGAATGTTTACATTTAAAAAAGCATAAGAAAGTCAGAAAAAAAAGGAATCAGCTTTAAACTTATTAATTGTATAGTAATATTGTTACATAATCTATAACCAATATGATTGTCATAACTCTTATTATTCATATTGTTTCCCCAAGACATCATATGAGTCAGATGCACCATGTCCCTGACCCTGACCATTTTACGTACTGAAATGTGATATTCTGCCTCTTTTACTGGTCTGTCAAAAGTAGAGGAAGGTGTACTGTTGTGGGTAAAAGAATAGGCACTTCGTCATCCAAAGTCACACACAGTGCCTGGAACACTGAGTCTATGTAATCGGTTAGGATTATTTAATGCATTTTTGTAACACTATATCTAACACATCTAGTGTGAGATATTAGATTAAGAGCTCATCAAATGACTCATATAACAACAACAAAATATATAGAGTATAGCCACCCTTTTTGTATCTCAGCTCTCCCTTGGCTGTTTGTGCATATAGTCGGGCACTATTTTTACTGTAGTGCATGCATATTTAATATAGTGCAATGACAAATACATCACGTAGAGAATAAATCAGATTTTATATTTTATATATAAACATCCATTCAGACTAAAGCTTAAAGCCAAAGCTGTCTGTTTTGTCCTCAAACATTAAGCAATCTGTGTGTCACAACGGCATTACATGTGTTTACAGTATACTATAAAATGAGTATTGTATTTTGGACAAGGTTTTGCTTTAGTGCTTTGCTTGTTTTCAGGTCTATATTCAACGTCGATGATCTGCCATGTTCACTCTGCAGATTTGTTTCCGGTTATTATTATAATGAGGAAATTGAGTGTAACATAGAAACAACACATTCTGTTAACAGATAAACAAATATATTGTACTGAAGTCATTTTTCATTTTGTGCTTTTTTTGTTCTGTTTGGATACCTGCAGTGGAGATTCAATTTCACTTTGTCAAAATTGATATTGTCGAGGAAAATGTTTGTGTGAATTGCGTTGGCTCAATTATGGAACAGAAGGAAGGAATTTCAGTGTTTTTTATTGTCATATCCGGTACAGAATTACATATAGAAAAAATATAAACACATTAGACACACATGATGCCAATGCTGGAATGCACTGCTATTAAAATGATTGCTGCAAATGTTTAATAGAAACTTAGCACTGGAAATAAGTACTAAGTACTGGAAATAAGTGTAATACAAATCACAAAATGTGTTTCCATAACAGTATCTCCAATTAAAATCAATAAAAACAACACAGCAAAGACTATAATGCTATATGGACTGTAATATTAAACTGTAGTGCAACTTATAAATGATGTATTACCACAATGGTAAAACTATACTATAGGAAGATATTATTGAGTTTTGTCCTTGGTATGGTGGTTCAAATCAGCTATGAGAGCAGGCAATCAATAACAGCACTACAGCATGAAAAGACACTGCTATCAATACTCCATTGTCCAGTGGCACATAGGAGACAGACACATAGATATTACATCTAACCTGAAACAAGATCCCCCAGTGACATGGGCTGACCCATCCATATTGGTTCCACAGTGCTAATGTGCAAAAGTGTATTCTTGATCTGTTCGCCTGAAAACAGAATACCAAGGTTGAGCACTGTGTCTCAGCGGTGTGGCTGGAGTCATTTAAGTAACGCCCCTCTCATTTGTCTTTCTGTTGTTAACATGCAGAAAACTATTTTGTAGTATAAAGTTATAATCCAGCTCACTGTGTTTTCAAGATGATAACAAAAGGCCCTTAAATAAATAAAGCAAAGCGAGAAGGTTAGTATTGTTTTACTGCACGCACATCCTTGTAACCTCCCTCAAATGAGACATGATATATTCCCAAACTATCCTGCCTTCAAGTCTAAAGTAGATTCCAGGAGGCGCTGAAGTTCCTAAAGTGTGTTTTTAAGTAAACAGATGATACGCAGCAGGGTAGCAATTCCCTATTGCAGGAACTAATAGAAGCTGCTGGGGAACAGCCACAGACTGAGGCTCCTGTTTTCTGCAATGGTAAAGGCTAACACTACATGTTCTTGTGGATCTGACAGTTGTATTTGACGGGACAGATTATCCTGAATTGTTTGACAGGCAGAGCAGATGCTGATACATGTGTAAATATGAAGAGACTCTTTGAGGAGGTAAATGAGAAAATGGAGTCTGATAGAAGGAGAAAGTACCCATTGAGACAAAGCAAAGGCAGGGAAGAGAAGGAAAAGGGAGAGAATAAGAGAGAAAGGTGAGAAGTTATATATGGTGTGTATTATGCATCTGTGGATCTCATGAAGTGGGATTACGTAGATTGATCACATGCAAAATAAAAGACTCATTGACTGAAAAGGCATTTCTATTGATCTGTTGAGTTCCATCTTGAGTAGCAAGACCTACGCTCCAGTGAAATGTATATATCGGGAGGTAGGGAATCCCTTGTGTTTTGGAGGTGCCATTAAAAGCAAGATATACTAAAGGTGGGAACTCCTTCAATCCACATTCCTCTCTACAACTGACAGCACTCACCACAGAGACCCAGCGATCACAGGCACAAACAGCTATAGCCTGCTTGCAATCCTCTCTCATGGTAAACAGCAATGCGTGTATGATAAAGAGTGACAGTTGAAGTTAAAGCTCCCAGGCAGCCTGAATCAACAATAATAACATGTAGGTCAGGACAGGCGGCAACTGCCATAAGCAATATCACAAATATAAATAATATCATGATTAAAAATACGAAAATCCAACAGGAACCCGGGAATAGGAACTAACACAAGCAAGGTTCACAGCTCAGTCCCTGCGCAACTGATCGATATATCAGAGAATGGTTCCACCTGAGACTACCGAGCTGGCTGGGATATTTAATTGGAACCAACTACAAAAGCCCCTTCCTGAGGACATTACCCACAATGAAGCTGCCAGCAAGTTCACACTCCCCGATCCTAAACTTCTTAAAACTGGGGACACGAAACCTCTGGTAGAAAAGTACCCAATCAGGCATTTGTTTTCCTAATTTCCTTCAGATTGACATGCACTGCTCTGTCACGTGCTCCTCAAAAGGCACAAAACGAGTGGGAGTGGAAGGACCTTATGTTCAAAATTTATTAAAATCCCTCTTATGCAATACTAGAACCACGGAGAGCTGGTTACCAGACCGCTGAATACACGCAATAGGAACATATTTGTGTGTTCTCCAAGCTCAGTCTTTGTTTGCCACAATCCAACAGGTAATGATTTAACAAGACGTGCTTATCCATCAGGGAAAAGGGTTCAGTTGGCTCAGTTAAGTGAATAATTAGTGCCACAAACTAATTCAGATCTCAGGTAGAATGAGAGCCACATAACCCTCTGGCTGTGGAGGACTGGCTTTGAAGAGCACTGATTTATACCTGCTGCAGATGTAATTACCCAAAGGAGTGCAGAGAAATGCTATTCAAACAACATATCTTTCAATCCAATCCAATCCAATCCAGTGCAAGGCTCAACCAGCTCCTTAATTATAGAACTAAACCAATGAATTAACCAAACAAAGAAACAGAGGTGCTGCAATCTTTCAATGGAATAGATGGGGAAGGATTTTGTTGACTACCTCGGGTCTAAGCAGAGATCTCTAGCCCTAGTTATTGAGAGGTACAGTGTCTGTATTTTTTTTAGTTCAAACCATAAGGTTACTGAACCATTCAGTTCACAGATTTAATATTGGTGATCTGACTGTAAACAGCTATGACACCTGGAAACTGGGGCGCTCCATCAACAGGGCTGGAGACCACTGGCTTCAACATGTTGAATGTATTCTGCCCTTTTACAAATATCATTATTTATTTTGTAATTTTGTGCTAATGTTACTTTTAGATATGTCAAGGAGATTTCCGTTTTCACAAATGGCTGAGGGGACTTTTTTTTCCACACTCTCTATCTCTTGCTGTGTGCGGTGGACCAGGTTAACAGCCATACACATTTAATTCAGAGCACTTTGGGATGAGATTGAAAAGAGCTGCAGTAATACTGAGCACCTAGCAGTTAAAATCCCCCTACGGCCACTAGTCTTATTGCTCCTTGGAGAGATTCCAATACAGAAAACTGTTGGTCTAATATCAAGGGCAGCAGTAGTCACCTAGCTATATATATATATATATATATATATATATATATATATATATATATATATAAAGCTTAAACAATGCAATAGACATTCGCAGCTTACCTTTGTTTATTCTAGAGGATACTGTGGAATTGATATATTACAATATAAATCAAAATCTACACACATAATGTCTTCACAATGTCTTAATTTTCCAATATATTTTACTTCAACAACGATGTCATGGTATATCTCAGAATATAATGTTTAATATATCAATGTAAACATACATGTATTTTTAAAGATTTCAGAATTGGTCTGAAATATGTTAAATTACAAAAACTAGATTTCAGATGTATTTCATTAGGTTTTTAAAGTTGTTTTCAAATATTATAATATGTATTTCTAAATGATAACAACTGTAGGCAATTTTTCAATTTAAATTCCCTCTCTATGTAAACACACTATTTCCAAGACATCTCTTAACTAACCAAGTGCCCTTTTAGCCCAGCTATTTATTTTTTATTCATCAACTTGAAAAATATATATATTACTGAAAACACAAGGGGACAACGTGATAAACTGCATTTAAAACTGCATATGTAATTAGTCCAACCTGAGGCAATAATCTTTTCAAAGAGAAATAACTATGTGCAAATTTGAATGCTGAGATGAGTTCACTGTCCAAAACCCTGAAATATCAATCAAGCCACTTCAATGGAACTAATCTAAAGAATAATTAAAGTAATCAACACATCAGCTAGGGCCTAATTAAAAAACTCACACTAACAATGAAGGACATCAGCAGCCCTTGCAGAAGAGAAGTGATTATTAACCACAATAGACCAACATTTACTATGACAGACGTACAAATAGAAACGGAGTGATTTCATGTGGTATGCGGAGAGTCAGCATGACACAGCTTCCTTGTGTTTATTGTCATACTTTAAATCAGTCTTCTTCAGTTTAATCATTACACACATCAATTACAAAATGGTCATCGCTCTTGGCCCTCGTCTTAGCCTAACTAATGGCTTCTGTGCTGATGACTTAATTATGCTTTGTTAGGGTGGATTGATTGTTTTCTCAATGAATATCAGGTTGGTTAGTCAGGGGAGTGGTGCAGGGGCTGACTACAACCTCTGTTCATCTGTAAATACCGATACAACATAAAATGCATTTTGGACTGATTTCAGTGAAACAAAACATCTACTACAGCTTCCAGTCTCTTATACGCTGATAAATAATGTATGCTTGTTTTAGACCTCCAGCAATTTCCTTCTTTTCTTACTTTTCCAGGTCAATGATTGATCTCATTTCATAGCATTTCATTTAGATCTAAATCATACCATTGTTTTCAAATGTCCTACGCCTAACAGCTCTTGTGTTTCTCTAAAACATGAGCAAGACATATCTTGATGCGTCCATAGCAAACTCATGTATAGCGATACAAAATACAACTGCCCCTCACTATCTTGTGTAGCTTTAAAGAAAAAAGAATACTCAGCAATACTCAAACTCTCAAACTCATTTTTGTCCCACTCCTTCATCACTTAAAAGCCTACAGGTTCAATCTATTGGGCATTATAAAAAAAACAAAAAAACTCAGTACCTGACTTTTATCATTTACAACATTTCGAAATCCAAAATGCATTAATTAGATGAACCTGAATTCAGCTTAGCCCACACTTCAAGAACTTTTTCATCAAATCTGTAAATTACTAAAAGAAAGCCAGATCAAAGCATTACTTCAAACGCCCCATCATCAAATCCATAGAATCCTTAAAGACTAGCCCATCTGATAACTTCAAACACCACATGGTTACAAACGCACAGAAAGGTAAAAGAGAAGTGACTGGTCTGACACTACAAACTTTGGAGGACGTGTGTTTGTTGTGCAAGTCCGGCGTTCGTCGGCGTGAGCGGGCAGAGTTGATTAAATGCTGCTGAAGCCATAGTGGAGTGCATACGAGGGCAAATTCCCAACGATGAGGTGGCAAGCGCAACAGCAATGAAAACGAAAAGACACTGAATGCCTTTGGTGTGCCCTGGGATCGCAAGTTGAGTCAGGCAGACTGAAGTAGCCTCTGTCACACACCCCTGAGAGAAAACATGCCTCTTGCTTGAATAACCACCTAACAGCCAAGAAAAGTTAGCGCGAGAGAGAGAGAGCCGCAAGTTTAAAATGGACAATAACCTACAGTGACTTAACCTTAAACATTCAGCCTAAACTCTCTTTGTTTTTCACCATCTTCTTTGAAATACAGTAGATTACATTTTCCTCCAGGTGGTTTTTCTGAGGTGTGTGACATATGTAGCCAAGTGTTTTGTGTGTGTGTGTGTGTGTGTGTGTGTGTGAGTTTGTGTTTTTTCTCTCTCCCCATTTCAGCTGAGGCACACAAATCTAAATAAACGATTGTCTCTCTCCAGGAGGGCTAGTGTGATAAATGTCTCACTGCCCATCAGCACTGGCTTCGGTCAACTGCCAAAATTCATTCCTCACTGTGGCTCTCATTTTCCACCGCAAGCGCCAAGAACACTCCACCGTTAAGCTTCCCTCATAAAGTACAGTGTTTTTATCAGGAGAACAGACATTTATAAACATAACGTCTGCCTTTATCCCTTATTTTCTCTCTCTAGAAATAACAATTGTGTTATTAAGGCTATGTTAATTATGCCCTATATTCAGAAAGAGTAATTGAGAAAAATGATACACACAGAGGGATGTACTGGCAGTAGGGAAGGCAGACTTGTTATTGAGCCGTAATCCTGCCGGTGTAGGGGAAGATACAGAGGGAGACGAGAATTGCTCTCCTCTAGTTTTGTGAGAAGGACATAAGAATTTAGGAAAGATAAAGTTACGAAGGAGAAGAGGTTTTTGAGCTGGGTTTGCATCATCCTTACATTGGAGACCGCTGCTGAATATTAGGAAGTTGCCCGAAGGTGTATGGGTGGATCTAAAGGAAATCTCAAAGCAGTGCAGAAGAGAATAGATTTGCTATACTGTGGAGAATAAGGATTACAAATAACATTTTGCAGGTTGTTACTAAAAACAATACATACAGCCTTTCTTAAGTCCCACTTGATCAATTGTAATTGTATTTATTTAATTTTGTTTTTGCATTATTTATGTTCACCAGAAAGGTGGATGGAGGTACCTAGCCCACTGAAAGGGACGATGTGGTTCTTGATAAGAAAGTTTCAACATTAAAACAGATGAATGACTGCATGACCATATAAATGACACCATCGCAGTCATATTGCAGCAGATTGCGACAAAGTTAGAAGTGAACTCATCAAGTGCATTAAAAATGAGTGTTCATAAACACTCTTTCCTTTGTCATTGATTAATAACGTTTTGATAATGGCTCATATTTTATTGAAGGTGGCAATTAGTATCATCACTATGTTTTATTATATATAATCTGCTCTCGGAATGATTGCCATCCATTATGTTTTCGTGCTGCTTCAAAATGTGGATTAGATTCACTCCTTTTTCCTCCCTCTCACACACTGATATTAATTTATGATATGTTACTTGGGGGTATGAGAAAAAAATAAGTTGAATACTGCTCTACATTCAGAGGGAGCATTTTAAAACCCTGTCAACGTATCAAAAAAAGTGATTCAAAAATTCTCTACAGAATAGCCAAATAAACTGTGCACAGATATTTTAAGACTGGTAAAGTTTAAAGTAAAGGAAAAGATGATTCCCCATGTCACAATTGGGGTATGTGGAACAAAGACAGTTTTTGCAGAAGCTAGCATAGGGTTTTGTGTCTGACTTGAGGCGAAAATCCTTTCAATTTGTATACTGTTGTGTAGGTACAGGTATTAAAAGGAACTCGCACTGAGCTTTGAGGACCTTATATATTTTACTTCCCCCACAAAAATACTCATGCAGAACTCTTTAACAACACATGGCTAGAGAAACATTTTTGAACCCAGTTGCTTTTACTGGGTTGCAATTGATCAATGTCTTGCTCTTTGCTGCTTTGGTAAGTTTATACATCTCAAGTGGTTACTTATTAACAGGGTCTATGTAGGAAAAGAAAACAAAAAACATGTATACATATCCAATTCCTCTTGTGCCCTGATTACTAGGTACGTTGCGAAAGATTGTGGCAGTATTTAATCAGACAACTAGGAATTAGTCAATACGCTTGACAAAATATTCAGTCCACAAAAAAAACAAAAAACAATGGGATATCACTTTCAGGAAATAATGAAATGCAGAATAGCAACAGCCAAAACTGTGGTGTACGGCTTTGAGTATTTAGAGACAATATTATAGCATGGTTGTGGCTTTTCTACTGATCCAAACAATTATTATGCTTATAAGAACATAAGAAAGAGCATAAGAAAGTTTACAAACAAGAGGAGGCCATTCGACCCATCGTGCTCGTTTGGTGTCCATTAATATCTAGGTGAAACATTTGAAAAGAGCATGCACTCTCTCTGGTTGGTTCCCTGACAAATTGAGTTAGAAAGCAGTCATTTACCATCTCAACCAATTCTATTTCTGGTTCTGTATCTATAATGTATATATGTATTTAAAAGATACTTTGGGAGCTGTTTTATTGTCGTGAATTTGTGTGGAAGTTCGCTTCGTTGCTGGATTAATAATGGGTGACTACAACATCTCTCTTACTGGTTCTCATCACAGACATATTCCACAACATCTTTGGGTGACCACTCCCAAATCACACTGTACAATCATCTTTGCAATAGAGCTGCATCACACTGCCAGGCTGGTGGGAAATGTGCAGATTGGAGAGACTGCCAGAAAGAGCACAGCCCAACAATCATGTCTTGTTTCCACCAGCTGGCTGGAGTGAGATGAGAGGAGAGGCATTTCCATGAACCTACAAGGAAAAATAAAAGCCCTTCTTGTGCAGTGGCCCAGCACTAATGTCACACTTCCATTTTTGTATTTGTTTTTAAATGACAGTCTTGGGAAATCACTCTGCTGTGGTCAAATGCAGGCAAAGGGGAGACACACGGTGCAAAATGATTTTCACTTAGCAGTCTTTTGATCGCTATGTATTTGAAAATGTCAATGTCGGATCTCTGTGTGCTGTGCTAAGCTAGCTGCCAGTTGCCAGCTCCATTTTAAGAAAATGGACTTTAGGGACACAGTGGAGCCTTTGTTACAAGCTGTACAGAAGGTCTGAGCAGTTGTGGCCACATCCAAGGGGGAAAACAAAGTTGGTGGAATGAAAACAAGGTGATTACATTCATCTAGTTTTAAAAACAAATACTGCTGTATTAGGGATGGAAGTGTGATGCCCATTACACAGCAGTGGGAGCCATTTCAGGGTTTACAATCTGCAATATGTGTCAATTGCATATAATCAGAAGCTGGTTAGATCATGAACGAGTTTGGAAACAGAGATGTTCACCTTAAAGTATCATGGCAAATCTAAAAGGAAACTATACTTAACATTCTGGGGAGGATAATGGCTAAATACAAAAGAAAGGTTTATTGTAAACTGTATTTAAAAAGGTTGACCACAACTGAATAACTAAATAAATAAGTCAATCAAGTGTTCAAATGATTAAAAAGCTGAAGGGAACAAGCCTATAGACAAACCCTAAAATAAAATAAAATCAAGTTGTCCGTAACTTCTCGTATTTTGGCGATTCACAAATCTCCATTTTAATGGGATGTGCCTTTAAGAAGCAGGACTGATATACCTCACAGAGCCGCACCGAAAGTGAAAATGTATTCACAGAACCTGCAGCATGCTTCACTGTACATTTCCCCGAGGCCCCCCAACACTTCTCTGCTCTTCCCATTATACTTCTGAAATGCTTTCGTCACACGCAACAAACAAAAGCACCAGGGAATAAAGAAAAGAAGAATCAGTCTCCATGACACGAGATTGAAAGGCTGTATACC
The DNA here is from genome assembly GCF_036373705.1 of Amia ocellicauda. Classification (NCBI taxonomy): domain Eukaryota; kingdom Metazoa; phylum Chordata; class Actinopteri; order Amiiformes; family Amiidae; genus Amia; species Amia ocellicauda. Next base: position 16,248,298 of record NC_089854.1, on the reverse strand, counting down.
GTAGGCTTATGTTTTATGTATTATTGTTTTCTTTTTTGTGTCAATTTCTGTATTTTTTGTTTGGTCTCTTTCACATGTCTTACTGTCGATGTCTAAAATATAAACAGTAGAAACTGAGAAGCACTCAGATTCAGAGGAATTGGGTCGGGAAGTAACGCTCATGAGTGAAACTCAAGTTTTCAGACTTATTGTCACATTTATCATTGGAAAGAAAAAAAAACTACGTATCTATGAAAAAAAGAGTAGTTTTGTAGCAGGGGGGGGTGAGAGGGAGATTATCATATCCATACAGGGAAGAGAAGCAATGCAACTGAGCGTCTCTCATCACCTCACCTGGAAGACAACCATTTGCCAGCAATGCAGTCTCTTTTGGTTTTGTCACTCTTGAACACTCAGATACTGTCAGATTCTCTAACACAGAAAAAAATGAAGAAACAAAATATTGGCTCAGAGGTCCTGTGATTCCTTCTGATGCTTTATCAACTGAACACATTCTTCACATCAGTGGCGGCTTCAGAACTACCTTAGTAGCACCAGCTGTGAAGCTCCTGGATATCGCACAGACCTTGATCCAATTCTCAGCGCCATTCACAGCATGCGGTCCCAGGCTCTGCTGTCAATCACCTGGCTGCCCCGATAAACAGGAGATTCCTTTCAAGTAGAAGAGATAGTCAAAGACCTCTTGTCCCCTTTTCTAGTTACATTCACATACACGTGTACCAGGACTAAGCAGGTCTCTGTCTACAATGGAAGAAATCTCCTTTGGCTTCTTTAGATCTTGAAACAAGAGGAGATACAATGGAACATGCACATTCTTCTGCACCTGGGAAAAAATGATGTGGATTGCACTTTTAAGCTCCCCTGTCCCATGCTGTCTAGTTCAAAACAGTGGGAATTATACTGATATACTGAAAAGCAGCCATCTGCTTGAGGGTTTACTGCATTTGTGGATCGTTGACATTTCCTTAGGGTCAGATGAAAGTTACAGGTATCCCTGTTGTGCCTTTGGTCTATCTTCCGTTTAATTAGTCACAGCGTGGATACTACTAAACAGTTTACCATATATCTGTAAAGTGGTATATTAAAAATGATCTGCTGTTCCTTTTATTTTAAGAATTCGTTCAAATCCTGGGGGACATTCAAATCTTGAAAACTGGATTTGTATTCTTCATCTTCTTCATCTTATTATTATAATTATTATAATTATTATAATTATTATTATTATTATTATTATTATTATTATTTGAAATATTAGTTTTAATCCTGGCCCTAGCTCCAGCCATGTGAATCCCAGGCTGTATGTGGAGTAATTAACTATTCATACCTACTGTTAACTCAAACACAATCTTGATCCGCACTAGGAAAGCAGTCCCCTGGCCTCTAAATGGAAGTGAAACAGGGCTTTGATGCAGAGCTCAGTGTCCATGTATTTCTGGATATCTCAATTGTTGCCCTCGGGAACCCCCCGTGATGTTTGGTTTTCATTCCAACTGATCTCTTGATAACTTAGGCTTATTGAACCCCTTATTGAAGTGTATTCTTAATTAGAATGTAAATGAGATTCATAATTGTTTTGTGCACTCATTTCTATATTTCAGAACTGCCCTGCTTTTAGTGTACTGTTGCCAAGAAACCTAGCACACGCATCTCAGCTGCAGTCATAAATAGTTGTTCCCCTATGGCTATTGATACAAAGAGTAATATACAGATACAGGTGGGGCTTACACTGTATCGAGCACAAGAGACCTGCATGGTCTGTGTTGCTTAAATTCCTCTTAAATTCAAATCACTGAACGTATGTGCCTAAATGAAGGGAGTGCTGAAAGCCAGTAATGGAATGCAAAGTCCTAACCCTGTTCAACCTTTTAAGATGTAAAAAGATCAAAGGAGAAAGTGCTAATTGAGCAGGAATTCAATTAAAGGATTTAATTATCCTTAGTTATTACGAGCACAGTTGGAGTGAAAACCACAAGACGCCCATGAGTCCAAGACAGATAAACCCCGCAGTGAAGCCCTACTATATACCACAGCGTTTTGATGGAATCCCCGCACTTGCATTGTTAAGTGCAATCCACTTTTCTAATTAAACTTTTACAAGTGGCTCTCAGAACATTTCATTTGCTGAATCATAGCCTGCAACAGTGATGCTGTCACTTGACTATCACGAACCGTTTTGTGCTTGAATTGTACAGAGGACCCAATTTAAAACAAAGACCGAAAAAAAGGAAGAAAAAGAAAGAAAAGAAAAAGTGGGCTGTGCTCAATCTGGCTGGATAAAGCATACTGCTTCCACTCTGAAATCAAATCCGTCTCAAGATGTATTTTTGTTCTTTTGTGTTCACACCCCCGTGTTCTTAACCGGATTACTGGGACTCGTGATGTTAATGACATGGCAAAAAAATTAAAAAAGAGCATGAACATTTTGTAAAAGCATCTTACCAAGGAGAACATAGTTCATCTGCCAGAATCTCATTATATTGCTGGCTGCCTTAGTTAAACAGCAATGAAGAGTCAACTATTATTTTCCTGCCGTATAATTTTTAAATTAGCTGCTCTAATTAAAGTTCACAGAGCTATTTAGAGGAGATGGGTAACATTTGAAAAATCCAGATCACGCGTTAGGCACTGCGTTAAGAATCAGGAGCAGAGCTCTGGGTTTCACAATGTAGGCCATGTGCTCTCTTGTCTTTAGTCTGCCAGTGTCCTTATTAACAAGATAATTGCACAGTTCTTGCTGTGGCAGGGGCGATAGACTTGAGGGATGGTGGCACATTTATTGGACTTCATTAAGCCTATTAAACTGAATTAGGCAGAAAGGTGGCCTGATCCCACCATTATGGGAAAAATAAAACCGAGGGAAAAAAGGATAAAGAGATGACACACACAGGAGGTAAAGCACGGCGAGGAGGAAAGAGGCACGGCAAAATCTTTTTGCCATGCTCCTCACTTCCAACTCTGCTTCCAAAGACACCTCTCCATTAGCGCGGCGCAGTGCTTTATATTGGAGGAAACAGCTCCGGAGCACTTTTTGTTCGGCGCTCTGCATTAAGACAAATTGACAGACGGTAGGCAGTAGGTAACAAGACGAGACACGTTTTTACATCACATGTATGCTGCTCATGACAAAACGAGTTTACAGATTGGTCCCGCAGGACTGGCAATACAAACACGCTCTGATAACTGTACAGATCTATCAGCTTCAAGTGTATGTGGAAAGCTGGCAGGACTGCGCCTCCACTTTATTTTTGCAACTATCCAATCAACAGCAACCGGTTTGCCTACAATTACAGACGTAGTTGGAAGTATTCACCCCCCTTCGTTCGTAACAACATTTGTCAGTGTTACAGTGAGGGAAAAAAGTATTTGATCCCCTGCTGATTTTGTATGTTTGCCCACTGACAAAGAAATGATCAGTCTATAATTTTAATGGTAGGTGTATATTAACAGTGAGAGACAGAATAACAACAAAAAAATCCAGAAAAACGCATTTCAAAAAAGTTATAAATTGATTTGCATGTTAATAAGTATTTGATCCCCTATCAATCAGCAAGATTTCTGGATCCCAGGTGTCTTTTATACAGGTAACGAGCTGAGATTAGGAGCACTCTCTTAAAGGGAGTGCTCCTAATCTCAGCTCGTTACCTGTATAAAAGACACCTGTCCACAGAAGGAATCAAACAATCAGATTCCAAACTCTCCACCATGGCTAAGACCAAAGAGCTGTCCAAGGATGTCAGGGACAAGATTGTAGACCTACACAAGGCTGGAATGGGCTACAAGACCATCGCCAAGCAGCTTGGTGAGAAGGTGACAACAGTTGGTGTGATTATTTGCAAATGGAAGAAACACAAAATGACTGTCAGTCTCCCTCGGTCTGGGGCTCCATGCAAGATCTCACCTCGTGGAGTTTCAATGATCATGGGAACGGTGAGGAATCAGCCCAGAACTACACGGGAGGATCTTGTTAATGATCTCAAGGCAGCTGGGACCATAGTCACCAAGAAAACAATTGGTAACACACTACGCCGTGAAGGACTGAAATCCTGCAGCACCCGCAAGGTCCCCCTGCTCAAGAAAGCACATGTACAGGGCCATCTGAATGATTCAGAGGAGAACTGGGTGAAAGTGTTAAAGATGAGACAAAAATCAAGCTCTTTGGCATCAACCCTTTTTTGGAGGAGGAGGAATGACCCCAAGAACACCATCCCCACCGTCAAACATGGAGGTGGAAACATTATGCTTTCGGGGTGTTTTTCTGCTAAGGGGACAGGACAACTGCACCGCATCAAAGGGACGATGGACAGGGCCATGTACCATCAAATCTTGGGTGAGAACCTCCTTCCCTCAGCCAGGGCATTGAAAATGGGTCGTGGATGAGTATTCCAGCATGACAATGACCCAAAACACACAGCCAAGGCAACAAAGGAGTGGCTCAAGAAGAAGCACATGAAGGTCCTGGAGTGGCCTAGCCAGTCTCCAGACCTTAACCCCATAGAAAATCTGTGGAGGGAGCTGAAGGTTCGAGTTGCCAAACGTCAGCCTCGAAACCTTAATGACTTGGAGAGGATCTGCAAAGAGGAGTGGGACAAAATCCCTCCTGAGATGTGTGCAAACCTGGTGGCCAACTACAAGAAACGTCTGACCTCTGTGATTGCCAACAAGGGTTTTGCCACCAAGTACTAAGTCGAAGGGGTCAAATACTTATTTCCCTCATTAACATGCAAATCAATTTATAACTTTTTTGAAATGCGTTTTTCTGGATTTTTTTGTGTTATTCTGTCTGTCACTGTTGAAATACACCTACCATTAAAATTATAGACTGATCATTTCTTTGTCAGTGGGCAAACGTACAAAATCAGCAGGGGATCAAATACTTTCTTCACTCACTGTATGTGATTCAAAGTTTTTTTTTGAAGCGGCTCCATCAGCTGGGATTTTTACTGATTTCTCTTGAATGAATCAGCATTCACCAAACTCCAAAAAAGATCAAACTCATACATTTGCATAGTTTAATGATAAATATTGATTAAACTAAATTAATCACGGAATAACATGGTTTCGAATGAAGGGGTGAGAATACTTTCTCCACTGCATGTTTAAGTAGGAAAATAAAATATTGTCTAAGATTTGCATACCGACTTTTAAAGGTGTATAAGTTGGCCACAACCTTGCTGCAACCACAGCTACGTTCATTCCACATGGTCTGCACCAATCCAGTGCTGTTGCTTGAATAGCAGTGGGGTTCCTGAAAAGGAGGAGAACATCTGGATTGGGAGTGTAAAGATGAGAACATTAACTTGTTTGAAAGGAGGAAAGAAAGACAGAAAACGTCTAAAATCGTAGCTAAGCTGGCAGATTGAGTTGCCTAATACTAACAGATGTGAAGACAGTGAGAAAACAGCAGATCAGGAAGATGAATTCAGCCAGTGTGGGGATGCTTACAATCACCCCAGGGCTCCTGGCTGCTGGTGTTACAGTAGAAGGTTTAAAATGCTTAAAATAGAAGTCAAAAAGGTAAAACTGCTGCTCGTTTTCCATATGTCTCTGAAAGATCCTCCTTCTTACTTGGCAGTGCTAGGAGTGTGTGAGGAGGGGGCTGAGGGAGGAGAGAGGGCTCTTCAAACAGCAACCAAAAAAAAAGGAGCATTTTATTAAAACTTCCACTAATGATCCTTCTGTGTGCCTTTCCGCAAACTACAGCTTCCCACCACCTGCTGGCAAGGCACATTTAGTCCAAAATCACCATTAATAGTTTGTTTGTTTTGCTTTGTTTTCCCCCCTTCTCGTCTTTCGATTTTTGCTTTTAATGTAACGAGGATAGCAATTACCAAATACTCGGTGGAAAGCATCAAACAGCAAACACTATATTTAGAAATGGATCATTAGCAGCACACAGACAAATAAGCACACACACACACACACACACACACACACACACACACACACACACACACACACACACACACAGTTTTATATTTTAGTGCAATAATCCCCACCCAACCGAAAATAAAACACAACAATAAAAAGAAACAGGAGAGGATGCCAAACAGACATGCCAGCTTGGCTCCACAATTAGCCCTCTATACTCGCATGGCTTTACTGAGAGACGGCTCTCTGTGTCCCTGGTTTTGCACAGATTCCAAAGAAGCCCCGACAAACAAACAAACCAGGAACACAGAGTCTCCTGTGAACGGCAGACCTCAGACTGAACCCCCAGAGGTGTCCACGTGCAACCACTCTTACTTCCCTGACATCTCATTTACAAATGGACTTATTTGCATTCACACAATTAAAACTAACTTGCACTGGAGGACATAAGAGGGTTGTGCTGTACTTATAGTTGCGGATGTGCTGGGATGCTCGGCGGAGATGCATGAGAGCGCAATGCATTGTATTCTGCTTTATCTCGGAAGACACACACCTACACAAAGCACATCAAATCTATATTATGTTTGCCAAGGCTTTGTGATTACGGTCCCTGGTGACTCGAGCTGATGTTGCTCAAAAGGAGCTGCATGAGTTTGTAAGAAACTGCAGCTACTGAAAATACTCAATTTACTGCTAGACATCCTGTAAATAATTCGGTTCGGTTCAGACAGATATATTATGTTGTGCCGTTACTTACTCTTAAAACACTCGGGAGACCAATATCCATGCAACTACCGTAGACGTTAAGTTTAAAGTACAGTAAAACAAAAACTGTGACAGACCCATAAAAGATTCTGTAAAACTGGACTGAAAGTTGCTGAGATGTTTTTATTGCACACTACAAGCCACTCTGAAGTTACCAGGACATTATTTGGTTCCCCCTCAACATTTCAGCATGATGTAGCAAAGTGACAGTTGTGTGAATCATTTCAAAAGAATCATAATAAAAAAGAAGCAGTCAGCTTGCACTTATTTCATCACCAACTGTGCCAAGCCAAATTTGAACTAAGGGCTCAGGCTGCTGACGGTGGGCAGTTGAAGTAACTCTGTGACGTGCCAGAGAAATTCGGTTAACAGTGGGCTGACAGTGCAGAGGCAAATATAATCTCATTCTCATAAAATGCTGGTTTTCTTTTTCCTTTTTGGCATTGACCTGTCAGTATCCTGTTTTGCTTCTAATAGACAGTATCCTTAGTGCAGTGATATTCAGTCCTTGCCTGCAGCTTTTACAGGTAACTTAACATCTTCAATATGTCCAAACCTGGAAACCCTGCTATTCTTGAGTCTAGACTAACTGGGTCAATAACTGATTCACTCAAGTCAGTAGCTGTTAAAGAGGAAGAACAACTGGAGAAACCCTGTAGCTCTCCAGGACCATAATTCAGTCCATCTATCCTGATGGACAACATATTCATAATAAAGTTCTTCAACAGATATAAGTATCAACCTGAAAAAACAGAGAGAAAGAATGTCCAAGACACCTTAGAGGTCTTGATTTTTTTTAATAGGTAACCAGTTTTCCTCATTTCAGGGTGGGCATATCACATATCACAGTAAGTTGCTACTGACAAAATAAATAAAAAATAAACTCCCTCATAATAAATATATATTTTATGAAGAGAACTGACTAGTCTACCTTGACGTTATCCTGTCTGCAGACACACCCATTGCCAGCCTTAGGAAACAGGCAACATGCAGGAGGAGGCACAAGGAAAAAATGAAATAAACAGATTACAAAGAATGGTATTTAAACATAAGAACATAAGAAGAAAACAAGAAAGTTTTCAAACGAGAGGAGGCCATTTGACCCATCGTGCTCGTTTGGTGTCCATTAATAACTGAGTGATCCAAGGATCCTATCCAGTCTATTTTTAAATGTTCCCAAACTTTCAGCTTCAACCACATCGATGGGGAGTTTGTCATGTGATATACAGCTGCTGTTGCATGTTCAAAAAATTCAAATAAATTAGTAAGACACGATCTGCCTCGTCTAAACCCATGTTGACTATATCCAAGAATATGGTTTTCATTAAGATGCTCCTCTATTTTTTTGTCTTATCATTTGTCTTATCAGTAATACAGGTAAGACTGATTGGTCTGTAATTTCCTGGCTCAGTTTTGTTCCCTTTCTTGTGGATTGGTATGACATTTTCTGTCTTCCAGTCAGTCGGCACATCCCCTGTTCTGAGTGTCTTTGGGAATATTTGAGTTAGCAGCCTATACAATAATTTCCCTCACAGCAATCCAATGGTACAGAGGAAGAATACATATTGGAGCAATGAATGTGCGAGTTAGTGAACTGCTTCTTTATTTCTGTGCAGAGTGATAAGAGGCTCATTGAAGCCAATCTCGCTGTTAATCGATTTGTCTGCACAAAAGACGTTTCAAGGCAATTTGTTTTGATAGGAATAAATGTTGAGAGCTGGCAGCACTGTTTTTAACTTTAATTTGCCCTCCAACAGGGTGTGAGGTGAAGAATAAAAGATCTCTGATACAATTAATTTAATTTCAAAAGAGCTCTTTCATTCTGGACTTAAACAAATAATGAACATATATCAGAACAAGAATATTTCTTAGTAATTTATTTGTTTCACTGGCACCTTTAACGGTGTAACTAACAGTTAATAATGAACTGCAGATAATATATAATTTATGAAAACATAATCTACCTGATAAGCTTTAAAGTGAAATAAGTAAAACATGGACACCTAAGTAAGTTTAACATGCCTACAACATGGTTTGATTTTAATGTAATTACAGTGTTATTTGTGCACATCTGATCAGATTTGCCTCAAATATGACATTTTCTCATTTTCTGCAAAGCCTGTGCAAACATCTGTCGGTTATCATCTGTCAAACATCTGTTAGGTGACGGAACATATCTGAGATATCCTGCTGCAACTTTTACTAGCATGTGATGCATGCAAAATCGGTGTGTCGTGATGGATTTCAGTGTATGAAAGTGGAGTCAAGTATTTCACTTTATGGAAGGCTCCACTGTGGATTATTGATCACAAAGATGCATTTATTTCCTGCGTTGTTGTATTGTTAATCTCAGGGCAGTACTGATCAAGCACAGACTCTTAAGACTACTAAAAGGGAAAAAGTCCCAGTTTTATAATAACCTCATGATGCACGTCTTTCCTGAAATACAATTCTGAGCTGTTTTAGAACATAAGAACAACATAAGAAAGTTTACAAACAAGAGGAGACCATTCGACCCATCGTGCTCGTTTGGTGTCCATTAATAACTGAGTGATCCAAGGATCCTATCCAGTCTATTTTTAAATGTTCACAAATTGTCGCTTCAACCACATCGCTGGGGAGTTTGTTCCAGATTGTGACAACTCTCTGTGTGAAGAAGTGTCTCCTGTTTTCCATCTTGAATGTCTTGAAGCCCAATTTCCATTTGTGTCCCCGGGTGCGTGTGTCCCTGCTGATCTGGAAAAGCTCCTCTGGTTTGATGTGGTCGATGCCTTTCATGATTTTGAAGACTTGGATCAAGTCCCCACGTAGTCTCCTCTATTCCAGGGTGAAAAGGTTCAGTTCCTCAGTCTCTCAGTAGGACATTCCCTTCAGACCTGGAATAGGTCTGGTTGCTCTCCTCTGAACTGCCTCTAGAGCAGCGATATCTTTCTTGAAGTGTGGAGCCCAGAACTGTACACAGTATCCAGATGAGCTCTAACTAGTGCATTGTACAGTCTGAACATTACTGCCCTTGTTCTCAATTCTACTTCTCTGCTTCTTGATTAACACCACATTTTGTCTGGATCGCTACAGCTTTAATGGCCGAACCAGTACAGGTTTGGGCCCTGTTGTCCAGAGAAAGCTGGTTTGAATGTGGGCTATGTGGGCAGTTGCAGTGGGAATTAAGGTAAGGGTTAGGGTAATACATTAATACTTGTCACTTAAACACCCCCCTCCCACACACGCACACAAACCCACACCGTCCCACCTCGTGGTCCTAGCTGTGCATCGGTGACCCAGACTAGAGTGATACCGACTGAGAGAGACATAGCCTTCTCTGAAATGTTAGTGTGCAGTGTGAGCAGACAGCCACACACCACTGGAGAGCTCACTTCTCCAGGGCACATGTGTGGGTAGTAATAAATTACAGACATATTGAATATTTATGATAAGTCAAGCTGGAATCATTAGTACAACCAAGCACATTTTTTCCCCATGTTATTATTACATAACAGAATTTATTTTTTCAATTTTTTTTCCCAACTAGCTCTGACAGAAATAGTTTAAATGAAGAAGGAAAAAAAACAGCATGTTCTCATATCTATCTCTCTTATTTGATCATTATTTGGGAGGCTCCTTTATTAACTACACTGCTACTTTCATAAGAAGTGCTAATTTTTGTAGCGGGTATTTGCTGTATTCACATGTACATTTTCATGTTGCTGTAGAGTCTGTTTTGTCAGTTCATTTCTTTTAACTTGACTATATTCTATTAAATCAGATTCAATATTAACTAAAAGACTATGCCCTATATCTGGTTCTCTTTTGAAAGAAGATTTGACAGTGATACCAAATTATGTGTATTTTTCACTTCTGCATTATGTTGTGTTCAAAGTATTTATGTCAATTTATGTAGATGCCAGGTAAGAGTTAAGCGCCAGTAGTGAATAAAGGGACCATCTTTCTTATATATAACTCCAACTTCATTACAATCAATGCTTAAATATAGAAAGTGCTGCGAGAAGCAAACTATGAACTACAGATCTCTGAGAACAGCGCAAGATCTAAGGCGTCACTGTACCTTTTCATATGGTGTGCATTTTAGCGCTATATCACTCGCTTTAAGATTTATTTATAACTACATTGCTGATGCCTGCATGTAAAATCTGACTATTTTGCAGATGCAAACGTGCTTTGCTGCCAAAGTTTCAAAGCTGCCCAGTCACACCTCTCTCACAGGTTTAAACACTCAGCCATTTGAGAAAAAAAGGAACTGTAGTTTGCCTTCGACCTACTAATATACTTACAGTTCACCCATAAAAATCCATTATCTGCCTATTCTTAAAATTCTTTCGCAATTGCATCTACTGTAAATAGGTCACAGAAAGATGTACGATTTTAGCTGGTCTTGCTTTCCCCCTGTGCTACAGAAATTTGAGTCTGGTTTCTCTTTTTTGTTTGTTTCTGTTTAGTTTTGCTTTCCAGTTTGATCAGTTTTAACACCGCTTTGGGAGCCTCCACAGAGAGACAGCATTGAGGCTGAATACAGTGATGGAGAGCCAAAGCAGACTCAGTCTTCAGAAAGCTGTGTCTGTTCACTGAATGCAGCTGCACTTCATGGATCTTTAAACTGCTAATGGTGCATAGCTAATCAGCTGTCATGATTTACATTAGCTGAAGCCTTGGTGTGGTATCTCTTTGTGCAATACACTTGAGTTGGAAAAGTAGAACTTTGGCTTTCAATGCGTCATTTTTTGGCAAAAACACTGGGCTCCTGTATTTGCATAGACTGTGTTCCTTTGCTTCTTGAAGACACCGGTAAGACTTCTTTACATCAAGGGAGTTAAACCACAGAGCTGCAAAGTGAATGATTGGATTCATCTGCATTTTATTTTATAGTCATCGCCTTATGGAAATCTAATTGAAAATACAGCTATTCTGCACCAGAGATGGGATCAGACAATTTGTGCCAGGGATAGTGGTTGAACAACACTGTGACATACTCAGATGCTTCTGAATCTTTAAAGAGATTACAAGGGGATTTCATTCAAGTCTTCTGGATGCTGAAAGGTATCGACAAAGTCAACCCAAAAAAACAATTCAAGCTCAAGAATTTATAGGGGACTCCAGTAGAGATCAAGAAACATGTCTTCACACAGATCCACGGGTGTCCAGCCATGTAACTGGCTGAAAACTGCACATTGGGATGCTTCAAGAAATGGCTGGATGAGATTCATTAAATAAGCTACAAGCAACCTAGTGAATGTATGGGAATAATGGCCTACTCTTTTATTTTTTCACATGAAGGACATAGGAGAAAAGCTTTTCTTTAAATCAATCCATGCAGTCTCTCGATTCTATCAGTAATAAAAGAAGAGAAAAACAGCAATTCGAGGAGGTAGAATACGTTGATTCATATTTTGCTGTCTTGGTATGATAAGTTTTGCCACGGTGACCCGGTAATGGGGAATTGGAGCTAAATCTGTCATGTTGCAGCAGCAGGTTTAGCATGGCAACAGTCAGCTAACAAAGAGAACAACTGCAGCTCGCTGATGTGTAAACAGATCACCTCTGCGCCATCTGTGCAACACTAATGATTTGTTTTTGCAAACAGTGTCATCCAGAGGATGAGATCTGGAGGTGAGATCCCCACAAGTGTCTCCATGTCAACATCTGTGTTGACTTCCGTGGGCTTGGCAGCCATTCGTCACTGCTGTCCCTGCTCCTCCCTGATAAAGATCATGTTTGCTTTCAGATTGAATTGTTTTTAAATATAATGTGGTTATTAGTATAATTGTCTTAATTTTGTTTTCCATATACACTTATAGAGAAGCCTATATGGAAAACAAAATTAAGACAATTATACTAATAACCATATTATTTTTAAAAACAATTCAAGTCACAGGAACACATCTCTCTCCTGACAATGCCCTATAGATGATTCTGATCTTATAAAGACAACGGCACCTGATGGAACCACAGTCACATGACAAAGCCAGAGAATCTGTTTTACTAGCAATCAAAACCCACACTATAATCCAAAGCCAATCTAACAGGAAGTTTCTGTTGCTTCTGACCTGTCTGTAGATGGCTTATCCTTACTTCCTGACACTGTGGTAGCGTGTTCTAAAGATCCATCTACCAAATCAAGTCACAGAATCACAGTTCTCACAGAATTTTTAGCCTAAATTATTTTTTTTAATGTTCATCTCCTCTTGTTATTAACATGCAAGAAATACTGCCCGATGAGAAATACTCATTTGATTTAGATGCAATTCTGTGTCCGCAATATTGCTGTACAGCATGTTGATAATACTATACAGGTTTTGTAACAGTGCATCAGTGTTTTATGGTGAACATTTTTTAAACCCAGGCGTCTACTTTAGAGTAGTGTATTATTTGGTATATATTTTGAAAAGATGAGATCTTGGGCACAAACAAATTAAATTCTGTGTTGTTTTCCCATTAACCATTAATGGCAATATTTCCATTTGTATATTGCATTGTATATTTCAATAAACCTTATAGCAGTTTACTCTAGTTTAGTTTGCAGTACTGCTGAGAAATAAAGAATTCATAAGTCTTCACTTTCCATCTGCTAACACGGGTTATAACGTGGCCACCCATGATAATAACTGAGCGAAACAAATGAAGCTCATTGCCAAATTCCAGTATTTGCGACTGTCCCAGTGGAGCCAGGAATGTAAAATGTTTTAGTGCAGAATCTCTTCAGTGCAAAGAGGGGTTTTGTTTAAGAAGGCTGGCTTAGAATAGCTTATCAGACTGTATTATACATTGACACAACTGCCTCAGTGAGAGAGCTCCTCAGCCTCGTTTGAAATGCAAATGCTCCTCACACACTCGGTTCTTCCTGAACAAAGACACATAATAGATCCACAGCCAGAATAACCTTGTTTCATTTCCTCTTTGCGAATTTTACTTGTTTGTTTTGGTAATCTGATCATTCTGAATTTAACCCCCCCCCTTCCCAATGTATTAATTTATCAATTAACTGTTAATGCGGTTCAGTCTTCTGAGATGTAAGCTGCAGAAACATTGGTAAAATTCTGAAAATAGTCATTAACAAAAAATCACACACACACACACACAAAACTGCATCAGAGTTAAAAATAAAATAAAAAAATCCATCAAGATAATGAGTCCACAGGTATATAATGAGAAACATGGATTAGAGACATAATTAAGCCTGACTATACAAAGGAATATATCATTTATGCAAATCATATGCAAATACCAGACCCCCTACTCCATTCCTGTGCTACAGTGATGGATAGGAAGTATTTGAATATCTACACTTTATGATATGCAGCCCAGAGGGGGCAACTGGTGAATTCAGTTGCTCTGAATTTCAGCTGAGTGTCTGACCTTTATCCAGATGTCTTGAGATTGATTTGTGACCAGGGAAGTGCACTCCAAATTGCAGTGATTTATGAATATTCCCACTTTAGTCTCATTTTGAAGCTCATCGTACCAAGAATAACACGGATCGGGAAAGACTGGATCTTTACCTATTTTCTGTCCCTGAGGAGAAAGCATCTTCTGACTGATCTGAATAATGGAATTTCCCGGCTTATTTCAAAGACTAATTTATTTGATGGTTGTTTACAGCCTTTACGGCTTCCAAACAGTACCTACTAACACGGAATAAGCCATGTGTTTAAAATATAACATTAGGAGAGAATAGACTTAGAGTGGCACTGTTACGTCTGAAAATGTAAACAGTATCCAATCAAATTTAGCAGAAGAAAACAAGTGGCATTTTGTGTAATCAGAAAGTAAACAGCATTTCAATTTCCCTCATTTCAAGAGCACAGCTTGATCTATATCAGCCAATACAAATAAACGGCAGCCCTGATCAGCAATTAACCTACTTAAAATGCACAAAGCCAAATTCTTTATTTCAGATCGTTGGAAGATGCTTTCCCATTATCAATGATTAGTGCAAACAATTTGTGGACTGCAAATTGAAGGAGAAGGTTGGGGAAATCCATCGTGCAATTAGCGAGCTGATAACGAGTTTCTCCCTGTTTTGATCTGACGTTCATGTTAAGCATTTTTACGGGGAGTGTGCTGAAAAGGAAGCAGTAGAGTGTGAGCTTCTGTCGTCAAAAGGGTTACCAGCATGCACTGTCACTTTAGCTGAGCGATCGGAGCAGGGTTTAAGGTTTGAAGTCACTCTGCTCGGCTAGGCTGTTAAAACAACAATCATTGAGGCAGAAGGGGAGTCAGGAGGTCATGGCCTTCATAACAGACAGTGTGATTGGGGGACTGGCAAGCATAGTCTATGAACGCAAGCGATGAGACATCACGGATCTAGCCTTACATCACAGACACTGCGAACAAAAGGGCACATTTGGAAACAATATAAAAATAGATACTGTATATTTCATGAACTATAAATGATGATGGATTCCATTTAATACAGATTTACCAATATAGTACATACTGTTTTATACAGTTTCTTTGTGTGCTGGTCTATGTGAAAATACAGCCTCCCGCACGTTAAACAGTTTGATTCTTCCCAGCGGGCCACTCTTTGTTTTGTTACAGAACAGCTATTCCCCTGCAGTGTAGTAAAGGACAAGGAGCCATTTTACTCACCAGGTCTATGCTGAATGGCCACGTTGAACAGTCTTCATGTCTCAAAGATAAAAAAGAAAAAAGTATGGCTTATGTTTCTATTTAAGGATAAAACCAAAACTAAAATCATCATCATAACAACAAAAGCGTGTGATCAAAATGTGGCCTATGTACTATTGTGATATATTAGACAGCAGCGTCCTGCCAACATAAGTGGAATTTCAACCAGCATGCTAAACACCTTGTAAGAAAGCTGGGAGTGTAATGGAGTTTCCAGCAGAATAGCATTGAAAAGGGTATCATTACTCACAGAACACCCCTGGGAGGGACTTGACCAGCGATTTCAGAATGAGGCTGCAAAGACCAAGTTCTCTTGCTGCACTTAAAATCTGCACTGCGGGAAGAATGGCACTGCCTCCCCTCCATCAATCATAAAAACTGCAGCAGCCAGGAAAGCCAAGGGTGAGCCTACATTCGGCATTTTATCTGTTGCCCTTATATTGGTAATGCAAAGTAACTATTGAGATATAAGGGTTCAAACCTGGCATGTTTTTATTTGGACAGGCTTATCTGCAATAAGTGAAATCTGATGAGACAGCTTGACAAGGGTTCATGTTTCATAGACATCTAGGTAATTCTGTTATTTTCCACATTACAGAAAAGAAAAAAAAGATGCGTACACAGTCGCAATCAATCAGTTCTGATAAATGATCTGACTGCAGCTCGCAAAATTGACTGATTAGGATCCCATGTGACATATCCCAAGTATATGTAATTTATCTGTTTTATTCATTTCTTTGATTGATAAATGGTCCCAGGGCTAAATATGGTAGGATTAATCAGTCCCCTTTGGAGAGATATTACAGTCAATTCAATCAGTCCTGTTGACAACAAACTCATGTTTTAATGCAGTGGAAGGAGACCGGACAGGTCACAAATTACCTGGGCGAACACGTCTCCCTGAGTTTCTGTTACCATCTCTGTGGTGTCAGCTGTTCTCAGTGTGATGCGGAGTTATGAAAAATGTGGTATTATACTTCCCCGTGTTGCAACAGCTGTTGAAGTCAAGTATCAGTATTTTTTATTTGCGCTGTTAACATGCTGACACGCTCTCTTATGGCAAAAGGTTACAGTCTGGTCCATTTAAGAGGTTTTCCATGTTTTCATGATTTGAGTTGGGGCAGCAGAGGTGGCATGCTCCACTTCTCTTCTGTGTTCTATAGGCATGACCTTTGGGAGACTGTAAGAGGTTGCAGTCATGTCTCGCACACTGCCTATTACACGTTCGAAAAGGCATCACATATGGGTCCTTCTCCACAGGGTAGGTAAAGGTGTGATCTGACAGTGCTGTGAGGTCAGCCCCTCATGTCTGTTTCTCTCTCTTCTTTGCAGACCAATGGGAACGCCCTTGCAATTGCCCTGCCACACTTAGCCCCTGGCACCAGCACTGATGCCCCAAAGCCATCGCCTCCTGCTGCTCCTTCGCACACTGTCCCTATGTAGGTGCCCACACTCTTGCTGTGCCAACCTCTGAGACTCAGCGTGGCGTTCATGAAGTGCCCAGTCCAGCCCTCGCTCACCAGATAGAGGTAAGGAACGGAGCTATGTGCCTCACTGCTGCAGAACATCAACCACTCTGCAGTTTTACAGGGTCACTGCCTGGTTTGGTTATAGCAAGCCTCTATGCAGAAAGATAGTTGATTTTGCATGCTGTAGCCAATAGCCTCTGAAGCTCTCCCTCTTTTATTTGCTGCTGCCTAGAGTTTGGTTTTAATTTACACAGACCGCTAATGGGCAGAATGGAAGGCACTGTATCCCATTTCACATTTGATTGAAACTGAAAATCTAATCTAATGGTTCTCAGCGTTTTTTTCCGTTTTCGTCTGTCTGAAGAAAACATTTTCAATGGGAGCTTGGTGATGGATTGGTTCTTCTCTGTGACATGATGAAGAGGCTAGGCATTGCTTATTCAGTTGTAACCATTTTTTGAATCATTACGAATGTGTAATTTTGGTGGGATGAATATCTGCCTGAAGAAAAAAGTATTTTATTTTCACTTTGCCTTGTTTGTTGACAGCAGATGGAAAGGAAAACACATTCTAGGTTTAGCCGAGCTACATTTTGGGCTATGTACAGTACAAAGTCACAAAAAAAAACTATATATAATAATAATAATAATAATAATAATAATATAACTTTAGATTACTTCTGTGATTGGATTGTGTGATTAAGTGACAATTATTGCCTAAGTGTCACAAAAAGAATATTGTAAAACAGCCCTCCAAGAAATATTGTAATTGCAAAGCTGTTCTGCTTTTTTATAAGGTTAAAAGTACCGTGATTAATGTTTCTACAGAAATAGGTTTTGAGTGTTAGCTTTTATGTGATTAAAGTGCATGTCAACGGAAGTAAAATCTGTAGGCTGATATAGTGTGATGCTGCCCTTAGACGTAATCTCCCACATCAGTAGTTATATCCTAGTGGAAAGAACAGGAGACCTTTTACTGGGAAGGAGTCTTGTAATCACGCTCTATACCACCACATACCTGGGAAATATACCTGTTTCCAAGAACTAACATGCAAAAGTCTGTGAAGATTTGATTTAAATCCCTTTGGATGTCATAACAAAATGTTTGTTTACTTGTTCCTTTGAGGTAAATAAAAGTACAACTGAAAAGCACATCTTGAAAGCTGAAAAGTGGGAAGCAATATTCAAAGATTAACATTACAAGGAAACACACTGCACAAAAGCACACATGAGCGGCACACTCCCTGCACTGTCCTAAACTTTAAGCCTCTGATCAGGCTTTAGTGACCTACTTTTGTGAGAAGAAACCCCCAAATCAGCTGAACGAATGGGGAGCCAAGCCTCTCTGTTCTGCTGCACTGTCATCACTGGCAGAATCACGTGGGGATCCAGGTGGAATGCAATTTGACTTTTTGTTTTTTATATCTTACGTGTGTGTTATTTTTAGCCCCTGCTGATCTGAAATTAGCTGCAGGTTTCCCTTCTGTGTTTCCTGAATGTGGGGGTCTTAATTTGGAATTAAAAAAAAACATGCATACAGCTGCACTGCTCGTCTTGTAACGATCAACACACAGAAAACTAGCCCGATTCCCTAGTTTCATTACCCACCGGGGTGTTGCACAAAGATGAAACAAAACATGCTGTACTGCATTTTTTAAAACTCACTGGACTTCCATTCCCCAGTAGGGCTCCTTAAAAGCTGGACGCTTCAGACAGTTCAGATTTCTTCAGGTGCCTATGGATCAGGAATCAATTGATCATTCTCAGCACTTAAAGCGAATTCATGCTACAGTTTAAGATGGATTTAATTGCCTAATTGCAAGTGCTTTAGAGAACTTGGTGGTTCCATTTAAGTGCTGCTCTGCAGTCTGAGCAAACAATACGCACTGCCTAAATGTCCAGCTATAAACTGAGATATTTGTATTAATCTTTCCTCCAACAGATTTGTGTTGCATAAGCCAGAAGCCAATCATTCACACTTGTTTTAAGTCAGGGGTTCCCAAAGTCTGGTGATGGAGGGCCAATTTCCAGAGGTTGCATGAGATGGGGGGCCACAGTAGAAAATGAACCACCAATGAAAACAAAATATGTCCCAAATCATAGCTTTTTATTTCCTATACATTTCTGTTAGGGAACATTTATGAACTTTAATTGTTGTCTTATTATTTTCCCCCAAATTACATGTGCAATTTGTAAATTTTGTTTCAGAAAGTGTAAACATATAGTAAAAGTTCAGATAAGGGGGGGTTGAAGGTTGACTTTGGGGGGGCGCACCAATCATCCTCGAGGGCCGTATTTGGCCCCTGGACTACACTTTGGGAACCCCTGTTTTAAGCCAATCAGTTGTTTTACATTCTCTATTCTCTATAATCACTGCAACAATAATAGAAAATGATGCTACACAGGTCAAAGTATATAGAAAGAGAATATAGGTGAAAATAATGCGGTAATTTTAGTTTTTAGGCCCAGGTTTTATTTTAGGTTTTGGTTATGGCAGACTAACAAAGAAACAAATGCCTTTTTTGTGCCATTAAACCCTCTTTTAGAGCATGTCCGTAACATTAATAATGCATTATTGACAATTAACCTCAACCTGTTTTTGGAAGATGAGTTCACACGCAAATGAACAAATAAATAAATAAACCAGATTTCAACAAGAAAACACTCTAGGAATAACTCAATTGTTCATTAAGGCACGTCTGAGCTGTCGCTTAAACATCAGCAGTGACTGGCAGACAATCCTTCATCTTATCAAGCGTGATGCTTATCCACAAATCCTCCAAAAGCCTTTTAAAAAAACAACAACAACCCCCCCCAAAAAAAAATCTGATTGCCCGTGTTAAAGTTGGCAGGAGTTATAAATCCCAAACAGCTGGTACACAGCAGAAAAACCATCTTGCTAGAAGAAAAGGTCACCGGAGCTTAGATGCTCATTTTTTAACATATGAAGACTGCTGTTTATATGCTTACCACTGTAGAAAAACAAACAGCCATGAACAGAACACTGCATTTAAACACCCATTTAAAAGGAATCTACTCATCCATTGGTCCCTCCCTCCGTACTACAGTACTACCAGCATACAGATTAGACCTCATAACTTGGTTAGTTCTCCTTACGGCCACTGTTGCTAAACCTATTTAAAAGCCTACATTATTTAAAAGGAGCATCGCGGTCGACCAGTCATTCTGGATTGTGTGTCTTATTTCATTAACATGCAATGATGAAAAAAAAAAAAAAAATCTGTTAGCACAGCTTTAAAAAAGAGCTTGGCTCTGTGTTTAAAAGCAACTAGAGAAGTTTGCACATTTCGAAATCAGACATTAACTGATTTAATGCGCTTCCGGGCTTCTCACAGCATGACTTCATGTTGTGAATCACTTGCCGATGCACTTTCATACCTAAGATTTATTAATGAAGTCTTGTGTCTACTGCAGTTGTTTGTTCTTTAACCACTTCCCCTAAAACCACTCCAAAATATTCCAGAGTAGGGGCCTCCAATCCATGGCAGAGATAGGTGGACATTAGGTTTTCATATACGATTTTTTCTCAGTTCTTAATTTATACAATTAGCTCAAATAGTCTTGTTTTAGCCATTGATTTGAAGACATCGATAAAGCGCATGGATTTTGGGCACTTTGGGACCAGGGATGGAGAGCGCTATTATATGTTGTGCCCTTTTGTCTCATTTTCCATTTCCATTATTGATTTATCCCAGAGCTCCAGTAGGTGGTGTATTTTTGTACTGCATCCCTGATGTCAGTCTATGGTTTCAGTAGACGCACGATCCATGGACAAAAGCTTTCACGCTTTTTTTAGAAAAATAAATACGTAGCCTACAAAGAAGAATAAACATGTTCTTCAAAGTGTTTCAATGTGAGAGCCAGCACACTGAGGTAATGCAAACATACTCACAGTATTAAACAGTCTGGGGCAATAGCTAAGCAATTAAAATCAGATTTTATAGGAGCAGGCCATTTTGGGGGGGAGTCTGATAGAAAGCAATGGAGCAGGAGCTCATACACAACCCTGTGCACCCTCTCCAATTCCTCTTCCCAATAGAATTAAACCCAGGGCTATTACGCTACTGTACATAATGAGAGCCCTGGCCTCCAGTTAGCCGGCCTCACTCCTTCTTGTGTGCGGCACAGTGAGGCCAGAGAGCTACAGGGAAGGCTGCATGGCATCTCTTTGCTTAATTCACTCACACCGTCTGTGAAATGGAGCACCAGTCTTTCCTTTGCAGATATCAAGCTCTTGGGAAGCGGCAGCAGCAAAGGCTGGTATCAAATCCAACTTCCAGACTACTGAGTAGAAAACGAAAAGCCGCAGGGAAACAAAGACACAAAAAAGAAAAGAAAAGAAAAGAAAACCACAGTGCATTTAATTATTTTATGTATACAAGTTTATACATACACTGGCAGTCACAATTACAGGGCTGTGCTCGACTAAGGAAGTGATCTATTGATTGATATGACTTATCTTACAGAATGTATGGTAATGCACTATTTTCTTTCACGCTCATACTAGAATATTTTGATTAAGGTCAAGGCACAGGGCAGGCGAGCACATCATTTTTTCTCAAAGGTGGGGAACTGAGGTTGAGTCTGGCTGTGTGTTTAGGTTCATTATCATGTTTACAAATAATTTTTGCCACCCACAGTTTGCCTGACTGAGGACATTCGTTGACATTGAACATTGTACCTTCTGGTCTTACATTATCTTCTGTTTGCACACTGGCAGAAAAAAAAAAAAACTAAACATCTTCACATTCCCACAGTTGTGTTTACCTCTAGGCACAACACAACTTTGACAACCAACCTCTAGCTTGGTATTGTTCTCACATACTCCCATTGCTCTTGAGGCTGCAAGGTTCAAACATCATTTCATCTGTACATAACATTTTCCTCCATCACTCTTTGGAATCGATTCCTATGTTCAAGTGCCCATTCTAAACATTGTTTTTGTATCATTCTTTTTTCTCGAAGAAGGTGTTTTTAACTTCCACATTTTCCCTGACATCAGACTTCTAAATCTACAGTTTATTTTGATTTGGAGAGATTGGAAACATAATTCAACACAACTGCAAGCTGAGTGCTGGTTGGGGCAATGGGAAGGTTTAATTTGAGATACAGATGATGGGAGGAATTGAATAAAGGTTGATTTTAGCTTGTTTTCAGAGTAATATCTTTATCTTTTTAGCTATATAA
Source organism: Amia ocellicauda (assembly GCF_036373705.1). Lineage (NCBI taxonomy): Eukaryota > Metazoa > Chordata > Actinopteri > Amiiformes > Amiidae > Amia > Amia ocellicauda. The sequence goes on along the minus strand of NC_089854.1, from coordinate 16,226,346 downwards.
TATACAACAGTTATGTTTAGTGATCAGGCTTGGGTTACATTTTTGTTTAGGCTAGGGTAAGAGATAGGATTCCCCAATAAACATCTGTGAAGGTTAAGGTATGTGTTTCTACTGGTTTAAGACCAGTGTAGTTTCAGATTGAGCTTTGTTTTCAGATTTTGGTGTTGACAAGGTTAGAAATAATGATTTTTAAATAATAATTGTGTCCTTCAAACTTTGATTTCGTCAAAGAATCCTCCATTTGCAGCAATTACATTCTTGCAGACCTTTGGCATTCTAATTGTCAATTTGTTGAGGTAATGTGAAGAGATTTCACCTCATGCTTCCCGAAGCACCTCCCACAAGTTGGATTGGCCTGATGGGCACTTCTTACGTACCAAACGTTCAAGGTGCTCCCACAACAGCTCATCCGGTGACTCCATTATAGACAGAATACCAGCTGACTGCTTCTTCCCTAAATAGTTATTGCATAGTTTGGAGCTGTGCTTTGGGTCACTGTCCTGTTGTAGGAGGAAATTGGCTCCAATCAAGCGCTGTCCACAGGGTATGGCATTTTGTTGCAAAATGGAGTGATAGCCTTCCTTCTTCAAGATCCCTTTTACCCTGTACAAATCTCCCACTTTACCACTACCAAAGCACCCCCAGACCATCACATTGCCTCCACCATGCTTGACGGATGGAGTCAAGCACTCCTCCAGCATCTTCTCATTTGGTCTGCATCTCACAAATGTGATCCGAACACCTCAAACTTAGATTCGTCTGTCCATAACACTTTTTCCCAATCTTCCTCTGTCCTAGAAGGCCAGCATCCCGGAGTCGCCTCCTCACTGTTGACGTTGAGACTGGTCTTTTGTGGGTGTACTATTTAATGAAACTGCCAGTTGAGGACCTGTGAGGCGTCTGTTTCTCAAACTAGACACTCTAATGTATTTGTCCTCTTGCTTAGTTGTGCACCGGGGCCTCTTTCTATTCTGGTTAGAGCCAGTGTGCGCTGTTCTGTGAAGGGATTAGTACACAGTGCTGTATGAGATCTTCAGTTTCTTGGCAATTTCTCGCATGGAATAGCCTTAATTTCTCAGAACAAGAATAGACTGATGAGTTTCAGATGAAAGTTCTTTGTTTCTGGTCATTTTGAGCCTGTGATCGAACCCACAATTGCAGATGCTACATATACTCAACTAGTCTAAAGAAGGCCAGTTTTATTGCTTCTTTAATCAGCACAACAGTTTTCAGCTGTGCTAACATGATTGCAAAAGGGTTTTCTAATGATCAATTAGCCTTTTAAAATGATAAACTTGGATTAGCAAACATAACGTGCCATTGGAACACAGGACTGATGGTTGCTGATAATGGGCCTCTATGTATGTACCTCTATGTAGATATTACAAATCAGCCGTTTCCAGCTACAATAGTCATTTACAACATTAACAATGTCTACATTGTATTTCTGATCAATTTGATGTTATTTTAATGGACAACAAAATAGCTTTTCTTTCAAAAACAAGGAATTATCTGCTAATAATGCCCAACTTTGGAGCTATACAGGGCATGGCCCACTTTTTACACATTAAGTACATTGTAATAACGCATACTTACACTGTACTTATGAATAACTACTGATGTTGTTTCTGAGTATCTACTATGTAAATACACTGTAACTAGGTAAACCTATTGTAAAGTGTTACCCGTTTACTTTAAAACTGGAGATTAACCGTGTGCATTAGCTAGTGATTTCTGAAAAGTTTTACAATTTCCCTGTAACCTCGATCATTTGATCGCTCGCGAGTGGTTATATCATTTAATTCATCATTCATTTACTTATTTTCTATGTGGAAGCTCAGGGAAAGTGCTGGTGGCTGCTCAATACAACAATTAGGTCAGTGTTCTGTCTCATAACTCCCAGTAGCCTGCAAACATCAGCAACCTACAAACTGCCTACCAGTGGCAGTTTATAATTAATCTTACACAAAAGTGGAGAGCAATATTAAACTCTTGATGGTCTTCTTTCCCCACTAGTTCTCAAAACCATCCTCATTACTCCAGACACTTAACACACAATTACGTGCTGTTTTGCTCCTACACAACACACAATCACACAGATATTTTATCTTCCTTGATTATTTAAATTGCCTCTCATTACAAAAAGCAGGGCTTGTTTTAAGTGTGAACAAGTGTGGTTTTTACCAGTTAATTGCGCTCCAGTAAATTGAGTTGTGCTGTATCAAGTGCCTTTCCACGCCGCTGACTGATTTTAATCTTGTCTCTTTTGTGTGCACATCTCTTTCCCCCCATTTATATGTATACAGCTGTGTCATACTGAAAACGTGTATTTCACCAGGTTTCATTTCATTAATAACTTTTGGTAAAAAAAAAAAATATATATATATGTACAGTGAGGGAAAAAAGAATTTGATCCCCTGCTGATTTTGTATGTTTGCCCACTGACAAAGAAATGATCAGTCTATAATTTTAATGGTAGGTGTATTTTAACAGTGAGAGACAGAATAACAACAAACAAATCCAGAAAAACGCATTTCAAAAAAGTTATAAATTGATTTGCATGTTAATGAGTGAAATAAGTATTTGATCCCCTATCAATCAGCAAGATTTCTGGCTCCCAGGTGTCTTTTATACAGGTAACGAGCTGAGATTAGGAGCACTCTTTTAAAGGGAGTGCTCCTAATCTCAGCTCGTTACCTGTATAAAAGACACCTGTCCACAGAAGCAATCAATCAATCAGATTCCAAACTCTCCACCATGGCCAAGACCAAAGAGCTGTCCAAGGATGTCATGGACAAGATTGTAGACCTACACAAGGCTGGAATGGGCTACAAGACCATCGCCAAGCAGCTTGGTGAGAAGGTGACAACAGTTGGTGCGATTATTCGCAAATGGAAGAAACACAAAATAACTGTCAGTCTCCCTCGGTCTGGGGCTCCATGCAAGATCTCACCTCGTGGAGTTTCAATGATCATGAGAACGGTGAAGAATCAGCCCAGAACTACATGGGAGGATCTTGTTAATGATCTCAAGGCAGCTGGGACCATAGTCACCAAGAAAACAATTGGTAACACACTACGCCGTGAAGGACTGAAATCCTGCAGCGCCCGCACGGTCCCCCTGCTCAAGAAAGCACATGTACAGGCCCGTCTGACGTTTGCCAATGAACATCTGAATGATTCAGAGGAGAACTGGGTGAAAGTGTTGTGGTCAGATGAGACCAAAATAAAGCTCTTTGGCATCAACTCAACTTGCCGTGTTTGGAGGAGGAGGAATGACCCCAAGAACACCATCCCCACCGTCAAACATGGAGGTGGAAACATTATGCTTTGGGGGTGTTTTTCTGCTAAAGGGATAGGACAACTACACCGCATCAAAAGGACGATGGACAGGGCCATGTACCGTCAAATCTTGGGTGAGAACCTCCTTCCCTCAGCCAGGGCATTGAAAATGGGTCGTGGATGGGTATTCCAGCATGACAATGACCCAAAACACACAGCCAAGGCAACAAAAGAGTGGCTCAAGAAGAAGCACATTAAGGTCCTGGAGTGGCCTAGCCAGTCTCCAGACCTTAATCCCATAGACAATCTGTGGAGGGAGCTGAAGGTTCGAGTTGCCAAACGTCAGCCTTGAAACCTTAATGACTTGGAGAGGATCTGCAAAGAGGAGTGGGACAAAATCCCTCCTGAGATGGTGTGCAAACCTGGTGGCCAACTACAAGAAATGTCTGACCTCTGTGATTGCCAACAAGGGTTTTGCCACCAAGTACTAAGTCGAAGGGGTCAAATACTTATTTCCCTCATTAACATGCAAATCAATTTATAACTTTTTTGAAATGCGTTTTTCTGGATTTTTTTGTTGTTATTCTGTCTCTCACTGTTAAAATACACCTACCATTAAAATTATAGACTGATCATTTCTTTGTCAGTGGGCAAACGTACAAAATCAGCAGGGGATCAAATACTTTTTCCCCCACTGTATATATCTATATATCTATATATATCTATATCTATATACACTCACCAAAAGGATTATTAGGAACACCATACTAATACTGTGTTTGACCCCCTTTCGCCTTCAGAACTGCCTTAATTCTATGTGGCATTGATTCAACAAGGTGCTGAAAGCATTCTTTAGAAATGTTGGCCCATATTGATAGGATAGCATCTTGCAGTTGATGGAGATTTGTGGGATGCACATCCAGGGCACGAAGCTCCCATTCCACCACATCCCAAAGATGCTCTATTGGGTTGAGATCTGGTGACTGTGGGGGCCAGTTTAGTACAGTGAACTCATTGTCATGTTCAAGAAACCAATTTGAAATGATTCGACCTTTGTGACATGGTGCATTATCCTGCTGGAAGTAGCCATCAGAGGATGGGTACATGGTGGTCATAAAGGGATGGACATGGTCAGAAACAATGCTCAGGTAGGCCGTGGCATTTAAACGATGCCCAATTGGCACTAAGGGGCCTAAAGTGTGCCAAGAAAACATCCCCCACACCATTACACCACCACCACCAGCCTGCACAGTGGTAACAAGGCATGATGCATCCATGTTCTCATTCTGTTTATGCCAAATTCTGACTCTACCATCTGAATGTCTCAACAGAAATCGAAACTCATCAGACCAGACAACATTTTTCCAGTCTTCAACTGTCTAATTTTGGAGAGCTTGTGCAAATTGTAGCCTCTTTTTCCTATTTGTAGTGGAGATGAGTGGTACCCGGTGGGGTCTTCTGCTGTTGTAGCCCATCCGCCTCAAGGTTGTACGTGTTGTGGCTTCACAAATGCTTTGCTGCATACCTCGGTTGTAACGAGTGGTTATTTCAGTCTAAGTTGCTCTTCTATCAGCTTGAATCAGTCGGCCCATTCTCCTCTGACCTCTAGCATCAACAAGGCATTTTCGCCCACAGGACTGCCGCATACTGGATGTTTTTCCCTTTTCACACCATTCTTTGTAAACCCTAGAAATGGTTGTGCGTGAAAATCCCAGTAACTGAGCAGATTGTGAAATACTCAGACCGACCCGTCTGGCACCAACAACCATGCCACGCTCAAAATTGCTTAAATCACCTTTCATTCCCATTCAGACATTCAGTTTGGAGTTCAGGAGATTGTCTTGACCAGGACCACACCCCTAAATGCATTGAAGCAACTGCCATGTGATTGGTTGATTAGATAATTGCATTAATGAGAAATTGAACAGGTGTTCCTAATAATCCTTTAGGTGAGTGTGTATATATATATATATATATATATATATATATATATATATATATATATATATATTACTACAAATACTACTACTACTACTACTACTACTAACAACATCACAGAAAACAACTTTGCAAACTAGGAAATTACAAATATACAGCATATATAATCTGAATACAACCTCAAACATAAAGAACAATAGTCTTTCTAATTTTAATAGAAATCTTCAAAAGTGGGTGCTAAAGAAACTACGGTAAGAGCAGACTTCAAGCAGTATAGATGTCTGCCTTTAAACTACCCAATTAGACTCTCTTTAAAAATCCAAATAAAGTTTAAAAAATACCTTTTGTTTACTTGCAAGTTCCATATGCTTACTATTGAATTGTATTATATTGTAATCCTGCATCTCACTGGGTGCTGTTGTGGTTTGCTGCTCTGTAGTTGTCATTAGTATCGTATGGCAATTGTTTTCTTAAACTATTGTACATGTTGTAATTTTACAGTTCGTGGTACTATAATGAAATCATTTTTTGAAGCAAGTCACCTTGGATAAAGGCATTAGCATAAATAAATAAATGAGCTACAATCAAACCCACAAAAACAAACAAAGAGCCACGGTTTCACTACCAGAAAAAAAGTGTTCACTTTCTTTTTAGCATCATGCAAGAAGAAGCGTTTGTCTGAAAAACCCAACCGCAAACCGCTACGCCTTCTGACATCGGTGCTTCACATCTATTTAACGTGATCCCTGTGCGGAGAGTGTCACCACGACTCACTGCAGCCTGGACTAACTGCTCCTGACAAAGCTTTTATGTAATGGTTTGCTGATACGCTTTCCCACAGCATTTTCTCTCTGTTTGAAGTCTTTTTTTCTTTCTTCTCTGTTTGTTTTCTTACGTCTGAAATCTCTCTGGCAGGGTCTCCAAAATAACCCCCTCGGAAGCTGTTATTATTTGCTTTCTTCATTTCAGTCAAAGGAACTTCCACAAGCACACCACTTACAGCCCAGCATCATTATTCTGCAGTCAAGGCACACCAGACCACACTTACATGAGTTATGTAACGTGTCATTCTTTATAACTTGTGAGCCCTTCTTTTGTTTTTGAAGATGCTGCTGTCTTGGAGTAAACAAAAAAGTGGCGTGATCTCATATTGCTATGTATAAAAATGGCTGAGAGAATATCCTGGAATGTTTTTGAGAATGTATTGCAGAATTGCATTTGGAAATATAATGCAATGCATTTGAAAACTAGTTTCAGATATAAATCTATTTCAGGCACACACCAACAAATATAAGGATTAAAATGTGTGTCAAATCATACCCAGCATATTTTACACGTACACATATTTATGATATTCATTTCGTGATATTTTTAAATGTGTTTTAGGTTATTATTTTCAATATTGCAAGACATATCTATAATACATCCACATTTATTTACCTCTCTAGGTGGTGGCAGTGATAAAATTCTCTGAAACCTGTACACGCACACACAAACACACACACATATATTTCTTTTTTCTTTCTTTCTTTTCTTTCTTTCCCCAGAAAACAATGAGTCCACTTTTGAATAAAAACTTTTAACATATCGCTAATTATATTAAAGCGTGATCTTAGTAGTTCACTATCTAGCGGGACAGACATTTGACTGTTCTTTGAAGAAAAGGCCAAGAGAACTCATTAGTTATACCCCTGTATTATCATGAACCTCAGTCATGCCCAAGTATGACCAGTTATGAACATCATCATGCTCATACAACTCCAGGACTTTCTACCAGCAGCTTGCAATCACACCCTGAAGCATTCAATCTGCTGTGATGCTTTATTTATCTATGTATTTATTTATTTATGTGTGTCAATTGTCCCTGTATATTGTTATATGGTTACATAATGTCATGTCTATCTTAACTCTTTCATTATATAGCTTACTTTTCTTATGATGGACAGCTAAATCAAAAGTAGGCCTATATTGTAAGTGTGCATTTCTGTATAAACATATAGAGCCAGTCAAAGCCAGCCAGTTGCCAATCTTTTATACAACCACGATTCCCCACTTTGATTTCTTCTAGAGCTGCAGGGAACAATGCACATCCATTGTGGACTGTGCCACTGGCTGCTGCAGGGAACTCCTTTAGAAACAATCAAAATCACACATCCTCAGTCAGATATCAACAGCCCACTCCGAAGCACAGCAATCACACTTCATCAACAATAAGTATTCTGGTTAGAATTCAGTGAATTGTGGTTAATCTATCGATTTACTTGGTTTTATTAGCAACTTATTTATTGTAAGTGTTTCTAATGAAGTGTGTTCAGTTGGCGCTTCCACAAATGAAATTCATGGTAACAAAGCCTTTCACGGCACCCTGACCTGATTCACTTTCCAAGGAGGTAAGCATGCCACCCAGAGTGCGCACCGATATGGCAGTGACAGTCACCAAGCATGACACTGTCCTTCCAAAGGGTAGTTACTGCGATTACACTGAAAGCTGAGTGTGTTTGGATCTATCAGAGAAGGTCAAAAAAGGAGTAAACAGCAAAATGTGCCTTGTTTTGAATAAACAAAACCTGATAATACAATATGTATTTATAAAAACAGCATATTAAAACTGGAATGTATCTGAAGATACTATATCTGCATGTGAGGGTATGTTTTACAATGTATATGTTTGGATAAATATTACTTTAAAACAGGGTAAATGATGGTAAACATTTGGTAAAAGCATGGTAAAAAAAGTATAATCATGGTAAAAATAAATAATAAAATTTTACAAATATGGTAAAACTTGTGGCAGAAATTGATTTGAAATATGTGGTCAAAAGAGGGTAAAATGGTGGTAAAAATGTGATATGAACATGGTAAAAACATGGTCAATCATGGTAAAACGATGGTAAAAATATGGTATCAAAATTTTAAAAATGTGGTAAAATCATGGTAAAAATATAGTATCAAAATTTTAAAAATGTGGTAAAATCATGGTAAAAATATGGTATAAACATCATAAAAACTTGGTAAAATCTATTTCTTTATATTAAAGGGAATGGACTAAGGATTTCTGATCAAGTTTCATAGCACAATAGTTTTGACAGGAATGATTGTGGGTATGGAATAATCATAATAATTGGTACTGAAGCCCTGTATATACTAATTTCATTTCACATCATCATAATAATAATTATTAGCAGTAGTAGTAGCAGCAGCAGCAGTATAAGTTTTAGTATAATGTAGTATTATAACGGGAAATCAAATAATATGCTGTATTAGCACTGCAATGAGAAATTATGGTACACCTCAGCAATGTGGAGAGAATAAGCACTTTAAAGGAATTGAACATCTGTAAGCCCATACCGCTGACTGGCTATAAAATGTAAGGTTCAATGCTGATTGGCTATTGATCGTACAGCATCAGAATGCCATTGTGTGAGAATAGAATTTTACTTGTAGCACCATTATTGTCAATGGGACTTTTGGTGTTTTAAATTGATTATAAATCAATAAAAATCGATCATATCCATACAAAAAGCACAAGCACAACATTAGGTATCATGATAAACCACAGTTCGAAGTTTGGTATGTGTAGCGCAAGAACTGTATGAGGAGTAATACAAAGAATAATAAAGCTTTTGTAAGAGAATACGACTGCATATTTTCAAATGCAGACAAATTGGTTTTATAATGACGTGCTTCAGGTAGTTCCTGGCTGATGAGGTCACTTTGCAAAGTTTTCAACAAGCCCCCCCCCCACACAAATGCTAGATATGATCAGTCAAATATCAGTTGTTAGGGAGTGTGCAGTAGTATACAGGCCCATAGAGGCAGAGAGAGAACTCTTTATCTGAGAATACAGGGTGTAGAGCTAAGTTAAATAATATAAATAGAGAATGAGCAGTTATTGTAGTTCTAAAAGAGCTCTGTAGGATGCACATAAGCACATTTTGCTCTATGTGCCAAAGGAAGATACCTGCAGGCCATGAAACATATACATAGCCTATCTATTTATACACACAAATACATGTGTATACACACACAGTTGGTGTATGGATAGTGAACTAGACTATAATTGCATAGTTATACTACAGTTCTATATACTTTTCCTCCAAACAAACACAAATAAAGCAATAACCGAATCTTACCCAAAGAACATGTATACTTCAGGTTATACCTTCAACGATCACTTTTCTTGAAACAAAAGGACTAAACTGTCCACTGAAACGCCCCTACCCTGTACTTCAGCAGCTTTGATCTCCTGATGAGTAACCAGACTGGGATTTCAGGTAATTCAAATCGGGATTCTGAGGGTTAAAGCTCTGAATGTGACGATGAAGCCATCACCCTGAGAAAACGTCTGAATTAAGAAAGAAAGAAAAAAAACAACAACAAAACATAAAAACAACTCGGTCGATTCAGAGATGTTTGCCCAGAGGGATCGCATTGTGTCGTCTTCTTGAAATGAACATGAAACAGTCACACAAAAGAGAGCTGTCGCCTGCCAGATGCAATTTCACTCTCCTTTGAAGGGAGGATGCTTGTACAGGCAATTCCATTAGGCATGCAAGTACCGTTGTGTTCTGCATAGGCCCCACACCTATGCGAGAATCCATTAAGTTGATCTCAAAACTTCTCTGGGTTGATTACAGTCTCGCTGCCTGGCAACACTGTCTTAGAGAAAACAATCCAGCCACTTGCAATTATACATTTATTAGTATATCAATAAGTAAATCAAACAATTCAAAACAACACATTCAAATCAACAGGTTAAAGGGTAGAGAGATGACCTGGCTTCCTCTTTTGCATGTAAAGGATGCCAAAAAAGCTTGACATTCATTCCCTGCTTTTGAAGACATTCTTGGTGATAACTGACACACGTCTTAGTTCTGTGCTATTCTTCCAGCTTGGCCTGCAAGCTCCTTTTTCATTAGGGAATAGTTATTCGGTATCCATTACAGAGAAATCTTTAGGTCTTTATGGATCATTTAGTGTTCAAGTATGTATGTATTGTACATGTTGTTTCTGTAAGGACTGGTGACCGATTCTGTGGCTGTTGTGGCTCATGAATGAATTGCAAGGATCTACCCGATTAAGCTGCTAATGCTGTAAGTCTGAATCAAGGAACTGATTAAAGCTTCAGATTAGCTCGCTAAAGGAAGTGATGCTAACCAGTTGATGCAGTGCAGCCGTACAGGTAAGGATTACAACGGCAGTTTAATTGGGAACACTGTTTTTGTTACTGTTACGGTATCTTTCTACTCCATTCCAGCAGTGAAGGCTTCAGCAAGCATTTGAGGACACGCCAACATTACATCCTCGACTGAATTAATTTGTATAATTATTTTCTTATTCTGGATTATTACCATCATCGTTTTGTGCATAACAAGCTTCTTTAGAACTGCACACGAGCAACAAAATCTAATAAGAAAGCCAACGCTTGCCTTCCATTTTCATTAACACATTCTATTGTAGGGAAATAAATGAGTCTTTAAGTGTGTGGTCCATTATGGGACACAGATAGCAAAGGCAGTGCAAGGACGCATTCGTCTGACAGCGACGGATTCACAGACCAAACGTATATACGGAACATAGCAGGAGCCCCACGATTTATAATTCACAACATTGGGAAGCTAATATCCCTTCTCCTAAACTCGTAATCTATTCAATTCCCTGTTGCTATGAAACTGGCCCCTTCTGTTATTGGAGGCTGGGTGTTTGGCGAGCTGCAAGAACACATTACATGTCTTGATGAATGTCCCGGTCTGGCGATTCAGTGCTGTTTCTCACCTTCCCTCTGAAAACAGTGGTTTTATCTAATGGGGTGCCTGGGGATTCTGTCCGACTTTGCTGGTTAATAGATGAGCTCAAGCACGCCCTTGTGCATGAAAGGAAAAAGGTCCATTGATACAGATGAGCTATTTATAGGGTCATTACGGGACAGAGGAATTTTCATTAGTGTTAAGGAAGGCGAGTCACGATTCACACAGTTAAAACATTGTGTCGTATTGAGGTACCTAAGGAACAGCCAGGGAATGTGATTTATAATTAGAGTTGCCAGCTTCCTGCATTTATTCAAATTCTTTAGATGTTCTGATAACACAAATCAATTGCCAACAATGACCCTCTTTTACCACCAGAAACAGCAGTCAGGTCCAAGCAGGGAAGTTCAATGCTGCAGCAGGTGTATTGAAAGTGTCATGCCTGATGGCAGTTTAAAGGGCATCATTTCCTAATGCACACCAGTACATTCCCTCTGAGTTGTTGTCTTGTTGCTATTTATATTTAATCATATGTGTGTCTCCAGACAGCATATCATCATTTTATTGAACAGCTGGTGTGTGCTGATTACACCACGTTTACACAGAGAAAAGCCATTTGTTTCATTTATTGACTTTTCTGATTTTAACTGTTTCGTCAGCAAAGCAGCGAGAGCTGTTTTAATGGTTGTCTGGTTGTCTGGACCTCTCGGAAGCCCGTGCTGTCTCATTATGTACCATTTTCAGTGTGTTAGGTATAACTGCGTGTGTCCATGTGGTAAAAACGTGTTTCCTACACCATACAAAAAGCCACAAACAAAAACAGAAGGACATTAAACATGATCCCTCACTCAATTATGAAATAAATTAATTTAATCCATGTTCGATGAAGACACGATGGGTACAGGTTTGTACTCTGAGTTTAATATGTAGGTCAATGTTTTGATTTGGGCCTTAGTCAATATAACTACATATTTACCAGCAGTCTTCAGTACTGGTCCAAAATAGGTTCAGAGTTTTCATGTTCTCTCTTTGCATATGTTTCTTATTGACTTACTTGTCTCAGTTTCTGGTTTAGATCAGATTAACGTGATCTGTGGTGACTAACAGATGAGCTGTAAAACCTGAAGATCCAATTACTGTTAGGGACAACAGATTTCTTCTAGATGTTTTTTTTTTTTTTTTTTTATAACAGCTCTTGTTTTTCCTCTTGACTCTTGGGTAACAATTCAGACAGCTGGACTAAAAATCAATATTGATTCCTCACTTTTGATCTAGGGGCAGTGCACTCCCTGTTCCTGGACATATTCCAGCAGGTTCTATCATGCGTAAGCCATCAACGTGACTGTGAAGCGGACTCATGGCTAGGGAAGGTCCACAGACTCCAGCCAGAGCTCATAAAGAAATTTACTGGAGCTGCTCTAGTAGACCAATGCCATCCATGTTTTGTTTTTTTTGTTTTTGCCCAGCTTATTGGGGAAGTTTAGATTGACTGTTGTTTTCAAAAGCTGACAACCTAATCTGTCTCTACTGTGGCCATGGGAAGCCTGGGAATTCCACTTTTTTTCTCCTAAGGACTCGAATTGAAAGCTATTCTTGGCTCTGTCGGTAAATAGGATGGGGGTTCAGCTGTATAGCCCTTCCAGGCCAGGCCAGTCTCATTGAAGGATGCTGTGCTGAGCGGCTCAATGCTACAGTGCACTGCACCAGGGCAGATTGTCTCTAAATGAGATCCCCTGCTTCAGACAGTCTTTTCACATTCAAGATCCAGTTCACAAACCATTTACTCTTAAGCATTTTGGGCACTGGAGGAAAGAAAACCCCCATTTATCTTGTGTCCTGAGACAGTACACGCTGATAGTCATAAAAAAAAAAACTGATGTGTTTTCTTCACCTTCTTTCGTTCCCAGCAATTTCTCCTGCCTTCTTCTCAGAGCTGGCAATACCTGACACACAATTAAACACTAACCCTTTCCAAAAACGTCATCTCCAATAACAAGTTCTGAGCTTCCTAACAGTAGCATCCTACTCAACATGCTTTTAGCATTTCCCAAAAGAGGGATTACATATCAAACTAGCTTTCATAATTCTGGGCCATATGCTATTGCAATTTTGCCCAAGAAAAATAAATAAATAAATAAATAAACTAAATCTGGGAGCTGTTATCCTTCATACAGGAGTGTACATTGTTCATTATGTTCTGTAAATACTGGAATATTCTGCTTATATCCCCAATAAGATCCCTAAACCATACACCTATTGAGAATAAAATGAAATACATAAATATGGACTTTATGATAACACCAAATGAGTACAAAGTGAGTTATTTTTCTCCATTTCATAAGAACAAACTTTAAACAAGATGTCACAGTCTCTCTCCCTCCGTGTCTTTTGTGTACTCCAAAGTAGAAAGACAAGGATGCACTTAATGATCTGATACTAACTCCCATGTGCATAACCGTGCATTAAGAAATACAATGTTTAATTTATAAATGGGATGGTATGTATATTGGAAAAAAAAAGGAACACACAGTAGAGCATCACTCTTTAAAGCATCGTACAGAGGAGAGCTTTGTGTGGCTGATTTATGGGGTGTGTTGCTACTGGTTGGCTGCATTGGTGGAATTGATTTAGTCTGCTAAGTAAATGAGGCTGGCAGAAGCTGAAGAGAAAAAAACAACAAAAAAAAACAAGAGAGAAAGAATAAAGCTCTCCCAGGGAAACAAGTGTGGAATTGTAGCTTTGAACAAAACACCTGTTTGAGTAGGTGTTTCTTAATCACAGTTTTGTTTGGAAATGTTTTTCATTTCTCTCTATACATAAAATCTTGAAAGCTACATTAGACTAGCATATGTAGACAGTGAAAAAAACACACATCCTCTGTTGTTTTGTTTTGTATATTTTAGTTTTTTAGTTTTTTTGTTGGGGGGGGCAGTTATACAAGTTTTTCATTGTTCAATCACTGCAATGCAACCAATACAATAACAACATCAACAGAACTGCTTCACTCTTTTCTGTTACTCTTCTCTGCTGGTTTGCCAGGTAACTAATAAAACAGGTTAATAAAAAAGGGCAGGGAAATGGAATGCAGAAAATATATATGTTCTTTTAAGCTGTTTATTTGGAAAAGGAAGTGGAGATCTTATTATGTATTTACTTAAACATGTGTGGTCTGCCTGCCCATACTGCATAAGACCGGGCTCGACGAGGATCACTCGTGAGGTGTCGTGTTGCCGTGGAGACCTTGCGATGCAGGAAAAGCTTTATTCCGTTCGCCATCTCAGCCAGCCCTCACCTCACCCATCCACAGCCACACTTCACACCTCCCAGAATCACAGCATTATGTGTAATGCAATGTATACATAACAATGCATAACTATAATCTACTGCTGGTTTTATGGTACTAAAGTACTAAATATTATTTTTTTCCCCTTCATTGGGAACATAATTCTGTTCCAGGCCCTTTAGTGTTAAACCACTAACCACATCTGTTTCACAAGATCTGCTAACCAGATGAACATTGTGTGTGCGTGAATATGCATGCTTTTTTTATCCATTGTTTGTACATGCTTTCTTTTTTTTTTTTACAAAACTACTTGTCTTCTTTGGGTACACAGACAAAGAGATCTCTCTAGGTTTCGTTAAGAGGCTGTGAATCATGGTGACATGACACAGGTACATAAGGGGCTTCATGAGCTGTAATAAACCATGCAATGGACAATGACAATGGCACTCTGTTGCTTAATTTGCTGAACCAAAAAAAATATGTTCATTATGTTCAGGCAAATATGAGTCATCTGACTGCTTACAATAATGCAGGATCAAACAAATCTTGATTATATGAGGCGGAATAGATCACTGCTGCAATTTTCGAATACTAAATATATCTATACATATTTTGATAAATAACTGTACTTGGGAAGTTCACATAAAGTGATTTTTTGCTATAATGAGCTACATGAATGCAGACTCGAGAAGAGAAATATTAAATTTCTCTTCACTTAAACAGCTTTGAAATGCTTTGGATTAGCCTCTACCCATTTCCACAGTAAAATGAAATAAACCTCCATTTAGGTCACATGGGTTCTCAATTACACTGTGCAAGTGTTTTTTTTCCCCTCCAGCCACAATACTTTGATAAGCACACAGGGATGTGGCAGGTTACTGACTTTCCTTTTGTTTTTCTCCTTCCCTCAGTTTCGCAGACAGCTGGACCATGGACAGGCTGCTGTTCTCCTTGCTGGTGCTCACCATGTCAGTGAAGGCACAGCTATGCCCTAAGCGCTGCATGTGCCAGAACCTGTCCCCCTCCCTGGCCATCCTCTGTGCCAAGACCGGTCTGCTCTTTGTACCCACTGTCATCGACCGAAGAACAGTGGAGCTGAGGCTGACTGAAAATTTCATCACGGTGGTAAGGAGGAAAGACTTTGCCAACATGACCAGCCTCTTGCACTTGACTCTGTCCAGGAACACCATAAGCCAGATTATGCCTTACACTTTTGCCGACCTCAACCGGCTCCGGGCCCTCCACTTGGACAGCAACCGCTTGACTGTAATCGGGGACGAGCACTTCCGGGGCCTGACCAATCTGAGGCACCTGATTCTGAGCAACAACCAGCTGCACGACATCTCGCCCAAGTCGTTTGATGACTTCCTGGGCACCCTGGAGGACCTTGACCTGTCTTACAACAACTTGGTGCACATTCCCTGGGACACCATCTCGAGGCTCACCAACGTCAACACCTTAAACATGGACCACAATTTGATAGAACACGTTCCTCTGGGGATCTTCGCCAACTTGCACAAGCTGGCCCGCTTGGACATGACCTCCAACAAACTGAAGAAGATCCCCCCTGATCCTCTCTTCCTGAGAATCCCTGTCTATGCCAAATCCAAAGGGTCGCCCCTGACATCGCTGATCCTCAGCTTTGGGGGGAATCCTCTCCACTGCAACTGTGAGCTGCTTTGGCTCCGGCGCCTCACCCGGGAAGATGACCTGGAGACCTGTGCTTCCCCCCCAGACCTGATGGCCAAGTATTTCTGGACCATCCCCGAGGAGGAGTTCATCTGCGACCCCCCGGTGATGACCAGAAAGTCACCCAAGACCTTTGTCATGGAAGGGCAGCCTGTTAGCTTGAAGTGCAAAGCCAATGGTGATCCAGACCCAGACATCCACTGGATCTCCCCCGAGGGAAGGCTGATTTCCAACACTTCCCGGATGACCCCCTACAGCAATGGCAGCCTGGAGATCAACATCACCTCAGTGAAGGACACGGGCACCTTCACTTGCATCGCTTCCAATGCCGCTGGGGAGTCCACGGGCCACGTGGAGCTGGTGGTCAACCCGTTGCCTCACCTAGCCAACAGCACCAGCCGGGTCCGAGAGCCAGAACCCGGGCCCTCTGACATCCTTACCTCCGCCAAGTCCACTTCCCCCTCCGGCAACGACACCAAGATGCAGGACAAGAATGTAGTGCTGGCGGAGCTCACCATGAACTCGGCTCTTGTCAAGTGGCCATCACAGCGCCACGTCCCAGGGATCAGGATGTACCAGGTCCAGTACAACAGTACTACTGACGACACCCTCGTCTACAGGTAAGACTTATGCTGTTTTATGCTTTGCCATTGTTGTTAGAATAAGTCTAGTGTGCCATTTTTTCAGATCACTGCAGTGACAGAGCAGAGATGGGCTGAGTGTTGGAATGGCGCCAGTCAGTGCCTTTTTATAACCAAGTGACATTCTGACAGAGCGGATGTATTTGCATCCTGCAATGAAATCTGCCACAATGATCCAGTGGAGATGACAAGGGCTGTGCCCCTCAATCCTTCACCCGTCTCAAACAGTGTTACTTAGCTTTGCAAGCCAATGATCTCTGGGATTATTTTTAGTTTCCCTGTTATTGTTGAAAAAATAACTTTTCCCCCAGTGGGGAGCCTGAACAATACCACTCAATGAAAGATGACATCCTCATATCTGAGTGTCAGAAACAGCCTTTCAAAAGAGCCGTGCTTAAGACTGCTGCCCATCTTTAGCTCAGCTGTTAAACTGTAGCCCAGCAATCGATAGCTCTGATCTAGTCTCTCAACGTCGTCACACTAAATCTCTCTAACTTGGCCGCTCCCCTGCTTTTCTCAACAACTTTACTCAACTTTACTTTACCTCATTCATTTTCCCAATCGATTTTTGGACTATGCTCATAATGTATTCATCTGGAGTGTGCATAAATATTGACAGCCTTGCTATCACTGAGGTTTGGCTGTGCTTAGTGGATGCAAGGTAGTACAAATTTGTAGTGGACAGTTCTTAATTATGATACAAGCATGCAGCGCTTTAATCTCTACAACTATATAAGCAAGAGTTCTAGCAGCTAATTATATCTTAAAGAAGTGGGTCTACATGATTTATGATACATAATTATGTTTTCCTTGCTATTTTTATTTTGAAGCATTCAGTAAATCTGCTTTTTGTATTTTACCCATTGCTGTGACACGCATTTTCTTCCTTCCAAACCAAATTGAAAACCAGCGAAGCCGAAATAATATAACACTGATGTAAAACATCATGGGCTCTAATTTATTTGATCAATACATTTCCTGCTTTTATTACAACCATCAACACCTCTATCAATAATTAAAGTCATTAGATTATGCATTATGTTTCTGGTTACTTGTTTTGTTCACTAGCAAGATCAGAATTCATTATGAGGCTGTTATGTTGGGGAGACCTTCCAGAAAACATAAAAAGTATATGAGGTACATATTGGGAGTATAAGTGAAGAGTGCACAATAAGAAAGTTTTTTTGAAAGAGATTTGTAATGACTTAAAAATCTGTCACAGCTAAGCACATTTCAGTACAATGCATGATATGTACATTGCAGACCAATTGATAATATTACCCAGAACACAGTGTCCTTGGTTCTACTGCCTCATTCATCAATTCCTGCTGTTCATAATTTCAAAGACCAAGTGGGTGAATTGTATGTATTTTTGACAGATAAATATATAAATAATGACACAAATAGATTAGAATTATACAGAATAATTGAATTTTATAGTGTATTTGTGCAATTCAATTTCCTTTTCTTTGTTAGTTTGTAGAAAAATAGCACTTTTTTCTCTTGATTTGGGAAGTAAATAAGACCCCATGCAATGAAAAAGCTGGCATGGATTTTAAGTTTTCTTTAAGTATTTTATTTTCAGAGAAAAAATAAAACTATGTGGGAGGGATAGATGCAGGAAAAAACTATCCTGAATCCTTGATTTGAACAATTTATATAAAGTAGACTTTATGGATGGTTCACAATATTAGCTAATAAAATACACAAACAGCTCACTAGCGTACAGTTGAGATATTGCGCTTTGCTAACAAGAAGACCTAAACGTCCACCATGAACAATACAGATCAGCAGTATCTGTCATTTTGAGAGCCAGCTAGTGCACTTGATAATCCAGTGAAGGTCTGACAGAGTGGATTATGGGTTTTCTGCTGAGAAAACAGCCTCAATGATCCAGTGGAGAGAACAAGAACAGGGCACCCCCATTCCTCACCCATCATACACAATCTTTCCCAGCTTTGCAAGCCCATGTCTTCTGGATAGGATTTTATGTGTGCCCCAGTGGGAACCCTGAACAATGCCTCCCAACAAGAGATGACACATCCTCATAACAAAGTGTCAGGGACATCTTTAAAAAGAGCCCTGCTCACCCCTTCTGCCCATCTTCAGCACTCAGCGGTGACACGGGAGCCCTGCGATCGATAGCGCTGATGTAGTTTCTCAGCGCTGTGACACTAAATCACTCTACCTCGGCCACAGTGGCACTTCCCTCCACTAATTCTTGAAGACCGATTTCACCCACTCACTCAGTTTCAGACTGTGCCAGGATCTCATTCATTATTCTCAGGCTCACTTGTACAGAGACACAAATAGAAAAACACAAAAAAGGTGTGAGGGAACCTTGCTACATTTTGGAGTTATGTATCGATCCACTTTACCACAAAACTAGCATGTACATTATAATATTTTTGCATTACAACAGCAATATAAGACCTGTAATGATAATCTGTAATATTGTGATACAGAGTTTTTCTGTGCAGGTTTTGTAAATACAACTAATAAGCTATTAAATATCAGGCAAATTACAAGAGAATCATATTGATACTTGTATTCAGATGAATTAATATTAAATACCCACAGATACTTCATTTTGGACTTTTACCTACCTCAGTGTGAAAAAAAAATCGAACTAAAAACATTTTAATAAACATATGAGTCGCGCCCACTAGATGCTTCAAAGAGCTCCTTATCGAAAAGCATTTGATGTTTTGTATTCAGTATGCATTTGCTTGTAAAATGGCATATTTCCTTTTGCTACTGAATAAACACTTAGCCTTTTTGAAAGCTTTATAAATATGGTAATCAACTAATGCTGCATGTAGTTATTATTATTGTATTTCTAGTACCCATTCTCAGTTCATGCTACACAGGTTTGGCTTCAACTCAAACCAAAGGCATGTAAATACATCTAATAACCAGGGAAATAACAGTGACACAGCATGGATAATGACTGGCTATGTGGTTCTATATGAATGCATTTATGGAAATAACAGTGATGACAATGGAAATTATTGGGTGCTTTTTCTGTACGAATGCATCTTACTGGAAGACTCATTCAGCACATTTACATGGCACACGTATTAGGAAGTTTAAGCATTCGTATATAAAAGTTGTGATTTATTTTGATTGCTGACATGCATCAGAATTCTTGATAATCCACATATACAGTACATGGCAAGAAGAATATTGTATTTGCACTTCCCACTGCAAAGCTAAGTGCAATGGAAGTATTTTTGAATTTCACCTATAATTTTGACGACATCTGGTGTTCTTGTAGAGACTGATTTTTCATTGTTTGTGTATTTTGTCACATATGGAATTTAATATTTTGAGATTGTGTCAGTCTGTGTGGGTCTTAATGAAAAGTGATGTGTTGAAGCTCTTTTAAAAGGTTCAGCACATCTTTTCTCTCCATCGAGCTGCATTGCAATTTCTAATTCCAATCAAATCCTAAACAAAACCCAAGTTTTACACTCCAATCAACAGTAGCTGCTCTTTGAACCTGTTTTACATTTCAACGACTTTAAACACAGGCATGTTTGTGGGTGCAGCCTCGTATGCCGTGGGAATACTAGAGGAATATCCCACCCTCAATATTCTGAATATTCAGCTCAATATTCTGAATATTCAGCGCTGAAAGATCTCATGTCACATTGTGAAAATGGTGTTAACATTGTGAATATTCAGTATTCTGTGGAATATCATGTGTGGGAATCTGTTGCTCATCACAAGATATCTTTTACATGAGGTAACACACTGATAATGAACTATGCATTGGGAGACACGATCAGAGGGAACACATGGCGACTTATGTTTGGCAAAGTATGTCAAGCACGTGAGATTTAATTCAGATGAACCCATCTTGCACAATTCACCTTGTGTAATTAGTCGAGGAACCAGCAGGGTGACTACATCCCTCATATATAATTCATTAAAGCATGCGGATGGGCAACGTGTTGGCAGATTGGCACACATTTAGGTCTCCTAGTCCTAGATAGTTCTCGGTTCGTCATTCGCCATTTGACCGGCTTTTATCAGTGCAGAGCTAACAACTGCAGCACCCCTTTCTCCATCTGAACCGGTGATCTGGGTAACATACAACTGCTAGATTGGAGGATAGATCACCTTGTTGGAAATTATTTTGACACTGACAGGAAGGAGGTTTTTTCCATAATGTTTTAGCTTACAATAGTCCTAAAACAAACCTGGTATTTGTAAGTTGCTTCCAAACGTATCAGTGTGAATTAGCAACCATGGGACGCAGCGAAAACAGGGAATAAAAAGACAGTATGAGAACAGAAGAGCAACAGGTTAAGGCAGTGAAAGTACGCAGGAGCAATAGGAAATGTGACTGCCTCATCAACAACAGCTCTACAAGGTGCTGGCTCAGATACACAGCCAAGTTGAAAGAGCTGATGAAAAGGCTCTGTGCACTGCGATGTTCACCTGTTGTTTTGATTTCCTAACACAGTGGCCTCCTGCACAGACCCAGTCCTTTGTTTATAGTTAACACATTACAGAAAACTGTGAACACGTTAGTTATTGACCATTTAAGCAAGTCTTCAAGCAAAGTGTTCAAAGCGAGTTGTTGATTGAAATTAATTCTGCTCCATGACTGCTGAAGAGTGCAGTGTGGAAAGTAAAATGACTGCTGTGTACTGGTACCATAAATTCGAGCCTTCATATTATGAATAACTTGAAATTTAGGTTATGAGGGGAGATGTCTCTTAATTCCCAACAACAACGGTTTTCTACCTTTTGTCAAAGGAGAGAGGTATTTTCCAAAGAGTAGAAGATTGGGTACTGTGGTATGACATTTTTATTAAAAAAAGATAATAAAACCTTTGGTGCTGTGAAATATTTCTACACACACTATAGACTAAACATACTGGAGAAGCATTAACTGAATGGAATTTGACATTACAGTATGATAACAACCATGAATGAGAAAATAAAAACACATCAACGAGCAAAAGCAAATCAACGAGACCCTTTTCTTCTTGTTCTCCGAGGAATGTCGAAATGTTTGTTCAGAGACTAAGAAACCAAAAGGCAGGAAGGTTTCTCCACAGAGCAAAAAGTTTGAACTATTGATTGCATAGCAAATTACCACATACAGCATGTGTCCCTGATTAAGTCTTAAGAACTGCATTGCAAACTCCTCTTGCTCAGGCCTGGCAAAATCTATACACAGGCCTTGGTTTCTTCTAAATCTTCAAACTGCTTTCGAGATGCCCCGCTGAGGGCTTTTTGGCCCTAGGCCTGTCTGACTGAAACAGCTGCTCTCCTTGAGTATCTCTTCTGCACAGTCTCAGATCAGGGTTCGGTTAACCACGCTCTGAAACAGGCCAGCAGAATCTTCTGTCCAGATTGTGACACGTGAAGAAGCTCATGTAAATGCTTAGATAGGGAATTTGATTTTATGCTTGCTGAAGCAAAGGCTGCAGTGTGTGTGATAGGACAATTAAAATGTTATTAGGATGCCGCCGAAAGTCCCTCCCTATTAGTCTGTTTAGATCATTAAAAAACTCAGTAAATAGTTTTTATTCATTGCACGAGTACGTGTTCTGCCCTCGAATTCGTCCCAATGAACATTGAAGCATACAAGACAGCAGAATAACAATGACAGGGTCTGAGATGGGTAGCGCAGAATAAATGAATGCAGCAGTGAGAATAAAGAGACAGATGACTGCTTTTAAACAGGGGGCTGTGCAGTGTAAAGGCCCAACTTACTGTACCCTCCGCAATGATTTGGAATTGAAAGCTGAATTCCTCCCCGGCAGAAAACTCACATCAAAAGCTTCGCCTGGCTGATACTGTATGCACACCTTCACGTCGAGCGAGAGAGACATACAGCATGTCAAAGTGGCTTAGTGGAAGGGGACTGCAGATTCGATTACTGGGATCGGCCAATGCCTTTGAAGTCAGGCAGTATCTGCATTCAGAAGGCATCAGCAAGAGTAGACCCACGGATAACTTGCTGATGTGCAGCAAAAGAGACAGCCGGGAATTCGCAGTACACACCCGGAATTAAAAGAGGGCAGAGAGGCTGAACAAGGCTGGACATCAGTGTAATTAGACTGACAGTGTGAAAATAAAGGGCGATGTTAAGATTCCCTTTATCGCACAGTTGGCCGAGAGCCTGGCAGCCCAGCATTGAAAATGATTTTGGCCACCCCTCATTTTCTAAATGTTGCTGTTCATCAGAAATAATCTACTTTTCATTTAGCTTAAATAATTAAATACATTAAATAAATAAAGGACCATCACCAATTAATAGGGATTCTGATTCCGAGACACAAACAGCTACATTAAAAGACAAAAGCCTGGCAGACTGAGAATACATTTTTGTGGCATCCGATTCATTTAAAGCGTCTTACTCAAGTGTAATTTTATTTTAGTTTTTATAGGGGGGAAGAAAATGCACTTGGTAAATGCTTTAGTTGACTTTAAATAAATAAACTGGCTACACTTAAGGGCCTTAAGATGGTTTGATTTCACTTCCTGAGTTTAATATTGAGGAATGTTTTTCACTGTAAAGAAAGACTGCTGTCACCTTATCTGAAGGAGCCTGTTAGCTGTGAGTGTTACCCGATGGGAGGACTAATGGTTTAGCTGTCAGTTGAGCCAGATTACTTAGTTAGGGACCCCCAGGTAATTCACTGTATAGATTAGATTGAACGAGAAAGGACACATATTTATTGGCGTAGAGCTTACTCTGATTCAACAGGGAGTTTAAACCCAATAGCGGGATATAGACACACAGATAAAGTGACACCCAATCAGATGGATTCAGGGAGGCGTCTACAGTAGTTCGTTATAATGACAGATAGATATTGGTGCAAATGTCCAGATAATGACACATGCTTTAGAAGTGATTCAGTATTATAATTATTATTACTGATAGTAGTAGTCATGCTTTAACCTAAGAACAATTACCGAAGATAAGTGTAAATGTCTGAGTACCTCATTGTGCGTTCTTTAATGGAAACCAATTTCCACCACGTTCCAGCACGGTCTGTTTGGGAAGAAGGTAGTGTGAATAATACATGCGTATGATGACACAAAAGACAGAAATATGCTTTTCACAAAGTTACACGTCATTATGTAGGTCATTACATCCATTCTAAGCATTCAATTTATGTTCATATCCTAATCTATTTATTCCTCACTTTCAGACACCTAAATAAAGCTAAATTGCCTCAGGTGTCCCCATGCTGTGAAACCTTATTCGTGAGGTGTGGGTTAACTTCAGTGGGCAGGTAGCTGGAAGTGATAAATAGGCCTGGTTTGGCTCAACAGCATTGCTTGTTGGGTGTAGTTTGTATTTGGGAGTTGGACGTTACCACCATAATGAAGGTGAAAATACAGAAAAACAAAAGCGGACAACAGAAGTCCTTTAACAGACCACCGTCCTTGGCTCTCTCTCTCTCTCACTCTCTCTTTCATCTTAGTGAGAGGATCGCTCGTGTTAGACGGCTTGCACCTGCACATTCCTCTCTCCACAGATACTCCCCTCATTAAATTGTCACTCAGGGGCCCATAGGAGAGAGGTCAGGCGCTGTCACTGCAGGAGCCAATGCATTTCTCATTCACCGGCTTACATAAGCTGAAGCCAGATCAGAGAGAGAGAGAGAGAGAGAGAGAGAGGAGGCACTCCGCAAACATGCTGATCTAAGAGGGACAGACATGAGCTTCTAAATGATGATTATTTATTATTACGCTCACAAGGAGGACCATGTTCCGTCACATTTTTAATACAGCACGCTCATTACCCCAGCAGTGTCTGCCTGGTGAGCCTAGATTTCTGAGGCATTCATTTAAGAAAGGTTTGAAAGCCCCACGGCATATGGAAAATAAAACACACAAAGCTGCACATACTGCACAAAGCTTTATTGGCATCAGAGCCAGCCAGAACAAATATTTGAGCCACCACCATAATGACGATGTAAAACATTATTGCTCCTTCACTGCTAGGCAGCAGACGACATCAGATAGAAACCGAACAAGCTATTCTAACAAAATAATACAAAACATGCCTGAAAAAATATGTTTAAAGTATATAACAGTTAATATAGTCACAGTCTATTGAAGCAATATACATAATAAAAGCATACATTTCATTTTATAGTAGCATTATACCCTGTAATGGGTATTACAGGCGACACAATTGACTCTGGTCACTTAACTGCCCTTAAGATCAGGTATCTATAAAGGGCATTCATGTTTAATTTAGTTTTTTTAGTGTATGATATTAGTGGTGGTATATCACATCTTAATAGGGCTTGAACATTTCTGTGCAGCCTCTTCTTTTTTTCTCTTGTCCCAAGTTTCTTGACGAATGGAGTGTTTGGTCTTTCACAAGACGAGCTTCAATTCACACTTGCGATGCAAAAGGCGCAAGCGTGGCAATTAACGTGTCACAGACAATAATCATGAAAGTATCAGCCTGAATCATTGATAACAGTCAACGATTAATATGACAGGTTGACACACTGACGCAAAATCTATTCTTGGCCAGCACCACAGGATCCTCCCTGGCTGGTGCCATGCCTGAAAGGTATGCCTATGTTTATCATGTTTATTACCCTTGTCGGTTAATTGCAGAGGGCCCAGATACTGATGACAACCTGGCTTTGGGGTGTTTAAGGTTTTAATGATAAAGAACATGCACAGTATGTGTTCTAGGCAAAGTTTTTGGAAGAAAGGCAGAGTGTACTGCAAAGACATACCAGTCTGATGACTATGATTGCTGCCCTTCATCTTACGATTAGAACTGCTTTACTGAGTCTTCTGTAGAGCTCTGACACTGATTACCTCTATGCTAAGTAGTGCAGTTTCATGGTCTCAGTGTAGCTCGATTTTGTATGATTTCATCCAAATATGTTACATTTTGGCCACTTTTTGTGTGGAAATGATCAAATTAATTATTTTATGTCTGTTTTCTTCATTGGCCCCTTCAGTCTTTTAACATTGCTTTCAGATCACCAGGTGCATTCATTTTGGCTCTGGAGCATAAGGCAAAAATGTTATTTGGCCCATTGTGTTTCAATTATTATACCTCCTTGGAACATTAAACATGACTCTAGAGCCACTTCTCTCTGTCTACAGCAGGGTCTATTGTCTTGAGGTCTGAATATGCTTCATTTGCAGGTAAGCATGGCACCGAGTCCACAACATGCATGACAGTGTTCCTGTTCTTAATAAAGTCATTGTAATTCACTTTTATAATGAACCTCTTCATACTTTCCAAATTGAACTGTGTATTTTTGCCTACACATTATTTTCAACTCCAGGAGAACAAGTGGTACCTTAAGAACTATGATCTCCAGCAATCTACATTACCTGTGAGTACAGAGGGAGGAATAAATACAAATCTACATGTACAGCCCACAGTTTTGTGTGTATATTCATATGAATGGCATCTTGTAGATAATTCCATCAACAACCAATAACAACAGGTTCTGCATTAATGTAGTTTCCCTGGTTGTGGTAAATTAGATTAAGAAAAGACAGTGGTCCTAATCTCTGGCTGTGGCCCCTGCGTCTCCCCTCTCTAAGCTATTTTTAAATCACCTAGAACGACGCAGGCTATCTTGGGACGAGAGACTTTGTGCGACAGATGTTTGCGGAGGATTGCTGTGGGATGTGTTGCAGGGTGGCGGGTGCTTGTATCCCCCTGCCAAGAAAATTAAGCTTTTTTAATGACTTCAACCGTCAAAGAGAGCAGAGCGCAAGCCAGCTTAATTATCTCACTTGCTGTTTAGCGGCAAATCTATCTAATGACGCTTGAGACACTGCACGGTAACAACACAGGCCCTCGTTTCTAAACACCCGTCACCCCCCGCCCATCCCAACCCACTGGAGTCGATTCATGTCCCTTGTTGAACCTGGAGAAACACACATCCACATGGCAAGGGCTTCAAGATGCTCTGCTTCCCCTCCCACCAGAAGCCTTACCCCATAATTAATCATTTGCTGAACTGGAGCAATTGAACGCTGGTCTCAAGTCTTTAAACAAATGGCAAGCTGTTTATGTTAACAAGTCATTTGTGTCTTCTGTGCTCAGAACCCGCTTTCGAAGTTCTAAGCCTGGCGGATTCCGTGATACTTATCACTGTCTTTTGGAAATCTCTCCCGGCTCCATCACAGTTTCTGTGTGGTTTGGAGAACGGCGCGGGTGATGTGAAAAGTTTGAAGACTAATTCAATTGCTAGAGAGAGGTCAGGTTACACTGTGCGAGGAGGCTGTCAGCCTACCGCCACTTCACTGCTTTATCCAAACCTTGATATGATGTAAGCTCTTGCTATTATCTCACACATTTTACATCACATTTTTGATGGAGGCGCACTTAAATAGCCTGTGTTACATTTTCAAGTCAAATTACTGCAGCATAAAACCTACCGGAACTAAAATGTTCGCCTGTCAAAATCAATCCATCAATCAATCACTCAGGGTGGGAAAGATTGAGGCTTGGAGAGATGTCATGAAAAAATTGAAATACAAAAATCTGGCATTATATACAATGTATGCACATATATTCTTCAATTCATGTGTATGTTGTGCAACCCCCCCAAAAAAAGATATAAACGAGGACATTTTCTCAAATATATATATATAAATATATATCAAGCCTTTTTTTAGGCAGTACAAATACAGGCTGCAATGATACATTGTCCCTGTAATCCCTGAAAGAGGAAAAATCCCCTTTATATTCTAATATTAGAAGATTTAATTCACACTACAGCATCACATAGATTCACACCTTGGTGCGTACTGAGGCTGTTAATTGCTTAATTCAACTCTCCAAAGCAATAACAGTCAATCGTGAAAATACATAAACAAAAAACATACAAACAAATAAATAAGTAAGACATTAAAGAGTTAGGCTGGGCTGTTATTTGAAGCTAATCGATATCATTACAGCATAGCCTCCGAGCCTTTCAAATCCAGGATTTCATTAGTAAGCTCTGTAGCTGACAATTTGAAGGCTGGCTGGCTGGTTGGAGACGGACGTGGGAGCAGTAGATTGCTCGCTGGGCAAGTACTGGCAGGACCAGGATGCAGACGCATCTGCTTTATTAAAGGAAAAAAAACATTTCTCTCTCTCTCTCTCCCTAGGTGTGTGGGTAGAGCAGGCAAACCCCCCAATGAGACACGCCATCCTAGGCTTCAAATTAAGAACTGAACAAATTATATGTAATGGATGGACTCTGGGCCTTATTGCTCTTCAACACATATGCACAAGGTTTTACACCCACACACTTTCACACACACACATAAAAACACACTTAATATAAGGGAGGGAAAGATCATCCTTTATGGATCAGTTGGCTCAGCTGGAATGCTGTACAGCGGCTTTATTCCAGAAAGGGTTTGTTTTGGCACTTTGCTGTTAAATATTTATCTCTGCTAAAACTGACTCTGTTTCATGTTTCTGTCTTACTGTGTTTATTCACTTGAACTTTTTCAGGGTTGGAAAACGCTCGAAAATATTTTTCAAACATGCTGATCAGACAAAACCTCTCACAGACTTTGGAGATTTCTCCCACAGATCCGTAGCATCTCAAATATTGCTCAGTTCAAATGCAGCTGAAGATTTTATTAGGCATCTCTTAACTTTTTTTTTTTGGTTACTTTGTTTAATAATGTCTCCCCCAAGCTAGACTCAATTTTCTTGCTCTTTTATCACATTTCATTTTTTTCTTTATACTTTCATCCGCAATGCCTGCGATGCAGTTATTTAGTTATGACCGAGATATTTTACACTTATTATTATGCTACCTTGACAGATTTTATTTTTTTAATTTGTCACCAATATTGTGTTTAACTGCACATTTTAGAAGGAAATTCAATACCATTTGTCCATAGCATGATTTGGGTGCAATTTTCCTTTAATTGTCATACAATCAAAGTTATATTTATCCGCTCCTCACAGTAGGGATTATATTTATCCTGCCAGCGTTGATGCTTGTGCTAATTTCTTTCTGGGAATTACTCAAAGCTGTGATGCAGCACTGAATGTGTTATTTCATGTTTACTTCATTTTGTGCTTGCTTGCACATGTACATTTGAATGTGAATCAAGTGCAGGATTGAAATCTCATTGGTATCCACATTCAGAGCAAAAACAGTGTGTACGACAAAACCAATGTTTGTTAATGGGACCCCATCCTAAGACTGATATGCAAATATTCTTGATTAGTAGCATCTCGCAGCAAAAATAAATACAGACTCTGCTTGTGTTGCTGCATAGCTCAGGTCACATGCCCAATTAAATACCAAGTCTGGGGATACATCTTGCATCAGGATTCCTTTCATCTGAGGATGAATGTTTTATCAATGTAACAGAATGTCTAGACATCCACTGTGGCACGATTACACATATTCCACAACCTGAGTGACATATTTTTTGTGAACTGCTTTAACTTCAAAGTACATCATTGTGCTAATCAGGGCAGAATGCATGGGGGAAATTCCAAATATGAATAAAATGTGAGGCAAAACATATTTTTTTTAAATGTGGCCTGATAGTCCACAGACTCTGGGTGTATGTGACTAGCCAACACTGGCTAGGAGCCCCAGAGGGCAGCTTGCAGTTAGCCAAGCACTGCCAGGGTTAAGTGGGTTAGAGTCAGCCAGGGATTTCTTGGCTTGTTGCCTGATGGGGTTAGCTGGGGCCTGTGAGGCTGAAGTGCTGAGAGCACAAAGTCCTTCGTTTCCAACTTTAGCATTTTTTGTTGGCCCAGAGAACATACAATGGGAAAGGAACCGGATGGCCTACCAAAATGTTTCAGAGGATGTGTGTGTCTTGGTTGTCTCGTCCTTGCTGATACAAGAGTTGTAGCCATCCTGAACCACAGAACTGGGGTGTTCAAATAAGACAATAAGGAGAACACAAAAACATAAAATGTGGTGATGCACAGACACCATGATGATCATACCAGTAGACAATGCTCCGCACAGGGCATACACAGCCCACGCAACAGACCCTTTAAGTGGACTTTATTTAATAGAGATAATAATGATGAAAGCCCAGACACATGAACTACTCCAAACATGCAATTTGATCAGGCAGCTGCTTCTTTCTGGTTCACTGGCTGGGGAAATTACTTAATTCAAAAGGAAACATATCTTCTTGAGAATAATCTCTCTCCATTGCTAGATCAAGAAAATGCTCAATTTGTAAAATATTAACTGTAAGAAGATAATACAGAGTTTCAGAGTTTCAGACATAAACACTATAGAACAATGGGTGATAGTAGCAGGAGCTATACACATGAATAACATATTAATGATATGTTAACATACATCCACAAATGATTAACTGCAGGCTAATAACAACATGGTCATTGTTCCCATTTGTTCACACTTTGTACAGGTGTAATCCTCAGATCATATATATTTATAGAACTGATTTGTAAGTTACATTTACAAACCCTAAACTGAAGTGTTACCGAACACTGCTTTATTCTCTTTGATATTACCACCTTTTTACATTATGTATAAGCCAGTCATGTACTACATTTTAAAATACTGGAGAACATGTAAGCATGGTCCTTGCAATGTTAAGTGCAGACATTGGCAGAGAGATATGATTAGATGCGGAATGCTTAAAAACTCTGAGACTGTTAGGTCTCTGGGCTGCAATTGAGAACTTTCTGCTATTAAACAGAAAGGTTAACCCAGGTTCTGGAGAACCCCAGTGTCCCCTAGGGTACTCCAGTCTAGTTATTAATTATTCATTACTGAACCTATTATAACTGAACAATGTTAGCTAACCTATTTGCTGCATTTGACCATTTATATATATATATATATATATATATATATATATATATATATATTTTTTTTTTTTTTTTGCTTATCTGTTTATCTTAGCATTTATCCTGTATAATGTGCAAGGCTTCCATAAATACTTTCAATAACCAAGGGTTGGGCATTTTATGCATAAGGCCTTTGCAGATTTATGCATACGTTTCATGAGAGAGCTCCATACAGTGTAATTTCCATACGTACATCATTTATAACCATTAAGAAAGAGAGAAATGTGCAAGCCAATGTGGGTGCTCAGCGTGTTTCTATGATCATAAAATGCAGCTAACATGTCTCTCACTAGTGCACATACCTAGAAGGAAAGATCTCCTCACTGCTAGCAACATGACCTGGGTGTCAACACCAAAGACTTGAGTCCCTCATTCCATGCCTAATAGGGTCAAAGCTGCTCATGTAGCAAAAGTACCAAACACTATTGGTCTCTAATTTAACATGTAACAATTCTATAATTATTATTTCTGTATATGATGTTCCACAAAAGAAGGACAGTGTTTGGAATTATTTTCATCTTGATGGCTCCGTCTCATGCTCCGTTATTCCCTGGGATTTAAAGCCCTTGTCTTGGCCAATGAGAAACTCCACGGTTCTCAAGGTGTCATCTTGATGCACACAGTTATTCCGCCTGCCTGTTTTTCCCCTGGTAAATTGTGCAGATTCTTTTGTAACACAGATTTGATGCTAGGACTGATACGTATCGGAGTGCGATAAACACGTACAATGCTCTTCCTCTCCCAAACAAAGCCACGGGGTTTGTATCAGCCCAGTCTTCATGGAAAGAAAAAAAAGCTGCTTTGTGGGTGCTGATAAATTCAGCAGCCAGATTCTGAAGTCTAACATCATACATGCTAGTTGTTTCTTTAGTATGCTCTCTTTTATGTCACAGTCAAACATTTTCTCTGCAAGATGCTTTCCTCGTGACCTTGATCATTTAAGCAGAGACACGCATTGAAAAATCACACCTAACTAAATCGATAAAATTTTCACTACATTAAAAATAAACAAAAGTATACAAAGGGTTCTTGTTTTAATCATAGTTAATATAAAACACCTCACAGAACACTTTGAAATGGTACCTTTAAAATAGAACTGCAATGCCCTTGCAAACTTGCAAAAGATGCCACATTCTCTTGTTGCAGTGAATTGGCCTAGGGAGTAGCACACTTCCTATGACTTTGTGTATTGTGTGCTGTGGGCGTCCCACTTCTGATTCTGTGTGCAGTGTTCCTGCTCCCAGGTGTGTGCTGTATATAATTCAGCCCGGATGCATCCCTGCAGTTGATTGATAGTAGTAATACAGCTCATACAATGCCTGGTGTTTTGCCGTCTGATTTGGCCCAGAGTTGACATGCATATACCTGTTGCTGTGCAATGAATACTTAATTTCCTTCTGTACCACCTCAGTATCTGATCACACACAGTGGCGTGAGGAAAACACCAGCCTTTCATTATTCATGCTTCAGAAAACAAATTCCTGATGGATGTTAAAAGCACTTTTGGACACCTTATCTTTGGGAAAGGCACTTTAGAAGCATACTGGTTATACATCCACACTTTGCTCTGTGCTGGCTGAAGTACACGTCTATTATAGTGGATAAAAAACAAAAAAACAAAACCGAGTGCTGAAATATGCTATATATACTGCATATGGTCCTTGTGTGCTCCAATACTTACCTCTAATGGTGTGCAGCCATTGAATGAATCTGATCCAAGAGAATAATTAATAGACTGGACTGAAGATCACTCTGGCTGTGTACTGGGACTGACACAGATGTTTTGGTTGAGCTGTGTGTCTTGGCCTTAGCCTATGAATGGGCATGGCACAGAATTTCACAGAAGGTAGGAAATCTCTATTGGTATCACCCACTTTCACCCCTTTCTGTATAATGTATACTCATCTGCTCCCAGATGACAGTAAGGTGCTGATACAGTTTCGCAGGCTCTTTACAAAATGTACCTTTTTCTTTTTGGGTTGGTGCGTTTGAAATCAGCGGAGACATTTAGGTGAAGATCTCTTATTGATGTACTAAATTGCCCATTTAAAACTGCCTGGAGGCATTGCTCTAGACCGCACACTGTACCACCTTGAAGCAGCACTGATTTAGCTCCCTTAAAGATTCCCATAGGCATCTCACAGGGCTGTGTCCCAGTTGGGGTCTTGGAAAAATACATTATAAGCCTTCTTTGTAATTAGGAAAAGGATCAGTGCTAGGATAAAATATATAGGATTAATATACTGTATAAGGAATTTAGATGTAGGTCTTGGAGATCCAAAATATATCAAGGACCTTTTTCTGAACTCTTGTTCCGCAGGCTTGTTGCTCAAGTGTTTTTTACTTCACCTTATGTTATTGTGTTTTCTCATACAGAATCTCATACTGTGTTTTTGCTTCACTATATATTTTATCACATTAGAGTTCACGCTGCATTATGCTTTTGTTTGGGCAATCTAGTACTGCACGTCTTTTTAGAGTTCATGATTTAATGATGTACATGAGTTTATGATGATCCATTATATCTGATGTGATTGTATAACTATCTGTAAGTGGTCTAGGATAAAGGCCTTGTCTTAAATATACCTTCATAAGCACTCACATGCATTTTGAAAATTAAGGAAAAGACATGGAAGCTCTTCACAGTTACTGTGTTCTGAACAGGCTCCTTACAGTTGCAGCTGACTGTTTTACAACATATATCAAGCAAGTTATTGTTTTTGAATCTGAGAATTTCTGTAATAAAGCTCAAAGTCCCAGAGATTTTCCAAGCTGTGCAGTTACTTCTTTTTTGTTTTGTTTTCCTTGAAAGATATATGCTTTGCAAATGATATGTTCCCTAACCAGTAATGCATTCAGGTACTCAAGAAAACCAATCCCGGGATTATGCTTTGTATTAATATACATCACGTATTTGCTCTGTATGCCTCTTATGAAACTATGCCAGCTGGGCTAAGCTCAGAGAGATAAGAACTGGGCTTATTTTGCATGGAAAATCTAGAGCACTGATTGTGGGTCAGAAATATGTCCTAAAATTGCATGCTGCTCATGTCTTCTGAAAATCAAACAGTAGAGCCATATCCTGGGATTAGGACTGCCAATGGAGTTTAATGATCTTCATCACGGAAAACCCAGATCTGTCATCGGTGACCTACACACTCGCTGCTGTTAGATTAAGCTTAAATTGATCTAAAATTGTCATTAGAGAAGAAGAAAGAGTTTTACTAAAACATCACCGATCACAGCAGATGCAATTCAGATTCACATCATAATTGCTTTATTATTACAAGGATAATGCCATCACCGCTTTATTATTACATATTAATGCCAACAACATTCAGAAGAACCACAAACAGCAGAAATCAGCCATAATTTCAACAGGAATGTAAATAGCTTCACTGGAATGCAAACAACAAAGTCAATAGGAATATAAGAACAACAGCTGCAAAATTACCCCTACAAACAAGGCTACCAATTATATGACAAAAGGCAAACTGATTCATCACTTTTTCATTTAGCAAATTTGGGCAAATGTGTGAGCATTGCTGCAAATTCTCTTAACTAAACACTTAAAACGCTTACCAAGCTTAATTTGTCAGCTCTTTCATTTCTACACAGCGGTGCAACTATCCTGTTCACTGGATCTGTGTGAATATGAAATTACATGAGGACATGTGAAAAGGATAAAGGTGAGAACAGGCCATTCACCCAATCTGAGCTCACTGTTTTTCTCGTTACCACAATGTAACCTAGGAATTTATTCCATAAATTAAAAACTCTCACAAAAGGGTTGTGTCCTCACTTTAAATTTCCATCTTGCTTTTGTTAACTTTTCTTCATAAAAATCTAAAAAACTTTTGGAAAGTTATGTTTAGGATTGTGGTCTGAGTTTTACTGATTTATTTATGTAATAGCTGGGTTTGAAGTTCACTTTGTTAAAACCTAGAGATTTGTCATGCATTCTGGCTCTGTCGCATGAGCAGTTCTTGATCAGATATTGATTTTAAGAATAAGGTGTGCTTGGTTCAGTCTGTTCAGTACATGCACTGCGAGTTTCTCATTTGAATGCTCATGTATGGCTGGTTTTGTGCCTTATGTATCATTTCAAGTATTAAATTGGAACATTTCAAGTTTCTAAAACAGTCTCAGATCTTTGTTCAAAGATCAAAAGATTTTTTAATATATTTTAAGGATTCCACCTTCTATTAGTTTTGTGTGTTTTTTCCTGTGTGCATATAAAAATCATAGTTACACTGCATTATCGCTGATTTCATTTAAAAATAAACTATCTATCTCCAGGGCTTGTACACACTGTGCCAACAGTGTGAATTTTAATTCTTTTTTATTGGACTTTTTTTTTTATATGCTTTACTTAACTCACGCAGACGTTCAAGTGTCTGCTTTCGGAAATCACAGCCATTAGGTACTCTGCTGCAATAATCTCTCTCTGCACAGAGTTCTTAATAACACGACGGGAGAAACAGCAGATAACAGCATCCAGACTGATGGAGATAGAGACATCTCCGGGTTTCTTTGTTTGCTGCGTTGCGGTAATAAATACGGGTAATAGGAGATCCTTCATGTCATTCTGAGAGTGCTGAACTAAGACAGATTCCCTGTACTAGTGAAAATGAGTAGGAGAAGGTGGGCCAAATTAAATTAATTCCAAGAGGCTTTCAGGAACAGGAACTAGTCTACGGGAGGAACTGTATTCTCCAGGCTGTGGAATATAGGCCATTTTGCAGTTTTGCAGTACATTATGTCACACTGACATTTTCATCTCAAATACATTAATATATAAGTAATTAAACTTGCACTCTGCAGGTATATTTTGCTCCACATCCAAAAACAGACTGGTGAACTGGGTACTTGACCAAAACGGTTTTCTTCAGGCTGCTCCTAATCTGATATTTTCTCCCATATGCTCTCGTTAGCCCTCATACAAGTCTGACTTCAAGACTGCCCCGTCATTTGGGAGTAATTATTAAAGCAATTATTCTCAGCGAGCGGTGGCACTGTGCCACAGATTAAACAAGAAATCCACTAGCTATTTGGCAGAAGCGATTTGATAAGAGAGAAAAATAAGATTGGGATAATTATAATTGTAATAATAATAAGGAATCAATGCATTCCCTTTTTAATTGCTGCTGCGTGACATAGCTCACGATCACTGCGTACTGCACAAGGTCCTTTTTGAATTAATCAGTTGCTTGAGATATGAATGCTGAATATTAAACAAATGCCACAACTGTAATAAAACAACCACGACAAAAAAAACTAAAAAAAAATGTAGTGAAATGGTTTGAAATGGTTCTACTTGCTTTTCAGCTACAGATTAAATATTTCATGCATACCAATAAAAGGTTATCTTTTCCAGTATTTGAAAGTACAGAAATGACAGCGTTCAATCCGCTGAAATAATCCTGCACAGCAATAATAGTAACACATAAATCTGTGCAAACAGGCAATATTCAACCATTTCAGCATCACCCATTCTAATACATTTCCAGCACTGAGTTGATAAACACTAAACTGCCCACATTTTAACACTGCAGTATCATGGTCATATATCTTTTCATTTTATTTGAAAAATTGAATTCCTAGTAAACAGATGCACGCTCTGAAATCCCATTCCATTTTGAGCTATGTATGTGACATTAAAATCCTGCACAGGCAACTGTATATCAAGACCGCTGTACGGAGTGAAGCCCTGTAATTTCACCCAGACACAGTCTATGATATGTAATGCGTCTCCTTCCTTGTTCCCATTACCAGTAATGAGAGAGCAAAGTTCACTTCTGTTACTCACTTTAGCATAATTGATTTACTCGCTTTCTTTCCCAAGGTAAAGAGGCTGGGCTTCGCTTTATTCATGAAAACCCCATTCCCCATTAATTGATTCCACATTCTTCCCTTCGCTCTGCATTAAAAGTAATAATTACATTTGCATATTTAAATGAGGGCATTTCATTTTCATTAGTTTATGCCTGGTCCCTCCACTGTTCCAGACTAGCCCAAGGCTTTTAATGAATGAGAAAGTTAACTGTACTGAAAGCACCTTTTCATTTCTGCAAGCTAATTAAAACCTCCAAACTGCTGTGTTTTCCTGTGATATTTCTAGTGAAAACATGGTTTGGCATACAAATAATGAAAGGCGTGGTTGCATACTTGATAATAGACTAATTTAAAGTCTCTGAAAGGGAGGAAAAACAGCTGGGGGTTGTCAAAAAAGAATAATAATCTTGTCCTTTTCCAGTCCAAGTCACCATGCATTTCTCTGCTGTGTCTAAATAACTATTTTTGTATTTCTCTGCCTGTTTAAAATAACTTCACAGAGTTCAGCAAATTAGGTAAGCTGAGGAAAGAGCAGGTGGGATCAGCATACGTATTTTATAGATGGTGGTATAATAGGCTAGAGATAGAAGGACTTTACTGTACATCAAAGACAAAGGCAAGCAAACAGAGAATTTAATAATTGAGCAAGCCCACAATAACTGCACAAATCCGCTAATGTCAACAGACTGGTGAGGTGAAATACGATCAGTGCTTTTCTGTGCCAATGCTGGGTATACAGGTCCTGTCCAAGAACACTGCAGGCTTACTGTTAATTATGATATATTACTATCAAGATATATTAGTGTGGGTGTGGCGCAGTGGCGCAGTGGTTAGTGCTGCTGCCTCACAGCTCCAGGATCCCAGGTTTGAGTCCTAGCTTGGCGGGACTGTCTGTGCATACTCTCCCTGTGTCTGAGTGGGTTTTCACCAGGCACTCTGTTTTCCTCCCACTGTCCAAAGACATGCAGGTTAGGTTGATTGGTCTCTCTAAATTGCCCTGGCATCTGGTCCTGGGTGTATTCCTGCCTTGCACCCTATGCCTGCCAGGCTCAGCTCTGGCGTCCCTGCAACCCTCACCAGGATAAGTGGTTTCAAAGATGGATGGATATATTAATGTGACAATAAAAAAAAGTTGATTTTCAGAAGATTCTTAGGATTCTAAGCTGCATGGTGGAAAGGAAAGCATCCAAGCTAATCAGCAGGTCTAAACACTTAAACATGTATAAACAAAATAAATCCATAATACCCTAAGCTATAACTGTAAAGAATAGTCACATACATTACAGGTGGAATTATCAAAGGAGGCAAGTTAGATACAGCAGCTCTGGTGTTCTCAGACAAGGCTTTTTTTCCACTGACAATCCGTTTCTATTGTGCTTTCTGTATCTGCAAAATAGCACCAACAGCACTTTTCCAGCCCTAATTAGTGAATTACTTAGTAGTTGTCGGTGATTTGCAGTTTGATGTAGTGCTGTACAGGAAAAGGCCACTCCGCCCTTGGAGACTTGGCCTTAAAAAGAACATCTTCCCTGGGAAGCCCCTTGAAAAAAGAAAGTGTTAGATTTTGTATTTTTCTTTTTGCAATTGCAAGGTGTTTGGGAACACGTACCTTTCCTTTGTATTACATGTTATGGTGTATTCACAGGAATAACAATGAAAAATGTGGAACCCTTGTCACTGTCAAGTCTAATGGATTGAATGGGGGAAAAAAGTCACTTTATGGAAGTAATTCTCCCAACCTAGATAAATATTTGAATACTAAACTCACAGACAAATTCATATTTTCATCCCTATTACAGGAACCTGGTGCAGCCTTTCATCTACAGAAAGCTTTCCTTCCATGCCATTTACTTTCATCCAGTACCCTTCTTGTGAAAGCATTCCACAGTGATAAATATGCATTTTCCTGTGATGAAGGAACCCTTTATGCCTTCCTAGGAACATATCACTGTAAATCTGTGGAGGATATTTTCCCTCCAATGACTTCCCAAACTGTGCAACATATTTAATATGATGTACATACAAACTGGTAATGTGCTATTACAGATTAACAATGACCCACTACCACTGCCATATAAATAAGAAGGCTCACATGACGCCTACTGGACCTGACCGTTACCCTTGGCCTACTGTAATAGACATAATTGTTTTCTCTAGTATTCTTCTTCAGCAATGATGCTACAGTACTGCCGAAGGCTTCCAGCTCACATGCCCAACCCCACACCTGTTATAACACCATTATTTGTGATGCCTCAGTGGAGAAAATCAGACCTAGTACCTCAATGCAGTCTGATAACTGTGTTGTGTGCTCGGAAGCTAATTTGTTTCATTCATCCTCCGCGTGCTAGATTTCACTGGGTTAACTCAATCTCTAATCATAAAGGTACTGCCTCAATGTGGAAGAATTGTACATGTTCTGACTGATTGATTGACTGCTTGACAGGAGGTTTTTCGTGCATGTGAAGTCTAGACTGATAAATGACCCCCAATCTCTCTGTTTCTCAGAATGATTCCATCTACCAGTCAAGACTTCTTGGTGAAGGACCTGGTTTCTGGCCGGGAGTACGACCTGTGTGTCCTGGCGGTGTACGATGATGGGATCACCTCTCTGACGGCCACCCGTGTGGTGGGCTGTGTCCAGTTCACCACGGAACAAGAGTACAGCCAGTGCCAGTCCATGCACACGCAGTTCCTGGGCGGCACCATGATCATCATCATCGGGGGCATCATCGTGGCCTCAGTGCTGGTCTTCATCATCATCCTGATGATCCGCTACAAGGTCTACAACAACCAGGGGGAGCCCAGCAAAGCCAAGGTCAGCAATGTTTGTTCCCAGACCAACGGAGGCCAGGGCAGTCAAGTCACCAGGTCGGCTTCCAAAGGTGCTGAGAGCCAGGAGGAGCAGGTTGTGGCCAGCTCTACGGTGGGAGGGGGAGGCCCCGGGGTGATCAGCATCAGCAGTGCGGGGGTGAGCGTCAGCGGAGCTGTCAAAGACTCCAACACCGTGACCTTGGTGGTGGACTGCGAGAAAGTCACGCAGCTCTCAGAGATGACCGCGGAGGACATTGTGTCGCCCGTGCAGAGGCGAAAATCCAGGACTAGTGTCGAGCTCATGAGGCAATCCTCACTGTCCTCTAAAGAAGCACGGGGTGGAGAAGCACTGGGAGGTGAGTGGCTGCTATTCTACTACACAAGAATGTATGTGGAGGAGAAACAATTATAGTGCAATCATCATGCAGCAGAGCAGTTTGAAAAGAGGCTGCAATCTATATACCTAGAACAGTATTCCATTGTGGGGTGTAGAACACAAAGGGGGCTTGTATTTGAGAACCATGCATGTCATCAACATTTGGGCTACATGTGATGAGGTTCTTTGTTAAAGTAATTGCATCTTACTATTTCGACCCAAGCATGGCACAGAATATGTGCACAGCTAGCATGTGTTCAGCATGGAAATGAAACACATTCAAATGGACCCTACGAAAAGCAATGCAAGAGCGTGATAAAAAGATTAAATAGGTTAAATAGATGATCTGATGTAAGTCGTGAAAATGACTACTGTATGTTGACCTCTTTTCTAGCAAGCTAAGAAACAATCCAAAGAGAATCATTCCCATACATATGTAGGGACCAAGGTTTGTGTTCCTCATTTCCACCGTTTAGTCAACAATGTTTACACATCATTATACAAACATCAAATCTTCTGCTGCAGAAGGCAAACATTCATGAAAAAGCATTCACACCATCTCTAAATGAATAAGTACATATAAATAAAATACTAAGACCCAGTTGGACCGACAGAGTAAATATCAACAACAGCAGCACAATATTTTTATAGTATAGCCATTGGGACATGATCCAGGCTGATATAGCCGGAAGTTAAAGCCTTAAGGTACCCTTCCATTTTCAATACAAGTGAGAAAATGTCTAGAACTCCAACTGAGGAAGAGATCTCATTAACTACACTGTCAATGGCAAGGATACAAATGTATAAATGTTTGTATGTATTCAGATTAAAATGATTCCCAGATCTCAGGTCCCAGGCTACATTTCTACAGCAATCACATCTTTGGTTTAACGATTGCTGTAGAAAGTTACTCACTGCTACAAGCTTCAAAGGGGGTGTTTTTGTGCAGTCATGCATTCACAACATAATTGCAATACAGTCCATTATGGGTTTATGACGGGAGCAGGAAAACTGCTGAACTGAAACTTCTCTTAACGGAAAGGCCGTACACTCTGTTTTCACTGAGCGAGTGTACAGACCTATCCCTGGGAAGAAGAAGGATAATAAATAAATAAATTAATTAAAAGACATTGAGGGATGGGCAGGGCTGGGGGCATGTGCGTTCCTCATAGACGTTTGTCTCTTTTATAGACACACAGACACCTCAGGTCATGGACGAGAAGAAGACTCCTCGGGACTGGAGTGATTTTAAAATTTGATGACTTCTTCTACAGCTCAACGGGAAACAGCCATCAGTCTGAAGAGTAATGGGCATTTTTTTTTCTATTCCTCTCCAGTCATCTGCTTTATAAAAGGGGGCTGTGATGAATAGGGGAGCCTAGGATTACACTGCAATAAAGACAGAGTGTGGGCCAGTGTTTTCCACAGCTTACACATCTAGTTATGCCATCATGGAAAGACTTCCAAAACTCACCTTTAACTCTCCACTCTGCACTATAGATTTGCTGCTTCTCACGGTGCTAGAATTCACCAAATCTCATTGGCAAACATTGCAGGCAATGCCAGAACAGAACTAATAATAATAAAAATTGAGTTTTTTGTACACCACTGTAGCAACCGTAATAAATAAAATTGACCTCAGCTGTACACAATAACAAGTCAATATTTTAGATGTCGCCACAACAATCTTATTTTAGCCAGTCCAGTCATTTGAGTTCTGCTCATATCACATTCCTCTGTCCACAATACTGATGTACGCTGACATGGAGCTGCAGTAATCATCCTCATGGTGCACAGTGCAGACAAAGAACTTCGGGGAAAGTAAAACCTCCTGGTATGTGAACAACATTGACTGATCCTTTACTAACACTGGCTTTTGTGTCGTTTTCCCCCTTTCCAGAACATTCCAAGTCGTGTTGTACCACTGGAATCAGCAAGATGATTAGTCGGGATTGTTTTAACAACTCCAGCTGGACTCTCTTTCCCTTTTTTTCGCCTCGTACACTATATCCAAGAGTTTTCTCTCCTTGACTGATTTGAGGACATGACGAACAATCGCTGTTGCACTGAACACTCCCGGTCCCCCTCTCATCACTGGCTTTTCATCTCCTAATGCCTTTTCTATTCCTTT
This sequence comes from Amia ocellicauda, assembly GCF_036373705.1. NCBI lineage: Eukaryota > Metazoa > Chordata > Actinopteri > Amiiformes > Amiidae > Amia > Amia ocellicauda. Next base: position 16,184,789 of record NC_089854.1, on the reverse strand, counting down.
GGGTCAGACTGTCTGTGTTGCCCTCTGCTCCTGCCCCATCTCCCCCAGCACTACCTGGCTGCAAAAGCACTGGATGGAGATTCAGCAGAAGGTGAGAAGTGGGAGGTGGGGCACAAAGGGTAGAATTCACAAATCGTCACTTCAAAATTCCATTAGCACATTCTGATTTAAAATGAGAGAGGAGCAAACGTAATCTACAAATCAACACCTGATAAATATGGTTTTAGTTTAACAGCTCTTCTGTCAGCATACGAGATCACACATCAGGAAGTCATTCCTATTTTGAAGAGAAAAGAAACACACAAAACAAAACAGCTGCAAATATGAATGTATCTATGTAATAAATATATATACACTCACCTAAAGGATTATTAGGAACACCATACTAATACTGTGTTTGACCCCCTTTCGCCTTCAGAACTGCCTTAATTCTACGTGGCATCGATTCAACAAGGTGCTGAAAGCATTCTTTAGAAATGTTGGCCCATGTTGATAGGATAGCGTCTTGCAGTTGATGGAGATTTGTGGGATGCACATCCCAAAGATGCTCTATTGGGTAGAGATCTGGTGACTGTGGGGGCCAGTTTAGTACAGTGAACTCATTGTCATGTTCAAGAAACCAATTTGAAATGATTCGACCTTTGTGACATGGTGCATTATCCTGCTGGAAGTAGCCATCAGAGGATGGGTACATGGTGGTCATAAAGGGATGGACATGGTCAGAAACAATGCTCAGGTAGGCCGTGGCATTTAAACGATGCCCAATTGGCACTAAGGGGCCTAAAGTGTGCCAAGAAAACATCCCCCACACCATTACACCACCACCACCAGCCTGCACAGTGGTAACAAGGCATGATGGATCCATGTTCTCATTCTGTTTATGCCGAATTCTGACTCTACCATCTGAATGTCTCAACAGAAATCGAGACTCATCAGACCAGGCAACATTTTTCCAGTCTTCAACTGTCCAATTTTGGTGAGCTTGTGCAAATTGTAGCCTCTTTTTCCTATTTGTAGTGGAGATGAGTAGTACCCGGTGGGGTCTTCTGCTGTTGTAGCCCATCCGCCTCAAGGTTGTACGTGTTGTGGCTTCACAAATGCTTTGCTGCATACCTCGGTTGTAACGAGTGGTTATTTCAGTCAAAGTTGCTCTTCTATCAGTTTGAATCAGTCGGCAAATTCTCCTCTGACCTCTAGCATCAACAAGGCATTTTCGCCCACAGGACTGCCGCATACTGGATGTTTTTCCCTTTTCACACCATTCTTTGTAAACCCTAGAAATGGTTGTGCGTGAAAATCCCAGTAACTGAGCAGATTGTGAAATACTCAGACCGACCCGTCTGGCACCAACAACCATGCCACGCTCAAAATTGCTTAAATCACCTTTCTTTCCCATTCAGACATTCAGTTTGGAGTTCAGGAGATTGTCTTGACCAGGACCACACCCCTAAATGCATTGAAGCAACTGCCATGTGATTGGTTGGTTAGATAATTGCATTAATGAGAAATTGAACAGGTGTTCCTAATAATCCTTTAGGTGAGTGTATATATATACAGTGAGGGGAAAAAGTATTTGATCCCCTGCTGATTTTGTACATTTGCCCACTGACAAAGAAATGATCAGTCTATAATTTTAATGGTAGGTGTATTTTAACAGTGAGAGACAGAATAACAAAAAAAAAATCCAGAAAAACGCATTTCAAAAAAGTTATAAATTGATTTGCATGTTAATGAGTGAAATAAGTATTTGATCCCCTATCAATCAGCAAGATTTCTGGCTCCCAGGTGTCTTTTATACAGGTAACGAGCTGAGATTAGGAGCACTCTCTTAAAGGGAGTGCTCCTAATCTCAGTTTGTTACCTGTATAAAAGACACCTGTCCACAGAAGCAATCAATCAATCAGATTCCAAAATCTCCACCATGGCCAAGACCAAAGAGCTGTCCAAGGATGTCAGGGACAAGATTGTAGACCTACACAAGGCTGGAATGGGCTACAAGACCATCGCCAAGCAGCTTGGTGAGAAGGTGACAACAGTTGGTGCGATTATTCACAAATGGAAGAAACACAAAATAACTGTCAGTCTATCTCGGTCTGGGGCTCCATGCAAGATCTCACCTCGTGGAGTTTCAGTGATCATGAGAACGGTGAGGAATCAGCCCAGAACTACACGGGAGGATCTTGTTAATGATCTCAAGGCAGCTGGGGACCATAGTCACCAAGAAAACACTACGCCGTGAAGGACTGAAATCCTGCAGCCCCCGCAAGGTCCCCCTGCTCAAGAAAGCACATGTACAGGCCCATCTGAAGTTTGTCAATGAACATCTGAATGATTCAGAGGAGAACTGGTTGAAAGTGTTGTGGTCAGATGAGACCAAAATCGAGCTCTTTGGCTTCAACTCAACTTGCCGTGTTTGGAGAAGGAGGAATGCTGCCTATGACCCCAAGAACACCATCCCCACCGTCAAACATGGAGGTGGAAACATTATGCTTTAGGCATGTTTTTCTGCTAAGGGGACAGGACAACTGCACCGCATCAAAGGGATGATGGATGGGGCCATGTACCGTCAAATCTTGGGTGAGAACCTCCTTCCCTCAGCCAGGGCGTTGAAAATGGGTCGTGGATGGGTATTCCAGCATGACAATGACCCAAAACACACAGCCAAGGCAACAAAGGAGTGGCTCAAGAAGAAGCGCATTAAGGTCCTGGAGTGGCCTAGCCAGTCTCCAGACCTTAATCCCATAGAAAATCTGTGGAGGGAGCTGAAGGTTCGAGTTGCCAAACGTCAGCTTTGAAACCTTAATGACTTGGAGAGGATCTGCAAAGAGGAGTGGGACAAAATCCCTCCTGAGATGTGTGCAAACCTGGTGGCCAACTACAAGAAACGTCTGACCTCTGTGATTGCCAAAAAGGGTTTTGCCACCAAGTACTAAGTTGAAGGGATCAAATACTTATTTCACTCATTAACATGCAAATCAATTTATAACTTTTTTGAAATGCGTTTTTCTGGATTTTTTTGTTGTTATTCTGTCTCTCACTGTTAAAATACACCTACCATTAAAATTATAAACTGATCATTTCTTTGTCAGTGGGCAAACGTACAAAATCAGCAGGGGATCAAATATCAAATATATATATATATATATATATAAATATAGACAGAGAGAGAGACTTTTATTTCTGTTGACACCTATATGGCATATTTTTAATGTCACTAGACTTTTAACAGCAGTTAATGTTAACAGCGTTTATATTTTTCACCCTACATTCAAACAGTATAAGCCACTACGTTAAATCCTTTACTGTGCAATCTGTCTACTGTTTCTGAGAGGACCATGGATGGGTGCTATCTTGGGGTACACTGTGAAATGGCCCATTGGGTCCCTTAATTCTGCACACTTCCATACACACATGAAAAATCCACTGATGCCGGCTTTAAGATTGAGACGAATTTCACTGTAATGCAAGGCTGCTGATACAATTTGTACAACAAGGTGATTACAAGGTGATCGGCTGCAATTACAGAAGATGGAAAAGAATGATGTTTCACTTGATACGCAGGGCTATTTAATATCATTGCTCATGCTGTCTACTTTGAAACAGTTCCAGGGAGCCATGAATAATGGATAATTACTGCTATTGCTCGCCTCAGACCTAATTTATGCCATAAATGGCCTTTTTCCCACTTCAAAAAAAGGCTAAGCCATGCCAAGAGGAATGAGAGAGAGATAGCCACGGGATACTCCCCAAAGCAAAACAAAATCCCAGGCTCATAAGAGCAGAAGCTCGGTGCCAGTCTGCGGTAACACCTTGATAATGATATTGTCCGGCCTGAATATGCCCTTCAAACCAGGACCATGTCTGTGTGGACATTGGAGTCTTTCCTGAAGGATTTAGCAACCACTCATGAGAACACAAGTGTAATGGCATTAATGTAGGGAGGCATGCATGACTGAAAAGCAAGAGCCTATAGCATCAATACCAGCCACGCTTACTATCACAGAGTCAAGACTTGTAACCCCTGGTGTGGGTGTGTGTGTGTGTGTGTGTGTGTGTGTGTGTAGCCTCTAGGGTAAGGAGATCTAAAATAGGGAATGAGCAAGATGGGTGTGTGAATGGATAGATTAGGAGGTGGATAGGACTAAGAGATAGCCTTTTTAAATTACAGAGAATTTGTTTTCAATAAGTGAAATGTAATCCACTTCAGAAAGGAAGGAGAAGACCTTCCATAGATGTCACGTGAATCCCGAGAACTGAGCGAGAAAGTGCATCAAGATTAATAGGGTCCCTTTAGTCAGATTGGAGAATGTATCACGCAATTATCAGACTCTGTGTGTATGTGAGTGCGTGTATGAGTGAGACATTGTTGATCAACACCCCCCCCAACCACCACTCATCAAACCTTGTTTACACAAGAAATTGACCAGATTAATTAACCTTTCATCAAACAGTCTTGTAAAAGGGTTCAAGTGACCAAAAAAAAAAAAAAAAAAAACACCCAACATCTGCAGAACCAGAAAATATCCTGCCTTTCCAATTTAATTAAACTCGAAACATCCACTGAAATGTCAGGAGAGGATTTTCTATGCCGCTAATCTGCTTTCATTAAAATAATTAATGTTATATTTACTTTGGGAAAAAAGCTTGCGTTTTCCTGTGAATGACTCTGTTTGCGTCACTGTGTGTGTGATTGGTCTGTGTTATGTAGGTACAAGCCCAACTGAAGCCCTCGATTATATATTGCAAAACAGAATGGTTACTTCCTGGGGCACTCTTTTTAAGATAATTAAATGCCTTCCAACTACAGATATTACATGATTGCCCTGATGTGTCCATGAAAATCAGTCTCATTACTGCAGCTGACCCCTTTTATTGTGCTTCTAAAAAAAGAGATTCACATTTGTGCACTGTTGTCCTTGTCTCTAGTACTGATTTAATTAATACTCACTTGCCGGACAGAAACTGCGTTTGAGCCGTGGGATACCTGTGGAAATATGAATACGTACACATAGTAGAAGTGGCAGAGTGCAGTGGATTTCTAACAGCAAAAGTTTGGAAGTATTAATGGGTTGTAGAACTACCAGTTCAGAGTTCTTCAATAAATTGAGAGGCCTTCATTCCTTTTATGCAAAAACAATTTCCAAATGTTTCTGTTATCTTTCTTCCAAAAGCCCCAAACCTCCCTTTATTATGATTCTATTTCCATCCTATGCCATATTAAAAATGTGAAATGTCAGGATTCAAGAAATGCTCTCCAATCTCCCTAAAGCTCACTTAGTTATTTGCACACAAAACAGTTCAGTTCTCTTAATCCTTATAAAATACTGTTTTCATTAGCCCCCCAGATTACCCCATGTGACTTTCGCTGGACTCTCTTCAAAAGCTGCAGGACGACCTCACTTCTGCAATTCAAAGTAGCCAAGAGCAAAGTTAGCCTGTTGAGTCTTTATCAGACCAAAATATGAAATAAAATGAGGGCAAGAGGGTGAGGGAGACAGAGAGAGATGAGGGAGAAAGAACTTCCCGTTTTGGCATATTCTGAAAAAGTATCTGCCCTTTTCTAGTCTACTTCTCTGTTCCTAGTTTAAAATTTGCATTAAAAAGACAACCTTTCTTACACTCCTGTGTTAGCAGCAGAAGTCGAACATAAATGTGGAATTGAACAGGTAACCAGTGCATGGTGGTGATGACAGAGGTTAGGTGCTCATGAAAATGAAGTCTGTTAAACATCATCAGAGAAACACCAGTACAAAAAGCGTCACAGTATAGCATTCTGGAGAGGGCTGGAAAGGGCTCTTAGCATCCGTCACAGAGAGATGCATGTTTGTCTATAACCTTAAAATCTCCACAGTATTGAGTGATAAAGGACAGGTTACAAATACTCCTTCATCTCTTTATATGTGTCAATAAGAATAACTTAAGACCATGTTTTCTTTTCTGATTTTAATCTTTAAATAACATTAAAATCACTCTGGCATACAGGACACTTGGCCTAGAAAACATTTATCTGCATAACAAATTCCAATCATTATTAATGCACCCAAGGAGTGTCAGATGCTGTACATCTGGGAGTGTTTTGATGTTAAAGATGCTTTTTTCTGTAATTTTCACCGTCACAACAATGGAACACATTGGAATCAATTATGATGTCTCCAAAGTATTAAGTCAGCTACTGTGGTGTACAATCTTTATATTACCACACAATGATGAAACCGATATACAGGTAAAGCAATATCATTAAAGCAAGACGACTTTGTTTCAAGATGATTCTGGATTAAAGGTACAGTCATTGAGACAAAAGATGTAGAATTGCAAGTCTTTAAGTGTAGTGATAACATAGGTATTTGCGGACGTCATGTGGAGGAGATCTGAAAGCGATGCATGGTAGATTATAAAGGATGGTACACTATAGCAATAAAATGCACTGAAATCTCACTCTCCCCTCCCGTTCTTTGCAGGTCTGCCCCTTGCTTTACGGACACAGACCCTGTGAGTGCCAAACTCCACGAAGGCAAAGCAAATCAAACACCTCTGCTGCAGCATCGCCCTTTTCAACACTGTTGGTTTGTTTTGCCCTAGTAAGAACTGAAAGAAAAACAGTAATAACAATAATAATAATAATAAAAATAATAATAATAATTAAACACCACAAACAGCCCATCACGGAATACAACCTTAACTGAACACTGAATAGAATCCTCATTAATCACCCCACCCCCCCACCACCGTCCGAAATTCAATTATTTATCTCTGCTTTACCCTCACGTGAGGATTTCTTTTTTTTTTGTATCTGTACATACTTGTGTTTCAAATCTTATAGTTTTGTACATGTAATTTTTTATGGTGTGTTTCATTTTTTTTATAATAAAAAAGTGAGTTAATTCACAAAGCCCTTTCCTCTCAGGGAAATGAAAATCACCCAAACAACAACAACAACAACAACACCCAAACAAACAATCTCTGGTGCACTGAAACTTTACATTTTTGCAAAGCTTTAAATGCTGCTCTAGATGTTTATTGTACACTGTGGACTATGAGCAGTAATAGTCAGGACTGGAGATGAAGCACAAAGTCAGCATCAGAATAATCACTTATTGTCATGGTTCCCGCCTCTCAAGAAGAGCCTGAGTGAGGACTGTGGTGCTATGTTTTCCACATTGCATGACTGAATACACACCAAATGCGAGCAAGTGTTTACAAAGGCCCTCAGTAGTACATTAAAATAAGGCCTAATTCTCACACTCTGTCTTAATTTAGAGTGGTGTTACACAGCTCAATGTTAAACCACCACCCTGCATTTTCGTTAAACCTTCATTTCACATGCCATGACATCATTTATTTTAATTTCTGAGTTGATTTTTTATTTTTCCAAGAAAAAGCAGATTTGCTACAAAGCAAAAACAGAACCTAGAGCAATTCAGTACTCCTGAAACCGTTTGAATGGGATTATTTTCCAAAACAGTCAATGTAATCTGTGTGAAGAAAACAGATGCAAAATGACAGGCTGCAGACACGCACACAACACAGTCACTGAGACAAATATGTCTGTGAGAATGTGCCACACATAAGGGTGGAGGGGGGGCAAAAGGTGGGAAGAATTGTGTGTGAAATTGCTGAACTGCATTAGGCACACCGGGGTAGAACCAGGCAGGGTTTGATTAATCTGGTTGCTTATTCTTGTGTTCTCACCTAAAGCCTGGCAACTGAACTGGTGACGTAAATAGCTACTTTGCTGTGAATAATAATAATAATAATAATAATAATAATAATAATAATAATAATAATAATAATAATAATAATAATAATAATAAATCAGTTTGTTTTCGCTTGACATCAGCCCCGCAAATTGGACTAAAACCACAACAACGGCATCATATGTAAAGCAACATGTGCAGCTGCATTAAGGTTTGTTTCAGAGGTGACGCCCAGAGAGGCGAGTGGAATCACAGTCTAATGACAGGATGGCTCTCTAACAGTCGAATCACATGCATACACCAAGCATTGCATTAAGCCAGCCATATGGATCTTGTCTTATGGCAACTCTCTTGTCAGGCCTGGCAGAGATGTAAAGACACCCACTACATAGCAGTTCCAATTAAGTTGCAATTAAGTTTTAATGAATTGCAGACTCTGGATTAACTTGTGTAAAAAACAAAAAAAACTAAGAAAAAAAACAACAGAAAAGCACATGCACAGTATACAGAATTATCTGAATATCTGAAATCCCACAGGTTTTAAAAATTGAAATGACTCACACTACCATGTAATTGGAGCATTAGTTTAGTCTCTGGGTAGGATTAGAAGAGAAACTGATCAGGGACAGACTGTATTCACTGATCAGGTGAACACCCCTGTATTCCTCCCTGTGAATCCTGTGCTTTCAAGGTCAATTGCTCTGCAGCAATAGGGCTGTCTAGGTGCAAAGGGGTCTGTGCCAGACTCTGAAAAATAAAGGCTTGAAAGGTATGATGGGAAACATCAATGGTGTCACTGTGGATAGGAGTCTGGACGGAGAAATTAATCTAAATGCATAAAAAATAAGCACGTAGGAAGCCTGAATAACTTCTGAGAAATGTACTTATTTATTTATGATATACAGCAGTTAAGCCAGCTTTTTTTATATATATATATATATATATATATATATATAAACAAATTGGGTCAAGGAACTCCTAATAAGTTTCTTATTTTACCCAAAGGCCAACTACAAATAATGCTGGTATATACACTGTGCGTGCATGAATTTTATGTATAAATAGACATTTTAACAGCTGTGATACTCTGCTGCTGATCAACCCCTTGCACACATTTTTATATTTCTGCTATCGTCAATTACTATAATTACCATTGCAAACACAGTTAATGTGGAAGGCTGGATTACTAAAGGCCCTGATTAGCACGATAAAGGAAAGAGGAGGTTGAAAAGGCCAACAGATACTCGTTTTTGTGTTACTTACTTGCCTTATTTTTTTATTAGCACTTCTGTTTACTATATAGAGCCCCTTTTAATCAATGACCTCTTTAGGGGAAAAAACAAAAACACCATATGTAAGACCTGCAGCTTGCTCTGGGATCCTAGCGTTCAGATCAGAAAATATCTCTCTCCCTTGCTCCGCCTGCGCCTGTGGGAGAGTGGAGTAAGAGTGGGGGGGAACCGGGGGGATTTGTTAGCTTTTTATCTGCACAGCCCAGCAGGGAGGCAGCAGGTAGCCTTGAAGACAAATGTCTGAAATCACGGTTCCGCCACCTCGGGAAGCTGGCAAGAGAACAAGTGAGGGGGATACCAGGATAGGTAAGACCAGAAGGCCAAAGGGAGGGAGGGCAGGGATGGTCAGAGGGCTGACCAAGAGCAGAAAGCTCAGCCAACTTCTCTACAGCCCACCCAGCACTAGACATAAATACATAGATCCCATATGGTTATATTCTATGATTGATGCATACACTACAGACTTAACTAAGCTCTCTGCTGTACAATGTGTACTATAGCACACATGGTAAACATTACTGTGTCTACAACAGTGAGGACTGTAGTTGCAGTTAAAAAAAAACATTAATCAAGGTAAATCTGACTGGGCTGACTGTTTACTGCAGTGTTTACAGTAATACTTAATGTGGCAGTGATACAAATTACCGTCAACATATACAATCTACTTTGCTTGTTCAGTAGATACACATTGTAATTACAAACACAATTTGAACACATTTTTTTTGAAAAAAAACAACAACCCAGAAACCTTTCTGTTCTATTATTTCTAAAATAGTAATTGTAATAAATTGTTTCTTTTTCCAAGCAGCCACTGGCACCTGCAGTATTTGGCCTTATTGTTAGCACTGGCCTGTCTCCACAACGGGAAGTGTTTCATTTCACTAACAGAGTTTCTAGCCCTCATCCAGAGACCCTGCATTTCAGTAATTCTCTGCAGATTTTGCCCAGGAGCAGTTGAGTACAGACATGTGCAGTGTGGGTGGGTGTGTGTGTGTGTGTGTGTGTGTGTGTGTGTGTGTGTGTGTGTGTGTGTGTGTGCGTGTGTATGTGCACGCATGTGAACCGCTCTGTATCTGGGAAATCTGTGTCTGTTGTAAGCTCCTGCACTCATTCCCTGTGGGAGCAGAAGGGATTTCCGCCTCCTTACTCGGTAGAAGTTGACCTTCAAACAGCTTTGTTCTGTCGGCCACCTGCACTGTAGCAGTTTGGGTAACTTGAAAACGTGGTCTCAATAGGTACTATGATTTTTATTTTAAAGAAAGGTCACGTGCTGTCGTTTTCAGGTTTGCTCTGGGAGAAGATGGGTACTTGTGATAGTGAACGCACAGCTACTGTAAAGGTTGAATTGGCAATAACCTTCCCCCAATAAGTCAATAAATATATTAAGTAACAATTAAAAATGAAGTAAAAATGTATATGTATTGGAAACTGTCCAACAACAACACAAGATGATGAAGAAAAAGGATGCTCAGCTATAAACTTGTTAATATGTAACACTGCCAATGAAATCCCTGTCAAGTGTGAAAAGAAGAAATTAAATCATTAGGCTTTAATAGATTGGGATGGGATGGGACTGGATTACATGAATACTGTCTGAAAAGCATTGTATTCTCCACCACTGTGTGCCTTCTGGGAATCAAGGCTTATTCGAGCTTAACTTGTAACACAGCACACACTGTAGACCTTGCTTGATCAATAGGGATGACTCTTAGCACATAGTTATGGGACATTTCAAGGACTGGATGCACGAAACTTTCAGCTCAGTGCTAGTTTGGCACAGTTTAATAACAAACAGGTTTGATCCGATAGCTGCTTCACAGGAATAACTACAGGAGTTCACCGAACAGTGTTTCTTTTCCTGGGTGAAACACTAGCATTGTATTTTATAAATCAAAACTTTTGGGAAGCCTTCAGGAAACTGAAAAAATAAATAAATAAATAAATAAATAAACAAAACATTTTACACACCACTCCACTGTAGAGCTGTACAGTTACAAATGGAATGAATGTGTTAACGATACATCAAAAGTTACACTCTATTAAATCAGTATAGTACATTATGGGGGTGGTCTCATGACTCTTTTATATTTTCTGTTTGCCTTACCTCTTCATAAATCTGGTTATTCAGTACAGCACAAAGCTAAATCTAAGTTTAGGACAGTGCTCGGGCAGAAGTCCTAAGCAAAACATTTCAGATGTGCTTAAATACTATGGCCTTGTGGAATGTGATTAAAATGCACACCTTACACTGAGCTGAACAATTAGGCATTCTCCCTTACAATGTAAATATAATCACTGTTAATTCACTGGCAGGATATACTTCAGTCTTTGATTCGAGTTAAGATAGGGTCATTATGTGGGCAATTAATAGAATACATGGCTGTATAAAAGGTAGTTAATCTCTCATTCTATATGGAGGCCTGGCATTACAAATTAAGTAAAATGTAATGTTCTTATGTTGCTCGGATAACTAAAAATACAAATACAGATATCTGAAGAATCCCTGTGACAAATTACCAATTTAAAGCATTTTGTTAATAGATATTCATATCATACACATACACAGCAAAGTGTAGGTTCCATATACAATGCGATTGAAACAGCATTTTGCTTTCCCACCTTCAAAATTAGTCTGAGAGGATTTCCGCTATAGAAATAAAAACACCCATCATCCACACTTGTATTCATTATTCTCCCTTCATGCTCTATGACCTGATAAATCAACAAACAAGCAAAACTTATTCCTTGTCTTGACAAACAGGAACAATTACTGTAATTGCTCCGAGTTTGGGAATGTGTTCATTAAGCCTTCCTTACATACTTGAGAGCTAAGACACTGCAAGTAATCAAATTAGCCGGAGAAAAAAAACAATAAATTATATCTTGCAACCCATTCTATTCGGAGTGCTTCACTTTTCTAATGTCTAGGGATCTTGGCATTTGTGTTTCGAAACTCAATCTTTTCAGAATCCTTTAGCAGTATGTGTTTCTTAACCAAACAGAAGAGGAAGCTTTTATACATTACAGTATTTTAGGATTTGTGCTCAGTCACTAAAAAAGGGTTTTGATTTGTGTGTTTCTACTCTACAGAAGCAACACACATCGGTAACCAAGAATGCTGGTTTAGGAATAAACTGGAGTTCAACTCAAAGGATAAATGGTTTTAGATTAAATAATATATACAACAGTATATCCAGTGAACATTTGCAATTACATTTTTTTTTATAAACAGCTGTTTTCAGGTTTGCTCTCTGAACTTGTGATTGTGATGAATGGTGTCCCGAAGCAGGCTTGACAATGCAAAAAACAACAACCAAATAAATACATTGGCTAACAAAGATAATTAATGACAATCATCAGACAAAAAATATATCTTTTAGTACATTTGATAATATGGAACACAATCAACACAATATTTTGTCTGAAATAGGCACATTTATAATGCCTTTTCTGATCTGGATCAAATGCATCAGTAGCATTTGATCAGTGGATGGCAGTGCAGTTGTGACACCACTGATCCTGATCAAATGTACTGATGCGTTTAATCCAGGTCAGAAATGGCCGAGCAAACGCGCCTGTGTCCTGCATTTTACAACTTAACACAATACAGATTACACCAGCTTGCCTTTATCACGTAAAAACACAAATGGGAACGGAAACGGTTAATAAGCAACCTCAGAAACAGCAAAACACAATGCAACTCAATTAGATATTTCCCCCCCAAAACCTGTTTGGTTTCCTTATATTCGCGGCAAATCCCCTTGTGTAATCAGATGAGAGATGAGATAAGTGCGATTCAGAGAAAGCGTAAACTCCAATCCCATCTCTGTTATATGATAGACAACTGGATTGCTTCTAGAGATAATGATATATGTACACATGAGTCAGGTAAATATCCTCAGTGGCATTGCAACAGGCACACTCACTGAGTGAAACGCAGGAAAGGAAAAATAAAGAGTCTAAACACAAGCACATAGACATACAAAATAAACACAGCAGAACTCAACCTAAGAAGTAACCTTAGCTTTAACGGGTGGGGGGGGTTTGGATGTCGGCCCTATGGGAGCCAGTGCATCCTTTTTTGTTGATGGGACCCATTTTCCATCTCCGTCGCCCCGTGACTTACTGGCAATGCTGCCTATTAAAACAGCACCGCGAATGAATAATTCACTCGTCGACAGGTTTCAGGCACAAGGCTACTTCTGGGCTTCTGTTCAGTTCAGAGCCATCCCAGCCTCCATTTCCCTTCCCATCAGTGTCTCAGCTGTTTGCCAGTGTCTCATTCTCATAAGCACTGACTCCATTAGCTGTCTTTGGCACTAGGGGCCGATACTTTGACCCACCAGCCAAACAAGCCAGAGGATGGTAGCTTTTTGCTTATCGGAGTATTCTTGCTTCTGCTTTTCTGTTCCCCAGGAACCAGCTAATGTTAATTGTTAAAGTCACCAACAAAATCCTAACCTAGACTTTTTTTTTTGCATGTCTATTGTACAGAGAGTTGCCATCATGCATACGGGTGCAATGCTTTATAGAACAGACACGTATCAAAGTGATCACAATGTTCTTCCTATCGAAGACCAGCAGCATATTTGATGTCATCAGACTCAATGAGAATTGTGACATAACACAATGAAGACTGCAGTACAATCAAAATATTATGACACAGGAAGATAGTGCAGGTTTCTAACAAATCCTAGAATAAAGACACATTTTTGTTTGTTTTGGTTTTTTAAATGGACATGAAAAGGACTACTGCACAGATTCTTCTACCTGTCCCCATTTATTAACTGCACCAAAAACAGGTCAAGATAACTTTCTACATGTCAACCTGTGAGTGGAGTATAAAATAATGCATGAATGAATTAAAATATAAGGTTAGACACTGTCTGTAGACCTGCTGCATAACAAACATAAGAACAAATAATAATAATCATAGAATATCTGACACGGGTGAAAAACACAAATGGTAAATACGTGTGGAAAAGCTACTAAAACAAAAACAAATGCAGTGAATTGGTAACTCTGTAGCGACTGTGCATCAAGAAAGACAGTAGGCCCAAACCTGCTGCAGTTACCATGCCAACTAGTGCTGAAGAGCACAAAAGCCAGGATGTAGCCGCCTCTGAAATCCCCACAGACATGAAATCTTCGGTTTTCTGCCAGACCCATCCATTTGATTGTAGGCAGACCACACTATCACTGCATGAATCACCAATCATGTCTCTGCCTACTGGGGGTGCACTACAAAATGGATTGGGACTTCATTACTAGTCTCATTACCTATTTTAAATGCAATCTGCATTTTGTCCTGTCTCATAACCCCGGGAGAGAAAAAAAGAAAAAGAAAAAAGACATAAAAGACAGCGAGGAATGTAAATTTATTTTCCACACAGTACAAGCCTAAAACTTTGTGTGTTTCTACTTTCCACCAGAGCAAATATTTGTGGAAATGAGTTTTCATTGGAATCGCCCTTTTTGTCGTTGAATGCTGAAGAGACATTAATGGCGTGTATGAGTTACACGAGGGAGGATGGGAGGGGGCCCCCCTGTCACCAAGGTTTCTTCTCTGCTGTCTTCTATCCGATTTGTACGGATCAGGGATAACCAATGAAGGTAAGGTTGAGGCTAACTGGCAATTTGTACAGCTTTGTATATACATAAATGTTATGGTGCCGTTACAGAACTTTATAAGCCACTTCTGTTCTCCTCCTTAATGGCACTTTTTATATTTACTTGAGAAAAGTGGATTTCATCCAAAAACTTTCAAAAGGGTAATCAATACAGCGGCTGTTTCAGTTTAAACTGGTAGATTTGACAGGTAATTTAAGATGAGATGTTTTCACGGGGGAATAAAAGCTGCTAAGTTTAGATATACTGCATATGCCTTCAGATATTTCATATCAGAAAATCTTAAATACAGTGAGGGGAAAGAGCAGAGATCTTCACAATTATGGAAACTCAATGTAACTCTAACACGTCACATCACAACCCCAACATTAACTAGCCGAGCTAAAGCACAATCTTGATTCCCTCATCCCAGCCCCAGATCAAACCTTGCAGGAATCCAAAAATCAAATCCATCCCTCATGTCAAATGCAACCCTAAGTCACTCCAATTCTCACACCAGCTCTAACTATAAACCCAACCTTGCCCTAACTTTAATTTGTGGCATGGTCAGAAATTTAAACTACAGAATAACCTGGCAGTCCTAACCCAAGACCTACCTGTTGTTAAAGGACATGTGAAAAGTACTACACAACCTTGGGGAACAATCCAGTGTGTAGGCATCTCAGCTGACTTGCATATTGGTCACATACCTATAAAAACTGTGACATTGTGTAGCCTAAGTGGCACCTCCTGGTGGCAAGATTTGAAAACTGTTGGCATGACACTGTGGGTGTGGACATTGATATTACCATCAGGGAAAAATTGGCAAAAGAACCCATTAAGTAAGTTATATTTACATTAACACTACTTATCTGTTTGAGAAAAGTTAATCCTGAAATGAAATAAAGTTCAGAAAGATAAAAAAAATCCTTTACAAAACTACACTTCCAAGGTTATATTTTGGTTTTCTTGTCATGCCTCAACAGTTAGTGCTTAAACAGTAAATAAGCAGTAAACTGATGGTTATTTTTGAATGACATCGTTGCAATGGCCTCCTATATTAAGCTGTATAGTTCAGACCGCATTTTCAATAACAGCAGGACAGAATAAAGGTTGGTTAGCAATCACTTCCACACCTGCCATGCTTACAGATAAAGACAAATGCAAGAACACACACACAAAAAACAGTGCTCTTACAAGCGACTGCTTGAAATAATGGATAAACACTGTGAGATTCACTTAACCGAGCTCTGATGAAGATATATGCTGAATCCCTCCCATCAAACTTTAAACAATATACACTTGCTATGGCTCATCTGCTCCATCTGAAAACAGCCATCCTTCAATTTATTAAACTTATGAGCAGCTTTCCCAACTGTGCACTATAGTTCCAATACCTGTTCCACACCTTAGCCCTAAAATGTATTACAAATCACAGCCAGTACACCTAGCGGTCTCCATTTGACAAGAAACAGTGATACATTTCCCCTGTTTTTTTTTTTTCATAGTAAGACTTAGAGAGAGCAAATTAAACTCAAAGTAAACTGCAAATCCACACGGAGCAGCAAATGCATGCAAGCTTCTTACACTATGTTAATCTTTCTAAAATGTATAGAACTGGTACAAATAGCAGCTTACTGGAAAACACCTGTTGAGTTATGTTTAAAGCAGATTAAGTGAGGAAAACATATTCTAAACCAGTGTTTTGATGTTTGCATTCTGCACAATGTCTTGTTTCTATCCCTTGAAGGGTAATTATTTCATTCCCATGACACAATGGTTCTTTTGGATTTTTCACATCAGGTGTACACATATTTCTGAGAGCCTCTATAAAGAAGGCTTAAAGGACAAGGTGGAATAACTTTGAATAAACGACCATGAGAAAAAAAGAAAATAATAAAAACACCAACGCAAAAAAGGGTAAATGTATATGTACTCTTAGAGTGAGTTATATTTTGTATACACACAGCACCCATTCATATGCGGAAGCTTTTCAGATGGTGTTCTTGAAGAGGTACAAGCCAGAGAATGATATTTCCTTTTCTAGTAGCTGACCTGGCTCACCTGTGTTAATGAGCTGTCAGCTCGCTTCACAGCTTGTCTTTCTGCCAGGGCTCCTTCATCAATACGGCTTTGAAGTTCTAAAGCAAGTGTGCCCATCTGTTTCTTCTCCTCACGGTGTCAGGATTTATAGGTCCCCCGAATAGCTGCTTCAATTTCATCATTACTGACTGAATATTTAATCTCTCTCCCTCTCTCTCTATATATATATATATTAAATATAAATGAAAGACTTACGAAAGGCAGTCTACTGTTTAAGTCTATAGTTAATAGATTGTGTAATGTCTCAAAATCATAAACTTAATTGTATAAATATCAAACTTCAATGTGTATGTATATATCAAATTTGAGTGTATAAATATACAAATATACACGTATGTGCCAAAAAATATAAACGCTAGATTCAAAGTGTTGGTCCCACATTTCATGAGGTGAAATAGAAGATCCCTGAAATGTTCCATATGCACAAAAAGATCATTTCTCTAAAATGTTGTGCCCAAATTTGTTTACATCCTCATTGGTGAGCATTTCTCCTTTGACAAGATAATCCATCCACCTGACAGGTGTGGCATATCAAGAAGCTGATTAAACAGCATGATCATTACACAGGTGCACCTTGTACTGGGGACAATAAGAGGCCACTCTAAAATGCCATAGATGTCTCAAGTCTTGAGGGAGTCTGCGATTGGCATGCTGACTGCAGGAATGTCCACCAGAGCTGTTGCCAGAGAATTTAATGTTTGTTTCTCTATTGTAAGTCATTTTAAAGAATTTGGCAGTATGTTCAACCAGCCTCACAACCAAAGACCACGTTTAACCATGCCAGCGACATGCGTGTGGTTCCACTTCCCGCCAATATCCTGCAAATTCACACAGCCACTCATCAGTGGGACAACATTCCATAGGCCACAATCAACAGGCTGATCAATTCCATGTGAATGTGACGTGTCGCGCTGCAGGAGGCAAATGGTGGTCACACCAGATACTGACTGGTTTTCTGATCCACGCCCCTACCTTTTTTCTCCACAGTCATTTGAAATCCATAGATTAGGGCCTAATTTCAATTTGGCTGATTTCCTTATATGAACTGTAACTCAGTAAAATCTAAAAAAAATGTTGCATGTTGCGTTTACATTATTGTTCAGTGTGTATGTATATACACCGATCAGCCATAACATTATGACCACTTGCCTAATATTGTGTAGGTCCCAAAATAGCCCTGACCCATCGAGGCATGTACTCCACTAGACCTCTGAAGGTGTGCTGTGGTATCTGGCACCAAGACGTTAGCAGCAGATCCTTTAAGTCCTGTAAGTTGCAAGGTGGGGCATCCATGGATCGGACTTGTTTGTCCAGCACATCCCACAGATGCTTGATTGGATTGAGATCTGGGGAATTTGGAGGCCAAGTCAACACCTTGAACTCGTGATTCATCAGACCAGGCCACTTTCCTCCATTGCTCCGTGGTCCAGTTCTGATGGTCACGTGCCCATTGTAGGTGCTTTCGGCAGTGGACAGGGGTCAGCATGGGCACCCTGACTGGTCTGTGGCTACGCAGCCCCATACGCAACAAACTGTGATGCTCTGTGTGTTCTGACACCTTTCTATCAGAACCAGCATTAACTTTTTCAGCAATTTGAGCTACAGTAGCTCGTCTGTTGGATCAGACCACACGGGCCAGCCTTCACTCCGCATGTGCATCAATGAGCCTTGGCCGCCCATGACCCTGTCGCCGGTTCACTGCTTTTCCTTCCTTGCACCACTTTTGATAGGTACTGACCACTGCAGACTGGGAACACCCCACAAGAGCTGCAGTTGTGGAGATGCTCTGACCCAGTTGTCTAGCCATCACAATTTGGCCCTTGTCAAAGTCACTCAGATCCTTACGCTTGCCCATTTTTCCTGCTTCTAACACATCAACTTTGAGGACAAAATGCAAAATGTTCACTTGCTGCCTTATATATCCCACCCACTGACAGGTGCCATGATAAAGAGATTATCAGTGTTATTCACTTCACCTGTCAGTGGTCATAATGTTATGGCTGATTGGTGTATATACAGACAGGTGACAAATTAAAGGACAAACCAACATAAAGTGTATCAGGAAGGTGTTGGGCACCACGAGCCACCAGAACAGCTTCAATGCTCTTGGCACAGATTCTACGAGTCTCTGGACTCTACTGGAGGGATGAACACCATTCTTCCAAAAGATATTCCCTCATCTGGTGTTTTGATGATGGTGGTGGAGAGCCTAACACGTCGGTCCAAAATCTCCCATAGGTGTTCAATTGGGTTGAGATCTGGTGACTGCGAAGGCCATAGCAAATAATTCACATCATTTTCATTCTCATCAAACCATTCAGGGTCAAACATTCAGGCCTGTGCTGTTCTCTTGGTGTCCCACACTTGCACTCGCCCACTTGTCGAGAACACTAGCTAGTTGAGCGTCTTTGTGACTGAAGCTCCTGCCATTCGTGCCCCAATAATGACCCTCTAAGTCACTTAGATCCTTTCCTCTTGCCATCTTAATCCAAAATCTAGGTCAACTGGGCCTGCTCGGCATTGTTATACATGTCACCGAGCATGACAGGATGTTAATTGCTTAATTGTATCATGCAGTACACCTGTTTGGAGGCATCTGCATTCGTTATGCTCCTCCACTCATTTATTCAGGTTTTTCCTTGAATTTGTCACCCGTCTGTATGTATGTGTATGTTTGTGTGTGTATATAAATATATAATGGAAGAGTTCTCGGAGTTGGGTGTAGTCTCCAATCCCACACAATTTCAAACTACTTTTTTTAACAGTCACTTGAATGATCTATTATTATAATTCTTTGTATGTGAATTAATGTATGGGACAACACAAAATACACCTAAGTCCCCTCTGAGACTATGACGAAATGGTCAAAGCTTAGCAAGCTTTCAGGGCTTTGCAACCATCTTACCTGTCTTAGACTTTCTCTGACTTTCTCCTCTGGCACTCCCTTTGTTCTGTCTTCAGGCCTTTTTAAAAGCCTCTAATGGACCTCACCTGTGTCTGACAAGAGGTGAGCTGTATAATGTTTTACTGGGGCTGGATTTTCTGTAGACCTAGGGCCCCTAGAGGCCTCTACACTGGTACTGCAGATTCTAGAGGAGCACACTAATAACACTGCGTTTCTACTACTAATACATGGCAAGTTGAGGGAAACCTAACCAACATCACATCCACAAACACGTGCACTCGCCACTCAAACCTAGGGACAGCCTTGACCTGAATTTCGTTTGCTGAATTTATTGTCAAGATGCCTTCATTCTCTAGGTCACGCAGAAATCCCATAGTGTTGATTTTTCCACAATATTGATTAAATCTATCCATGCATTTCTGCAGATGCCAGAGCCGGTCTATTGAGGATCCAGGCCAATCCCCAGCTGCTGTCTCTCTTCTATATACACTGGGAAAGCACTGTTTTGGTCCATGAGAATTTAATCAACACGTTTTACCTGGGCTCATAAACAACTGGGGGAAAAAGATTAATTACAATATTAAGCCTTTCAATATCATCCTTCTTTAAGATGTTTGACAGCAAGACATTTTCCAATACTCACAATATAATTAAAAACCAGTTGAACAGATCACTTGGGATTGGTTTTCATTCAGCAACAATTATATCATGTTTTGCAGATATTTTTCAAAGTGTTTCCTAGATAATAAAAGCAGGGCGAGCGGAGTGGACCAGAATGTAAACAGACAGATTTCACATGATTAATTTATTACTTACAAAAACAGAGAGAGATTTAATATGCTCCGTTACCAGAATAGCAGAAATCCACAGTTTACCAAAAGATCTTCTAAAACCTGCTTTAAAATGATTAATTGTTCATGAAAGGCAACCAGTTTCCATATTTGCTAACATGCAAGCAAATATGGACTGTACATTACAAATAAATATACAGTACAGCCCTTCAATGTCCGAACATGATGTCTGCTCTCCTCTGTTTTCCTCCAGAGAAGTGGTAAACAGGTAAAATCAACACTGGGGTATTTCATGGAGATATAATGTTGAATTAATGTCACAGTGGAAGGGGGAAAAAGTTAAATGTGGAAAGTGATGTTAAAATTATACAATGCATTAGTAAAACCAAATTTAGAAGACTGTGTCCAATGGTGCTCACTGTATAATTTTGTATATTTACATATGTTTGCATAATACATCACGTTAATTGAAAGAAGAGTAAAGTGAGGACAGGAGTAACTCATTTCTTGTCCGCAAGGTATGGCTGGAAATGAGAGAGGACTTGAATCAGGTAGTCAGGGTCCAAGAAGGTACTGACGAATGCAACCCTAAGGACAAACACAGCAATGAAATAAAGTGCACTGACCTTTCCTGTGTTCTGTTCTGACAAGAATACAATTAACCTGCCTGTTTTAAAGCCTTAACCAAAAGGGAAAAGCAAAGCAAACAAACAACAATAAAAACTGTAGAGATTGTTTTGCATTAACATTCACTTGGGAGTGGGGGGGACACAACACAGAGACATCAGGGGAATTCAAAAGCAACACTGTGGCCACACTAGAAGACATGCTCTTTCAGTGAACCTTCACTGAGATATAGAGAAGGAAAAAAAAACTTGTTATAGCTAAATCACAGGCATTATATCATCCACATAAAGAGTCTGATTCCGCAGAAATCAGACTGGCTCTCAGGGATTGCCAGACTAAATCTCATCACGCCTCAGTTCCCCTTCTGAGTTATTTCCATTGAAAATGACACATGGAGCATGTTTCATCCCATTGATTTATAGTCCCCTCATAAAAGAACATTAATTAGCCCAATACCAATTCTAATTAGGCCCTAAGTGGCAACATAGATCTGATGAACACATCGACGAAGGAGCTGCCTGATTTTGGGGGGCTTAATCATTAGATACAATTACCTCTGTACAGCTGCAGGATTTTATTTTATTTATTTTTGCTGAAGGCTATTAGAAGTGCTTGGAGTATTATTTAGCAAAAAAAAAAAGCATAGAGTTCTACTCATCACCTAACAAACTAAGCATCACAATGTCTGCAATTAAATAAGAGACAGAAGGCTGACAGTTTAAAACAACTGTCTGTTAGTAAATGTATTTTACATGCACTGCAGAGGGAGGTAAACCTTTAGGGAAATGCCTGTGTTATTCCTCAACTTACTACACAAAACCTGCCTTGCCGTTTCCTTGCTTCTTTTCTTGCCTTTGAAGTTGGCAATCAGTTGGTTTAGTATGAACCAAAAATGCTTTGTGTGAGTCCTAGATAAGTGAGGTCACGTTATGCACTCCCAAATTCTAACAGTTTCAGTGAAAGTAAAACCTAGACTCAATACCTCACAAGACATAATTTCACCGTATTTGTTACTATTCCACTTTACACATTGTCAAACACACTGAGGAGGAAAATAAGCTTTAGACATACTAGGATCTCCCTGTCCAAAAACCTTGGCTAGAGCTCAACCCAGGCAATATCTACCTGCTTCACTGCAGATGCTATAACCGGCAAGGTGCATTAAATAGTATAGTATTACAGCCCTAGCCTTTGGGAATTTGGAAAGTACATTATGTTGTAGATCTGAAAAGCAGATGTGAATAAACAAGGCATACACACACAACATGGTTACTGTAGTAGAAGTACAAACAACACAAACAAAACTGAACTGAATTTCAAAAACACTAAAAACGTAAACATGGGCATGGGAAAACTTAGCATTTTTCTGAGCAAGTTTAACTTGTCACCTGTTTACTGTAAGCTTTACTACAACAATTGCTGTAGTAACTGGAATAATTTTGAAATACACACATCAATCAAAGAAAAAAAGCAGAGGTGATATGGAGTATTTCATATATTAGTAGATATACATTTATTGTATTTATGTTCCTTATAGCGGAGATTAAATGTATGTTCTATGATTAAGATTTAAAACAAATATATTACAATATTCTTCATCCTGCACTGTTCTTAAGAGGTTATATTTAGATGATTACAAAGAAAAGAAAAGCAATATCACTAACTGATCGCACATATGGGCAAAGAGAGAGAGAAAAAAAACATTTCCAGCAAATTGCTAAAAATAGAACAGTGGTCTATTGCAGCAACTCGGTTTCCAATCTAAAATGTGCTGACAACCCGAGTTGTCAATTAATGACACGCAGTCAATTTGAATTGCAAGCCTGAGTCGCCAATGAAAAAGACACTTAAAAAAAAACTCACGTGTCTCGGCCTAACGAGTAGCTCAACCTACGTTTCACACATCAGCTTACTGGATTATCAAGGTGATAGACTGGGCCCTCAGCCACGGATCTGACATTCAATTTCTTTTAGGATTTTAAGTTTCCCTCTCGATTGTAATCAGCTCGGTGACATTTGTTTGTGCTCTGTATTCTGTATGCATTAAGCTCAATACCAATTTAATCAAAGATTTATTTATTTTCGTCCCGGCAGAAATCCCGTTTCTCAGAAATGGAGCTACATGTTATTTTTGCATCCTGTCTCCATTTCAAATCCCCTTCCACAGCATACACAGCACATCCATGTTACGTGTGCCCAAGCCCTGATTCAAATAGTCAACAGATGGGCAGTGTAATTGCTCTATTAACCAATGTTTATAGGAATAATTTTCTTACTAAGTGAAAAGCATTACCATTTTTTTTTTCTAATGCCTGAAGGAGAGGTGCATTTCACACTGACATATTGCGCCAGGCAGTCTTCTGTATCGTTCCTGTCCATACATGGGCAACAGATTTTGGATTTTCATAACATTAATTTTAATAGTCATGTCCTTGGGCTTCATATTTTGATCCTATGCAGTCTTGCAATCGTTTAACCAGGGTGCCCATATGGTTCTCATTCTTAAAAATACAGCCTGGCATGGTCACATCAATCTCCTGCCAGTGCTTTCCCTCCACCCCCCCCCCCCCCCCCCCGCCAACCAGACACACACAGATACGGACCCTATCTGCTTCTGAAGCTGAGAATCATCCTATGGATCTAGAGCTTCCCGACTGTCAGTTATTAATCCCTCTACGTCACTTTCAGCCCTATAAATACCGCAGCGTGCCGTCAGAGGGGCCTTTTCCCCTTCGGCGGCTGCAGTGAAACAGAACGTGTGGCCTACATTGACATACATACATCTCTAATCCCCTTTTTCTCTCTTCTGTGGGGAATTACTGGCATATATTTCCTTGTCGATGGTATATTTCTCTCTGACACAATTGTTCATACTCATAAAACATTTTCTGTCAGGCTCAATTTACCACAAGCACAAGACTCCTTGCAACCTACGGCTGAGTGCTTGGATGTTGTTAAATCGATTAAATGACCAAAATGAGAGCATTGAATATTGACAGACAATTCTTTCCATTTTAAATGTATGTATATAGAAAAACACTGAGTGTACACCTGCATTGCTTGGCCAAAACAACTTTAAGTTTTGTTTGGGGGAGAGACCGTGTGGGCAAACTCTGGCTACAAGGACTTGTCATAGAGACTAGGGAAACATGAAAGTATTTAAAGGGACATCCAAAACCATCCAGAATGAGCTGTTAGATTGCATGTGTCAAGAGTACAGGGAGAACATTAATAAGGGACTCTCAAAGCACTTCCGTTGTTGGGCAGGTGAGACAACAGACGTGTATAAGAAGTTATTTAGAATTAATTATTATACAGCTACAGTATTAGCTATATAAGAGGCAGGGGAGCATATGTTTGTATTACAATCATGGAGATATTTGTTTTTGACATTTATTTGTGTTCTACACTATATTCGTTTTGGTATTTTTGTGTTATATGTATTCATGGGTTGTGATATTGTTGTTTATATCATTGCAGCTTTATTAATTAGAATGATCTTAAATCTACCATAATGTATTCTCTTATATATATATATATATATATATATATATATATATATATATATATATATATATATATATATATATATATATACAGTGGGGGGAAAAAGTATTTGATCCCCTGCTGATTTTGTACGTTTGCCCACTGACAAAGAAATGATCAGTCTATAATTTTAATGGTAGGTGTATTTTAACAGTGAGAGACAGAATAACAACAAAAACATCCAGAAAAACGCATTTCAAAAAAGTTATAAATTGATTTGCATGTTAATGAGGGAAATACATATTTGATCCCCTATCAATCAGCAAGATTTCTGGCTCCCAGGTGTCTTTTATACAGGTAACGAGCTGAGATTAGGAGCACTCTCTTAAAGGGAGTGCTCCTAATCTCAGCTCATTACCTGTATAAAAGACACCTGTCCACAGAAGCAATCAATCAATCAGATTCCAAACTCTCCACCATGGCCAAGACCAAAGAGCTGTCCAAGGATGTCAGGGACAAGATTGTAGACCTACACAAGGCTGGAATGGGCTACAAGACCATCGCCAAGCAGCTTTTTGAGAAGGTGACAACAGTTGGTGCGATTATTTGCAAATGGAAGAAACACAAAATAACTGTCAGTCTCCCTTGGTCTGGGGCTCCATGCAAGATCTCACCTCGTGGAGTTTCAATGATCATGAGAACGGTGAGGAATCAGCCCAGAACTACATGGGAGGATCTTGTTCATGATCTCAAGGCAGCTGGGACCATAGTCACCAAGAAAACAATTGGTAACACACTACGCTGTGAAGGACTGAAATCCTGCAGCGACCGCAAGGTCCCCCTGCTCAAGAAAGCACATGTACAGGCCCGTCTGAAGTTTGCCAATGAACATCTGAATGATTCAGAGGAGAACTGGGTGAAAGTGTTGTGGTCAGATGAGACCAAAATCGAGCTCAAAACACACAGCCAAGGCAACAAAGGAGTGGCTCAAGAAGAAGCACATTAAGGTCCTGGAGTGGCCTAGCCAGTCTCCAGACCTTAATCCCATAGAAAATCTGTGGAGGGAGCTGAAGGTTCGAGTTGTCAAACGTCAGCCTCGAAACCTTAATGACTTGGAGAGGATCTGCAAAGAGGAGTGGGACAACATCCCTCCTGAGATGTGTGCAAACCTGGTGGCCAACTACAAGAAACATCTGACCTCTGGTTTTGCCACCAAGTACTAAGTCGAAGGGGTCAAATACTTATTTCCCTCACTGTAGGTCTTTTCGTGCCTCACCAGTTCAAAAAACAATCAAGAGTAGGAATGTAAACCATGGTGTATATTGAAAAAACTAAACTAATCAGAAGTCAATTAGGGAAACCAAAGGTGATAACAATGGTGATACATGTTTTATGAGTTTGGCCCTATCATTCCTGTATTTTTTTGGATTTGAACTGTTAACTCAATGCACGCAAGACAAATGAAAGAATAAGGAAGAAAACTGTTACATCAAAATTCAGTGTAAAAAAATTCATCTTGAGGCATTCGTTTCAACAGTACTAGGGGGAAAAAAATAAGATTACAATTTCACATTACAACATGACACCAAAAAAAAGTAATAAGAACCAAGAGCAATCAGCAAATCGTCTTACAACAAATTTGAATGATGAATTACAAATTTAAAGTCCCTTTATGAAAATAACAACCTCAGGGTTTCACTCTGCCTTTCAGTGAAAGTTTGATGCCTGGGGCAAGGGTAATAATAAAACACTTGTTCCAAAATATGTACAGGTTCCTGTTGTTTTATTGCAGTTTGTTCTGTTGCCTTTCTTGATTTAATGACACCATTTAGTGCTCATAAAAAGAAAGTGACAGTGCCCCTAGCCTTATGCATACAGGATCTGTTACTTAAAAATCATCCCATATCTGGCACTGCCCTGGCACTGCCCTGGCACACCCCACTCTGTGACCATCCAGCCAGGCAACCGACACTAACTGAAAGAGAGATCAGTAGCAAGTCTGATTCCATGTATGCCTCTTCTGCTGTGCCCCACTGAGTTTGCAAAAGATGCTTAATTTTGAAAAATAGAAAGATCCGTTTCATCTTCAGCCATTCAAAGGAGACTGCTTTTGGCATCCGTTTTGGTTGACACTGGGTGACATCTTGGTGAATGTTTGACTGACTGACTGATACCAGACACATTTACCTGCATTCTCAAACACCGGTTGGGTAGGATTATAAGTTCGAAGTGAGGTGTAATTTAAAGCACAGTTACAGAAGCAATGATGGCTCAGCTGCAGTGGCCAGTTGCCAAGGAGAGAGTGAGCTGTTGAACACAGCTCCAGCTGCAGATGGGTACTGAAACATTAGTACCACTTTGTTTAATTTTTTTAATGTGACCAGACCTAAATCTGAGGACAGATCTCTCTACATGGAATTCAAACAACTACCTTGCTGAGACACTGAGATCCTGGCAGTCAAACCAATGTATCCTATTAAATCATCTCACCACACACTGGGAGGAAAACAACGCACTGAGAATGCTGCACTAAAACCAAATAATCCTTCTCCTATGCCACTTTCAGTAGTCAGACAACACTACAACAAAGGGCCTGTATATAATGTGTAGAGGACAGGATGGGCGGTGTTTTGTGAAGTATTGAGAATTAACCTCAGACACGTTGGACAGATTCACGCGCATGCACACACTCACATACCATATTGCCCCAATTCAAGATGGCCTCAACTTATAGTCGACCTTAGACAAAATAATTACCCATTAATAGCACACAGAAAACCAATTTCAGCAATGAATGGGGAAAAATCCGCGTTGACTTACTAACTATTAAGGAGTGTGATTGATTCTGTTTTCTGATTCAGTAAAGTTCTGATAATTGTTTGTATTTAACACATTCAGGTTTGTATGGCAAGATCACAAACAACAACCGCTTTTAGGTTCATGGAAGGATTTTCTCTGAGACGTACATTCAAAAGCTGATTTTGCTTTCGGTGATACAACGGTTTTTGCTCCACCTCCTCTGAAAATAATACTCTGTGCACCATAACGTCTTTTATATTTGACCCTTTTTCATTCCACTCTTTTCCAAATAATCACTGTAGGTAGGTTAATCCATTTTCAGAAAGTAGGACTGTTCAGCTACTCATGTAACTGAATACGCCATTTTGTTATTTAGTAACAACCCTGACTTGACTCACAGCATAACCCACAAATATAGGACAAGTTGTTTATGTGTTTATTTATTTATTCTTCAAAAAACAAACCTTTTCTTATATTCCGGCTAATACCCTACAGTAATCCACATAGGTAGTCAAGGATCTAAACTTAATGGATATCAAGATGTTCTTTTGTTAATGTTTTTATAACTGCTTTGATCTTGAGAGTGAAATGTAACCTATGCTCTTAAATACTGCTACTCCACATATCTTGAATTTAACATCAGTGTATTCCAGGGAAGGATTCTCTCTCTCCCACTCTCTCCCACAACAGTGAGTGTATCTCAAGGAACCCACAGTCTGACTGGAACACATTAGTGATTTCAGTAGACTTGGCTCTTAAAAGTCCCCCCCCATGTCAAACACAGTGGATTATAAACCCAACAGCAGGGCTGCAGTATCGACAGACCACTCAACGAGATAGAGGTCTCAGAATCAAAAGCTTATGTCTTAGTGATGCCCATTGATGAGTCCATCACAGCTTATGTAACAAGTGTCCAGAAAACAATAACTAACTAAATAAATCAAATGCAATATCAGCCTCATTCTTTTCCCTACTGTTGATAGACTAGATTCTTGATTTGTTTATGTGCTGTAGACAACAACACATATGAGCACTGGGATGTATGACCAAAATTGATTCAACTGACAGCTTTTTTTGTGTGTTTGAAAGTCTTATTGTGTACACATAAATCACCTTGTAAAATCAACCAAGCCTTACTATTCCATTTGCAAGTGCGAGCGAACAAGCAGACGTTTTTTAATTACCTAATAAAAATGACAGACTTGTCATTGTTAAAATGAACACAATTAAACACTGTGATGACAAGAATGTGTAAATTGTTCTTCAAGACATAAGAATTAACCGCTATCTTAAACATTTTGCTCTCATGTTCAAACAGTTTCAAAACACATAAACGTTAAAGGATTTTAAAATGCAAAAAGCTTTACCTCTCACTCCATTATTGGTCTTTCTGTAAAATCATATTCTCGCAGTACCACAGTGAACATCTGACTGGATAAATTCCTGCAGAATGTTACTGCTGCTTTGACAGGTTTCACAAACCTAGGTTGGTACTAGTGTTGGACTACCAGTGTAATTTTAAATAGGGTAGTTTCAGATAGGTGCTGATCAAGGTCTGAGAAACCAACTAGAAGAGTTCTTGTTAAGATCTTGCACAGACACAAGACAAAAGATGCACAAAACTTGTCTACTCTGGTACAAAGCTATAGGAAAATTGTGCAAAGTAGGAACTCTGTCAGTAATACAAAATAAGCCATCATTGTCAGAAATCAATCATTTCTGTCAACTTGCCATGTAGAGATTGGGAAAGGATCAGAAGAGCATACATATAGAAGAGAAAAAGAAACCTGGGTTAAAAAGAAAATCTGTGCTTTCTAAACACATATGCAGCTCTCACATGTCTTTTAACAACAAAATCCCAAAAACAAAAGTTTAGAGCTATCATCAAGTCATCAAATGCTGGATTTGGGGTGACGCCCAGGGATAACATAAGCTGCTGATATGCTAAGGAAGCCCTGGTTGAGTTTCAAGCCACCTCACCCCAACTGCCTTCAGCCAACTGCCTGCTACCCTCTGGGCATTCGCAGTCATAGCTGGGATGATATAACCCTGATTCAAAACCAGCAGTCTCTGTTCATAGGGGCCCAATACATACTGTGAGTTGAGTCCTTCAGCAGCTGAGCCATTCGATAAAGCTACAACTCAACTTTTAACACTACAGATTTGGCAGACAGAGGATAAGCCATCACAGCACGATTTCTTTCAGCGACCTCAGGGTTAAGAAGAAGAACGTTTGGAAAAGATCAAGAAAGGCTAATCTGAGTAGAAAGCTAAGATGTTGGCATCGCGAGAAATGCACCCACGTGGAAAACACATCTTTGATTAAAAATGCAACACTTTTTCCTTTTTTCTTTCTCTTCCTCCTCTTTTCTTGGCACAAAAAGCTGATATCAGGCATTCCTTGGTCACTGTAATTGTATGCGCCTCCTTCCACAGGAGAGCCATGATTCATTCCTTAACCTGCAGAGTAGGAACAGATGCTCTTTAAAGAGATGAGTTATAAATGTTTGAAACCTTTTATAGTCAGCACTCCGTGGGGTGAGGATGCACTGCGCATAAAGGGTTGATACGGAGATCTCTGTAAGCCATTCACGGCTTGTTAAGCTGTTACATTTTCACAGGCTCAGTTCGTCAGAGGAACTACATATCACCAATGTATTCACAAAGCCAGACAAGACCACCGTGTATTACAGGTACCAGGAGGCAGGGTGATATCCATCCTAATCAGGCTGCTAAAGCACACCATATCGCACCAATTACTGATTTACATGCCACCCATCCATTACGAGGAGTTTCTGCAAGGCCGCTAAATAAAGATGAAAAATGGAAAGGCAATGTGAGATTTGAACATTAGGGTAAAGTATAAATCCACTGCAAGTCAGTCTCACTGCCCGTGCTCAGCTGTTGTATCACGTCATCTGCGTTCTGCCAGATTTAGTGTCTCCTTGCTTCTCCACAGATTTTTAGATATAATACTAACAGAAAATACAAATCCAGTGTATAGACCCCATGGATGGAAATGAGCCCCCCCTGAGTATAGCATAGCACGCTGAGACTTTTGAAGTTTAATAAGCTGCTTGAATCTAGACCACTACATATAGAAGTATGTTATGCATACATCAAAAAACATATAGTCAAGAAGTCATGATTATGTCTCCGGTGATTGCAAAATATATTGCTTTCAATGGTTCATCGTCATAAAAAGAATATTACATGTTAACAGTAATGTATCTAAAAGCAGGCACTTGGGACACTTATTTGTAGGGTTTGCACACCACACAGGGGGGTTTGCATGGCACACATGGCTATTGCACATTATTTTCCATGTTCAAAGCCCTGTTTTGCGCGGCGCAATCAATTCTGCACCATTCACCCTTTAATTGCGCAAAATGGGGGGAATGGCTGAAAATATGCGTGATTCCTGCTATATTTGTAGCTGTGAGCCACACAAAAAACAGGTTTGCGACACTCAAAATAACATGTTGAAAAGGGTGGAATTAACTAATTGAACAGCTCTATTTCAGGGGACAGCGACTGGACAGTGACATTTTAGTGCACAGTCAGCAATGCACCCATTATTATACGTTCTCCACTTGAGCATTTGTAACCATGAGTGCATTCACTTATTGTAGAGCCATAGAACACACATAGGTGTATATATAGTAGGCAGGCTATATAAATACACATACAAACAATTTTGTATTATTTATTATAATGTATGTTTTTAATTGATACATTAATTTGAGACTATAACCCCAATAATTAAGTTTTATTATTATTATTATTATTATTATTATTATTATTATTATTATTATTATTATTATTATTTCTTGGCAGACGCCCTTATCCAAGGCGACTTACAACATAAGTGCAAAAATACAGAGAAGTACAAGGCATCAATCATTACAAGTTCAACTTAGCTAAAACATAACAATTCAAAATACATTTTACAGATTCTAATTTACAATTTACACAAGTACAGTAAGAAACTTCCTACATCCTGGACGGTGAAAGCTAAGTGCTCTCAAGATGTAGGGTTACAGACGAGGGCTACGGGAAAGGGAGCAAGGAGGAAAACAATCAAGAACGCGAGGAGCATAATAAGCTGAAGTGCTATCTAGCAGGGATAGAGGACTAATATTACAAGTGCTGTCGGAAGAGATGCGTCTTGAGTAAGCGCCGGAATGAGGTCAAGGACTCTGCTGTTTTGACTTCGGTGGGCAGGTCATTCCACCACTTAGGGGCCAGGGATGAGAAGGAGCGGCTCTGGAGGAGGGAGAGTAGAGAGGAGGCAGAGTTAGCCTTCTGGCACTGGAGGAGCGCAGTGGTCTGGAGGGGATGTATGGAGAGACGAGTGACGGAAGGTAGCTTGGTGCAGTGTGGTCAAGACAGCGGTAGGTGAGGGTCAAAGTCTTGAACTGAATGCGTGCCGGTATCGGGAGCCAGTGTAGGGAGCGGAGCAGTGGAGTAGCGTATGCGAATCGTGGCAGAGAGAATACCAGACGGGCCGTAGAGTTCTGGATGAGCTGGAGTGGGTGGGTAGTGGATGCAGGCAGGCCGGCCAGGAGGGAGTTGCAGTAGTCCAGGCGGGAGAGGACCAGTGACTGGACGAGCAGCTGAGTCGAGTAGTCGGTGAGGAAGGGACGGATTCGGCGTATGTTGCTCAGGAAGGATCTGCAGGTACGCATCAGCGTGGTGATGTGCTGGGAGAAGGAGAGTGCAGGATCGAGGGTGACTCCTAGATTTTTAGCAGAAGAAGGAGAGAGTGTGGTGGATTCCAAGGGGATCGAGATGGGGAGGTCAGCAGAAGGTGAGGAAGAGTGGGGGAAAAAGAGGAGATCTGATTTGGAGAGGTTGAGCTTGAGGTGGTGCGAGTGCATCCAGGCGGAAATGGCAGACAAGCAGGAAGAGATGCGTGAGGGGATGAGAGGGTCAGAGGAGGGAAAAGACAGGAAGATCTGGGCATCATCAGCATAGAAGTGGTAGGAGAAGTAATGGGAAGCGATGAGGGGGCCCAGGGAGCAAGTGTAGAGTGAGAACAGGAGCGGGCCCAGGACGGAGCCTTGGGTAACACCTGTGAGGAGAGGTTGAGGGGTGGATGAGGAGCCTCGCCATGTCACTTGGTAGGACCGGTCGCTGAGGTAGGAGGAGAACCAGGTGAGAGCAGTCCCAGAGAACCCAAGGTCAGCGAGGCAGGAGAGGAGGATGGAGTGATCGACGGTGTCAAATGCTGCAGAGAGGTCAAGGAGGATGAGGACTGAGGAGAGGGAGGCTGCCCAAGCACGGCTGAGGGAGTCAGTGACAGCCAGGAGAGCCGTTTCAGTGGAGTGAGCTGTGTGGAAGCCGGATTGCAGAGGATCAAGGAATGAGTGTTGGGACAGAAAGTCCAAGAGCTGGCGGTGGACCACCCGCTCGAGAGTCTTGGAGAGGAAGGGGAGTAGGGAGACAGGGCGGTAGTTCTGAGGAGAGGTGGCGTCAAGGGTTGGTTTCTTGAGGAGTGGGATGACAGCAGCTTGTTTAAATGCAGAGGGGAAACAGCCAGAGAGGAGTGAGGAGTTGAGGAGGGAGGAGATGAAGGGGAGAAGATCAGGAGCGGTTGCTTGGAAGAGATGAGAAGGGAGAGGGTCCAGGTCGCATGTTGTAGGTTTGTGACGTAGGAGGAGAGCAGAAACTTCAGCATCTGAGAGAGGTGAGAATGAAGAAAAGGAAGCTAGGTCGGTGGGAGGTTTCGGTGTGATGGGAGATGAGGGTGGAGTATTGAAGAGCCTGCGGATGTCTGCAATCTTGGAGGAGAAGAAGGAGGTAAAATCATCAGCAGTGAGAGATGAGGGAGGAGGGGGGGGGGCAAGGAGGGAGGAGAAGGTGGAGAAGAGTTTGCGGGGGTTGTTGATAGTGGATTCGAAGAGAGATTGGAAGTAAGACTTCTTGGCTGAAGTGAGAGAGGACGAGAATGTGGACAGTAGAGAGCGGTAGAGTTCGAGGGCACCTGGGAGTTTGGTCCTTTTCCATTTTTGTTCGGCGGCACGCAGACTAGTTCGGGTTGCATGGAGAACAGCAGAGAGCCAAGGCTGAGGAGGGGAGGGACGGGCAGGACGAGACGTGAGAGGACAGAGAGTCAAGGGAGGAGGTGAGGGAGGAGAACAAAGAGGAGGTAGCACAGTTGACAGATAGATTTGAAAAACAATCAATGGAAGACAAGAGAGTGAGGGCAGTGGAGGCAAGGGTGGAGGGGGAGACAGAGTGGAGATTACGGTGGAAGGTGACAGAGGGAGTGGGTGGAGAGGGGAGGGAGGGAAGGGAAAGGGAGAAGGAAATGAAGTGGTGGTCTGAAATGTCCATGGGTGTCATGGAGAGTGTCGAAGGGGAGCAGCCTCTTGAGAAGATGAGGTCTAGCTGGCGGCCAGCCCTGTGAGTGGGGGGAGATGGGGAGAGAGAGAAGTTAAAGGAGTGAAGGAGAGGAAGAAATCCGGCACAGTGGGAAGGGTTGGAGAGGTGGATGTTGAAGTCTCCCAGGAGGATGGTAGGTGAGGACAGCGAGGGAAGAGAGGAGAGAAGAAAGTCGAGTTCATCCAGGAAGGAGGTGAGTGGACCAGGTGGACGGTAGAGAACTAGAAGGAAGAGGTGAGAGGGAGAGGTGATATCCACTGCATGGAATTCAAAGCTGTGGGTCGAGATAGAGGGGAGAGAGGGGGGGACAGAGAAGAGGAGAGAAGGGGAGAGCAGGAGGCCTGTTCCTCCTCCCCGCCCAGTAAGACGAGGGGAGTGAGACAGGACAAAGAGAGAGGATAAGGCAGCAGGGGTGGTAGAGTTGTCCGGAGAGATCCATGTCTCGGTGAGAGCGAGGAAATCCAGAGACTGGTGGGAGGCGAAGGCAGAGATGAAGTCGGCCTTGTTGGAAGCTGAGTGGCAGTTCCACAGGCCTCCAGAGAGTGGAGTAGAGGAGAGGGAGGAGGAGGGGAGAGGCAAAGAGATGAGGTTAGAGGGATTAGGGAAACAATGGCGCACAGCTGCACGCCGAGAGGAGGGAGAGAGCAGGACAGGAATTGGAGAGATTGTCATGGTTGCCTGTTGTTGCTGTGCGGCGTCTCCTCGCAATCTTCTCCTCGCCGGAGTCCCTGCAGCTAGAGTCCCTGCCCTATGTAAGTAGGGCCCTTCGGAAGGGGGGCACTGAGACTGCTGGCGCTGACTGCTGGCGCAGAGGGGTGGGGGCTGTTAAATACGTCACCTGTAACTAATGAGGACAGTGCACACCTTTGTTGTGTTGAATGACACAAGGCTGGTCAGGATGGCCCTCCCTTCCACGCAGGACTTCTAATAGCGCAATTACTGGCTGCTTAATATCTGAATACAGACAAAGACAGTGCCACACACATGCAGTTACACTGAACAAAGCTCGTAGTAATGTTAAACAAATGCTAAATAATCACAGCCTACACAGTGTAACGCTTCTAATTGCAGACAGGGCGTGTTGAGTGCGCTGGGTTACTGGCTAAATTCACTAACAAACTAATAAACAGTCGCTGCTTTTCCGACAATACAGGTGCAAGATATACAATTCGTAGCTAAACAACAAACCACGTAAACAGTCTATGTAACTTAACTAAACGAGGAAACGCGAGAGAAAGCGATACTTAGCTGCGGCAACATGAGCGACTTCTCAGCTGGCTTGTCCGAGAGTCCAGTTTTATAAAGTTAGTCATGACAGCTGGCAGCGACGGCTACTAAAAATAGGTATCATAATAGATATGTATATCACTTGGAGCAGTGGTTAGGGAACAGCACTGAAAACCTGGTGATTTGGGTTTGATTCCTGATCAGTATTTCTTATTTGTACATTATTATTATTATTTTTTAAATATATAATTTCCTGGAGTCAAACAGTATTAGAGTAGGAATAACAATTTCAATAACAACAAGAAGGCTTTTGAAAATACAGGGCTTACATCCTTCTGACAAATCTAATTTATATATTTATTTATTTTTTCACTGAAGTGTTACATTCAGTGCATATGTGGATGCCTTAATATTATTATTATTATTATTATTATTATTATTATTATTATTGATTTCTTACATTAAGTTTGGCTGAATTTGAATAATGATCCACTCTAACTGGATATCAATGACTGAATTTGCCTTGCTGTCTGATTTGCTACTAGTTCATGTTCCCCTGAACCGTGTTATTGAAACGCAATTGTAATTAGCAGAATCTAAAATCCTTATTAATCACCTTCTAATTGTTATTTCTACTCTTTAATAAATTATAATAATGAAACAATTTCGAGTGTTAGTGAGTTCAGAGTAGGTGCAGACTCTGGTTTGAGGGCAAAACAGCTCTTTTATTGAAAGTGTTTGCTCAGGTGCTCTTAAAAGGACAGCAGTGAACTGACACTGGGAGACAGGGAGGAAAACAAGAAGGACGGAAGTGGACTCCTACCTCCGGAACCAGGGTGGACAGACAAGGGTGAACACAGAAGGGTCAGGGCTCACAGGACAATGTCACATTTACAACCATAGTGGTCAAACTATTTACAATCTCCCACTCTCCCCCAAGTCTGGTCCATCTCCTACGAGGGGGGCTGCTTCTAGCATGCCTCTGTCCCTTATGCAAATGCTGGAACAGCCTTCCCCTCCTCGACACGGCGCCGTCTCCCGGCAGGACAGCATTACAATAATAATGTAAACATAAGAAATAACTAGTACTGATCAGGAATCAAACCCAGATTGCCAGGTTTGCAGTGCTATTCCCTAACCACTGCATGAACTGATATAAAATGTGATATGAAACCTATTTATTTATTTATTGGCAGACGTCCTTATCCAGGGTGACTTACAACATAAGATATTTTTAGTTTGCATCCGTCGTTGCCAGCTGTCCTGACTAACTGTATAAAATTTAATTATTGGGGTTATAGTCTCAAATGAATGTATCCATTAAAAACATACATTATAATAAATAATACAAAATAGTTGTGTGTGTGAATTTATATATATATATATATATATATGTGCCTACTATACACTCACCTAAAGGATTATTAGGAACACCTGTTCAATTTCTCATTAATGCAATGATCTAACCAACCAATCACATGGCAGTTTCTTCAATGCATTTAGGGGTGCGGTCCTGGTCAAGACAATCTCCTGAACTCCAAACTGAATGTCTGAATGGGAAAGAAAGGTGATTTAAGCAATTTTGAGCGTGGCATGGTTGTTGGTGCCAGACGGGCCGGTCTGAGTATTTCACAATCTGCTCAGTTACTGGGATTTTCACGCACAACCATTTCTAGGGTTTACAAAGAATGGTGTGAAAAGGGAAAAACATCCAGTATGCGAAAATGCCTTGTTGATGCTAGAGGTCAGAGGAGAATGGGCCGACTGATTCAAGCTGATAGAAGAGCAACTTTGACTGAAATAACCACTCGTTACAACCGAGGTATGCAGCAAAGCATTTGTGAAGCCACAACACGTACAACCTTGAGGCGGATGGGCTACAACAGCAGAAGACCCCACCGGGTACCACTCATCTCCACTACAAATAGGAAAAAGAGGCTACAATTTGCACAAGCTCACCAAAATTGGACAGTTGAAGACTGGAAAAATGTTGCCTGGTCTGATGAGTCTCGATTTCTGTTGAGACATTCAGATGGTAGAGTCAGAATTTGGCGTAAACAGAATGAGAACATGGATCCATCATGCCTTGTTACCACTGTGCAGGCTGGTGGTGGTGGTGTAATGGTGTGGGGGATGTTTTCTTGGCACACTTTAGGCCCCTTCGTGCCAATTGGGCATCGTTTAAATGCCACGGACTACCTGAGCATTGTTTCTGACCATGTCCATCCCTTTATGACCACCATGTACCCATCCTCTGATGGCTACTTCCAGCAGGATAATGCACCATGTCACAAAGGTCGTTTCAAATTGGTTTCTTGAACATGACAATGAGTTCACTGTACTAAACTGGCCCCCACAGTCACCAGATCTCAACCCAATAGAGCATCTTTGGAATGTGGTGGAACGGGAGCTTCGTGCCCTGGATGTGCATCCCACAAATCTCCATCAACTGCAAGATGCTATCCTATCAATATGGGCCAACATTTCTAAAGAATGCTTTCAGCACCTTGTTGAATCAATGCGAAAGGGGGTCAAACACAGTATTATTATGGTGTTCCTAATAATCCTTTAGGTGAGTGTATATATATATATATTGTCCCGAAGTTAAATGAGAATTAACAATTATAAGGTGATTAAAAAGGCTTTTCACAGCTTCTCTTAATTAGAATTGCATGTCAATAACACGGTTTAGGGAATGTTAACTCCTAATGTATGACAATGCAAGGAAAATGAACTAATTGATAATTGATAGAACACTAAAGATAAAAACAAGCTTACTTATGGAAATCAAAAAAGATATAGCGGCTACACAGCACTGCAGTAGGTGCTACACACCTGTTTTGGACACACAGCAACAGTAATGTACATACTATTATGTTTGAGTCTGTGACGACCTCCTTACATGCAGACAATTATGGGTATTGGGTAATACATATTACTACTATGTCCACAATATTGTGTTTGTACTGCAATACGTATGAGTATGCAATGCGTATGAGCCTCGTTGTTTGCCCTGTAAGGACAATGGCATAGAGGTGTGCATTATTGTGTGCATTGGGGATGTGTTCAGACTCAAGTACACTGCACAGTGTGGACTGATGCCTGATGTGATTTCTAATTAGACATATGTGTGTGAGTGTGTGTGTATGTGTACAAATAACAGATTGTGAAACATGGCACTCGCTTCTGTCAAGCACACTGCCCATTCATTCACCTGCAGAGTATCGTTCCTTTAATAACGTGGCTTATTTACATATGGTAATGACTCTGTGATTGGAAACATGAGATGCAAATGTATTCTGGGCTGACATTAAACATGCGCATAGCGCAATTGAATTTGAATTGCGTGAAAGCCTTAATTAGACTGAATATACCAGTTTTTGCGCGATATTAGCGTGGCACATTCATCCAATAACTGCACAAAACTGTGTTCAAACAGTGGGGATAATAGCACACTGTGGAGTAGTGCAGGCAGGTTTGCACTGCACAGGAAAACAATGCCATATTTCAATGTCGAGCAAAGATTTGCGCCATGTTTGAATATCTCTCTTTTTTTGGCAACACTCATTTTGCATGGAAATTGCAGAAAGTTTGAATATTGGGCCCTATGTGTATTATCAGTCACTGTGTAATGTATACACATGTGGACTCCACATGTTATTCAATGTAAAAGAGCACAAGTAATCTAGCAAATCGGCAACATACATTAGCAGGGTTTTGTCTTTTCTTCGGTTTGTCTGCATGCCACTTTCTTTCACTCAGCCAAATGATGCAATGGACAATTTGTTTTAATTTATCATTACAGATAATGTTTTATTAGTAAGTACTTTCGATTGACTGAGGACTTTAAACTGGAGTTTTATCTGGTATAAATATCTGAGGAAATAATAATTGCTGAATGAAGTCGTATTATCTAGTGACCCCCACACATACAACCCAAAGTGGTCAAATCCGGGTTGATGCGCAAGTTACCAAAATACTTTACTAATATGAATTCAGATTAGCGGTGAGGTTGATCTGCATGAATTAAGCTTGAGGGTGTTTAAAAATGTAAATAGACATGTATTTGCAAAGACAGGATAGAGACAAGCTGTGTGGATAATATTAAAAGTGAGAGTGAGAGGAGATCTATCCAATACTTGAGGCACAAAATATGTAAAATAACAAACCAGTATTATGATTACGCTGCCAGTTCGTACAATTTAGATCTCATACACAACTAGGTTTTATGTAACTGTGGTTTGCCTAATTCTTGACTAGTACACGAAATATACTACCTGTGTGGTTTGCAGATGGTCGATAGCTGGGAGGGCTGGCAGACAGCATCGACTTGAGGATAGTTGCCAAGCTTCCAGGTTGTTGGTATAGAAGTTCTGGTCCGGATTCCTTCCTGGGTTTCCACTTTGGTGTCTTCCAATCTTTCTGGGTTCTTCTCCCAGGTTGTTCCACGCCACTACAAATTGTACCACTCTCAATTATGCCACTCCGAATTGCTAGTTTTAACTTTCTGTTTTTATACATTTTAGACAAAGAGATTCTAATCTCTTTCCTTCCAAACTTCTGATTGGTCAGGTTTGGGGTAATAAAATTGAAATTCAAATCGAAGCAGTCTTTGCCATTCCTCTCCCTTGATTCTTACAGAATATGTATTGCGGGTGTGATTGGCTTTGAGGAATGTGAAAATGGTTCAAATCTTACCTAGAGTTTCTAACTCTCTATATTGTCAAGTTTTAGTTCTATCAATTACAAGTCCCTCAAAGCATGAACTTACAGTTGATACCAAACAAGCCAGATGTTCCTTCTCTGTGATGTTAAATTTGAGTCTTTTGGGAATTCCAGGGGGGGCTGGTCTGATGCCCATGTCAGTGGAGGATCAATTAGGATGTGTGAATAAATCTCTTACAAAATGTAAATGCTGCATTGTATATGAAATATAAATGGTCCAATGGTTGTTTTAGCTAATGGTCTTTCTTTTAAGACCAAACATGGTTTGAGCATGTTTTGGTTCTGAGGTAGAATGACTTAAGTGTCATTAAGTTAGGTTTAAGTCACCTTTCATGGTTTGTTATCAAACTGAGGGAGAAGCTGTGTAACACTTCTGTTAGCAGTATGTAGTTTGTATTTGGGTTTGTTGCCCTGGTCTATGGAATATATAAAGTGCCTTGAATGTCTCACTTTCACAAAATAAATCTTCAACTGCAATGTGGTGCTAGTCTCTGTGGAGATGGGCATGGCAGCCCATTTGTCAGTTGGGGGTCTCCAGCATGGATGTGTTATCTGTTGTACTTTGGTGAGCACAGGCCTGTTGTAAAACACAGAACTTCAAAGCTCTCTCCTCAAGTCCACACAAGCCTAAATTTCTCAGTTAGGAAGGTATATGCATTTCAGTATATATTTGCCAAAATAAGGTCGTATGATTTACACATGGTTCACTTCACTATTTCAACTGCAACTATACTGCCACTATACACCTCGATGAGTTCCTTGCGATAACACAGAATCAAAGGAAATGGCTGCTGCAATTGGTTCATGTGAGTTGTTCACAGTGTATGCATAGTTTCAGAGGAGCTTTGCGGATATAATAATAAATAAACCAGAAAAACAGGACATCTATTTTAAGTTACTAGTTCAATTCAATGATTCAAAAAATGGAACTGATGACATAAACAGCAAAGCTTCACATTTTCCTTAAGGAGCTGTAATTTTGTGCTTAAGACTAATCCCAGTTATTCTCTTGCGATTATTATCTGCTGCCAATCCTTCACTTTACTGAAGATTTTTTAAGTGCAAGAGAGAGAGAAAGCAGGACGTTCATGTCAATACCTCAAAAAAGAACATGAAATAGAACACCAGAAAGAATAAAGGAGAGAAATCAAATGCTCAGACAGTAGAAGAAAGAGAGGTTGATTATATAAAGAGTACACCATTGCCAGACCAAAATAAACTCCTAGGTTGACTTATGTAAAAGATACTTAATTTTTTATCTTGAAATTTGGAGAAACATAAAGCTGCTGTGAATCGGACCTGGCAGAAACCGCCAGTTAGATAATGTGACTTGGGAACTACAAGCACTCCTGCCAAAGCCTTTGAATGAACAAAGGAAAAAGAAAAAGCACAGAAGTGACACATGAAAGTGTTTAAATATGTCCTACTTACAATAATAAGCACTTTATGCTTGACTTGTATGAAAGGAGACAATCCCTATGAAAAATGCAGACTTCTTGCCTGCCCCACTAGATACCGGAGGTTTGGGTCCTTGGGGCCTAGTCATGCCTACCCAGATACCTATCCAGTGGGAAATGACAGCCGGGCCTACATCCTGTCAACTGTGCCACTTCGGATTGCACTCAGTAAGCAGAATGGTGCTAACTGCACTCAGGAGAATGGAGGGAAAAGGCCAGGGCAAGAGTGAGTGATTGCCAAGACATCCAGAGGAAAACTCTCAACACGACTCTGCTGTCAATACCTTTAATGACATCCATGATTTGACTACCTGAGAAACAGCAAGGGTGTGTTAATTATGAGCCTGTTGACTAAGACAAATTGGAGTCAATTTCTACCTGGAGCTGAGTCACTGAGCTTTGAACCCTTACAAGAGGATGAAGTCTAAAGAAAAAAAGACCACCTACACACAGCACTGTTGAACAGATTCAAGATCATGTGATCGAGTGAGGTTAATAGTTTCTGGTCATTGGCTATGCTTTATGCAAGGCAGAAGACATGCTGCAGATTAAATAAATAAACGGCCAACAAAAATATGCCAGGGAAACCCAAATCTTACAAGTTATTTGTTTCTAGTATTGATTAATAGGATACCTAATGGGAAAAGGAGAGAAAAACAAATATATTTTTTGTTTAGTTTTTTAA
Organism: Amia ocellicauda; assembly: GCF_036373705.1. Taxonomy (NCBI): domain Eukaryota; kingdom Metazoa; phylum Chordata; class Actinopteri; order Amiiformes; family Amiidae; genus Amia; species Amia ocellicauda. The sequence goes on along the minus strand of NC_089854.1, from coordinate 16,143,004 downwards.
ACACCATTTCAATTCCACACTGCTCCCTTAATTATAACAGCAATTAAAAGGGGGCTTCAATCGCTTAAAGCACCACAACTGGTCTACTCTTTGGGATCTCCTTTGTAGAATTAGAGGATTTGGGCAGCAATTATGTTCTGGATGACAGATCTCGTTTGCAGTAAAGTAAGAAACTTGAATAATCCCATTAAAGAAAACAGCAGAAAATCATGACTCTAATCCATGTTTAATAGCATTCACATCCCGTCTACCCACATACCAGCTTAACCAGGCATTGTGGCACAATTACGAGGTCCATAATAGGAAGAGCAGTGCAGGGCTGGGAATGCAGGATTGCACATGCCCCTGCCTTCAACAGAACAAAACAAAAACACAAAAACACATAGACCAGGTGAATTGGCAGTACAGACCATCAAAGTGAGCTATAAACAGACATATACATGGACCTGGTGGCTGAAACTACTGGAAGGCTTCATTTGATCATTTTTTTTGTTTTGTTTTCTGGAAACACACACAACAGTGATGGAATCTGAGTTTGATGGCATGCACTATTCTGCTGTCAGCGCCATTCTCCAACTTTGAAAGGAAGAGCATAAGATTCAGGCATTTGTACAGAGCCCCACACCAGGTGCAGGATATTGCATGCTTGTCACCTGTCTCTCAGAAAATCTGCAGAGGAACACCTGTGAACTTTAGAGAGATAAAACATATAGACATAGAATTTAATTGCTCGGGTTTAAGGTTATGCCAAAGGGATCCCTTATGTTAGCCTGTGCGGTTGCCGCTACATTCGAATGGAAATCTGAATGGAAGTGATGAAACAATAAAACCTCCTTCACTTCCCTGGCTTCAAGATTTGACTGGCATAGGTTTCAATAAACTAGGTTTGCAACCACAGAGAGCTAGTGAAAACCCCATGACCCCGGATGAGCAGAAGCAGTCTTTTATTGTTGCAACATTCAGCTCTCTCACCACCTCCTGATTGGCAATGCTTTCTTCTTTTAAACCTGTAGAGGTCCAGGACCAAGAAACTGGGAGTACATTAGCAGTGGGTATGCAGCTTACTCACTGCTTTCATCAGGTCAGTTTTCCTCTTTTACTTTCCCGTCTAGCATTACCAGATTTAGTTTTCCTCTTCTTTTCTCCCTCACATCTATGCAGGCCATTAACCCCATGTTACAACAGTGACATTTCAAACATTTCCCTCAGTGACATTTCCCTCTTTCATAACACAAAATAATATCACTCACACACACACACACACACACACATACACCCGCACACGCACACACACACACACACACACACATATACATATGTAAAAAATACTGAAAGGCTTTCTTTTTAAAAGGAAAGGTCTTTCTTTGATAACTCTGCAGGTAAATCAAATCTGCTCTTTCATTAGCCTCTTTAAATATCTCAAGAGGTTTTATTTTGCAATGAACAGTGGGCGTACGTCTCGGGCAATATTGAGATACCATTAAAGCTCCTTAAAAACAAAGAATGCACACATAAAATCCATTTTCTATTATCTCGCCAGCCCTCTGCACTACAGCCGTGACTACCACTTGAAAACTCCAATTTAGTTCAATAGCTCCAGCTACCCAATAAGTATAAATTTTACTGATGTGTGCCCAGCATTGGGAATGACAAAGAAAGAACATCAGAATTGGAAATCTTCATACATTTACAAAATAGATAAACCCCTCTCTCTATCGCACCCTTCTCTTGGGTAAAGACATCTGCTTAATGATGATGATTATGATACAAAAATGGTACATTCAATAAGATCATGATCTGAGATGAAAACGTACATGCATAAATGTGTGTTGCTTGGTAAAGCTTTATGCTTGACTGTTTTTTGTTTTACTGACAAAAGCTGAAGCAGAAGAAGATGGAGGAGGAGGAGGATGTCAGAACTATGGGACAGATGTAATTTAAATACACATCTCCACACAATTTCAATTTCAACATATCTGTGACACAGTTTACCAGAGCTTGGGTAAGTTGCGTCATGACCTCCTTTTATTGGTGGATAGACAACGAATGTAGATGATCTCTTAGAGGGTGCAGATAGCAGCTTCAGAGAGCAGCAGATAGGCAAGACGCAGATGATTGGATCCTTCATACATGATATTAACCCTGTAACAAACCACATTGCTGGAGGTGGAATATACTCACCCTGTACCACTCTTGAGTCTCGCTACCATCACATCTAGAGAACATGCAGTTTGATACCCCTAACTGAAATCAGGAATCCCCAGAGAAGAATAGCTCATGCCTTCTTTTTTCTCAGCTAAGACTTCTGTGTTTCACTATATCAATTATAAATATGAGACCTTATACTGAATGCCTGGTTCCTCACCTCCTCACCCCAGACCCAAATAAAACATTGCAGTTGTCATAGAAGCCATAAAAGAAACCCAGGCATTCAGTGGAAGAGACTGACAGCAGTAAATTCGTTTTAGCTCCGCTGCACACTCTCTCCTGCCCTCAGTCTGCTCCAGCACTGGTTTCCACAGCAACATGCCTCACATCAGCTGACACTTCTGCCTTTCATTAGAGATGCCAACCTTCAGGATTTTCTTTTTCTTTTTTGTTTGTCGTTAATGCCTAAATGAGTTTATATTTAATGTAAAGTGTGGTTTAATGCATTATAGGGTTCAATATTTGCTCACACGAATTCAAAACATCCTGGTACTCTCGATAGCCAGTCATGACAATAAATTAATCTGACTCCAGTGCCCAACCCCATGGGCAAACGCTGAAACCTGTACAGGTTTCAACCACTTGCGGCATATTAGTACATTCATAACATACAGGAAAGCAAATATTCCCATCTTGGCCATCATTGGGTAAGAAAAACAAAAACATTTGCACTACACCTTTTAGAATTCAGATTTAGAATTGTATTTTCTATATTGTTATACATCTCCATGCAGTTCCTAACCATTGCACTCAGACACTTATACACGTTGCTTCGAAAACAGATAAAACAATCATCATCATCATCCTAAAAGATTCTATATATATATATCGATACAAAGAAATAAATATGCTGCCAATAATTAACTGATAAACTGAGGATCTGACTGCTATAAAACTGTTAAGGAACAAAAATCATGATGCTTCACGCTACATATAATGATTAATCTACTGAATTAGCTCGTGCCATATTTGTGGCCTTCACAATATGGTCTGGGAACTCAATTCTGTTTATTGAGACAAGAGTGCAGAGATCTCCATATGCACAATTTGAAAATCTCCGAACATTTTCCTCCGTCAAACCGCACCACTCCAAGAGATGACAGACTGTCAGTCTAGTGTCAGTCAGTTAAGTGTGCATGTGCATCACAACATAAAAAATAACATAAAAAAATGAAAGCATACACAAACCAATACCTTTAAGGCCGAGCCCTTTATTAATACCATATGAATCATGGAACGATTGAAGAGGCAGTCAGGACTGGTTCCAAAACTATCTCTTGTGATTTGCCTGATATCGATTAGTTTCCAGCAGGAATTTTGTCAAGACTCATGTCTAGGTTTCAGACTTTCATTACAGAATCTGGAGTGATACAAAGACAGTAACCTCTCATTGCGTGGAGCTTTCTATCTATTGCTACAGCTGCCTTATTGATGTGCTTCAGTGTCTATTGAGATGCAAGTTGTAAGTGTGGATGTGGGAGCCCAGAGGTGCCAGTTTGAAGAGGTTTTGCTTTGCTTTTTTGTATATGTCATGCGGACAGTGATTTGTGACTGATTGGGGCTCTGTTTGGAAAAAACATTCGTAGAACACATTGCTCCTTATACTGGCTGCACACAAACACAGTGATCTTTATAAACGGATACAACAACCCACTTCCGTTCTCAGTGCTGGTCTGAAAGGAAAAACAAAACTAATTTAGAGGAAACCAATGCTGGCAAATTCACCACACAGTGATGCCAGTGACTGGGCCAAAATTGGAGAAAATGTCACAGACAGAGAAAGACCACCCTGCTTGGACTATCCAATTACACAAGACTCTAAAGTTTGGCTTCTTGGCTTTTAATCCCCACACTAATCTGGTCTCATAACCTGGTGTGGACTGCTTCCTTTTCTTTCCAAGTTCAAAAACATTTCAAACTGAAACTGATTTCAATCACTATCTTTTCCCGACGCCCATTGGCACCTACACTTCTTTATGGTGGCACTGTCTTTTTTGCAGCAGGTCAGCGCACTGGCATGCAAGTCATGGATTGCTTGTTCAAAACTAATTTGACATAACAAGGTACTTTGCTGTTCTTTATGTTCATTTGTGCCTAAATGACACTCTATCACACGGCCTACAGCACTACATTTTTATAACAAAACTTATTTTACCTTGCACTTGCACTATAAAATATTATAATGAGCCATTGTTAATTCAGTCGTGAGCATTAGCTGAATGCCAATGCAGATCTAACAGCTGTGGAGGGTTGCTGTTCTACATGTTTTCACCCACGTTTCTGTAAGAAATTGATACAGTCGTGGGGGCCAAGGAATGAGCAGCAGCTTGCAATGAGGTAGACGTCCATGTAAGCGAGGGAAAGCATCCAGGGTTTCTGTGGCTACTGTATCATGCCTGACTGCAGCCAGTGCTATTACCCATAAGAAGCTTAAGACACTTAACAACTACACTGCTACCACTTTAAAGAGATTGCAACATTTAAACCTTCAAAAAGGAAGAGCGGACTGCAGTCACATGGAGACAGAAACACAATGCAAAGCGCTCCTTTCATTATTTATCACAACACACAAAAGGCCTGCGGTTGTGGTCTTGTAGTTGCTGAATATTTTAACAAACTGACAATGCTGCTGGGTTTGTATTGGGGAATTTAAGACTTCTTTATAGTACACTTTACCAGTGTGGGTGGAAATTTCCATTCTCTTCGACTGTGGGAGAACTGGAGAGCTTGTGAATCAATTATTTATTTTTCAAAGTGTTTTGTGGGGGGGGGGGTTGTTTGTTTTTTTGTTGAGTCCTTTTCTCCCATATATCGCTTTGCATTCTGGAGTCAAGAGGGATAACTCTTATAACATTAATAAATGCCAGGATGTTTTAATGTTTTGTTTATGTGAAGCACAAAGTGCACTTTTTCTTCTCCTTCCAAAAAGCAGATATCATCAAACACAGTGATATATTGTTTTCCTTAGTGTTACAAAGGCATAGAAGCAAAGCAGTATTTTAGAAAATATCATTAGAGAAACAGTGAGAAATTCAATGACACTCCAGTCTATCAGGCAGTACTATACTGTAGCTCACATTAGCTTCCAAAGCACAAAGACTGAACAATCTAAAAGCTATACAAAAACTCAGTAATAGCATTCTTTAGATGCATTAATGGGTTTCTTGTCACTATTCCCTTGCCATATGGAAAAGAAATAAGAGACCATCTGTATAATTAAATCTGAACCACTTTTCAAAATATATTCAATTACCCGGTTGTCACTGCTGAGGGCAAAAGGCTACAGATTCCCTAACTGTTTTCAGTTTAACAGTAATTACAAACATCACAAATAAAATGAGACAGGAGCAGTCATTTGTCTTCAGTAACACTCCATTTTAGAATTAGTTAAAAAAAAAAAAAATATATATATATATATATATATATATATATATATATATATATATATAGAAAGAAAGAACAACATTGGCCTTTTCTAGAATTAAAGAGTATCAGGCACCACACTAGGTTGGCTGGACGTCTAAGATGTGCTGAAGTAAAAATAGCCCGTACTGAAACATCTTTTTTTTGTTTATTACCAGGATCAGCTTCCATTCTGATGTGCTTTGACTTGTGCTGGGCTTCAGGGACATGTGTAGGGCCAGCCTGAGTAGCACATGGCCTATGTGTGTAGCTACGGGGTGGAAAGCACAATCTGTGGAGCCTTCGTCAGCACAAACCATCTTCAGTCTGGCTTCTCCAGTGTCACACGCAGTCATGGCTTTGCCAAGGTTTGCCAAGCCATCAATGCATGTGAGGGTCAAGGCAAATGGTAATGCCGGTAATGGTAATTTAGTGCTTCCTCTGGTCACAGGAATCACAGTTATCTGGGAAAAGCTGCAATGGCTGCCAAAGGCATGAACAATGCAGTTATTCTACAAAACACTGCGAGAATCACAGATAGGGGTTTCCAATTTGGCACAGGGCCTACATTTGGTAATAGCACATATAAATTACTTGTAAAAATGAGTGTACGGTATTCAAGTTCCTTTTCTAGAAAGCATGGGGAGAATAAATCCATGGCATGATGGACTTGTCACTGTGTGGAAGTTACTCCACTTGAATGTAAAATTAGTATGCAAGCACGACTACACAACCTAGAAATTATCCACAGGCACTAGGACCCGCCAGAGGTGGTCAATTCCCCAAATATGTCCAGTCTACACAAACTACCTCTTAACTCTCCCTTTGATTTGTGTTCTTTAAATTGGGGGTTCACAAGCCAGGAACACACCACAGATCACACAGGACAGTACCATTAATCAAATGTATTACAAAGAGATGTGTCAGAATCAGGCAGACTTCTTTAAACTAAAACACAAGTAAAAGATTAAAAACCAAAAAAAAAAAAAATTAAAGTTAAAGTTAAATTAAAATCTGCCTCCCGATTTCGCTCTGCAATCTCCCCTGCTCGGCTCCAAACCTGGGAGTTTTATACCTGTCGCCTGTCAGGTGCTCCTCATTGTCAATTATTGACACTCAGATAACCTGGCGAATAAGCAGGGCTCTCGTGAATGCGTAATTAGCCATGTGTGTATTTAAATCCAATCAATCAGGAATAAAACTCGTGCATATCAGTGAAGTGAAGGGGGAAGAAGCAAAGTAAACAAACGTGACTCAATAATAATAACAGTGATAATAAGAAAGAAAATACAAAGCAAAAAAAATAAAAATAGGCTAACACGCATTATTCAATGTCCCGCTGGTGACAGACTCATACTATTAATCAACAAGTTTCCAGGGTACAGGGATATATCACTTAATTGAGGACAAACATTAAAACAGTTGTAATGTATTGATTTGTGTATTGTGTACACTGTACATTTAGTCTGTGGCTTTGTGGCTATAAGATTTTCTATTCCATTACATTTGACAGTAGCTGGGAACAAATGCTTATTGGATGTTCACAAAATATTAAACCTACATTTAAAGGGATACAAAATACAATATTCTGGGGTTATTTCATTTCATATTTAAAAAACCCCACACATTCACACAAACAAAAAACATCCACCATAAATAGTCACTCAATAAAACTGTGAGCAAATAGGTGTACAGAGAATGGTTTGGCCCTGGGTATAGTGTTTAGTGTATGTTTCCCTTCCACAGTTGCAGTCTGCTAGAAGGCCTAACCCTGATTTATGCAGTAACAATAACAGAAATTAAATCTGTTTCTAGGATTTGACACAAATACGAAAAGAAGTACAGAAAAGCAAATCACTTTTGTTCTAAAAAAATACATATAGGGGAGTTAAGGAGAATTGATATGTGCTGAGTTTGTTGCCGCTGGATTAAACTGCTTTACGGTTTCAGCAGGGAACACAAGAGTGGTTAATCACAACCGGAAGCAATGCTGCACCATTAAGCAGACCCTCAGGTTTGCAGTGGTAGGAAACAATTGAGGTGTGCGAGGAGGTGTTTTCATGGCTGGGGAAGCTCTAGCTCCGAGCAACGGATACCTATTCTCTGTTTGTGTATTTGAGCCGCCGCTTGCACCAGTACCCTGAACGCTTGCACCTGTCGAGCAAATGGAATAATGAAACCTCTGGAGAGACAGATGAGCCACAGAACAAGCCAAAGTGAAAGGACAAAAAAATGTCTCCGGTTGTGAAACACTTGTCGACCACCAGACTAGAGTCATATGTCCTTGATTGTGCCGTGTATGCACCGAGGAGAGTTTTGTAATCGATATCGGCCGGCACAGAAAAAAAAGTTTAATTATCCCCTTCCTCCTTTTGAATGCTGATGCCTCTGTTTTCCACAAGACAAGAGTCTCCTCTGAATGAGAAATATAAATTAATATGTATTTGTGTTGCAATAATACTCAGACCGGGGCCTTGATGAATCCTCAAAGACATGGAGGAAAGGCAGGTGAAATTAGAAAATGTTCTCAGCCACAGTGATACACAAATTTATCACAGTGGAAAGAGATACTTTGCAAAGCAAGGCAGAATTCCAAAAAGAATAATGGAGGGTATAGAAAATGTGCAATTTCTTCAGCAACGTATACATAAAATCTTAAGGAACACCACACAAACTGCTTTCAAAACTTTGACCAAACAGTTTTAGTTTTTTATGTTATTATTATAGTTATTAACATATTATAAAGATTATGTTAATCTTTAAAGGAGGAACTAAACTTTATATAATGTTGATCATCAGTCATACAACATATGTCAAGGAATATATTCAATAGATAGTCTATGCTGTTTATATAAGCAAAGAAATGTGGATGAGAAGGAGATGGTGTTTCAATATAATCCATTATCCAGAAGTTCTCTGAGTGATTTGATTTAACCATACTGGGAGCTGACACCTTAATATCATTGTTTGTCCTTGGCAATGGAGTGAGCTGTGGATTGATATTGGACGGCGTTGCTGCAGGGGTCTGCTCCTGTTTATGTAATTGTTCCATTTCTTTGTTTCTTCTTTATTTTCAGTTTCTCATTTCCACACAGTTAAGTGGCATTCTCCGATTCTCTTATTGTTAGCTGCAACGCCAATTCACGGTTATGGTTAAAGAAACAAACAGAACTGCTCTGTAGGTGATTGCTTCCGCTTTGTGACTTAAATTTAAGAGTTATGAGGTTATTTGTCTGCAAGAGTAGCTCATGTGAAAAGTCTCAGGTCGCATTTAGGACAACAACATAAAACAAACAAGGTTACAAATAAAACATTGAATTCGTTTACAACCCCAATTGTGAGCTGGTGTGAGCAGTTAATTATACTGAGGTTTGGCTTTCCTCACTTGATTGAGGGAATGATGGTTTGGCATTTGGGGCCAGACCATTAAACCCAACCCCCCCACACATTTTTATAAGGATTTATTTGTGTTTGTCTACTCCACAAATTTAATTATACATGACAATAAACAAAAAGCAAGAAAGAAATCATATTTTACAAGGGTCAACACAAAATCTGTGCTGTATGTACCAATCTGCATTGTATATTGTGTTAATATATTGCCAATTATAACATGCTGTAAATGTGTGTTTGTGTGTGTGTGTGTGTGTATGGGTGGGTGGTGCATAATGGAATAGAGATGTCAGAGACACAAACTACAGTATTTATATGCTGTGAAACTGAACTGCATTTGCACAATGTTAACCTTTTGAACACAAGTATTCTTTAGTGACAGCATATCACTGATTATGTTCTTAAATGATGAGGATTACACAGCTCAGGAAAAACTATAAAAGCGAAAAATTGAAATGTGGCAGCAGTAAATATATTATCCAATTTTCAGCCTCTGGGAGTGTTTTCTTTTAGGGTGTAATTCAAGCTGAGAGAAAACACTGGTAAAACAATCATTTGTACCAGTATTTGGTTATTAAAAAGGGGGTAGGAGGGGGACTTTATAGACAAAAATAGGTTTCTAAAAGATTTCATAAAAAAAGACAATGTAAAGTAATTTAAAGATTCCTGGCAGAAGAAAATGAGAGAATTTGAAATGTTCAGAGAGACTAAGTATTAACATAACATGCTTTATTTCTATGTATCACCATAATACTGCTAACATCCCACTTTAATTCTGTACATATTATAAGAATCAGATTAAAGGAGCTGTATTATCAGCCACATTGCCCGGTCATTTAATTTCAAACTTGGCCCTTGATATGCTTTTGACTGGAATTTGCGAAGATAAACTATAACAAACCAAGACGCTTATTTCCAGGAAGGACATGGATCACTGATAAAGCACCCTCCTTTGAAGCCAGAGCCTCTACAATATACATCTACATTTTCTCATTAGTTTGTATTAAAATCTATTTAGACGTGCTACTGTCTTGAATATGTTATGTGATATAGGCTACCAAGCCATGTCTGCCACACATTTACTTTAGGGGTTGCAGTTTGTAAATGATTAATAAACACATCTATTAACACATAATTACATGTTTATAAAGCGTAAACAGGAGAACTATGTACCATTAGTCATTCACAGGTAAATAAGCATTACTATAACACTCTATTCACATTATAATACATTCCAAAGCTATTAACCATGTGTACATGCAACCCCTTTACATCACTGTAAATACAAGTTAAAAAATATCTTTCTGTACAAAGCCACTCTGTTGGCACAAGGAGGATAAATTAGGTAAGATAGGAAAGCTAACAAGTAGGTGAAGAATATTAAGAAAAACAATGAGTTAAAACATGAAATCATTAATTTCTCTAACAGCAATAGCAATTAAGTAATGACATTTTAATAATGAATGGAAACTTTCAATGCCTGGTTTCTTCTTCATTTTATCAGAATGGATAGTTCACATGGATTTTATACATCTGGAAAAGATGCCGGGCACAGAGAATGTGAAAGGGAAACACGCTCTACTTGAAAATCAATCTGAGCAGCCGAGATCACAGCAGCACATTTACAAATTCAATAGATCTCCATTCATTTTTATTTTTTGATTATTATTTTTGTCAAGAACTGACTAATTGATCCACATGCTGGCTTAATAGCAGCTGTGTACCTGATTTGCTACTTTATAGACAGGGTTTCCATTGTGTTTAAGCCCATGTTTTGATTTCACAAAGCTGCTCACAACTGGGGATCCGTGTCAAGTCTTTAGAAGTTTAAGCATCCTGCTGCACCCAAGCTAACTACATAAATCCCACCCCGAGAGAAAGAAAGAAAGAGAAAGGAGTTCAAACCCACTGCTGGTTGAATGAGGAAAGAAAGACATTGATCTTTTTGCCACACTTGTATCAACGGGAAGGCAAGATCACAGCAGCTGAATAATTTCATTACCGTTTCATCACCCTTGCTTCCTTTCCCTCCCCTCTATGCCTTGCTTGGAGTCTGAGGCCACTCCCTTAGCCTAGTGATGCAGCCAGTGACTTTGATAACTTGCATCGACCGAGGTTTGCCTTCAAAAAGCTTTCATGCCTTCCAAATTGGTCACCTTGAGGACTTAATTTGATGCGCATCAACATAGAGCAGAGCCCATTTGATTTGATTTTCCTCGCTTTTCTGTTGGGGGAATGGACTGTGTAAGTAATTAAACGGTAATTATTGATACATCCTTGCAGATTTCACTTGCAGGGATGCCTGCCACAGCCCTGTCACCATCACGGGCCGTGAAAAAAGCCACCTGGATGCGCTCCGATGGTTGTTTAGCTTGTCTATAGAGAGCACCGCAGAAACCGTTCAAATGCGCAGTTGCGAAGTTCACGAATCAGCAATTTGAGTCATCGATGAATTGTTCGATTGGAACTGAATTTACTGGGCCACTGAACTTGATTGTCTCAACCCTATGTTGTGGAAGTCTATGGAGTCAGTGTGTAATGACCCCTTGCCGTGGAAATCACTTTCTGCAGCTCTGAAATATTTGCATTTTGGCCTGCCCCCCTTCCCCCCCAGAAAAAAGAACACAGAACCGCTGCACATATTGAACCAATTGAATGTAATTTTAAACCCTTTATCTTATCTTATAAGGCCGACCCACCCACAGCCATTCAACAGATTCAACCCCTGCTGCTCCACATTACCACATATACTTTAAATCATTGTCATGCAAACACTATTGTTTCATACAACAATGACGAAGGTATACAAATAATATTATTTTGTACTGTTACAGATTTGAATTTTACAGATCAACAATGCCTCAGTTTATTTTGAGGCAATCCTATTTAGCTGCTCACCTCATTTTTAAACTCAGATGCCCCTCAAACATTTTCCACTATGGGTGTTGATATCGTTACCGTCATATGTACTATAACCAAAGACAGTTCTATTCAACAAGCAACAGAAAGCTGACAGTTCGGCAGAGTACAATAATACCAAAAAAAAATTCCCTTTGGCAAAAAAAAAAGCTCCTAGATGATCCAATTTCTACGTTAATCTTCAGTACAAAACAGAGATGCAAGCAAATAATACGATTAAGAAAGGCTTTGATTGAAATTGGCTGTGGATGAGCTACTAGAGTTAATTCCAGCTCATACTCATACTTTCTGTACTTATCAAGAACTTTAGATCAAAGAAGGGAAAAATAGTCTGTTTATATGACCGAGTGATGTCTACCAAATTAAGTCCTTCCCAGTTATTTACTATGGTAACTTTGCCTCATTTTGTACCATACTTTTATTACTGATGCCAGTCTACAAGATCTCCACTAAATTCAAACCAATCACAGTGATACAGTGCTGATTTCAAATTTCAATCCTCGCACTCACACCCCTCCACACTCTCTACCGCTTGTCAAATAGAGCAGGTTTTACTTACAACTGGCACCAAATCAAATTATTTTCAAATCTACACTGCTTTACATTGTATAAAAGAGCCTCCTACTTATTCTTTCAACTGTGACATATGAAGGCTGATATGAAATATGATAAGGTGATGGTGGGATCAAAACCGTGGATCCCTTAGGAGACATCAGGACTGAGGTCATTTCTGTTTCTTGTGTAGATTCAACTAAAGTAAGAGTCTACTCTAACATGTAGGATTTTGTCATTACATTAAAATAACCAAATTTGTACTCCTACTGAGCAATAGCAGTTATTATGTATGCCTTTATTCCTTAAGCAACATCAACAAAATGCACAAAAGAGGTTTGAACATTAATTTTAAGAGCCTCATTTTTTTTCAGTAACACTTGCAGTTGCTATTTTTATTTGTATGTTTATCTGCACTAAATTGAATTCTCTTTCAGGTCAGGTCAGCACAAATAGGTTCATCTTAAAGATTTGGAAATGTAGAAAAAGTACCCTGTGTGCCCTTGAGTGTGCCTTCCTTTTAATAACAAAAAGAAAACTCTTCAAAACAATTCTTTGTAATTTTACTTGAGTTCTGGAGGGAATACTCCAAAGACAACAGCATACATCTATCTGTTTACCAGGAAGGTAATGAAAAGCTTATTTTTTAATATGCTTTTGCTTTCTTATCAGATTTCATTTTTTCTTTTTTTCTCTCCATGGGTCAGATCTGAGAACAGGTCACTGTGGAAACTCAATAAAAAAAGACAATTTGCAGCATGACATTGCTCTGCAAGCTAATGCAGTAAGACAAGGAGAATCCGAAGAAATGATTATCAGCTTAGTACATGCAAATTGCTTTCCACCCTGCACTGCATATAAACACAAGCGGTAATATTGCTTAACTTGACAAGTGCAACATTCAACAGGACCCCAGCTGTTCACAAGCGGTGTTGGTAAAATCCATAATTCTGCACTTCCACGTACAGATTGTACTTTTTAACTCCATCGAGGGTTGATACTTCACCAAACCGATTATGCCAAGGAAGGGAAGCAGTGTGGAAGGAATCAACTTGTAATCACTTTATTGCAACAAATAGTTGAACTACTTTTAAAACACGAATTTTACAATGGTTGCGAGACAGAAGCCCATGTGTAAGTCCTGTGTAAGTACAGTATCGGCTCGGTGCGTCCGTTTCCAATGTACTTTGTGTTTTGTACTGTACAGTTGCTGATAAGGGGCTTTTCCAAATCCCAAATGAGCTGCTGTAATATATACTTATTTCAGAGAGCCAGCTATCATAACTCTGCACTCTGCTGCAGTTTCTGTGCTCTGTGTTCGCATCCATTGAAGATAATTCCGGCTCAATACTTTGAAAGAATCTGCAGGGGTCACGGTACAATGTTTTAATTGGATTTCACTGCTGGTGTGCACAGGATTTTATCACATACAAAGAGGAGTTATCCTATAAAGTAGATGGTAATCTGGCAGCACTATTTTAATTATTTTGCCTGATGATTCTATAAGGCTTTGGTCACACCAAAAAACAAAACAGCTGCTAATTTCATACTCTTTCGCAAACAAGGCCTCGGATTTGATTTCCCAAGCTACTCCGTTTTTTATGTCATCCCCTGGCTATTCTTGGTTTATAGCAATGAAACATTTTGATATGATCTTCGTCGGAGGTTACAGAGATTCTGTCTCTCTTCTTCATTCCTTTCAATAAGCCTAGGTATAATACACATTCCAATCATTAAAATAATGGATGATGCTGAATAGGGGTGGGTGATATGAACTGAAATTAATATCACAATATTTTCCACTCTCCGTAGGGCAACAATACGATATCAAAAAAAAAAAATTCTCAATGCAATTTTATGAGCCCTTCAAATAATAATGATAATAATATTAATAATAAATGATAAAATATTGCTTTTAACCTTATAAAACCTGAAAGGGTGAGGCATTGGATATAGTATGAACCTTGTTTATTATTATTGTGCAAATGTTTATTATTATTTTTTTAATTTTTGTGACAAAACTGTGCAAACATGCAACATAAATAAAGGTATATGAATTAAACAAAGTATCAAGTAAAACTGAATATGAAAATATTTAAAGTACTCAGGATATAAAGGAAAATATATGCCGATCAGCCATAACATTATGACCACCTGCCTAATACTGTGTAGGTCCCCCTTTTTGCCGACAAAACAACCCTGACCCGTCGAGGCATGGACTCCACTAGACCTCTGAAGGTGTGCTGTGGTCTCTGGCACCAAGACGTTAGCAGTAGATCCTTTAAGTCCTGTAAGTTGCGAGGTGGGGCCTCCATGGATCGGACTTGTTTGTCCAGCACATCCCACAGATGCTCGATTGGATTGAGATCTGGGGAATTTGAAGGCCAAGTCAACACCTTGAACTCATGATTCATCAGACCATGCCACCTTCTTCCGTTGCTCCGTGGTCCAGTTCTGATGCTCACGTGCCCATTGTAGGCGCTTTCGGCAGTGGACAGGGGTCAGCATGGGTACCCTGACTGGTCTGCGACTACGCAGCCCCATACACAACAAACTGCGATGCACTGTGTGTTCTGACACCTTTCTATCAGAACCAGCATTAACTTTTTCAGCAATTTGAGCTACAGTAGCTCGTCTGTTGGATCGGGCCACACAGGCCAGCCTTCGCTCCCCACGTGCATCAATGAGCCTTGGTCACCCATGACCTTGTCGCCGGTTCACCACTTTTCCTTCCTTGACCACTTTTGATAGGTACTTACCACTGCAGACCAGGAACACCCCACAAGAGCTGCAGTTTTGGAGATGCTCTGACCCAGTCATCTAGCCATCACAATTTGGCCCTTGTCAAAGTCGCTCAGATCCTTACGCTTGCCCATTTTTCCTGCTTCTAACACGTCAACTTTGAGGACAAAATGTTCACTTGCGGCCTACTATATCCCACCCACTGACATGGGTGATAATGAGATTATCAGTGTTATTCACTTCACCTGTCAGTGGTTATATATAAATATTGCTACATTACATGGAAAGTAAACTTCTTCTTTTCCATGTGCCCCCTTTTTTACCAGTTCTTCTTTGTCCGCCCCGTCAACCTCAATACTGTTAATTTCCACATCTTGACTCCTCAATGTTTGTCTTTTGCACTCATTTTTTAAAATAAAATCTTCTGATGCTGTTGTTGTAGTTAACAAAGGGAGTTCACTAGCCTACGTTCATTATCTCTGACGTTTGTAGATGTTGATTGGTAACATATCAGCAACGTCCATTCAAGCGAACAAAATAGCGCATTACTATGATAACATGCTTCCAGTTTGTTTTCTCTACTAAAATATGTTTATAGTAAAAGCAAAATATGTTTAATTATTACAGTATCACTCGACTGTAATTTTGAACAAAACAATACAGGACTAAACCCATTATTTGATTAATTTATGAATTAATTACGATATCCATGATATGGCAAAATCCACGTAATTGTAAAATGCCATAACCGTATACACATTCATACCGGTATACCTTCCACCCCTAAGCTGAATACTGTTTTCTACTAGTTGTGACTGAATAGTTTTTCAAGCCCTGATACCTACAAGCACAGTACAATAATTCTTCCCTCTCACACAGGTTTTAATAATGATAAACTCGCTGGTGGAAAGCAATTTTGAAACCTTATTGGAAAGTTTTTTAAGTCACAAAACAGACAGCAGTCCAGTCATAGAGCACAGCACAGTCCTGACTAGTTTCTGAAGTGTGTTTTAAAAAGTTTGTTTGTTTGTTTGTTTATTAGTTACATATTATTTTTGGATATAGTGAATCTCCATACAGAGCTGCAGCTTTTATATCTATACACACTTGAAGATCATCTCAAGGAAGATGAATGGTTGTCTAGATGACTTCCAAGAAGAATAATAATAACTGTAACTATTTGCAATAATATTCTACTAAGATTACTTTGGTTGACACAGTCATATCAGAAGATCAGTCAACAGCAATCCCAAAGGAAGGGAAAGTAAGACAGCTTTTTCTCTTTTTTCCTACATTTGGTTTCAACAATGCATACAGAAAGCACCTTTCTATTACCTAAAACATACTTTAATATCCACCAATTAGGGTGATGTATTGCTTTCATTGGTAGTGTGTTGAAATGGCATTTTGTGGAATTAGATCAGAGTTACAGAACATTACTTTCACCTCTGCCCACATGTTTAATACAGGGCTGCACCATAACCAAATTAAAAGAGACAGTGAGATAGGAAGATTGAATGCCCTTATATAAACACTGTAAGCTTTGGCTTCACAGAGAATATTTTGTGTTGTAAACCTCAGGGACTGTCTCAGACAATCAGGTATACAACAGAGCCCCCTGACATAATAGAGTCTTGCGTCGTGTTTGATTCTTTATTTATTTTTGTTTCCATTTTCCCATGCAGTATATCATTATTCAGGCCACATCAAGGACACACCCTGCAAGTTGACTCTTTGCCACCACACCTCAGTTCAGCCTGTGTCGGTTAATTAGCTCTAATTTGTGAGATGAAGGTTGATTGATTAATTGTGTCTCCAAAATGTAAGACGTTTATTGTAGCTGCTTTCAAGAACAATGTGGGAATGCTAAATACTCTGAATGTATTTAGTTTGTGTACTTACTATTCACACTTATCTGGACAATCCTTTTGTGTTGGTGCTTGCAGGGGATCTTGTTAAACATCTAAGCTGCACAATGGAAAGGGATTTGATCTTCTCACTCTGTATTTTCCACATCACTAACTTTTAATGCACTGCACTGTTAATACAATCTTGACGGTGCATACAGATTTAGTCCTAATAAGAGATTATATAAAGAAAACAGTGAGCCTAAAAAATAATTAAAAAGCCATTGACTGCTGTTCAAACAGATCGGGGATATTACAGAGTAAAAACGGACTAATTTTCCTTTCATTTATTTTCATAAGCGTAACATTTTCATTCTTAGGGTCCTTCTAATCTTCCTTGTGTGGTATTTTGCATAAAGAAACAATTTAAAGAACAGTCTGATTAAACTCAGCATGAGCATAAGTCCCTGACTGTAATGTAAAGATAGATTCAAGAACAATGTACCCTAATAAAAGTTCACCACAATGAAGCACATTTGTTTTTAAGTGGATGGAGCGGAAATGTGTTTTACTCCATGGAAGGAAAATGACGGTTCCATCTGAAGATGATTCTGTCAGCATGGTGTTTGAAAACATACTGATATTTTACTTTGCATCCTGATGTTAGTAACTGAATGTCCTCTGGGGTTTTCCATTTTTCCATATGGGTCCAGTCCATCAGATTTCATAGGTCTCTTTAAATCATTACCTGTGCAGACCTGGGAATAAAGCTGGATATGTCCAGTTAAGTTCACAAGTTAAGTGAATCATTATTTCAGTCACATATTAGAGCTCTCAGGTGGAATGCAAACCAGGAACACTGACCTGCAGTTTAATTGGATCCTTGCTATAGCAACATATAGGAAAGTTTAGTGCTGCATGCAATTTGTTGAAGTCTTACTTTCGCAAATTAAAAATAGATGACATTACACCAGAGACATGTTAAATGTTAAAGAGGAATATGGTGGACATAAAATCTATACAGTCCCTTTACAAAACCAGTGATCATAACAAGCACAACCATCTGATGCTAATCCAATGTGCTTGCAGAGTGTAAGTGTCAGTCATGCTAGCAATGGGGAAGATAACATCTGCTCAGTCTTTGCTAACAAAACATGCTCCTCCCAGCATCCCCTTTAAAGGCTATTGACAAGTGAAGCAATTTCTTTTGACACTGAAGACTGCCCCATCACTGTCCTGTTCTAAAGGAGGGCTTTGTGCCGAAGTAATTCCAAGGAAATAGGAAAAATAATTATTAGAAGAAGGATTTCAACTGTCAGTTCAATTTGGGGAGAGTGTGCCCTTTTGTGTTCATCCAGTGCAAGTCATCACAAATTCATCACAACCCTGGCCTTCGCTGGCGAGATTAATTACAGTAGTTTGACAGCATGCGGTCTTGCCAATGTCTGGAAAAACATACAAGATCAACATATTCTCCCCTCCCAGATCAACTTGCATCTTCATAAAGCTGATATACTGTAGTTCATTTATTTGTTTTTCCTCTATGGAGCAAAACAAAGTCACGGTTGTCCAACACCATGGTTTTAATGCACATCACAGAGAACACTAAATTGCACCTTAAACTTTAAGGATGAGGCAATCATTTTCAGTTATTGCTCCTTTCTGTCGTAGTGGGATCTTAACGATGCTAACAACATTTACAGATATGCAAATTACAGTATTAATTTAAATTCTGCCTCCACTGCTGACAGGTTTTGCCCATTAGATGTCAAAATAAGACAAAGGTGTGTAACTGATAGACAGCTGGAGAAAAATCGAATAAGTCTATGAGGCCAAAGTACATGCTTCAATTAACAGCTGAGCAACACATGCTGGGATCTGATAAACACCTCTAAAGACTCATAGACAAAACAAGACTCCAGTGAATCCCCCTTTTACTCCGGTATTTCCTTTAGCTCAGCTTAAATGTCATTAAAATGATTCAACATTCTTACCCCTACAGTCCCCTTTTATGTCAGTCACACAGAACCAAATATAAACACTTGCACATGCTCTTTTTTAAACCAATAAGACTAAGTTAGGGTATTTTCTGGTGTTAATACAGTGATCTTGTTTTAGCTCTCAAGGTTAAATTAATGCATTAGGACTACAGCTGTCCTACACAAATGACAGCACAGGAAAGTACTTAATACAGAAATATCATGATCATATGAAATCTATATATCAATATATCACAAGAAATGTACAAATGTCCCTTGGCTGGGCATCACATCACTTTCCATTTGCCGCTGTTCAGCTATGCCTTGATACAAGGTGTTAGCATTTAGCACACACCTGTTGGCCAGATTGAAAATGTACCACGTGTACATTGTCTTTTCATTCTCACAGGAGTAAACCTACTGGCCTGCCAAATCCACACCTCCCATTTCTTGACTGTGCATTTTAATTGCACTCTGGCACAAGAGCATTTTTACCTGCATGTTTCACTTTCACCTCAGTTTCTGCATTTCTTGTGTTCAGCAAGAGAATTTGGTAAAGTTTCAATTTGAGCTGGCTTCCTCTGGCTTTTCTCTTGCTTGAAAGCAAGATTGTATAAAGCAATCTTCCAGACGTGTAAACCACCACACAATAATTTGTTTACTGGCTATTACAAACACTACAAAGTGACTGCAATGTCTCTGTGGTCTTACTTAACTTTTTTCTGCCTCACATTGCCACTTCTATCCCTCCCTGTAAATAGAGAATTATCACTTTACCTATATCACTTTAGATATACTTTACCTCAGATGCTCTTATTGTTTGGAGAACATCGTTTCTTTCATTTAATCTTGTCTGTGTGTAAGACCTTGTCACCAGCATGGATTACTCACCAAGTGAATGTTTAGTACTTAGTCAGTGCTTTATATTCACTTATTTTAAATCCTCTTCAATTTAAGGACTGGCAGGAGTCAATGTCTTTGCATCTTTTCTCTCCTTTCATAAATAATTGGATAAAAACATGATTGCTCTAATGGGACACGTAACAGGCTGCATTACAATGGTGATTTCAAAAAAACAACCAGTCAAGATTATAATATGACCAGACTGACAGGTCCCTTTCAATTCACTGACTCATGCTGCGTGTTTGGAAGAAACAGGCTTATCCCAAGATCCCATTTGGATATCCATGTACAGGATATTGATACGCAAAATGATGGGAACAAACATCACATTGTGGTTACAGAAGATACTGCACACAACCTAATATGCTTTCTTAGATTCTTTGAAATAGTAGGGTGCATTACTTTATTGTATTGTCCCAGGCTTCGGGACTGATGACCTAGCCAACACAAAAAAATTAATTGGAAAACCCTGCACCCCCTGACACACACACACACACACACACACACACAGATACATTTAAGACTTGTAATGAGTGACTCTAGGGGTTCCAAGGAATTAAAAACTGAAAGGATCGCATGCCCCTATTAATACTGGAGAAGAAATGTCAGTGAATGTCCCCCCCCCCGGCCCACAGTCAACGCACAGTCAATATTGCTGCTTGTTTTAATGCCCACCTTATATGACTAAAGTTGAGCTTTAATCTGAGCTATGTAGAAAAGCATAAAGCATTTTTTTTTTTCCACTTCTGGAATTTGTGCTAGGGTATATGTGACCAGAACAGACGAGTGATATTTTATACTGAGGGTAAAAGCATCCTGACGGATACTGCATAAGACACACTGACAAAGTAAGTTACAGAAACCAATGTTATACAAAATAAGACGGTGACATTAACTTTTAAAAGACAGCAAAAATAAAGAGTGAGACAGCACAAATGCTGAAATGTAATATATAGTAAATGTCTTTAGTTTTGACATGCTACAAAAAAGTATGGAAACCATTTGAAAGTTTTTGAAATAAACCTCTGTTTCTTTATGATCTTTAGGGAACTCAACTCTTGCTTTTGAAAAATAAAATTAAAAGACGCAAGGCATATTTCTTGACAGTGATACGAGGATTTTTTTTTTTTTTCTGAACAAGACATTTTGCATAAATATTTGATGTGTTTTGATATTTGAAATTGAAAACTCCTTACTGGGAATGCCACTCTGGGGGAGGTGTCATCTATCTTTCAGCAGCCGGCTATCACTTAGAGCAACTTAATCCTTGACCACCATGACAGAACTGCAGTATGATTGGAGTCTAATAGCCTGTAGCAAAGGCAACCCAAGCCAGATTCGCTCTTATCAGGTCAGGAACAGACTTGTGGATGTGTAGGAGAGCCGATTCACTCCTACAAGAATTCTCCCTCTCATTACAAATCCCAATTTTCCTACAGATTTTCTAATATATTTTCATTCAGAAATTGATTTTGAAAAAAAAGTTGGTGCTGAATTATATTCCCCTGTGTTGGGACTTTGTTTGTGGTTTCCCTTACTTCTGTGTAACCTGCTCTCCAAACAGCAGAATTTGAGGTACATTTTTCAGCGTTGGTTTATGAATTGTAATAACAGGCTTTTATACACACACACACACACACCGATTTCTGGAAACATTTGTACAAAATATCTTAAGATTTGCATAAACCAATATGGTACAGTCACACAGATTTAGAAGAGATTGTTTCTGATAGAGTAGGTAGCATTCGATGTTACTGCACAGTGTTACACTCAGATCTGAAGAATATGGTTTATTTTAGTTACCTACAGCAGTGTAATACAGACTTTTCGGACACATATAATTGAACCTATATAGACAGTTGACTTAATAGTCATAATGTATTAACAGAAATTTACAAAATAGCTGTTCTATATAAAAGGAAATAATATGCCACAAAGGGATAGATGCGGGAATAAACGAACAAAACATCCTTTCTCGGTAACTCTGGAGGAAACAATAGTTTTGTTACTATTTTCAAGAACTTAAAGAGCTATCAATGTGCAAACTTAAGAGCATTATTTTTTTGTTTTGTTCTGACACCAAAAAATGAGTAAAACAGAATATATATATATATATATATATATATATATATATATATATATATATATATATATATATATATATTCTGTTTTACTCATTGCATTGCATTGCATGTTTTACAATTGCATCTGTGCCTGATATACTCAAACAAATTATATATATATATATATATATATATATATATATATATATATATATAATTTGTTTGAGTATATCAGGCACAGATGCAATTGTACTTTCTTGATATCATCTGTCTGTTCTGCCTATTGATTTTGCATCACAACTTCTACCTGTACAGGCCTCAAACAGCTATAGGAGATTAAAGAAACTCCCACGTATACCTAACATACTGCATCATGTATTTTCTTTTTTGTTTCAGTTGCCTTGAAACATGACAAAAAGATCAGGGAAGAAAGCATGTAGTAAACAAATGAGGGGATCCTGGGGTTCACCTTTGAAGTTTTGTGTTTTTACTTTTCAGTACATACTTTGCAAAGCTCTGCAAGAGATCTACTTCTTTGATTTTTCCAACCGACAGTCTCCTGTTTTGTTAGAGTTACTGCTTTGCCACGGCAACTTTCAAATATGCTTATTGATATGTTTTTGTGTGCATTTTATTTACAACTCTGGATGCAGCTCACACTTGCGCACACCTTCAGAGTTCAAATTTCCTGTCAGCCTGCTGTCGGATTTGAGGGGAAATCACTGCAGCTGAGAAATCTGCTACAGCCTGGTACAGTGTTATAGAAAAAGAAGGAAGAAAAATACAAACTTAGCATTTGATCTGTAACATCACTGGCATACTAAAAGGGGAACTAAATTATTCTTCATACAAAACAAAAAAGACAGATCAGAAAAAGGGACAAGATAGTTCCAACTCCGTGTTTTAAAAATAAACTAAAAAACTTTTCTTTGAGTTAAATTTTGTGGTAGAAAAAGATGAGCCTTGCTTTCATGGTTTTAAATGTGCTAGATGCATTGGTCAACTTTGCATAGGCTTAACCATCCCATTATAGCAGAGGTGATATATGCATATTCACAGTATACACATATAAAATACAGAACACTTCTTGTTAATGGAGTCAAACATTAGGCTTGAGGACACACCTCAGCTGTACTGTGCCTTCAACTTTGAATTAAGAGCATGACTGCCTGTGAAGCATGAAAACACAACTTAACATCACAGTTAATCAATTGTCGAAACACATGGCGAGATACATACTTGAGGGTCTCAGGGTCTCCTTGAAAAGGATTTAATACTTATTTGGGATTGGACTGTTGAACTCATTACACAGGACACATGTCTACACATCTACGCTTCCTGTTCTGGGGGCTTTATTGGCGGCTTTTTTGTGCATAAACTGTGACCCGCCAACTGTGACATTGTATTACGGAGAAGAATTTGAAAGGCATTCATTACTTTCATCCCGAGAGCAGGCTTCCAAAATGAAAGCCTTAGTCAATAAGTATTTAATTTGTTTTTTTGAAAGAGTAGGTGAGGAACTTGTGAGGAGATGTGAACAGATGGTTGCAGGTACTGAATATAAATGTGGCAAACACTAACACTGTCTGCTTCTCAGTGCTATGATGTTTGCAAAAGTAGGTGCTTGTGCGAAAGGAGAAGATCAAGACCAGCTACCTGCAACCACCGGGATTACAATCCCCTCCAAGCACCTACTTCAGACTGTTATCATCAGAGCGACACTACTTCTTGCCACTCACTGCAGAAGATCCCATGATAAGCACTTTTGTTGAATGTTTCTTTCTGCTGCTTGCTTTTGAGAATATTGTTTTATAATAGTTTTGTGGGTGTTCGTCCATCTCTTTTCTCTAATTGGAGACCAATTTATAGCCTAAATTATCATTATCATAAGTGTACACGCTGAACCCCGGGCTTCTTCTTAGTATTAAACTGGCAGTCTGATTTGTTTGGTGAATTTAACCGATCATGATTGTTGGTTTCTCTAATCAAAGTGCTCCATATTGTTTCCAAGCCCCGTAGGGTTTAACATTCTCTATGCTAAATGCTAAACTGAAACAAAAGACAAGGTAGAGTACAAGGTCAGATGAATGTTATTATAATGTTATTGCAATTTGAAACAGTGGCAACAAATCCAAACTCGATCAAAAAGGCTTTGAACCGTTCGTTTTGTCTTGAAAAGAGAACAAACGAGTGACTGCGGCTTTCATTATCACACAAATCGTGGTTATTTAGATAATCGTATTGATATGGAGGTTTATTTATGCAGTGAATCATGCAATTATCTTAATACATGGTGGGGGTATCAGTCACTGTTACAGTCACAGCCCTAAATATAGTCTTTCAATCATGGTAATACCTATCTATTTGCTTTATTGGGGTGGTGCTGTGGTGTGTTTTTACAGTTGAATAAAAGGAAAGCAGTAGGAAGGGGTGTTATTACTGTCCTTGTATTTAGACTTAATGCGTGAGGCAAGAGAGAGCTTGCTTGTCTCTCATGCTGAGAAACACTGTTTATTCCCTTTCAAAAAGATGATTTATGATTCAGGACATGCTAATAAAACATCTGTTGGGGAGAGATATTTCTTTAATGTGTACATATGCGTGAGGTGGGTATAGGGACTCATGTTTACAAAATTAGCTCAATGCCAGTACTGGACAATCTCAGTGAAGGCCTATAAAAAATCAAGAATTATTGTTCCTAGGTTGCCCTACTGTACCATGAGATAACGGATATAATCTGGCCCTCTGTTTCTGGCCAGCAGACACAAGAGCTACTTAGAGATAATTTCCAAATTATAAGGGCAGTTATTTTTATGTAGGTATTAATTTTCTCATTTCTAAGCCATTCTTCGCAAAAATCCGTTTCATTTTTGGTTTCCCATAATGAGGATGGGCAGTGTCTCTGTGGGCTCTAACTAAAATAAGTTTATTACTATTTAGGTATTTAATGTTAGATTACAAAATAAATTAATCATGTTTGATTCTAACTGGTTAAACATTATTTACATAACCAATAAAATAGTAATGATCTTACATTTGCCAAGTCTTTGTCATCTATATAGGAAAGGTCTTGGTTACATATCACACTGCACAATTATATCTGACGAACACCAGCCTGCCTAAAAAATGAAGCAATGTATTTATTTCTTCTTCACCTCAAATTAAAGATTGTCTGATCTGCCACTGCCTCTCAATTCGCACACAGAATGATTATTGAAAACATTACCGAGTTGTGACTGTTACAGTAATGCGCAGATTTATGACCAAGGGAGTTGCACAAGTAGTCATCACTCCACTGAGATTTATAATACAGCTGTGAACAAGCTGAGAATTGGGGGCGGGGCTGAGATGTTATGGAGTGTGAAATAAATTGGTTTCATTAAAAAAATAAAAAATGGCTACAACATGCACCGTATGAAAGGTGATGCCAGCGTGGAGAAATGCTCCTTGTGAAATGGTGTAGGTGGGGAGTAAGTGGTTCTTAATGCAGTGGAATGTGTCAGAAGTGAGGTGCGGAAATGACAAAAAAAATTAAATCACCATAAAGCACGGTGATTGTATTGCTCATTTTGCTTTGACAGCAGCCTGGCTGGCTTAGAGTCACTGTTTCATTGTGTGTGTGAATATGAGCTGGATATCTTGTTCTTGTGATGCGAGGATGTGGGGTGGGAGACCACGAGAATGTATCGGTCCCTGATATCGCCGATGCAGCTGTCAGGGGAACAAAAGGAAGCTGTCATCTCTCTCAAGCCACATCCCCTAGCCATGACAGTGCCAGTAATGGTGGCCTTTCCCATTCAGACTCTGACTAGGCCCGCTTTTCTGTTTGTCTTATGCCGTGTTACACAATGAAAAGAACAGGTAAGTCGACGTGCGTGTCCCATAAGGTTCAAATGAGAACTAGTAAGTGCAATTTTATTTATTTGTATTTAAAAGGTGAGAAACATGTGGGGGTTGACGCTAAAGGAGTCAGGTCCCACACAGGACAAAGTCAGGCTCTTAAAAGCAAGATTTGTCAGCTGGAAGCAGAGACAACTCACTTAGCCTACGGCCATACAACCCTGAATACACTTGACCTCATCCATGCTCAGAGCAGACTCATTATTTACAATTTTAATCTCTTTTTGAGCACAACTCTATCATCTAACTTAATTTTCTCCCCATCAAGGAGAACATACAAGAGACACCAGCCTGACCCCACAAAGCAAAATTACTACATCAGCGGCAACAAACATTAATTCTAAATAATTGTGTTGTTGTTGTTGTTGTTCAGTTCATCAAACCGATGGTGATAGGTCCTTGAAAATGTGGTGCTGGCATCCTTGCTTTTTGCATTGTCTGTAAATCAAGTCAAAACCACCTCCCAATCTCATGACAATAACTGCCCGGTGTCCGTCTGCAGTGGATTGATTACAGATTGATTATTTTGCACAACAGTGAGGGGTCTGGATTCATTTGAACTTTCTCTCACCCTGGCTCCCTGTCTGCAGTAATGAGCTCAGTAAATTCCTCTCGCTTTTATTTTGGGGTCTTTTGCAGACTGTTAATGCACTATGATTTATTCCCACTCTCACCTTAGTTTCTGGAACATGTCAGTGTTTCCAATGCATAATAAAACAGTGTAGATGAGGTGCTGGTTAGATCAAAAAATGAACGATAAATGCAGACCCAGGATTGGAGATTCTGTTTTAAAATACCGGTTCTAGTGTTCCTGATCAAACTGATTGACTATTCTAATCTTGGCTTATACCTTGTGTTGTATAGACACATTTTTAGAACTTCAAAAACTAAAAATTTTACCCAATGGGATATAAAAAAAACAGTTTGTAAAAATAATCCAGTTAGCACCTATTCTTCATCTTGGAGAAAGGCAGAGAAATGTCTTAAGTTCTCAGGCAGGATATCAACCTCCACAAATGTTGTGACATTCATAGGAAGAGCATCCCTAGTTTTGATTGTAAAACTTTTTTTCATAATTCAGTGGAAAAAAAAGAAAAAAAAAAAGAAAAATCTGTTCAATGAATATGTTAACTGACTTTCCTCTCATGTCTGTGTACTGCACATTAAAAATTAAAAGCTAAAAAGCACATTATTGGGAGTAAAAAAAAAGGTTTTAGCTTAATTATGTCAATGTCTGCAACCAATTACCTCTTAAAAGGAAGAGAGAGAGTAAGAGTCCTGAATCAGACAAGACAACTCATCATCAATGGAATATTTTCCACTGAAAACAACACAAAGGCAAAATCTGGCCCAGCCTGCCATACACCAAGACTGACATTTACATACATTAGGTACATTTTTAGGTGGATCGATCTCCAATACAATCACAGTCGTACAAATAGTCAAAACGACAGCGAGATACAACATATATATCAGCCATGTCGCTTGATTGGGAAACACGGGAGACAGATCAGGGGATGGACAGGTGGTTAGACAGACAGATATAGACACAGCAAACAAGGCAGATGTACAGACGCAGAGACAGATAGGTAGTGACATTGATGAGTGGAACACACAGTGTTTTTCGGCTGTGAGCCCTGCCAACCCTGCTGGGCTAATTCCTCTCCAGTCTGCTGAATGGGGGAAGAGACTTCAATCAGTTTGGTGCAGAAAACAGGAGAGTGCTGTTTGTGCAACACACTCTGCTGTCAAGACAGGTGTCAAATGACCTAGGGCTATCTATTTATAAACTCGCTGGAAAGAAGGCCGATTTGTTATTCACATCTTTATCTCCCTGCCTTCTTCACTATTAACTCTGTGTTACTAATGTCATGGCAATTTCCCCATTCTCCCCAAAGTAGACAGCCATTTCCTGTTTTAAAAAA
This sequence comes from Amia ocellicauda, assembly GCF_036373705.1. NCBI lineage: Eukaryota > Metazoa > Chordata > Actinopteri > Amiiformes > Amiidae > Amia > Amia ocellicauda. Next base: position 16,115,171 of record NC_089854.1, on the reverse strand, counting down.
ATGCAATTAAGACATCAGTGATGAAGTCATTCGGTGAGGATAACTGGAGCCTGATATTTTGATTTTATAGCAATATCAATTTTGGATACAATTGCACTTGTTGGCTTCTCTGAACAGATAAATGGTAACTTTTGTTACTGTAAACGACAAAGTCAAGATTACTTTATCTGGGAAGAGTGGCATTGCAAGAGGTGATTGCAATTCTTTACCATCCCTGCTGTTCTTTCTATCTATAACATTCTTCAATACAGACCATTTTATGGAGGCGAGGCGAGTCTTAGGCAAAATCTGAATCCACTGGGAGAAACAGTAGAGCTGGTATTTTCCTGTAAATCGGTGAATTATGAGGTAATTTTTAAGGTAAAAAATGAGGAAAATGCCCAACTACGCACGTTCTGTCAAAGAGAGAGAAAATTAATTTCAAAATGTCTAATAATTTAATGAGTCAGTCTGTTAAACAGAACAATGCAGGGTGTCAAGGTTTCCCTTATTGTACTTTTCTACTAGAACACTGCTTTAATGAGACTGGTATAAAAGAGACAAAAAAAGAGAATAATTTAACATTACAGAGTGATAGAGCTGCTTTGCATTAGGAATAAAGTGGTTAACTTGGAGGCAAAGAAAACGTCCAGAAATCATAGTGATGTTAATTCAAACTTAACACATCTACGGCATTTAAAAAATATATATTACATTCGTCAGGGAAACTGTAGTTGCCTTTATACTTCAAAGAAGTCATTTATCCTTAAAAGAATCGCACAATTCACATCTATTTTTATCTAAAGGGAGAGAGGATCAAAGGAATGCTTTAGCATATTTTACTTCTGTTAAATAGTATTTTAATATTTCTCATGTTGTGTTCATTATCTTACTTAAAAATGCCTTTTGGGGGGGAGGGACCGTATACATCACTTGCTTGGTTTCCAGCATATACCATATTCAAAATGATGTTAATATATGTTTATTTTTAAATTTCGTTATTGATTTTACTACCATTATACAAATGCCAATACAGCAATAATAATAATAAAAATAATAATAATAAGGCTTAGGAAAAGGACAGCAAACACCCACCTATACATTATATAAACATTTGCAGTAGAGTACATCTGTGAAATTATGCTGCAAAAAAAAAGTAGAATAGCTAAAAAAATAATAATAAAAAATAACCACAGTAATCAGACTTCATAATAATAATGTCTTGGAGGTACAGTGCTTTAGTGACACAGTACCACATGGGGATATTTCTGTCACTGTGATATCGTAGGTGTTATGTCAAAGTAATTAGCGGATGGTAACTGCTTAGTCATTCCTTTTTGCAGTGATTTGACTGATTTGTATTTTATTTTATTCTCATTCTTTTGATTATTTTTTATTTTTGGTTGGTGGTTGCATACATAGCTGTCAAAAGAAATCCTAGATGCTATAATCCCAGTCATTACATGCAGAAAGATATAATTAATGCTGTTGCTGAATACATAAGCAAATGATAAGTAAACATCAAAAACACCTTTAAGAAACCTTGACATTAGACTTCTAAATCTCAAAGGAAACTAAACTTTTCTGAAATAAAACTGCACAATAATGCCACAGCTAATTCCAATAATAAATTCAACTTACAGTTGTGAGATCCACATTAAACCTGCATGGAAAATAGTATCTACACTAAACCCAACAATTGCATCTATCTCTGCATGAAATAATGACATCATAATTCACTTCGGGCCACTCGTTGTGTATTTCTCAGTCTCGTACGGGAATGTTTGAAAAATGAGTACATCTGAAAGTTGTCAGCCTGTGAATTTACAGGAAACAATATTGGACCTTGATTATTATTTAATCAGAAATTCTGACTGAGCTTGTTTCAGTTTAATTATTTTTCAGTGTAAGTCAGAGGTAATGATCATCATGAAGAGGACTATTACTGACGGAAAATAAAATATTTGCGTAACCTGCCTGCAACCCCTGTCTCCATCCTTCCCTTTACAAGCTAAAATCATGATTTTTTAATATAGAGTCAAATAAAAATTCTCATTATTAAAGACAAAATTGGTTCCTAACATAACTGCAAGCTCTCAACATTTATAGAAAATTGCCTGGGGTGTATAGGGGTTAACTGGGTAGAAGTCTTTCTGGTGAGGAATGACTAAAGCAATTCCAATTAACAGTTATTGAAGTGTTAGGATCACAAACTCGATACAGGTTTGAGAAAAGGACTGGCATGATCTCCTGTGTATCCTCTTTTACAATGTTTCCCTAGTCCTGGTGCCCTCATGGCACATCCATTGTTTTCAAGTAATAGAAGACGTGTGAATGTGCAATTTGCCAGGTTATAAGAACCACTGGGTACTGGATCAAAGCATTGTGTTGTGAACAGGTTTGTGGAAACACTGACCATTATTGCTTATTGCTTTGATCAATAATAAATATGCCATTACTATGGATGTTCCTTCAGTCGCTGCTACTACTGCTCAGCAAAAGGAAGAGGAGGAGGAGGAGGAGAAGAGTGATTAATAGGATTTCACATCATCCCTTCAGCCCTGCTGGCCTGGTTTTCAAGGCAGTCACAGGCAAAATGAATTGCAGTCACAGGCAAAATGAATTGAGTGAATTGAGTGATGCATTTTGTATAACCTAAACACAAAAGAACGGATTTCTAACTCCCAGAGTGCTGAACCGCTAAAGAATAAAAACATAATGAAACAAACAAAAAAGAGATCATTTCTAAATAACCTTCTTTTTGTCATAGAAAAATAAAAACAAACAGATTGAATCCAAACAGGAATTATACGAGCAATAAACCTAGGATGAAGGAAGTGTAATCTCCACAGAAAACTCCTATCTAGTTGTAGACAATCACAAGCACATTCTGAGGCCTGGGAGACCTCATTGTTGAAGCAGGAGAACGCTCTTAACTATCTGATGTGTTGTTTCAAGCCGGCGTAGACTTAATATCACACTAGGTTTGATGTCACAATCTATTGCAGCTACACAAATTCTTAACATATACACTGCTGTGTATAGCGGGACAAAACATCCCTAACCAACTAGACATCTGTTCGTTTTTATTGCTGTTGTTGCTGTTTCCCCATGTTGTCTATTTGCTTATATTTTTAAAAGAGGCAAATCCTTCCTGCCAACTGCAGGAGAGATTCATTTGTCTCCATTGCTACCATTAGCTGTAATTAGGTTGGACTGTTTTCACAACAGTAATGTGTTGCTTTATGTTGCCACTGTTTTCCACTATTGTTCAGTGTGTTCTTTAAAAATCAAGACAAGACTGTCGCACACTGGATCCCATTCATCATTTGTAGTTCATCATCCATTTTTTTTTCCCTCAAGAACAATGGATCCATTAAAACAACACAAGATACACAGCCTTTCCTGCTTCTTGCACTGGTATGTGTCTCACAAACTACTCCACTGTTTCTTTACCTTCCCAACTTCAATTATATGTAAAAACCACCACCAACAAAAAATATATCGCAAAAAAATCTACACATCACCATAAAGACACAAAAGCAGAGTGCATGGCTCAATTTGAAAATGCATATCTTTCTAAATAATGTAAGTCAAATTTTTGTTGTTTATCTGTGGTTAACCACTTTCTAGGAGAACTATAGGTACATAGCATTTCGATTCCACAATTGACGCATCACCATCGTACGAACAATTAGGGACTCAGTGTGCAACGTGATACAGGGACTGTACACACTCGTTTATTTCTCTTTTCATGCACATACTCATCGGATCCAGTGAGCATAGGCTTTTATGTGCTTTAATAACAGTTAAATAGAGCATGAATAGGTCTAGACAAACTTAAAAAAAATGTACTGAACACATTTAAATAAGGCCTTGGTTTTGTCCAAGAATCCACTATATGTACAGTATGCTGTGTATAATGTCTGTATGTTATGTAATTTCAGATACAAAAAATGTTTTAAGAGATATACAGTATTAACACCAGAGTTCTCTAACTTTGGGCATGGAGGGCTTCAAGGTCTTCTGTTTGCTGTCCCTTCTGAGCTGAATGAAACCCAGACCTGCAGTCTTCAGGGAATAGTGACACAGGGCATCCTTGCGTTTGCTCTTTTCCTTGAATGTATTGTTTGGAGGCATGGAGGGTGGGTTGCAAGACTCAAGGGGAGACCGCAATCAAAACTGAAACTTCCACATCACACACAAAAAAAGAAACCCTTTTATAATAAACCAAACTAATGAACTAAAAAACAAAGAAAATGAACACATGAACGGTACAGCAGAAGGGACTTGCAGTCATTTTATCTGCATATATGCTGCTGTTGTGATGTTGATGCTGTTGAGAAGAGAAAGTGCTTTTACAGCTGGGTAGATCTGAACAGGACCATTACAGCAGTAAAGAACCCTCATCGTACCTTCAGGAAATTCCTTATGTAAATTCTGAATAATTAACTAGGCCCTCATTTAGGAAATCATAAATATTTTAAGACTGAAGCTCCCATTTTGCATGCATTTCACACAAAACACAAAATCAGAGGGACAGAGAGAAAGAGAGCAAATATTGTTTAACCCGGATAAAGGAAAGTCTATTGCTAATTCTGGTAGTTTATTTCAAGTTATCTTGCTGTGGAAGATTCTGCTTCTGATAGCAGCGCATCAATCAAAGCAAGGATTCTTCATCTGCAAAAATCTCAACGGGGGTAGGGGGGCAGGGGGCTTCTAATCTTTCATTTTATTTTATGTTACACCTGCTTACATATGCACCCAGATAAAGAAAAAAGCCAAATGTTTTCCTTTTTGAATTCGGGATTAGAAGGCTTGTTAATGTACACATAGACAGCACACTTGGCTTAAACAACAGTTACAGATACTGAATATTCATTTGATTGTTCCGTTTTAGCTTCGTAAAGCTGCCTAACTTATTTATTTACCATATGCCTTCATCCAAGGCAACTGGCACTCAACTAAACAAATGAATTATAAACATACAGGGGATTATACATATGTATATAGTGCAGTGCCAACTTGAGTGGCTTAACAAAAATGTAGGATACAGTACAATGCATTTCCATGTCTTTACAATGTATTTAATTTTCATTTAATTTGACTGGGAGTGAATGTAAAGCAGTGTGGCCTTACACAACATTCAACTGTTCATTCTCAATATGTAATGTATACCCTATTTACTGTGGGTGACCAAAAACTGTACTTTACTTTGCGGTGTATAATGTACTGAATTAGACTTATGCTGTATCCTGCAGTTCACTGGACCCCTCTGCTCACAGAAGACTAAAAAAAAACAAAAAACAAATTCACACGATGAATCATTTATGTTTTTGGGACTTCAATTTAGTCATGCTACACAACAAAATTATCCTGATAATAAATAAGGCTCACTTTCAATTTTAAAAAGCAATCATCAGTGGGAATTGCGTCACACTTGTGGGAGGCTTCTGGAGAGGTATATATCAAAGCTGCCGATAGGGTCTTCTGTGGGGTGACGGAGAGAGCAGGCCCCTCTTCCTGCTTCTTATCCGATCCCCACAGAAGTAAGAACATAAGAAAGTTTACAAACGAGAGGAGGCCATTTGACCCATCGTGCTGGTTTGGTGTCCATACCTTCCTCTTCTTGAGTCATGAGGCCACCGAAGCAACCTCAAAACCCTGATCTCTTTCTGAGAACAGGGGATGCAGTACAACCAAATTTTCAATTTCAATTTCGAAAGAGATCATCAGTGGGAACCCATGCTGTTGTAAAGTAGGGAAGTATGGAGCCGGTGAAGTCATGTGCACAGATGTTGGACAGTGATCCACCTCTGATGACATCTGGTTGCTTTTCTTTTTCAGAGAACCAGGCTTGTATTGCAATCTACTGTGGTATCTCAAGAGATGAAGCCAGGAGATCTTTTCAATTTCAGTCTTGAGGTTTCTTTAGTGATTCATTGTAAATCCCTGGAACACAGGCTTGGTCACGCACCCACCATTCAAGGTAATATACATGTAGGTGTCAATTACATGACTAAATCATCATAGTAATAATAATAATGATGCAGCTCTTTCACACCATACACTGCATATGTGCTCAAGGGCATATGTGCTCAAGGTCACATTCATTCTTCCGGGGATTTGCTTATACAGTGAGGGAAAAAAGTATTCGATCCCCAGCTGATTTTGTACGTTTGTCCACTGACAAAGAAATGATCAGTCTATAATTTTAATGGTAGGTGTATTTTAACAGTGAGAGACAGAATAACAACAAGAAAATCCAGAAAAACGCATTTCAAAAAAGTTATACATTGACTTGCATGTTAATGAGGGAAATAAGTATTTGATCCCCTATCAATCAGCAAGATTTCTGGCTCCCTGATGTCTTTTATACAGGTAATGAGCTGAGATTAAGAGCACTCTCTTTAAGAGAGTGCTCCTAATCTCAGCTCGTTACCTGTATAAAAGACACCTGTCCACAGAAGCAATCAATCAATCAGATTCCAAACTCCCCACCATGGCCAAGACCAAAGAGCTGTCCAAGGATGTCAGGGACAAGATTGTAGACCTACACAAGGCTGGAATGGGCTACAAGACCATCGCCAAGCAGCTTGGTGAGAAGGTGACAACAGTTGGTGCGATTATTCGCAAATGGAAGAAACACAAAATAACTGTCAGTCTCCCTCGGTCTGGGGCTCCATGCAAGATCTCACTTTGTGGAGTTTCAATGATCATGAGAACGGTGAGGAATCAGCCCAGAACTACATGGGAGGATCTTGGTGACTATGGTCCCAGCTGCCTTGAGATCATTAACAAGAAAACAATTGGTAACACACTACGCCGTGAAGGACTGAAATCCTGCAACGCCCGCAAGGTCCCCCTGCTCAAGAAAGCACATGTACAGGCCCGTCTGAAGTTTGCCAATGAACATCTGAATGATTGAGAGGAGTGCTGGGTGAAAGTGTTGTGGTCAGATGAGACCAAAATCGAGCTCTTTGGCATCAACTCAAGTCAATTGTTTGGAGTAGGAGGAATGACCCCAAGAACACCATCCCCACCGTCAAACATGGAGGTGGAAACATTATGCTTTGGGGGTGTTTTTCTGCTAAGGGGACAGGACAACTGCACCACATCAAAGGGACGATGGACGGGGCCATGTACCGTCAAATCTTGGGTGAGAACCTCCTTCCCTCAGCCAGGGCATTGAAAATGGGTCGTGGATGGGTATTCCAGCATGACAATGACCCAAAACACACAGCCAAGGCAACAAAGGAGTGGCTCAAGAAGAAGCACATTAAGGTCCTGGAGTGGCCTAGCCAGTCTCCAGACCTAATACCCATAGAAAATCTGTGGAGGGAGCTGAAGGTTCGAGTTGCCAAACGTCAGCCTTGAAACCTTAATGACTTGGAGAGGATCTGCAAAGAGGAGTGGGACAAAATCCCTCCTGAGATGTGTGCAAACCTGGTGGCCAACTACAAGAAACATCTGACCTCTGGTTTTGCCACCAAGTACTAAGTCGAAGGGGTCAAATACTTATTTCCCTCATTAACATGCAAATCAATGTATAACTTTTTTGAAATGTGTTTTTCTGGATTTTTATGTTGTTATTCTGTCTCTCACTGTTAAAATACACCTACCATTAAAATTATAGACGGATCATTTCTTTGTCAGCGGGCAAACGTACAAAATCAGCAGGGAATCAAATACTTTTTTCCCTCAATGTATATTGTTTATTTATTTTTAGGTTGTTCTACCTATCTTGATTTTCTTTTGCCATACAAGAGAATCTCCCTCCACAATTATAAAGTCTTATTCAAACGGGCACTGCAACTGAAGCACAAATACATCCTGTTTAAGCCAAATCGCAAAAACACTTTCAACTGCTTTAGCTATTAATAGACATTAGAGAGGACATGGAAATGGCTTAGTGACAGTCAATTAAACTGGTAAAAGCTGATAGACATTGGAAACAAAGGGGCCGTGTCACTCTTAGGAGTTGTTCGTATTTTAATCACGATGCATGTTGTTGCCTCACGGGGGCTCCACTTGGGTGTTCTCTACCTGGGATCAGTGCCTGCCTCCACAGTCCGGGTCAACATTGTCACCATGCACCAAAACCATGTCAAGCAGTTTAGGATTTTCCCCATAACAGGATTAAAATATTGACACAGTATGGAATAGTGGTATTAGGCAGAGATTCAATGGCTTAGGTTAGTGCTTCCAGACCTGCAGTTTCCAGGTGGAAGTGTGCAATGATAATTACTTTTAAGGTGCTTGAGATGGACTAAACATATCCTCTGATTCTCCATTCAAAACCCTTTGTTAAATAAAGGCTAAACTCTTAACAAAAGCAGAGATTTCTTGTTATAATAATAAAAAAAAACCTACATAATAATACAAATGCACACACACACTTTTTTCCCTGGCCACTTGCCCTTCAGTATAAAACTGAAATCTGAAGTCAAAAGCTTCTTATGTATTCCAGTGTGGCTTAGCTATCCTATTATACAGAGAAGAAAAATGATAATGCGGCTGTATTCTTCTTCCTAAGAGTCTTTATTGGAGGCATGTTGACACACATAAAAAGAAAAAGGGGAAGGCATCAGTTTTTAAATCATCAACATAAATCTACTGGCTAAATGTAAAATTTGAGTAGTTCTGTATAATAATAATGCGACCTCTTGCTTAAGCATGCTTTAAATGGATTGCAATATATCAACCAGAGCATTACATTTACTTCTCACCTCAGGAAAATTACATATGTGGAATAAAAACACTGCTTAGTATTTAATGCATCCCTACTGAAATGGGGTTCTTTGAGGCGTTGGCTCCAGGGCTCAGTTAATAGATACCTCTATAAGCATTTGCATATGTTTTTATTTTTTATTTTTTACCAATTCCTTATTTAAATTGAAGATGCGACATTACAAAGAACTTGTTCATCAAAGACCATCTTTTTTTAATGGAGCTTGACATGTGCACTATTTGTATGAATAGCAAACAAATTCTGTAAATTTAAGCCACAACCTGCAATCTGTTTGGAAGGTCAATTTAATGGCAGGGCTTCTCTTTTTCTAGTGATACTTAACAATTTAACTGTCACTCAGGGATCTCAGTGTTAGTGCAACAATAGAGCACACACACACACACACACACACTGCCAGAACTGCACAGAAAAAAAGAAGAAAATATGAAATGCAAGATATCCTTTTTTTGATGCATACCACATTACATCTGAGTTTAAACATCGTTCTCCTTCCACTGCATTGGAAATTTGTTTTGTTTTAGCACAGTGTTACTGCAATATACCTCTTGGCCTTTCCCTTTGAGAAAGCGACAGATTTAAAAATTTAAACTAAAAGGCACAATTAGCACCTGCTTCATAAATCTTTACGGGAGTGTTAATTATCTCTGAATTCCTTTTACTTAAAGGCTACTTCAAGTGTGCAATGCACCTCAGCACACATTATAAAGAAACTTCTTTATCATCTTGCTCAAGTGAAACAATGCACACATCAGTAAAAATGCTACTGTACATAACCAATGGTGTAGCTCCCTGTGTAAAATCACAGTACCTGTAAATAGCACTTAGTTCCTATGCAATGATTAAAGAAAACAACATCACATCACAGGAGGGGTCCCAGGACAGATCCCTGGGGCACATCTGTTCAGAGAGGTTGCGGTGTGATGATGATCATCTGGTAGGTGGCGGCTTTTGAGGTAGGAGGAGAACCACGCAAGCGCAGCGCTGGAGATTCTAAAAGTCAGCAAGAGACAAGAGGAGCATGGAGCTTGTTTGTAAGATGAGGGGAAATGGCCAGAGAGGAATGAGGTGCGGAGGGGAGCTGAAGGGGAGCTAAGCAGCAGCAGTTGCCTGGAGGAGACTAGGGGGAAGAGATCTAGAGAACACATGGTGGGTTTGTGGCCTTAGAGCAGAGAGGAGGGCTCTGAGCCAGAGAGAGGATAGAAAGAAGGTAAGTCAGGTGGAAACCTGGAGGAAGCTGATGAAGATATGGAGGAGAAGGGGGGGAAAGAGGGAGTAGAAGGTGGAAAAGAGTTTGCAGGGGTTATTGGCAGAGGATCCAAAGAGAGATTGAAAGCAACACTTCTTAGCTAAAGTGAGTGAGGAGAAGACAAGAACGGTAGAAGTCAAGCGAGCCCGGGGGTTTGGTCCTCATACATGTCTTTTCAGCAGAACACAGATTGGATCTTGATGAGCAGAGATCCGGTGATCCGGGGCTGAGGAGGGGAGAGACAGGCTTTACAAGAGGCCAGAGGGCAGAGAATCAAGGGACAAGGTGCAGAAGGAGAAAATGATGGAAGCTGACAGAGATAAGAAAATTAGTCAACAGGAGGTAGGAGAGTTAGAGCAGTGGAGACCAGGACGGAGGGGAAGAGAGAGCTGAGATTCTATCAGAAAGTGACAGTAGGAGCTGGTGGAGTGGAGAGAGAGGTGAGGATATATTGAGATGGGGACAGAGCGAGAAAGGATTCCAGATGGAGACAGATCAGTGGAGCTGGAGAGAGAGATCATAGATGGAGAAGGAAATTGGGGTGAAAGAGAGGGGGGTGGTCAAAGATCAGAACAGAGAAAATTACGGATAGGGATCATACAGGCAGTTCAGAGGAGAGCAACCAGACTTATTCCAAGTTTGAAGGGAATGTCCTACTGAGAGACTGAGGGAACTGAACCTTTTCACCCTGGAATAGAGCAGACTACGTGGGGACTTGATCCAAGTCTTCAAAATCATGAAAGGCATCGACCACATCAAACCAGAGGAGCTTTTCCAGATCAGCAGGGACACACGCACCCGGGGACACAAATGGAAATTGGGCTTCAAGGCATTCAAGATGGAAAACAGGAGACACTTCTTCACACAGAGAGTCGTCACAATCTGGAACAAACTCCCCAGCGATGTGGTTGAAGCTGAAAATCAGACTGGATAGGATCCTTGGATCACTTAGTTATTAATGGACACCAAACGAGCATGATGGGTTGAATGGCCTCCTTTCGTTAGTAAACTGTAAACTTATGTTCTTATAGATGAGGGAGTGTGAGGCCACTATTGCAGAGAGGGAAAGGGAGATCGAGGAAAAGACATGGAGAGAGAGAGGGATCTTAGATTGATCATTTGGTCTTTAGGCCTTCTGAGGTTTTTACAAACTCTAAACTGTAGAAGGGAGTGTTTTTATTATACTTAAACCAACTGTTAAGGTTACTGTGTTGAGGTGTCTTTAGTATGTATTACTTTCAGTATAGTTCTGTTTTTTAAAATGATACTGAACACTACTGTTAGTGAACAGGGTATATTCATCAAGTGTTTTACACCGATTCACTAATTCCAAAACTTTTTCTGTATTGCATCAAAATACAAATTAAAGTTAACATGCATACGTCACCGCAGATAGAGTTTATTGTGAGTTAGGTGCTTTTACTGGAAAGCAAGTTAAATCAAATACCTGTACATAAACCATGTGCTTGTAAACGTCAATAAAAATGTTATTACTGTTTATTACTGAGATTAATTATTTAAAACTACAAGGGAATGTTCAATTTTGTTTATATAGATTACCTATTAAACAAACCTTAGGATGTTCATTCAAACCTGTACTCTAGTAGCTAATGTGATGCCATCCATAAATTCTACAAATTAGCACCAACGAAGCTTTGAACCACCCCTCGGTAATGTGTTATGAATGTGTTATTTCACGAAGGAAACAGCCCCACTTTGGGACAGCCCCACTTGCTTGTATTCCTGTACTGTGTTATGTTATTTAAATGTAGAAAAAATATATTGTTGTGTGAATTTTTTTTTTTGATTTTTAGAACAGATTGGGGAAAAGCTTCAAACTCTGAGCCAATTTACCATTATCTTTTGCACTACTGTGTTTTGCCTATACTATTTAAAATCACACCAATCCCCCCCCCCCTCCCCCAATTCATACCCTCATAATATGAGATAAGGTGGCCCTGGGCCGGCCTAAACCAAGTGTGAACAGGGTCAAAGATGGTGTGCATCTGAAAGTACTCAATTGAGATTCAATTTATACTTTATCTTAAAGAGCTAAACAAGATTGTTTGCACCTCAAACCTGTAGATTACATATTGTTTTTTTTAATTATTTGAATTGGATTCTCCCAACAAGCTTAGTTAAAACTACATGAAGAAAGCACATTGACAGTATATTACAAAAAACAAACAGAGAAGATTTGAATTGTTTTATATACTGTACAGACACACCCACACACAAACACAGAGAAAGGGTTCCATACCAAAAATAATCATGATAAAGATTTGCATTAATCTTATTTGAAAACATTACCCTCATTTGCAGCTTTGTATCTTTATATCTGAGCAAAGCTGTTACCCCTCTACATAATGGATATTTAAACATTTGTGTTCACATTAGTTTGGAAAGGATTTTTATCATGCTGTAGCATAACTAACACAACAGTTCTAGCACAACATAACCACCACTGGGAAGCACATGGAAAGGCAATTCATGTCCCACAAAAATCCAGATCACACCTGTGTTTAATGCGAAACTTGAAACATAGCTCACGTTAGACACAAATCTTGCAGAGTTCTCATGTGACGGCAGGAGCATTGCTAAAGGTGGGGCCCAGGGTATAAAACCTTTGAATAAATTATCTTATTTTAAAACGGCAATGCTTCTCTGGAATTTGTAGGTGATCACTTATTACTTATAATTTATAAGAAGTAGAATGTCTCCCATTCACTGACTGAAACCACTGAAACCACAACCTTAAAGCATTGCAGAGAAGATGGGCAGAACATTCCTGCTGGAGAGTGATTGAAAGAGCAAGATGTTATATAACAAGGTTATTTCAGTTCACATTTGGTGCAGCGCTTGCATTTTATGCTTCCCAGTCTATGCAGATATTGTCTGAATACCAGTGCCAGCATCAGTCAATAACCAGCGTCAGGATTAGTGACACAGATGACAGCTGCAATGTTTTACTGAATCTGTGGCCTCACAGCAATAGAGGATCCTTTCCTCCAGGAGAAATGTCACCTGTTTGTCAGTCTTCATATGCCAAGATCGGCAGCAGAGTATTCAGGTTTACACTGCCTCTCCTTGTCTCGGGATCTTTCACACTTCATTTGTTGTTTCAGAACATATTTTATCAAGCAGTGCTATGAGATGTGATGGGTGGATATCCACTTTCTTTTTATGATGCCATAAAAAGCTGACAGGAATAATTAGGTATTGCTCATTGGTTCAGATATATTATTCATTGTGGGAAGAGGAATAAAACAAACACACTGAGAAAAAATGCAGATCATAAACTGAATATATGGAAACCTTTCTGAAATCAGTAAGAAAGCCACCTGTTCTTCATTGTTTGTAGTGTTAAATAAATAATGACTTTCATGTCTCATGCCAGACGAGACTCAACCACCCACAGCCTGAGTAGGCAGATCAAATATTACAATGATAATCAATAATAATTACAAACATAAAAAATAGTGATTGAGAAGAATGTTCAAATGTATCAAAATATATATCTATATACATATTATGAAAACTGATGAGATATAGGTATCCTCCAACCCTTGCTAATGTGTAGACCATTTATATCATTGTGTTAGACCGCAAACTTGTCTAGCAATGCCCAGGGCTTCTGTGCATATGCAAACGAGCAACAAGACTCTATACATAATCAATTAATTATCAAATTAAAACTAAATATTACAACATCCTTGATGCAGTCTAGTTTCTGCTTAATTTCTAGCACTAAAAATATACAACTAGAACGTTATAAGGAAGGCATTTCTGTACTGTATATGAATGCAGTGCAAATCAAATAAGATGTATTGTCATGGTCTTCAGTAAAAGGGAATGTTACTTGTTTTAAATATTGAATTGTATTACATTACCAGAAGTATCCAGTCTATAATTTTCAGTCACGTAGGAAAATTAAGACAGGGATGATTAACATTTGTATGTCAATATCCTGAAATAAATGAAGACATTAATGAATTAATTAAATACATACATGAATACATAAATACATACATCTGAGCTCTTCCACAATGAACGTATGTGTTTGGTACTGAAGAGCATTAGGGTCACTTAAGAGAGAGAAAAAATATATATATTTTGAGAAATAAAATCAAAACTTTTGAGAAAAAAAGGCAAAACTTTTGAGATTTAAAGGCGAAATAAATGTTTGAGAATAAAAGTCAAAAGTTTTGAAATTTAAAGGCGAAATAAACTTTTGAGAAAAAAAGTTGAAAGTTCAGGATCAAACGCCAACAGCGTCGATATGGCATCGATAGGGGACTGGGTAAAACCCGAAACGCCGGAACAATGGAAAGATTTACAAAGATGTCTAAAACAGAAAAATACTTATTCTGGGCTTTCAGAACCGTGTGTTTTAATTGCAAATATTGTATTACATAATGTAAATAATATTAATAATGAACTTTAATACTAATAATAACATTAACAACACCAATACAATTATTATTATTATTATTATTATTATTATTATTATTATTATTATTATATATACATATTTTCTACCATTTGTTAAACTGAACAGGATTTGTAAAAGTAATAGTGGTATTAAGGTGCAATAGTCCTACAACAGTTTCATGCTGGGGAGCCATTTGTCGGACTGGGAAGAGACAACCAAATAAGTGTCCCCAATGCCACAAGTTTGTGTCTTAGATTGGGGTTGCTTTCTAATATTGAAAAGACAACTCCCCAAAATCATCATAGTCCTTTTTAAGGTACAGTAGTTTTTTGCTGGGGAGTTATTTTTGAAATTGGAAACATACACATTTTACATACAATACATATTTACAATATTTGTCCATTCAAGCGATTAATAAGGCTTATTAGTGTTCTGAGGCATACTTTTCATTACATGTCATTTAGCAGACATCCATGTCATCCAGGGTGACTTACATTTGTACCCATTTATACAGCTGGGTATTTTACTGGAGTAATCTAAGTGAAGTACCTTGCTCAAGGGTACAACAGCACTACACCACCCAGGATTTGAACCCACAACCTTTGAATAATGAGTCAAGAGCCCTAACCACTACTGCACAGTGCTGTTGAGTGCAGTAATTTAGACATCAATAATTCCCTTTTATACCTAAATTTCAGTTCAATACAGCTCTATACAGTCTTTTTAACTTCACGATAACCTTCTCCTCATCTAGAACCCATTTTGGGTTTTACCCAGTCCCCTTATCGATGCTGTTGTGTTTGAACCTGAACTTTCAACTTTGTTTCTCAAAAGTTCATTTCGCATTTAAATCTCAAAACTTTCAACTTTTTTTCTCAAAAGTTTATTTCGACTTTTTTCTCAAAACTTTTGAATTTTTTTCTCAAAATATATATATTTTTTCTCTCTCTTAAGTGGCCCTAATGCTCTTCCGTAGTTTGGTTACCTTTAGGATTGCAGTTAGGATTATTAAATCAGGTTTGGTGTGTGTGCAAAAAAAATACAAGCATGTATAGCCTTGCTGAGTGTCACCAGAAATAACTCGTAAGTGCTTCGTATTTTATTTCATTGGCAGCATGTGCAACACTAATTAAACTTATTTTAAAAGTATTCAACCTGGCAGAGATTGTTAGTAATTGAAAACTGATTAACAAGGCCATAGCCAAGACAGACTCCAATGCTAGCCATCAAGGGAATAGTGCATTGAACAAAGAAGTCACCTGGTAGTACAAACGAGTGAAAATGAAGTGTAAATACCTTCAGCACAGGCACTTTTTGTCAGTGTGCTAATTAGCAGAAATCGTCTGTGAGGAAGAGAAGTGAGTTATTGTTAATCATTCCGCATATTGCACTGAAAAAGGTTGATCTACAAACCTTAACTAAAAGACTTATGTGCACTGTGTGACAACCCTACTGTCATCCAGCAACAATATGCAATGATACTGTTTCATTAGCAACACTGCTTGTAAAATAATGACAAACAGCTTTATCAGAAAAAAAGAATGTGTGTGTCAAGATTTATACTGTACATATACAAATGAAATCCAAATCATTACACCAGCATGGTTGATGGATACCTGATTGGTGTACAATGCATTCACATGTCCTCCTGTGCATATTCTAGATCAATTTTCAAGCCCTGAACATTTCATTATAATGGATTGGGCACAAGATCACTGGAAAACAATCTGGCAGGGGGGGTGCAAGAAAAGTACAGCAAGCATTTTGCTCTGAAAGATATTCAATGGGGAATAAGTAAGCAGCAAGCTATCAAAGAAAATAGATAACACTTAACACTAATGCAGATCTAAATGATCACAAAAGCCAGATACACACCTTCTGCTGCCATCAATATTAGACATCTGATCACAGACTTTGGTTCAGATTCAGATTCATCTTTAATTTAGATCTCTACAGCCAAAAAAATATCCATCCAGCTATATTTCCTTGTTCAAACGCTTTATTTATATTATATATATTTTTTTTTACCATGGCCCACTCTGCAGCTTAGTAACTGGCAATATAATGTGTCTGTAATTTATGCTACACAGGACTGACTGAATACAACTAACTGGCTGTATTTCACATCCAGCACCAACTTTTAATTTTCTGTATATTTCAGAACAAATGAGTGCTTGGATGAACATACCCTTTATGTCCATTTACCATATCAGGGGACACCCAAACCAGTCAGTGTCTGTTTTTGTGAGCTGTCAGAAAGTATGCCTTGAATTTCAGAAAGGGAGTAGAGTGTAGCAAAATACAAATGAGACATTCCAAAACACAACCGAGTGGGAATAAATAAATAAATAATGTAATAAATATGAACATCTGTATTTCAGTTTGCAACACTTTTAAGTGGCATGAAAAATATCACTGATGGCGAATATTTTACCTTTGCAAGCCATCATTTATCAATACGATTCACCCAATTAAGAAATAGAAGTAAGAAAAATCAATGGGTTCCAGGTTACTTTTTTTGTTTAACTTTCTGAAGGGGGGGAAAGAGGTCAGAGGTCCCGAATCCCGACTGAAAGTGTCATGATTCCTGTGAAGAGGATATTAGCACGCCTTGCCTGGGATCACAAGCTGCACCATCACAGTTGCCAGCAAACTTGTGTGTGTGTGTGTGTGTGAACTTCAAATGTTTAAATGCATTTCTCCTGTGGTCCAAACTGAGCAGACCATTACTCACAGTAAACTGGTCCTGAAATGGGACGATATTGACAACCCAGCTCAGCAGTGCCAGGAATGCAGATGAGATCACCCCAGACAAACCCATCACATCTCTTGCCGACAGGAATAATAAATAACGGCCGCCTTGCATTCCCCGTTCCTAATAGAAGCACAGCACATACGGCCACATGTCTGTTGGGCTCGCAGGCGAAATGCTCTCCAGAAGAAAATTGCAAAACAGGGTAAAGGATTTCAGCTCTGTAGAGGCAGAAAGGAGACGTTTCTCATAAATATTTGGGCATCTCCCTCTTTTGAATGGTCTGTGAAGAGCATTTCAATGTTATTAGTCCTCTCTACACACATATTTAGTCATCCACTGGAAAAGAAGGGGATTTGATTAACCCCACTGCTCCTGGCAAAGTATTTGAAATTATAAAACATTAGAGCTATATGCACCACATTATATTCATGCCATCATGTGGTCTCAACCAATATATGACTTCACCTGTCTGCTTCGAGCATGGGAGAGATTATTTACTTAAATTTTAGTTAGAAAGCCCCAGGGATCTTGTGAGATGTTCCTTACATAATCAATCAATCAATCAATCAATCAATCAATCACTTTTTGTATTTGTATAGTGCCCTTTGTATAATATATTCATAATATGAATATATCAATAAATAAATACTTGTAAAAAAGGTAACAGAATCAGTGCAACTTAATATCTTTCAGCAATTTGGTTTAGAAGCAAGCAAGCAGCTGTGTGGTAATCTATTTTGTTAATAAAAGGGTTTCATTTCTTTTGGGACTTCCTTCATTACGGGCTTTGTAAGAAAACAAGACTTTTTGACACCTACACGGTTAGATAGAATACTGTAGAGGCTGCAGGTTTTTGATTCCCATTCTTTCAAAGGTGAAGGCACACATTAAACAGGAACTAATACACACCTCTCATCATTAACGCAGATAAAGGAATTATAGTATCATTTTTTCAGGTTTTCAAAATGCAACAACAGAGATGACCAGTGGGACAGACATTTCTAACTGACTAATATGAGCCTTCAAACTGACGGGGCAGGGCAGAAGATTAAACTTAATCTGGAAATACCTCTTATCCATGAATGCAAATAAAACATTGTCCAGTAAATTCATGTGAAATGACAGACATTTAGCTGTTTGACCTTGAATCTGATTCCGAGAGAATCTATTCAAAGCCCAGGTTTTCTGAAGGGGCTACAACACGATCAGGCATTGCCTATTCACTCCACCCTGGAAAATTGCACAAATGAAAGAAAGGCATTCACCAACATAATTCTCTTTAGAATTCATAGTTTGCTATTCATTAGAACATAACATTATTTCCTTTGGTGCAGCTCCTCGTTCGTAACTATACAGCTAAGTGAGGGGGTGGGATCTTATTCTCTGCAGGAGAATGTCTTACAGATTCAGTGGAAGTTAGTGAGGGTAGCTATAAAAAAAAAAAAAAATATATATATATATATATATATATATATATATATATATATATATAAATATCTATACATGCTTAAATGCTGGATACAGAGAGTCATTAACTGCGGCATAGCACTTATCAGAATTACTAGCGGAAAAATGAAGTTCAAAGGATTCAAATCATCATCATTTAATTGCTTAAATGAGTCAATTATTCGATTGAACTTATCAAATGGCTTTCCTTCTCTTAAAAGTGCAGATTTTTGTAAAGGTACCCCTGGTACAAGGCCCGGAAACTGACAGCTGTGAAATGAAGTCAGACAATTTTAAATTAAGAAAATGTCAACATGTTCTTATACTGTTCCATACTGTCTTTTAAGTATGAGAATGTGCAAGTGCTCAGAAGAGCATTTATATTAGCATAAAAGGAAAAATAAATATACAATAGTAATAAGTACAAACACACTACGATATCTTAAGCCTTTGAAATAAATCCCAGTGTTGTTTTGGGGGGTTTTCAGACTGTGTCACACTGATGAAAGCTTTCATAAAGAAAGAAAAGAAAGTGTGATAAAACAGCAAAATGAAAAGCTGAGTGCATTTCCCCAACACACGTAAAGGACTCCTACAGAGATTAAAGAAGAACTTTATATATATGAGGTAAATTCAAACTATCAACCAGGCATTCAACCACTCTCAGATTTTAATGACGGATGCATACAATAACTTCCTGAACTGAAAGGGAAGTGTGCTTTCATACATTACTTTTTTTCCGCCCAGCTTGATACACAGTAACCTCCAGATTTATTCACACCCCTGAATAAATCAGAACACAGAACAGCATAAGAAAAACACATTTATGGATTGTATAATGTGTCCTACTTGAAAAAGTATGAAAATGTTATATTGTATATTGTTACAGAAACAGATCAATAAATGGATAGATACATATGATGAATGGATGAAAGGATGTATATTTAGATTGAGAGATACTTAAGAACTTGCTTACTATTACTCACAGTGAACAGTAACATTTTAATTTAGTGTAACAGTATTATACACTCACCTAAAGGATTATTAGGAACACCTGTTCAATTTCTCATTAATGCAATTATCTAACCAACCAATCACATGGCAGTTGCTTCAATGCATTTAGGGGTGTGGTCCTGGTCAAGACAATCTCCTGAACTCCAAACTGAATGTCTGAATGGGAAAGAAAGGTGATTTAAGCAATTTTGAGCGTGGCATGGTTGTTGGTGCCAGACGGGCCGGTCTGAGTATTTCACAATCTGCTCAGTTACTGGGATTTTCACGCACAACCATTTCTAGGGTTTACAAAGAATGGTGTGAAAAGGGAAAAACATCCAGTATGCGGCAGTCCTGTGGGTGAAAATGCCTTGTTGATGCTAGAGGTCAGAGGCGAATGGGCCGACTGATTCAAGCTGATAGAAGAGCAACTTTGACTGAAATAACCACTCGTTACAACCGAGGTATGCAGCAAAGCATTTGTGAAGCCACAACACGTACAACCTTGAGGCGGATGGGCTACAACAGCAGAAGACCCCACCAGGTACCACTCATCTCCACTACAAATAGGAAAAAGAGGCTACCTACAATTTGCACAAGCTCACCAAAATTGGACAGTTGAAGAGTGGAAAAATGTTGCCTGGTCTGATGAGTCTCGATTTCTGTTGAGACATTCAGATGGTAGAGTCAGAATTTGGCGTAAACAGAATGAGAACATGGATCCATCATGCCTTGTTACCACTGTGCAGGCTGGTGGTGGTGGTGTAATGGTGTGGGGGATGTTTTCTTGGCACACTTTAGGCCCCTTAGTGCCAATTGGGCATCGTTTAAATGCCACGGCCTACCTGAGCATTGTTTCTGACCATGTCCATCCCTTTATGACCACCATGTACCCATCCTCTGATGGCTACTTCCAGCAGGATAATGCACCATGTCACAAAGGTTGAATCATTTCAAACTGGTTTCTTGAACATGACAATGAGTTCACTGTACTAAACTGGCCCCCACAGTCACCAGATCTCAACCCAATAGAGCATCTTTGGGATGTGGTGGAACGGGAGCTTGGTGCCCTGGATGTGCATCCCACAAATCTCCATTAACTGCAAGATGCTATCCTATCAATATGGGCCAACATTTCTAAAGAATGCTTTCAGCACCTTGTTGAATCAATGCCACGTAGAATTAAGGCAGTTCTGAAGGCGAAAGGGGGTCAAACACAGTATTAGTATGGTGTTCCTAATAATCCTTTAGGTGAGTGTACTTTCACTATAAACAACAATGTTACATTCGAGAATTAGAATGCTTTTATTCAGTTATTTATTGCATCAAAATAATTGTACATATTGATTTTCTTCCCTGTCTGTGGTGTATATATACACTCACCTAAAGGATTATTAGGAACACCATACTAATACTGTGTTTGACCCCCTTTCGCCTTCAGAACTGCCTTAATTCCACGTGGCATTGATTCAGCAAGGCGCTGAAAGCATTCTTTAGAAATGTTGGCCCATATTGATAGGATAGCATCTTGCAGTTGATGGAGATTTGTGGGATGCACATCCAGGGCACGAAGCTCCCGTTCCACCACATCCCAAAGATGCTCTATTGGGTTGAGATCTGGTGACTGTGGGGGCCAGTTTAGTACAGTGAACTCATTGTCATGTTCAAGAAACCAATTTAAAATGATTCGACCTTTGTGACATGGTGCATTATCCTGCTGGAAGTAGCCATCAGAGGATGGGTACATGGTGGTCATAAAGGGATGGACATGGTCAGAAACAATGCTCAGGTAGGCCGTGGCATTTAAACCATGCCCAATTGGCACTAAGGGGCCTAAAGTGTGCCAAGAAAACATCCCCCACACCATTACACCACCACCACCAGCCTGCACAGTGGTAACAAGGCATGATGGATCCATGTTCTCATTCTGTTTACGCCAAATTCTGACTCTACCATCTGAATGTCTCAACAGAAATCGAGACTCATCAGACCAGGCAACATTTTTCCAGTCTTCAACTGTCCAATTTTGGTGAGCTTGTGCAAATTGTAGCCTCTTTTTCCTATTTGTAGTGGAGATGAGTGGTACCCGGTGGGGTCTTCTGCTGTTGTAGCCCATCCGCCTCAAGGTTGTACGTGTTGTGGCTTCACAAATGCTTTGCTGCATACCTCGTTTGTAACGAGTGGTTATTTCAGTCAAAGTTGCTCTTCTATCAGCTTGAATCAGTCGGCCCATTCTCCTCTGACCTCTAGCATCAACAAGGCATTTTCGCCCACAGGACTGCCGCATACTGGATGTTTTTCCCTTTTCACACCATTCTTTGTAAACCCTAGAAATGGTTGTGCGTGAAAATCCCAGTAACTGAGCAGATTGTGAAATACTCAGACCGGCCCGTCTGGCACCAACAACCATGCCACGCTCAAAATTGCTTAAATCACCTTTCTTTCCCATTCAGACATTCAGTTTGGAGTTCAGGAGATTGTCTTGACCAGGACCACACCCCTAAATGCATTGAAGCAACTGCCATGTGATTGGTTGGTTAGATAATTGCATTAATAAGAAATTGAACAGGTGTTCCTAATAATCCTTTAGGTGAGTGTAGTTTGATGACTTCATGTGAATAATCAATAAACACATATATTTAAACATATAGAAACAAAGCTGAGGCATTACTGGAAACTAACAGAATCTGCTAGAATGTTGCGGAAGATCTAGATAGAATACCAAGAGACTCATAATGTATTGTATAAAATGTAATGTATTGCATTATTAAGGATCAAACCAAAACAAAAAAAGGGGCAAGATCTAGAAAAAAGTATTCACAGTGGGGAAGTGATACATAAAAGGCCAATAAGAAGCTTGATTATGAAGTCAACTGTAGATGTTAGACAGCTGTTAGCTCATCTAATTAAAAGGGTGAACAGACAAGATGGAAATCAAAAGGGACTGTTCTGCGGTATATGACTGAAATTGTGTCCCGCTTGTTTAATCCAATTACTGTCAAAGGGTGGTCCCTGGGGCACCTGTGTTTCAGGACACACCGAAACTAAACGTTACTAGACCTACGCCCAAATGTCAAACGCAATCCGAAACCTGCACTTCTGTACTACATCCCAGGGAAGGTATAGCAAGCTGTATAGGGCGATCATGCACAAGGTGTTTATAATAAAACATGGAAATTGCTATGCGTTGCCCCTTTCACCTCACAAGTCTTTTCTGAAGTGTCTGTTCCTCCCTAACTCACAGCTGGGTAATCTTGGTATCAAGAGGTAGGCAAATCTAGTTGAATTAGAGAGGAAATCTGGGAGAAAGTAGCGCAGGGCACTGTAGCCGAGGCATAGAGCTTTTAAAAAGGCAGCATTCCCCTCTCTCAGGCAACATAGGCTGCAGGATCAGAAGGCGGGCTATTAGCTTTGCGCACACCTGAGCGCACAATGCCGGTGCATTCATGTGTTCAGAAGGTTAATGGTGGCCTTTGTGCTGCCGGCTTCCCACCGTTTTCTCTACATTTAAATTGGAACAATATATTCTGTGAACTACTGCCACAGCTCCGGAACATGTGGACTGTCTCAAAATGAACATACATACGTTAACATGCTTTAGAATGAACAAAGAGGAGGAAACAATATATATGTTTAATGAAAACCTGACATTCCATTATTCCCAATGACTCATAAATACCATAGTTAATGTTGATTTCAAACCATAAATATAGGAGCACTTCTCTGTTGTGTTTCAAGTGGGCAATTAACCTTGATATAGGTTAAAAAATAGGGACCTGTGTATACACTACTAAACAGTGGTAATTTGTAAAGTACACGGGGAATGTTGGGAACACTTACAATGTGCACTTACATTGATGCATATTTATTGTGTATGTTTGATTTCTTAATTATTCGTTTTCATACTCATACACTCAGGGTTCAAAAGTCTAAAGCTAATCATTTACGTATAAACCCCTCAACTTGCCTTTGACTTCAAAATGTCCATCCAATGTTCCCTTATAGAAAACAGTCAACAGAAAACACCCTGAGAAAATGCCTTGATCATGAACTCAAAAACGAAATAGGGTGTTGATGAGAAAGAGTAGGATTGTTTTACTCATGTGGAAGCAAGAGATTTAGTAGAAGCAAAGTAATAAAGTACATACATCCCCTCACAAAGACAACTCCATAGACTCTCAATACACACAGTTTGGGGAAAATGTATGAATTGAACAGATGTCTTCATATCTTAAATCTTTGTGTTTACCCCTATAACCTCCAGACATTATAACATAGAATATGCGGCTTGATTAATGTATGGAACAAATACACATCTCTGAGCAATTCCTAGTTCTTTAGTAAGATTTCCAGTGTACACATACATAAACATATACATTGAAAGGAACAAGAAATGCACTACAATAAGGTGTTCTATTGCAGTTCTGACTCAATAAGGCAGCAAATAAAGCTTGTCAATCTGGCCTTGCTTGGAGGTGTTCAATTAAGGTGTTAGGCAAGCAAGCAGGACCAGGAGCTGTTCATGTCGGCACAGATTTCATGGGGAAAAAGGAAAAGCATGGACAACCTCACGGACAACTGCTGCAGGTATGCTCCTGGCTTAAGCTAATGTACAGGGACACTTAATTAAATGTTGGCAGGGTGCCCGAAAACGCACACTGCTGTTCTACCTTTCTCATAGCTCCTATTCTCCAAACACAGCTGATCCAGGCATATTGTTCTGATCTCCTCCATCTGTGGAAAAAGTACAGCAAAAGGACAAATGAGTCCTTGGTAAATTAACTCAGATTAATGACTGAATCTGACTTTTTTGTAAAAAGCGGCTCTCATACACACTAGAAACCACTGTAAGGAATTCAAGCAGTAGTTGAATCTGATTTTAAAGATCACCGTTCAGAGAGCTTTACCTGCTTTCAGGAATTTATTTTTAATTGAATGATATTATGAATTCACAACTGCACCTTGGGTTGTTGTTCCATCTATTTTTGCCCCTGTAACCTAAACCTAAACCTTCATATTACCACCTCCTTGTTTTACCTGAGGCACTAAAGGAATGAAAGATAACCAACTTACTTTAAATAGCAGTTTACAAACAGTTGCTGAGAAGAAAATAATGTCCAGAACACCAAAGTGACCTGAAATAAGATTTGTACAAAGCATTGGAGAATAGTGTTATAGAAGATTTGACTGTTTGCTTCTCAATATGATAACAATCCTTAAGATACAGAAGGACCTTTCTGCATCTCCATAAGATGTCCTTTAAGATTACACTTAGACCATTCTGGACTTCTTTTATACCTTTTCTTATTTTTCCTTTTGATTTCCTCAGTAATTTTATTCCCCTTGTGATGTTGTGTCTATGCAGAATACTGTATGTTTTAGAATGTGAAAAGAAAGATGCACTGTGATCAAGGGGTCTGCTGACTTTAACCATATTGAAACCCAGTAACATGATCTTGAAGAACAAGACAATAAATATGCTGGGGGAGACAATTAGGACTGAGAGAAGCGCAAAACATCCGTGATGGAATAGTGGATGTAGGTGACAGAATGCAGCTGTGTTTGCCAACAAGGGGGGGATCGTTTGATATGAAACAAGTCCGTTAAAAAACAGCTAAAGATGTCCTCCCTTGCATTTTCTTAATAGGAGGTTAATCAATTTTCAGATAAATCAATATTTTTTGTGTTTCCGCTGATAACTCCTCTCTTAGCTGTATTCCAGCTCGACAGCCCAGGTGTATTCATAACTGTGTGCCAGGGTATGTGGAAAAAAGTTAATTCATTTCGACCAATTCTGAGAATGGGACATCACTGGTCTGACTCAGCCGTGTGAGCGACTCTTAGACAATAATAAATAGGCTATTCATTCTGGAGAGATGGATTCACCTCCTCAGCCAGTGAGTGGGTGTGGACAGGTTAGTTTGTGCATATCAGTGCAGACTGGAGGAGAGAGTGGAGATTACATAGGAAATATTCAGCGTTTCCTCACTGTTATGAGCGGAGGGGGTCACTCATTGCAACTGCACAGTCGCCCCTGCTGAAGGCCAGAGAAGGGTAATAAAGCCATCAGCTCCTGGGTCTCTGAGGGACAGGCTCATGCCCCTGCGCACAGTGATGCCATGGCTTCACCCATGTGGAAAAGCTCCTTCTGGCATTCAGCCTTGGCCGCTGTGCCCTGGGCACCTGGTAAGTGCCGCCAGAGCCCAACACTTCCCATCAACCTGGTTATCTTGATTATGTTTGTCAGGGTAATTCTTTGTTTTTGCTTTTTTAGCTACGAAGGATCTCAAAAGAAGACAAGAACATCAACAACACAAACTTCCACCCCTGGACCTTCATTTCATAAAGAGGTTAATGCTATAAGATTTCATGCACAGCGAATGGAATATTTTGCTGACAGGTGTTGTCTGCTTTAATAAAGTTGAGCAAGAGAGGCCCCGAAGCTAGAGTAAAATGCTGCATTTTGCTGCAAATAGATCTTGGATGTAATTGTACAGAGCTGAAGGAAGTTTAATCTCTTCATTTTATAGGTATTTAAAAAGGAAAGTTTGACGAGTTGGCACCGAATAAATGCTGACTGTATTGGTATAATTTATTTGCTTTTGACTTACTTAAAAAAGGCATATTAATCATATTCCTCTCATGGAGTTTCCATTAAACTGAAACATCCCAAGGCATCTCTAGGACAAAAATATCATATATTAAAGCTGAACTTAAGAAAAAACTAAAACTGCAGACATGGCATGCAGCAGGCCTGCTCTGTGTGTTTGTTGTCAGAGGTTGCTGGAAACCCAGCGGGCCATGCAAGCCTGCAGGACGTTTAGGAGCCAGATCTTCTGAGATAAGATGTGGCACCTCTGCTGAAGAAGAATACATCGGCTACCATGTTCAATCAGATGTACTGTAGAATCAGTCTCCGATTCTTACATTATGCACTTGAAGTTCCTCAGAGGAAGCAAGTTCAGACATGTTATTTACACTCGACATTCACATGGATGGATTTGTGATCTGTGCAATGTTGATGGGAGTTGTTCCACAGATAAGTTAAAAGTAAACTATCTTTGCTCAGTCTAGATAAACCAACATTAAGGTAAAAAGTACAGACATACACCCTATCAATCTCATCCTGTAAAGGACTACATTCAGAGGTTGGGTCCTGTTGTCCAGAGAATGCTAGGTGAAGTAAAGTCTTACAATAAGCCAGCTGTGACCATTATTGCCAAAGCTTGGGCCACCTATGCACTGCAAGGGTTTGGTGTGTTTGAAGACAAACTATATCTATATATCTATATTTCACAATGTCATAGACACAGCTCATATTTATTATTATTTCTTAAACAAGATTAAACTTAAGATCATACCTCAGCTACCTGTAGCTTGGTCTACATCTTAGGCAACATTTACTTTTAAGCATCATCGCACTTCACCTCTCAGACACAACACAGTATCCAGTTGATAAGATATTTTTCTCCTGCAGCATCGTAATTGTGAAAAGCCCAAAACCTTTTCACCTTTTCAAATCAGACAGAATAACTGCTACAAGAAACTGATGCAGAATGTATTAAAGGATGAAGATTGAGAAAAGGCCATGAGAGCTATGTAACAGTTCTTATTCAACTTACGATTTTGAAATTTGTGAACATGGCTCTACAGGATTTGCACACCATGAGTTGGAAATGTGTGAAACTATGAATTCTTATAACGGCAGTGTTTCACACAGTGATAACCCCACATGGGTCAAGATTCCCCTAACCTATTAAAAGTTGTCAAGACAGATATAATGGACTAAAGAAAGAAAAGTATTAATCAAGTCAAAGACAATCAGATTTATGACTATGGAGAATTAAGTTTAACAAGGATCTCTTTATGAAAACTTAAATTAAGGGATACAATTGGGTGGTGGGTGGGGGGGGGGGGATGCAGAGGAGACAAGGCAATTTCAGCAGTGGAGCTGAAAAGTGAAAAGAAATATGGTTTCATTAAAGTACTAATACCTTAAAAGAACAACTGCCCTTTCCAACATCACACACAACACTTGGGTTATTTTGAGTCTACATCCCCAGTCCATCATTTTTAAAGGAGATTTCACACCCCACTCCCTTACACCTAACTGAAGGTTCACTGTGACCTATACATCTTCTTTATTCAAGCTCCAGGGCAGCATGACTTTATTGGTTTTTGCTTGTTTGGGCGTGTGATATATCTGTCATTATTAAAAGACTGGAGACAGTGGCTGTGACCTTGCTTTTTCCTGGCGCAAGATGATCAACTAAACCAAACTCAAATACAAACATGTGAACCTTCCCAATCCAGTTTTAGTTTAGTGGAATATATACCCAAATATATATCTCCGAACATTATCAGATTGTGAGGGGGGGGCGGGGACAGAACTATGAATATAAATGTAGAATAAACAACGATAAAACAGAACACCTCTATTCCAATGCTGTACATGTCAAGTATGTCTTTTTCAGATTAATACAGAGAATAACAACACTGAAGGAATGAGAAAGGGGCTCGGCACCCAGTCAGTATGCAAAGAGAGGGGGGCCAATCACACGCCCACCTGTAAGCATGCATCCGTTCTACCAATCGCTCAAACACAAAATGCTGTGCAATGCTGCAGGCTGGCAAAACTCCTTAATGTAATGGTTCAATACGTTCTGTTAATACAAGAACCTGCAGTCCCAGCTCAGAATGTTTAAAGCAAAATCCTTCTGTTCAGAGGGGTGTAGACACAAGGGAAGACTAAAATCAGAATAATAAAAAAGAACGACCTCTGCAGCAGCTGTGTTTTATCATAGAGCTCGCTTCCTCTCAAGTGTGTCAGTGACAGGTGATTTCCGACAAACCCATTCAATTCAGAACTGAAATATCTTTGAGAATTAACTAGTCTTTCTTCCAATATCTTGATTAGCTGGATGTAAACGGGAACCTGGTGAGAATAAATCAAGCAAACACACAAATTAACTCATATATTTTGCATTTATGAAGTGCTCACACATTTTGTTTAACAAATACCTGACAGTGTGTCAAAAGAGCCAAGTGTGTGTGTGTTAATGTCTAAAATAGGAAAATAAAAACAAACGGATGTACTGCACAGGGGTAATTTTGGTGCAGGAGTTGACACTTCAAGAAATGATTAATATATTTTTCAGTGAGGTACAAGAATATTGCAATATGTTATCATTGTGCAAAGGTTGGCACTTAAACTCCTATTTCTAGAACCATGTAATGTACCCTATACTTAGTCCTAATGTTGAGAGAGAACTGTTGATTGTTGATTTAAATCCTAATTGGCCTGTATCTTCTACAGATAAAAACTCAAGACGATATGGGTTGCTGTACATGCCGCGTGACTGTTACGACATTGTGTGGGGAACAGACATGAATAAGAATAAGAGACCAGACATTATTTTTTTCCAGAAGTCCAATTGCAATGACTAACCAGCTTTTCTGGGATATATCTAGCTTGAATGTAATGAATAGAATGCATATGGAGCATCGTCTTACTGAGATCACACATGCTGGCTGGCTTAACATAACCCATATTGAGGAACCATGGGGAGAGCAGATAGAAGAACACAGCAGGAATGTTGCCTTCTGAGGCTAATGCAATATTGCAACAAGGTTTAAGCACAGAGCTATTAAGGTGTGTAATCGAGCAAGAGGAGATTTTTATAAGGAATTAACGTGTTGTGCATTTCATTATGAAAGTATTGATTAATGCAATGCAGAGGTGAAATTAATTTTCATGTCCTTCCCTTAGTTTTCTTATGCAATCCACACACAAAAAAACAGTTAAAGTGTTATGTTGTGATTATGTCCTGAGAGATTTTGAGTATGCCTACAACAGTGAAACATTCATATGCAGAAATGTCCATTTGTGGAGATTCCAGAGATACACTTATTGCAGAGATAAAAATTACATTAATAAGCATTTAACTGGGTAAAGTATAGATTGCTTGCTGGAATCACTGCACATCTAATTTAGTGACAGTGGTAGGGATTCCTTAAGGGCAAATAAACAACTTGCTAAGCAAACCTGGGTTGGGCTCTAAGTCTGTAAAGTATTGCTCAAACTGCTGCACTGCAGACTGGGCGCCTGTGAGCCTGTGAGTCTGCAATGCTAGCGTTCTGATTCCCACTATCCCCAGTCCTATAGTTGACCTCAGCTATTTACACTATATATATATGAAACTGATCACTTAATGCAAATATGATAAAGAAACTGTGCTGAACACAAAGGAGCTGGAAAGATGTATGCTTGGAATAACAAAAAGAGTTAAGAAAAAGCAATGAATGGATCCAAGAACAAACCAAAATGTGACATAATTGAAATAGTGAAAATGTTTAAATGGAAATTGGAATGGGAGACTGCACTGCAAGAAAAACAGTTCAAAGATAGACAAAGGAAGCTATTGAATGGATACCAAAAGATACCTAGACGACGACCATATAAAAGATGGGAAGATGGAATTTGCAGGCGTGACATGGAAAAGAGAAGCTGTAGATCAAAGCAAGTGGAAACATCTTGGGGAGCCTTCATCCAGCAGTGGATCAATTTAGGCTGGTGGTGATGGTGATGGTATATATAGTAACTGGCAACTCCCAACATAAAAGGAATAACAAAAAAAAAAGTTATTTAAGTCAGGATGAGATTGTCAATATTAGTCAAGTGTTCCACCGATGAGTCAACGGAGAGAGATGACACAGCTACCTTTTCATGGGTAGTAACTGTAAATTAAATTAATGACATGATGGATGGTACTTGAATCTTTCATTAATCATAAGCCTGATGTGGCTATAGTAATCGATAGCAAAGAATAGACTCCAGAATACACTCAATCAGACGGGAATGCAGAGCTAGTAACAGAGAATTCTGCCTTTTCAGCATCATCATATAGTGGGTCACCACAGAAAGAAAAAGAGTTTAGTTCATTCAAACAGCATATTGCCATCAGCATCAACAACAGCCACTACCAAAGAATAAGAAATAGAAATTAAATAGAAATGTAACCAAGTACTAATGACATTTTGCCATTACAATATTTCAAATCGCAAAGCAGACTATAAAAATATCAAAGCTGTAGATTTGCCCTGAAATTCTCCAACTTGTATTTATTTTTTCCAAAAATTTTTTCTGGGCTCACTCTAATAAACAGTGCAGCCTCAAGCTGTCCTTGATCCTTTGTCACTCATCATTAATTTCTATTACG
Organism: Amia ocellicauda; assembly: GCF_036373705.1. Taxonomy (NCBI): domain Eukaryota; kingdom Metazoa; phylum Chordata; class Actinopteri; order Amiiformes; family Amiidae; genus Amia; species Amia ocellicauda. The sequence goes on along the minus strand of NC_089854.1, from coordinate 16,084,349 downwards.
TGGGCATGTGAGCGCACACTTTGCTCAATGTAGCAAAACAACCTGCGATCAGATCCCTGCTGCGGCCCTTGGCGTAAATAGAGCTATCAGATTAAAGTGTTGTTTCTATCGCTGGGTGAATATTCCTCCCACACACACAAGAGTAAGGGAAGGATCTCCTCATGAGTTCTTTTTTTCATTTTTTTTTTGGGGGGGGGGGTATGTTATTTTTCAGGCATAGTGATGTTTAACTTTGGTTCCGACTACTTTCTCTCACGCGGTTTGGTGTGAAATGATGTAGGAGGCAAATGGAGAGTTCTTTGATTACAAAACAGAACTTCATGTTTCATCCTAGTCTTCAGTTCCCTGATGACTCAAGTTACTTAAAGGAATCCCTGCTACCAACACTCCCCCCCAACACACACACAAACATACACACTGTAAAAAGATCGGTTCTCCAGTTTTATTAAATCCAAATGTCGTCTTTCTAAGAGCACCTTTATTGACACAGGTTATTATCTTCTCTGTAGCTCATGTCTACAACAGAGTGGAAGCAATTCTGCCTTTTGATATTAAAAGAAAGCCTGGGTGTAGAAAAAAAAAAGAGTAAATGTTAGAAGCCTCAAAAGGTCTTTCTGAGACGGCATCCTCAGCAAGACCCCCCACTAGATTGCCTTCTCATTAGCTTCACCCAAATACACTGCAAAGCACCAAAAGTAATAGCAGAATTGAGAGATGCGGGCTGTAGAACTGGCAGCTCGATTGCACCGAATCAAGGGAGCCATCTTGCTTGAGAATGAATAGTTAGTTATTTTGTCAGGAGAGGTTTAACTACCCTATGTAGAGAGCACCAGATCAGTGCCTTCTTCTAATCATCCTTTGTAAAATTTGTATTTACATTTTTTTATGGATTTTTTCTCTTCTGTCCTAGAGACCATATAACAATACACCCAGTCCCAGCTGATCCCCTTTGTGGGGAATTTGCACCAACTTGCATTGAAATAAAACAAACAAGCTAAGAAATATATGCATTATCTTAGTATGCATACAGCAGTCTTGGCATCTCTCTCTCTTTCTCTCTCTCTCTGTAGGCACACAGTTATCTATACACTAACCTTGATCTGACCATCCCATTGACCTCTCTAAATGGTGCAGAGGAGACTTGTAGTGTATCTGCTGAGGAGAGAAATGGATATCACCCCCCTGTCGATTTGCTGGAGATTCTATCATTTCTCTATCAGATTTACCCTCCGGTCAAGAATGACTGTTAATAGAGCTGCTTGGACATCTCAAGGCCAGGCACACAAGGAATTATATATAAATAGAAGCATTCTCTCCTCTCTTTGCACAGCTGACATTACTGATGGTGTCCAGGTGGCAGGACAAATTACTCTCTACAGTTCTGCTTTCTTTATAACCTGTTACCTCCAATATCATATTGTGTAATTTGTCCTTACAAATGACTCTCCCTGTACTTGGCAGCAAACCTCTGTTTAATTTATTAAATTATTCATGATGATCTCCTTGTAAAGTAAAAAAAAAAAAACAGAAAAAAACGAAAGGACAAATCTGAATACAAAAAAAAGGCTTGCAAACGCAAAATGACGCTAATACAGGCTTGTATCTTGACAATCATTGATTTGTATTATGAAATGTATTGTTCTGTAGTTGCTGTACTATAGCCTCTACTGTACCATGACACCTTGTTTGTGTTTTTGCATTATGCTTACTATGCAATGGTCCTTTTTAGATGATCATGGATTGACCGATTGATTTATAGGATCCTCACTAATTCAAGAATACAATTGTGACATTTCAAGTAATCAATTGTTTCTCACAATGCTACCAGAAACAGGCAATTCCTCAGAGGCACATGGAACAAAAATAATACATTATCATACAGTTAGGCTGTTTGACTGAAAAATGCAGAGATTAAAAAATATGATAGCAATTAAGCCCAAAACTACTTGGTTGCATTCCTGCAGTATCTCATTATGCTTATACGCAATTCCAACTCATATCAGCTTTGTTTTTTCAGTACTAGATGGTAAATAGTCCTTGTCTGAAGCAGGGTGAGCACGAGGTCTAAAACCCCTTGAGTGCTTGGATATAAACTACTCAACAATTAAAAACATCTTAATCAATTATTAATGATGTCACAGTGAAAGAGCATCCAGATGAGTACTCATTTTTGGTCTGACCTACATTAGCATACATACAGGCTTGAAAAGCTAAATAATTACAGAATTAGTGTGTGGGGGAGAAAAAGACACGTATGCTATGAAAGTGCTTTGACCGGGTTGCTATAATAAGCTGAACGACAAATTTGAACATTGTTAGCAGTACTGTAAGTTTACCACCCATCTGCCATCAGTTAGAAACAGCACACTCAGGGTATTTTAGTACTGTATCAATACCAGTCAGAGGAAATTCAATGCGTCAGCTGCAAGGCGGGATGACAGAGTTCAGTGGCAGGCTGTCACACTCTGTCAGAGCCCCGACAGCTTAGGTCCTGTGGAGGTGGACTTATCGTGGGGACGTGGCAGTCAGGAGATATTTGTTTCAGCTCTGAGAAAATGTGCAACAAGATGCTGCCAGCACTGCCCTGAATCTTGTGCAATCCTGAGTCAGCTGTGAGTGAAACTGCCCTGGAAGACTGCTGTAATTTAGGAGGTATGACCAAGGAGAACGGCAATCGTTGAATATGACTTGGATAATGGCCATTTTCAGTTGATCACAACATGATCTAGAACAGCAGGCATTCCCATTCCCCGAAGGTCACATTTTTAATCCTGCCGCTATTTCCTGTTCATTTGCGAGTCACACTTAGAAACAAACCATCAATTAAGCCTGTGTTGCTGGAGAAACCTAGCATGGCATTTTGCAATTCTAGAAACTAATTCAATGCAACTACTGGCCTTTGCTGAAATGGGTCGTTAGGCTGACAATATTAGCCTTGAGTGTAATGTATTATTTGCAAAGACAACATAATACAAATAAGGGCCTGCGATTCCTGTTATTGAACATTATCATGCAGTGCCCAGACATCTCTGTCTCACATCAAAGCTCCTGAGCCCTATTGTTAAACACAACAAGATAAAAAACACTGTAACTGAAGAAAATAATGATTGGATAACATCAATTATATTCCAATGCTACTGAGAGCTAAACGTGGGTTTCTTACAAATGGTGTACTTTCCTTGAAAGTCATGCACCTTAATACCACAAGAAGAACAGGAAACTATGTTTTAAGAAATTATATGAATGAGGGTTTATATATAATTGCATTTAAAGGTTTTGCAAATGCTTCTGGTTTTGTATTAAGTTGAAAAAACAAAATCAGCTTACTAATTGTATAAGGTAAAGACATTTAACAAAAGCCAGATCTTATTGTGAGACACACAAGTCTTGGACCCAATTGTCAATGGTTTCTCACCAGTTTTCAGCAGGCCAGGAGATTACAGATTTGCATGCACACATCTACAAGATCATCTTAGTGTTTAAGTAAAAAAACCATATACTAACATGTTCATTTTGAGAACCAAAGGAAGATAAAACATGAAAGCCCATGTTTACAAACATGAGTAGTGGTTTAATTAAGTTAGTTCTGCTGCTTCATTTAAATTATTTGTAGGTACTGAAGTATAAAAAGGAAAGAAAAACAAGGAAAACTCAGACTGAACATAAGCCTCCTGTGTAGCTCTGGATAACTATACTGTTGAAGTGATATACAGTGGGGGAAAAAAGTATTTGATTCCCTGCTGATTTTGTACGTCTGCCCACTGACAAAGAAATGATCAGTCTATAATTTTAATGGTAGGTGTATTTTAGTAGTGAGAGACAGAATAACAACAAAAAAATCCAGAAAAATGCATTTCAAAAAAGTTATACATTGATTTGCATGTTAATGAGGGAAATAAGTATTTGACCCCTTCGACTTAGTACTTGGTGGCAAAACCCTTCTTGGCAATCACAGAGGTCAGACGTTTCTTGTAGTTGGCCACCAGGTTTGCACACATCTCAGGAGGGATTTTGTCCCACTCCTCTTTGCAGATCCTCTCCAAGTCATTAAGGTTTACCCATCCACGACCAATTTTCAATGCCCTGGCTGAGGGAAGGAGGTTCTCACCCAAGATTTGACAGTACATGGCCCGTCCATCGTCCCTTTGATGTGGTGCAGTTGTCCTGTCCCCTTAGCAGAAAAACACCCCCAAAGCATAATGTTTCCACCTCCATGTTTGACGGTGGGGATGGTGCTCTTGGGGTCATTCCTCCTCCTCCAAACACGGCGAGTCGAGTTGATACCAAAGAGCTCGATTTTGGTCTCATCTGACCACAACACATTCACCTAGTTCTCCTCTGAATCATTAAGATGTTCATTGGCAAACTTCAGACAGGCCTGTACATGTGCTTTCTTGAGCAGGGGTACCTTGCGGGCGCTGCAGGATTTCAGTCCTTCACAGCGTAGTGTGTTACCAATTGTTTTCTTGGTGACTATGGTCCCAGCTGCCTTGAGATCATGAACAAGATCCTCCCATGTAGTTCTGGGCTGATTCCTCACCGTCCTCATGATCATTGAAACTCCACGAGGTGAGATCTTGCATGGAGCCCCAGACCGAGGGAGACTGACAGTTATTTTGTGTTTCTTCCATTTGTGAATAATCACACCAACTGTTGTCACCTTCTCACCAAGCTGCTTGGCGATGGTCTTGTAGCCCATTCCAGACTTGTGTAGGTCTACAATCTTGTCCCTGACATCCTTGGACAGCTCTTTGGTCTTGGTCATGGTGGAGAGTTTGGAATCTGATTGATTGATTGCTTCTGTGGACAGGTGTCTTTTATACAGGTAATGAGCTGAGATTAGGAGCACTCCCTTTAAGAGAGTGCTCCTAATCTCAGCTCGTTACCTGTATAAAAGACACCTGGGAGCCAGAAATCTTGCTGATTGATAGGGGATCAAATACTTATTTCCCTGATTAACATGCAAATCAATTTATAACTTTTTTGAAATGCGTTTTTCTGGATTTTTTTGCTGTTATTCTGTCTCTCACTGTTAAAATACACCTACCATTAAAATTATAGACTGATCATTTCTTTATCAGTGGGCAAACATACAAAATCAGCAGGGGATCAAATACTTTTTTCCCTCACTGTAGCATTGGATCTCACTGAGGGAATGTAAGGCTCAGTTGCTTAAGCTTACAAAAAGAGTTTAATAAACTAAAGGCAAATGTATATACACCGATCAGCCATAACATTATGACCACTGACAGGTGAAGTGAATAACACTGATAATCTCGTTATCATGGCACCTGTCAGTGGGTGAGATATATTAGGCAGCAAGTGAACATTTTGTCCTCAAATGTGTTAGAAGCAGGAAAAATGGGCAAGCGTAAGGATCTGAGCGACTTTGACAAGGGCCAAATTGTGATGGCTAGATGACTGGGTCAGAGCATAACCAAAATTGCAGCTCTTGTGGGGTGTTCCTGGTCTGCAGTGGTCAGTACCTATCCAACAGATGAGCTACTGTAGCTCAAATTGCTGAAAAAGTTAATGCTGGTTCTGATAGAAAGGTGTCAGAACACACAGTGCATTGCAGTTTGTTGCGTATGGGGCTGCGTAGCCGCAGACCAGTCAGCGTGCCCATGCTGACCCATGTCCACTGCCGAAAGCTCCTACAATGGGCACGTGAGCATCAGAACTGGACCACGGAGCAATGGAGGAAGGTGGCCTTGTCTGATGAATCACGAGTTGAAGGTGTTGACTTGGCCTCCAAATTCCCCAGATCTCAATCCAATAGAGCATCTGTGGGATGTGCTGGACAAACAAGTCCGATCCATGGAGACCCCACCTCGCACCTTACAGGACTTAAAGGATCTGCTGCTAACGTCTTGGTGCCAGATACCACAGCACACCTTCAGAGGTCTAGTGGAGTCCATGCCTCGATGGGTCAGGGCTGTTTTGACGGCAAAAGGGGGACCTACACAATATTAGGCAGGTGGTCATAATGTTATGGCTGATCGGTGTATATATACACTACTGGTCAAAAGTTTTAGAACACCCACATTTTTCCAGTTTTTATTTAAATGTAAGCAGTTCAAGTCCAGTGAATAACCTGAAAGCGTAAGCGGTAAACTGCCAGAAGCAAAAAAAAAAGTTTAGTTTAACAAAAACTGAAAAATAATGTACATTTCAGCATTATATACTGTGTAACTACACCTTCTTAGCATTATTTAGCAGTGTTACGCGCAGCTCCTGTGCATAGAAGTTACACTGTATTCCTACAATGCGCACATCGTTTGAAAAAGGAAGTGGGGTAAACGCACAGTCTGCTGGGGTGGGGGGGGTCTCATTCATATGGTCACAGATCACTCAGTTTCGGTTTCCTTTGCAAATAGGCTTGTTTTGTCCAGAACAACCTAACGATTAACGAGTTTTTCATCTTGACATTTTGATCTCTCTACGTGTGTGTGTTGCTTCTACCATAACGTGGATGGTCTTGTTTTGATCAGTAGACTGTCATGTTCAAGAATATGAAATAATTGTCTATATTTTCTAACATTTTGTATTCCTACTCAGACCAAGAGTTGTGTAAAAGAGGGGGGGGGGGGGTTGGGGTATAAAAAAAATAGAAAATTGTTTTAAAACATGTTTTAAAACTTTTGACCGGTAGTGTGTGTGTGTGTGTGTGTGTGTATATATATATATATATATATATATATATATATACACACACATATATCACACAACTACAACTACAGAGAAGAGAACTCGGGAATTATCAACAAAACAGATTGTTCAGTTGCATTTGTAATACCAGACTAGGGAAACATCAGATGTAGAGTTAAAGTGAAATAAATGCTTGCCTTCAGGTTCAGGTGCAAGTTATATAGAAGCAGATATATGCTTTCTATCAGGTCTATCATTAATATATATTGTGACACTCTACTGGGTGTAGTGCAAGATGGGACGTAAATTAAGACCCGGTGGATTTCCCTATATGAGCTGCCACAAGGAACCTGCCTGGAAATCATACACTGACAGCCTGCAGGGCATGCAGCCAGGTACTGAACACAGCGGCACACACAACCATGACAGGCTGCAGGGCGGAAGACAATGAAGGCAATGATCACCGGCAGCCTAATAAATGACCCCACCTCCCTTCAGAGAGTGCAGAGTACCTGGGGGGGAAAAGCAAAGAGGGTGCTTTTTGGAGTGTTTTGGAGTGAGAAGAACTGTGACACTCACACTATGTCACAATATATATTATTACAATATAAAAGTTATGTCTACCTTGGACAACAAATCAAGACAGATAGAGAACTTATGGAAGAAATTTTTTAAAAAATTAGAATGGGATTGAAGAGTGGAAAATTAACTTTCCTAAAAGGCAGACTGGACTTTTCCAAGCTACATCTTTGTCTCAGGTTTCATTAATATAATATGAATGGTTGGGATAGATTAGACACTCCCAGGTTCCACCAAGCTTATTGAATGCCCTCTGAATCAATGAGCCCATGAAAACTACATCTATAAATTGAATTGTAGTTCTGTAATGTCTTGCTTTCTTGCTTCATGACCATATTGCACCCCCTTCCATGCATTGAATAAAATATGTGGAGCTGACAATCAGCCTGAATCCTGAGTCTCTTGGATAACACAACATAAAAGGTGGGAAGATAAATAAAACGATTTGAGAGTCCTGGCCTGCTGGCCTCCACTCCAGCCCACAAGGCCATCCACCAGGGCTTGCAGCAGGAACAATGATGAGGTTCAGCAATGGACATCTCCAGTCTTCTGCCTGGTAAAGGCTGCACTATATCAATAGCTTCAGCACCAGGGAGACATGCTAGAGGCCAACAAGGAGCAGCTGGAAGCATTTCTCCTAATGAGGAGGAAGGCTAATATAAGCAGCCCTGCACTCTTCTAGGCAGTTGAGTTCTAGCGCTGCTGCTGAACAGAGCACATGCTGGCTGAGTGCTATAATATTGTGTTTCACAGTGTCGGATGATTCCACCTGGGAAGAGGTCTACCCTTGGCCTGGACAACAACCCTGCAGGAGCTGTTACCATAGGAGGAAACCCTGCTTCAACCAGGACACATCCTCCAGCCTTCTAGAGGCCCTGAGGGAAGAGCGTCTACAATTCCCTTTAAATAAAATGGTCAACCATGCCTAATACAATTTATTCCGGTCTCTGGTCTCTCCTTCAATGTCAGGTGCACCAACCTAGCTCACAATACTATACATATTCTATACTACATAGAGATGTATGCAGAATTCAAGGAATTCAAATGAAACAAAGATATTCCTGAGAAGCTGATATGATTAAGAGAGACACTTTAAAAAGTGTTATTAAGAGACTGCAACCAGCAAAAGCACTGAGAACGGGCCATAAATCAAAAAGAGTAGGTATAAGAACAATGGATAATATTAGTTTCAGAACTTTCTGTAAGATTGAATACTACGTTTTTCAATAATAATAATAAATCAAGTCTATATGAAAAGGTGATAGCATTTCCCCCAATTCTGGTAGAGAAACCTGTTAGCATAACTAGAAACAAACAAATACAAAATATGTTGTCAGGATCATTCTTGTAATATTAAAATCTGGATAATCTTAGGCTAAATTGAATGTTTATTGTGAAGGAGTGCTTAGTTTCATCCATGTGAAATATGGTCTGCTATACTTCTCTTTCACTGCAAGCAACCCTTGCAGAAAATCAGATATGCGGAGTTTGAATTTCACAGTACATTTCAGTTGCAGATGTTCATTTCAGATGCAGTTGTGTCATGTAAACCATCATTGAGAAAATGCCTTTGAGTCAATAATAGATTTTCCCTGTAGGTGATGTCATATCGGCTAACATATGGGAAGTAATTATGCAGATTTTAGATCAGAGATTTCTCACCTTTGCTTTAGCTTAAGTGCCAGTAGCCAGTCATTATCCTTACTTGTTGCCAGTGTAAAATGTAGAAGATACTGGGAAGGCTTTGCATTATACTATTAAATATACATAATAATTGTACTGTTTAAATATGTAGTGCTCAACAGCTGACTCAGTGTCAGAGTATTCCAGGTGCAGTGAACACAAATAAATATATAGATGCACATTGGACACCCAAGGGATTCATTCTTAAAACTATGTACAAAGCAGGTCTATTTATATAGGAAGCAGTTACGGAACTGACAGATTCACCTACCAGACAGACAGAGGGAGAGAGAGAAAGGTGTGAGCCACCAGAACTACAACATCCACAGAAGAGGTCAAGCCTGCTGAAAGAGTTTATTGTCAAGTTTAGAAATAATAGGCATATGAGCATTGTGAAAATGTCAGATGTACATGATATATCATGTTTTCACAGTGCAAGGCCAGACCATTGTTGGTCAGGAAAATGCTGTTGCACTAACACTAGCCTCGTAATAGGCTACCCTAGACTGCCATAAGAGTAAGAGTCATGACTCAGACCTCGTTCAGCAGAGCCTCATTTAAAAAAAACAATGAAGCTGGAATAGCTTGCGTTGATGGGTGGATGAAACATAATTACAGGGGGAATTTTAAAGTGAGCCCAGAATTGCTAGGCACTGACAGTGAGATTTCACAAGTGAGAATGCACTGAAATGCCAATAGCTGCAAGCAGTGCTTTGAAGAAGAATACACCACTGGTTTGTATACCAACTGATTTAAATGGAGGCCCAATCAACTCAAGTGGCATGCTGTCACCACTGAGTAACACTGAGGAAGGAGACACTCCCCTTCCCCCCCGCCCCCGTCAGTGTCTCGGAGGCGGGGGGTGATTCAGAAGTTAAAAAAACCCTTTTAAAGGACAAAACATCTCCCAGACGAGATTAATCACAGCCCAGGGAGTAGCAGAAAAGGGATAAACTCACGCATGGAGACTTGAGACGGGTTGCTCTTTTTCAGACTGGAGGAGAGAGAGGGAGAGAGGGAAGAAAAAAAACTTTCCCACACACAAGCTATCAACTGTAATAGGTTTTTCAATAGTAATAATCCTCCATCCCATTGATGATTAAGGTAAAGGAGTCAGAAAGGTACAACAGTGCTTTAACTACAATTCAGCTGCATGTCAAAAATAACAGAAGTGCTTGACTGGCAAATTGCTAAACCCCAGGCACCGCGAGTGGATATATATCAACCTAAAAGGCAATGAACACATCATAGCTGCTGTAACTTTAGACATGTTGTGTATTCAGCTGCTAATATTAACTTCTTCCCAAAAGTGTACCTGTGGGTCACACAAAAGGTAAAATCACATATGTGCTTTCACAGCAAACTGAATTTTAAAATGGTAACCTAGAAAAAACAATATTTTGAGTACTGAAAACTGTTTATTGGAACATGTCTTAAGAAAGCAGCCAAAAACAAATCCTTTTAAGTTGGAGAATTCAAAAACAAACAAACAAATAAACATCTGTGTGGTTTGATTCAAAGGCTTTTAGATGCCTTTATTTCTCTGCTTTCTGATGTTTTTCCAGTAGAATCAATACTGTTTTCCCTTCAATGTCTGAAATGACAGTGCTGCTGACAAACTGTCCTAAGGAACCCCATCAATCATTATAATTTATTTCCAATTTTGCTTTCTTTCTTGGTTACTTTTTAAGTTTGCTGACACTTAAACATAAGGAATGATCATCAAGGAAAATGAATAAATAAATCTTAATGGTAGATATACAACTGTGGCAGTTACAGATCACAATAAGTTGAGAAAATAAACTTTATGTTAAATATGCTCATGGAACTTTTGTGCAATTTTTCTCACCATGAGTCAGCACAAGTATAAGATAAACCTCTGTGTTTTAAACATAAGTGTTGGGAACTGAATATTACCATCCAACCAAATAATTTTTTTTGTGTTTTGCATGTTTCCATTGGTGTCGAAAGAGATTGGAAAAGGTAGACCTATAAATCACTAAATAATGGAAAGTTTAAAAGTCCCTCATAGCCATGCCAAGTGAAGTTAACTCCAAGTCACTGGTCTATTCCTCCAGTACAGTGCCTTCATAAAATACTGGTGTGATGAGGAGAGGGGGAATTATGTTTTTAAATAGACTTGACCTCAATACATTGCACTCAATCAATTCAAAGCAAACATCTATCTATCTATCTACAGTGGCTATTGGAAGAATTCACCTACCTTGGACTTTTTCAGATTTTGTTGTGCTACAAACTGAAATTGTGATGCATTTAAATGGGATTTTTGCCCCTTTGATTTCCAACCGGCTCAATTCTTTGAAGAGGCAAGAGATGTTTTATTCTGACACTACAGTTAATAAAAAAACAAAGCAAAACAAAACAACTGAAATGTCTCAGTTAGAGAAGTATTCACCAATACTTGGTAGAACCACCTTTGGCAGCAATTACAGCTGTGAGTCTTTTTGGGAAAATCTCTACCAGGTTTGCATGTCTGTATTTGCACAACAGTCCCCCATTCTTCTTGGCAAAATTGTTTGATCTCTGTGATCTCAAGTCAAAGTCTTGCCACAAATTCTCAATCAGATTCATGTCTGGACTTTAATCGGGCCAATCCAAAACCTTTAATTTCTTGATTTTAAGCCACTCCAGTGTTTTGGCTGTGTGCTTGGGGTCATTGTCCTGCTTATAGATGAATCTCTCAGGACTTTTGCAGGCTGAAGCAGGTTTTCTTCAAGGATTTGCCTGTATTCAGCTCCATCTAGTTTGCTCTCTACCCTGACAAGCTTCCCAGTCCCTGTCACCACAAAACATCCTCATAACATAATGCTGCCACCACCACATTTCACAGTTGTGAGGATGATACCATTATGATGTGCTATATTGGCTTTGTACCAGACATAATGCTTTGCATTTAGACCAAATGATTCAATTTGTGTTTCATCAGACCACAGATTCTCTGGCCACATGTTTTTGCAAATTCCAAGTGAGACATTTTTTAATTTTAGAAATGGGTTCCTTCTTGACACTCTTCTGTACAGGCCACATTCATGGAGTACCTGAACTAGTATTTACATTTTTTCACATATTGAAAGTGTGTGTAGATCAAAGGGAAATAAAACATTTATATGTACACACATTTTAAATGTGAGAAAGTCCAAGGGGTGAATACTTGCTATGAACACTGCATCTATATATCTATCTGGCAACCAGGTATGATTTATTGGTGTATTGTCCATGACATAATGATCAATTCCTCCTCTTTAAGTGTACGTGGAAAGAATGGAAATTAAATTAAAAATGTAACCAAATAAACAAACAAATAAATAAAAAATTATACTTGAGTGGTAACACTGCCAACATGCAGTAGAAAATCTGTAATTTATCTGTTCTCCTGCCAAATTTATTTGTTTCAGACCAACTGTTTAACTTTGCAGTCCCTAAAATTACAACCCTTATACATTCCAAAGACCAGCGACAGAATGGAGAGCAAATCATTGTGACAGAGGGTGAGAAGGAAGCTGATCATGCAGTTAGTTTAATCTTTGAATCAATCTTTGGACTGATTTACTGCTGTTAAACCCCCCTGATCTGAGTGCCTAGTATGCAAGTGCATTTTCACATCTTCTGCAGTTTACCCTGTCAAGTCAAGAGTGGGAACTGAAAGCACTGGTAAAATGAGACAGGGTGCAGCAGAGATGTAAAGAGGTTGTGCAAGAGACTTAACTGCACCCCGGCCCAGTGATTGGCAGCAGATTCATTACAAAATGCTGCAGAGAAGTAGATGTGTGGGACTCTGTTTGACCACCCACCTAGACGCCTACAAGCTATGTATAATTGGGATACTGGTTGGCTGGAATGAGAGCCAATTTAGTTAATTGTTTTTGCATGCTCTTACCCTGGCCTGTCAGTCAAATAATAATGTTATGTATGTCTAATTGATCAAATAACTCGATAATTGATCTAACTAAAAACTCTGAGACTGAGACCCCTGCTCTAAAGCATTAGCTCTGGTATTTGCAGCAACACAAATCCAGTGATGTAATGCTTGCATCTTGAGTAAGAATTCCTGCTATACAACACAACATTAGCATTTTATAGGATCTCCCATTGAAAAGGGAAATGGATCTATCACAAGTGCAAGATTCTCAGAAACAAAATAAAAAAAAACATCACATCTTCTGGTGGAAAACCATCCATGGCTCGAGCAGACGGTGCTCTTTGTGGGGTGCCAGATGTCAAGTGGTTGCGCAGATCGCCAGGGGGCCAGGCGAGCGTGCCTGAGGGTGAGTGAAGAGTGGTGTGTATCTCACTTAAACACTATAAGAACACATAAAGATGCATAAAACTGTGATTTTAGAAGTAGTGGGACCTTTCCTTTAAGGACCTCTCAATGCACCTGAAAAATGTAAATCGTCTCTTTGATTAAAAATGTGTTGTTACATGAGATGAAGGTATTCCAACATGTTGCAGTGTAAACATTGAACTACATCAAAGGGGACATTTGAATGTATGGATCAGTACTTGTACCAAGGCCATTCAAATTCAATAGGAGAAAAACTAAACAAGATACTTGATGGTTTCTGAGTCGTTATTACATTTAAAAAATACATATGATAGTTACATTCTGATAGTTACAATTTAAGATTAGAAGGGGAAGAGGAGGAGGATGAAGATGAAGAAGCAGCCTGTTTCTTCATAGAATAAAGTAGATTTCATGGAAAAAAAAAATCCTAAAAGAAACTGGATTCTGCACTAAACACAAGTAAACCACAGGTTGAGGACCAGGTTTGCATAAAGACAATAGCTGGGTGTGACTCTTGTTTACAGGCAGGTTTGCCAATTAAGCCAATTAAAACACACATTACATGGGTGCAGCTCTTGTTTGCATCAATTACAAAAGAAAACCTGAAAAAAAGCATGTGTGATCTCCTGCTTTAATAAGACAGTGATGTTTGTCTCTGAACATGAGCCAATACAGCCCTTTTTCAGGCTACTACTCTCACCTTTCAATTATATATTATGATTGATTGGGATAGGGTTAGACACTCCCAGATTCCACCAAGTATACTGTTTGCCCTCGCAATCAATAAGCACCTGAAAACGTCTGACATTTCTTGAGGAGTTGCTTTATGAGCGATAGCTGGCTCTCCCTGTTGCATGCATTGAATAAAATATCTGGAATCCTGAGTCTCTTTGGATGACAGAGAATAAATCCACTATAATTATCATCAGGGTTAACTTTATTGTTCAATCATTATGTATTCTGATAACAGTACAGTTTCAATTAAATATTAATTGTATTTGAGTCTCTACTTTCCAATATAATTTATTTATTAAGTAAGAAATAAAGGAGATTATGCAATATTTCTCACCAAACACATGAATAAGTAAAATCAGATGCATAGTACTTTCAAAGAAGGCGAAGGTGGGGGGGTGTCAGCAATTTATTAACATTAATAATTGAATATGAAAATGCTTGCAGCATAAAGAATACATTTTTCAAGCAAGGGGCGTAAAAAACAATATAACACGTTGCTGTGAGAGAGCTCTACTTGACATTCTTGCTCCACCACCCCGTAAATTCTAGTACTGGGGCATCATATTTTCTAGTCTGATTTGCAGCATGAAAATACATTCATTCAGCTCACAGGGAAAACCGAAGATGAATCTGCTTTCTTTCTGATTGACTGGCAGCTATACGAATCTCGTGCTTGTTTAAAACATCTAAAGGACAGCGAATGGAGGAAAGCTCTGATTGTTGTGTTGGTGTAGTCAGAAGTAGGTGTAACCTCGAAGGCATTTTACTGAGGGGAAGTGAAGTAAGTGGGAGGGTTATGTCTGTTGCACACAATGGCTCAGGCATTGTAGGTTTTCTTTCATTAGAAGATAAGTGAGGAGAGAATTTCAAACATGCTGCTCTAAGGCACAAGAGTTTCACTCCTTTAGCCGTGATCCTACCACAGTCCTGTCACTACTGGAAGACGTGATTGATTACAAGAGAGGCAGTCTTCACACATAGTGGTTTTCCATCCTTCAGAGTTCATACGCTGTGAACAAGCACTTGGAATTACATAGCCATTACTGTCTCACTATGTGATTTAAAACCAGGAACAATCAGACCACAAATACTGTATGTTCCATTCAGTAGTTCAGACAACTATAGAAGTAAGTGGAAGATGTAGTGATTGAAATAATGGAGTTATTTTTGACTCAACCCCCTTTGGCTGAGAGAATGACAAGGATGAAGACAAGGCCATCAGAACCCCCACCCTCGTGGATGGAGGCAAGGAGCTGCTGCAAAGCAGGACTTTGGAGGTGGAGAGATGTTTCTGAGTTGAGCTAGAGGGAGATTGGTTGTGATGCTATGGAATCGAGCTACTGACACAGGGGAAGGAACTTGTTGCGTGGTATTTATGAAAGTGTATGTACATGAGGGTGCATCTCATTGGTTGTGTTTGGAGCAGATGAAGCATGATTGGAGATTGTCCTCCTACCAAACTTTAGTGTTAAACTCTATTAAGTTACATAAAAGAAGACATTTCTAATGCCCGACACACAGACACAAAACGCTACCATATATAAACGGGCAGTCTTGAAATAAAGGTAATGTGTTAATGCGTGTGTGACAACTCCAAGCACAAACAAAGCACAGTCCATTGTACTGGGCCTGTGTCAGATGCTCATTCAACAAACTGATATTCATGTGTTTATATTTTGGGAGTATTCTTTTGGGATATATACTACTGCCCACTAGAAGAAAAAAAACATAAAAACCTTTAAATAACAAAATGGATATAATTGATGAAGTATAGTCCCTGCAGGAGCGGGGCCACAGACCCACTGAATAACACACAGCTGGCTAGTCAACTGAGTAGCCACAGCTGGAACAGTATACACAGCATGGCAGCAGGAACATTCATGCTGCCTCCACGCAGCACAGGAGAAATCACGTTCACTGAACGTTACAGAGCGGCCAGCTCCACTGTGCTGTTATAACAACTATACACATCACGACGCAGATCATGCACCACCACGTAACACGGGAGCAGTTGTCACCTAATAGTGCAGCTAATGCAGGACAACAGCAGGCTCTACCATGACAATCAAACCATAAACATTGCGGTTTGCAGGAAAACCATTCATGCACTCTTCACATAACATGGGAGCACAATATAAGTTTAACACATATTATATACAGAGTGGGGTACAGGCCAGACGCGTGCACCACCACAACACAATGCAATAATGAATGAACTATCTATAGGGCGGCCTCATCAGGCAACATACCTGTAGGCCGCATGACAGACCCTGGGAACACATCGACAGGCTGTCAACTTGCGTGGGTGCTTGACTGGAAGACATAGTACAGTGGAAGGGAAAGACATGTTTCAAATAGCTCCATCAGGATGTGCTTAACAGGGGCAGACTGGGAGAGGAAATCAGGAGCCAGAGCCCATGGGCTACTGGGGCTCAACTGCAGCCAACACCATATTCCCAATGGAAGGGATCGGTCCCGTCACGTCCAACCTCTAGAACCGGGCAGGGCCCAAGCTGCAGCCACACAAATCTCTGCCAAGGGGGCTCTTTGAAAAAGGGCCCACAATGTGGCAACACCTCGAGTCGATTGGTCCACCAGGTGTTCAGGCACATTAAATGGAGACAGCAGTTTCAGGAGGAACGCAGGGTTAGGCTGTAGCGTGACCCTGGAGCCATCTCCCGTAAAAAATAGACACACGATGGCTGTACAGACAGGGCGTGTAGCTCGCTCACGCGTTTTGCAGAGGTGATTGCCAGCAAAAACGCAGTCTTAAATGACACCAGCTTCAGCTCAGCTGAGTTCAGTGGCTCAAATGGGGTTTGGGAAAGTGCGTCCAGCACTACATCAAGGCGCCATGCGGGCAGTGAAGGGGTGCAAGGAGGCCGCAGCCATTGAGCTCCCTTTAGAAACTGCACAGCCAAGAAATGAGACCCAGGGAGCTCGCCATCAATCCAGACATGACATGCGGAGATGGCCACCAGATACACTTTGAATGTGGATGGGGACTTTGTAATATGACCCAAATGGGGCAATTATTTGGGTCTTGACCGCCATCTTGGCACCAGGTGCTAAATGTCTGACAGCGGTAGGAATATTGTGACCTCGTAGAGGGAGCTCTTGCCGACTGAATAGTGGCTACTACTGCATCTGGGGCTATCAGCAGAACTGTCCCTTGTTCTCTCCTGACCTTCTTCAGGACCACCAGGAGAAGGGGAACCAGTGGGAATGCATAAAGGAGACAGCGTCGCCATGTGTGGGCTAGCGCGTCGAACCCTAGGGTTCCTGAGCGGTCTCAGATGAAGAACCATAGTGGGCAGTGTGTGGAATCTGCGTAAGCAAAGAGATCCATGTCCGACCTGCCAAACCGGTTCCACAGTTGCTGTATCACAAGCAGGTGGAGGCATCATTCCAAGACCGGGGGGCCTCCTCGAGAGAGGAGCACATGTCTGTCCCGTAGGACTGTCAGGAAATGTCTGAGGAGCACTGTGTGTAACTCCAGGATGTTGATATGGAGGGCCCGTGCGGGCTCCATCCACCTGCCTTGGACACCATGTCCATCGCAGACTGCTCCCAAACCTTGTTTGGAGGCGTCTGACATCATCACCACTCGGTGGCAGACTGGTGCCAGTGGCACACTGAGGGTCAAAGTGTAAGGGCTCTGCCATCAACGGAGCACCTTCCAGCACGTCGGAGTGACTGTGACTTGGTGTGATTGATCGCGGCTGGGATGCATCTATAAAGACCCGAACCACCACTGCAGCATCCTCAATCGGAGGAGGCTGAGGGGGAGGGTCTGTGATGCTGCTGCTAGAAGACCCAATAGCCTCTGGCAAGACGACACACTGACGCAAGCTATCAGTCAGAAGAGGGAGAGACATGCGTGTATGGAGGCAACGCTCTCTGGCACCAGACCATAATTGAAGACGTGGACCCCCTGACAACTTAAGGGGGTGAACACGACATCCATGCACTTGGAAAAAGTGTGTGGGGCTAGCGACAGGCCGAAGGGAAGAACAGCAAACTCAAACACTCTGTCCTCGAAGACAAAGCAGAGGAACGTCCAGATCCACCGCGATGAACCAGTCACCAGGCTTGATGGCCTTGGACATGGTGCGCAGGTCTAGCATGCTGAAGCGCAACACCCTGAGGTGGCAGTTCAGGCATCTCCAATCCAAGATGGGTTGCCATTTTCCTTGGGTACTAGGAAGTGTGGGGATTAGAATCCCCCGTGCTGCCCCAGTGGGGACACTTCGCAAATTGCTCGCTTCCTTAGGAGAGCGGAGATTTCAATGCAATGTGCCACACACTGCAACTGGTCCCTCACTCTTGGCCACACCATACCTCAGAAGGGGGGTGGACGGGCCTGAAACTACAGGGAATAGCCAACTGTTATAGTTTGGAGCTGCTGGGAGGTGTATGGATGGGCCAGAGACTGCTGAAATGTGACAGGACCGAAGCGCAGGAGGGGAAGGTGGCGGAGATCCGCCAGCCGTCCTCCTGGCGCATGCCATGCCGTACAGCCAGGGGGCCAGGATGTAAGGCCTTGCGCAGGGCTGCCGTGGGGGGCGCCTGCCTGCCGGTTCGAAGAATAGCAGGAGGGCGGGACTGCTGCCTGGGCTGCTGCCTGGGAGCCAAGGTCGGAAGACTTCAAACTCCCGAAGGCTGCCTGCGGGGCTGAGCCGAGGGTGTAACAGGGTAGACCCTGGCTAGCTGCAGTGACTGTTCCCTCTCCTGGGGAGTGCGCGTCAGCATCTCCTCCATGGAGGGGCCGAAAGTAAAGCCTGGCGATATGGGTGCATCTATGAGGCGGGTCCTGTCCGTGACGGCACCCATCTTGCCTGTGACAGCCACAGCTGGTGGCAAATCACATTGACCAGCAGGTCAGCCGCCAACCCTATCTCTTTAAATTCGTCTTGCAGAACACGGGTGGAGACGCACTTACAGGGGCGAGCCCGCTAGGCACTCCACTTGTCACGGAGGTGTTTCAGTTGTTCTGTGCCCCCTGGTGCAAACACTGACCAGTGCCCCTGCTGCCCATTTCCCTGTTCACACGCGTGTGCACTCGGCAATGAAATCATCTTGCCCCCGCCACTGTGCCGTTTGCAGCCAACGAACCTTGCCCACCTGGAGTGGGGAGGTCCTATGCCCCGTCTGTCTGAGCATCCAGGCAATGTCGCGTGACAGAGACCCTGCTCCGGAAGGTCTACGAGTCTAGAGCCCAAGCGGCTCACCTGCGTAACACCGAAAGCCTACTGGCCCTTTACCTGGCCCAGCTGGCTGAGGCCCTGGACCCAGCCACTGTATCACAGGTCCCGCCCCCTATCAGAGAGTTAGGAACGAAAATAAAGAGCAGAACCTCCACAGTACTTTTCTCTGCAATACTTCTGGTACCACGTGCCAGGCCAGGGAGACAGGCTGAGATTAGAAAGTTTAACACGGGGTTGAAATGCTGGTGTAGGGAAGAGGGGTTTAGGTTTATGGAGCATTGGTCTTTCTTCTGGGATAGATGTGATCTGTACAAACCGGACGGTCTACATCTAAACAGAAGGGGTGCTAATGCATTGGGAGAGCATATGTGCAGTGAAATTGAGAATCATTTAAACTAGGAACCAGGGGGGCAGGGAGCTCTTTCTAAGGAAAGAAAACAAAGGGAAACTACTAGTAAGAAAGTCCTGAAATGTTTGTACCTCAATGCCAGGAGTTTAAGGAACAAGATGTTAGACCTGGAAGCCACAGTGCTGGCGGGAGACTATGATGTTGTAGGAGTTACAGAAATATGGTTTACAGAAAACGATGGGGATGAATATAAATTGAAAGGATACACACAGTTTAGGAGATGGGGTGGGGTAACATTATATGTCAGAAATGATATTGAGGAAGAAGAATTCAAATTTGATCCTAGTAATGAAACAGAATCTTTGTGGGTTAAACTTTTGAATAAAAGATCTGGAGGATTAGTGGATCTGGTGGTAGGAGTGTGTTACAGACCACCCAACTCAGATATTCAGAAAGATGCTGCATTGTACAGTGTAATCAGGACTGCATGTAGCAAGGATGTGGCTGTTATAATGGGGGATTTCAAATTCCCAAACATAGACTGGGAAAGCCCAGTTAGGACTACAGAAGCAGAAATAGAAATGTTTGAGATGGTAAATGATTGCTTTCTAACTCAATTTGTCAGGGAACCAACCAGGGAGAGAGCATGCATTGACTTGATCTTTTCAAATGACCAAGGCAGAGTCAGAGGGACACTAGTTAGAGAACCAATTGCAAACTGTGATCACAATATGTTTAGCTTTGGGGCATTCTTTCAAGAAACAAGGACCAAGTCTAAAACAATGGTCTACAATTTTAGAAAAGCAAACCTTGAAGATATGAGGCAACACTTAAAAGAGGTAGACTGGAGCACACTGGATACAGATTCAGTTGAAAATGGATGGTTATATGTTAAGGATATACTAAGGCTCAGGAGAAATTTGTACTGAAAAATAGAGGACCAAAAAACATTGGCCAAAATGGTTTAATAGAGGTATGCAAAAAAATATCAAGGGAAAGAAATTGCTCTATAGCGCATACAATAGAGATGAAAGAGAGATGAAACTATATACAAATAATATGTTAAACTGCAAAGAGATGTTAAGAAAGGGATCAGAATAGACTGGATAGGATCTTTGGATCACTTAGTTATTAATTGACACTTCCTTGGAGGACAAATCAGTACAGATGGAGATATTATGGAAGAAATCTAAAGAATAACAATGGGATGGAGTGCATTTGGAAGGAACAACACGATGTTGAAATTAAATCTACATTTACTTTTTATTTTTGTCCTTTGAAAACCAGTTGCCTCTTATAAACAGCAGTGGAATGCAATGGTCCAACACGTAGGTTCCTGCAACTGTATAACAGACCTCAGGGAAAGACACTGCTCCACCCTGGTTAATGCAATCACTTCACAGTGTTGCTCACTTTTAATTGCTTCAGAAGCTCATGAATTTAATTCTTGCTGGGGTATATAATTAAGATAAATTAATCCGCCCTCCTTATTCGGTGCACACCTTAGTCTTTCTGGTGCATAACCCATGCCTCTGGCTACTTAAATCTTAAGGCTGTCGAGCTAGGCTACAGATAAGCACTTTAATTAATCTTTTAGCAATTTACTTGCAAATGACTAAATTCCTGTTAAGACAAATGTAAAGCAGATTGATGTCTGCCTAGGTTATATCTGCTATAGTCATTGATTTGGCAATAACCTAGGCGCATTGCCACCGCAAGTTAGTGTTTGTTTTATCTCTGGATGCACTCACACATTTAACTGCTGCAAGATTTTTTAATGCACACACAAAAGGTCAAGTCTGAGGGGTTTTGTGAACTACACCCACTCTTCCTTCTCCAGCTGCATTTCCCCAACTCAGTCAGGGGGACTCTGCTAACATACATATTATCTCTATGTCAAGGCTGCCGATATAATATGGAAGGCTCTCTGTTGTTACTGCTTCTATTTTTAGTATTGCTATTATAATGACAGTGATGAATGGTGGAGCAGTAGGGGGTAGAACATGACAAACACAGCAAAAATGCTACTTTCAAAAAGAAACATCCAAATCCAAGAGGGAAAAGACATACATTATTAGGTGTTCTGTGGGGTGGCAAAAGTCACCAATGTGTTATTAAGTGTGACCATTTCTTAAACACATTGCAACACAAACAATGGCTCAATTGAACAGCAGTGAGAGAACGAATGCAGGAGGGAAAGGCAGACACAGATATACTAATATATATTGACGATTGTTTCTCATGCCCTCTGAATCTCAAAGCACATCATAGGCAGACATCTGACATGATACCTTGATGTGTAAATCACCCTCTTCTGATCTTCTTGATCAGAGAGATTTATAAGGTTGCATGTTCCCTTTAAAAAACTGGGGGTAATCGGCCCCCGATGTTTCTGTAACCACTTGCCCTTTGGTAGGGGATAATACATTTTTGTTTTCCTTTGCTAGGTGTAGGGACAGGAAGTGTGATTGCCCTTCAGATAATATTTATATAGTCACCCCCTAGGGAATATTATTATTGATAGAAATGGTATGAATTACTAATAAAAGCATACCAGGCATGACTTATTACATCTTCCCTGCAGCAATGTGTCAACACTAGATTGACAGGATGTTTTCTTGCCTTAATGAGTATATTAACAAATAACAATTGGATAGAAATGGCAATACACATTCTGGAAAAAAACATCGGTTGTCAACCACCTGAAAACACACATTTCAGGAAATGGATGTGCATGGGTCATGTTTTTTTAGAATATGTGTATTTACAGAGCTTAGTTTAGGGTTCAGTCTCAATATATTTTTTAAATGTTTGCAGAAAAATGTCCCAGACTAGGATTTGTTATCAGGTTCCTGTCTCCCTCAGTGTGTTTCAGACGGTTCCCGAAACTCCAAAAAATGGCTGAGTGGCCCATTTAACTCCAATTGGAGAACTGCATCTGTCAGATTGTCTCGCAGTCTGACTGATGACACTGAAGAAAAATCATCGAACAACTCGTTCTGGTAACTCGGTGTTCATTATATGAATTCTGAGAAGAAAAAGAGTTAAATAAAAAGAAAGTCCTTGACTTATTATGTTTTCCCTTTCTCAAAAAATCAAAAAGTATTGTATTTAAGACAAAGCTCAAATATACACAAGAATCAAGCAAAATACCCCACCAGTTTTCTGATTTAAACTACAACACATCCATTTGTCAGGAATTCATCTATTTAACTTTCAGACAATGATGAAAAAATGAGGAAATGGGATTTCTTTATCACAGAGAAGTCATTTGCAAGCCTATGAATTCACAGATAGAGGCTGTGCAGGCATTCTTTCTGCAGTAGATTGAGTGTGTACTGTTTCTATGACACTGCTGTAAGGCAGAGGAGGCTCACTGTTTTAGCTAAGATTAGAGTCTTGTCAAGCCAACAAGACATGATGGATGGGCAGAGGGAGATGCAGTCTGCACTGGCACAGATTTATAATCCCTTTAGAGCTTATGTATAGTACCGTGGGCATCGTACCCACTAGACATTGATATGCTCTGAGCTTTCAGGCCAATGCAAAATCATTTGTGTTTGTAACAAGTAGACCAAGGGCTCACGCAGAAGACATGGGGAAATGGGATGGGTAAAGGTGGGGGGAAGCTAAATCAATATCTTCTGCACACTTTTAAAAAATAAAGATAGAAGGGCACATTGGCATGTTATGCTCATGACCTTGGTGTTCCTGTTCTAGTATTTTTGTGTTTCAAGTGTTTTTGTTAGATTTGTAACAGTTATTTTCTGATCATAGTAAATGTGACTGCAATTCCTTGATTGATTCGACTGACAGAAAGAGGAATTAACTCAAGGGATGCCCAGTATCCACCAAATCACCAATAATATATATAATTAGGAAAATCAATACCCAGTACTGATCACATCAACAGTTCATGTAAAAGCACCGACAATGGTCTAAGGCTTGACAACGTTTAATTCAAAATGATTTTTTTTGCCTTCTTAATATGTATCAAATTAAGGGCTGAAACTTCAGAATTCATGGCTGCATAATGGATGATTCATGGCCTATAATAATGCATCTCTTGAACCTCTGAAACGGAGACATTTTTAATGAGTCTCTAAAATGTGTCTTTTAATGCGTTTAAATTCCATGGCTTCTCTCTCCAAAGCCTTACACTGGCTCACATGATGGGGTTTCTGAGATTGTTGTTTAAAGTCAGGCATTTGTTAGGGCTAAAGTAGGATTATAACTGATAGTTGTGTAGCTCCCTTCCCCCAAAAACAAGAGGGTAGCTATCATTTCTTGCGGTTTCATTCACCTTAACTGGGGGGGCAAAAAAACAAAGATGTCAGACAAATACTGTTAACCATCTCCATTTGTGGTCAAACCAGTTCTTGAAAGAAATACTTCCAGATCCGC
This sequence comes from Amia ocellicauda, assembly GCF_036373705.1. Lineage (NCBI taxonomy): Eukaryota > Metazoa > Chordata > Actinopteri > Amiiformes > Amiidae > Amia > Amia ocellicauda. The sequence continues at coordinate 16,060,438 of NC_089854.1, read as the reverse complement.
CCACGATCTTCCCCTTTGGGCTTTCACCTCCACAGCTGTTTGTATTTTGAATGATGTGTTTTGAAAATGGTTCTGGGGCATGTCCATGTCAAGCCCTATCTGATCCATCAGTTTCAATGCCCAGGGGAAAAGTAAAGGGGGCAGCAGAAAGGAGTTGAAAGATCCCTCTGTTTTAATATCAAAAACCTCAATATCTCTGAGCTGGCTCTCAATCAATTCATTACAGGGGGAATAGGTTTTTCTCAGAGTTTTTTTTTTTTGTACAAGACAGCATTTGCCGGCTTGATGGACAACTTATCGGGAATCATATTAATTGATTCATGAAGTGGCGCGGTAAATCATAAATGTCTGGTTTAATTCACTGAAAACAAAATGGTCCGTGCCCACCAGTGGTCATGCAGAACAGCCTTTTGCAGCTCCATCTCTGCGGTTGATCAGTCAACCCTGTTCGTCAATGCCACACCTCTCAACCCTTGGACAGAGCCACTCTCTCGAAGGGTATCAACTCTCAACCGCAGCTTGCATTACAAGGAATTATCTCCTGAAAGCTTTTAAAATGTCTTGGACAGAGACGGAAAAGCAAAAGTAATACTTGGCAATGTCTTATTACTGGAGTTCAAAGTGACATTATGAAGGTTTGTAAAAGTCTGCAGTGATGCATTTAATACTTAAAGGTAGACAGAATTTAAAATATTTTACAAACTGTCTAAATTAAATTCTAAGCTGAAGTTTCCTGATTCCAGTTCTATACATATACATAAGCTATTTTAACTTCAGCCTTACTAACAGTACAGCAAAAAAGGTTTTAAAACCCCATTATGTGTTCTCCTCCATATTTAGAAAGCTTTGATGTGTATTGAATGTGATTACTCACACATAACAACAGGTTGAAAGGTGGATTAATCTGAACTCTGCGAAATGTCACGGGCGGCAGACCCATTGTCTAGTTGTGCATTCTGCGGAAGGTTGTTTCTTTCTCGCCCATTGCAAGGCTACTGTAATATTGCTTGGTAACTAGGCTAATTAAGAAGTTATGGAAAGTTTGGCCCTGGATGACAGGACAAAGCTGGAAATAATGGACTGGGAGCTTGAGAACCATGAATTATGCAGACTTACCTGCAAACCAGCAGACTACGTGATCTGCACACTTTACCGTTGCTGACGGACATCAGAATTTTGCCTCGGGCTCAGTTCACATTGGCTTAGAAAAGAAAACATCTGATCTGGATTTCTGACAACTATTGTTTATGGTTCAAAGAGGGGTGAGAGAGAGAAAGAAGAAAAAAATAATTCCATCATTATACTGGCACGGTCCAGGGCTGCACATCGCTATCTCTTTACAAATGGTCTGGGTTTACTGGAGAAGGACTGATACTCAGTGCTGAATCAATTCAATCTCAAAGTAAGCTGCGCCATACAGGCCCATTCCTTCAGTCTTCAAGCTCAAGCAGATATTTGTGTGGCTTATGAATATTTCATAGGTGCGGGTCAGTGCACCTTCTTAAACTGAAAGTAATACTAATCAGCTCCAGTGACAGGCTTAGCATTTTTAATCGGGAGCACTGATACTGGTGGGAAGGTGAGTGCACAGTTCCCGAGTAAGACGATTACATAAGAAGAATTGAGACCTCTGTAAGTGTGACAACTGTGTTGCTAAGCAGAGTCCAGCACATAAACTGGGCGGCCAAGACACAGGGGTGGGCAACTGGGGCCGAACTGCAGGGTCAGCTTGGAGATTAATTGTTCAAAATAGATTAAAATGTAGTGCTCTTCATTTTCAATCTCTTTTCTTTTTTCTTTTCCTTGGGTAAAACTACAGTCAACCAAGCCCAGCTTTAAATGGTAACATACCGCCTTTTTGTTGTCAGCTTTAAGAATTAAAGAATTGGATTACAGACTGAGATTCCCCAGACATTCATTGCTGAGTCCAGAATGGCATTCACTGCTAAAGGGGTTGTGATCTATCTCATAGCTAATACACCGGCAGCACATTTCACCAGGCAGAATAAGAAGAAAAAATTAAGGGTGCAAAGACGTAAATAAATAAGTACAGTATAAATAAAAAGCAAATACACCTAAGTGAAATTGAAAAAATAATAGGACCACTTGCTAATTTTCACTGCAAATGCGACAAACGCGAGTGGGAGGTTGCTACCTGCTGCTAATGTCAGTTCAGCAAATGGAAAATAGAAAAACACTACCAACCGAGTACGACATAATAATGCTATTTATAATAATCACAGACAGTAAAATATTTGAATTAAGGCAATTTTATATTATTGCACATTGAACTGTAAAGAAAATAATACAGTACATATGTGCCTGTGTGTTTGCATAGTATGTCAGTGTGTGTGCATCTGCGGATGTAATTATTGGAACAGGCCATGGAAAATGACTACTTTTAATTTCATGAATCCTGCCAAGCATGCTAAAACTTGATTTGCACACAGACAGCATGGGAAATACAACTAAGACTAGAATGTGCAATCAAACTGCATTCACAGAGATTATTTCATTTTTTTTGTAAACCTAAAAGGAAGTCTCTCTGCAGCATTATATCCATAAGATAAACCGTACTGCATATCCTATGATTTGGAACAATCACATTGTCTAATTTTTATTATTCAAATTTTAATTTAAATATCTGCATTACTTCCACTAATAGTGTAATTAACTTTTTATGTACTACTCTACAAAGCATGTAAATCAAATCAAGTGTCAGAAGTCAACCAGTCATTTTTAAACAAAGCCCAAGATAATAAAAATGAAAGCAGTAGAGACCCAAATGATTATGAATTGAGATTCTTTCAGCAGAAGTCTGAGAAATCCAAGGTAAAGCAGCCTCAGACTGGATCGTTGTACAAACTGCATGCAAAGGTATGCACTGTTCACAAAATGTACAGACAGGATTTTGTATTGTACTCTTTTTTAGAATGTTAGGACTGTTCAACCTGTTCATTACCAGACATTGTTACAAAGAAGTGATGGAGAACCAATTAAGTGGATCACGGTGGATCATATCTCAGAACCATACATAATAAGCAAAACTCTTCGGGCTGAGAAGGCTGTCGGTACTGACTTATGTGAGAGAAAATGCAAGAACAAGGACATAGTAAAAATAAGAGCTGATCATTGTCTTTGAGTAGTAACTCCAGAAATGTGTGTGAAGATTTTAAAATGTGACTTCAACCAGGGTTACAGTCTGCAACACAGCCCTGAGCATAAACATGCACCTTACCCTTGAAGAACAAAGTAGAGGTTACAAGCAAGATAAGACCATGTGATGTGAAATGTGATGCTATTACAAAGCATAGCTAATTGATGTAAGAATCACAATAAACCCAGACGCTCTGAAAGCAACAGTATTGGGTGAAACCCCTAGCTGTGGACATACAATGTCATCTTTACCAAACATGCTATACCTAACCAAAGAGATCAACATATGAGACATCACAAGTTCAATCCATCTTATAAATGCAAATAATTGCTGGTTTCTACAAATAGATTGTGTGGGCTCCTGTCAAAGGGAAACACTACTGAATAGATCATTGCCTTATCTAAATTAATTTTTATGTTTGAATCCTAATAATGGAAATGAATTAGGCAGCTTCAAGAAACTGTTAGTTATCAAGATGTCATTTTATTGAGCTCGGCAAAAATCATTAATCAAATCCAATATAATTCTAATTAGGTCTTCTGTGACCAATTGTGCTTGATCAACATAGTTTTACTAGCTGTGCATTAACAGATAAAGTGAATGGTTTGTCAACAGCTGTTCAATTTGTGATTGATTATTTTTAATTGCTTCTTCCAATGGATGATTATATTTGCAAGCATGTGGCAGATTCAGGACAACCTAGGTGTTTCTGATTCCATTATCTTTCCATTAATTAGTTAAATAGAGTACATACCAAGAAAGTGCAAGCCATCACCTGCTGAAATTTACATTTGTGATGCTTTGCACCAAGGCTTGTAGCCAAAACCTGGAGAGGGGATTTTACATTAATCCAACAACTGTATTTATAGCATAAAGCACTAATGCTTAAGGTAACAGAAATACCATATGATGAAATGAGTTCATTCAAGCTGTTTGCACAGCTGTAAAATAATCAATGATCATCTTGCAGTAAAACTGTTTTTTCACAGTGGTTCCTAGCGATCAGCCATAACATTATGACCACCTGCCTAATATTGTGTAGGTCCCACTTTTGCCGCCAAAACAGCCCTGTCCTGTCGAGGCATGGACTCCACTAGACCTCTGAAGGTGTGCTGTGGTATCTGGCACCAAGACGTTAGCAGCAGATCCTTCAAGTCCTGTAAGTTGCAAGGTGGGGCCTCCATGGATCGGACTTGTTTGTCCAACACATCCCACAGATGCTCGATTAGATTGAGATCTGGGGAATTTGGAGGCCAAGTCAACACCTTGAACTCGTGATTAATCAGACCAGACCACCTTCTTCCATTGCTCCGTGGTCCAGTTCTGATGCTCACGTGCCCATTGTCGGCAGTGGACAGGGGTCAGCATGGGCACCCTGACTGGTCTGCAGCTACACAGCCCCATACACAACAAACTGCGATGTACTGTGTGTTCTGACACCTTTCTATCAGAACCAGCATTAACTTTTTCAGCAATTTGAGCTACAGTAGCTCGTCTGTTGGATCGGACCACACGGGCCAGCCTTCGCTCCCCACATACATCAATGAGCCTTGGCTACCCCTTAACCGGTTCACCGCTTTTCCTTCCTTGGACCACTTTTGATAGGTACTGACCACTGCAGACCGGGAACACCCCACAAGAGCTGCCTAATATATCCCACGCACTGACAGGTGCCATGATAATGAGATTATCAGTGTTATTCACTTCACCTGTCAGTGGTCATAATGTTATGGCTGATTTGTGTATATATATATAATTATATATAAAGTAAGAATGCTTTCAAAAATAGACATGTTAATAGATTATATTTATCAATTAAGAAAATGCAAAGTGAGTGAACAGAAGAAAAATCTACATCAAATCAATATTTGGTGTGACCACCCTTTGCCTTCAAAACAGCATCAATTCTTCTAGGTACACTTGCACTTGGGGATTTGGTCAGAAGTAATGGTCTCCTCAGTGCTGAAAAACTAAATTCTCTGGTCTGATGAAACAAAGATTGAACTCTTTGGCCTGAATGGCAAACGTCATGTCCGGAGGAAACCAGGCACCGCTCATCACCTGGCCAATACCATCCCTACAGTGAAGCATGGTGGTGGCAGAATCATGCTGTGGGGATGTTTTTCAGCGGCAGGAACTGGGAGACTAGTCAGGATCAAGGGAAAGATGAATGCAGCAATGTACAGAGACATCCTTGATGAAAACCTGCTCCAGAGTGCTCTGGACCTCAGACTGGGGCGAAGGTTCATCTTCCAATAGGACAACGACCCTAAGCACACCGCCAAGATAACAAAGGAGTGGCTACAGGACAACTCTGTGAATGTCCTTGAGTGGCCCAGCCAGAGCCCAGACTTGAACCCGATTGAACATCTCTGGAGAGATCTGAAAATGGCTGTGCACCGATGCTCCCCATCCAACCTGATGGAGCTTGAGAGGTCCTGCAAAGAAGAATGGGAGAAACTGCCCAAAAATAGGCATGCCAAGCTTGTAGCATCATACTCAAAAAGACTTGAGGCTGTAATTGGTGCCAAAGGTGCTTCAACAAAGTATTGAGCAAAGGCTGTGAATACTTATGTACATGTGCTTTTTTTGTTTTTTATTTTTAATAAATTTGCAAAGATTTCAAACTTCTTTCACGTTGTCATTATGGGGTATTATTTGTAGAATGTTGAGGAAAATAATGAATTTAATCAATTTTGGAATAAGGCTGTAAGATAACAAAATGGGGAAAAAGTGAAGCGCTGTGAATACTTTCTGGATGCACTGTACTTACCCATCATGCAATACCATCAGGGAGGCATCTGATTGGTCCCAAACATACACGAAAGTAAGTAAGAACTTTAGCGTAAAGAAGAACAAGGAGTCCTGGAAGTGACGGTATGGCCCCCACAGAGCCCTGATCTCAACATCATCGAGTCTGTCTGGGATTACATGAAGAGAGAGAAGCAACTGAGGCTGCCTAAATCCACAGAAGAACTGTGGTTAGTTCTCCAAGATGTTTGGGCCAACCTACCTGCCGAGTTCCTTCAAAAACTGTGTGCAAGTGTACCTAGAAGAATTGATGCTGTTTTGAAGGCAAAGGGTGGTCACACCAAATATGAATTTGATGTACATTTTTCTTCTGTTCACTCACTTTGCATTTAGTAAATTGATAAATATAATCTATGAACATGTCTATGTTTGAAAGCATTCTTACTTTACAGCATTTTTTCCACACCTGCCTAAAACTTTATCCCAGTACTGTATATATAAAGTAGAAGGAATCTGAAAAACATAGCAATGTACATCCATACATGTTGCTACCACTGTTTTAATTAAGTACCTACAATTGTTCTTTCCATATTCAAATGCATTTTTTAACTGATGTTCATATCACGTCTGTACTGCTGAAAATTCTAGTGAGACAATATGCCTAAGCCAGGGAAAGAAAAATGTCAGTCATTAGTTTAAAAAAAAGCTATGTGTATTAACTACAGAATAACTTTTCAAAAAGCCTGAACATGTACTGTTTGCTCTTAAAAAGTACGGATCCACAAACTGTAAATGCAGAGAGAAAAAGAAGGTACCAAAGTTTCTTTTTATTTCATAAGAGAAAGATGGCACAGCACTTGACAGCAAAGTTATTCTTGACACTTTATAGTGGTTTAGCAGAAATTATGGGTTCCATTCTGCTGCTCTCTTCACCTCCGACAGCTGATTATATTGGAATATGTGGTTGGTGCCATAGCAGTGACTTATGCCCACACATCTGAACACTAAGTCTGCCCTTAAAAAAAAAAAAGAAAAAAGAAAAAAAATCTATCTGCTCTCACCCACTTGTATCACATTCATCTTTTTTATTATCACATGGCTTTTGTTTATTCCAAGATTTACTGAAGACTATCCCTTCAAAATGAGAGGTCTTTTTCATAGATGTCATGAAGTAAAACCAATCCCAATCCACTCAGTACTGATTTCATTAAGTCATTACTCACGAAATTGTAGACCAAAGTGACACACTCGATTTTTATTGCCTGCCATGCCAGAATCACTTCCTGTAATCACATATTATATATAACCAATATTATATATAACCACAATATATAACCATTAACAGGCATGAACATTTTACACAATGTGGAAAAAATGAAATGTCACAATTTTGTACTTTACTCATCAGCATCAAGTTGTTCTTTAACCCTATCGGGCAAAGCATTAGCCTCATTCAGAACCTCTAAATGGCCTGGTTCAGATTTGGACTTTCCTTGGTGAGATCCAAATAATAGAATCATAACATGAAGCATAATAGCAGACTGATGTAAAAACACGCAAAACAACAAAAAAACATTATATATATATACACCGATCAGCCATAACATTATGACCACTGACAGGTGAAGTGAATAACACTGATAATCTCGTTATCATGTCAGTGGGTGGGATATATTAGGTAGCAAGTGAACATTTTCTCCTCAAAGTTGATGTGTTAGAAGCAGGAAAAATGAGCAAGCGTCAGGATCTGAGCAACTTTGACAAGGGCCAAATTGTGATGGCTAGACGACTGGGTCAGAGCATCTCCAAAACTGCAGCTCTTGTGGGGTGTTCCCGGTCTGCAGTGGTCAGTACCTATCAAAAGTGGTCCAAGGAAGGAAAAGCAGTGAACCGGCGACAGGGTGATGGGCGGCCAAGGCTCATTGATGCACGTGGGGAGCGAAGGCTGGCCCTTGTGGTCCGATCCAACAGACGAACTACTGTAGCTCAAATTGCTGAAAAAGTGAATGCTGATTCTGATAGAAAGGTGTCAGAACACACAGTGCATCGCAGTTTGTTGCGTATGGGGCTGCGTAGCCGCAGACCAGTCAGGGTGCACATGCTGACCCATGTCCACTGCCGAAAGTGCCTACAATGGGCATGTGAGCATCAGAACTGGACCATGGAGCAATGGAGGAAGGTGGCCTTATCTGATGAATCACGAGTTCAAGGTGTTGACTTGGCCTCCAAATTCCCCAGATCTCAATCCAATCGAGCATCTGTGGGATGTGCTGGACAAACAAGTCCGATCCATGGAGGCCCCATGGAGGTCATAATGTTATGGCTGATCGGTGTATATATATATATACACATACATACATATGCTAGCTCTCAAAAGTGGCTAGCAAAGGGGGTGCATTCAATTATTTTCTGTTTTGTATTTGTAATTAATTTAGAACAATTTGCAGATTATATTTTTCACTTTGACATTATGGACATTCTCTGTGTTGATAAGTGGAAAAATGAAGAGGTTATTATCATAACACCAGTTCCCTGAAAAAGAAAGACAGCCATTATCAAATGGGAAGAGCCTTCTGAGCTGCCAATCATTGAAAGCATGTACCAAAGCTGCCCCCGGTGTCTGTGAAAAGTCTCCTCCTGACTGCGGCTCCCTGCCATTTCTTCATTAGGAAGGTCATCTGGCTGAGTGACCCCTGAAAAGTAATGGCTGTCTCTCTTTTTCAGGGAACCGGGGTTATGACAATAACCTATCATTCCTTTTTAAATCGAAAGACAGCCATTACCTAATGGGAAGACAATACCAGAGCTGTCGCGAGTCCTGACACCTGACTAAGCCTAAACCCACAATGACAAGGACAGCAGAGCCTCACGGCGCCTGAGGGCTAGCAGTTTGCATTACCTGGGAGCCCAAGTTTGGGCGCAGCCAGTCCGCCACGTTGAGGCGGTAGAACCTCGTGAAGGTCTGTTGACTGGACCAGGTTGCAGCATTGCGCAGTTCTTGCAATGTGGCACTGTGGAAAAGAGCCCACGATGTGGCTTGTCCCCTCATTGAGTGCGCTGAGATGTGTTCAGGCATGGGAACATTAGTAGTCTCCTAGGTGAGCCGGATCGCATCTGCCACCCAATGCGCCAGTCACTGTTTTGCAACCACCCTCCCTCTAGTAGAGGAGTCGTAGCAGACAAACAGCTGGTCGGATTTGCGGCTGTGCACAGTCCTCCGCATAGTGCACCTCAAAGCCCGGACAGGGCAGAGTGTGTGTAGTCTGTGGTCCTCATCCGATGTATGTGGAGGTGGATGGAAAGACTCCAGGACAATTGGTTGGTTTATATGGAACGCCGACAGGACCTTGGGCAGGAAGGCAGGGTTCGTCCCGAGAGTCACTCTGTCATTGCTTCCCAATAAGATCAGACAGGCTTTATCCACAGACAAGGCTGGAATTTCACTAATTCTCCTTGCCGACGTTTTCGCTACAAGGAAGGCTGCCTTGAGCGAGAGGAAGCGGAGCTCCATTGTGGAGATGTGCTCAAGGGGAGCTCAGTATTTTCAGCACTAATTCTAAGTCCCAGACTGGAATTGTGTCCCTTATCGTTGGTCTCAAACATCTCGCACTCTTCAGAAACTGGATTGCCAGGAAATGGGCTCCTGGTGAGACATTGTCAATTTCATTGTGGCATGCTGAGATGGCAGCCAGATAAACTTTCAGCGTGGATGCAGATTTCCAGTCTTCAAGCAGCTGTCGCAGGAAGCACAGGATGGTCAATATGGGGCATGACACCGGATCCACACGTCTCTCTAGACACCAGTTCTGGAAAGCTGACCACTTGTAAGTATATTGAGCCCTGGTGGAGGGGGCCCTGACCGATTGCAGCGTTTCCACAACATTAACAGGCAGCCCCAGAGACAACAGGCTGTGCCTTTCAGGGGCCAAACCCACAACTGCAGCTGTGCTGGGTTGGGGTGCCACGGCAATCCTTCTGCTTGGCTCAGCAAGTCCCATCGAAGTGGAAGCTGCCATGGATCCATGCTGATCATCTGTGTCAGCGTCGTGAATCATAACTGTCTCGGCCACCAGGGGGTGATCAGGAGAACTTGAGCTCCTTCCTGGCAAATCCTCTCCAGTGTCAGTGGAAGAAGTGGCAGTGGGGGGAAGGCATACAGCAGTTCCTGCGGTCATGGGTGAGCAAAGTCATCCACACCCAGGGGGCCGCTTCCCGTCTCCAGGGAGAACCACAGAGGACAGTGAGTCATCGCCTGTGTAGCGAAGAGGTCAACCCGAGATCGTCCCAGCCTCTTCCAGATCTGCTCCACCACCTGAGGATTCAGTCTCCACTCTGAGCTGTCCGGACCTCCCATGGAGGAGGCAGGGATGGGGAAATAGACTGCACCCTTGCTTGTGAAGGCCTGTGAAAGCAAGGCCTGTTCTGCCTTCACGGACAGACACTCGCAGGGGGTCTGCGTGGAGCCGAGCCACATAAGAGCGGTGGGCGGAGCTTGCGCTGCGGCGGCTGACCGCCGGGGAGTTCCTGGCTCTCTTATGGCGCGTGGCGTCCGTAAACACCGCACAGTGTACACATCCCCCTTCTCCCGTCAGTGCGTTCTTGGCATGCTCCTCACCCAGACAGCGCACGCATTAGTCATGTCCATCGTCCACAGTGGTGGAATGCCCCTTTCAGCTTCATCCTGGTTAGAAGATCCATCTCCAAATCGTCTACATCCAGACCCTCTACGTAAATCGACAGCTCTTGCAGCAAGTGGACTTTGCCAGATTCCTCCACTCTGATACTATCCCCCTCAATGTTTATGTCAAGGTTGTTGATGTCAAAGTCCGAGAGGTCGACACGGGAGTCCAGAGTCTACAAGGTCGGTCGAGGTTGACAGGGGATGGACGAGGGGTGGAATTCCATGACTGGTGTCAACAGAGAGGTCGAGGGATCGATAGGGTTGGTCGATATCGACAGAAGGGTCGAGGTTTCGACAAGGTTGGTCAAAGTCGATGTGGTGGTCGAGGTCGATAGCGTTGGTTTGTCGAGCGCAGTTCTCGACGTGTCGAGCGCAGTTCTCGACGTGCCGAGCGGTTTAAAGTCCGCCGACAGAGGTCGAGACAATCCAGAGGAATAGAGCGGGACAGTCAGCCGACCAGCTGTGGGGAGGCTGCTCCAGTGGAGTAGTCTCCTTCCTCTTTCCTCTCCTTACACCACTTGAATCTGTAAAAGAAGAATAAATGGTACAGGAGGTAACATCGTGCAGCAGATCTCAGTGGAGGGACCGAGGCTGGCTCTGATCGAGACTCCCACCGCACGCTTACCTCCGAAGAGAAGCAATAATAATAATCATAAAAAGAACGTAGTCTGAGCTCCGAAAAGGCAAGGAATTGATAATACTTGATAATAAAAATAGAACCAAACTCCGAAGAGCAGGTGAGCACACTTCTCAAAGCTTTAAGGCAATCGCAACCGAAACGCAATAAAGCACAATCACAGGCAGGTGAAAGAAGAAATGGCAGGGAGCTGCAGTCAGGCTTAGCAAAAGATACAGCACCACTGTATAAGAGCAACAACTGTTCAGCTACTTTCTGACGCTGGTCTGGAGACAAGGGAAATCATGTCAGTGACAGGACATCGCATTGAAAGCTCAATTTGCAGCTCCTGGACAGCAAATCCACAGGGAAAACATAATTGGTCCACAGTTTTAACTTCAGCAGGATCCAAAAGTCACTCTGCAAGCACTGTTTCAGCTCCAGCCAATCAACTCCCTGTCAGCTTGAATGATGCCCCGCCTCCAGCAATATGTTCTGATGGAATACTACAGGGACTGTTCACTTACATTCTCTGGCAATGTCCAAATCAACTTCTGTATAAGAAAGACTAATGACACAGTAGTAATTAAAATGAATAAAGATGCAGTATATTTTAGCCAAAAAGAAAAAAAACTATCTATACGTATATGTTGTTTTTTCATTTGAATTACATTGGGAACTATTTTTCTCAGTGGAAGGTTTCTGTACAGAATATGTGAATATCAAGCTAAATATAGGTTTTTAAGTTTATTAAAAAAAAAAAAAAAAAAAATACATTGTTTTCTCCCTTCTTGATGTGGGCTCTAACATTTGATAGATGACCACGACTGTAGTTATGCATCCCGAGCTGAAGGCATGGGCACTAATGAAAGTCAAGGTTATCTATCAAATGTTAGAGCCCACATCAAGAAGGCTCTATTGCTTAAATATATAAAGAGTATATGGGTCATTCGCCTAAAACGTGTACCACTGAGGGTGATCACCAGCTTGGCAATAGTTAAAAAAAAAAAAAAAAAAAAAACATGAATACATATCTTAACATACATTGTTAGCATGCATTCAAAACTAAGAAATAAATATGATAGTTTCAACAGCGAAATCCTTATCGTTTCCGTATATTTAATCATTTTTTAGATGCCATTTTGTCACATGCTTTGTAGTCATCACAAACACGAGTATATTTTCAAAATAAAATGGCTTGGGATTATTGTCTGCCACAGATCCCAATGTTGGAGCAGCGCAGATCCGGGCAGAACTGTGGAAATCTGTGCTACATGAACATGACCACAGATCTAAAGCACCATATTTAGTCAACAAATTCACTGTTCACTGTTTCACTGTGACACCTTTTTGTGCAAGTCTACAGCAGCAACACATCAGAAAGAAATGATAAATAACCCAAACAGGTAGCAAAATGTTATGTTTGGTGTGCCAGAGATTGAAGCGCATACACAGACATGGCTGAAGAATCCACCTTTAAAAATGTGATATCCACCGATTCAGACTCTCATAAACAACCACAGATGCATGCAGACATTGTTGATATGTTAAAAAGAACATATCAGGCAACCAAGAACAAGGTGATAGATATGATGATAGCTATGAAGATGATATTTTGTTATATACTTTTTCTTCACCTGTTTGGTGTCTTTGTTCCAATCAAAACCTTGGTAGGGTGGTAAAAACATGCCATTAGCACAAAATGTATATTGCTGATTATCTTTTTTCATACAGATGTCTTGAGATAAGGCATTGAATAATTAAAAAAACAAGAATATCATATATAACGACATGTACATTTTTTACTCTGGTGTAACACTAGTAGTACATGTTTAAGGAGAATGACCCATATATAAATATACACACACATACACATCATCATCATCAGTCCATATCAATCCACTGCCTGGTGAAGGCCTCCTTAAGATGTTTCCACTTGCTTCGATCTACAGCTTGTCACACCTGCAAAGTCTAATATTTCATCTTCCCATCTTTAATGTGGTTGTCTTCTAGGTCTTTTTTCATTTCTCTGGATCCATTCAATATCTTCATTTCCCCATTTTTGTTCTGTTCTTTTTGCAATGTGTCCAGCCCATTGCAACTTAAACATTTGCTTGCATCTTGCTATGCTTCTTTGGGTCATCTAGTGACCAGGTTGATCAAATACGTTTCTCTTCAGGTAAATGGGTCGATTTCATTTCAACTGCATTCTGTTTCTTCCAAATACACTCCATCCCATTTTTTCCATAATATCTACATCTGCACTGATTTGTTCTCCAAGGTAGACATAACTTTTGACTTCTTCAGGTATCTGTTGATCTACTTCAATTTTCTTAGATTGAACCAAGCTGTATAACATGACTCAGGGTTATTTTAACTCCAGGTTTCTTGATTGCATTTGAGAGTTCTTGAAATTGCAGGTCTTCAGGGGTTCTTGCAAATATGACAATATCATGGACAAGTTGTTCAAATAAGCTCCGTTTAACTTGATTCATTTTTTTCCCCAAGTTCAAAGTCTTGAAAATGTATTCAACAGTAACTGTGTCTCCTCCAAGTACTCCTTTAGAGATCTTGGTCCTGTCGTGTCTTCGTGGATTCAGATTGCTGATGTAGCATTACACTAGACATATTTAAAAGAGTTATACAGGTTTCCTCAATGTTCATATTTCTTCGAGCCCTGATGAATGAGTTTGTACGTATTGAATCAAATAGTTTTTTTAAGTCAACAAAGCTCATGCACAGAGGAATCTCACATTCTCTGCATCTTCTTCATACTTCTTGTACAACTTGAATATTATATATTGTGTTATAACCGCTTCTGAATCTTGCTTGTTTTCTTGGTTGGGTGAAGGCCAGCGTGTCTTATGTTAATATTTTGTAAATATCAGAAAAGCGGAACAATTCTACAAAAACCTATATCGTATATGACAGCTGTAAATAATATGTGGTCTCAAAGAACACAAAGAAGAAGTAGGTGAAGATACACAACTGTAATTTTTTTAAAGAAAGGAGGCAAAGAAGATCTGAAGAACTACAGGCCCATTAGTTTGCTTCAAATCTGATGCAAAGCTAGATTACAAAGAGATAAAATCCATGTCAAATCCATTTGTTATCCATCACCATGAGAAAAGGCAAATAAATCACAGATGAAAAGACATACTGTGGTGATCTTCATAAATCAGGCAATGGGTACAACAAATAGCTAGAAACCTAAATATACCACTTACCAATTTAAGGGCAATAATTAAGAAGTTCAAAAACAGTTGTACAGTGGTAAACCTGCTTGGTAGAGGACACAAGTTGATCTTGCCCCCATGCACAGTGAGGAATGCAAGATGGTTTGGGATACAAAGAATCTAAGGGCCATAGTTCGAGAATTACAGAACTGCATCTTGGGGTCTTCACGTCTCCAAATCTACAATTAGAATTTAGATGCCACCTCCATGCCATGAGTGTATTTGGAAAGGTTACTAGAATGAAATCTTTACTGAGAACAACCAAGAAATGTAAGTGCCTGGAGTTTGCTACGACATTGGTACTTGGACTGCAATGGAGGTATTATGTTCAAAGGAGAAAACAGAGCACACCAGCAAATGATTTGCCGTCAAAAGAAGGATTCGTATGCAGAAAAGAACCTCATACCTACTGTCTAATATTGTGATGGCTCTTTGATGTAATGGGTCGGTTATTCTTCCATTGGTCCTGGGGCACTTGTTAAGTTCAACGGCATGGAACTCTGTAACAGGATATTTTAGCCAAAAACCTGGTTGCCACTGCCAGGAGGCTGAAACTTGGCTTCAAGAACACATCAAAATCCAAAAAGAAATGGTTAATTGATCATATTTGCAATAGCCATCTCAGTCTCCGGGCTTGAATCCCATTGAAACCTGTGGTGTTAATTAAAGTGGGCAGTCCATAAGCGCAAGATTCCGTATTGGAGGAATGGTCTAAAAACCTTCAAATGTGTTTTCCAATCTCATTAAAAAAATATAGAAATAGGCTCAGTGCTATTATCCTTGTAAGGTGCACAAAGTACTGAAAGCAAGGGTGCCACAAACTGTGGGAAATAAATGTATAATTTTAGCATTGTGTAATTTTGGTACAATATAGTCCACGTTACAATATTACAATATAGCTCATTAACGATAGGTTGCGAATGCAACCCCGGTTATCTGAAAAAGGAAGCACTGCCCAAGGGGGAAGGGTTTCTGCACACTGCTGTAGGAACCTGATCGAAACATCACTCTATCAAAGCTGTCATTGGCCCCTGCGCTCGTCACTCAGAACAGGTCCCTTCCCACTTCCTGTTCTATAAAATGTGACATCTGTGCAGTTTCTTCCTCTTTTGCCATTTCGCCTGGACCTGAGAATGTGAGCTCTCTGTGTCTCGTCTGTGCATTAGACACCCTTGTTCAAATCTTGTGTAAGAAGCTAACAGAATACCTGAGCTTTATTTGTTGTTATTTGCACTGTAATTATGGGATAAAAGACAATTAATCAATAATTGCTTTAAAAACCTGTTGATAAAGGTGAGCAGGAAAACACCAGGCTCTACTTAGATGCACCACATAACTGTTTCCATGTGAGGTTTCTGCTGTTACTACATTAATTACATTCTGCTGTCACTACATACAGTGAGGGAAAAAAAGTATTTGATCCCCTGCTGATTTTGTACATTTGCCCACTGACAAAGAAATGATCAGTCTATAATTGTAATGGTAGGTGTATTTTAACAGTGAGAGACAGAATAACAACAATAAAATCCAGAAAAACACATTTCAAAAAAGTTATGAATTGATTTGCATGTTAATGAGGGAAATAAGTATTTGACCCCTTCGACTTAGTACTTGGTGGCAAAACCCTTGTTGGCAATCACGTCAGACGTTTCTTGTAGTTGGCCACCAGGTTTGCACACATCTCAGGAGGGATTTTGTCCCACTCCTCTTTGCAGATCCTCTCCAACTCATTAAGGTTTCGAGGCTGACGTTTGGCAACTCGAACCTTCAGCTCCCTCCACAGATTTTCTATGGGCCACTCCAGGACCTTAATGTGCTTCTTCTTGAGCCACTCCTTTGTTGGTTGTGTGTTTTGGGTCATTGTCATGCTGGAATACCCATCCACGACCCATTTTCAATGCCCTGGCTGAGGGAAGGAGGTTCTCACCCAAGATTTGACGGTACATGGCCCCGTCCTTCGTCCCTTTGATGCGGTGCAGTTGTCCTGTCCCCTTAGCAGAAAAACACCCCCAAAGCATAATGTTTCCACCTCCATGTTTGACGGTGGGGATGGTGTTCTTGGGGTCATAGGCAGCATTCCTCCTCCTCCAAACACGGCGAGTTGAGTTGATGCCAAAGAGCTCGATTTTGGTCTCATCTGACCACAACACTTTCACCCAGTTCTCCTCTGAATCATTCAGATGTTCATTGGCAAACTTCAGACGGGCCTGTACATGTGCTTTCTTGAGCAGGGGGACCTTGCGGGCGCTGCAGGATTTCAGTCCTTCACGGCATAGTGTGTTACCAATTGTTTTCTTGGTGACTATGGTCGCAGCTGCCTTGAGATCATTAACAAGATCCTCCCGTGTAGTTCTGGGCTGATTCCTCACCATTCACGAGGTGAGATCTTGCATGGAGCCCCAGACCGAGGGAGACCGAGGTTTCTTCCATTTGTGAATAATCGCACCAACTGTTGTCACCTTCTCACCAAGCTGCTTGGCGATGGTCTTGTAGCCCATTCCAGACTTGTGTAGGTCTACAATCTTGTCCCTGATATCCTTGGACAGCTCTTTGGTCTTGGCCATGGTGGAGAGTTTGGAATCTGATTGATTGATTGCTTCTGTGGACAGGTGTCTTTTATACAGGTAACGAGCTGAGATTAGGAGCACTCCCTTTAAGAGAGTGCTCCTAATCTCAGCTCGTTACCTGTATAAGACACCTGGGAGCCAGAAATCTTGCTGATTGATAGGGGATCAAATACTTATTTCTCTCATTAACATGCAAATCAATTTATAACTTTTTTGAAATGCGTTTTTCTGGATTTTGTTGTTGTTATTCTGTCTCTCACTGTTAAAATACACATACCATTAAAATTATAGACTGATCATTTCTTTGTCAGTGGGCAAACGTACAAAATCAGCAGGGGATCAAATTCTTTTTTCCCTCACTGTACAAGTGTAACCCTATAATGTAACCTGGAAAACCTGAGACTGCTGTGTTTTTTTGTGCATTTTGATTTCAAGATTATTATTAAGGCTTACATTGAATCTCAAGTCAGTTGTTTTTTAACATTTAGCCAGAGTTAACCAGATAAGTACTTCTGGAACACCACATAACCAAGGCTTTCCTCCTACTTAAAAAAAAAAAAAAATCCTAGTTTGATTTTATGAGATTCCAAAAGGTTATAGAATATGTATGTACTGTAGTTATGTAAACTGTTATTTATTTATTTTCTTCCCCCATTAGATTTGAATTATATAACTCTTCTTGGTTCCATAAGTTCTAGTGTCTTCATCCTCAGACATACATTTAAGTCAATACAAGGGCACCACGGCATATTCTGATACCCTAGGCTTGTAAATAGCCTTGTTCCTCTGCATGGATTGTAAAAGACATATTTAGAAGGATGCAGTGGGATTTTGCAAAGAATCCTGCTTGCGGGGAAATCTGCTGAATAGAGCTTTCTCTTTAAAACTTTGCACATTAGACAAGGCATTGTGTAATGAATGGTGGGGGGAAGAAAATGCCAAAGTCTTTAAAAATTGAATACATCAGTACTGACACAGTGATTTAAGTTTCATTGCTTTTGAAATAAGGACTTGTGGGAGGGCGAGGTTGTGTACCTGAATTATAGTTTAGGATTCATGAAAATAAATCAGGTGACTTCATAAAAAACTAAATATACCCAGAGAATCCTTAAACACAAATGCAAACAGGCTTGATAGATTATAAATACAGACTAAGAGGAAGGAATTCGATGACAGTCAAACCACAATTCTACCCAAGAGACAAAAAAGTATCCTATTAAAATTGTAAGATTTACCAATTATTAGAATCCAAAGGTTTTTGTGGTCTCAGGGTCATTTTAAATTGGTTTGCTGCTTTCAGGAGAGTTCATCAGCTGGTTTGTAAATCAGCAATATACCAAAAGATAATTTTGAGGAGGCTAAATCTGTACACATTGTTGAGCTCTCAATTTTCACTTAATATTTTCTTTGAAACCTTTGCTTCAAGGCTATGGAGTATTATTAAATCAAAGTCTTCATTAAAATATGTATTTACCGGTACCTAGAGTTTTAAAACCATGCATAAATATATTAAAAATCATGTTTTTTTCCACAGGTTTAATCACTGAGAAACACAAACCAAACAGCTTTTGTCGCTTGTTTTATGTATTTCCACCATTTGTAACAACAAAATGCTTTGAAAGGGAAATGAAATAACAATAAAATGAAAATATGAATGAAAAAGCAGTAGGCTGGGGGAAGTGGTAGAAGCGATTTCCTGAAATAAACACTGGATGTATGGTTAACATGGGTCAAACTCCCTTAAAGACTGCACACCGCCTTTATAAAAAAAGGGCTGCTAGTTCTGAAAACATGAAAAGAACTGTGTGACACCAGATAAGGATGGATTGTCTCTGAAGTTATTGGAAAGGGATAGCTTTGTGCCAGAATGACACTTCATTTCACATATTAATTCACCAAATTCTCAAGAACGCAACAGTTCTGACCCTTAGCTAGTGCACTAGTGAACTCTCTAATCATTACATCAAATAAAATGCCAACATAGTTTCCAATAAAGTGTTCTTATATATATATATATACACTCACCTAAAGGATTATTAGGGACACCTGTTCAATTTCTCATTAATGCAATTATCTAACCAACCAATCACATGGCAGTTGCTTCAATGCATGTAGGGATGTGGTCCTGGTCAAGACAATCTCCTGAACTCCAAACTGAATGTCTGAATGGGAAAGAAAGGTGATTTAAGCAATTTTGAGCGTGGCATGGTTGTTGGTGCCAGACGGGCCGGTCTGAGTATTTCACAATCTGCTCAGTTACTGGGATTTTCACGCACAACCATTTCTAGGGTTTACAAAGAATGGTGTGAAAAGGGAAAAACATCCAGTATGCGGCAGTCCTGTGGGCGAAAATGCCTTGTTGATGCTAGAGGTCAGAGGAGAATGGGCCGACTGATTCAAGCTGATAGAAGAGCAACTTTGACTGAAATAACCACTCGTTACAAACGAGGTATGCAGCAAAGCATTTGTGAAGCCACAACACGTACAACCTTGAGGCGGATGGGCTACAACAGCAGAAGACCCCACCGGGTACCACTCATCTCCACTACAAATAGGAAAAAGAGGCTACAATTTGCACAAGCTCACCAAAATTGGACAGTTGAAGACTGGAAAAATGTTGCCTGGTCTGATGAGTCTCGATTTCTGTTGAGACATTCAGATGGTAGAGTCAGAATTTGGCGTAAACAGAATGAGAACATGGATCCATCATGCCTTGTTACCACTGTGCAGGCTGGTGGTGGTGGTGTAATGGTGTGGGGGATGTTTTCTTGGCACACTTTAGGCCCCTTAGTGCCAATTGGGCATCGTTTAAATGCCACAGCCTACCTGAGCATTGTTTCTGACCATGTCCATCCCTTTATGACCACCATGTACCCATCCTCTGATGGCTACTTCCAGCAGGATAACATAGCACCATGTCACAAAGGTCGAATCATTTCAAATTGGTTTCTTGAACATGACAATGAGTTCACTGTACTAAACTGGCCCACACAGTCACCAGATCTCAACCCAATAGAGCATCTTTGGGATGTGGTGGAACGGGAGCTTCGTGCCCTGGATGTGCATCCCACAAATCTCCATCAACTGCAAGATGCTATCCTATCAATATGGGCCAACATTTCTAAAGAATGCTTTCAGCACCTTGTTGAATCAATGCCACGTAGAATTAAGGCAGTTCTGAAGGCGAAAGGGGGTCAAACACAGTATTAGTATGGTGTTCCTAATAATCCTTTAGGTGAGTGTATATACACACACACACACATACACACACACAAAGCTCCCCCCACCAACATCATTATTTAATGTAGCAAACTGGATTTAAAAGCAAGGACAGGATTACACAAAACTTGAAAGATGTAATAAAATAGCCAAATAGATTAATAAATACAGACAGATAGATCAATATTGCTGTAAATGCTAAGTTCTTTAAACACAGAATGTGGTATCCGCATAAGCACTAATGAGAAGCTCGGTCAAGGTAGTTAGGCACAATTTGTTTAATCACTAGATGCTCCGTTTGTTCTGGGTATTTCTTATAGCAGCTATCCTATTTAGGCACCACTTATTTATTTTTATTTTTCTCTGCCCTTGCTAACAAGTCTGTCATCTTCAATACCTACCCGTTTGTTACCTGCTTCTCTCTGAGCATATTCTCTGCCAGGTCTGCAACAGCAGAAATTGAGCAGCTATTAAGTGACCCAAAAGGCTAGTGTCTGATGGTGTGTCAGCCATTCAAATGACACACCTCTGTACATTGGCATGCCTGACTCTGAAAGTCTCAACCAACTGACACTCACAAGTACTTTCAGGGTAATTACTTTTTTGATGTTGTCCCAAGTTCTTTAGTCCATAATTCCACATGCTGGCATTCAGGAGTGAAAGTAAATGTATATTAAAACTGCATAATGGTATGGTGATGACTGGGGAAATAACACTATATCAGCAAGATTTGCCTATCAGATACAGTCTTAACACTGCATACCTGGAGAAAACAAATGAAGGGACATTCCTATCTGAAGTACATTCGCAGAATTCACAAAAATGAGAAATTATGCAATTTTTTCAGTAACTGCAAACCTTCCATAATAAAATGGCCGAATTGGCTAATTACGTACTTCATATAGGAAGAGATGGATAGCTTGTTATTAGTTTGTTCCGATTAGAAATTAGTTTTTTGCCAATATATTTTTTTGTGTTTGCTCCACCTGTGCTCTCTGCGTTAGTTTAATTGTATCTCTCTGTGCTGTTATCCCCTCGTCCGCTGGAGCGAGGAGGGAGTTAGTAGTGGGGAGCAAATTACTTTTTTCTATAATACTATAAATACGTTTTTATAAATTTTGTATTTCTGTATATTACTTTTATTGTTATTTAATAATTACTTTAGTAACTAGAGTCTGTAACGACTAAATATCCTTACAGTATATTTTGCTCATGTACACAAATAAACCTTCATTCCTCTTCATACCTGTCTGCTTTGAATGCTCTCTGATGTTGAATTACAGAAACAAAAGGATGTGTCGGAAATGTATTGGCAACCCCACTACTACAAGGAAGGGGTAAGTTCACATTGTTAAGAAGCCACCACAGAAACAAAAAACATTTTAGGTCTGCCTGCTTTTTGCTGGGATAATTAGGGTAGGCCTAAATAGACCACGGTTACTGCAAGAATAGTGACTCACCAGGCACCTACGAGCTGCCGGTGTTGTTAGAGAGAGATGTGCCTTTCCTCCAATCAACATCAGCACTCTTCTAAAGCCTGATTTATGCTTCTGCGTCTGTGCGAACATGCAGGGCTGTCGTATGCACACATTTACATAGGTGTCTGCCAACATACTTGCACGTATCTGTAATGCGTTCATAGGGGGCAGTGTCCCACTTACCAAATCAGAATCTACAAAAAATGAAATGAAGAAAAACAGACACAGAAACATGAATTCTACAGTGTGCCGTTTGTGTCATACATAATTTCATACAAGAAAGCGCTTCTGTGCACAAATACACAAAATCTGAAATTCAAGCATGAAATGAAACTTTAACATTTTGTGCACAAAATGTATTATTCCCTTCCTCATTTCGTGGACGTAATGCATACTGGGGTGTTCTTTCCATCCACGGAAATCAAAGTACATTTTACTTTTCATCCACAATTTTGCTAAGCATGAATTAAGTATTTTGTATCACAAACTGTGAATTATGTGCACGAAATGTGCCTTTCAAGGGACAAAATACTAGTTATGTGCAGGAAATTATGTATGACACAAATGGCGCCCCATGTTTTGTGAGACCTCTGCACATGCCCAGGCCAGATGAGAGGGAGTCTGTTAGTGTGACAAATACGTTTTGTGGATGAGGAGATGCATTTTAAATACTTTGATATGTCACCACATAGTTTTTCTGACCTGCTGCAGCGCCTAGAGCCATACATTGTACACCAGTTGCCCCACCACTTGCCAATAAGCACAGCTGAGAGATTGGCTGCGGCTCTCAGAATCTCCCTGCTCAACCAATTAGTGTTTGTTTGACACACAGGACCAAAGATACACGCAATGCATAGTTGAGAATTTGGAGGTGTGTGCATCGGCTCCTCTGCAAACTTCTGTGAGCTGCGCTTCGAGGTGCAAGGTTCTGTGGAAAGTGCAGGGCTTTGGGAATTTTCTCCTGGGAGTCATCTCAAATGCATTATTTTGGTCATTAAGTGAATCACACCTGTGCGTTATTAAAGGAAAGTGTGGGTAACTTGTCCATAACACTTCTACTGGAGTATGAAAAAGCACTCATTACATAATGTTCCATGGATATTTCGGCAGCTGCATGAATTATGGGCAATAAAAACTTGATCTCTGTCCTCTTAGGGTCATTTTGTACCAAGATCACCAAGTGAGATACATATACATATTAAACGAGAGCTGCTATCTGCCTTTTCTTATGATTCGCTAGAGAAGAATAGGAAATTATACATTGGTTTATTAAATCCAAATGAAGGTGGTACCATTGTGTTTGAACATGTGAAAATGAAAAGGCTGAGAGCAGACAGACCTTTCGTTGCCTTTCTGCATAAACTGCTATCTATACACATTGCGAGAACGTATTTACCCAGGGGAAAAAAAAACATATTTACATATATGATACATCTTTCATTGATGCACTTTTAATTGTATTCATAATAATCAGAAAGAAAATACGAACAAAGACTTACGTATTACTTATGGTACATCCTGAGTACCATCTAAGTATATTTTTTATACTGTTCAAAGCAAAAGGACTGTTTCATGAATGCAAGTCTAAAAGGAAGTTCTTATTCCAATACAGCTAAACTACCAGGCTGTTTTAAATATCAGTCGAAAAAAAAAACTAAATAATTTTTTTTTTTTTAAATTGCAGCGGTTTATAGACAAATAAATAAATAAATACATACATACATAAAAAACAAATGTATATATACTTAGAACTTAGAAATATTATGACAATAAAAGTAATGATTACAATTTAATGAATTGTGAGATACAACTGCCTAGCATTCTTTTCTTTTCCTTCTTCTATCCAACAAAAATGTCACACTGGAAAGGAGAGGAGATGAGAGAGAAGCAAATCTTTGAAAGACGATTGAGCTGTATTTAATGTTGCTGCTGTCCTTGAGGAGAAATGTGACATACAAGTCAGTCATACCATCCCCAGACTGCAAGGTCACTTAATGGATATAGACAATGGGAGTCATGAATTGGAGATAGAGTCTTGACAGCTACAGAAGCCACAGCAGAAAAAAGGAAGTGTATTTAGCCTTGCAACACAGCCGGCAATGGGGAGAGAATGCCAGCCGCGATTCTATGATTCTGTCCTTGGAGGCTGAGCGAGAACAGGCTGATATTAGCACCGTGCTGCAGCAACACCGTGCACAATTTTGGGGAAGCCCTGCTCCCTCTCTATTACAGTGGAAGTGGAATTTTGGAGCTTCCGCCATTAAAGGACTTAAAACGTTATCTCCCTTTCTCCTGCACCACGATCCTAATGTGCATTTTCTCAAATACACCCTTCAGATTTAATTTTCTTCTGTTCTTTAACCACTTAAATGCAATGTACATAAAGTAGAAACCAAAAAAAAAAAAGAATGACATATATCATTATTGAGCTTTTCCACTGAGAGACTATGGCACGGTTGTTTTTATTCTGCTCCACACCTGAGAGCAGAGCAGCCCAGCTCTGTATACTCTGAGCTAAAGGGACTTGCCCTAACAGCACTGACATAACGTGTTTAAAATTCCCCACAGAACTGACACAGTGTTGCAATGCATTGTTATTTTGAGAACTTTCAGCTGCACTCTTCAAGTTCAACATCACAATGAATACACGTTCACTCTGGTGAAGATGATCACATACAGCGAGCCCTGAAATTGTGTTTAATTTACATCACTGTTTAACAGCATAGCATGCAACGCAAGCATTTGCCATGTGTGATCGATGATGGTTACTGTTTTCTGGTTCATTCTGTATAAGAAAAAAATTGCAGCCAAATGTCTGATGTAAATCTATCTTAGGTTATCAGCGTATTACTTATTAATAAGCAATTTTGACCTTCTCTTGGATGAAATCGCTCTTGGACATGTATTGTTCTGCAATGGCATTTGATCCAAACACACTGACTGCAAAGTGTGAAACAATTTATAAAAAACAAGTGTCAAATGATAAGAAATGGTAAGGTTCACACAGCGAAACGAGTGGTAGAATTTCACAATGATCTGGTTTTCATTGCACATCACTTCTTGATTCCTGAAGTGTCCTATATCGTAGCTTAACTGAATGCATCTAACACCTATTTTCTAATCTTAAGCAGCAGTCAATCAAATGATCTATCCGGAAAGACTGAAATTGTCAAGTTTCTAATCATAATGCCGTATTTAGTTGTAGACCTCTATAAATGTGTTTCTTTTTAGGTATTCAGCTTTAATGCACATGTCTAATGAATATACTGTCTAGTGATTATCTTTGTTTTTTTAATCTAAAATCTAAATGGATTTTATCATTGGTTTTGATATGAAGTTGGTTACTGAAGATATTTTTTGAGAAAAGGCCAGTGCTCACAGTCTTGCTATGAAAACTTTTACTATGAGGCACTTCCTGTGACTTCTCTTAACCTTTATACAAAAATTAAAATGACGCAAATAAAAATGAAATGCATAAATAATTTTCTCAACTCGGGACGCATAACTCCAATCACAATCATCTATTAAATGTTAGAGCCCGTATTGACGGACTCTTTTTAATTTTTAATTTTATTTTTTATTTAATATTTTTAATTTAATAAACTTAAAAACCTATATTTACCTTGATATTCTGATATTTTGTCCAGTAACCTTAAGCTGAGAAAAATAGTTCCCAAAGTAATTTAAATAATACAAAAAGAAAAACACATACATGTATAGACAATAATTGTTATTTGGCTAAAATATATCCTTATTCATTGTAATTACTATTGTGTCATTAGTCTCTCTTAGTCATTCTGGACATTGCCAGAGAAGTAATGTTAAAGTTATTGAACAGTCCATGTAGAATTCCATCGGAAATTGCTGCTGGAGTCATTCAAGCTGGCAGGGAGTGGATTGGCTGAAGCTGAAACAGTGCTGGCAGTTTTATTGGCTGGTATTTCCTGTGGATGTGCTGTCAATTTGCTGTAGTTGCGAATTGAGCTTTCAAGGTAATGTCCTGTCACTGACATGATTTCCCTTGTCTCCAGACCAACGTCAGAAAGTAGCTGAACAGTTGTCTTATACAGTGGTGCTGTATCTTTTGCTAAGACGGTATATACAGTGAGGGAAAAAAGTATTTGATCCCCTGCTGATTTTGTATGTCTGCCCACTGACAAAGAAATGATCAGTCTATAATTTTAATGGTAAGTGTATTTTAACAGTGAGACAGAATAACAACAACAAAATCCAGAAAAACACATTTCAAAAAAGTTATAAATTTATTTGCATGTGTATTGATTTATTTTTTCAATTGTATTGAATTTACAGTTGGGCATTTCACCATTCCAGTGGGGATTATAGTTTGATATATTATAGATTATAGCTTGCTAGATAAGGAAGCTGATTGGCTGTTGGCACACAGTCATTTTCTAAATATACTGTATATATTTATAAAGATTGTTTCTTTCTTTTAAAATTATTTTAATGTATGTAAGCTCATGATAATATGTATTGATTAAACTATCTCTGAGATAAAGGGCTAAAATTGGTCACCTTTAAGTCTCAGTCTAACACGTAAACAACTTTATATGACACTTAAAACAACTACAGTAGACTGTTGATTATATACACTAATGATGGGGAGGAGGCCATGGATAATTAAAAATGGTGGATAACATTCATTTCTCACGAATCTCTATGCAAACAAATGTTTTTTTCACATCGGCTATCACACCTTGGTCCATAGGTTGGATAAGGGAAGTCACATTGGGTGACAAATGCTTCACGGATATTTTGCCATCTCCTGATACAAGAACAATTTAATTTGAGTGCTGGTGCATTGTCTAAAACAGACTTTTCTGAAAACTATTATCTATTTCAAAAGAAAGTGTAAGAATGGTATGTTTTACTGACATTTATATATTTATTTTTTGCCAAAGAAGAAGATAAACAAAATTAATTTCTTACTCAAAGTAGTATAGGCCACAATTAACAGAAACACAGATATCTATGAAAACAAAAAGTGTCCAAACAGTACATAAGAAGCTAAACAGATGAGAGATTGTCAGAAAGTGCCTGTAGTGGCAGAATGATAAAGTGGAAGTTCTGAAACATAATATATACTTGATATATATGTGTTATAACAAGTGCATTAAAGCAGTGTGCAACAGTATGCCATACTAACAAATATAATTACAACTATACAGATAAATTAAAGACATAAAATAGTACTGAATCATTGCACTCTTAGAGGGGGGAATAGTAGCACATTTTACGCTATAGGGATGAAAAGGTTCTTTTTCATGTAAATCTGGTTTGGTAAAATGAAAGGTGGTCATTGCTCGGTATGGACGAAACCAGAAATCAGTCGACACCCAAAGAAGAAAAGGCTTGTGAGCTCTCCTTTCAAAAGAATTTCATTTCCCAGGTGGACTCAACCACCTACACCAGCTCTCTTTCGCAGTTCACCTCGGGCTGTCTGTCTTTATTGGTTTTCAAATCATGGCTGAAACTTCAATGTCTTTAAAGCAATGAGTGTAAAGGAAAAAACAAAACAAACAAGAAAAGACCACATAGAACAATTTAGTAGCAACCTGCATGTGAACCAGAGCAGCAAACTTGATACACTGGCTTGTATTATGTTGCTAAAATGCCTTTTTCTGTCACAAATCCAATTCTGTAAATGGGTTCTTTCTTAAATTAATTCTGGCACATCTCCCCAGCCCCGAAGACCGATCTGTCAATTTATGTATATGTGCATATTTCCATAAGTATGTATACAGGTGTCCATATAGATCAAATGGAGAAGCTCAGAGGAATAAAATCCTATCCTTCAACATTTGATGTGCCTGTCATTTTCTTAAACAATTAAAGAGGAGGTAATAGATTCCATGGTCTGCCCTGAGAATTTATGGTCTTGCTAAGAAATTGCTAGTATCAACTTTACTTAAGTCTCGCAATAGACTGGGCTACCTAGCTTAGATGGGTGCAAACGGCCTACGCTTGGCAATACATTTAATAACAAATTCCATCAATATTTTCATGTGCCATCAAATTATACTTGCCCAGTAAGCAAAAGCAAATCTTAGATGAGGCTCAAAGTAGTATGGGTTCACATCTCATATCCGTGCCCACGCAGATCTCAGGAGCTGAGTTTATGCGCACCAGCCCAATGTGAAATATGGCTAAAAATAAAATCTTCCTCTTGGCACAAGT
Source organism: Amia ocellicauda (assembly GCF_036373705.1). NCBI lineage: Eukaryota > Metazoa > Chordata > Actinopteri > Amiiformes > Amiidae > Amia > Amia ocellicauda. Next base: position 16,032,535 of record NC_089854.1, on the reverse strand, counting down.
CAGAAAGGGCCGAGTCATACATCACGAAGAGCATCAAGAAGTTATTCTGCTCTGTGTGTGGTGCGGATGGTCTTTGAAAGCACATTAATCACTTCTACATTACAAGCTGGAGCTCCTCAAAGGCCTGTACCACAAGGTTCACAGTGTATTCATTATTTAACACAGCTGAGGGAAAAAAAAAAGAAAAAGTTATTTCCTTCTAGCTGCTTCAGTCTGTCTCAGTCAGGCAGGTGTGCAGTGAGAATATATTCACAACTGTCATTTCACATTCATGTTTTTAGAGGTGTAACCGATCTATTTTAAGCCAGCAAGCCACCAAAGAGCTCTGCTCCTTCACATTTCACTGGAGTGAAATTAACGTAGAATCGTCGATTTAAAAGGAGCATTTACGGGGAACATTTTTTTAAAAGCTTCACTAAACAGCACCAGAGCAATTAGACCAAGCCCCCGGTTGAGTAAGCACACACATACAAACACAGTATATACATACATACTTATATGTACAGATCATACATAGCTTCATAGTAAAACCTGGGATGTCTATGGAATTGCTTAAGTTTTATTAAAAGTGTGAAGGCCACTTTTTGATATAACTTGTGCTTTAATCTCTGATGCCCCTTGAAAAATGTGAGCCCAAAGTGTTTCTTGTGATATGAATGGAAGTAATAGGCAAACACTAAAACAATGTTGGTGGCTTTCAGTATGTAAGTTTTTTTTTTTTTTTTAGGAATAATATACAAGTCTTTAAAAAAAAAAAATGAGGACAGTTTTTAAAGAGATGTATGCTTTTTATATTGCAACCCAATACTCCCAAAGCTCTTTAGTACACCTCCTGAACTGCTCCAATGAATCAGCTGTTATGGTGCTTGCTAGACAGTTTCCCTGTAACTAAGTTGTCCATCTTGGCTGAGTGCTTATTCGAAGGCTATGTATTCAGCCGGTGATGGATCTGTCCTACCAGACGTTTGCTCAGAAACACATATTAATTCAGAATCACCTCCAAACACAAAACTTGTCCAAAAGATCCCTCTCCACTTGCCTTTCATTGCAATGCAGAGCACAGCTTCATTGCCCCACACAGCACATCTGCTCAGCATCTCTCTTAACCCAAGTCTGGGCTCAAGGGGTATTGTTTTCCTACAGCAGCTTAATATCACCTGTCTCTTGTCCCCCTTTACTCTGAGGAATCCAAGATAAAATCCCATCACTTTGTGTAAATGTCCTCACATTTATTACATGGTGTTTTTCCTTTTTTCAGTTGTGCCTATTTTTATATTAACCTGCATGGGTCAATGGGTTATTGGCAGTGCCCACTGTGGTGGGGTCCATCCTCATCTGTATATTTCAGTTAACGGAAACCCATCAAAACTACAACAAAATCTAATTACAAACAGGAATTTGACACACCGAGTCTGTAACAAGCAGAACAACTCACTGGACAGTAACACATTTATTGTTAGCTTTATATTGATTCAATCAAATGGGTATGTGATAAAAAATGTAGCTCACACACATATAGGCCTACATATCTATCTATCTATCTGTCTCTATATAGATGTAGATACACACACACAAATGTGAAATAGCTGGCTTTGGAATGCAGGTATTTTAGAAAATAAAAAAATAAAAAAAACAATTTACCTCTAGTACCTTATTATCTTTAAACCCAAGGTGTTATTAATAAAAGGAAAGCCTTTTGTTTTAAATGACCAGAATGGCGAAGCAGTGAACTGTATTATTTATGTGCTGTATTAACAATTCAAGCAGAATTCACCTTCACACTATGCATCAGTGTAAACCGGACATAAGGTCTCTGCATCTACCTTAAGAATTGTCAGTGAAGGGTCATTGTTCTTCACTATAGAAGCAGGATAAATGAACTGCTTGGTAGAAGACATGATGGATGTACCTGCATGTGTGCTTTGCTGAATATTTCTGTGTAATTGTTCAGAAGGTATGGAAGGTGTAACACTATAATTCAATCCCTTTGAAAAAGGCAAGTCTTGTATGCAAAGACATACAAAAGCGATGACGCAATGTTGCACATTGACAAAAATTGTGTGCAAAGATTTTAATGTTAAACATAGGCGTACATTATCAAAAGTGGAACAAGTTGCAAAGCACCGAGAGAATATATTCCACATCGCTGTTGCAAAATCACTACACTATCAAAAACGACATCTATCCAGTTGAAAAGATGGGAAATCTCTGCCTGCAAGACAGGAGTGGCTGAAGAAGCAGGGTCTTTACAGAAATACAAGTTGCAGCAGTGAGATGAAACAATAAATGTACAATTACAAAATCAGACAAGGTACAGAAGGGCCTGGGAAACGAGACTCCCTTTGAAGAAAAGGCACTTTAAGATAAATACTGAATATAAACAGAGCCCTTGGCTGCATTTATAATATCATAGTACATTATCATCTTTTAATACATCCTGCTGTGTAGTTGTCATTATTAATAGCAGTCTGCATTACATTAAACGTCGGACAACCCCCTATAGAAGTAGGTGGATGGATGGAAGTGAAGTAAAGGGGTTTATTTGGCCTTAACCCTGTTGGATGAGAGAATGAGGATAAGTGTGGAGACTGGGGATGCGGAGGGATGTTTTAAGAAAGAAGGAGCATGGTTGTGGCACCATGGGCCGGATTAAATCAAAACTTTGACCCACCCGCTAATAGACAACTACAGAACTGTACTCACTTGCGGCTTCATTTTCACTAAGATGACACTTTCTTCTAATCATAAATGTAACTGCAATGAAGTACAGGTTTGTAGTTTGCTATTAGCGGGAGGGTCAAAGTTTTGAAAAGTGAGAGAAAATGCAATAAACTCAGTGCAGACTTGCATACTGTATACTCAATTTTAATTCAATAACTAAACTATGCAGCATTAAATTACAGACCTTTATCACAGGCCAACATGGAGGTTTAAGTACCAATATAAAACTAACTTCTCTATAATTAAAGTAATAAACAGAAAGACTAATCATTCGATTCCAGAACAATTAATTATTTTTTACAGTCATTAACTTTTCAATCAATTCCTAGATGAAGGACATAGTTGTATTCCTCCTTAATTTGATCATTTTTAATATAAAAAAATATGTTTTAATATTTCATAAATGTATTTGCATATTTATATATGGTGATGTTGGCAGCAAATTTGACATAATTACATTAGCTGTACTGAAAAAACAATCCATTAAATAAATTAAATTAACAATCAATTCTTGAGCACTCATTAACAATTCTATGAGCTGTATATCTGCATAAATATGTGCATGGACTTTTATACAACAGTCTACTGATCCCTTAAATTATCAAAAATTCTCGGGTCAAACACCATGACAAATTATGAAAAACTTTCAGAAATATGCAGGACAGCAGAATGTTTTGGAAACAACACTTCTAAGAGCCAGTAGCTATATGTTACATATAAACATTTATACAGGTATGTTCCTTTAGTTTCCTCCATCAATGTTTCATGATGTGACGGTTAATCAATTAACGGATAGCAAAAAAAGACTACATCTACAAGACCACGGGATTCATCTTCCTCACAAAGTCAAATAATAATTTCGTTCAGTGGTGCTGTAACGATATGGTTCTGTGTTCACTGGCACACTTTGAGACGGGAGAGGAATTTCAAGCAGCCTTTAAATGGAAAAACATTAACATTTTAATCAGGCATTATTTAGACTTGCAAAATTGAGTCCCATTGCACTGAAATAAATACATCGAATAAAGACTCATAACACATATGTATTGGGCTTCTTTACTTGTTTGTCATTATAAATACGATAAAGTCTGTTTATCTCCTTTTACTTATTAATAAAATACAAAATACAATGCAGTGTTACATTCATTATGTTTGCAGAATTAGTGTTTACAATTATGATTTATTGCATCTGCAATTTATAGCAGTGCAACACGTCTGAACTTTGCAATGGTGTAAATAATGCCAGACTAAAATGTTAATGTCTTTCTGTTTAAAGGCTACTTTAAAATCCCATCCCGTATCACGGTGAACACAGAGCCATACGGTCACACTACCACTCTTGTAGATGTAGTATTTTCTGTTATCCACTAATTCCTAAAACTCACATCTTGAAACACAGAAGAGCCATGATTGATGCAGGTAATACTTTTAAGTTTTAAAATTTGATAAAATTATAGAATGGAACAGAAGAACAACAGATACTTTACTGTTACACTCCTACAAACACATGAGAACTGTGCTAGTTCCCCTTTAAGTGTTGCATGAAGATGTTTGACAACCTTCACTTAATACCTTTGAGTGAAAGGTATCCTTAGGTGTTGAAGTTAATTATAAGGTATTTAATTAATTCAGTCTCAGTCGCCCCGCCACCTTTACAGAAGTCTGATGCAAAAATGGAGCAGAATTAATGGTCTTCTCTTCTGAATAGTGCCAAAGCTGTGCTTGCTACACACATATACACTAACACTTTAGCAGATACTGAATGCACAGCTGCAAATATTCACACAAATTGATATACCTTCCTAATTGAGAAATGTAGGCTTGTGCTAAAGAAGTTGTCTTTGATAGGTGACAGCTTTGAAGCTCTATGTTTCACAATATAGGCCTGTGCTCATCAAAGCACGACAGATAACACTTCCACGATGGTCTTCACAAGGCCAGACCCTCTCACTGACAAATGGGAACACAGCAGGAATCAGACAGATGGCTGCCCTGCACCACACCCAAAGAGACTCTAGCACCCAATTCCAATGGAGGTCAGCAGTGTACTATTTTGTAAAAACAGACATTCAAGGTACATTATATATTCCATAAACAAGGACAGCATTTCCAAATAAAAACTAGATTCTGGTAACAGAAGCTTTAACTAGCTTCTTCCTCAGTTTGATAACAAACAAGAAAAGGTGACTTAAAACAAAATTAATGATGCTAAAGTAATTCTACCCCAATACTAAATCATGCACATCATTAGCTAGAACAACAATTGCACTATTTGCATATTACATGCAATGCAAAATTAACATTTGGTAAGGGAACTATTCAAGCCTGCACCCACAAGCTCACAAGCTGCACTCCCTGAACGACCACATTTTTTTTTTTTAATTGTACACTCCCCCGCTTTCCATGAACCCTGCCCGGTCAACGATCTGCTAGCAATGCTTTTCTCCATCCTATCTTTCCAAGTACATGTTGTATATTTACATTTTTAATAAATATATAACTTCTTTGAAAAGAAACAGCCTCAAGGCAAATTCACTCAGATCAGACTCGCCGCTAACCTGAGTTCGTATTAATAAGGTATTGCATTAACTTAGGTATCAACCCGGTCTTATTTTCAGAGGACATGACCGCTATGGGTTATATATATGGAGGTCACTAGATAAAAATAAAAATAAAAAATAATATTAAAATTATTATTTCCTATGATATCGATACAAGGAAAAATAAGCCACACTCCAGTTTTAAGTCCTAGGCCAAGCGAAAGTACTTGCACTGACAAATTAAAGGCAATTTGTCCATTGCAACTTTCTGCTGTATCTTAGCATCAGCATTCATTCACTCACCAAAGTGTATGTATGTATTTAATGACATGGTGATCTGCCAGCTCTCACCAGGATGATACAGCACACATACAAAAGCTCCCCCCTGTCTGCAGATATCACAGAGGTGGATGGATTCCCCAGTGCTACACTCAAACAAGTTTCCATTCGGCAACTCTAATGGTATGTGTGCCCTAACTGAGGGGCTTCCTTTAGTGAAGAAAATAACATAGGTAGACAGACTCAATAGTGTGGGTAAATTAATGGAGTTACATAAAAATGTATGAAAGGGTTGACAGACATGATAGTTTTGAAAGACATGGTAATTTATTGAGACTCTTAGTATGAATAGGAACACCATACGATCACTAGATTAGTGCAGAAAATACACTTAAAGGCAGACAAATGAATTGTTAAACTGGAAAGGAATATACAGGAACATTTAAGTGACACTGTATATAATTATTGGCCTGTTTTCTTTAAGGAACCACTGAGATCCTTCCTGTGTTTCTTGTGAGTTTAAATATCTGCATCATAGTGCCTTCTGTTGTTTTACACTGTTTAATTTAAAAGTTGTCTAATTAAAGGTGACCTTAATCAAATAACTTTCTTCGGGGACATGGCACAGTGTTGCCACCTAATCATCTCACCACAATAAAGTTGATTAATGCACTGACTGCGTTATTTTGTCTAAGCCTGGATAATGGCACACTAAAAAAAAAATGAAGTGTCTGCCATTTGCATCAAGAATGTCATTACGTTCTAACAAAATGAAAGAACACAGCCCATGGGGAGAGAGAGCTCTGTTCTTAACCTTTGAGAATGTGGGCTAAAATAATCAAATTTTCTGCCACTGTCCAATAAAAGAAACTCCTGTTTTCATTTGCCAATCTTTTTGGGCATCACCTGATCAAAGCTGTCAAAGACTGTTACCTGTAACCATAAAAACAATAACATAAAATCACTAGGAAATTAATGGATTATACTTATTGCACATTCTACAAGCTTTAAGTTACAGCAGTAGAGAATTGTGTTGTGTGTGTGTGTGTGTCACAGATTTGAGGGAGATGTGAGAAAGGGTTAGACAATTCCCTCAAGGGCAGGTGATTGAGCTAACAGTTACCACACTGTAACTCACTGTGTATTAATAGCTTCTGGTATAGCAAGACATGGCAACAATCTAATATTCTGTGAAGTGCCGGCACAAATATACAATGACTGGATTCCGCTCATTTAATATGCACATTAATCAAACTGCTTGTGTTTACTACTACATTATTCAAGCCACCTTTCAAAATAAACCAGTCCGAATGACGAGTAGCAGCATCCTGTTCTGTCCAGGTGTCTGTATTATGGGAATCATGAATCACAGATAAGAGGGTTAGGAGAATTGTGCTCATACTGACTGGCCAATTTCTCTGCTCTGAGGCTTCTCTGCACAGAAGGTGATGAGAGGGACAGAGATGGCTGCTTCAGGGACACTGTACCATGGCTGTGATCACATTCTACAGCAGGTCAGTTGGATAATCAGCTGCTAAAGCATGGCTAATCCCATAAAGACACCCCAGGAATCCCAAATCAATTGCACTGGCAAGGGACGGACAAGGAAATTCACAATGAATTGACCGCAACATGCTGATTTACATTTTTGAGGGATGCATCTTTTTTTATTAATATTTAAGAACTAGTAAACATCTTATCTGTGATATGTAGAATATTCTTGAATTGCATTTTCTTAATTAGTTGCTTAGTGAAACTAATTCTAAAGTAAAAGATAGAAGTACAAGACTCTTTATAATAAATTATATCGGTCAGTGTTATATCGGATTTATGTCCTGCTGAGTAAGTAAACACAGCGGTGAAACAGTTAAAAAAATGGATTACTAATCGAATTCTGGTAACTTCCCAAAGACAAAATTAGCCTACAAAAGTTATGTAATAAAAATTACAATGGTGAAAGACCAGATGAGTGGGGAATTTCTGTCCTGAATCCAATACCCAAGAAAGGCAACCTCTTGGGAAAACTGACAACAGATTTCGTCAAGAACAATCAACAACCTTGCATATTCTCGCACTTTGTAGAATTGTGGAAGAACTGTCAAACTACAAAATGGATGCTATCTTGGTTTTGTATACTTCTGAAAAGGTTTTGATTAAATCGACAGAAGAAAGATATTCCTAATTCTCAAATCTAACAGAGTCCCACCAGAAAGCCATTAAAATCATCTACAAAAATACTTCTACACTGGTCATCACACCTGAAGGCATGACTGATTTATTCTCAGTTGACACAGGAGTTTTACAAGGTCACTCTCTTGCTCCATTCCTAGTCATCATCTGCCTGGATTATGCTCTCCATACACCAATCCATAACACTGACAGTTTCACTCTGATACGATGTTTGAGTAGTCGCCATCCAGCCGATGTAATAGCCGACCTTGCATTTGCTGACGATATTGCTCTTCTGGAAGATACACTGGAACAAGCCCAAGATCTGCTAATAAGAGTGGAAACTGCCTGCCAATCTATTGGCCTATATCTCAGTGTCACCAAGACAAAATACCCCATTAACTGGTCCATGACAGAACAAATTCATTCCTTAGATGGTGCGCACATTGTACTAGTTTAGGAATTCAAATATCTGGGTGTGTACACAAGCACCAGCTAAGACATGAAACTGTGTATCAGTGAGGCCTGGAGTGCAATTCCACTCTCTACACAGCATCTGGAAGACACAGATAATGAAATAAACTAAAACAAACTTGTTCAAGGTTACAGTAGAAACCCTACTTTTGCAGGGGTCTGATTCCTGGACATTAACAATCACTCTCAGTAAAAAGCTCAATGGTGCATAAACTCAGATGCTAAGAACTATCTATAACATCTTCTGGCAGTCGCATCCCATGAACGAGTCATTATATGGCAAGCTCTGGAGAATAACAACCATCATCAACCACCGTCGACTAGCTCTAGCAGGCCATGACTCACGACATGATGAACCAGCAGGCAAACATCTTCATTGGTCCCCCGACTCCCAGCATCGCGTTAGCCACCCTATCGCCACCTTGAAGTCATTGCTTCAACAAGACACAGGTCTAACCGATGCTGAGCTAGTTACCATAATGAAGGATAGGGATTACTGGACAACGGACTTTGTGTATGCTTCACCTGTTCCCCCTGGAATAGGATGAAGGAAGGAAGGATGTCCTGTTCCTACACAGGAAACATTCTGTGGCTATAGCAAGTGTTCACCACCACCTCCACCAAACCCTGCCCCTCCCCGCAACATTTTCTTGACAACCTGTCATTTTGATGCATTTTAATGAAGGGAAAAAAACAAAAAACTTTAAATTTACACAACCTAGTCCACACTTTCAATGTGAGAATAAATGAGGGGGTGAAAAGGCAAATCAATGAAAACATAAAAACCCATGAAAGTCGTCATTAGATATGTATTTGCCCCTTTCTCTATGACACTCCTAAATAAGCTCAGGTGTCACTGATTCCCTCCAGAATTCACACAAAAAGTTGAATATAATTATTTTATTACCCCTTTTGTTATAACACCATTCACCTAATTAGTTGACTATGACTTATCATGTGAGCATCAAGCAGCATTACTGAAAAGGACTACTAAATATTTGTTACAAAGCATGCTCTGGCGTAAGCTTCGAGGAGGCATGTTTATTAGCTTTAGAATATCTGACCTCTGCTTCTACTGCGCTAACACAATTGCACAGGTCAGGTACCCCAGAGCCTGTTCGTAATGCATTTTCTGAAGTCCAATGTTTACATCCACTGTTTTCAATACCGAGTAAGGTGAGCATAGAATACATCGATTGATAATGTTGTGGAGAACAAAGAAACAATGTCGAAGGTTCAAAGTCTAAAACAGCATTAAAAAAAGGATTGTACAGTACATCCATCTACCTGCTTCAAGGCACCGTGATCAATCTGTGTTTGATCTAGTTTTGGAAAACAAAATCAGATATGACGTTTTGGTTTGCACTGTGAAAATAAACACATTTATAGCTGCAGCCACAAGCAACACTCCCTGCTCTGAATTCAGCTGGGATCTTTACCACTACTTGTTAGGATAAATCAATGTTCAATAAACTTTGAAAAGACAGGTATAATATTACAAACAGTTTATTAAATTAAATAAGCTAGGGAATAACCGTTTCAGGTGAAGAATGGACTTTGTCTTTAACTGTTGATGTGAATACACAGCAACTGTTCAAGATGACAAATACAAAATACTTTGAGAAGGCAGAAAAGCATATGGTTGTACTATCTGTTGACATTGTGATCTGAGACTTCACCGTGGACAGTAGTTCGCATTTAAATGTCAAGCAGGGAATTTGAATTAACATTCCGGAAAATGTGATAGGATGCACTTCAGTGAATTTTGAGTAGCATGGGAAAATTAAAAAAGAAAACCAGATGGAAACAATTGTACTTTATTTATTTATTTATTTATTTATTTATTTATTTGAATTAGGTAAAGAAGATATGCCTCGGTGTATTTTATTAAATTGTATCATAGTCATAACCACTTGAAATGACATCATAATCATAACCACTTGGAATGACATCATAGCAATAACCACTTGAACAGAACATGAAGCAAGCTTTTAAAGTTAGGCCAGTGCTCCATCTTCTGGAAGGACAGCTTGCTATTAATGTAACTGCATCTTTGGTCCGTTATTCAGTTATTGGTTATAAGCAAGGAATACAGTATAAACATTCACTTATAATAAATGTTTTACGTTTTAGAACACCTCAATTTTTAATTAAATGTACGCAGTTTAATGTCTAGATGTACTCTGAAAATAAGGCATAGAAGAAATAAACAATTGGAGATAAAGAAATTATGGATTCGTTTTGTAACCCCTTAAGCTGACAAACCCCTCTGGTACCCTTAAAAGAACACCAAATCCATGTGCTTCTCTTTAATCCCACGTATATTCTTCACTGTTGTCACATTTACGCACCCCCCCCCGCATCCTGAAATGGGGGGGGTGGTGGGTGGATACTTGGTCTGAGTAGGAATATAAAATTTCAGAAAATATTGACTATTATGACCTATTCTGGAACCAGACAGTCTACTGATCAAAACAAGACCAGCCACATTGTAGAAGCAACACACACCCGTAGAGAGCTCAAAATGTCAAAATGGAAAATTCTGTTGACAGTGTACTAATACACAGTGATTTTACATAATTGCATCTGAACTTCTCTGTGTTTGATAGAACGTCAAATAATATATACAAACCATGCCAGGAAAATGCCCCCCACAGCATAACAGAGCCTCCGGACCCCCTCACTGTAGGGGTCCAGCACTCAGGCCTGTACTGTTCTCTTGGTGTCGCCACACATGCACTCACCCACTTGTCCAGAACACGAGCCATTTGAGCGTCTTTGTGACTGAAGCTCCTGCCAAATCGTGCCCAATTATGACCCCTCTTTCAAAGTCACAAAGGTCCTTTCCTCATGCCATCTTGATCCAAAATCGAGGTCAACAGGGCCTGCTCAGCACTGTTATACATGCCACCGAGCATGACAGGATGTTAATTACTTAATTGTATCATGCAGTACACCTGTTTGGAGGCATCTGCATTCCTTATGTTCCTCCACTCATTTATTCAGGTATTTCATTTAATTTATCACCCTTCTGTATATTTTAATGAAAAAATCTGTTTGATTTTCTCTCACATTTACACAAACTACTTATGTTTAATAAACCAAAATTTGTATCAACATTAGTAAGTAAGTTGAGATTTGTTTTTTTGTTTTGTTTAATATTTAATTAGTAGCTTAATTATAGATTAAATCAAGGCATCGGCCTTCAGAAGTAGGCTACTTGCCTGAAACCATGGCACCCTTAAAAAAATAAAAATAAACATACATAAATAATCCCTTTCTATGAAAGGCAACACATCCCTGACTGAAATGCTTTCCAAGAAATTTTGAGAAAATATAGGGAAATATTTATAAAACATATCTCCTTCTCCTTATTAGAGAAAAAACACTTTGAGTAAGAGAGTCAGATCAAATCTTTCACAATGTTACTTGAACAGTTCCTAATTATTTATGATACTGGTTTCAAATGTATTATGAATATAAGTAAAATACAATATATAATACAATATTAAAATAGTTAATATTATATCGATGAAAACGGACCAAACTACGACGTGTATACAGTACAGTACTTCATAAAGGTAGAGAATAAAAAAATATTTTTATTACCTGGTAACTTGGACTTCAGGTTCAGAGCTCTAAAGAAATCAATTAATGATGGCTGTTCGACAGGTATTGTTATAGAGATCAGAAATAACATATTTGTGAGCGTCTTTGTTTTCAGAAGATGATTTTCTTTAGACTTTATTGGCCAAGCAGAGTGTGCTCCATTTCTGCAGAAATCCATGGCACATTGCTCTTTTTTCTGTTTTTATCCAGTTTCTCCTTGCTCCTGGGCAGTTCCAGGTGTGGCCATCAGTGGCCCTACCAGATGTTTTCCATGTAAAGTTCTTTGGTTGATGTTGAGGCCCTCTTAGCTGGTGCCAGCCTTGGGGCAGACTCCCTTATCACTCACTGCTCTGCTCCCTTGAAATGGTTTGGGTATACATAACCCCTCCCCCTTTCGGCAGTCTTCACAAGATAACGACAGGCTTTCAATGCAACCTCTGTTATCTGAAAAAGAGAACACTCTCAATGCAGTGGTGTAGGTTTGGTTTCAGAATTGGGGGGACGCATCCACTATGCCTTTGGAGTCAGACACACATTATTGGGGGGGACGCCTATGGCTCAATGGTTGCAAGGTCGCTTGAGAGTTCTGACTCACGGTAAAGAGGAAGTAGTAGTCCATGGAAGTTTTCATATGAGGTACCATGGTAAGCAGCTTAACCCCCACTCCCATTGGGTTTGTTCTCTTTTTCAGATAACTACAGTTGCATTTGCAACCCATCATTTTATAGTAAATTATTTTTTTCTACCCATTTATCAGCATACAGTTCAGTTTTTGAAAAATAAAGCCCATTGCTTATTCTGTGACTTTGGCTACTGCTTTTATTTATTCTTGTTGATTTGGAAACAAATATAATTTCCAGTATCGAGTATCATTTCGGTAACGAGTAGTGCGGTAATAAACCCAATATCAGTATTGTCAAAAGTCAAAATTCCGGTATCGTGACAACACTGTATTCTTACAAATAATGCTGTTACAAATTATAATGTGTGCTAAATTAAAAATAAGGATCAATATACACATTTAATCCGTCACTATGACTCCAATAAACGTCAGCTGATTGTGGTAATCATAAGTTATAAAATTACCTACTGCACATGTGTCAGGTGTGATCTTAAGATAGCGCTGATGGTTAACACAGTCTCTGTACCAATTCCTGGCATAGTATCTTGACTATAAGCAAGAAATACAGCAGTACGTCTGCATCAGCATGTCAAATTCCATTTCTACCAAAGGCTAGATTGGTATGCACAATCTGATATAAAAGTGGCAATTGTTATGTTCACTTACTCTTTATTCAATGCAGTTTTTATTTTTAGTGATGAACTGTAATCATTCCTATGTTATAAATGGAATTACATGATTAATCATCGGACTGTGAGCTCACTGACAACTGATTGCGTATCTCTGCTTTTCATCTCCTGTGTTGCCATCTTTGCCTCCTGGTCTTCCCGTTGCTCTCCTGCGGGCTGATGGGATTTGAAGTTCTTTTGATTAGATTTCACATGATACGCAGTAAGCTAAACCTTGAAAGGGAATCCCCTCTGGCTTTATACTCAACACTGCTGATCTGAGTGGAATTTGGCACACAGTCTGTTGAACTGAATTTAGACTTTTGCTTCCCTCAGCTGCGGCTTCTTGAAAACTTTCCACACTGCACTGTTTGAAAGGACTGATGTCTTCATTTAAAAATTATTATAGTGATTTATATAAATAACAGACTTACCAAGGTAGAGAAAATATAACTATCATTACCAATAATAATAATAATAATACAGGGTTCTACCAGTATGACAGGGGTACAGCATGGTGCTGTACCCGGGGGTATGGAGGCAAAGGCAGGGCAGCCAGTTTTGTTTGTATGGTAAAGCCAATTGAAATCCATCAGATGTTCAAATGAATTAACATGAAAAGGCTGTCAATCATACCTTTGAGATTAAATACAGCAGAAAGGCTGGGACAGAGCCACCGTTCCACTGGGGAGAGTCTTGTATATGTCGGATTCCTAGTGTTCTCATCGGTACCACTAACTAAGTTGACCTTCATAGATAAGATGGGTACAAAATACACATGGAAAATTAAATATGTCCTCCCTCGAGAAAAATACACAAAGCTTTCTAAAATGTAAATAAAACAGATATACCAGCTTACACACATTTTTGGGTTATTTTTTGTGAAGAAAAAAAAAACTTTCCTATTTAGTATTTATTTTACTTCTTTATTGCTTCATAACCACAGGCTAAAACTGTTAAGGTTGTCATCAGTGAACTGTCCCATATTAATTCTTTCTTTGCAAAATTCTCTGACATGATTTGTCGTGCAAGAATAAATGATAAGCTGAGGGCAGAGAAATGTATGCATGCATGTCTCAGAGGACATAAAAAATACTGTATTTTTACAGTTCAAAAAGAGAAAAAAGGAATGAGAATAAAATCATAAGCTAATGCATAACGCATATCATTTTAAGCGCAATTAAACACCTGTTACTAGAAAAAGCTAGATAATGGCTAAACTGTATTTGCCTGCAGGTCCTTCAGTCTAACATGATTTGATCAATCTACATATGGCAACAGGAGAAACACAACTACACTTAGCAGGGGAAGCTCTTCACAACCAGCTGAACCATCAAATATATACTAACATGTAAGGTCTGGGTCAGAAAATAGGGCTGGAGGTGTTACCTTACCGATCGAGAGCGGGGGCAGAGCGACAGCAAGAACACTTGTATTTCAAAACAGTTTTTTTTTTTTCTTCGACATTCATGCATTTGTTTAGCCAGGCGGCACCGATTTCTGTTGCTGAAAACCCTCTTGTCCAAAAAGACAGTCCCTCCTGCAAAGACGACTTGGATGTTCTGGTCCAAGAGAATAACACCACCTACTGGACCATCAAAAAGCATTGCCTGCAGTCTTCTCTTCCATTAAATGCTTCCCATCCAATTATTAACAAAGCTATATTTTTAGCTACTTTCAATAAATAGTCATATGGGCCAGGCTGAGGCAGTGGTTTAACTTGGGTCCTTCAAGAAAAGCTGCTCGCCACCAGAATGAGCATGATGGGTAGAATTGCCTCCACACACATGCAGACAACTGTCTTGTTCTCTTGTTCTTGTGAGATTAGGCTTGAGACAACAAAAAGGGATGTCGCCATTTTACTGAACTATACTGTGAACTGTACAACCCTGATGCTTGTCTGCCATTATGATATATCTTTCACATCCCCAAGACAGCAGGATGAGAGCTGCAGGGAGTTAGGTTCATTACCGACAGACGATAGTGTAGTAGAGGTACAAACAGAGATAACCTTTTTTATTTTTTAAGTGAAGCATTCAAAATATCTCACTGGTGTTAAACAGCTGGAGACACTGGTATTGTGAAAATGTAAGTGATAAAAGTCACATCCCTGTACACCACCAGGGGGAACTGCTTTCTATTGTTGAGGTGTATTAGAGCCCTAGAGTGCATTTTCGAGGCTGGTAAACATTTCCCTCAATGATTGGCATAGCCAGCAGTGCCTGCTTATCAAGACTCAGTGTTTCCTCCACAGATTTCCCTGTGCGTTTCATTACATCGATTGGGACTTCACTTTCTTTGCCAACAGCCCCTGGAGCTGTACAAGACTGACTGTTTGTGCTTCAGAACCCCCTCCCCCCTTCATATCCCCAATAGAACATTCAACATCCAATAGTTAATTCCCTCCTTTTCTAAACAGTTTAGGTCTCATACATATACACAGAGGGATGCAAACAGCTTCATTTTATCCTCAATTAATGAAAATTCATAAGAATTGCATGTGTTTTCTATTTTTTCCTTCAGAAAGCTGGATTGTAAAATACCTCATAAAGATGGATGCTTATGCTGATCCAGGCAAAGAGCTATACTAGCATTTTTTGTCCTTGATTTAAATTGTTTGCTGTTGACACTGTCCCTGCACAGCTATCATTTAAAGGAGATGTCGTCTAACATAATGTGATTACACACCATTGTACTGTTAGTCACAGACCATGAGATTGACTTTTCGACTCTCTGCACTGTTACAAGTCAAAAGCAGATGGATGTGCACAACACCCCCACCCCAAAAAAGCTGCCTACCATCAAAGAGAAAGATTAAATCAATGTTATTGTGTTGCAGTAGACATCACAAAGGGTAGCTATCATTGCACCAGAACTGCAGATTTAAAATATTGCCAATGACAAGAACAGTGGCTCGCCCTCTGTTACTTATGTGGTCAAATGATATGATTAATCAGATTAATTGAATTTTTTTTATCCTAGCCCCTACCTGTTTTACGGTAGTTTAAATCTTGCTGATGTTTGTTAGTAATTAATTGTCTTTTTCCTTGTATCTTTTTTGTTCCCACCTTAATACTTGTCAAGTTAATTGCCAACAATTCTATGACATTTCTGTCCGTTAGTGATTCCACTGAAAATATTATGAAGGCTATAGCATAAATGTGAAGACCCTCACTTTTACAATAAATATTGCTAGCCATCCATGTAGCTCTATATTAACAAGTAAAAAGTAAAAACCCACCAAGGAATAAATGCCCCTTTAAAAACATCATCTGAAAAAAGGGGTTGACTTGGAAATGCATTCCATGAAGCTAACATTTTAAGTTTTAATATAACAGGACGTGGGACATTAATTAATGGTTGCATTTTGAATTCCTCCACATGCAAGGGAGTTTCCTAAACATTTGTAAAACTTGGTGTGTCATGTTCTGCAGGGAGTTAATTTTATTCATTACAATTCTGTGTTATTCTTATTACATTGGTAGATCCCCTTTGAATATGTGCTGTGTAAACCACATTCTCAATAAATGTTGTTCCTGATCTTTCTTGGAGAGGTTAATTAAATACCTCTGATCGTTAGTTATTCCGCTCTTTAGCTGAAAAAAAAATGCTGCTTGAATTTGCACTGATTGCTCTATTTAGACACTCTCATTTAGTCATGCAAATTTTCTAAATATTTAATTAAAAAGCAAGGTGTGCAATTTTAATTAAATGATTCAGCTAAAATTATAACTCAATGGGATGATTGGTAATTTAGATTATTTTAATTAAAATTATAGTTTTTTGTGTTGTTTTTTTTGCACTTATGTTTGTTAAATGACTCAGAAGCAAACTATAGAAATTCCTTTTTTATATTTTGCTTGAAACCTCTTGCTGGACATGGACATTCACAGATGTGGCTTTTCACCCTTCTTTTCACAATGCTGAAATCAATATAATCCTACAAATAAGTGTTCTGTAACTTAAGTGCGTAAATGCCCCCAAGCGGACAGGTCACTATGAATAATCGAATACTGAGATCACACTGCTGTATGTTTGATCCGTCTAAGAAAATCAGGGTTCACTGTCTGGCTGCTGAGCCCTGAGCTGAGGCAGTCTGTGGTTATGCGGTATATATTCACATAAAAATACTATACAATACTTTCTGATTTAATGCTTACAGTCACTTAGTACCTCAAAGCACTTTAATCATAAATTATAAATATTGAATAAATTATACAACAGAGAGATTGAAATGGTAGTCATATATACACATATAAAACAAGTTATTAAAAGGGACAGAGAAGAAGTGGAAAATATCGAAATTGATGAGGTTGTGGAAGACAGCAAACTGAGACCTAGCATACAGCAAGCATGCAAAAAAAGTTTTAGCCTGCTTGATTGTAACACTCACATAGATACATACATGCACATTTTTAATTTAGTATCTAGAGTTTATTGTAGTTACAATATTGTAGTTAGAGTTTGGTTCATTGAAACCTGGTGACCTGGTGGTCATTTTGTCACACGTTGACCAGTCTCTTATAAAAATGCCTGTATGCAACTCTTGCAATGTTGCCA
This sequence comes from Amia ocellicauda, assembly GCF_036373705.1. NCBI lineage: Eukaryota > Metazoa > Chordata > Actinopteri > Amiiformes > Amiidae > Amia > Amia ocellicauda. The sequence continues at coordinate 16,014,893 of NC_089854.1, read as the reverse complement.
CTGGCCTCTTGGCAGCCTCTCTGATCAGGCTCACTCTTGATTGGTCATCCAGGGTGGGAGGGTGCCATACACCTTCCACTTCTTAATAATCATCTTGACCCAATAATCGTCTTGCTCCAAAAGATATTCAAGGCCTTTGATGTTTTTTTTAATTATTCCCGGAGTTCATTTGAAAGGAATTTTTTAATTGGCAAACGCCCTTATCCAGGATGATTTACAGGTCACAAGAGCAATACAAAAGTGCAATCCTGGGTGCTCATGGTTGAGTCTTTGCTTTGGAATGCACTACCCAGCAGAGTCAACCTACAGGATCTGCTGAATGTATCCTGAAATCATGTGAATCCCTACAATTTAACACAGGTGTGGGGTAGGATGTGTAGAAATATGAGAAAAAAAAAAACAAAAAAAAAAACAACAACATTATGACCACTGACAGTTGAAGTGAATAACACTGATAATCTCGTTATCATGGCACCTGTCAGTGGGTGGGATATATTAGGCAGCAAGTGAACATTTTGTCCTCAAAGTTGATGTGTTAGAAGCAGGAAAAATGGGCAAGCGTAAGGATCTGAGCGACTTTGACAAGGGCCAAACTGTGATGCCTAGATGACAGGGTCAGAGCATCTCCAAAACTGCAGCTCTTGTGGGGTGTTCCCGGTCTACAGTAGTCAGTACCTATCAAAAGTGGTCCAAGGAAGGAAAAGCGGTGAACCGGCGACAGGGTCATGGGTGGCCAAGGCTCATTGATGCACGTGGGGAGTGAAGGCTGGCCTGTGTGGTCCGATCCAACAGACGAGCTACTGTAACTCAGATTGCTGAAAAAGTTAATGCTGGTTCTGATAGAAAGGTGTCAGAACACACAGTGCATCGCAGTTTGTTGCGTATGGGGCTGTGTAGCCACAGACCAGTCAGGGTGCCCATGCTGACCCCTGTCCACTGCCGAAAGTGCATACAATGGGCACGTGAGCATCAGAACTGGACCACGGAGCAATGGAAGAAGGTGGCCTGGTCTGATGAATCACGAGTTCAAGGTGTTGACTTGGCCTGCAAATTCCCCTCAAATTGGATCTCAATCCAATCGAGCATCTGTGGGATGTGCTGGACAAACAAGTCCGATCCATGGAGGCCCCACCTCACAACTTACAGGACTTAAAGGATCTGCTGCTAACGTCTTGGTGCCAGATACCACAGCACAACTTCAGAGGTCTAGTGGAGTACATGCCTCGACAGGTCAGGGCTGTCTTGGCGGCAAAGGGGGGACCTACACAATATTAGGCAGGTGGTCATAATGTTATGGCTTATCGGTGTATATATATATATATATATATATATATATATATATTGTCACGGTCTCCCCATCTCCTACCTTAGTTCACCACCAGAGGTCTCCCTCTCCCGAATACTAATCTAGTGCTTCTCCTTTCCTCTATCCAGCACAACCAGTTTCTCCACATTCTTTCCTTCCAGGTGCACCTGTTCTGTCTTCCTCTTTTACCATTGGCTAATCACTCCTTCACCTAGTTCAAACCCTCTCCCCTATATAGTATTTAAACCCCTCTGTTTCCCAGTATAATTGCGAAGTCTTGCATTCTCTCCTGGATCAATTATGAGCATTGTTTCTTGATTGCCTTACCTTGTATATTGACCTCTTGCTTCCCTCTCTCGTTTACCCCTTTTTGGATCTCCCCACTAGCCTGTTCGCTTGATCGATTGACCTGGACTGTCCCTGTTTACTCTCTATCGTTTATATATATATATATATATATATATATATTTATTTTACTGCATTTCAATTCCAGGCAACAATAGGTGAAAAATGTACTTTCTATAGTTACTGTATAGCTTGCTAAAAGTCATTATGAAATAGACTGAATCAGAACTCGCTATTTTACAATTTAGATTTGTCACCAAAATACCTCTTGAAAACAAAGATTAATTCCACTCCATATAATACTAAACTATGTTCACAAAACTAGTCTAATAAAAAGAGTTGAGGTCAGAATGTTTCTATGTGGTGCTCAAAACTCACTTGGCTTCATAGCTTCCAGTTAAAACTGTCTAGTATTATAATTGAAATTAGAGCAAGGATATGGACCCCATGCTAAGGTTAATGTAATGACAGAACCAGTGCTGCTGGAGTCCAGCTTTTTACTGAATGTGACAACGTACATGTATTAAACATTGATTTCTTATTTAAATTCAGCCTTACACAATAACAAAGGAAGCGGAAGCAAAATCGATGGAGATGGATTTTTTCTTCCTTTGAGTTACTTCCAGAGTCTTTCTGTGGCATCACAATGCATTTAGGGCTACAAGGTGACCAACTGTCATCAACCAAAGGCTCAGACAGCGCTCAGTCAATGCATTGGATCAAAACGATGTGCAGCAGTCAGACGGCCCCAGTGAGCATCACAGAATGTCTCTGGGGGACAGCAGGAAAGCTCGGCCATTGGCTAAAACCCCCCACTGAAGCCAATTTCCAACCCACACACTGTCTGCTGCATTTAAAGAAACTGGAGGGGGTTGATGTTTGTGGTGATTGGGAGGAGGGTGAGAGGGGTGGGGGGGCATAAAGCTCTTAGCTCCTTTAACACGGAGTCATATTTTACTCTGAATGGAGATGACATGCACACACAACACACACACACACACACTGCCTTCCAGTCGCCCACCAACTGGCACAGCTTATAAGAACGGAAATAATAAACTAACAGAGCAAACTCAAGGGCCCTGGTTAGAGTTCAGTGATTTAATAGAAGTCTAAATCTGAGCAAAGGTTACAAAATTAAATACTTGAGCTCCCTGTCCAAACCCTAGGGTTCAAAGTAGACAAATGTGAAGGAATTGCATGTCTGAAAATAAGATAGGGGTTTGTTTCATGACCATCCGGGGGAGGGGGGGTGGGATTTAGATTTTGATGAAAAATGCTTGAACATTGGAAATCAAAGCCTTTAATTAAACCACTCGTCAGTTGCTCTAATGCAGACGGACATCACACAAGACAACAGAGCCGGGTTGAGGAATACAAAACCAATCATAAATAAAGGACCTGAACACATAGTGCACGTCTTGTCCATTTATGTTCTTGTTTTCTTACTTATAACCAACTTACAGTCTAAAAATACATAGACCTTAAATGTATGTGGTGTAAAAAAAAAACATAGAAAAACATGTGCTTTCTGACACGTTTCTGTGCAGAAATATTTCGGGCCAACTGAGGATAAGATAATGGCATCCCATGTCTGCTATAGATGCACATTGAGGGCAAAACACAAAGTGTATAAATCTTGAATGAGTCTGTGGGCATGAAAGTCGACAACACCATACGCCTTGCATAGCTGCTTGTATAGCCAACAAATTGATTGTGAAGCATGAAGTTTCATCAGGCTTGAACAGACAAAAAAAACAATCCCAGGAAACACACAAAGAAAAAGTTACCAAAAGAAAGTCATCATTACAGCAGCAGAGTAGTTCAGGCACGACACTGTCAGTAATTTATTATACCTGGCTAGTTGCGCCAGACCATTTGATGACACAATATGGGAATACCATCCTCTTGGAAGGACAGAACAACGGGAGAAAAATTAGGTAAATCAAGCCCTCTATTGCTAGGGGTTTGTATGAAAATGCGGGTTGAGGAAGGTGCAGTAAACCTGTTCTGTAATCGTGCAGCTGTATGTATGTTCAATGTGCCTATGTTTACATGCAAAGACCTTCATGAATCTGAATGAATTTGTTCCAATTGAAGATTATGAATTAACTGTTTACATACACCATCATAAGGCAGTCTGTTTGAGGTATTTGTTTATATGTACAATGGATGTAAATCAGAATACATTGTTTGCACAGGTGTAGAGCACCCTTTAGTGTTAAGGTTACTACGACACGCTGTACACTTTAGATGGCGAGAACAAGAATTAATGTACAATTTGATTTAAATGATTAGCAACATTTCAATTATTTTCAAGTCTTTCAAACTTTGTAACATAAATGTAGTTTCCACAGCAGACCAAGTTTTGCCAGTTGCCATGTTTCTGGATTTAATTGCGTGACATAATTAACGGACACACGCTGAAAGAACCCATAGTTTCCGACTGAGAAACTAGTCGCATTAAAGCATTTACATGGTTATTCTTCCATTTAATCGATTATCAAAGGTCTAAACCACCCCTTTCATTCAGATCGAACTTTCATTCAGAATGAGCTCAATTTGATTAGTCTGTTCCGATTCAGGTGTTTATATGAGGGTATTGTATTCTGATTGAGCTATTAGTAGGATTACGAATGGATTATTGGGCTCCATGTAAACATAGCCTATGTTTGCAGTCCTTTTAAGCAAGATTTAGTTTTGGTTGAAAACACAAGCGTGAACCTGAAACGTAAAAATCAAATCATGGACATTCAAGAGAACTATCAAAATGTGACAGAAAAGAGCAGGACAAATTGCTTTATATTGATGATAATGATTATACATTAATTTATACAAATATGTAGATACATGACATACTTTTCTCAGAGCACTGATGTTCAGCTCCTTTCGATACATCTTTTTCCTAAGCGCAGCAAGCACGAAATAGAATATCCTTCCTAAAAACTAAATAAAACCGACGACTCTCTTAAATATCACAAAGGACATTAATTCACTTTTCCTCACTAGATAGTTAGAAACACCTAAAGCAAGGACACAAAAACAGAACCAGCATTACAAACAAAGGTTAAGCAATAAGTTCAACTGGATTTGTATGCATCTGCTAACTAGAATGGTCTTCCGTACAATAATAGATATGAGACCACTCTTAGACAGCACTTTGCCCAAGGCTGAGTGGCCCATGCATCAGTCTGTGAGGCTGCATATATCACATGCTGTAAACATGTATGTGCTGCTGGCCTGTGACAAAAGCAGCACAGGGACATCTAGGCAGACCTGGAGGCTACGTTCAGTGATAGCTGGGCATACAGGGTCTTTATCACTGCAATGGCTTCAATTCCTTCCAATTAGCACTATTCTCTCTGACATGATCACTGGAGGTTCAACTATGTGTATGAGGAAACTTTTCCCGACCCCCTTCTGCAGACATATATTTCAGCTTCTCCCCCTTTTAAACCCGACTTTAAAAAAGGGGAATGAATGATTCAAGAAGCAGCTGGATTCAGTCCACTTTGACAAAATGTCTCCCGTCCCACGCTCCTGCCTCAGATCTACATGAATATGTATCGAGGTTGCCGTCATCCATCTAAAGTCCTTTCATCGCTGCCAGGTTTCAATTGCTCTCCATTCACGTGCTTTATTATCTATGGGGGCCCATCCTTTGCCTTTTCCTTGGTTCTCATCATCACGGAGCCAAGCACCCACTTCATCACAGCCAGTTTACCTGTGCATTTATCTGGCTGTTGAGGTTTTGTGACTCTTGTACTCCCGACTTGTTCCGTTGTCTCAGGCCAAAGCTTTCATGTATTCACAGCGCACCACACCGTGTGATAAGATACAGGTATCCTTCATTCATCAGCAACACAATGCAATTTGAATTCTTCATGCTTTCAGAAGCAACACAAAGGCAATGTATTGTATACATAATTAATGCAAATAAGTACACTGGAAATCCTGGAGTGCAGGGGAAAAAAAATGCTTGTGCAACGAAAGTGACATAAATCCAAGCCATTAAGTTCAGTTAGTATCATTTATTTACATTTATTTGTTTAGGTATATATTATGTTAGGATTTAGTTTACAAGTAAAATAAGGAAACATATACAAAAATATGTACCAATAATGCATGTCTCTACCTGGTTGACTCAGCTACTTCAGCTCGCAAAAGACTCAACTACAGAATGCATTTGCTCCCACACTGCACTGGGTAGCAGCAAACAGAGGCCTGTTTTGCGTGGAAAGGGGAATGCTGGCCAGGTTTCCCAAGGGAAGGTTTGGATGACACAGCCAAAACTACAGAAGAATGAGATTCACTCTGCTGAAATAAAGATTTCAAAGACAGCCTGCATACCCAATCTATCCAGTGGATGAAGCCAGGAACAGACTAAAACAAAGTAAAACCACACAAACAAGAAATGTAAAACTATAGTAACTATAACTGGACCAGTAGTTGCTGAAATGTAGTAATAATAATTATAATAAAATCAGACCTGTGTCTGACAATTCAATAGTGAGGTTTTAGTAACAACAGTATCTATAAAAGTCTTTACTTCATTGTCTGTCACGCATTAGAGGGAGGTAAAAAGAAGATTTTTTTGTGCAAGTGAGCAAACAGCAGACACACTGCACTTTTTGTGTGTCATCTCTGATCTCAAGGTCTGCACGTTCTGCCAGCTCTGTGAGCCACCCAGATCACCAGTGCCCTCCTCCTCTCCTCAGTGCACACTTGTTAGTGTGAGCCGTCCCTTTGTGCTCCGATCAGGCAAGGCATAATCATACATTTAGCTGGCCTCTGTCAGCAATCAGATGGAAATACTGTAGCAAGTCTCCATCTGAAAAACCTTACACCTGCTCTTCGGAGATAACCACAAAGTCTTACCTGAACAGTGGCCTAAACACAACACTACCATGTGTTATCCCAGATTAGAAAAATACATACTAAAGCCAGTAAAAGATTAAGTCAAAGACCAATATACATAGATATAGACAGGTAAATACACGGACACATAGACATACAGATAGATTGTGGTTGTGAAACAGTATTTCCTTATTTAGATCGACTCAGGCAAATAATTAAAAATGATTGTAGCCAGTTGTCTTCATTGACTTTCCTGCATTTAAGCTGTCAGCTATTTCCAAGTATGCAAACAAATGAAACTGACTATTTGATTAAAAAACTGTTTTGCAGTTCATTAGGAGTCTCAAATAGAACCAGAGGTCATGAGCAAACACACAGAATCCCTCTCCTGTCAAGTGAATTGTTTTCTCCTTTGTTCCAACCAAGTGCTTATTTATCAGCACAAGATACTGCTGCTGTTTTTCAGTTCGTAATGTGAATCATATCTGCAAGTGTTATCCTTAACCCCTCATAGAAAACACAGTCTGCATAATCCAACCATAATTGAATGCAGGTCTTATAAATATACATATTTACAGTAAGATTCATTATATCAAACAGCTTTGTCTAAATCAGCTAGTTTTTCACTATGCCCACACTTGCTCTACAACAATGCTCAGTATTGCTTCAAATGAGTCACTTGAAACATTGAATAGGGAATTAGATGACCATGTTTAGACAGGAAAGATGCACTCAGTGTGATTTTCAAAAGGGGCCAAATGTGAAGTTGGTTGCAAAGTCATTTCTTAAACCTTATTCAAGTCACCAAATAAAACTCCATTCTAAGGGTTTATATATAATGCATATCCACTTTTAAAAACTCAAATGATCAGGTTACATATATCAGGGTTTAAAAACCACTTTGCTAACCAAGTTCTTATCTTGCTGCTTTTGAGAGTCTCTTAACATGTGTTGAGCTTTCCTACTTTATGACGATATTCGGCAGCCTAGCAGAGGGTGGGAAGGAGGAAAAATAATCTCTATTCAGTCAAACAGTTATTATTTATTTTTTTAATTCCAGTCTCCGCATCCCACTGAAGATTATCATGCAATTCCTCATGTGAAGTGAATCAATTTTCACTTCATTTAAATGGGGCTACTGATGTACCACAATATTATAAAGCTGTCTGTTTGATTTGTGGGCCCATCTCTCCAAACACACTGCGTCCCCCCACGTCTGCCATTTTTGATTCGGCTTGTTCTATTACAATGGAATTATCGCTAATTGAAATTCTGTCTATGGGGCCGCTCGCTGCTTTTGATTTATGTCTGTGAAAGACATCTGAAGATAGTGCTGCATAAGCGATTATCTTATCTGCAGATCTGGCACACAAGTGTGTTAGTGTGTATGCGTGTATGTGTGCATCTCTGAATGCAAAAACAAATCAAGCAGTTTTACCTGACATTAAGCACCTCTGTTGTCTGGAATCAGCAACATATATTGCAGAGAGATGCTAGTAACCCACTTCTGTACAGCTGTCTGGGATTGCGTTTGCATCAGTTTTACAAGCATTCACTACATTTCTTTTTACCCTGTAGTAAATCTTAGCCTCCTTAAGACCCATCTGCTTGGATCACACCTGTAAACTATTCTAACATCCACTCATACATTTATTTTATTCACTGCAATGTATAGATGAATTTGTACAATGATGCTGATACCATTGTACTGTAAAATGGTATAGACACAGAACAAGTTTAATTGAACCACCAGGTCACATTGGATAAAGGCATTTGCTAAATACAGGTAGTCCTCAAACAACATTTCTCACCCTAGTGCTGTTTATACACTACTACCACTAGCACAAAGCAATAAATTAGAGATATTGGAGCAATATATGCTCCAAAACTGCCATATTGGTTCAGTTTGTTTTGCCTTAGCCAAATTATATCTCCTAGAATCATCTCCATGACATATTATGAGCTCTTTACATTGCCTTAATCATAAGGTGGAATATAGTTATCATGTCAGTGTGCTAACAGTGATTCTAAAAGCAGGAAATTGATTAATTTGAGTTCAATTAGACGTGATAGCTCAATTTAATCTTCGAACAGAAATGTGGATATCCAGAGAGCCTTAGGTCTCGAAGTGGTTTGCAACGTCTAAAACCTACCCTTTCAGAACCTATCGAATCTGGTTGGCTAGGATTTGTTGCCTGTCAGCTTCAGCCAGTGAAGCACACTCACCAATCCACCTAAGCCCCCCCCCACATACCCCTCAGTTGACCGAGTAATGGGCACAAAAGCACAAATATGCACATTGCCCCTTTAAACTGAGAAGTGTCCCAAGGGTGCAAAGATGGCTGCTCAGGTTAGGAAGGCCATACATACATGAGTAAGATGTCTTTTGAAAACCTTGGGTCTCTTGTTACAAAGAAACCATGAACCATGTTTCCGTGTTTTGTGTTTTTTCGTAGTAATTTGAACTTTAGTACTCGAATCGTAGGTAATCTGAGAAAAATAGATTTAAAATAAAGTTAAACATTTTTGTGTTTTATATAAATTTTGTGTTGGTATTATGTATTTGATTGATATTCCGGGAACATAATCTGGACATTTAAATGCATTTCTATGGGAATATGCGTTTACAAAAACTCAGTGATTTCAAAGATCGTAACTATCGCATTATTTGTTATCTGTAACTTCGTATTATTATTATTAAGGTCTTAAAGCAAGTTTTTGTGAATGTCAAACATAATATAATATATCTTCTGTCAGAATAAAAACATAAAAATAAAACAAAACAAATACACAAACAATAAACAGAATTTTAACTTTAAACAGCATTCAGCTCAAGAGCTATTAATACATTGAAACAGAACTACAACCAACAACATGAAAAAGCAAAGTGAAATTAATGAGTTGATTATGTAAGAGGAAAAATAAATCTGCAGCACTTTAAAGCTTTAAACAAACCTCCATTTATCTCTGCTACAAATCTTTTGCCTGATTATTACATTAACGCCTTCGAGATATTAATCACACTTAAGTCTTTCCAAAAGAAACAAGGCACTTTCTAATTAGTTGTTACTTGTAATTGACCCCTTCCATAACAATGATGACCTGCATCAATTAAATATTATTTAATTAAATCACCCATGCATTGCATGCCTCCCACAATCTACAAAATATATGTATGTCTTCCTTTGGTATACTGCTTAAGCACTGCTCCCTTACCTTAAAAATTTGACAATTTTAACTAATAAACTGTGCTGTGCTGTATTCTGAAGTACTTTAGCCAACAGCTAATCTATACGAGGGTCTATTACTCAGATCCTAAGCCTTCTGATGTCAGAAAGCCTCCTGGGACCCCACTTATGTACTGAATATTACATGCTCCTACAGACTCAGTGTAAAACAGCTTACAACTGTGAGAAATGTTCCTAAGAGGGTGAGCACCAGGGAGTGCAGCCCAGGGACACCAGTCATTCATCACTTTGGGGAGCGACATCAGCTGTGGTTATAGTGCGTGGCGTGACATGAATCTCAGAGCAGGCAGTTTCTGAGAGATGCCAGCCATGCCGAGAGATCCTGTTCACCTCAGAGCCTGACAGTCTGCACCGATTGCTCAATCTCTCCCTTCCATACAAAGTGCTGATCATATGCATACTTCAGCAGGGGAACTGGCATGTTTTCCATTCTCACCACAAACACGCACTCAGATGAAGGCTTCTATTATGAAGGCATACCTGCTGATGTCAATAATTTAGATTATACATATATCTAACATTGAGGTTCTCTTTTATTTTCAGGAGGGGTCACTAATCCTCTTTTCCAAACACAGATTGATGTGCACAGTCACACCCTCCTTGATTTTGTGAGGTATACCGACTCCAGAGAAATCTCAGGTCTACTAATGCACTGATCTGCAACACTGCACCATTACAATCGTGCCTGATGTTTATGTACAAACGCTGCATCATCGCTACTCCCAGCACACCACATCTAAAAACTCTTCCCCATGCTACGGGGGTAACTTCAATAAAACCAAGTCTGTGAAAGAAGTGAAGATTACAAAGTGCCAAATAAAACAAATACTTTAAAATACTTGCACCAAATATTTAACACAATCTGAAATCTCACTTTCTGTTTGTGATCAGTCAATTCTGCTTTTGGCCTTTGTATTTCAATATTCGATGTGTGTGTTTTAGTTTTAACAGTTGCAAACAGTTTTTATTTTTCACTGATGCTTACTTCTATCACAGAGTTGTTGCTAATCTTGTAACCAAACTTTAGCCACAAAATAAAATTGAGAAACATAATTATCTATTCTCAATTAAAGGCATGACCTTGTTCTTAGTCTTCCCATATGTAACGGGTGTACATTACAAGGCATTCAAGACAGAAAACAGGAGACACTTCTTCACATAGAGAATCGTCACAATCTGAAAAACTCCCCAGCGATGTGGTTGAAGCTGAACATTTGTGAACATTTAAAAATAGACTGGATAGGATCCTTGGATCACTCAGTTATTAATGACCACCAAACGAGCACGATGGAGCGAATGGCCTCCTCTCGGTTGTAAAGTTTCTTATGTTTCTTATTAAAGAACACAACTGGCTATTGTATCGATGATGGTATGTACTTATTGATTTGTTTTATTATTTTGGTTGTAAGGTGCTGCAATTTCCTGATGTAGTGCTAAATTTCCATAATTATTTGTCAACTTCCACTTGCCTCAGAATCGATCTAAACAGAAGCCATTTAAAAAAGTACAAAATGCCTTCATTGTTAGCATTACTTTGTGGGCTGTTTATTGTCAGAATAATGTTTTGCTGAGCAGAGTTCAGCAGCTGCCCAGCTCCTTGTATGCCAACAGAATGGATCATTAGCACTGTGTGGGAAAAAAAAAAAAAAAAAAAAAAAATATATATATATATATATATATATATAAAAAAAAAAAATCAATAATTGTTGTATGAAACAAATCGATAATTTCATTTAGTCCACTATACATAAAAGTAAATAACATTCCTAAACATATGCCATTTACAAACAAAGTGAGGGAACAGAACACAACCCTTTTGCTACACATATGGAAGAAGTAGGCCGTATAGCTATGGAATTTTCTTTCATTTGTTGCCTATGCATCTGGCTCGAAATCTGCCCCTCTTATGACCCCAAACCTTTGACTGAACACAAACAGGCAGTAGCTATGAGCAAGAGCATCATTTTCATTGTAAATAGTGAACTCAAGAGAGAATGACTGACTATGTGCACTACTGCACCCATTAAAAAGTAATTCATGGTGACCTCCAACATTAAAGGGTTTAGCTAAGCTACTGCTGGCAATGCAATGTACTCATATATCTTATAAGAATCCTTGCTTGTTTTAATAAAAAAAGACAACAAAGCTGGATCTGGATTTTTAAGCCTTTAATATTTAAAGTTTCTAAGGAGTACAAAATATGCCTTGTCCTGTTAGGTACGGAAACTGCGAAGAACAGTGACACCTGCAGAGACGACAGAGGAATGCTTTCACAACCATTTCCTGGGAGGAATATGGACTCTGATTGGCAGCCACTGGCACTGGTATATCCCAAACATTTGTGATGACATACAAATATAGTATGTAAATATAGTAAAATATACATTTGCTTTCTTAGACATGATTTTGGACAGCAGGCTCTAAATATAACTTAGCATAACCTACCTGTATAAACAGTATGTGCCACTACGCAACTAAAAGAAATCCGAATTACAGAAATACTGTGGAAAAGAAACTAGACATTTTTTTTTTTTAATGAGGCATATTAAAACAAGTGAGGAGCCTTAAGGTGATAGCATTTAATATATCCACAAGGAACCTATATAATGTAAAGTCCAAAGACTGAATAGGCAGTGCAAAAACTGTTAGATGTCAGACATTGATATTAAATTTCACTTCTAGATGTGCATCCATTTAACATTCAAAAGCCGCCATTAATATTTGATGCTTATATTTAGTATTCAATGTCTGCCTGTTTAAATATTTTATATTTCTGTTTAATCCACAATGCTTGCAAGCTTAAATTAAGGCTGGTAGGGCATATTGCTCTTTAATGTGTTGTAAAATCACATCGACTTATTGTGTCATTTTCAGACAGGACTACTGTTTCTAAATGTGTGTAAATACTCCAGTCTTTTTTCAGGATATACAGATTCAGGGGTAATGTTAAAAGCGACAGGCACTGTGACTTATAGAAGATGTGTAAGTTTGATTTATACTGAGAGATGAAAGGGATATTGCAGCAAAAGTAAGCTCTTCTTGGAAATGAATGTTTGCCAGTTTCCGGATATCAACAGAGAGTCCAGGACTAACAGCAAGAAAATAGCATGTCTACAAAGAAATGCATGTTTTATTGATGTTGCCTCTTTCCATAAAACAAATGAGTTTGTCTGCCACCTAGAGGAAAAACGGTAAATGAAAATGAGAAGAGAACAGCAATGAATACAAATCAAACACACAGAAAATGTGCCAGTGACAGCCTTCAGCGGTGTGGGATGGATCGAGCCTGTATAAAACTACTTCAATGATTACACAAACACACTCCTCATAATCAATAGCTCCAATCACTTTTATTTTTCCCTCCCATGCAAGTAAAGGGTCAAGGCTGTTGAAAGACACCCGAGACCCTCGAAGCGGATGAACTCGAGGCAGAGATCACTGGCCTTGTATCGAATGAGAAACCCAAGCTGAAGGGGTTAATCATAATCGTGAAATGAGCTGCAGACCCTGAAAAGCATGACATACACTCACCTAAAGGATTATTAGGAACACCATACTAATACTGTGTTTGACCCCCTTTCACCTTCAGAACTGCCTTAATTCTACGTGGCATTGATTCAACAAGGTGCTGAAAGCATTCTTTAGAAATGTTGGCCCATATTGATAGGATAGCATCTTGCAGTTGATGGAGATTTGTGGGATGCACATCCAGGGCACGAAGCTCCCGTTCCACCACATCCCAAAGATGCTCTATTGGGTTGAGATCTGGTGACTGTGGGGGCCAGTTTAGTACAGTGAACTCATTGTCATGTTCAAGAAACCAATTTGAAATGATTCGACCTTTGTGACATGGTGCTATGTTATCCTGCTGGAAGTAGCCATCAGAGGATGGGTACATGGTGGTCATAAAGGGATGGACATGGTCAGAAACAATGCTCAGGTAGGCCGTGGCATTTAAACGATGCCCAATTGGCACTAAGGGGCCTAAAGTGTGCCAAGAAAACATCCCCCACACTATTACACCACCACCACCAGCCTGCACAGTGGTAACAAGGCATGAAGGATCCATGTTCTCATTCTGTTTACGCCAAATTCTGACTCTACCATCTGAATGTCTCAACAGAAATCGAGACTCATCAGACCAGGCAACATTTTTCCAGTCTTCAACTGTCCAATTTTGGTGAGCTTGTGCAAATTGTAGCCTCTTTTTCCTATTTGTAGTGGAGATGAGTGGTACCCGGTGGGGTCTTCTGCTGTTGTAGCCCATCCGCCTCAAGGTTGTACGTGTTGTGGCTTCACAAATGCTTTGCTGCATACCTCGGTTGTAACGAGTGGTTATTTCAGTCAAAGTTGCTCTTCTATCAGCTTGAATCAGTCGGCCCATTCTCCTCTGACCTCTAGCATCAACAAGGCATTTTCGCCCACAGGACTGCCGCATACTGGATGTTTTTCCCTTTTCACACCATTCTTTGTAAACCCTAGAAATGGTTGTGCGTGAAAATCCCAGTAACTGAGCAGATTGTGAAATACTCAGACCGGCCCGTGTGGCACCAACAACCATGCCACGCTCAAAATTGCTTAAATCACCTTTCTTTCCCATTCAGACATTCAGTTTGGAGTTCAGGAGATTGTCTTGACCAGGACCACACCCCTAAATGCATTGAAGCAACTGCCATGTGATTGGTTGGTTAGATAATTGCATTAATGAGAAATTGAACAGGTGTTCCTAATAATCCTTTAGGTGAGTGTATGTGCAACAATTAATTTAGAACATATCCACTGCTCGCCCCACTTCCAACTACCACCCCCACCGAGAGTACTGAATTGAGCCGTCCATAAATAATAAAGAAGCTTCATGGCACTCGAATTAGAAATTCAAAGCAGAATTAGAGGAGAATTGAATTGATCCATGGAAGACACGGAGGGATTGATTGATTGATATCTAGGGATCAAGACAAGATGTAGCTGACTGTCAGCAAGTCCGTCGTTAACTCTTTCGGAGCGCCGGAAACTCTTGCGGTAAAACATTGGATCTGCATTCCCGAGAAATGACTATTGATGTGTGTCAACACTGGGAAATCTCACAGGCTTTATTTGTGCCATTTCAGCATTAATAGACTACAGATACAGAGCATGGCCTTACTTGTATGCTTTTAGTACAAATTACAAGCAATATGAACACAGTGGGGAAAAGAAGAACGTAGAAAATGATTTGTAGGTTTGTTTTTGGGCAGTTTTATTTTTTTAAATCAGACAGCACCTGGTACTGTATAATAATGGGGACTTAATCACAGCGTAACAGAATGACATGTGTACACCTAAATATAGACAAGACGCCATCCTCTAAACTGTGCACAACTATTATTACTATCAATTAAGCAAAGTGAAATTAATACAAGAGTGATTTTAATCCCGGCTGGGAGTAATTATAATGCCCTGAGCTGCATGGTAATGTGACTTGCATCTATTTTAGTCTTATTAAAAGCCTCTTAAATCTTACTGGAGAAATGCACAATAACTCATAGGATTTGAGGGAGACTTCTACTGGGAAAAGATTACTGCTGTATTTCACTTTTCTCCTAGTGATTCATGCACAGATTTGGTCCCTGCTCATTTTAATTGCTGGTGCATCCCCCCATTCATTTATCGAGCTTCCTCCTGAAAGAAAATAACCTGCTCAGCGAGCTTTACACAAACCTAATCTGACATTCTGAAGTCGTTTCTTTGGTCTTTTCCTATAGGACTATCTTTAAAAAAGGTATACAAGCTTACAATGAATTGTGTTGTGCCATTCCTTGTCAAGTGTGGCAATATTCCAGCCCATTACAGATCATTCCACTCAGGTTGAGGTGACCTCTCTTGTTCCTGTACCATAAGCTAGACTCCGAGTGAACATTTTAGACTACTTTAAGAATAAAATGAAAATTTTAGCTTGTTCTCTTTACGAACCCGGTGGGGAACAATCAACATTCACAACCAAACACACAAACATGCACAAGATATATAAATATATATGTGGATCTTGTTTCAATGTTAAATTTGCCTGCTCAGTGGGCTCAGTCTAAGTAATTATAACTGTGAAGTAAAAAAGTCAATTTCCAGATAGTTAGATGTTAGATTAGATGTGAATAAGTATTACGTTACACTTCAGCATCAACAAGAGAAGCTTGAGAAAATGTGAGGTAAAAGATAGATACACTAACTGGTTTATTTGGTATGGTGCCTATAGAAAAGGCTTTTTGCTATCAAATTCTTGCTAGCGTAACCAAAAGCAAACCTTACAGTGGATTTTGTCAGATGTTATGCTTAATATTGGCAAAACAAAGAGTTGTCAAGCTCCATTAACTTCTCATATCCGTTGGTAAACACACAAAAAAAAAACACTGTGACCTCTGAGTAGAAGGCAACACATTATATCTGACAAATAACAGCAGCTTAAGCAAAGTCAATTTCAGCATCTGGATTCGTCGATCACATCCCGATATTTTGCTCGTTGCAGAGGATTCCCATGAATGCCTAAATTAATTAATCACTCGGGCAGACCATTCACTCCATTTTTAGATTGGCATGGAGTTCTGTTTCTGAATCAGCAAATGTTAAATCGAATGAATCACCACTACACCCCTCATATGTATACAGGACAGATTAACACACTGCACTGCCAGTCCATCCTATTGCATTGCAAGCTCCCTGGTATAGAGAGCAGGCAACTGATGCAGCCACTGGCAACATTTGGAGGCTGACAGCTGCTTAGCCTCATTGCAAATGGCAGAGCTACGGCACAGCAGGGAGGACTACTGCAGCCCTCACTGATAACAGCAGATGCCCACAGGTAGCCGATAACCAACAGGGGGCAACAAGCCAGGCTGTCTCCCACCCAATCCATGCAGTATGTGGGCCAACTGCACAACCTGCCCTTTGGGATTCCTGGTCACAGATGGACTCAGCAATATCTGTGCCATAGGGCTGACTCTGTGCTCCACACTCAGCTATTAACCAGTTCAGCCACTCAGCGGCCCACCCGTTGCATTGTGCCTGCATGCATGATATACTTTTGTATAAGTGCACAAAGCACTGTCACATAATAAGATGTTTGTGTGTGTTTGGCTCTGTGTTTATTGTTCTCCAGAGCAATATACACTCACCTAAAGGATTATTAGGAACACCATACTAACACTGTGTTTGACCCCCTTTCGCCTTCAGAACTGCCTTAATTCTATGTGGCATTGATTCAACAAGGTGCTGAAAGCATTCTTTAGAAATGTTGGCCCATATTGATAGGATAGCATCTTGCAGTTGATGGAGATTTGTGGGATGCACATCCAGGGCACGAAGCTCCCGTTCCACCACATCCCAAAGATGCTCTATTGGGTTGAGATCTGGTGACTGTGGGGGCCAGTTTAGTACAGTGAACTCATTGTCATGTTCAAGAAACCAATTTGAAATGATTCGACCTTTGTGACATGGTGCATTATCCTGCTGGAAGTAGCCATCAGAGGATGGGTACATGGTGGTCATAAAGGGATGGACATGGTCAGAAACAATGCTCAGGTAGGCCGTAGCATTTAAACGATGCCCAATTGGCACTAAGGGGCCTAAAGTGTGCCAAGAAAACATCCCCCACACCATTACACCACCACCACCAGCCTGCACAGTGGTAACAAGGCATGATGGATCCATGTTCTCATTCTGTTTACGCCAAATTCTGACTCTACCATCTGAATGTCTCAACAGAAATCGAGACTCATCAGACCAGGCAACATTTTTCCAGTCTTCAACTGTCCAATTTTGGTGAGCTTGTGCAAATTGTAGTCTCTTTTTCCTATTTGTAGTGGAGATGAGTGGTACCCGGTGGGGTCTTCTGCTGTTGTAGCCCATCCGCCTCAAGGTTGTACGTGTTGTGGCTTCACAAATGCTTTGCTGCATACCTCGGTTGTAACGAGTGGTTATTTCAGTCAAAGTTGCTCTTCTATCAGCTTGAATCAGTCGGCCCATTCTCCTCTGACCTCTAGCATCAACAAGGCATTTTCGCCCACAGGACTGCCGCATACTGGATGTTTTTCCCTTTTCACACCATTCTTTGTAAACCCTAGAAATGGTTGTGCGTGAAAATCCCAGTAACTGAGCAGATTGTGAAATACTCAGACCGGCCCGTCTGGCACCAACAACCATGCCACGCTCAAAATTGCTTAAATCACCTTTCTTTCCCATTCAGACATTCAGTTTGGAGTTCAGGAGATTGTCTTGACCAGGACCACACCCCTAAATGCATTGAAGCAACTGCCATGTGATTGGTTTGTTAGATAATTGCATTAATAAGAAATTGAACAGGTGTTCCTAATAATCCTTTAGGTGAGTGTATGTAATATAATGAACTGCAACCTACAAGACAAATACAAATACAAGATAAAATAATGATTCGACTGCTAGAAAAATATAATATCAGCAATATAATTGTATCAGATGCACTGAAGGCAGAGGCAGAGAGAGCTGCATGGGAACACATCAAGTACTGTCAAGGTCATCCCTCTCAATCAGTCAGTACAATTTCAGTACAAATACAACCATTTGCTTTGAAAATAATGTGATACAATTGTTATATTTTGTATTTTATACCCAAAGCTTGTAATAAATGTCAATCTGATGTGAAATGATGAATCACTGTATACTCCCTGAAGATGTGCAAGGATGTGGTGCTGGAGGGCAAGATAATATTGATTTCTAACCAAAACAAGTATCTATACTATATGGCTAATTGTTAATTAATATTATATATATATATATATATATATATATATAGAGTGAGGGAAAAAAGTATTTGATCCCCTGCTGATTTTGTACGTTTGCCCACTGACAAAGAAATGATCAGTCTATAATTTTAATGGTAGGTGTATTTTAACAGTGACAGACAGAATAACAACAAAAAAATCCAGAAAAATGCATTTCAAAAAAGTTATAAATTGATTTGCATGTTAATGAGGGAAATAAGTATTTGATCCCCTATCAATCAGCAAGATTTCTGGCTCCCAGGTGTCTTTTATACAGGTAACGAGCTGAGATTAGGAGCACTCTCTTAAAGGGAGTGCTCCTAATCTCAGCTCGTTACCTGTATAAAAGACACCTGTCCACAGAAGCAATCAATCAATCAGATTCCAAACTCTCCACCATGGCCAAGACCAAAGAGCTGTCCAAGGATGTCAGGGACAAGATTGTAGACCTACACAAGGCTGGAATGGGCTACAAGACCATCACCAAGCAGCTTGGTGAGAAGGTGACAACAGTTGGTGCGATTATTCGCAAATGGAAGAAACACAAAATAACTGTCAGTCTCCCTCGGTCTGGGGCTCCATGCAAGATCTCACCTCGTGGAGTTTCAATGATCATGAGAACGGTGAGGAATCAGCCCAGAACTACACGGGAGGATCTTGTTCATGATCTCAAGGCAGCTGGGACCATAGTCACCAAGAAAACAATTGGTAACACACTATGCCGTGAAGGACTGAAATCCTGCAGCACCCGCAAGGTCCCCCTGCTCAAGAAAGCACATGTACAGGCCCGTTTGCCAATGAACATCTGAATGATTCAGAGGACAACTGGGTGAATGTGTTGTGGTCAGATGAGACCAAAATCGAGCTCTTTGGCATCAACACAACTCACCGTGTTTGGAGGAGGAGGAATGACCCCAAGAACACCATCCCCACCGTCAAACATGGAGGTGGAAACATTATGCTTTGGGGGTGTTTTTCTGCTAAGGGGACAGGACAACTGCACCGCATCAAAGGGACGATGGACGGGGCCATGTACCGTCAAATCTTGGGTGAGAACCTCCTTCCCTCAGCCAGGGCATTGAAAATGGGTCGTGGATGGGTATTCCAGAATGACAATGACCCAAAACACACAGCCAAGGCAACAAAGGAGTGGCTCAAGAAGAAGCACATTAAGGTCCTGAAGTGGCCTAGCCAGTCTCCAGACCTTAATCCCATAGAAAATCTGTGGAGGGAGCTGAAGGTTCGAGTTGCCAAACGTCAGCCTCGAAACCTTAATGACTTGGAGAGGATCTGCAAAGAGGAGTGGGACAAAATCCCTCCTGAGATGTGTGCAAACCTGGTGGCCAACTACAAAAAACGTCTGACCTCTGTGATTGCCAACAAGGGTTTTGCCACCAAGTACTAAGTCGAAGGGGTCAAATACTTATTTCCCTCATTAACATGCAAATCAATTTATAACTTTCTTGAAATACGTTTTTCTGGATTTTTTTGTTGTTATTCTGTCTCTCACTGTTAAAATACATAAATTAAAATTATAGACTGATCATTTCTTTGTCAGTGGGCAAACGTACAAAATCAGCAGGGGATCAAATACTTTTTTCCCCTCACTGTACACATACATAAACAAATATACATTATACATTGAGTACCCTTTATTTCTTTCAATAGTAGGAATTTCATGTCAGTATTAGTTTTGTAATTATCGAAGGGATTGTTATCTCAAGAATCTCAATATACAACAAAGCAGAATTTTGTGTTGTTGGTAGATAAGAAAATCTTACTGCCAAACATGTTACCTGCATTTCTAATTATTTCAAAATCTCTGATGGATGTAGAAACATTGTATGCATCTCTTAATAATTAAGATATATATATTTTTTTGTTCTACAATAAGACCTGTTTCTTTTGATGAATGTGTGAAATTCCTCTGCACCAAGGCTTTGTTAAACTAATCCCGATTTATGTACAATGTAATGGATTTGCTACGTAAATCAATGACATTGAGTGTTTTAATCTTTCACTCAGGCAGCCAGTCTAAATAAGACTCAAACTCAAATTAACCAAAATGCAAACATGTACTGTATGTTTACAAGGACATTAAAGCAAACGCTAATTAAGGAATCAACAAGGAGAAAATAAATAAAGTGAATATGTTCCAATGTCTCTCCTGTATGTACATAAATAATCATGTTAAAATGCAAACTACAGCCAAGTGGTTTTGTAGATATGCGAAAAACATATTTTGAACCCTAAAGCAGTGTGGTTAACAATCCCATTCTTCCAATGCAGCAACAAGCTTAATATAATTGTGCAGTAAATATCGTAGCACTCAATGACTTTGCATATGGGTTTCAGGTTCATAAAATAAAAATTTAACATAAAGAAAAATAAAACTGAAAACAAATAATACAATCGTTGTCAACAAGGTCACATTATATTACAACAGATAGAAAGCAGCCAACAAAGCTGCCAGGACAGAAAACAACTTCTTATACAGGTTAATTTAGATTGTTATTACACTTTCCCCATCCACTCTTTCTCACCCTCACTCCTTTATAAAGAAACAGGATAAACCATATAAACACTCTGGATGTACTGTGTTAAATAAAAGTATACAACCCCCCCCTTCTCTCAGCACACAAACAGAACATCATTTTATTTACCGTTCTGCAGTGTTAAGGATCAAAGCGACCACAGTGCATCGCAGTGCCATTCCCGAGTTTGCGTTACGTAAACCCAGATTACATTTATGAGGCATGAGGCAACTTTGTGCTTGGATTTTATTGCTGGTTTTGAAGCCATTCATCACTGTGCTTTTAAGTGTTGCACCCAGTGAAGTGTGTTTTATAAAATACTGTTTTTTTATGTCCCGGGAACACAGCTGGAAAATGAAATGCAGAAACGCAGCACTGGTTCGTAAACTGTTATGTGTTCAAAAACGATAAATTTCACAGCTATTAAGATTAAGATTCCCCATGAAATCTTTCCTATAAATCAACACTGATACTAGAATAGGTTCTCTTATAATGACATCTGATACCAGTGCCTCAAAGCTCAGGTTTTGGTAGACGAGGGCAGTTGCAGTGATCTCCACTTAATTTTGACTTGCTATTTTGGCCTTTTCTCTGAAATTCACTTGTTCAGGATGTGGTGTACAAGGCATGATAACTGTGTTCTGGCAGAGATCTCAATGTTTTGTGTTAAAAGCACGGTTAACTTCCAATACACAGCGAGTTCAACCTACCCCGAGCTCTCTGGTGTTGTTGTTGAGGCTTTTCTTCCCTAGACTTATGTGCTATGATTAACTGCATTGTAGTGCCTTTTCACACCACTATATTTAAGGTAGATAGACTAGATGGCTCTGCTATGTCTTCAGCTTGCACATCAGTGTGTACTGTGATTGTGCCTCTGAAGATCACATGACAAACAGCATGGGAGGGGAAGAGAAACACGGGCAAGGCCGCCGCATCATTATGCATTTTGACACACAGATGTTTAAATGTAATATGTCTGGAATCCCGATAGAATTCTCTCATAGCACAGAATTAATTTACTTTCAATGACACAATTTGTTGCCTTTTACACCACAGAGCATTTGCCAGTTTAATATAAAACACTTGTAGAGCTTCCCTGCAGCAATTACATCCTCATCTACCTTCCACCCCATCATCTACAACAGACCATACACAATGCTTAATACAAAGCTATTGGATAATAATGCATTTGCTCCCTTTTATGCTTGGTATTATATGGCCAATATAGTATCTCTATGCCAATTTGTATACACAAGAGTAATCATAGTGATTATTCTGTAACACAACATTGTTTGTGTATCAGCCAGTAACAAAGTTTAGCTTTTAAAAAATTTCAAACTACTAGATCTTCATTTTGACTGCTTACAGAGTTTTGCTGCTGAGAACTGTAAATGTGAAACAATAGGAGCAATGTCTGAAAGGAAAACATTTTGTATATAATTATTGCGCTCCTTAATTTAAATGAAACCCGTTGCTAAAATCCCAGTTTTTTGCACAAAGCGTATACATGTGACTGATGCCAAATCACTGAGCTGGGGCAAGAAAATTCTGGATGAAAGGCTGCAATCGATTAGGTTAGAGCAACACAATGTTCAGAATGGGGTGATTGCCCTCCCTTCACTCATAACTATGCCATGCAAATCTTCAGAACAGTGGTTCACAAGCACTAAAACTGACTTGCTCATACTAATGCTTGCGGAAACTAATAATGACAATTGGCTCATTACCTCTGGCACTAAAACCTTATAAGTAACACAGATGTTAGAATACAATTAGTTAATGGGATGTGCATGTGCCTAAGTACTATTTGATTTTAACCCGCAGAATCTCACGGCTTCGGAAATTAACTTCTTTGAAGACAATGTACACATTAATAAAATTAACACTTTGACCTTAAGTCACTATTTATTTATTTATTTATTTATTTATTTATTTATTTATTTATTCCAACACTTTTAATTTTTTTCTCCTACAGTGTTTAATTAAACTAATACGATTCACTTAAAAAAAATATATATATATATATATATATATATATATATATATATATATTGAATGTGAAGAATTATAAATAATAATTTGATATATACTCTGTATGCGGTAACCAGACACATACAAATTTGGAGGTTACATTCTTATGAATTCTAAAGCCACAACTTTCTTTTTACTTGGATTCATATTACATAACTGTATTGAGTGTGGAAGGTCTGCAATTCAGTGAAAACATGATTTGTACATATGATTAAATATTGAATTAACTGTATCCTATCAGATCTTTCAGCTAAAATGTGAGGAATTGTTATTCTCATTACGAGAAAATATGTATATACATTGGTGTGTGTAGATACATCTTCATATATATATATATATATATATCATACATGGTCATGCCTGAAGGAAGTGGGTTTACATTCTCTGGTCATTACTGTCAAAATGTAGGTATCAAATTGCTTTTTCAGCTAATTGAAGCACTCTCAATACTTGCAGCTCTATTTAAACAACTCTTATACTTTCATTGAATAATCTGGATTTTAATTCACTCAGCTGCTAACCTCTATAATTACTTATTAACATGCGGTCTTGGTCTATGGCAGTCTCATGTATTTGCTGGTTAATGTGGGTCATGAGCCAGTGACTGCAGATGAATTGGGGCCTCACCATCTTTGCCTAGTCCAAGAAATCTCATTAATATCCTGCTGCTGTAATTACAACAGGCGCCTCTCATTATTTTCTTTTGTGATGGACATGATGACTGTGGCCCACAGACACCTAGAATTGGAGGCAAGTACCTGAATTTTTTTTTTTTTCTTTTCTTTTCTTAAGTACCAATCCACAAGAAAGGGGACAAAACTGAGCCAGGAAATTACAGACCAATCAGTCTCACCTGCATCACCTGTAAAATGTTGGAAAAAATTATTAAACAGAAAATAGAGGAGCATTTTAATGAAAACTATATTCATGGAGATATTCCAAATTTATTTTAGTTGTTTGAACATGCAGCTGCAGTTGTAGATCATGTTGAAGCATACTGGAGTGAGGTTGTTAGTGGAGTTCCACAGGGATCAGTACTAGGGCCTGTGCTTTTTCTAATCTATATTAATGATCTGGACTCTGGGATAGTTAGCAAACTTGTCAAATTTGCAGACGATACTAAAATAGATGGCTCAGCAGATACAATCTCGGCAGCACAGGCTATTCAAAGGGACTTAGATAATATTCAGTTTCAGCCGACACCTGGCAAATGAAATTCAATGTGGACAAGTGCAAGGTATTACATGCAGGTAACAAAAATGTACACTATAATTACACTATGGGAGGTAAAGATCTAGATGAAGTCACGCATTAGAAAGACCTAGGAGTCTATGTGGACTCCTCACTTTCTCCATCCAAACAGTGTGGGGAAGCAATAAAAAAGGCAAACAGAATGCTAGGGTATATTGTCAAAAGTGTAGAATTTAAAACAAGGGCAGTGATGTTCAGACTGTACAATGCACTAGTTAGAGCTCATCTGGATACTGTGGACAGTTCTGGGCTCCACACTTCAAGAAAGATATCGCTGCTCTAGAGGCAGTTCAGAGGAGAGCAACCAGACTTATTCCAGGTCTGAAGGGAATGTCCTACTGAGAGACTGAGGAACTGAACCTTTTCACCCTGGAATAGAGGAGACTACGTGGGGACTTGATCCAAGTTTTCAAAATCATGAAAGGCATCGACCACATCAAACCAGAGGAGCTTTTCCAGATCAGCAGGGACACACGCACCCGGGGACACAAATGGAAATTGGGCTTCAAGGCATTCAAGACAGAAAACAGGAGACACTTCTTCACACAGAGAGTCGTCACAATCTGGAACAAACTCCCTAGTGATGTGGTTGAAGCTGAAAGTTTGGGAACATTTAAAAACAGACTGGATACGATCCTTGGATCACTTCGTTATTAATGGACACCAAACGAGCACAATGGGTCGAATGGCCTCCTCTCGTTTGTAAACTTTCTCATGTTATTATGTTCTAAATCTACTTCTCCTAGAAAGATGTCTAGGAAACTCCACTGGCCTTGCATGTTTATAATTAAAAAGTAATAATAATGCAGTTTCTGTATAAATTTAGAAAGGTTATAAGGCTAAACTGTCCTATTGAGCTACACTAAAAGCACAATGTAATGATAAAATAGACAAGTACACCTGACCTTTATGGAAACTAGTGCAAACCTAAGAGCATTCAGTCAATTGATGCACAGTGGCTGATGTCAAAGTGGAGAGCAGCTGTTAAAATGCAGAGCTATTTGATTACTGAATGTTAGCAATCTCTGCAAGACAGAACTACCAAATACTGAGCTTTCTGCCTCACTAGAAGTATCGAAAAGTATAGTATGCTGCCTTTCCTTTTAAAGAAATGACACTGTTTCCTTATTGTTACTTCTGGAGAAAAAGGTCTCAGTAATGGAGATGTTTTGCAGCCTGTGGAAACACACATTTCAAGGTATTCATCTGAAGAGGAAGTGCACAATGGCTCACCCGTGGACACAGCAATCACGTCAACAATACCATCAGACTCATACAAGTAATACAACTATGCACTGAACTCTGCTCATGTACCATGGGTTTAGCATAAAACACAAAATATGAATCTTATTTCAAATCTGAAGTACCCAAGTGTAAAGCACCCACATGAATGACAATGAAAAATTTTTAATTTCAAAAAAGGAAAATGCACGGTACTGACACAATACCTTCAGATTTAGGGGTTGAATTTAAAATATATTGAGCAGGGAAACATACATATATTTAAAATTGTTCTTGTAATGTAAAACAACTTTTGACTATTACTTTTAAACTACCCAATACAGCTCTAAATTGTGTTATTTTTGTTTCTTATTATCTTCTTTTCTGGGTCTTGGGGAGGGGGGTGTTGTCCAAGCTGATAAGAACAACATAGAGGGGACAGCTTAAGGTAAACCCTGTTCTGTATTTTGTGAGGTACTAAGCACCAGATTACCACTGCCTTTCTGTTTTTGTTATAGTTTAGTGGGCTGTGTTGCTTGGCTTGTGAGTTTAAAACAAGTCTCTGCATGGATAAGATTAATCTAACCATGTGTGACCTCCTTGTGTGATAACCCTTGCATTGGCACATGCTATTTAAGAAACCTATGGACTCCTAAAAACATTCTGTCACTGTAAGATGTTACTGTACTTTCAACTACAAGAACAGCACTTATTATCCCAGAAAAACCAAAGGGCTTAATTCATCAATATTTTGTGCAAACACTCACTGTTCTCAATTCCTAATTAATCTTTTTGCACCCCCCTTACTGTAAATTAGCATATGCTGATGACTGCCAAAAGCAGAAGTACATTTAGTACACACTGCCTGTACCAAGAACAGAATTAATTAAACAGTAATACTCAGCTGCACCACAAGAAATTCCAAGCAGTCCAGAACTTGACAATAATGCAAATCTGTAATAGTCTTTAGAAATAAAATAACATACTGTACTTGTTTTATGCAATATCTGGGAACAATTACATTTTCCCAAGTGAAAAAATATTATTTATTTTCTCATGTATTGTTATTCTTTGTGTGTTAATGGTCACTAAACACCATCTGGTTTCTCACACACACCAACAAATAAAATATCAGTTCATATACAGTCCTGAGCTATACCTTACCACAGGTACAGAATAATGTCCACAAACTGAGTCTGTAAAATCTCTAAAATGGCATGTGGTGACTATAAAGGTAGCAAATTAAATAAAAAATATATATATTAACTTACCCAATTATCTCAGCCGAGCTGTCGAGACTAAGCTGGCACAGAACACTCAGTGGACTGGCAGCGTTCTGGGTTTTGTACTTGAATATTTGCTGTCTGTGAACAACAAGAACATTGAAGAAAAAGTTTTTTTCTTCCAGTTTAATTTGTTATATGCACTGATCAGTGCAAATGAGCAGTAACAATATTCATACACAGTTTAAACAGGAATATAGCTGTAAACTTTCTTCCCAAGTTTTGGACTAAGGTAATGCCATTTTCTTGCCTTCATCATTCCCAAACACACATTTGCCAGAACTGCCAAACAGCAGAAGAGTACAGTACGTTTGGTCAATAGGGCATAGTTTTATATATTGTCAGTACGTGGTTGAGTGTGTGTTTTATATATACATTCTACCCTATTGCAACTGTTGAACAAAACACGCTTTGAACCAACAATGTATACATTTGCATAACTTATGCTGTTATGCAATTTAGACACACCAAACTGCTTTAAGTTACCTTGGTTAACAATGTAACGCACATTCACTTTTCAATTAAAAAATACAATTATCACACTTTAAAAGTTTGAGAGAAAAGACAATTCTACGTGTAGGAATATTATCGAATTCTTATGTAACTGAAGGTAAATTAGAAACGACGACAAGGACAATAAAATAATAATAATAATAATAATAATAATAATAATAATAATAATAATAATAATAATAATAATAAAACAATGCCTGAACAGATGAGGGCAATGGGTAATCATAAATAAATAAAATATTATTATGTAGGTTATAGGTTGTGTTCTTGTTAAACCATAATGGAATAAAATAACAATATACAGGTGGTGATACAGGTGGGTGCTGTCTTGTTTCCACTGCCGAAGTGGCTTCGTCCGGCCTCGGCCGCCTTCCTGAGCTTTTTGTAAAACCTGGCCATTGTTGGAAGTTGTGCTAGGAGCCAGAGTGATTGTGGGATAGTGCTGTGTTTCTGTGTACAGTTCTGGGCTCCACACAAGAAAGATATCGCTGCTCTAGAGGCAGTTCAGAGGAGAGCAAACAGACTTATTCCAGGTCTGAAGGGAATGTCCTACTGAGAGACTGAGGAACTGAACCTTTTCACCCTGGAACAGAGGAGACTACATGGGGACTTGATCCAAGTCTTCAAAATTTTGAAAGGCATCGACCACATCAAACCAGAGGAGCTTTTCCAGATCAGCAGGGACACACGCACCCGGGGACACAAATAGAAATTGGGCTTCAAGGCATTCAAAATGGAAAACAGGAGACACTTCTTCACACAGAGAGTCGTCACAATCTGAACAAACTCCCCAGCGATGTGGTAGAAGCTGAAAGTTTGGGAACATTTAAAATAGACTGGATAGGATCCTTGGATCACTCAGTTATAAATGGACACCAAACGAGCACGATGGGTCGAATGAAAGTTTGTAAACTTTCTTATGTTCTTATGTTTCCTTTTTCAAACACAGACACACAACACACACAGCTGATGGAGCCTGACCTGGAAAGGATTTGTGTGGCAAATGTATTCTTTCTGCCTTACAGGATTGGAGACAGCGTAATAAATACCTAGGTTTATGTTAAGAAATATTAGGAAGAGCTAAATGTGTATAGAAAAGCAGTAGGTTAACATAAGAAAACTCTTCCCAGCTAACACACAACATTGCCGTAAATTACGTTGCTATAACATTATGGCAGCATTGTGTGTTAGCAGGGTTCTATGTGCAAGAAGCCATATCTGCCATTTGTTTTCTTCTCCAGTGCTAAACTAGCATTGTGCTTCTATCATTGCAATAATCTTTTTTTTATTTTTTTAAGAATGGGTACATTATTCTAGAACCTGTTGGGTCAATTGCAACGAACCAAAAGCAGTGGACTAACTGGGGATGATCCTGTGGTCAGTGCGCAGCTCCACACTAATTCTGCAAGTTCAATTGACCCATTTTTATTATTATTATTATCATCAAAATATGTGCTAGTAGACATGCAAACTTCAGTCCCTTAACTTATTACTCTCTACAGATTTGCATAACTGCAAATGACACTTTGCCATATTATTTTTAATTTACTTAGCAGATGCCCATAACCAGGGTAAATTACAGCTGAAACAAAATACACGTTTCATGAATAATCATACAGCAGCTACAATTTAGCAGGTTATAATTTATACACTTTACATAGGCTACACATTATGAGATTATTGCTGTGCTTATTGAGTTTATTATTTTTAATACAAAGTTTATTTAAAATAGGGTGATGGGGCAATTGAACGTGCATACCAGTTTATTTTTTAATGATTTCTGTGACCTTTCCTATTTTCTCCATTGACTTCCAGCAAAGTAGCTCCACAGTTAGCTCCCCTGTGACATCATGGCTATTGTGTGGGTGCTTTAGTATGTCCCCATCCTTGTCTGCACCTTTGTTTATACACCTTGGCCTTACAGGATAGCGCCTCCATATCCTCTTCTTGTATTCAGTCTCTGATACAGGCTATAGTTCTTGTAAGAGCTGTGAAAGAGGGGTATTTGAATAAAAGAGCTACACACCAATGTGTTCTTGTGTCTTGAAACCCACACAGTTTC
This sequence comes from Amia ocellicauda, assembly GCF_036373705.1. Taxonomy (NCBI): domain Eukaryota; kingdom Metazoa; phylum Chordata; class Actinopteri; order Amiiformes; family Amiidae; genus Amia; species Amia ocellicauda. The sequence goes on along the minus strand of NC_089854.1, from coordinate 15,985,477 downwards.
AGTGTATATATACATATACTGCTGGTTGAAAAAAACAGAAGACATTTCTGAATTTAAAATAAGAATCCCATTAAATAAATAAAATATAGTTTGCAAATGAACTTTTACTTGACATATAGGCAACAGACTTGCCTCACTGGATACAGCTATACAGGGAAAGCGTTAATTATACAGAAAAGATTGCTTTCCGGATGCAGGGTGCTTCACTGTAACTTTACCAAAGCCTTTTTAAATACCACTTACTTGGCTGTAATTATGAAAAACTAGTTAGGCAGGACAACATTTGTCATTTTAAATCACCTTTTACCAGTGGTTAAACAGCGGGAGGTGGAGTGAACTGGAGCAATGGCATTTCAATTTGCGTGGTTTGAATAATATCATGATTGTTGTCGCTGATGCTGCCGTGTGTGCTTGCTGAACATGTTTTCCACTATCTGAGTCTTCTCCACACCATGTTAATTTCCAAGAACCTCCACAGTTTGTTGTCTGACTTTATCATCTTTGGCAGATGTTATGTAATACTGTGTCTTGATAATCATGTTTACAGAGACACAGTTGGAGGGAGAGACAAAAAAATGCTTGTCAGAGCCACTCAAATGCCTTGCTTCGGGGGTGCAATCGATCACCTGCAGTCTCACACCATAATCCACATCATGATTTTAATGCAGTTCTAGGCAAATCCCTCTGCGGCACATTAAAATAAAGAACTGGTATTGTTTTGAGAGTTCTGGACCTATTTCTTCTGCCCTCCATGTGTCTTTGGACTCTTACGTGTAATAGAGTCAGAAAGGCTCCAGGCCTCAATGACTGTATATGGGATGCAAGGGGATCAACAGGAGCGTGTAGTGAAAGCATTACAAATGACCATGACTAGGGCTGTGAGTGAGGGGGATTCAAAGTGCTGTGTGTTTTTATCTATCTGTTTATCCATCTATTTTAAGTAGATTAAGAGTTTTACTTTTTATAAAACTGAATCATGTACATCTTATTTATTTATTGGCAAAGGCACAACTTTCAAGACTAGCACAGTACCAATATGAGAGTAAGTGTTCATATACCCGTCTCAGCATGGAAGAATGGAGATTTCACTGCTATAGTTTTGTGCAGATTTCTGCATTATTTCTCATTTTGCATGCCGTTTGGTTCTCTTCGCCACAACATTGGCAATAAACAATTTGTTTCTGACTGCCAGGCCAGTATCCTTAGGTTCTCTATCAATTCTTTCCTCAAGTATGCTGCGAATGGCTTTGCCCATCCTGACCGCACTGTCTCAGAATCACAAACTGGTGCCTGTGATTTTTTATCACTCCTTTCGAATGCATTAGGTTAGGTTTTATTCCAATCTTTTCTCAAAAGATTTCTGGCCAAAGATTGTATCGTTCATTCTAACATTAATCAAAATGTAAAACTGAAAGATCCACAGTCGATGAATCAACACCTGGATTCATTTTCTATATTTTTCACAAAGCAAGTCAAATTTTACCTTTTATCTTGACATTATAGATTTTTTCTTTTGAAAGCTGAAGTCCTGTTCTTGAGGGAAGGATTCGATTGTAATGGGTTTGAAGTCCTACACTCTTGCTGGTAGAGTAATGCTGTGTGAGTACATTCAAAAGGTAATGTATTGGGGCTGTTAAACAGTGGGAGTTAAAATCTGTCATTAATCTCTAAGCACTTGGATTCAGTGGAGCCAAGTGATGCCATTATATGGGAAATAGTCCAGGGCCTCAGAGCTACACAGTATACATACAATGAGCAGCCTTAATACAATGATAATATGTATGTAACATTTGCACATTGACATTTGAGAGTGTGCTGCATTTACAGATTATTAATTTGAAAGCCTGTCAAGGTGTGAACCATTAAAAGGACCCTGGTCGGCATATTGCTTAAACAGCTGGAGTGACACGTGTGTATGTAAGAAAAGAAGCAAAATGAAAGGGACCAAATCTCAAACTTATCATTATTAGTAATCCGATCAAATCCTGTCAGAACACTTCATCCAGTAACGCACACAATATAAACCTGGATCTAGTCCAGTGAGTGAGAAACACACGTGAATCTCACCAGCTCTTAAAATTAGGTGGGTTGAATTCCAAGTCCAACATTTGGAGTTAGTATTCTGTTCTCTACACGGATACCACTGGCTGTTTAAATCGCTTGGCGTTAATACAGGATAAGCAACTACGTGAAACGAATCCATTTCCAAATTCGTGGTGTCTGAAGTGTTATATGGTGACATTAAGCTGGTGTTATCTAACAAAACGGGCAATCGCATTTGTGTGACTCCTTAAGCTGAACCAACAAGATGGCACCTTTTAGCTTGATATATTTGGGAGATAAATCCTGCCTTACGTAATGCAGAACATGCAGAGGCACCAGCAATTATGTGTAAGCACCGTGCACTGATGTGGGACATGGCCCAATCTTGCTGCAACAGTAAAACTGGACGTGGCCTGCCCAGAACAAAACAGTACGTACATCTTTACTCTAAACTCTTGAAAGGCATCTATCTGTGTTTTTTTATTTGGGTCAACATTGTAAGAGGGACCACAGCATGTGAAAGGAGTGTCAATGACAATCTCCTCTACACCTGATAGAGATTTCAGCTCTCTGCTCTATTTCAGTGTATTTTGTGGTTTCTTCTCTGAGCAGTGCAGGGACTTTTTTGGCATATGGGAGAGGACACGCAACACTGTCCTGAAGCTCACAGATCCCAGGTTCAGGGTGAGAGAGCTGGGCCTCACTGTCGTCTGCCACCTAGAAGACACTACATTAAACTACAGCAGTGCCATACCGGATTCAGTCCTGTTATCCTTCTAACCATCTGCTGTTCTGATGCATCCGCCTGTGAATAGTAATAGGTTAGTTATTCATCTATTTATTTATGTTTTATCCACAGTGCATTATTTACAAAAAAGCGAATACTTATTAAACGGCATCTATTCATTCTTTGCTGTGTCTAATTTGCACTAAAGCTGTGGTGATCCAGTATTAAATTACACCCATCAAGGCACTGGGCAGTCATTTGGGCTAAACACATGTCCTTAATAAGGGTTTAAATGCCTTGTGTTATAAAAGGTACTAAAGGATTTCAAACAAGTGGGATTGTTTACTGACAGTAATTCTAATGAGGAGCTACTGGCAGAATCCGCAGGGTTGTGTCGAGCTGCGGTCATACAATGAGCCTGTGTTTCCAGCCCAGTTACAAGATTAAATGAAACCAACAATTGTCAATTTATGTCATCAACGGGCTCTATAAAAGGTAGAATGAATCATTTCACACCAAATCCCTAAATGGCTGGAGGAGGTTTTGTTTCTGGGTACGATGGAGACCATTCCTTTTTAGTTGTCCACCCCCCTCGGCCAAATCAATGTTTGGGATTTTAGATAGGTGGTGAAGAACACAAAAAGGCACTTTGCATGGATTAAGCTTGCGAATGTTCTTGCCTATCTGCTTCTTTGCTGAAAGAATTGATGCTCTCGAAGTCTGGGTGATTATGTCAGCTAACACAGAGCCTAGCGCTTCCATTCGCTTGTGTTTTATAACATCTCAAGGACTTGCAGGCTTCAAGCAAAGCTGTTTTGGTGCCACCTGGCGGAGAGGAAGGAGAGCATTAATCCTTTAGTTGTTCTCCCCATAGTATTTCCTGCTGCTCAGTGCTGTCCATTCTTTATATATACCGTACCGACTGTGAATCCTTCACAAGGTTTAATGTATTAAGTCTAGTGGTACAGCACAATAAAGCCGTTTATTTTACAATATGCAGGATGAGCCAAGATGGCTGTCTGCTCTGGGAGCTATCAGACTAGAGACAAAATCTACCTATGTTCATCATGTTACAATGAAAAGACGGGTATATAAGACCGGCTTTAGCTGCCCTCTTGGGCCAGATTTGACAGAGGAAAAATAAATAAATTAAATGAACAAAAGAGAAACTAAGGACAAGTAAGCTCCTCACACCACTCTTTTGTATGGTCAAACCTTTGGAACAAATTAATATAAACATCTCCACGTCACTCAGAGAAAAGTCCTTCAGTCAGGACGGATTAGTCTTAGGAGTTATCAGAGTTGAGCAAATGTTTGTACATTTCACTGTCAGATATTCAAAATGGTCGACAGCCCAGGCCCAGTATAACCCGATCCCCATTCAATCACAGCTCTGTTATGTTTTCTTCCTCAAACTTTTTTTTTCAGTGGAAGAGCTGCTAGAGTCATATGCAAAAGATTTCTGTTTCCTGGGGTTTGTCAATCTGTAAGACTAAACGTCGACTTTGCCTGAATTGATATTCAACCGCTGTTATGTTACGTCTTCCCAAAAACCCTCATATGCATATACATTTACATGTCTGTATAAATATTGTACTCTATTTATTTTCAATCAGGCCTTGGGAGGCAGGATACACAAAGGGTGAGATGGGAGACAAATCCTAAATGGACCAATTAGTGAATGTTTTGTCACGGCCTGGCTGTCTACCAGAGAAAACCTGTACACCTTGAAAAAGACAGAATGACGCTCATGCAAAGCAAATGAAATATTAATTATTCACCCTGGGCAATACTGTCAAGCAATGTAGAAAATGTGATGAGGTAATTTCCCATTTGGGAGTTTAAAGGGGAAACAAAATCCCCCAAAAGAAGAGTCAAATAGAGGGGAGAAAAATAATAACCTGCTACAAGAAATGGTTTGTGAATTCCTTGATAATGTGGTATTATTATACATGTTCTTTCTTGATTATATAAACTCTTGACATAAAGTTTCAAGATGTTCAGATAAATATAATCAGTTTGCAACTGATGCCAAGGGGAATTTCATTCTGGTTCTCATCTCAAAGAAATATAGTGCTGTTAATCATGTTCGCAATCTACAAGTGTATATTGGAATCCAAAGTCTCAGCTATACTAGATAAATTGATATATATATTTTGTAAGTCCTGTCAAGAATGTAATTACCAACATTTAATAAAGAGAAAAGGGGAATACAGTATCAGGCTTTAGAGAAAAGGCAGAGAGAGGCAGATTTATACTATGAATCAGTTTCACCTGAAAATTTGGATTGTTACAGGAGTAGTTACATTAATACATATTTCTGCAGAATATTTTTACGGTGTATTGAATTAAAATAACATTGTTCACATCTATGGTGATCCATGTCAGTATTTTAGTGTATTAGTACCTGCCAGTCTCAATATAAGCAGAAAAGTACCGATTTTATAAACAGCAAATCTGTGAAATCCTAAACTGAACTCCCTCCAGGTGACTGTATAATTTATAAAACCCCACCTTGGGATCAGCAGTCACTGAACAGAGGAGGGTATTAGATCTCTTTTACCTTTGTACTGCATTAATTAAGCCTGAGAGTTTATCTGTTCAGATCTCTCAACAGTTGTTTACGATGAGACATATTTCAAAATTAATAAATAAACATCCGTCGATAAATCCTCATCCAACTTCAGCAATGGCTGCTCAGATCCAGTGCCAGGAAATGAATTACCGTTGCTATTAAAAAAAGAAAGTGATGAACACTGAAATCCATTAGTGTATCAGGGAAGGAAGTGTGTGTGCCACGTCTCAAATGCTGTGGCATTCCACATGCTTAAGAGAAATCTATAATACATGTTGTCTTGACAGTCTTTGGTGAACCACATTAACTTATTACTGTAATCTGCTGAAGGAAAAGGAGAGGGCAGCTCTTCTGCTGTCAGCTCCTTGTGTTGCAAGGTGGTTTTGATGTATAATTGATCACTTTTTTGTATTTATTTCCCGCCCATTGCATGCCCTTGGATAAAAGTCACGGCTGTGAGGGTGTTTGCAGAAACTCACCCATCCACTGCCAGCCAGAGGCGAAAACTGATAAAACTGCAAAATTCGCCCAACAAGATAAAGAAGTGTATATCGCTGTATTAGGGAAAACTGAACTCAGTATATATATGAACTGAAATTATATCTATTAATTTGACAACATTTGGGACAAATTAAAGGCCAGTTTTAATGGAAATGTCTGATCAATTAAGTGATCCAACAGCAATTCCAAGCATGCAGAAATTATCTCACTGAAACATTTCAACACGACTTCATTTTCACTTTATTTCATACTCACTTGGTTAGAACATCTACTGGTTCTGTTAATTAAAAACCAATACAATTAACAAATGGAGGCAAGTTTTAATTTGCCATTTATTTTTTGTGCATTTAGTTTTGAATGACAATAAAAACAGTGCAGAACTGCAATTTCACAACTACTGGAGAGAGAGCGAGAGAGAGATGGACATTCTGGGATAATGAGACATCCTGAAAAGCTTGCCTTCTTTTAAAAGACTATCAAAATTTAAATTGTTAATTCCACACAGATAGGGAAAGAGAGAGAGGGATTTAAACATTTTAAATAAGAGCTGTTCTATTCCATACCCCTATACAAACCACTGACTTTCATTTACTATAATTTGCATGCTGACACAGAGAAACATTTCCATTTTTGAAATATCATGCTTTAAAAAAATAAAAATGGTAATGATAACTTTCTTCTACTGGCACCACACCATAGCACAGCCATTTTGGAAGTCTAGCATGAACCTAAAGTTGTCTAGTAAGGTAACTAGATCCCTCGTGAATGTTGTCTAACTGCTTTATCTTGAATCTGTTGTGTAGTAGTGTGAGTTTTGTTGTACAACCTATTCCTTAATTATACAACTGAATTAATAATCTAATCTTTAAGGTGGTTATCCCCAAAATATTGCATTCGATTTGGGATGGAAGCGCTGAGATTTCACTGTGCCTGTGTCTACATTCCAGAGAGGTAATCCAATGCATCTCCACTCTTAATGCTCACTTTCACACTGTTGCATTGTCCCGTGCATGTTCTTTAACGCCCACTCAGGCACTGTTGTCTTGCTTCTCACTCCTTGTCGCTGCTAAAACCACATTATGAGAACACAAGTGCTACCACAAACACATTTCAGCAGCCAGACGTCTTCTCACTGAACACATCAAGCAGTCACTGCCATTGTGAATTCAACCCTCACTGTCTATTTCCAGCCCAAATAAGTACATCCTAGTTCTATTTATATCATACTGAAACTGTTCTGAAATCAGATATCCCTTATATCTCATTACTAGTAGCCAACATACTTAGTTTGTATGAATCAATTTAACTACGTGAAGTATAAAATATATAGAAAGAGATGTGCTTTAACACTGGGGATTTTGATAGCGTAACATGTTAAAGGGAAAATAATTTGTGCATTTTTCCAACTGCATGACCTCCAAGTAATGGAATAATTGCCAATGAATAGCACTAACAGAAGAGCGTTTGTTTGATGTCTTATCTGCATGCAGAGAGGGTGTTATTCCCCGGCTCTGGGTTACCAACTCTCAAATGGACACTCTGCATGTGCTGCCTACTGTAATATTTATAAAGCAATTAGCAAAGGTTTTAATTAAATTCCCTTAAATTATTAACAAGTTCACTACCCTCTTAGACTTGAAATGCAATCTTATTTATTTATTATTTTTAATTTTAAGGATACTGGCTTGTGCATTAATGGTGCATCTCTGCCACTCAGTGGACTGGAGGCAGTATTGCAATGAAGGGATTGCCAAGACGTTTTAAACTGCCGGTGAAAGATGGAAGCTGCATCTTTCCACAGAGAGAGGGACTGGAAATGCTAAAGGCTCACATTGCTCCCAGTCAAAATGAGCACGAAAGTTTTGATTTTACAGAACCTTTGAGAGATTTTACACACACAAAGTCTGCTCATCCTTAAACAAATATGCTCTATCAAATAAAGACTGTGATTCATATTCTTTCTATACACCTCAAATTCAATGAATCACTTCTTTATAATCCCAGTCCCTACCCACATCCTTTGAACAGCACATTAACTGGTCAGATGTTTCTTCCCATGCTTCAAACCAAACGTACCATATGCAGAGGTATGGTGTTGAATGGAGAAGTCGGATGTAGCTCTTAATTACAACAATCCAGGCTTGCAAGGTCACCAGTCAGTCAGAAAGGTGGCTTGGTCAACTACCCAGAATGAACCACAACACCACTAGAGGAATCCATGTATCACCCAGGTTATTAACTTTTCTGGACTATAGGGTCCAACTTGCATACCCGGCTTATTGTCGATTTGTCCCCATCTAAAAAGTCATTTTAAAAAGGCCTACAGAAAATATGGATATATAGTAAAATGTGTATAACTATTTAATATAATAGATATAATTATTTTATTTTTGTATTTTGACAAGGCCCAAAATACTTTATTTACTGTTGATGTACAAATGTATGTAAAAATCTGTAATATTCAACACAAACAAATAAAATACCTTATTTGTAACCCAAGATGTGTGAAGGTGTTGTCCCCTAATATAGTTTAGCTTCTATTTTTATAAATGAACATAAAATAATGTAGGTAATTAAAGGTTGATCAAAATAAGGAGTTGGTATAGTTAAAGTTCAAGACCATATGGTGCAGCTGGGATATCTTGTTTATCTTGTTTTCATTCTCTTCACAGTGACTTCACTCAGCAGAAAATTAAATCATCCAGTAGATTGTTTCTAATTCTTGTGGGAACTGACTGATGGAAAACAGTCAATAGAGCAAATTTACAAATCCATTTCCTGAAAAGTCACTTTAGCAAATTTTTCAGAAACAACTTGAGGCAATAAATCCAAGACGAGACGTCAGAGGAATATTAAATCCGAACCAGATGCTCTGTTCGATTTATTCTGCTTTAGTTTTGAAACTTGCAAAATGGGCATTCCTACTTTTGTATAGGGGAGGACTGAGAATCTGAATGTTTTTCAATAATTCAAACTCCCAAGTGGAAAATGCTCAACTAAAATGCAAGACCAATTTTTCATACTATTTTAAACAATCTGTTAGGCATACATTTAGATATATATCAGCAGCAGCCCTATATTGATCCACTGCTGGATGTTTCCACTTGTTTCAATCTAAAGTTTCCCTTTTTCATGTCACACCTGCAAAATTTATCTCATCCTCCCATCGCTAATGTGGTTGTCCTCTAGATCTTTTTTCATCTCTTAGGATCAATAACTTCCTTTGCCCATCTTTGATCTGTTCTTCTTGCAATGTGTCCAGCCTATTACCATTTTAACATTTTCACTCTTTCAGTGATGTCACATATTTGTGTTTTCTCTCGGATACATTCATTTATCTTTCTATCTCTTGTTATTCCAAGCATACATCTTTCCATGCTTCTTCGTATCGGCCAACATTTCTGTATTATCTTAACACTGAGTGACCAGGTTTCAGCTCCATATGTGAACACTGGTAGCATGCATTGATCAGGTACTGATTTGCTGTCCAAGGTAGACATTAATTATGTCATCTTCAAAGTATCTGTGGATCTACTTAAATTGTCTTAGATTTAACAAAGCTGTTAAATATGACTGATGTATATATAAATCAGTAAACATTTCATGGACCGTATTCATTTTAATATTAATTGACCATTATGCATATTCTCAAAGCAAACTAAACTTGCAGGTGTTCATATATCATTAAATGGAAGCTTAACATGCTTAATTATTTCACATATAGGATAATTTGTTAGGGACTATCTAGGTAATCTGAAATAAGTGCCTTGCATATGACTTGAAAGGGGATTCTGACAAAGTGACCCAGAACCATAAAAATGCAGTTAGAAGACACTGTCATTCTCCACAATGGATTGCTCATGCATTGTGTTTGTTCGTAACAGAGTTCTCCCGAGCTTCTGAAGAGAGCTGTTGGATTCAGACTTAGCAATTCAGTCACAGGCGCACACTGTCCTTTGCTTCCACCAGCAAATTGTTTCCCTTCATCCACAGTAGCCCCTGAGCCTCAAACTCTTAAGTGGATGATATTCGGTTTTGCTTGCAGCGTGTCACTAGCTATCAGCTTTTCGAAAATTCCCATCTCTTTATAACAGCTCTATCCTTTCAAGGGCAGCATCTGAGTGGCAGAAGCCAGTGCACTGTCAAGGCAGAAAAGATGAGAAAGCCTGGCCTCTGGACTTCTCGATCCTTGTCAATGACAATCCAATTAAGCACTGGGGATGAAGTCATACGTGGATGGGGTCTGCAGTGTGAGGTCACTGCTTTGGAGGGGGTCAGCTGCGGTGTTGTTATTTATTTGATTGACTTCATTTATAGGGATTATTGCACACATGGGACAAGGAAGTCATAGTGATAACAGTGTTTAGTGTCACACAGTGTGACAGAAATATACTGTGCACTTGATGACAAATTTCCATTGCTATTTCTCCACGTAGTCAGTTTGTTTGTAATCTTCTTTAATTTATAAAATCATAGAGAACACAAGGTCAAAAAGTATCAGACTCATACATCAAAAGCAAATCTTCAGACTTGAAGTGATCTCTCAAAACAGCAGCATTTATTTTATTTGTCAGTGCATGATGGAAGTCTAATCCAGAAAATAAAGTATCATATCAATACTAAAAAGGAAATGCAACAAAACTTCCAAATACATTGAGCTCTGTATAGGAACACCCCACTTTAGGTGCCATAGAGTTTGTATTCTAATTATTATTAATGGAAATCCTGAGATATATTTATTTTCAATGTTCTTTACCGCAGGAACAAGGAATTCTGATTCACTGCAACTGAATTCAAATCCTCTGAGTCCTATACAGTGTGTCCTATACACACATTGCTCTTACACGATTACAGTGAGGCAGTTCCGCCGAGATTAATGCTCCATTCTCCTTCATACAAAAGATGAAGCATTCAAGGTAATACAGCTCACATTTACTTCAGACTCCATCACCTTCCGTGCTAGAAAATGTAACGCCAATCACCGTGGAATTTTCTAAAGGGAACACACTTTATGCTTTTCCTGAATTCGGCGCAATGGAGGAAGACAGGGCTAGGGGGTCAAATTGAGCTCCTTATAGACGGAATAGTCTTCATTTCTCACCACATTTACAAATAGGTTAGACATGGGTAAGCACGACCAGCCAGCTGTAAAATAGGAATAGAAATGAGTCAAGTAACTGCCTTGACGCCTGTCCAGGAAGTGACAAATGCAGAGTCACTATCGAACAGGATTATAATATTATGGAAATTCTTTATTTAACAAGGAACAGACCCTCTTGAATCTGCATGCAGTGGTGTGTTTGGACTCTGATGAAACTGCCAAGGGCCTTTTGTTTAAATTTTTTTTTTAAACTGGTGTAGATAATCTTAAAATATACCAAAAATACTTAGCTAATGCGCAGTTTGACATCAGTCTGCATCAACACTGAAAAGACTGTGTCGACGGCAGCGATCTAAATATGTATGTGTATTATGCTCCTCACCTAGGAAACTGTCAGGCACATTCAGAAAACAAATAAAATCCCTGCTGCTCGAAAATTAGGCCCTGAGTACCTCCATTTATATTGCATTCAGGCTGGCATTATTTATTCCTCTGTTAATTGGGCTGCTTTTACCAGTTGAGGATTGTAAAAAATAGTGCCCATTTAATTATTTTTTCTCTTCTTTTCATTAATGCAGGCCTTTGAAAATGGATGAAAAAAACAGTTATCCCCTGATTTAACTTTTGCAGACATTAATGTCAGTTTAAGCGATTTATTTTTAATCAGTGGATAACATTACATTATATATACACACACAGGTCAGCAGTCAATTTCAATATTGCTTTCATGAATCCCTGTTCTTCATTTTCAGAACCCAAGCCTTGTTTTAACTACAACGACAAGACCATTTCGACAGACTATTTATTGGGTGAGGGGGGATTTTTGGGAGGCAAGCACAATGATCAAAGTGCATTAGGTGTCTCAGAATAGGCTATAGAGAATATTTGTACAGCACAAGTTATTTATATGTATTTTTAATGCATGATCGGTAATTATCATGCATTGGGGACTTTGGCTCCACAGTGTATGCAGTACGAGTGGCTGGTAAGGCTTCAGACTCGCCTCCCCTCCTCCCTTACAGCACTGAAAACTATGAACAGTTCAAAATGGATACTTATTTACGTAGTACAATAGAAAAGATCTATTTCGAAAGTACTTTGATTCTCAGACAATGATTCTTGGAGGATATTGCCGTTTCATTGACTGGGGGTCTGTCTGTGAGTAACTACAGTATTGTTTTGTATAAAGCAAGCAGATGTGACATTCCAGTCTGAAATCTTGTGAATTGCAGCTTCTCGCTGTAAAACAACTACATTTCATGTTGAGTGTGAAATATGTATGTATGTAAGTATATTGTATATATGTGTGTGTGTGTGTGTGTGTGTGTGTGTGTGTGTAGGTATTTCCCACTGGCTCAGATACGGGCTACTCTAAATTAACGCTCAATAGGTGTGGGCGTCTACTGTTGGAAGCTCTTGATGGGTTTTGTTCTTTGTCATTTCTCCCTGTTTCTGTGCCGTTCCACTACACTGGGCATCAATCTCATCCCAGACACCTTGTTACTGCACTGTCAGAGAGAAATATTGGGGAAGTGAAGAGCTAGGTACAGGTAGACAAGCTATGGATCTGATAATATGTCTTTCATTCTGACAAGAAAATGTATTCAACTGTTTCCCTGTCTCACAAAGAATAAATTGAACTTTCTGAATGGCGTTTACACAGTCCTCACTTTGTAGAGTAACCCTTGAGCAGTTGAGCTCACAGTATGTCTTTGAATGTCCCGAAGATATGGAGGAGAGTTCATCAGAGCTCTTCAATAAATTACTAAGTAAGAAAGTAGGATGGTGGGGGGGGACATTGTGAACCACTGAAAAATAATCTAATCTGAGGTTACAGACACAAATCAGGATATGCCTTTTCTCATTACACTGTATCTCAAATATAGAGAATTACACCCTATAAACTTAAATGAGAGAATCTAATTACGCACTCAAAGGCGTTCTGAAAAGGAAACCCAAGGAAGATTAACTACAATGTCAATGCATCCCAGAGCAATGAGGTCTTACAGTATGTGCATGGAAATAAATCTTATACTGAATACCCAGGCCAGGTAAATGGGCTGATATTGTTATTTATTGCTTGTGTTGGCCTTATCTTAAAACTCAGGTGGTCATTTTTCTTTAATGCTTTTTGTGCACTATATTTATGTAGTATTCGTTGTAGGATGGGGTTTCTTATGCGGTTATCATAACATTGGAGTTGCACGTCTGACTGTGCAGTATCTCTGTGGGTTCAAATGATTATCCTTAGACAAGATAATAACTGCAATGAGCTTCTGAAAATGACATTGACATTTTTGATTTCTCCACACTGTCCTTATGGATTTTTTGCACATTCTTAGAACTGATTTGTGTTCCACTAATGTGAAGAAAGTGCCTCAGATCCAATTCTGAGCTCTGATGGACCCCCGATTATGTAGCGCAGGATGCAAGCGATATTCTGAGCAGCTTCCCACTGAACGATGAATGTGGCAATGCAATTGTGGAGCGGTGTGCTGAATATCTTGCTGTGGCACATTTCAGCACATCAGCATGGAACAGGACGGCTTTGCAGGGAAACCACCAGTACATGGTAAACTTCTCTATGTTCTCTCTTTGGAAGACATCTATAATGAGATCTGCTTATTTAAGAACAAAGAAATTTAAGAAAGGTTACAAATGAGAGGGGGCCATCTGTCTTTTCTTGTCTTGCTAATCGATCCCGATATCTCCTCAAGCTGTTTCTGGAAGAATGCCTGGAAGCCAGTTTCAAAATGGCTGGTTAATTGGCTTCAGACGCCTGCAATTATTTGTGTAAGGAATTGCCTATAAGTAAGAGAAATGAACACTGTATTTTTATATAAATATAATACACACTGGGTTAGGTCCATTCAAAGTTTCAGTTGAGGAACTCAGAGAACTGCCTTTCCCATTGCTGCTGAGCATGCAGTATCTGCCATTCATCAATAGATGGCAATGAAACTGCAGCAACTGAAGTGACATTTACTGAGCACCTTCAGAAATGAGTCTTTACCTGGCCTGTGACAGACTCTGCTGGTCCTGGAGAGCCACAGGCTTGCAGGTTTATCCAGGCCTATTAAAACTGTCAGTGCTAATTAAGACAAATTACATACTTAAGAGCAATTCTAAAATGGGGAGTCGGGGGACACAGCTTTTCAGTTAGTTGCAGACACTTACAACTCTTAGTGGAAAGATGCATCTCCTTTTTTCAAACGCAGACACTATCACTTTTTCATTGACTGGGTGTTGTTTCTTTGCTAAAGTGAGCTACTCAATCCATGTCACTAACTCACCCACCGTTAAACACTAAGGTGAATCAGTTCATGTTTTGTAACAAGATGGCTGAAATTAAATACAAAATAATTATCTTCCTAGTGCATTTTAATTTTAAATTACCATGATACTGCTACTGTTGTCACAGCATACACATCCAAGCATCTTCATCTTGTTTTTGCATTTTGATACATGTAGTTTGGTGCACATCAATGTATTGCCCAGCAGCACAGAAGTATACAATACATATACATGTAATTTTTAATAATGAAGTATATGAATATTTATATGCTGCTGAAATTGGTATATAGTTTCACTGGAATAATGACCCCTGGCCATTCATGAGAAAACGGCCCCACAGTTCAGCAATTCAATTAAGAATTATTATGATGCTACATTTGTGAAATCGTGACATGATACAGTGTCATGCATCACGGTCTTTATGCCTGCAGTAAAATAAGATAATGAAAATGGTCATGAACGATTCAATTTGAATCTACCGCCACTAGATGTGTGAACGGCCACAGAAAGCCATTCTAGTTCATGTCCATTAAAAATTCAATACAGCACCATTATATAATATACTTCAAGCACTACGTATCTTTAATTAGCACTACCTTTAATGAAGCCAATAAAGATCTTTTGTTTATTGCAGTTATTCCTTAGGTTTTCTTGGAAAGTATTCTGAAAGACAGAGAGAGCACTGTAGTAGGAACTATAGAGTATTATCATTACAGAGACACCTGAGTTTCTCTGCCATGACAGAGATGGGTTTCACTGCCTGCCCTGACTTTATAACCTCTCTGAGCCATTCTGGACACAATGCACTGGTTTCAGTTAGAGACAAGGCCCCCAGAGCTGCCACCTCATTACTGTAAATCTCACAGGAACCTCAGCTTGCCCCTAAAGGCCAGTGGAGGCACAAGGTATTACCCTGGCTTCGCACATAAATCTTCTGCAGGAACCACATTCTATTAGATTCTGTATTTGCCTTTCAGTAAATTCAACACATATTGGCCACTAAGCTAATTTAATTGTTTGCCTCTTGCTTATCGATTTAGCTTGGCAGTTTTAAGGGGGAGAAGAAAATGCAACAACAAAGAAATATAAAACAGGATTAGTAACAGTCGGTGAATTCTAGGGGAAACTCTATCAATAAATAAATAAAAATAAGGAGCAGCGCACCTGCAGAAGCCGAGTTCTGATCAGTACAGGCAGCCATGCACGGCCAAGTGGAAAACGTTAATGAGAAATTCCTCTCACGGGGATTGCACAACTCCACCTTGTTCTCCTTCCTCTGAAGAAGCAGTGCGGTACTTTGTGTGCTGCATGGTGTTTGTTAAACTTTTTAAGTATCTTTTCCTCTTTCAGCAAGTGTACAAGACTCTAAAGTCCAGTGCCAGTGCAAAATAAACCAGTACCCCGATTCACAGTCACACTTTGATGACAAAAGCATGTTGTAAAATAAGGCCGGTGCATTTTCTTTTGTGATGATTCATAATTTTTCACACAAATCAATCTGATTATTTCTTCCTTGGTTGTATATTACCAGGTGAGCCAATAATATTGACCACTAATTTACATGGTGCACGTGCAAATAGAGAAAAGACAAATATATAACTGATGTTTGGGAGGGGAACCGTTGCCTGCATGTTATCAGTGGACCACAGGGATTGCTATCATTAGATAATGTGAAATCTTCTTGGATATTGCTCTATGAAAAGCAATACTCAATGAACCCATTATCTCCACTAATTGGAAGGAGGAGGTGCTTTTTAGATATTTATCTTCACCCAGCTTAATACCATTGTATAGATTTTGCAATCACAATAATGAGACCCAGGCTATCGGGATCCAGCGTGTGTTTTAGTTTTTTCCTATCCCCACTATGGTCTTGCAAACTAAATTAAGTTTAAAAATAACATACAACAGTACTAAATATTGTCTGGATGATTTTTCTTACCAGGAAATCAATTCTCAAAAACAGTCACTTCATTCTTTCTAGGAATTACAGGTCAGCAAGCATTATGCAATTGACTTTCCATTGCAAATGCCAAACATGACATTTAAACTAAATATTTATTTTGAGATTATTAATCTTGATTGTTTCCTTTCAAATCCATTGTGGTGGTGACAGAGCCAAAATGATGACAATTGTGTCACTGTCTAAATATTTATGGACCTAACTGTATATATATTCCTGTAACCTACCTTAAGGAGACAAGTCATAACAAAAAAATGGACTGTGTCAAAATGTTGTCTCCCTAATAATTCACATATCTTTAGCCATTGCAGAATACTTTTAAATGTTTGAAATAAGGTTTAAGTTGAAGATCCATGTCTATATTAATTGCTTAAAATCATATTTTAAAAACAAACAGCCCCCTAAATCTGCAGTGATAGCTTGACTGTTTAACCCTCTATTTTCTTTTTTTTTTTTAATACTGTAGATATCCAGATTGTGAGTACAAGGTTTAATAGTATAACATTGTATTAATGTAATTCATTCATGTATTCATTTTCTACCAAACATATAGGTGTTTTAGTACACTAAAGAGACATTGTGCAGTAGATTATGTTCTTTTATAATCACATTTGTTACATAACCAGCCAAATAATTACATTTTTTTAGGAATTAAAGCTAAATATACTGTACATATTACATCATCATAATTTTGGATAAAGGTTACAGGGTAAAAACAATAGGGGGACAAACTGGCTATAATGTTACCTATTATAAGTATGTTCCATTTAATTGCAAAAACTTAAAACAGGACTTTTATAGCATTATCTATTTATAATAAAATAATTTACATACAGACTCCTTTACTACACTCGCCTTTAGGTCAGAATTTTATATTTGGTCTCCATAATGAAGGTTACAGGGTTATATATATATTATGGAGACACATCTGTAAAAAGTGTACACGTGTAGATTGTAGACTTATGTTGTCCTGAGATTGTCTCAAATGTATAGGAGCATCCATGAATGGTTGCAGACTTGTAGTGATGATGTAATGACAATATTCTATTTTCATTCTCACACTTTGAACACAGTACTGATATAAATGGGAGTTTATAGATATATTTTGTATGAATCATTTGGCGGCACTGCAGTCACAATGTTAATTTCTTAGCTGCAGTGAGGAGATGGTGGCTAAGGTGGTACAGAACGGGATGAGACAAATTGACTTACAGAGGTGGTGCTCTGTTACACACCCTGCAGGATGAAATAAAACATCCATCCCTTGCCTGAGGACCATATTGCTACCACCCTGACAAATACATTTTGTCTGGGCATCTCCAAGCATCCAGCTGTTCTGCTCCAGCTCAGTGTGTGCATGAATGCTGATAGGCCTTAGTGCTCCTGGGTAGATAAAGCACTGCTTATTCTTCTGTCAGTTCCTAATTTCAAAAGATGATAAGACACGCAAGCTAATTTCGGCTGAGCACAGCCAATGGAACGGCTTTATGGATTTGAGCGTGCAATTAGCTCAGTAGACCATCACTTCATTTCTTCTACATTTGTAGCCAAATGGTTACATAATAGATACATTTGAGCATGATTACTGCTGTACTTTTAATTAATTCTGGAAAACCCATCCTCAGCTCCAGTGCTGTGGTTATTTTAGAGTACTGTATGTTCCATCTAATTACAAATGAAATGTATTAAGCTGGCATGTGTACACAGGAAGAGATAAGCTCCCCAAAATCAGGAAAATGGCACCAGACAAATAAAGACAAAGATAATGAATGCAGTCATATAAACTATATAAAGGTATTAAACACTGAAATATTCTTTCCATGCAATACACAACTTTGCTCTTGTGGACATTCATCCTGACATGCAGCTCTTCAAAAATGAGATGTACTACAAAACTAAAGTAACTTACCATGCCATTTCAAAAAACATATAAATAGAAACAATAGGTATAATTACACTGGTAGTTACCAAGTAAATATGCAGTAATTAGGAACACTAAATGTAAAGAGTTAGCCTAGCACAGTAAAAACATTGGTACCATGCACAATTACAGTGTAAATACATTGTAAAGAGGCATACTTACAATGGTAGTTACCATGTAATTACAGTGTAAATACACAGTAATTAGGGACACAATGTAAAATGTTACCATATCAGTTGGAAGGGTTTTCCAGACCCAGGGTTAGCTCCAGGACCAGGGATCAAAACCTGGCACTTAATATTCAATATTGCTAAGAGTGGCTATAATGGGAACTTCAACAGAGATATGGTTTAGAGTTTTTTGGTTTCCATGGTCTCTCTCTTAGCTTCACTTGTCAAGAAAATTAGTGTTATTCCTGTCTGATATCCTTTTAAAGAAATAAGAAAGGTCTGGCAGGTGGCACGGTGACGCATTGGTTAGCATTGCTGCCTCACAGCTCTTGGGACCAGTGCTTGTTTCCTTGGGCGTCTGCCTATGTGGAGTTTGCATGTTCTGGCTGTGTGTGTTTTGGATGGATGGATGGATGGTTTGGCATGATGTTGGAAGATTATTTGTTATAATGCTATTTCATAATGTTCCTGTCACTCACACACACACAGATAGATAGATAGATATAAAGGGGACATTTCATTGCTCTCTGAAGTGAAGCATTACGATAAGATTATGGTAGCTGGTTTTGCTCCCTAATTAACCCCTAATTATTTTCCAGCTGGAGAATAAAACAACTTTCAATTATCCGTGCTTAATTAAATATCTGTGTCGATTTGTTCAAACAAGTTTCACTTAAAGGTGATAAACCCCTAGTCTAATCATTAATGAGGTGGCTGATTTGTAACCAAAATCCAACATTAAAGCTGAAGGGAACAGACAGTTTAGCTTGCACTAATGTCCCTGGATTAAGTGTAATGAAAGTTTTTTGATTGGATTTATTGTAAGTTTTAATTGTGGAATCTAAAGAGTACTGGTGCAGTAAGATGAACATTAATTTACCCTGTACCGTTTTTGTTCCAAGTGATTACAATTATGGTCAACGCAGTTTTGGAAATGTGAAGTCTATTTCTTTAAACTGCAATTACTTCAAAAGATGGGTGCTCTTGAGCAGGGTGACTGAGTCCTACATCAAAGTGAATTGGTTGGTGTATGCAGTCTTTTATTCCTGGAACACAAGCCCTTTACCAACCATCATATACTTTATGGCTCAAGTAATGTGGTATAGTACTTTCTTGTTTTGTTTTTTTCATTATATTGGGTGGGAGGCATGATTTGAATGCAATATAAAGAATGTAAAATAAAGAGAAAAGAAAAGAAATGACGGAAGCGAAAAGATCAAAACCACATGATTATTTTCTTTAAAATAATTCGTCATGGGTACAGAGTGAGGTTTATTGTGCCACTAAAGATTAGCAAAAAGTATTTAAAAGGTATATCTGATAAAAGGCTTGCAGATTAAATTAGCATTAATTAATTATCCCCAGTTACTGCCTGTGTGCCTGATTTTACGTGTTTGCATTCTGAGGACTCAGGGATATGATACACGGTTTAATATAATACACATTTTTACAAAACATTTCACAAAAAAAAAAAAAAAAACAGGTCATGCAGGATTCTTCTACAAGGTGGTTTAGATACAATGCTACGTAGCCTAATCAGTTTTGCCTCCTGTATTTCTTCACACAGGAAGAGGATTCGGTTGCACTGCAAAGTAAGAGGTCTGCGGCTCTTCCGATCCAAAAACACGCGGCCCGGGAAAGTGTGTCTCCATGGCAACAGCAGCAGCACCACACCGGCGTGGCAGCAGATGGGGCTGGAGCTCTGTGCAAACTGTGCCGGGAGAAAGAGCTAACCTTGGGCAGAAACCCTACCTGCAGACCAGTGCAGAAAGAAACCACAACAAATGCATAGGAACAGACGGCCAAACCATCATTCACATTTAAAAGTATGACAGGGATCAACATACACATTGCACAGGGTTGGAAAATCACTAACTCTGTGTATGCATAGACCAAATGTTACTTTATAATAACCATGCTTTTTTTGGTGTAAATCTCAGTTGAGATGCCTGAAACTGGAATACATTTGACTATTTGACTTCTTTGCTGACTGGTTGGTGGAAGTCCAGGAGGTTGTTGCTTCTCTGTTCTTAATGGATCAAGACAGCAAGAGGCCATGGCAATTCTGTTTCTGCAGCCTGACTCAAAACACGGGGGACATTACTGCTGGGAAATGCACGCAACACAAAGAAGGTCAGGTTATGAATAAAAATGCAAGATACACCATGTTAAATGATCTGGCCTGTCATATATACCTAGTTATTAAAGCAAAAGCCAGAACAGAAAAAAAAGAGTCTACCACATGTTAGAATCAAATGGGTGGCCCTGGGATCTCATTGCATGTTTTATTGACATTTCTTTTAGTTTGATACATTCTCTTTGTTTATTTATTTAGTTTTAATTCTCTCTGGTTTAAGCCTTTATTCACAATTACTTATTAATAAGCAAGTTAAAGAAGGAATTCCGCAGTGAGCTATGGAAGAGTTTTCAGCAGGTTCTTCACATGTTCGCAGCATGCACTAACCACCGTCCTCAAATATGTAATTGAAACTGGTACTACTAGGAGCTTTGGTTTCAAATATTCAAATGAAAACCCCATAAAACCAGCATGTATTTGAATCCTCTTACTAGATAATTTAACAGGTGAGGGGAAGATTCTCTCTGTATGTCCATGAGGATATACTCTGCCATCTCCAGAAATGTTCAGTATTGGTTTTTGAACATCAGGAGGGAGAGAGTGTCATTCAGCTTGAGTCTTCAGCTTGAGCTACATTTACAAAGCCTGAAGAGAGATGAAAATCTGAGCCCTGACGCCCTATTAAACATGTTCCTTGGTCTGCCACTTCAGAGAAGCACATCTTCTCTGTCTGAAATCTCTCATATGCATGCCTTACAAAATAAGATGGTACTAAAACCATAATACCTTCAAACAGCACTGAATAATTCACTAATTCGGGAGTGAGAGTTAATTAAGATAGAGGCACAGTAAAACTAGTATGCTATCAAAACAAATGTAGCACAAAGATAACACATTACATCCTCATTATGCACACGCTAATAAACATCATCACTGCAAACAGGACAGGAGTTTTAGTCATGTTTTTTTTAAAGAACAGTATGGTCACAGTGCACCGGTGGATCTGAAAGGTGTTTTGTATTAAAGAGATCTGACTTCATATCCAACATGCCATGCATTATTAATTTGATACTGTACCATGATATATATATTATTGTCAGCAGAGTTTAGAGTGCAGTCCATTTGTGAAATTACATTCATAAAGGGGTCAGGAGACAGTGCCACTCTGTTAGCAAAGTGTACTTGCATGTGTACTGATTACATTTCATACAATCATATAAACTGCTTTTATGTGAGCATCCTTTTCATCTATGAGCTTGGTTCCTCATACCATTGGTTCCCATTTCAAATGAAAGTGGCAGCTAAAGGTCAGAGGTTCGCAGTCCAATCCGATAGCACTCTTTCCAGTTCAGAGGGAGAGGAACGTCTTAATGTGAAGGCTGTTAAAGTGCCAGTCTGATTTAGAGGTCTATAAAAGTCACTCCACTGGCATCACACCTCATCAGTAAGTCTCGGAACCACTGGGCCTTTTTATACGCCATTCTATTATTTTCTTTTTCAGCCCCCATTGACAGCTTAAACAAACATAAATTCTGGATATAAAATCTGGAAAAAAAATGCAATACTTGAACACAGTGAAGAAAATGATTTACTATTTTCATTATTAACATCATCATCATAGTCAACATCATCCTGGAAATCCAAAAGGGACAGGAGACGTTATGTGCCGAATCCTCACTGGTCCAATGTGCATTTTAAGAACGCATTTCAGGTACTTCAGACAGGATCAAAAGCCTTCCTGCGGATGTTATTCATCAATTTGATGTGACAGCACTGGGCTGGATGGCTCCGGCAGTCATGCACCGTTTGTCCGGCAGTCCCTGTAACTCTGCAAACAGAACCCATTTCCTAAAACACGCTTTTTGTCTGCGGAATAAGATGAATTTCAACTCTTTGGTTTCCTACATGTACAAGAAAAAGAGAAAGTGTTTCCCCCAGCACCATTCTCCATTCCACAAATATAAGGCTTTAAGTCAGACATCACATGGCTTCTCTCTCCCCAGTGGATGTGGCTCTGTTTAATAGTCCCCGCGTCGCTGTAGCTACAAGGAGAGGTGACTAAGCTTTTGCCAAAAGATTTGAGATGAGAGCTTTACACGGCAACAACCTGAATCAAACATCGGATTCTTGATTTTCTGAAGCAACGTCTGTGCTCTGTCCCCTATTAGCATTTCATTCAGCAAGCTTGGAGTCACAGTTTATCCTCTACAAATTGATGGCAGCTTTTTAAAGCCAGAACAGCATGGTGTACAAAAGTTTCGATACCACACCAACAATTGAACAGCTTTTCAGAGAGTGTCCCCCCCACCACCCCGTTTTACATGTGAGTACCCAGATCATAACTGAAGACCAAAATGCAACCATTCTCATCTTAAAAATCTCTTACATTAGTGATTAAATGAGAGACTGACTAAAGCAGATTGTACATAACAAAAGAAGTTAGAAGCCCCCCACTTTTGTACTAATTTATTTATAAAGTCCATCAACAGACACAAATGAGCTTATAAACCATTACTTTGATTCAGTCTGGTAAAATCACACCACAGTCAAGCACTAGAGATATGGGCTAAACCATGGTGGACACAAAGTGAAAAACAAGGTCAAAATTTCACAATACCCGGCACACTTACTCAAGTCAACTTTTAGAAAGTAATTGGGGGATTGAAACGGCTTAAGCATATGAAATAATTTTGTTTAAAGTGGAGTGATAGTAAAAACAAATCTTTTGGGTCTATTATGCTTAACACTTCCAAAGGAAGTGCTTTCTTAGCACTAGCCATAACCTTTTCCCTCCCCTTTCTGTCCACGGGGACTGTATATCAGTTTAACAGGGTTACAGCTTTCTGAATTGAAATCCTCATTAAAGATTTATGAGGCAATAAAGAAGGCAGTGAAATGATCGCTGAGGGACCCATACAAGACTTCAATAAAATCACCACTCTATTATCTGTGGGATGCTCCCTGGGAACCATTCATTTTTAGCATTTATGCATGGATCCCAATGTGTACATATCTGGGACCCTGTATTGCTTATAGATGTGGATATCGATAAAAGACATGAAAACTAAACAAACACAACCTATATTGAAGTATGCTGAAAAAGACGGTCACTATTTGAAAGCAGTTACTAGAGGTTTCTAATTCCGATAATGTAATTACCCCCCTCTGTCTTCTGTCTTAGATTCAGATCAGCATATGAATAAACTCACCTCCTACGACTTGAGACAAGACTGGTACTTTTTAAAATTATAATTATTATTTTGTTTTTGCAATTCTAAATAGCACACTAATACGTTTCTAATGTTCAAGGTCACAAAGGATTCATCTTACTGCTTAATTGTTTGTAAGTTGCTGATTATTAGTATGGGTTTTATGTAGACGTGAAAACAAGCTTGTCATTAAAACAAATGATATAGCAGGATGCCACCCAACAAGTGTTCATGTACCCTCCAGAGGTTTATATGCGGAATATCACAAACAAAGTTAAATCCATGTCTTGTAAACATGTTAATCTTTCTCTGCTGACAGATAATTCAACTAGGCAATTAGTAACTGTCATCTGGCTCTGCACTTTTCATATGTTTTATATAATTGCAAAGACATTAAAACATCTGAAGGACGAAAATGTCATTTTATTATTTCTGTTAAACTTAAAAAACAAAAAAAAAAACAAGATGAATAATCACAGTCAAATATAACTACAGAACTGCATTACACTGCAAGGTAAGGAATGACATTACATGTAGATCTATTATTGTATTAAGGTATTTACTACATTGTAAGCCCACTCTTGGTTCACTATTATTATTCACTGCCTTGATATTACACCAGATGAATATTACACCAACATTTCTTGTACACTGAGAGAAGCTGGTCTCTAAGGCCTCCTCTTAATTTGTTAGTCAATTCTTAATTCTAGTTAATCCCACAATTGTTCTATGGACTTAAAATATAATTATCTAACTAAAGGACTAAAATGTCATCATCTAAGTGTTGGGCAAGATGCCCTTCAAAACAATTAACTTCTGCATTGCACATGAGTTCTGGTACTTTCAATTAACAGGCAATATAGTTTTTTTCCCCATTGCATCTGTTAATATAGTATGTTTCCCTCTCTCACCAGCTGACATTGGATTTAAATTCTATACAGTCTTTATGCATTCTATTCACCATTAAAGCACTTCACCAAAACATATAGACCTGAAAAATGAGTTGCTTTCAAAATTTGACACAACTGTCCAGTGTTTTACATTTGGAATGGAGTGCAATACGAAACCCATTTATTCTTTAAAATTGATTGTAATGGTATAAAACAAGGGGAGATAAAGCAGAAATTGATTTTTATACACTTTTTGATTTCAATCAGTCGGCCTGCAACTTGCTAAGTAATTGTGATTGAATATTACATGGATACTATAACTACACTATGGCAAAAGCGATTAAGTTTGCATGTAATTTAAATCCTTGGGCTTGGACAGGGAATAGGGGAAGTGAAAAAGAATAGAAGCTGAATAATAGAAAGCAAATGAAATAAAGTGTTAAATTAATGCCATACATTTGATACAAGTAGATAATATGTAAAAAAAAAACAATACCTTATCAAACAGACTGTCAAGGACATGTACAATATACAATATTAACACTGCGTGGGAGGCTTAACCCTTTATCGTGTGGAACTTAACACACTGGTCAGGGAAACTGATAAGACACTCATTGCAAACATATTCCATTTGTTTCTCTTTAACTCTTTTTCCAGTGGCATTTGTTTCCCCATTCCACAAGCCTGGCTTAGAAATGCTGACATGTCACTTAACTATACATACTTGGTATGACTCATCTGATCTCATGTAATGCCAGATCAATCAAATAATCAATCAAACAATCCATGAATTACATTTTATTTAAAAAAATATCCCCCTCTAATAAGCCTCATTTCAAACAAGTTTGTTTCAAGGTCAGGTTTAAATCAGGCAGTGTACATGTATAATTTAAATATATAGAAGGTACAGGATTGAAGGGGTCAAGACTGATACACAATGGCCCTGTGAACTGCACCAGACACCTGGGAAATGATAATCATCAGTTCACAATTCCTCAATTTCTGAATTGCCAGTTACCAACCGCCTCTGACCACAACAACACTTAACACAGCACAGACCTGCTCTGAAACCTATGCATATATAATGTCAGACCATCTGCCAACAGTAATCACTAAAGTGTGGAATATAGGACTGGCACATTTCTCACTGAAAACGCTGTGAGATCACAGAGGGCACTGCGGTTAGCTGAGCTGAAGATCCCTGCCTGACTCTGATTACAAGTAATCCTGTACGAGCTCAGACTATTATGTGGCACCCTTTTGGGGAAATCCAGGGCACACTGAACCATTCCTAACTTGTTTAAAATAACAGAGAGCTGGGATCCACACAAAATCAGAAGGCTTGCGTGGACAAGGGTTGCTTAACGCTGTACTGGGCAAATCACCCACGATTTCAACGTCCGAAATTGTGTATGTTCCACAAAGTTGTGTTAATCTGCCTACCCTCTGCCCTTCTGGGTTCAGAAATGCCAAGCTAAAGACAACAAACTCAAAAGATGAGAAAAGCAAACAGGAAGGGAAATAAAAAATAAAAATAAAACTATTTAAACTTGAATCGTGCCATGTGTCAGAGTAATGACACCCATACAGAGGAAGAAAAGTTGATAGCAGCAGGTTACAAGGTGTCCCTGTGGGTTCGGTACGAGCAGAAAATCAATGGGGTGATTCGGCTGAAGATTAGTCTGACCGCTCCACCAGCCTGCATCTCCATGCATCGTGTGTCAGCTCAGCATGTTCATTACGGAGGAGAAATAAATATGTGCAATGTCCAGCTCGGGGCTGGGGGTGGGGGGTGAGGCAATTCACTTGGTATTGAACCTCTGTTTTGATTGAACAGTGGTTTAAATGCTTGTCTTCTCATATTACATAATTTTTTTCATTCCATTTTGCATAGTTAAACATAATAAAAATACAAAATATAAATATGATGACTGGCATTTATAGTGTCTGTCGCCCTGAGTAAAGTTGACAGATTAGTTTCCATAGTTATTAAACCCAAACCTCCAGATGTTAGTCAAGCTACTCCAGTAAAACTGACCTAAAACAATGAACAATTAATTCTGGGCTATTATAAATTATGATTTCCATCCTTGGGAAATGATGGACAGAAGTATTTATTTATTTTTAGTATGATTTGCCAGAAGTGTCTTTGCTATAGCTTAGTTTCTTCAGCTGTGTTCTGAAAACGTTTTAAACTTTTTGAAAACTGAATTGATCTGAAACCAGCAGCAAACTGAAATGCCTTCAGTCAAAAGGTGTCAATCTCACCTCAGCAAAAACAGGGAACACAAAACGCTTAAAAGCCATGTGGAAGAAACAGTATCTCGTGATGCATTTGGTCTGAAATCAAAAACAGTGTAACAGCACTAGTAGACCTCGACTGTTTTTCACCCCCCAAGTCAGTAAGTAGATTTATGTGAACAATTTAGACGCATGTTATATATTTTTAAAAAGCGAGCAACAGCACTTAAGACATCCAAATGATTGAAGTCCAAAAGTCCAGAAGACAACCGTGACAAAGTAAAAACATAAAACAAAACAAATAATTTACAAGCTTACATAAACCACTTCCATTAAATCGATTCCAAACCACGTACACCAAATTGAACATTAAAAATGAATTAATTCTCCTTCACTGGAATCTCATTACTGACTATCTCAATGTAAGAAAAGAAAGAGTTGCAATTAGCCTTACCTTGATCTTTTTTTTTTTTACAGTGAGCCATCAATTCATTTCTTAGCGGTTAAAATGTTTGCAATGTCACTGTAGTGCAGGACACAAGCACTCCAGAGAACATCTTCTAGGGAATGCCTTACTAGCACAGTTGTTACAAAGCTACACAAAGCTGTTAAGATGACAAAGCATATTGGGTTTTCCATCACTAATGCACACTTTAAATTTAACAAGAATATCTGACTGAAGACAGAAGGACTTCAAGTGAAAGTGGAAGTTTGTAAGCAGGAAGAAACATTATGCATTGTATTTATTCACTAATTTCTTCCTTTCCAGTTTAAAACAAAATATAACCAGCAAATTATTGATATAACAGTACAGAGTTTAAATATGTGTTGACAGCGGTCAGTAATAATATAAAAAACAGATGAAACCAAGTTATCTGTGGATTATTGTGGAATGACTCACAGGGAACAGGCAAATCCATTGTGTGTCTCAAATCACTTGGATTAAAAATAATAAAATAAACACAAAACAAAAATATGTAACTATTCTGTAGTAGGTGTCCACTATTGAGATATTTTATTTTATTTTGTAATGCTATTGAAAACTTGCCAACGGAAAAATATTTGTTCAAGCAGCCAATGAAATACAGAAATTTAGTGTATTCATAAAAACAGAGGCAGATCCATAAAAGACAACAATACAATAAATAAAGGGACAATTACTAATAACTAAAACTGGTTTAAAATGGCTTACTGGCCCGGGCCATAACTATAAAAACCCTACCCTAATTTAAACAAATGAGAAAATAAACTCTAAGGATCCTAACTAAAAGCCCTACAAATAAACTAAAACTAATCCCTATATTGTCTATAAAGTGACAATGTACATGCCCCAAGGCTTGTCCCCACAGACAGCAACACCAAGCACTACCACCACTAGGTAAGCGTGATATCGGGGCTCTGTTGGATTTCCTCTTCGCAAGCCTATTACCTCTGTCCCTTGTTCATTACCTCGTCCAACTATCTCCCAGCCAGACGGCGCTCTCGTCACTGCAGGCGAGCGCCCCCGCCTGGCGCCGCGATCTAAGGGACAGGAACAAAAATATGCAAAACTCGCAGTTCATTGTTCTGTGCAATACACGCAGTTCTCAGGGGAGGCAGCAGGGAAAAACTCCGGGAGACACAGGCGGCGACGGCTCTCCCCTTGTACTCCAGCCCCCTGGCTCCTTCCGCCACAAGACGCTAATTCCTGGTGCGGGTGGAGAATGGCCGGTCATGGACGGTGAACCCGCATCAGAAGATGGTAATCCCTGACGCGGGTTCACCGTCCACGACCGGCCATTCTCCACCCGCACCAGGAATTAGCGTCTTCTGGTCATGGGGGTGCCATTCGCAATGCCAGGGAAAGTCGTCTCTGTCACCACCACCACCTCCCGTCTCATCAAGTCCCGTACACTGCGCTCTACTGCCATCACCCTGGCTCAGTTCAGTCTTTGGTGCAACCTTGCTGCCAACTGGATGTGGCGCTCTCTCGGCTGGGGGTCCGCAAACGCAATGCGATCCTGGGGTCTGTGACTCCTTCCCCCGCCGATCCCAGGGCCCCCAAGCGGATGGTCAGGGATTCCCGAGCCCTGGAGCTGCCCATCTCCCGCTGGCACTGGGAGCGTAAGCTCCCATGCGGCGGTCAGGGCAGACACCCACCTCCGCTCACCCGTCTTCCATCCACCCAGCCCCTGGGCGGGGCACCTGGTCACTCACCCCCTTCTGTCGCCTCTCCTCTCTGCCCTCGCCTCATGCCCCATCTACTGCTAAGAGAGAGCCACCACCTCCCACTGCGCCATTGCACTGCTGCACATTTCTGGTCTGTTCCCTTCTGTGGGAATTTTTTTTTCAAATTTTGACTGATCAGTCCAGAGCACCTGCTGCCATTTTTCTGCACCCCAGTTCCTGTGTTTTCATGCATAGTTGAGTCGCTTGCTCACTTGACAGTAGATGGGTGTACCAGGGTCCCACTGTTTTCTGCCAATTCTGAGCTGATGGCACTGCTGGACATCTTCCGATTGTGAAGGGAAGTAAGCATGATGTGTCTTTCATCTGCTGCAGTAAGTTTCCTTGGCCGACCACTGTGTCTACGGTCCTCAACGTTGCCCGTTTCTTTGTGCTTCTTCAAAAGAGCTTGGACAGCACATCTGGAAACCCCTGTCTGCCTTGAAATTTCTGCTTCGGAGAGACCTTGCTGATGCAGTAGAACTACCTTGTGTCTTGTTGCTGTGCTCAGTCTTGCCATGGTGTATGACTTTTGACAGTAAACTGTCTTCAGCAACCTCACCTT
Source organism: Amia ocellicauda (assembly GCF_036373705.1). NCBI lineage: Eukaryota > Metazoa > Chordata > Actinopteri > Amiiformes > Amiidae > Amia > Amia ocellicauda. The sequence goes on along the minus strand of NC_089854.1, from coordinate 15,955,995 downwards.
GTTAGCTGAGTTTGTCTGTTCCTCACCCAGTTTTATTCCTCCTACACAGCTGTTTCTGTTTCAGTTAATGATTGTGTTTCACCCTACATATTGAATTGATGATCATTAGCACCTGTTTGGTATAATTTTTTAATCATACACCTGACTATATGCCTACAAAATCCCTGACTTTGTGCAAGTGTACCTAGATGAATTGATGTTGTTTTGAAGGCAAAGGGTGGTTTTGATTTGATTTAGATTTTTCTTCTGTTCACTCACTTTGCATTTATTTAATTGATAAATATAATCTATTAACATGTCTAACATGTCTTACTTTACAGCATTTTTTCACACCTGCCTAAAACTTTTGCACAGTACTGTATCTATTAAAGAGATCACTTACATGTTTTTGTCCTTTCCTAACCTTGATCATTGGACTTTTTTTTTTTTTTTTTTTTTTTTTTTTCAAATCACCAGTGTATTACACTTCTCATGACTGATGTAAATTTACATTACTTGCCTAAGCCCTTGCACTGAATACTTATTTGAGATCTAAGCATCTCCCTGATTCAGCCAGCATTAAGCAGTATTTAATTAGCGCACACCCGGACAGACTGAGACAAGAACTCTGATTCTTTAAATGCAGACGTGTTCGCTGACATCAATGGGATGCAAATGTGACGTGTGACTCGAGCTTAGGGGAATAGGAACTGCTAATTTAAAGAACTGACAGCACGCCCCGTATTTAATGTCCTATTGTTGTGAAGTTGCTTGCTCTCAAACAGGAATTAACTGATTAAAAGTGCACATACATAATACACTGACCCCTGTGCTTAAAGGGCTTACACGGGTTCTGGGTAAAATGCAAAATACTACCACCTTATTATTAGGATTACCATTTATTTTAATAGGCCTATGCCTGGCAGTTTTTGAAAGAAATTGCATGTGAAATACACTTATTTATCCAATCTTTTGTGATTTTGTGATTTTGTGTGCAAACAGTTTATGCTATAGACAGATTGTCCAGTTTTAGTTAACTGAGAAAAGCAAGCCTTAAGAGTTTCATGGTACAATTCATAATAGGAGGACAGCAGACATACCTGCGTATTTAAAGCACTAACACAGGGATAAACCTCAATGGCTTATGACAAGATCGAGATCCAAATGTTCTTCCCCGACGACTTAATTGAGAAATATTAAAGTTGTGACTGGGAGGCACTGCGCATCCATGATTGAGCAGGTGTTCAGCAATTCAGATTATAAATATGACACCACCAAAAGTTCATTACATTCTAATAAAAACAGGCAATAGCCCGCCATATGTTAACAGAGTGTCACCTCAACGCGAAACGATTTGCCCACAGAATGACACAGAGCACACAGCACATGAAGCATGGCAAACACCTAACTCTTGTTAACACTGACATCAGCAAACAAGTAATAAGTCTCCTCCGAGAACATAATATAACATCCTCAAACAATCAGGAAAATTAGTTCCTGTAAATTAGATAAAAAGCAATAATGTTCTAGGATAGCCAAGACCTAGGTTGTGAATTAATGGTCTCACCTTTTACTAGGCTTCTCGATTCGATTGTAGTCTAATAGCCTTTGGCAAAGTCATTCTCTGTCAAAAAGTTTATTATGAAGTTTTTTTTTATTTTCCCTTCACCATGCATAATGAATGATGAGACCAGTTAGGTATGCAATGGAAGACTATCTGGAATTTTAGTCCTTATTACAGTTAATCAGCCCAGGGCAGGCACATAATTAAAAATCAGAGCCTATTCACCTAACACCGTGTTTTACATTATGGCTCTGTGAGAAATTGCTTGATGAGTGAGTATTCACATCAAGATTCTCTCTAGGATGTAGGTGATTCATTGTTTGTTTGTTTGTTTGCTTTTTAACCACCAATGATTCGTTGGGAAATAAAATGTATTGGCCTTGCTCTCATTCATGTGTAAATTGGTGTGGGTGGTGACCACAATAGCTGACAAATAGCAAAGAGAAAATAAGCAAGACAGACATTTACCTATCACGTAACCTTTAGTCCTGCATGAGAATGATTTCAATTGGTATTACATAAGTTTTGAGGTTGGAGAGATACTGGCCTGTCATGTTACTGCAGATTATATCTGATTAACACAAAGCTTTTCAGTCAAATGAATAACAATTGCCTGCGAACCAAATAAAGCATCCTCAATGGCACCCCAGCTGTTATATTGTTCCAACTGATTAACCATTTAATAAAATATTACTTGCTCTAAGTAAGAGGCAAATAAAATAAGAGGCTCTTCACGCTTACAGTTGACGTCTGGGAACATTAGCGATGCATACAGAAAAACTCCTCTTATAAATAATTATCACATAAAAAATTATGTCTTCTGAATTTTGTATTTTTTTTATATATAATATATATTATTTTCCTAATTTAAAGTCCCAATTAAAATCCCCAAAGTCTCGGTGTACTTTTAAAAGCACAATAACTACCTCATTCCCCTCCGTCTTTTATGAAAACTTGCACCATGAATACATTTCGGCTTTGGCTTCCAGGGCATTGCATTCAGTCCAATGAATAATAGAACAGTTGGGTCTTTATGTTGCAGATTTAGCTAGTCTTAGTTCTTATGCTATATGAGAAAGAGAAATGGAGAATGGCAAGGTGTCATGGACTGCGTTGATCAAAAAGATATATTTTCATTTTGCAGGATGCTGTGATTGAAAGGCAGATTTATTTTTCTTTGCATCCTTTTTGTTTCCTACTTAAGCAATTGAGCCTGTTACTGTAACATCACCCTCCTGGGATCTCTAGAATATATAAATTCCCCCAAGCCTATGAGACATCATGTTTGGCGGCATGAGTTTGTATGTAAATTTAGCCTGACTGCCATCAAAACAGTGGTGTCATGATCCGGATCAAGAACACTGATACCTATCTGTAAGTGAGATTTCTGTGTAGTTTAGAGGGAAGTGTGCTCTGAAGCTCATCACATATAATAGGCATGTAATTGGGATATTACTCCCCTGGGTTCTCAATATACATTTTCCTTGGAGGATACAGTATTGAATTCATAACTCATGCAAGGGAGATTGTGCTCTGTAATATTTGCACAACAATGATTTAAGTGAAAGATTGCTAATCAAGAATGATTTCAATGGAAAAACCTCAAGCAACAACAGATGCATGTAGATAAAGTGTGGTAGCTGGAAGCACAACATCCCTAAAATGGAAGATTGAAGATCAACAATGAACATCAGAACATAAGAAAGTTTACAAACGAGAGGAGGCCATTCGACCCATCATGCTCGTTTGGTGTCCATTAATAACTAAGTGATCCAAGGATCCTATCCAGTCTATTTATAAATGTTCCCAAATTTTCAGCTTCAACCACATCGCTGGGGAGTTTGTTCAGATTGTGACAACTCTCTGTGTGAAGAAGTGTCTCCTGTTTTCTGTCATGAATGCCTTGAAGCCCAATTTCCATTTGTGTCCCCGGGTGCATGTGTCCCTGCTGATCTGGAAAAGCACCTCTGGTTTGATGTGGTCGATGCCTTTCATGATTTTGAAGACTTGGATCAAGTCCCCACGTAGTCTGCTCTATTCCAGGGTGAAAAGGTTCAGGTCCCTCAGTCTCTCAGTAGGACATTCCCTTCAGACCTGGAATAAGTCTGGTTGCTCTCCTCTGAACTGCCTCTAGAGCAGCGATATCTTTCTTGAAGTGTGGAGTCCAGAACTGCACACAGTATCCAGATGAGGTCTAACTAGCGCATTGTACAGTCTGAACATTACTGCCCTTGTTCTCAATTCTACACTTTTGACAATATACCCTAACATCCTGTTTGCCTTTTTTATTGCTTCCCCACATTGTTTGGATGGAGAAAGTGAGGAGTCCACATAGACTCCTAGGTCTTTCTCATGCATTAGTGTAATTATAGTGGACATTTTTGTTACCTGCATGTAATACCTTGCACTTGTCCACATTGAATTTAATCTGCCAGGTGTCGCCCCACAACTGAATATTATATATTATATTATTAAGTCCCTTTGAATATCCTGTGCTGCCGAGATTGTATCTGCTGAGCCACCTATTTTAGTATCATCATATAGATTAGAAAAAGCACAGGCCCTAGTACTGATCCCTGTGGAACTCCACTAACAACCTCACTCCAGTTAGAAGCGACTCCTCTAATCGACACCCTCTGTTTCCTAGACATCAGCCAGTTCATAATCCATCTACTTACATTACCCTGAATGCCTACAGCTTCCAATTTAATGTCATGAATGGAATTCTAGCTTAATGTATTTATTAAGAGTTAGACAGGGAAAGTTGTATTGAATGCTGAAGTACACAAGAGTTAACTGTGTTGAGTTCATTGGCTTCAGTTTGTGATGCTCTGTAGCAATCCTGACAGTGTGGTGCAGCATCAGTTTTAGTCATTTAACCGGACTGCTTCACATTGATTACTGACACAGATGGCCAGGGGGTTGTGGCACAGATTTCTCTACCTGACCTCTAGGGACGCCAAGGTTAATGTCTGCTGTTGTCTTCAGAAAACTGATGGGCTATTTTGGTCCCAACACAGACACTGCATCTCCCAAACGAGGAGGGAAAATGTACAGAAAGAGAGATCATATAAAAGCCTGCTACATTAAAACACCAACACATCTCACAGCGAAGGCTAATTTGAGCCTGGATATTAAGCCTAGAAGTCTGTACTTATTTTATTAGCCACCTGTATGTTTTTGAAGTGGGTATCCATAAGTACCTCCATAATGCATCACCTTCTCTATCCACTTTGACATTTATGTGGCACCTCAGCAATTTCTCTTTTCCTCTCTTCGTCACAGTCCGTTTCCAAACAGCAAAATCTCTAGAAGTGACTCACTGTCGGCAGTTTGAAATAATGTCATGTCGATAACAATAAGGGACCTCTGTCGAGGACTAACTGTCTGTGTAACTCAGTTTTAATGACTGTTTGCTTGGTTTGTAGTGAACGAGCTGAACACACTCTGCATCACAATCCCAGCCAGCTGTCTTTAAATTTGACTGCAAGCACTACAAATCATGACAGAAAGAACTGTACCCAAGTCCTTGCACACATTTTCAAAGTATGTCATACGATGATGAATACTCGGTCTGTTCTTTATAATATAAAGAATGCTGGTAATCATATTTTCAAGTAAAAAATACTGTTGAGTATTGTTTCTCTTTGGTGCTGCATTAAGGCTTAGAAAAGGCTTCATCTTAATTTGCTCTGAATTCTGATTAATAGCGAATCACTATACGGCCTTCAAAGATAATCAGGAAAATTACCTACCTTGACACCAGCACACCTAGCCTTCAATATTTGAGCATAATGCTTAAATTAGGTTCATACATAAGGCATGCCATCCCATCTACAATTATCAGATGTCAGAGGCACGCTGTTATTGAAGCCAGAAAATATTGTTTCACCTTTGTCTAATGTTCATATTATGCATTCACAATATCACGAAACAGACAACCCAGATTATGCTGAGCACCAAAATTCTTCAAACCACTGCTTCCTTCATTCGTTCTCAGTTTATTTTTCTGTCTTCCTTTGTAATGTGACAGGTTTACTTCACAAGCTTTTAAAACTAACCTGGAAACAGTAAGAAAGGAACAAAATAAGTTCCAAGAAATTCAAACTCTCTGCTGTCTCACTCGGAGTGTGTCAAGCCTTGCGGAGATCCCCGTGGCAGGTTCCCATTATCCCATCAACTCTTATTTTCAAACCAGGCCAAAGCTTACACGTTCATCACTTTACTTCTCTCCACAACACACACAAACTCCACACAATTACAGCAAAGTACTGAAATACAGTGCAAAAGTCAATGTGTTGCCAATCTTTGCATTTTCTTCATGTCCTTATCTGAATGGAAATGTAAAGGTAAAATTGTCTCACCAGGGCTATTCCCTTTACCTTGTCAGTTCACAAAAAATGACCCTCTTCCAGTATACCCTGTAGAAGAATATCATTAGGACTAGTCCAAGATTTAGAAGAGCAGCTTTTTGGATGCACATACTCGAGTGAACGGACATAATCAGCATTTGAAAGGGAAGAATAAATAAGAACACACTGCAGGTTGTACACGGGAGGAGACCATTTTGCCCATCGTGCTGGTTTGATTGCTAGTGGCTAAATCGATTTAGAGCATGAGGTGAGATTTCAGCACATGCACAACAATAACGCAGAGAAAAACCGAGGAAGAAGCAACAGCAAAATAAAAACATGCAATAAATAGTAGCACAGTAATGGTATTTTCATGTTAAATCACCTAATGAAGGAAATATTTTCATAAAGCTGTGGATATCCATGTCTTTGTGAGATAAGCAGGAGGAAACATGAGAAATGCTATCAAAAATGGAGGATTTAAAATGTCTTGGATGGTTCAGAAAAAGATAACAGCCCTACTTTTCCCTTTCAAGGATTCATCAGCCAAGAATCTAACTGTGATTTAGTACAAAAAAAAAACCTCACACACAGATTCTGCTCCTCTCCACTTTGGTAAAAACTAAGGTGGCCATTCAGCAATGACAGCTGTTGTTGAGGACATGTTGGAGAGTGGGGTCAATGTGTTCTCTCCATGCGAAATGCAATCTAGTGGAGCATCAAACTCGCAACACCTGTTATCTCTGTGGCTGCCTGTGAGGCCCACGTCTTTTAAAGAGATAGCAAAGTCAGCATCAGCAGGTCATAGCACCCAGCTGAGAAAGGTGCCTATGAATATGAAATTCCTCATTGGCATTCACATTAAAGACTCCTGCTTGGCTCTCTCTCTCTCTGACATGCATAAAGAGAAAAGGGATGCTTTTTCTCTAGTTCCATTTATTCCTTTAAAAAAAAAGGTCCATGCCTTTCCCATATCCTGTTTTACGTCTCCTGCTCCTGATCTGAGATATTAATACCACAGAAGAAATTGTGTTATTAATTTTCACATTCTACTTTTAACCTTTCTCTTTAAAAACCAAGGCAGCAATCTCCGGAATATCTCGAGCCCTGTTCTCCACCTTTCAACGTTCTTCTCTAAGTAAAACTAATTGCAGTCTCATATGGAGTCTCCATTTCAGAGGAAACATATGAGATTCACATAAAGACCACATATGTTTTTTAAGCAGACTAAGTATAAATAAGTGCATCAAAAATTTAAGTAGAGATGTGCTGCAAAGAGATGGAAATGTAAATAGTACAATGAAAGCCTTTTTATGTAAAATGTACATTACAAATTAATGATCATGTCTGTTAGGGTTTCCTTTGCATTTCAGAGACAGAATCTCTAACTGGTAAACAAAAGAAGCCGCAGGAGAAGTGCAGTAAACGGAGAAGGAATGCATGATGGGATACAACAGAGACTGACTGTAATAAATTGAAGTGCTTGTTTTGAACACAGTACTTGATGATGGCTTGAATTAGATAGACCCAAGACGATGAACCACCAGCTGCTATTATGTTTGTTTAAAATGTCTGATCCGATATACTGTTCATTTAATTTTGATAGAGACCAAAGTTTACCTTTCAGAGGTGAGGGTTGTCAAGGGCTGTAAAATGCATCTGTAGCCCCTTGATTTGCCACCAGCTTTCTGAAGCATTTAATTTTGTCCTAAAAAAGGATATATGGCAACTGCATATATGCAAGTGTGGTTTGGGTGAGGACTCCAAAGCCAGGCAGGACCTCATTCAAAATCAGATGTAAAACACAGTAAATCAAAGAACTTTCACAGAAGGCTTTTATACAACAGCTTATTCTCATAAGCTCTTTATTCAATGTCTGCAAGTGGCATTAGTCCAACAAGCTGCATCACCTCATTGTGATGCATAGCAAAATATTATAGAAATCTGCTACTAAGAGAACGGTTCACTCCTTTGTGATTGTATATTTCCCCTACTTTGATCTCCAGAGTCAAAACGATTGCTCACACAGGAGAAGTGACACACTCGCAGTGGCTGCCGACCAGAGTTTCCTAACGATCTGCAACTGTCAACTTGTTCATTTCAGTTCAGGGTATGCCAAAATCTCAAGCAGCAAAACAAGAAGGAATAAAAAAAGCATTTACGTAGTTTTTGCAAGGATATATTATTTTCTTAAGACACTCACATTGAGCTAAATGTTGAAAAACAAATGTATGAATGAATAAATGAATACATAAAGTAGGGAATAAGAATATAGCAAACTAAAAGGCTAATAGTGTTTAGATAGATAGCAAAAGAAAGCAGAGGTCTGCTGCATAGCACACAGTCATTGCTGACCTACCCTGACACCTCTAATATATATTTTTAATATATGGAAAAATGGTGACCCTTATGTTTTTCAGCTTCACAAATTGAGAGGAATAAATTAAGCAAAGCAACTTCAAGGTTGGCAGATGTTTTCAGGTTTTAGATCATCATTACACAATTTTAAAGTATTACCAACTGAAGCAAATTAGGTTTTTAAGGGTGAGTTTTAAGATAAGATTATGCTATGTATTAAAGTGTGTGTGTGTGTATGTGTGTGTCTGTGTGTGTGCCTCATTACTTACACTTTTGGCTAATCTCTTATCTTCCATCCATTAGCCCAATTTTGCCCATCCCAAATGTTACTGGTGCTGGGAGCATTTCTTTTCTGGGATGAGAAGTGCAGATGTGATGAACAGTGACAGGACAAACAATTAGTACAGGATCCCAGAAAACACAGTGCACTGCAAGAGCAAGACGGATATTGACATACTCATATTTGTAATTGAACAAATGCTGAGAAATACTGACATGTTCCATAGCAATCAATATTGTTCAAACTCCTTATGCAGAATGATAATGTGCCATGCTCTTATCAGAGGCAAAAGCGATAATGTCATTTGGGTTGTCATCAAGAAATGCACTGTGCTGGCTATAAAACAAACCACCACCACCAACCTGCTAAAATGGTTGAAACAATAATCCCAGCATTTGCTATGACTAGTCTGTTTTATTCAGTCCTATATTGAATGTAAAACACCACAAATACAGGGCATTATCCTTGTCTTGTAGTGTGACATGGATGACAGAAGCACTCATGCAAACACAGTGCAACTCATTAAAATAAAATAGGTTTTCAAGGTAACATTACAAATAACCAACTGTACCTGCATTATCATGTATTACCTTCAACCCAGATAAGCAGCATAACTTGCAGTCCTTATAAAAACTGAGTGCTACTACTTTTCCTGGTAAAATATTTCTCTATACATCTAATTACAATACACGTATAGGTGGAATATGCCAGAAGTATGAAGGGTCAGGGCTCAGACACAAGCAATAGAAATTAAAACACTTGCAACACTTTTACCCAATGAATGACAGAAAAAAGAAAATCCAACACCATCCAAATTGCTGAAATGTATCTGGGATTCTCTTTCCCTTCAGGCAAATGGAGACAAGACAGTTAGCAGAAAGCAGGGCTAAAACTCTGTGATCTGAGAGGGGTTTAGGTCTTTATTCCACTTCAGCCAGTCATCGGATTTGTACAGTGCGACAGCTCAAGCCATCCTTTTTAATTAGATAATTTCTGCTGGCGGGGTGACAGCAGCCATTCATCAGCGGGCTCGTTCTCCTGCCACAGCCCAGAGGTACGCCACGCCGCGGGGCTCAGATTCATATGGATGTGGTTTTCCCTTTTATCGCATGACTCTTCCACTATAAAATGCAATGCGGTGAATAAAAAGTCATTAAAGCTTTATAGAACGGAAGGGTTGAACAACATGGTTGGGCCTGCCTTTTCAAGGTGCAGTGCGACTAACGTGTGAGTAAGTTTGCCAAGCCACCTGGAAGCAATTTCATTTGAAGCTTGCTTGTGGCACTGCATGATATTCCTTTGTATCTTGGAGCAACAGGGGAGCAGTTACATGACGATTCACAAACTGCTTTTTTTTGGCTTTTTACAAACACATCTCAAAAAAAGACCATCTCAAGCAAAACAACTTGCTTGCAGCGATTTTGGATTTAACAGTAAGCAATAATGTTTTGGACGGTTTGTTTTTAGTTATTTATTTTTAAAAACAACAACCACATAAAAAGCTAAATGTCTCATTGTTGGTTTTAGCCAAAACCTGTGTGTGTCGGTTCCAAAGAGTAGTGGCAAAGTATCACTCAATATAACTCATGGACAGACAAGCATAAAAGCATCATTTAGCTATTGAAATTTTGCTTTGGTGCTCATAAATCTTCTTTTATTGTTGGAAGCATATGGATGCATATGGATTCAGAAATATTGACAATGTTCTGTGTCTGTATCTTGCCCAAGGTCTATCCATTTATCTTTAACAATGACACTGTTAATTTGTGCATAGAAGGAGCAGATTGATTTTTAATGGTATATTGAGTAGGTTATTCCATCATTTTTTAAAATATATTTTCTACGGAAAATCTGTCTATTGAGAATAAAGTCCAGATTCTAAAAGCTACTGCTTTTTGCCAATATTTCACACTATAGGGGGTTCCATCATGGCTGTTCAACTGGCAACTTATTTTCAATCAATTTTGCTGCTGGAAACCTTTTCTCCAAGTTGAGTATCTGTGGATTAAAGACAGTACCACTGGTAATAATGACTTGAATTCACAAGTAGGTTGTTGTTGTTCTTTGAAGAAAATAGTTTGTTTTCTTTATTCTATGAACCCCTGATACTCAAGTGTTTCAATTAACTGACACTGACGATTGCTTGGAAAGAGAGGATTAGAAGACAATGTTTTGAAAGAAACGGTATCCTAAGCATGAAACCATCTTAACTGACATTTTATCATATGGATATTAGAAGCAATTTGGTGGGTTGTTGTTTGTAATCTTCAAAGGGTTCATCATGTGAATTAATTCACACACAAATGTGTAAGTCTTCATAGAAGTATATGCATGACAATTGTTACGACCCCAAGTGGCTGATGTAAGGGGATAAGAGGAACGTAACATAAAACACACAAATGCAGTAGTGGGAGAGTGAAGGGAGTGCAAAAACCAACACAATATCAATAAGATATATATATATATATATATATAAGAAGGGTTTATTTACAATGGGGAGGGGAGTATGTACAAGTATGTACAGTATACAAAAACACGTGATGATAATGATACAAATAATGAACAAATATACAGAGGAAAACACCCTGGGCGGTGTCGGCTAACACTGAAACACAAAACCTATCTAAGCTAGTCTAAAAGTGTAAACCACTACCTGACTTGGATTTGTAGGACGACCCTAACTAGCTACACTAACTAAACTATCTAAACCTAACAACTAGTACAGAGGGGTGATCACCGCCCCTACCTAAATACCTAATGTGCTAGACAACATACATCCCTACGTGTAAGCGTGTAAACCCATGGGTATCTCACCTATCTACCCGTTCTCCCCTGAACAGAGCACAATACACAATAAAATGTAAACGGAAACAAAACAGAGAAGAAAACAGTGGGTATTTACACAAGGAAAAACAATCAATCACAAAGGTATTTTACACAAACAGACAGGGTAGCAACACGAAATGGCGTTGCAATCGGTAGTCTCCCGAAATGGAGGAATGAGGGGGTATTTAAGCAGTAGTTGGAGACATCTGATTGGACAGGAACAGCACGGAACAGGGGAGTTGAGTGACGGGGACGAGAGCCAATCACAGCGGGACACCTGCTTACAATAGGGATAGGAGGAGAAAAGCACACGCACGTAACAACAATGTAAAATTTGATATGGAGTGCAACATTTCAGCCATATCTTCCCATACAATTCATTTCTAGAAGATGAGTTACTGTTTAAAGTGGATTGAAATAAATGACATTAATTTTGTAAAACTTTCCTCTCCCCATAGTTTTACTGGATTATTGTTTCATGTCTGCCTTTATCTTCTTCTTTAACACCAGTCCTAAATTACCTCTTTCTCCTGGTTCTTCTTCAATGAATGTGAGCATTAAAGGTGTCTTGGGAATGAAAGAAATTACATTCCATTTATCAGCAGCAGCTCATAATTGGTTGACATGGGCATCGCTAAATGGATTTCGGAATATTCCCCCTTTAAACTTGTTAAAACTGTGAGATAGCAGTGAAATCTTTGTAATTCCTCTAATTGTAAGGCAATATTCCCTGCCCCGGCTTTGGTTCATTTCCAGTCTGTGTGTTATTTTATGTACAATTCTCTCTTCCAGATAGAGATATCCTAATCATAGAATTCCTTTACTGACATAATAGGCTAATTTATTCACTGCTGATCGTTTGCATTCATGTTTGTAATGTTTTTTTTTTTTAATACAGTTTACTAACATCTAACATTATCTAATAGCTAACATCGATTTCAAATGACAACATAATTCATACAGCAGTACCTTAGTGTCCACACATGTTTACATAGTTAGCAACCAAGTTTCCCAAGTACATTACGTTGGATTTCATGTGTGCAGAAAAAAAGTTATTCCTTCCTCATTTCAACAACCAAACTTCTCCTCTGACAGAATGTTTTGGTAGCTACTACAGTGTACTACCACATCTTTACCTATTTCTATACACACACGGAATAATCTTTCTTTTTTCTAACACAATGCAAAATAGCACATTTCCCAGATCCCCACTGTTTAGGTGCTTTTCCATCAATTTCCACCGAAAGAGACTTGTGATATCCCAGCTGACATTTGAAACTATGTAAATCAACAGAGTCGCTGTCGTGGGAATGCCTGTGCTTGACTGCCAGGAAGCAATTAAGGTTTGTCTGTCAAAACAGTCGGATTATCCCTGGCTGATCTGTCAGGAAGTCCTAAAGCCTGGCACTGATCACAGAAGCCTATTGATTTATTAGTAAGCCAGCTCCCATTTACTAGTTCAGTCGAGTCTAGCAAAGTGGTGGCCTAACAACAGTTCTGGAGTACCACAGCATTTATGTTTTTCTTACTAGCTGGGTACTTACCTACTTAAATGAAGAACTTATTTACTTAACTAGTGCACGTTCAAGATTTTGCTAATCTACCTTATCAAAATATATATAAAAGCTGGAGGACAATAGCTCTCCAACACCAGGGTGGTAAAACTGTGACCAATGGAGCTAAATTATTGGTGGTAATTATACTGTTTCACCTAATTATGAACACCTACCACTGAGAATATATGCGTGATAAATAAGGCCATATTGTACGTAACCCAGAACATACAATAGTAGTCGAATTTGTATGATTAAAAATATACAACCAGACTGACTCCAATACATTATAATATTAAGTAGGACTATGGGCGGAAAAATAGGCCAACGCATAAACACTGCTGTTAACAGAAAATACCAAATTAAAAAATCTTCATTAAGAATGGCAAAGTACACAGGAATACTTTCACTTGAAGTACCTGAATCATGGAAATATTGAGAGCAGCGATGGATAGGATATTCAGTTAAGTCTAGTTAATGTATGAACACATTTTGCATTATTAAGCAATACCTGTCAACATGGAGAAAAATGAAAGAAGAACTCATCTCATTTCGACTTTATGAATGTTTTAACAATGCCGCCATGACTGCACACTGGGTTATTTTTAAACCAGAACTGAATCACACACTGCCAAGCGTCTTACCTAAGACATTAGGGAATGCCATGTATTCTCTGTATTTGGACAAACAGATATGCATATAAAAAAATCAGGCTCTAAGGCAATTCATCTTAGTTCAGCCTATGTAAAGCAAAAAATCCCATATGCCATTGCACAAGACACAGGCTACCTCATTTGGCACACTGTTCCAACACTAAAATGACTTTGACTGCTCTGAAAGCACAGTCTCCCAAGTACAAATGACCAACATGACAATGTGCACTGGAGAAATAGCTACAATCGCTGTTCTACAAGCGAGGAGCCCAACAAGCCTTGCTCTTGTCAAAAGACTTCACATCACCTGCTATTGCAAGCGCGGAATGAATTTAACATGAGTCACTTTGATAAATTCAGCATCAAGGGCCACACTTTAATTTTCCAACAGATTACAGGATGGTATTGGTAAAATGGATTAGAGAAAGTGCTGACTTACAAGAAACAAGAGTGTCTTTAAAATAAATAAATAAATTGGATCCCCCCCGTCCCCTCAAGTCACTGTGTGCATATATATCTGCCTCTGCTAGTTTTTAAATTAGTTGAGCTGCATCTCTGTTCAGAGGAGAATGTACTTCTTCAGTAAACCACACTTAATTTTTCTTAGATTTTACTGTTATTTTTGTTATATAGAAATGCACAAAATATAAATCTCTTTAAAGGAGTTTTGTAACTTTCATTTAATTCTACCTATAAATTACAGGGCAACATCATACAGCTGACATAATGTCTTTGTATTTCTCTTACCTTTAACAGGATCAGACCCCTGTAAAACAGAATGACGAGCTAAAATCTGAAAATAAAGTTGATACGTGTCACCACAGTAAATGTTAAAATGGTCAACACAGGTTCATTATACATCTGGGCAAAGGTAGTATATTTTACTTACTGTTTAAAATAGTGCTAACAACTCTTTTTACTGCAATCATTGTCAAACAAACTACAAGAAAAGATACACATTTCTAGTTTTACTACACTTCTATTTTATTTGTATTTATACATGTTCATAAAATAAATGCAGACACCACAAAATAGTACATTGCTTTAAAGGTTTTGAACTACAACACCTAAGTACAGTATACAATTAAATTAAAATATGTATAGGCTCTTACAGACTCATACCATAATTGGGGCCACTGGATCTCAGCTGTGGTTGTGGAGCTGCCTGTTTTTATTTGGTTTCCAGGACTTCTAGTAATGACATTGCTTTGGCATGTGACTTCATATATGTGCACTGTGCATACGATAGGAAGTGATGCGAATGACAGGCAGCTTTTCTTCCCGGCCAGTACCTCTGGTTTCTGCGTTGCGATATTAGTGTACACAAAGATGACCATTGCGATTGTCAGAATGCCACTACCTATCCTAAATGATTTGGAACATGTTTAACAATGTATTTTTAACAATCTATTAGGGACACTAAGAAAATACCACTCGGTACATACTGCCCTCGGTCAACTGCATACACACTGAGCAGCGACAGAGCATATGGATAATTAAGAGTCAAGTTTGGCCTGGAGGACAGGAGGCCAGCACTTTAGGGTGAAATGCTGTGGCAACTTCTCTGAGCACCTGGTTAACTTGGATCAGATTGGTTTATCGCTTCTATTTACACCAGGCGTGCTGATCACTCTGTTATATTTCACTTTTATGAATCTGGCCTCCAGTCTACACAGGCTGTGCAGTCCCAGGAGGTGTGCAGAGTTTAAGTCGGTGTCTGTTGATTTAGATGAACACAGCAAACAGGCCATATGGAATTACAATTTACTGGGAAAATTTAAAAAGGACTCTGGGGACTTTAGGTACAATGCAGGCACAGTGCATCAGTTTATTGTACTGCTAAAGAGAGCGCATTTCTTCTGTGCTTATGTGTACTGAAGTGTAGCACTGTCTTCTGGTGAGACTTCAAGAGAGTTGGAATTTCAGGCAATTCATGCTTCTCCAAAAGCCTAATATTGCTATTATTATTATTATTATTATTATTATTAATAATAAATAAAAAATAAAATCACAAAATAAATATCACAATATTTGTGTGCTGGCAGTGCCTGACTTGTACCGCAGTCATGCATCTAGACACACACACAAGAGACAGCAGGACTGGGTGCAGACAATGAACAAAGCTTACGATGGGCCATTTGGGAAAACACCTGCTATATTAGAGGACTTGAATTTAATTGGAAAGTTCACCCAATGAAAACTCAAATTAGTGCCTTCAAAATATTCAGGTAAGGCTTCGTCTCTCCTACGTGATGCACTTAGTTACGGGGCTGTGCAAGAAATCTGTCACGTCCCCAAAGAGTTCCACACTTGTAAGGGACCAGGCTGACGAATACGATATCATGGCTGTTTTGGCTTTGATATTAATTTGAATTGGCACAATGCGAATGTCTTTTTCTGCACCTTCCCCAGTCTCTGCCCTGTGTGAAGCTTTATTTTATGGAGGTACTTGTAGCAGCAATGTGTAATTCAGGGAAGCCAATGACATGCCACCATACGTTTCTGAAGACAGCTGGTAATGACGCTACTCTTAGCTTGAAAAGAAGAAGAAAGGCATCAGAAAAATACATGTAGAAGGTGTTTTGAAGCTTGACAGTGAATGATGAAGGCTATTAATGTTCCACCTTGAAAGTCCCCTGGGACAAAAGCAGCATTTCTTATTGGCAATTTATTACAAAAATTCCCCCTTTTTTTTTTCTCGGCTCCGTGTTTTGATATTTTGTAAGTGTTGACAAATTGTAACTCATTCCTTCAATGAACTGCCCCAGTGACTTTTAACCACTCGTCAAAGCACATTAAATCTCCCATTACTCTTGTATGTGAGCTACATCACCAGAGTTTCCCCCTGAGGTCGTGCCAAACGCCTTGGAAATCTGACTGTGGAAGTGGACAAATATCCTAAATATCCGAAAGAAAAGTAATGAAGTTTTGCAGTATTTATCATAGTGTAGACATTTTCATCGCATTATATTTGTATTCAAATCAGACAATGTAGGGCTTAGTTAGGATTCTCGGATTAATCACCATGGTTCATTTCAAAATTAAATATGTCAATACGCTGAAACGCTTTATGTATTTATTTATTAAACCATACCAATATTGATAACACTTTGTGATAGATAAATACAGATTTATAAAATGCAGGACTATGGGGTCTGACTCATAATATGTTTGCTGAATTTCATTTAAACATCTACACCTGCACAAATTAAAAAAAAGCCCTATCAAGATTTGTTTTATAACTTCTCAAACACGTGCAAAAACCGCAAACTGAATTTCTTTAATTATGACAATTTGATTATGTGAACATCACCAAAACATTACATGAATAACTTCAATATGCCTTACTGGAAGTTACTCTGCCTTACTTTAGGTTTTAATCTTAGTCCCTTGAATTAGACAAATTACGTTTCTGCCAACAAATGTAATCGTGAATGTTTTAAACACCAATAAACAACAGTCTATTCAGGATGAAATAATGCAAAACAAAGAGCCTGATGATTTCCTCACCACAAGCTGGACTTGGTTTTCTCCTCTGAATGATTTTATCCCTCCCAACAATTTTCTGCTTTTCACCCAAATATTCTCTTCACTTTATAGATTGCCCGTCGTGTACCTGCATGGCATAATTAATGAGCCTTCTGCTGGGATTCCTCTGTGTCAGTAAATCACTTTCCAAAGAGCTGGGCCACAAAGGAATCAATATTTCATTAGGCAGGTTTGGGAAGAAAGTTGTATTGGTTGCATTGTAATAACTGCACATGACGCACAGCATTTTGAAGAACAGCAATGATACAAATCAGGACATGCACGTTTACCACTGAGAAGCAGAAAATAAATAAAAATCTTGTTTAACATAAATCTGTAGACCCAAAATTGAAAATTCCTATTAGATATGGGTTGAAAATGTTCCCCCCCCCTCTATTCTCTTTTCTTTCTATCTCATTTTTAAGACTGTGATTACATCTCTTCTGGGTCCTGTCTGCTTGTTTAACAACATTTTAAAATGCATTCAAATAACAATGGTGATAATAATTATAATAATCCTCATCATAATATAATAATTCAAATACAACCTGCTCACAGTCTTGTCTCTCTTTAAACTCAGTTCTTCAACCAAATCAATGCAGTTAGTTATATATAACTGCATGAAGCTGGACACTCAAGCTTCCACAATCTTTTTAAAATGACAGCACAACACTAATATTCACGGCTAAATAAATGATGATTCACACACAATATTAATAAACATGTACATTACATATATGTAGTTGTATTGTGCATGAATTGGATTTTCTTCTGAAATATTGATGAACTCCACGAAAATGCTTCTTAAACATGATGCCTTCTGTAAAAACAAGGCAAGTCTGCGACGTTGATGTGTTTTTCAAGTCGCTTTCACCACAGATTATAAATGCCCACATCACTGAAAATAAAAGTCATTTTTCAGATGCTTTTATCCAAAGTAACTTACTGAGACCAGGGGGTGAATTATGCATCAATAATGGCTGCCTCATAATCGCTGACACAGGGATGACAGCATTCGCATTCAACGCAAAGGACAGAGGTTTGGTGTGTGTATAGTTTAGGATAATATACAGGAAGTCAGTGGTAGATCCACGATTTGAACCTATAGAAACAAAGATGTTCATTCATGAGGGGGGCAGATGTGTAGAGTGTGAAAACCCCCCCTGCGCTCACCCTCCCCCCGTGGTGCTGCCACTGCTTTAGGAGTCTATTGATGAAATCATGAAACTGTGACTTCAGATATGTGCGTTTCAGGCAAGGTAAACAGTTCCCTGCTCAAAGGCAGAGCAAACCTGAGGGCTATAGGGTCTTCTGCATGTGTGGATAATTCATTCTTTTTTTTATTAAGGGGAATTAGAGGGTACAGGGGAAGTAATTTCTCAGTAAACACGGTATGATGAGGCTTAACCACTGACCTATTGATTAGGCTAGTCTCTTTCATCATTTGCATTCCTCAGTGTCCTCTTTTCTCGTGTTTGAATGCAGAGAAGTGGTCACCTTGAAGATTTCATTTGACCTGGAACCAGAGTCAATAGTTTGTGATTACATTTGCCCAGAACTGTGGCTTTGAGTAAGCTGAGAGGGAGAGGGCAAGTACAAGGTGATGGTAAACAAGTGATGAATTGAAGTGAAACGGCTAATCCTTCAAAACCTTCTTTAATGGAAGTCCATCACTTATCTCAGAGATTATGACTTTCCATTTGTTTCCAGAATACTGATCTGCACTGTTGCAGTCTTTGCAAAACAAACACAAATGAAAGGCACTTCAGTTCTTGAAATGCTTTTCCCTAAGACAAGCTGGTTTAATATAATAGATCCTATCAATTATCAATCCCTGATGTCCTTAATCAGAACATATTGCTACCAAAACATTCATACAATTACAGTGCATTAGACAGCAAGGTAAAATAATATTTCCATGATAATAAAAAGGGAATCTTTAGATGTGGGCCAGCTAAGACAGGAGGCTTCCAAACACAGTGTCAGTGTTTTGTTACACTGTGGAGGTCACACACTCTGTAGGATATATCTTACTGTTCATCTGCCTTGTCTCACAAGAACAACTGCTATGGCTGTATACAATATTTCCTAGCCACAGATTAAAGCACTATCAGTCCCAGCATTTCCTCACAGATCCCTTTAAAAAATATCTATGCAGTTCCATTTAGTCATTCTTATTGTTGAACATCTTTATAAGGTGAATGCCATTTCTTCAGAACAAAAGTGCTCAGAGTAAGGAAGATGAAACATGCCCATGCACTGCCCTTTGCAAATCGGATTGTATTGTAAAGGAGAGCTACTGTTCTGATCACAACAGCCTTTTGTCAGAGGAGGTCTCTTTCTCGTTCTTTGTTGGTGAATCTCTCTCCGCACCTGTGGAGAGTGCAATCACGTGTGAGCATGTTCTATTAGATCCAAAAAGAGTCAGGAAGAAGGAATAAAGAGTGATATATACTGACTCAGCTCATCTTTAACAATGGAGAATTCTGCTACACACAAAAATGGCTCTCAAATTTATAGCCCATTCTCTACTAAAAACAAATTGGCGCATCCTGAGACAGAATACATGGCAATAACTGCAGAGTCTTCTTTTAAGGACTTCCTTTCAGTCCGGCTCTTAACACAGAGGCAAAAGGACTAGCCCACCTTGCCTGTACTACAGTGGGATAGTTAGGTCACCTTGTAACGGCCTATGGCTTTATATGTAATGCCGTTTTATTTTCCAACCCTTAAAAAAGAAAACTCCACAGCAGTTGCACCGCAGTACTCTACACATTGCTATTCAGTCTTTACAAAGGGACTTTACTGAAGTACGCTTTAGAGAGCCATCTGTTAGCTTATCTGGTTACCTGAGATTCTCTTGTCAGAACTGGCAGTTCAAGACCTATACCATGTTAACAGCCAGTTTCTGTAGAGTGCCCATCTGTTATGATAAAAGGGTGATTTGAGGCATCGGGGCTCTTAGTACAGAAACAAAGTGACTAAGAAAATGATAGATCTGTCGAACAGGCTTCTGAAGTTTCTCTTGCTTGGAGTATAAATTGAAACCCAGATGTACTCTCTTTCACACACTATATATAGTGGCACAGGGCATGGTGCACTATATTAGAAAGCTTTGGATCCATCAACCATATATTTTAGAGAGACAGACAGACATCCGGGTTTCAGTTGATGATATTAAATTACCTTAATATATTTGAATATACATATAGCAATATGTTAATGCTATTTCATAATGGTGGGAGTGTCGACAAACTGGTTCAAATAGCGACATGTCGATTTGTCTGTTCAGAGTTCCTAGTCCGTCTCATAGAACACCCCTGGGATAAACTGAAATGGTAAATTCAGAAGAAACTTCAGAAACTACAAGAAAATGCGCTGTAAGAAAAATAACTATTTCTACAGACATCTGTGAAAAGCATTTACAATTACATACTTTTCTTACTTTTGTCATAAGACCTTCTATAATATAAGATCTATAAACACACAATATAACCTACAACAAGAAAGCCTAATGCAATGTGAAAAATAAAATACATAATGTAAAGCCGGCTTGTGTCTTCACAGGGAACTTTAAATCCAGATATCCTTACATCTGCTTGTCCTGCACTAATTTCTCCTTTTTTCCTGGAAAAGAGTTAATGTGTCAAGAGCAAGAAAAAGGATTTACAGCCAGAACTGCGTCACTTGATAAGTTATCCGCAAGCCCAGTGATGCAGAACGGAAAACATTAAAACTGCAACAATAGAAAGAAGGCAGCTCCAATCGAGATATAAAAAAGCATTTAAATGAGGAAATTAAAAGGTAACGATGCAGACAAGGAAGAAGAAGGAAAAAATAACGTCAGATTTTCCACTTCAAAAAAATGGACACGACACCTGATTTTAGAGAATTTAAAACAGAAAAGTGACTTCTGTTTGCGTGAAGATTGATAGCTGTACATGACAATCTGAATACTTGCTCAAATGAATATTGAATGCTGAGTGTTTTAGATCAGTGAACCTGCTTCATGTTTGCAATGTTGTCTGGTGCTGTGATTTATTGTAAAGCGCTTTGAGAGATTTATGGGAGGTCTGGGAGAAAAAAATGTTGTGTTGTTATCATTCTGTTAATACTGTTGGCTCCCTCCTACCAGGATTTTAGGGAGAAAGCTTGGGAAAGCAAAGCACTTGGACAAAGTTGAAGCTTTACTTTCTCACACGGTTACTCTGAGATAAAACATGCATTAGATTAAGAATTTCAATGAATTCAGAATGAGACTGAAAACTGTTCCCCCTCTCCTCTCTCTATCTTTCCGAGTTCTCATTTTTGTTGCAAGTGACTAACAGGAACTTTGTGAAGAGGACTTTGCTGCTCTAATTTCTTTATCATGATGGCAACTTTTGTAAAAACTTCTTCTCGATATTGAAAGCCTATCAACTGTAATATGAGCTGAAGAGAAAATTCAGATTAGCGCATTGCTAACTGCCTGAGAGATTAACTATCAGCATGTTTTGTCTAGTTATAGAGAATTATTCGTATGACCAGCACTCCAAAGAACACTTTGTATATTAAAGCATTTCTGAAATGACAAAGCCAAATAAAAAAGCCACTTCCACTGCCTTCAGGACTTATGAATGTCAATTTGCTTTATGCCAATCAACAGATACAGTCAGGATAATATATATATATATATATATTATATATAATATATATAATTAACTTTGGCACAACATCAGTTCCTTTTTTCCTCAGTTGGGCAGTCACCTGATTATACCTTTCTGACTTTCCAGCAGGCAGCTATGCAACGAGTCATTAACACTGATTCCTGACCAAAGGCTTAACAAAAACTGACCATTATTCTTATTGACGCACCAAAGAAAAGCAGCATGAGTCGTGCATTGCCCCTGAAGAACAGCTTCTGTAAGACTCTGCTGCCTGTATTATGTTATTTTGACACAACACTGGTCAAACTGTAAGATAAGGCAATGTCCTTTGGCTGAAAATCAGTCAATGGCATTATGAAAAGCCATATTCTCAGAGAAGGTGGTAAATGTAAGAGTTTAGGACATTTGTCTTCATGTCCATTATTTTATCACAGGGGTGAAACCTCTGCATACTGTCAGACAGTCATCTGCCCTTGTCAATTTACAGCCAGCCTGCAGCCACAAAGCCAGCCCTTGTAAACTAACACCAGCATTCTGTATAAGAAAATACCTAAAAACATCCCACAGCACTAATGCTAGTGTGATCTTATTGTGCAGTTTAGAAACAACAAGAACAAAAAAACAAACACATTGTAAATAATACCAATCATACGACTCCAGTCCATATGGTTTCAAAATCAGTTTGATTAATATCTTTATGGCACTCACACATTGTATGTTTTATCAAATACAGTCTAAAGCCTTGTTTGATTATGAATTAGTTAGGGAATGTAAATGGACTAATAAGAGTTATTAAGGCAGGTAGTCTATAACAAAATAAAACCTGGTTAGTGGGCATAACTCAAAAAAGCTTTAGAGACTTTTAGAGTGAACATACAAGTCACTGACAACACTGGGAACGTGGGGTCACCATGATAGAGTGATCCCTCACTGACTCACACATCCAAAAATGGACATTTTGAAACATACACATACAAGTTTTCCTTTGTTAAATATTGTACAAGAGCCTGCAGCTAATACAACCTGGAAGGGTTCAAAGTCTTTTTATCCGATGCTTGCATCTCTCACACTCACTCTCTGCTCCAGTGAAGAGGACGTAGGCGTACAAGTGACTCAGCCTTGGTCTAATTGCACTCGTTACATTATCAAACTAAGGGAACCAGCTGCAGAGTTTCGGTTCAGGCTTCGGGAGCCTCAGTGATTGTCTGTTCAGAGGTAGTGCCGGTGGTCCTCAAGAATTTGGCCTACCTGAAGCTCTGTGTTTCCATCTGTTGGCTGTTGCTATTGATTTCTGTTCTGCTGAGACTATCAAAGCTCAACCTTTGGCTCCAGTGCATTTAGCACAAGTGAATCCAAAGAACACTTGGCGGAGGTCTTAATTTGATACACATACACACACGCTATAACAGCACACACTCTAATGACACATGGAAATTCGTGTAGAAAATGTCAGAATCAGTTCAACATTCGATTAACAGAATTTCCCAAACCTTCATCTCGTTGTACTCTTTCTAGGGAAATGAATGCATAGAAACATTTTATAAAAAGAATAAGGAAGATTTTTGTTTAACTCACCAGCAACCACAAATATGTTATACATTTATGAAAATTCAACAATGTCATTCCCATGAGAATGATACACAAGAGAAGGACATACTTAGGAAATAAATACAGGTGATTTTCAATCCTTTTATTGATGAGATTTCTAAGTTAAAGTACTGCTACTCTGTATTGAAAACCATCAACATTTTCTAATTTAAGGTGTTTCAGATCAATCATTTATAAAAGTGAATATCTGAAGGAATCGTTGGCATACCTAACTAATATAAGAACAGTTATACAGTTATAATACAGTGCCTATAGGAACTCTACACCCCCTTGAACATTTACCACATTTTGTTGTGTCAGTGCTTCATAGTTTCATGTATTTAAATTAGGATATTTTTTCCACTTATCTACACACCATGCTCTACACTGTTATGGGGGAAATAAATTAAGAAGAAATTTTTTTTTTGTCTTTGCCCAGTCTTGAACATAAAAGCCTGTAGCTCTTGCAAAGTTACCATTGGCCTCTTGGTAGCCTTTCTGAGCAGTCTCCTCCTTGCTTGGTCATCCAGTGTGGAGGGTCGGCCTGATCTAGGCAGGGTATTCCACTTTTAATAATAGTCTTGACTGTGCTCCGAGGGATATTCAAGGCCTTTGATATCTGTTTATACTCATCCCCTGATCTGTGCCTTTCAACAACTTTGTCTCTGAGTTCTTTTGAAAGCTCCTTGGTGCTCACAGTTGAGTCTTTGCTTTGAAATGCACCTCCCAGCAGGGCAGGAAACTACAGGAACTGTTGAATTTATCCTGAAATCATGTATGGGGTGCAGACACATTTTGAAAGGGGTATAGACATTCTTTAGGCACTGTACATTTCTATTCAGTCAGACAAGTGACTTTTTATGTTATTCTAAGGTACTCTCACTTCATAACTAGGGCCTAGAACAGAATTCCCAACACCTTTCATGTTTTGTTTTTGTAATTTGTCTTGTTCACACAACAGTAGATAATGTGATGGTTGTAAGTCTTAATGAGGGGCAGGTAAGCTACTGAAATAATACAACGCTCTATATTGAAAATTCTCCCCTTTCAACACTGCAGTGCAATACTACAGTTCAGCATAAAGACTCTGAATATTATTGGGTGTTAGCCAGACTAATTTGCTATAAGACTTATCCGTATTAACTGAAAATGTGGATGTTTTAGAAACAATTCACAATGTCAATTTTGCATTAAATTGCACTTTACAGATTACATCTGAGCTGCAGATACAGGCACAGTTCCAGTAAACATACACTCCCCTTTAGGAAATGGTTGCATTTCTACTAAATTTGTTATACATTTATATGAGCCTAGATTCTTAAATAGGACAGGTAACATACTGATAAAATACAATGGTAACTACAAAAGTCTCTCTTTTCAGCACTGCAATGCAATATCACAGTTCATAATAAATGTTCCTAGATTTGGATGTTTAATCAAAAGTCCCCACCAAAAAAAGAAAATTCAATATATAATGTGAAAAAATACAAACTGATCCAAATGCAGGTAGTATTAGTTTTAAAATTTCATTTAGGTTGACTATGGCATATAGTATTGTGTAATTTTGCTAAGTTATGCAATAAAAAAAAACAAAAAAAAACACTTATGATCAAATTTGGGTTACAGTTTTGTCTTGTCAAGGTCTCCAGTATATGTTTGCTTCAATTAACCCCCTACTAGATCGAACTCCCTAGTATAAAATCTCTAAAAATGTTAACACTAGGCACGCACACATCCAACCTCACCACATGCACACAGAAACACACACATAACACAGAGAGTCATTTGTGCATACTGTGGATTTCATTAGGTAATTTAAATGGAATCGTAGCACTTTCTGAACGGCCTGGGAAATTTATGGTAATGGTGTTTTCTTGTCAATACTAAAGCTTTATCGCCCAGGAAAGCAGACAGTGCCGCGGCTCACGGGGTACAAATGGTTTTCGGAAGGTTCACTGCCTTTATCTGCACCGAGTAAAGCGAGTGGTTTAAAGTCACAGAGAATGAGCTCTCAGCTCAGACCCCAGGTTAGCCATTCTACATCAGTGACAGTCCTGCTGAGGAATGAAGCAGTGATAAATGACAACTCGTGAACTCTTGCTGCAGTCAATTTCAATACATGAGATATTGCAGCAAAATGCTTCAGATGAAACCAAATACTGTGTCTTCAGAATTCAACTTTGCTATATTGTAAACTTTCTTTTCATACTTACACTTTACATGTCCTTCTTTATGTATGTATGGATGTATTTACCTTTCTCAAATATGTGTCAGGAAAAAAACATTATTTTGCCAAAAATAGAAAAAGAAAAAGAATAGTAGTAACTGGTTACTTAGCGAGCAAACTAACTCTAACAATGTGTCTAGCTAACTAACTAGCTAAATGTAATTGAGACCTACTGCCAAGTATATAATTACCTTCATAAAAAAATAGAAATTTGTGAAATTACGATTTGCTTCTGTGAACAAGCCTAGTGTTTAAAAACAAGTGTCCGTTTGTTCAATGATGTATCATAAGTCAATATCATAGTAAAAAAAAAAAACATCAAAAAAGACAAGAAAAACCGCACACTCACTTTAGAAAGAAAACCTCCCAGTCCCATATGAGATTCATCGACCAAAATAATCAATCATATGAAAACTAATATCAAATGCTCCCCAGGACATTTCCACCAACCACTTATTAAAGTTGGGGTTATCAGTATGAAACAATACAAACAGATACATTACTTTTGAACTGATGTGTTCTGCAGTTCAGCTGAGAGTTATGTTTGTGGGCGAAAAAATATGAAACAAACATAAGTGTGCTTAGAAAAATAGACAGCTCTGTATGACGCACTTAGACTCAATTTTCAGAAAGGACTCTTCAACCTGTGATAGAGATCTTAGCGTGTTCTGAATTTTCAGCTCAGTGTGATAATGCCACAGATCCATAACTGCAAGTCATCATTCAAAAACCATTTCTGGGGCCATAAAAATCCTACAAGTTATTTTTGTCAAACAGATCAAAAATCTATTTGAAAATTATGGTAAGAATAAGGATAATAGTGATTTAGAGGACACAGAGTATAATATGATATTTGTTTTACACCTCTTGACCTAATCTCCTTATAAAACAATTATAACCTGGAATATATTTATATCAGCATATTTAATATCATCTGGTAATAACAGACTTAATTATTATGCATATAATATTATTAAGAAAATATATAGCTATTACACATCTATATATGTTTATAAACACTATATAAACACTTATAAACATGTACTGTTTGTAACTTGTTTATTAATCAATTGTAAAGTGTCATTTGAAATACATTTGGGATGGCCCATTTCAAATCCACATGCTATCTCTTGAGGCCTGTACATGTAAAGATTATGTACATATAATCATTATGATATAAATAGAAGAGTATAGTGAATACTGTAAAAGTATGCTTATGGCTTTTTAATTCTCTGTTGATGTTTCCCTCACAGATATTGCTTTTGTAAACATTTTAAACACATTAAAAAAACAAGCTTGAAGAAGTAAACAAATATTGTAAATCAATACAAATGCAAACATATTGTTAGAATGAAAAAACTGAACTGTTTTTAACTCATATATTCATATACACAAACACACATACACACACATTGCCTCCGTGTTCATTCTGAGCATACCTGTACACAGCTGTTTTGAACAACCATCATCCACACCAATATGAAGTACTGTGAGTGGCTGGCAGAATCCTACTATTGCTGACCATCTGTCTAGTCAGTGACGGGGGGGGAAAGGGTGGCTGTTGAGGGACAGAGTGGCCAGATGGTGTGTGACCTGCCTGCCTGAAGATTTCACTGGCATGGAAAAGCAAGGAAAGCGCAACTTTGCATGGCATTGGTACAGGTGTGGGTGCAAGTCCAATTGCTCTGGTCTCAGGATCCTGTAGGTTTTATCTGATGTGTAAATGATGAAGCACAATTAAATCTTTAACACATGGATTTTTTGACTAATGAATCCAACATTTGCCTCCCTCCTTTAGTTTTGAAAACAAAGAGCATTGCAAGCACAGTCAACACCATTTTGCTGTCTGCAGTAAAAGCACACATTTGTGCCTAAGAGAGCTTAACAGATATTTGGAGATGATGAATAGGAGAGAGAAATCCCCAGGTCGTGCTGCTGTATTTCTGACATGATTAGTAGACAGGAAGTACAGAGTCTGTTCCAAATAAACTGCTAATTGCTTTTGACCGAGTACAATATTGTCCCCCAAACGAGCAGTCGTGGGGCCCTGTTGACTAAATTAGAAGCATATTGAAAACGAGGGGGCAGCTTAATGGTCCCGTTTGGTCATGATACATGAATTCGTGCTTCAGCTCATTCATGGGAAGCATGCGTTCAGTTTAAAGATAGCTGCACAGCTTTGCTATAAAACACATAACAAGCTGCCCACTTACTGGAAGCGAAATGTTACAAGTACACTTCATCACTAAGTTTCACACTCAGCCATTTATTTGTTGTTAGAACACTTTATTTAGCCATTCAGCGGCATTAATTAAACATTGCTGTGGAGACAGAGAGGAAAGATCTGTATTTTGCATACATTCCTCTTATACATCAGCCAAATGCTTTTCAGTAAATTACTGGAAACTCGTCTGTAAAAAGCACACCCCAGAGGTACTATACTCCTACAAACAGTTTCTGTAGTTTAAACCTCTTCTGTCTTTTACTATTACAACAGTATACACTCACCTAAAGGATTATTAGGAACACCTGTTCAATTTCTCATTAATGCAATTATCTAACCAACCAATCACATGGCAGTTGCTTCAATGCATTTAGGGGTGTGGTCCTGGTCAAGACAATCTCCTGAACTCCAAACTGAATGTCTGAATGGGAAAGAAAGGTGATTTAAGCAATTTTGAGCGTGGCATGGTTGTTGGTGCCAGACGGGCCGGTCTGAGTATTTCACAATCTGCTCAGTTACTGGGATTTTCACGCACAACCATTTCTAGGGTTTACAAAGAATGGTGTGAAAAGGGAAAAACATCCAGTATGCGGCAGTCCTGTGGGCGAAAATGCCTTGTTGATGCTAGAGGTCAGAGGAGAATGGGCCGACTGATTCAAGCTAATAGAAGAGCAACTTTGACTGAAATAACCACTCGTTACAACCGAGGTATGCAGCAAAGCATTTGTGAAGCCACAACACGTACAACCTTGAGGCGGATGGGCTACAACAGCAGAAGACCCCACCGGGTACCACTCATCTCCATTACAAATAGGAAAAAGAGGCTACAATTTGCACAAGCTCACCAAAATTGGACAGTTGAAGACTGGAAAAATGTTGCCTGGTCTGATGAGTCTCGATTTCTGTTGAGGCATTCAGATGGTAGAGTCAGAATTTGGCGTAAACAGAATGAGAACATGGATCTATCATGCCTTGTTACCACTGTGCAGGCTGGTGGTGGTGGTGTAATGGTGTGGGGGATGTTTTCTTGGCACACTTTAGGCCCCTTAGTGCCAATTGGGCATCGTTTAAATGCCACGGCCTACCTGAGCATTGTTTCTGACCATGTCCATCCCTTTATGACCACCATGTACCCATCCTCTGATGGCTACTTTCAGCAGGATAATGCACCATGTCACAAAGGTCCAATCATTTCAAATTGGTTTCTTGAACATGACAATGAGTTCACTGTACTAAACTGGCCCCTACAGTCACCAGATCTCAACCCAATAGAGCATCTTTGGGATGTGGTGGAACGGGAGCTTCGTGCCCTGGATGTGCATCCCACAAATCTCCATCAACTGCAAGATGCTATCCTATCAATATGGGCCAACATTTCTAAAGAATGCTTTCAGCACCTTGTTGAATCAATGCCACATAGAATTAAGGCAGTTCTGAAGGCGAAAGGGGGTCAAACACAGTATTAGTATGGTGTTCCTAATAATCCTTTAGGTGAGTGTATATGTAACTAGAATGAACTGCAACTCTGCGATCATTATGAACTGATCGATTTATTTTCAGTCGACCTGGGGCCAGTTGAATAAACATAGACTAAGTCTTTGTCATACTAATAATAGACACTGAGTTAAAACCATCTCTCCTTAGACTGGTCTTACTTAGTCAAACAGTCAATGTATTCTGAGTATTATAAGACATTTAAAAAAAAAAAAAAAAAAGCATGGCGGACGCTTCTCTAAAACAGCGATGATCCCAGTTAACTGAAAATCTATGCTAGTTATTGACATATAATGGAGAGAAATATATAATATGGGGAAGCATTTCTGAAACTTGCAGTAACGCACTCAAATTCAAGGTGTTTTAATAAAGTTTGTAAAATAAATGTGCAGAAACAATAAAAGTATATGTTAATTTAAGCATTAAATATAGAGTTAGTTATTGAAATCTTTGGGCTGGGGTCTTTGTGTTTTGGGGGATTGCCGATGGATGGGAGAGCGGAGTGTGGGTGAGCCAATAGGAGGCTTCTCCTGTCAGCATCAATGACAGTGACGCCATAGACTTAAATTATCAATTAGCCTGGGGGTGAGGAGGCTACATTTTCAGGCTAAGTCTTAAGTCAGTATTAATATTTATGCAACTGACTAAATTGCATTAGACTTGTCTAACTGTCAAATTAAGACTAGTCTAATATAGCTAACTCTGTTATTAAAGCCAAACAAAGAAGAAATTGGATACTTTTAATGTGTAACATATTGTGATGACTCATCTGGCTTTAGGAAAAAAAAAAAGTAGAGCTGATGCAATTTATTAATTAAACAATAAGGTTATCAGATTTTTCACTTCACAGCATAACAGACAACCCCTGAAGTATTGTCTCTGTTCTAGATTTGACAGATAGTAGTTGTAGTGTCTTTGGTCTATAAATACAAGACAAACATGCATTATTACAGATAATGTTCCCTCCCCCTCACAAGAAAGGACAGGTTTATGTTACAAATGGATACTGGACTGTCTTTAAAGTTGATGCTATAAAGTGATTAATAGGAACTTATAAAGGCTCTCAAAGAGAAGTCCTGAGTGCATTTGTCTAAAACCCACTGAAACCTAAGGCTACAGTTATAATACCATTATAGAGTATGTACATGAAATAGACTCAAGGACAAGCTAAACTGATAATCACACTTCTGCTATTTATAGTATGTATTTATTTGTATAGTCATTTAAAAATGAAGAATGCTCTACCTTTCATTTTAGATATCTATACAATCTGTGCCTGGTTTCAAGAAGATATAACCAAGATAAACAACATCAATAATCAATGCATGTTTTTGTCATGCAATCCCTCAACCTTCAGACAAAAGGAGAGGCTAGCTGTTCAGAGGCACAACTGAGAAGAGATCACTTAATGCTTTATTTTAACACACTTAAAAACTTCACCTTTGCACCTGATCCTTTTTTAACAATAATAAAATACACTGTAAATGGGACACAAAAAAGGCATGAAATGTTGAATATATCTGATCACACGGATCTATAGAAACATATATGTCAACCATTTACAGAAATCATCTCTGCTTTATTTTTCGGCACATACTGGCAGGGGCAAGGGCAAACTGAGCACACACGTTGCTGTTGTTGCACTCTAGGTTTACCATACATCCAGTTTTTACTTGTCTTCTTTTTCGCTCCTTTAATCTCAGTCCAGATGGATTTTTTAAATATCAAGAAATGTCCAGGATTTGCCTTGCTCGTCCTTTTTGCATCACTGAACTACAGGACCGAGAGCGTGTCAAACCCTTCCGCTCCGGCAGCGCTACAATTCGATCAGACTTGAATGAGGATGTGTATAGTAATAGTGTTCGCCTATGTCAAGGTTTTATTTTGTTTGGGCATTAACAATGTACAAAGGAATGTGAGGTTGAGGTGTGAAGGGAGAGTAAGACTGTGAGTGAGAGGGCAGAATCTGGCATGGCAGTGAAAAGTCATGATTGTGGAGGCGATTATGAATAGAAAATCAACAGGATGTTTTAGAGACTTCCTTTGAAAAAACGGCAATAGCAGTGACAGGCATGGGTCACAGCAGACTGGACATATTCTCACACCCTCTCTAATGACTATGGTTTAGTTGCTGTTTGTGTGTCTTCATAGTTTTATATTTGGACTATATTACCCGGTTATAGTGTTAAAATGTATTTTCATATACATACGTTTTGTTTCTGAAAAGATTATATACATACTAAAAAAACATGCAAATATTATTTTTGAAAAAATAAAACTATGTTATTTATTGTTTGTTATTGATTGTTATAAGGTAAGTTTTAGCACACAATTTTTTCTTTTTTTCTTGGTAAAGCATTTTTGCGCCTTTTTGCCATACAACCAAGTATTGAACAAATATGTGGTGTTTCTTATTTTACCTATTTTTGAATATTTACACTGTATATAATGTTAATGAGGGTCATGGGATTGAATGTTACACTTGTAACCTCTTGTCCAGACATTAATAAATTGTTTTTTGGGAGATTTAAATATTTGAGTTCAAAACACTTTTGTTGTTTACACCTCCAGCCCCCACTGCCACCCCCACCTTCTGGAGTGTCCTCTGTATTGAAAGCTCAGATATGGTAACCCTAGCTGGCTCTGGTTATCTCAGGTCATTATCTGTGGAGCAGTAACTTTATCTAATGGGTTAAAAGGGGCTTCTTTAATGTACAGTGTTAAAGATGCATTCCAGTGATGTTGGGAGGGGGGTTGTGTTCCCATTCTGTCCAATCAGGCATTTTCCATCTTTATTTTTGCATATTAAGGGGACCTTATTTTGTTCACCAATACCATTCCCTCTTGCACTGAACAAAATCTCAGGGATGTGTCCATATTGAAGCATTTCAATATGTCTATTGTGTTAATGGCAATAAGGTATCACTGTTGTCTACTGTGTTAATTTCAATTTTAAAATAATTTTGTCACTAGCAAATGGTAGCAAATATGGTGGTACATTTTTACTGGATTGTTTTATAAATGTTTTATTTCTGGATTTTCCTTACAAATATCACCCCTTCCACACTGTCTCTCTTACATTGGTAACACTGGTAACTCAGGGTTGAATATCCCTAATGTCAGCGTATTGTTGATTGACAGACTGAATTACTTTGCATGTATTTATTTCCCTCCTCAACAAAATAAATAAATAAATAAATACAAGGGTTGCAATACAGCACAGGCAAGATCTATTCTAAATTAAAGCATTGATAGGGTCACTTTCAAAAGAGGCAACATAAGTTGTTTGCTAGGAAGCTTCTAAACCCTCAATTAGTAAACTCATTCCAAAGGTTTTGAAATTAAAATCTATCACGTACCCACTCTTCTGCACAGGCAAGTGTAAATTAAGTGATTTGGTTACATAAACTTGTAATTTGCTTCAATCTTAGCTTACAAACTGAGTTTTTAAAAGCCATTTTACAAAAAAATCTGCCTGGGGGATCTTGCCCCCGGACCCCCCTAGCACATGTCAGCCCCTCTAATATTCATGGCCCCCTGATTTCCAAAACCCTGGAATCACCCCTGCATACTTGGGATAAAAAACTTTTAATACAAAGTAATTCATTGAAATACATAGATGCATGAGTACTTTTCTGATGGAGTAGGAATGTCTACGTATTTCAAAATAACGGAGGGCCTGTGTTCTCGGCAGACAGAATGGAAGTCTGTTTATTGTAGTTACTATTATTCATGTATTATTCATGTACTTCCATTTGCGAATAATCGCACCAACTGTTGTCACCGTCTCACCAAGCTGCTTGGCGATGGTCTTGTAGCCCATTCCAGCCTTGTGTAGGTCTACAATGTAGTCCCTGACATCCTTGGACAGCTCTTTGGTCTTGGCCATGGTGGAGAGTTTGGAATCTGATTGATTGATTGCTTCTGTGGACAGGTGTCTTTTATACAGGTAACAGGCTGAGATTAGGAGCACTCCCTTTAAGAGAGTGCCCCTAATCTCAGCTCGTTACCTGTATAAAAGACACCTGGGAGTCAGAAATCTTGCTGATTGATAGGGGATCAAATACTTATTTCCCTCATTAACATGCAAATCAATTTATAACTTTTATGAAATGCGTTTTTCTGGATTTTTTTGTTGTTATTCTGTCTCTCACTGTTAAAATACACATACCATTAAAATTATAGACTGATCATTTCTTTGTCAGTGGGCAAACGTACAAAATCAGCAGGGGATCAAATACTTTTTTCTCCTCACTGTATATATATATATATATAATCTATATATCTATAGATTATCTATCTACTATAAATCTATATATTGCACTTCACAGCCTCAGCTTCGTTATAAAATGTCTAAGAAATCCTGTCTCTGATTTATATGGAGGAAACACATTTAACAGGTTGCTTTTTGTGTGCTCTCCCTCTTGCTTTTCAGGAAGATAATCAATCAATGAGGGTTAATAACTAAATCAATAATGCTTTTATAGGTTGTTATTTACCATTTGTTACTATAATAACAACAAACAACAACAATATAAGTAATTATTTTTATTAGACTGCTAGTTAAATGTTCTAGATGTAATTATTATAAAGTGATACCCAATGTCCCTTCAAATCTTGTGATTTAATTTCACGTTACAGAAACCATGATAAGCTCAAGTCCAGTCGAGCTACCAGTGGCCTTCAAGGTCAATGTAATCTACAATAATTAAAGCACAAACTCTAAATATACACACATTTAATACATAGACATGTTTCTAGCTCTCTAAGCTAGCTAGAATGCTTACAATGTATTGCCTCTCAGGGTCTCAGTCAGTGGTCTTTCCTTTCATCTTTTCAAAATCTAGCAATCACAAAAACAGCTGCTCAAGAGCAGAATTAATTCACATCCTTGCATTAATGTTATGTTCAAGGCAATTTACAGTTAAATGCTCATAAGGAATTGTATATAAGGAAAACTTATGTACTCAATACGTTCAATGATGAATGGATATACAGTAGGAGCCACCACAGATGCTCAAGACCAGAATTACCTTTCTATAGTACATTACGATTTTTAAATACTGAGTTACATACACAAGATGATTGTTAAGAATCTGTGTAGAGCTTTTCTGTGTTTGTATTCTAAAATGTGATTTACAATATCATTTTATGTATGCCTTATATGGCCAATATTGGATTCAAGATTAGTTAGAGATTACATAAAAACATCTCCAAATATTCAGGAGAAATAGCACATTTTCATTAATGGGATTTTTTTTTTCTTCCTATGAACTGGCACTAAATCATAGCAATTCACCAAGAAAATATTTATGCACTTCTTATTTTTTTTATACAATGTAATATTTCATGATGTGCCACTATGTATAATCTAGGAGGTAAAACCTTTAGCAGCCTTGGCAGAATGATTAACATATCAAACTGACAACAACCACTCCAAGAGCTGACAGAGCCTTTGGTTTAAGCTTCAAATCTCAACATCAGTCAGAGCACAGATTTGCTTCTCATGCAATTACTGACACCTGTTGCTTGACCATGTATGAATAGGTAAGGATTTTTCTGTAAACAGAAAATTACAATTTTCTATTTTATTGGAAACACAAAATCAATATACAATATTTGCAAGTTCTGAAGAGTCAATTCTCTGCTTAACAGTCAGCTCAGAGTTTCAGCAACAGGTGTTGGGAGCTCTCCGCAGAGATACTCAGATTACTGTTGGAAAACCAACATTTTATATATTTTTCCTTTGCAATCTAAGCACCTTATCTTTAGTTTTCCACCAATCACCACTAACCCATCCTTATCTATGAAGCTGTTTACCATGTTCTCTCTTTGGACACTTTTACTACTTGTACACTTGTCCTTGGAAATCCATTACTGCAATTTAAATACCTCACCAGACTTCTTTGCTCTTTAAGATTATAGATCACACATCAAGGAGAGAAATATTCAGAGCATTTCTAACAAACAATGTTTTATATTTATTTCTGGTTTTTCCTTACAAATATCACCCCTTCCACACTGGCTCTCTTACATTGGTAACTCAGGGTTGAATCTCCTAATGTCAGCGTATTGTTGATTGACAGACTGAATTACTTTGAATAGCCCATCTTAGAGGCAACATAAGTTGTTTGCTAGCAAGTTTCTAAACCCTCACTTAGTAAACTCATTCCAAAGGTTTTGAAATTAAAATCTATCACATACCCACTCTTCTGTACAGGCAAGTGTAAATTAAGTGATTTGGTTTCATAAATGTGATTTTTTCTCATGTCCGTTATGACATTACGGTCCTCAGCACCTCCTCTGCTTAACTTTCCAAAATAATAAGAATCCCAAAGTTAATCCCAACAAGGACTGCCGATGCAGGTTTAAAAATGAAAAACATATGACTTAGAGATTCGAACAGGCGGCTTCCAACAGTTAAAACAGTGTCTGCTT
Source organism: Amia ocellicauda (assembly GCF_036373705.1). Lineage (NCBI taxonomy): Eukaryota > Metazoa > Chordata > Actinopteri > Amiiformes > Amiidae > Amia > Amia ocellicauda. Next base: position 15,920,286 of record NC_089854.1, on the reverse strand, counting down.
AGTGATTTGACTTCATTGCAGCTATCTGAGCTTATTTCAGTCCTATGAGCTGTTTAACACAGATGGGGTGAAAATAAAGAGATGGGATATAAAACAACAGGATTAGTTTCTGCTGCAAAGGCTTTAGAAGATAAAAATAAAATGGCATTACCCCAAAATATGGGTTTGTTGCTTAACCAATTTTTCAGGCATTGCATTGGCAGACTAACAAACAATAAAAATTAATTAAATAATGAACGAACTGAAGAAAATATAAAAAATCTGCCAGCCTGCTAAGCAATCATACAAGAAGATGAATTTTGTGTAAGGCCTTGGCTTTGGTCTAAAAAACTGTTTGGTTAATGGAAGGGCGAATTTTGCTTTGTCAAGGAGATTGCATACATCCCCTCTTTGAAATCCTGCTGCTGCAAGGGGTTGATCTGCCTCCCCAAATGGGCCGAATAACAGGTGTTGGGAGACATGTGCCGTATTGACGGTCTTTCTCTGCCACTCGCCAGTGAAAGAGAGTGCTAACTTCACACTACATCCATCACGGAGATCCTAATTGAAAGTCGCGGAGCATTTGGCTGTTGTGAACAATATCTAACACCTGCTTTTCTTTTTATGTTGTTGTTTGTCTCTCTCCCACTCTCTCTCTCCTCCCCAGACAAAGATCGAGAGGTGGGGTTGAAGGGTGTCAGCGGGGTTGTGTATGAAGCTAATTCCCAGATCCTTACCATCTGCACCTATGCTTCACTTACATAGGTTCACTGAATTTCATCCCTAACGTCAAATAAACAATATACACATTTGGTTTTGTGTTTTTGTAATAAATAAATTGATGATTCAAGAAGTAGCAGCTTTGTCTTCTACCATAAAAAAAACTCTTCCCTCAAGTTACTTTTTCAGCTTTTTTGGCGGAAACTGTCTAAAACAATTGAGACATTTTACAGAGGAAAGCTTTTTTTGTTTTAGTTTTTCAAGTCAAAGAGTTCAAAGTCCTGCCAGCAAGTGGATGGTTCGTTTGCTGCCACAAATGGTTTACCTGGCAGATTAAAATGTAAACTGCCTCTCACTGTTGATAAGACCATCCGTACATACACAGATAAGAGGGTAAGATGCCACAATGCTCTTCTTATTTTCAAACTAAATGTAGAAAGCCTAGAATCCTTTTTAACATCAAATCTTGCCCGATTAATCTTCCCGGTCAGAAATTTCATATCTCCTGAACCATGCTCATCATATGACTCCATGCCATTGAACAGTGAGTTCAACCACTTGCTCCACCAACTGATGGAGCCATTGCAATTATTCACCTCAGATAATTGAGTCCATGGTTCATTATAGGATCCACCACGTATGCAAAACATGTGTGGGACACTATCATTAAAAATAATCAGCTTTATCTTCATGACTTGAAGACACCATTTGCAAAGTGTGAATCACAGGCTTTATACAGGAACTTACAGGACCAGGTCTAATGCATGTCTTTTCTCAATGGCATTTGTTTGTAATTGTGTTGTATTGTGTTCTCAATTGAAAAAAAGAGAATCAGAGTAAACACCCCCCCACCCCCACCCCAAAAAAATATAAAATACAAATCTTAAGAAAAGAACATCAACACAAATTATAATTATAATTTCCGTGTACATTTGTTGGTGTAAAAGGATTGTGGCTCTTGGAATGTACATCAGGAAGTAAAGTAAAGCAGCATGTATATACACATGTCATATTCCTTAGACCAACACATTGGATGTGATTTGGGATTCCAGTAGCATGAAGGCATGCAACAGTGTAATCAACAATGTCACATGCATCTCCACAGAGCAGTGATGTTCACAGATGGATCAGTTCTGTTAATGAAGGCTGCACTTAGCTAGATTTAGCGGAGGGGGATTGGGCCCCTTGATTTTCTTTTATTTATCTTCTAAAATTCAATAACACTTCCTTACAGATTTGCTTTATAGACTTTATGAAACCTATGAGATGTCAGTTACAAGGCCAAGCTCACTGTATGAACAGTACTTTTAAAAGGGATGTTGGTGCATGCAATCATTGCAGGTTTTAAATAATGTAACACATCCGAATCGCCTGTAGAAAGTATGTGCTCCCTTTCCCCCAACTACCCTGCTCTAGGTCCCCTCACGTTAATGTATTGGCCCCCCTCACCATTGTTTTGGCTGGAAAATCACACATTTTTGTTTGATTTTGCTATGTAACACAGTTCTGAAGCAGTCAAGGTCCCTGAAGATTCCTACAAATATTCTACAGGAATTCTCTCAGGGATTCCAAAGGGAATATGTTACAGGAGTGCTTGCACAAAATTAATAATGGATTCCTGAGGAATTCCAATAGAATAAATGTTAGATAAATACTGTATGAATACTATACATAGTAAGAATTATGCAATTATATATATATATATATATATATATATATATATATATATAGATAGATAGATAGATAGATAGATAGATAGATAGATAGATAGATATATTTTTGGAGAGGATAATGGAAGACACACATAATTACATAGGGATGCAGAGTAGCACTATAATGCTTGTATAATGGTGGGTATTCACCATAAAATTGCATTTCAGGAAGCTGTTACCCCAAGGGAAAAGCTATAAAAATCTGTAGTGTGACATGTAACAGAGCTGTAAATATAGAAATAGTGCAGGTCTTCATTTTGAACTATTACACCTGAAGTTTTATTTGGCTGTGCTACGGTACAAAAAAACATGTAACATTTTTGGTTGTTGGGGGAAAAATACAAGTTTTAAAAATAGGCATATTGTCTCATGAGAAGACGTCTGTCAAAGGCTATTCCTCAAATACACCAAGGCCAGCCACAGAACAAAAGTAATCTGTGGCCTCTGGGTACAGTCTGCCGGAATCAGGAACTATAAACGCACACTGTTTATTTCTCCTTGACAGGTCCCACTGTCGTACAGCTTATGCTTAAGAATCTTTAAATAGAATCAGACTGGATTGGATTGGAAATGAGGTTTCACTGTATGAATATTAGATTCTCTAACATGATTTGAATTGATTTTTCTTCCCCTGTTGAAGGCTGTGTTTGCTAATGTCTTCTGGCTTGTATATATTGATCAGTGAGTTCGGTTACACGCTGGCCACAGACGTAGCTCACGCAAACTCATGGCATGGACCCCTCTCGGTGTGCGAATAGCATTAGAAGTAATGAAAAGGAGAGGGGAATGCATTTCACCAAAGGAATTAGCGCCCCCCCCATCCACCTCTTACAACACGAAGGAATCTAAACAAATATGTTGAGCCTTTTCCTGCATTCTAATAATCAACCAGCACGGGCCACTCAATTTTTAGACATTCCTCTTCTCTACTCCTCTTACATGCTGCATCTAAACAAAACCTCAGTGGAATGCAATACCACCGTAATGGAGTAGAGAGGAGAGTTCAGTGAACATGCACACACATCCCCAGGCTCTGGGCTAAGATACCAACGTATCATTTATTATTACTTGTTATGTAATACTAACCACCTTTAGCTTGTCTGCATATTGAGAATATTCAACTCATTCTAGTGCCGACACACTAGTATCATTTTAAGGTCATTAATGAAGGTAATTAAGCTAATTCATTATTTGCGTTGTATCAAAGTGGCTTTATATAGAGACTAGTTACCTCATCACTGCTTTATCCTTTCTAAAATATGACAAACATACATGTATATTGCCAGAAAAAAACAAATGTAACAATAATATTAATAAAACCAAGTGCAAGATCCCAAACCAACCAATCCAAATCACCCAAACAAACAATTTAATTGACATGACTTTACTCACCAAAATCATTTAAAGAATGATGACATTTTGGGATTCATTTCTATGTAATCCTAACACTGTATATAGTTTTACAATAAATCAATTAATTACACCATGAAGCTTCCATTTGAAGAACAACATTAGCATAAACAAATATCCTTGAAATTATATTAAAAATAAATCAAAATGAAATTCAAAGTGGTTTGTATATGACAGGGAACTGACGCTCCTCAATAGTTACAAGGGAGCACAGAGAGGCGAACTGTGGCTTCAGCCCTTATCTTGGACCTGCAGTTGTGTGCAAGTCACAGAAGAGCAATGTGTTGTCTTACAGACGCACGCTGTGGACTACATCCTGGGGGCAGGGTTACACTGAAAAGCATCCCTTTGAATTGTTAAGTGTAAAAGAGTTGGAAACGCAAGCCATTGTACCACCCCAGAGATTAGCTCCTGCCAAAATCACCTTCCATCATCACTAGCCCTGCACATACACACCCAGTAACAAGATAGCTTGATAACTGCAGTATGCGTTTGTCTGACAACATCCATTACTACAAATACCTCATCTAAGCAGAACGAGAACAGTCCCTATTGAAAAATGAGGGGCAAGGGTTACAGATAAACCTTCGTAATGCTTTTCAAAGTTTTGCTTTGACTACAGAAAATGCTCCTCAGACTTCTGTGGTTTACCAGTCTGTGTTTTGTATTTTGGATGGTTTAAACTATGATCTGTTCCATCTTGTGCTCATCATTATGAAATACTTTTTTGAGGCCTATTCTACTATGTATTCTACCATGTGTGTCTTGCACATGACACATTGGTCAGGAACCATGCAGTTCTCCTGCCTTGATTGATTGATTGTTTGATTGATTGGTTTATATATCTATTAATTTACTTATTTTTTAAATGATCTTAAATGTCAATTACCAATGAGCAGCTGCAGATGGATACTGTACTATAAAAACACCATATGGGACGCTCAGGTAATCTCTAATGTAGCTGTTTATTACCATGCTGTGGTAAAACCCCACTTGGGATTAGGTGCCAGAAAAGAAAAAAAAAACTGTTAATGTACCTGCATATTAGTAAACTTTCTAAACTGTCATCTGTACCCATTGAAGAACATATTTTGAGTGAAAATGTCATCTTTTGAAATCTGAACTAACACTCTAAGCATTGTGTACCATACACAGTTCCCTCTTTCACTCCTATTTATTTTTGAATAAATAAAACCTAGAAGAAAAGACATGAATGGTCAATAGGCCAGCAATGATCTACTGCTTTCATTTGTTCCAGGAAAGAGAAAAAAGTAAGAATAGTTTAGCACATTACTCATCCGACAGTAAGGATATTACTAATAATAAAACCACCATGATTGTCTAATGATTGCCCCCCGCTATCCCAGCTGTTAAATGTCTGAGTGAATTGGCACACCTACATGGTTATAATGTTATATGTATATATATATATATATATAGTTACACTATATTTAAAAAAAATACAAATCACACTATTGATTTATTTTGAACCATATCCCTTGTGTTTTCACTGTTAATGAAAACAGAAAAAAAAATATGATTAAGGATTTTAAATGTATTTTTGTAAGTGTGTTTGTTGGCAGACACCAAGCTTTTCAATTTAATTTGCAGGCCGACTAGTGCTGGGCTGCAGTTCTAGCAGGAAGCCAGAGGAAGTCAGTATTGGCCCACAGCAGGGCAAAGGACAGCATAATCAATGTGTGGAGCCTGATAGAGGAGAGCATGTGCTGTTTTCTGCTGTAGATGACCTTGATAAAACATTCTTGAGAGGAAAACGAGCCACGAGGACAGCTACTCCTGTCTGGAAACAATAATCCTGTTGTTGCAGATATTGATTGAGAGAATGCATGTCTTATAAGCTGAGGCACTACAGCACAATGGCCGTTTCAACTGCTAGGGCATGTTTACAGTGGGATTTCTTGGTGCAAGATCTACATTGCCCTTCCTGAAGTCAATCTGGCAGAATCACAAGAGTATAAACAAATGTGTGCAAAGCCATTTGTTTATTGTGTAAACAATATTAATTCAGATGGACTGATGTGAGCGATCCCCCCCCCCCACAGAGGAAGGAGATTTGTAATATTTGCATTGATCACAGTAGAATTAAGCATCCAGAATCAAAGCAGGACTGAAAATGTACTTCCAGGAAACTAAACAGATGAGAAATACACCCTTCCCGAGGAGACAGATACATGGCATCAGACTACAGTAGGTAGTTTCTGCTGAAAACCAGATGTCCAAAATAAACAAAGTGATATGAAGAACGCAGTTCAGGGTGGAGAAATGTGTACAATTATCATCATCAGTGTTCCTGAACACACGCAAACAGCCAATTACTTGGACCACGGTATAGATAAACTAATGTTTTCCAAAACGTATGCATAATAAGGATGACTTAGCATGGCTTTTGGCAAATTGTAATAATACATCTCATGTATTGGCCATGAGAGAGGATACAGATGTGAGACCCTCACCCCATGACAGGTTAATGATAGTTCTGCAGAAGGGTTATGATTCAATATTTAATTTATTTATTGAAGCAGGGCCATGTGAGGAAACATGCTCCTCAGTTTGAGTGAATAATTGAGTGGAACTGTTCATTAGCATCAAATTAAGCTTCAACATGCACTGTCATAACGGGACCTTGATTTGACATGCAATATGTTAATTACCCCCCCAGAACTCAACACCTTACAGCAGTCTGGTGGGCCAGAGTTCATGCTCCCGGTCAGAGGGTTAAGATTTCCAGATTGCCTGACTGATCAATTTAAACCAGTTAGCCAACAGCAAGGCAGTGTAAACTATTGTTTCCCTTAATGCTTAGTCTTTATGTCTGGAACGCCTAACGGCACAATTTTAATTGGTTAATAGCCAGTGCAGTGTCTGTTAACTATATTAACGAGCTCAGATGAGATTATAAAGATAATCTGTCAGGTTCTAAAGACCAATCTCATTTGAATTCTATGATAAGTTTATTTATTCATATAATTTGTTGGTCCAAGAGGAGAGCATTATAATAGCAGAACCAATAAACTAGCCCTAATGCAAGTTTACAGGCTTTTTAACTTTAAATATTTACTGGGGTTTAACTATAGTTTCATAGTAGTTTCCTATGTGTTGAATATGTTTTCACTGTTACCTTTCACAACACAACTAGCCAGCTGTTGACTTCCTTGACACCTCGATTATAAATAGCGTTGAAGATGATGCAATAGTCATTAAACTTTGAAGCAAATCCCAAGGAGGGTTTGTGAATATCCTCATTACAACATATGAGATTCACCAGTGGAAAGAATGCTCTGGTTGAATGAGCTCTCCTGAAACATTACACAAAGACACACAATGGAAGCGCACCACAAAGGATCTATTCACCTAGAGAAAAGGAACAAAGAAAAACATTATTACTTTCTCTTTCCCCTCAAGCATGCAAGAAAAACAGCTTTGGTTGCTGATGAAACCCAAGTCCACAACACTGCAACAGCTTTGTATGCACAGAGCCAACAGTGTTGCCTATCTTTCCTGTGCCACTTCAATAACGCTTCCTTGATGAGAAATCCCCCCTTCTGAAAGCACACAATATATAAACCAGATTATCATCAGTAGTTTATGTTGAAATAATGTTGACAAGATTCCATAGTCAGCTGATCTCAATGCTGCAGAACACCTCTGGGAAACACTTGTGAGACAAGAGAGACTGGGTTTGCTTGTTGCACTAGAAACTGCACAGCCAAGGGAATGTCATACCAGTCCTGCTGCCATCTATCAAAAGGACGGCATACAAAAAGTATACATTCCTCTCAGTAACTTGAATGTGCTGTGGTATTTCACAACCCATCAAACTATAAAGCCAGTTGACAAGTTTGAAATCATTGCTGCCCCAGAGTTTCTGCTGTGGGTTTCAGAACAGCAAGTTTTTCTCTTTTTTTTTAACAGCAAGTGACATGAGTGACTGAACAATACTTATAATTTGTTACTTTGGTTCCCCCTAGAAATATGTTCAAATGACTGTTTTAACAAATTGCACAGAACTACTTCACATTTAAATAGGAGGTGCACACTGATTTGATTAGAACTTGACAAGCAAGTCTGGCAATGCAGAACAAGCATGGTGTTGTAAGATACAGAGAGAATTCAAGGGCTTGAAGTTACACCCTTTGTCGTACAATGCACCTTATTAGTTGTATTACTACTTCTATTACTATGAATAATAATAATATTCATCACTATGGAAAAATATGTACAATCCATACTTTAAAGTACCTGGTTGGCACAAAGGACCATCAGAGCTGATGAATTTCTGTCTCACTGTGCACATATGTAAATGATTTGAGAAAGATAAAAAGCACTCCATGTTCAAATATTAATATGCATATTTCATGAATGACAGATGAAGGTAAAAACTATGTAAAATCATTTAATGCTGGAATTTTTATTACAATAAGTAAATAGGCTACATGAATACATAAAGCACAGATGTATTAAAATATGTAAAATTTGAATGATGAGAGACGACTGTGTATCGAAACACTGTTCTCAGCGACGTACAAAACATTTGAAACCTGAAAATAACTACAGCAATGTAATAAATGCCTCAGACATTCAAAAGACACTTGAGAAGTGTTTGAAATAATTCTGTTTGAGCCGAGTGCAAAAGGACCTTCTGAAAGAGTCCTGTTCATACCTCAGAGGCTTCAAATTTAGAGGATGATAAATGGATAGGCCTGTATGTTACCTGAAATAATAAGAATTATTATTGTATTAATATTATTTACATGAAGTGGAGTGCTACTACATCACTCAGCAAATTGATAAAAGGTTGACAACACACTAAATTAAATGTGAATGTCAAGTTGCGCTGTGGTGCTGGTAACAGATTCAGGGCTGTAAAGTGAATGGGATGTTAGGATGAACAGGGGCAGTCTGAACAAATGGGCTTGATGGCGGTCTGAGACGGTCCAATCTTGATGCTCCAAGACAGCGGCTTCCACCCCAGGGGGATGAGGGATGAGAGAGAGTTGGCACAGGGGGTAGCAGATTGGGAGGAAGTGCCCAGGAAGCAGGAAGCACAAGATGAGCACAAAGGCCAACAGGTGGTACAGGGAGAATCAAGGGACTGGGGCAGAGACGGAGAGAGCAGCAGCGACAGGTTAGTCACTCTCTGTACTTCTCTCCTCGCCTTCCCCTTTTCCCTGCCAGAGTATCATCGTATCTCTCTCAGCTTGGTGCTCAGTCTCTCTCTTGTTCTGCCAAGCCAGCGATCCCGCGGTCCCCGAGAGGGCTGTCTGCGCACATAAATGCAGCCAACAAAGCCGTGGACTCGCAAAAGGGGCTGGCGGTCTTCAACTGTGGGCCCGGAGTGGTTTCAGAAATCGCCATGGCGACCAGGGAAGAACCAAAAATGGTCCATCCTCCTTTCCTCCGCTGCGAGGGACACACTGCACGCTGCACCGAGGGGACCATATGAGGGAGTTTTGCATGCAGATCTGCCACCGATCCTCAGCTGGCGACAAATAGGCCTGTTTGTGTATATTCACTGTGGCTCGGGAGGGATTCAGGGAGTCAAAATGCATTTGGAGCGCTTTCAATTTTTTATTTGTTTCCTTCCACAAGTAACTGTGTTTCCAGTTAATACATGATCATATTATATCAGCATACTATGTTTATTTTGTCTATGAGGATTGCTTTGAAACACAGGACAATATAAAAGTTAGGTTGTATTAATCTGCCGTATCAGCTATGCATCTTTGTCTGATACAAATATGTCTTGTAATTATAATCAAAAAGAACGACTTTTAGAAGCTTATAAAAATAGGCATGTACAGAATTAACAAAGATGCAACACCACACAATAATGTGTAATGCTTTATATTTTTGAAAGCTTTTAATGTTTTCTGAAGATTCACCATTTTGCGCACCATATTTCATGACGATGACAGCATGGATTGTTCTATTTTTGGCAGGCGTTATTCTTAGAATCAACCATTTTCTATTTTACCATCCTCTGAAATGTCAGCCTGACCTGAAATCTGATTGATACTAGATTTTATTTTATATTTTTTTTGCTGTGCAATTTTTATTTATTAAATGAGCTTTCTCTTCCTCACAACTTTTCAGCTTGCTTGCCCCACCACACTCACCCACTAAAAGGTGCTGCCAAATGTCAGCCTGCCCGTTTTCCATTCTCCCTGTCATGCATTATTTAAATAAATTACACAACTCTGTCACTCTTCACAATCCATTCTCACAATTTTCTAACTTAAATGTGACCCATTGTCTTCCTTTTCTCGCCCGCTCGCTCTAGAAGCGCTCTAACTCAAACACTGAATTCACAGCAATGCTGCTGAATCTAGGTCATGCAAAAAGAGACAGAAAATAAATGATGCTGGAGCCAGCGCTTTCATGTTCCTCCATGTCAAGAGCAGAAACACATCTGCCCTGTGTCTGCTTGTGCCGTGTGTGAAGATTCAGGCGTCTTTTCAGGTGTGGGAGAGAACAGGGATTGTGTGTGTGTGTGTGCATTTCTTATTCAGCCCGGCTCTTGTTTGTTGATGTGGACATGATAAATGATGCGTTTTGTGAGTGTTTTTCCTTATGAAGTTGAGCAAGGTTCTCTTTACACAAACAAGTCACACCTCATGGTGAACTCTGAGCTCTAGCATTGAACTGCATAGATGGGAGAAGCTGCAATTATAGATTCTATTAGCAAAGCTTATAAAGTATTCCACTGAAGTAGCACTTGACATTAATACTATATATACACATGTTGTGACACTATCTGGGGTTTGCCCGCAGTGTGCGGTCGTTAACAGGATTTAGGAAACACAAAGTAGAGGATACAGTGTGCTAAACCAGAAAGACATACCACAAAAAGTAAACACATAGCTCCTTGTTGAGCCTACCTACATAGAATGGGTTCCTCTCTACACACTCAGCAATCAGTTTAATTTCCTAATCTAATTCAAGTCCAATTTCAAATCCAATGCTCAGTACCTTAGCCAATCAATCAATCTATCTTTCTCTCGCTCTGCTCTCCATTTCTCACTCCACCTTCCCTCTATAGCCACACCAGGAGTGGAGTCATTACCCGTTTGATCGCGGGGGGAAGCCATTCACGGGGGAAATAAATATATTAATAAATTCAGATTTTAATAATTATAATAATAATCTACAGCAATTCAGAGAGAGCAGGTGGTGTTCTACCCATCAACAACTGCGCTATACAGTCAATTACCACAAAAGCTGGTTTACAATGAATCTGAAGGACGCGGCGCAAGCAGGTTATGTAACTTGCTCAGAATAAAACCTATTGAGCAGAGTGGGGCTTGTACAAGGACCATGTGGGTAACAAGCCCTTAATCACTAGGCAACCTAGCTTACAATAAAGAAATAGGAGAAAATCCAAGAGATCCACTCTGACAAGCTATAAGCCTTAAGGTTAACAAGCACCAACCAAATGGAGACTGTACTTTCCCAATGGTGATTTAACAGAGCATAGCCCTAAGCCAAATACATAAATATCACAGCCATGTTTAATATAAGGTGTATTACGATCAATACATATTCATTAATTTATTCATACGTGAAATGGGACAAGAATGGACACTAAACTTCTCTTTGCCCTCAACATATATTCAAAGGCAAAATCCTGAGCACTTAATTGATATGAATTGATTCTTGCTCTGTAGTCCTGTGCATATTTCACTCTTTAAAAGAGGTTTTATCAAGGAAAAGTGAGGATGAGGAAGAAAAAGGAGAAGAGGAGGAGGAAGAGGAATATGAAGAATATAGGGAGGAGAATATAGGGCCTTACTAGTAATTAAGGCTTTTAAAAATGTTTCTAAACCTTCAAAACCTCCAAAGCCCTTCGCCATTAGTATTAGCACTGCTGTTTGGGAATTGTGATTCTCGGTGTAATATGCCACCCGACAGAGCCTGAGCTCATGGGCCCCTGCTGTTACTCACTGTCTAATTGGGGCTGGCAGTGGTTTACTGAGCTGTCACTGCCATCTAAACCAGCAAACGCCTTTCTGTCCAGAGACTCGTTAGCAGCCTCCTCTGACACAAGAGCCACTTCTTAATGTATGCATGTGTTTATTTATTTATTTCCCTGACTTTTGCTGCACTGCCTGAACATTTGCACCGTTTCCTCGCCCCCGACTGAAATCACAACCCCAGTCCGTGAAGCCACATTACACCAGCGCACGGCACAGCGCCGCTTGTCTGGACCCGGCTGATGCCAGGCTGAATGATGCTCTGCTTCATTCGTGGGAAAGGGGCCCACAGGTGGGGAAACAGACATTCATGGTGAAATAAATTACTTATCGTTTCCAATTTCAAAGCACATTTTCACAAAAGTCATATTTGTCCTTTTTTTTCTGTTCACACGCAGGTTTATAAACCCAGTAGACTATGTAAACATATTCATCAATATAAACACATTTCTGCTAGGGATTGACCTCCGCACAGTTTTGACGGGGAACATCCATTTGAAGGACATCATAGGTAGAAAATTTATCAGATTCTACAATAAAGTATCTGTATTCTTGAAGCTTTCAAATATTTTGTGCACTTTCTGTGTGCACCACCAGGCTTTGGAGACTATTCTGTCATAGGTTGTCATAATAATTTTGAATTGGACATTAAGAAATGGTTATTATCCTTGCTTTCTGGCCAGTAATGTGGCAGCAGCTGGAGACTCAAGTTATTCTGAGCCCCTGATCGGTGCTCCCATGAGTGACAGCGAGAAGAGGCACTTCATGCAGAATGTACATTAGTGGTAAAACTCCACCAATTAGGGCCATCATCATATGTTTCTGGTAAAGACGTTTTAGAGACAGATTAAGCACCAGGTTTCAGTCAATCTTAGTGTACATTTCCTAGCCTTTGACTTTTAATAAGGGTCAAGGCAGTTCAAGAAGTGCTCTGTCTAACCCGCACTAATGCACCCAGCCAAGTGCACTTCTTCTCCTAACCTTTCTGCAAGCCTTACAGTGAAAGAAAGATAATCAGGAATAATTATTCCTGCGTGTGTTCATTCTTTTCGAAAACCCTTGCCGAGTAAAGTCGACATCATGGAGATTTATTATTTCCTCTACAGTGAGATGCGTCTGCAGCATAGCAAAAAAATAAATGTATACATTTAAACTACACATCTCAGACACAAAAAGGAAAACAAGCAACTGAGTAATGAAATTTCATTTGATGTTCCAGGGGAAAACAAAACTGGTAAATGATACATTGTTGAGCATTGATCAGAAAATAGGGAACATTACCTAAATTCCTTTGAGGAGAAAATAATGACTATAAAGCATGCATACATTTAATAAACAAAAACAAACTGCAAACTGCAAAAACACTTTGATTCCATGACAAGTGCCTGCAGTGGATACACACACGGTTCCTCCATGAGACAATTCTTTCATAAACTCACTCCATTAGACATTAGTATCGTTCTGCCTGTGATGCACGTATCAGGCGCAGGGAAGCACAGAACACATAAATCATAACAAAAATCTGAAATCTGCACGGCTTCCCACAGGCCATTTACAGGCTGTGGCACATATTGGTTCGACTTTCTTATTCAATCTCTGCAGACATCACAGGCAGCTGCAAGATGGGGACAAATATTTAACGTTTAACAAATCATCTAAGCTAATATCCACAGCTGACCTAGTCTCAGATGGTGTAAGAGTCTTCTCCTGAGCATTTTGGGGCTGTTTTGGAGTAACAAGAGTAAAGAAATCCACTTCTAAGAGCCCTACGTCCCAAAACTAAACAGCTGTGCTTCGGAGAATGGAAAAGAAAGAGCGAGACTGAGGAATTTAAAATGAGACAAAGTGGAACAGCCAGTTTAGAGCAATATAAAAAAGAAAAACTGACAACTTTCCAAAACATTGTGTAGTGCATTTAGCACTCAAACTCACCAGCAGTCAATATATATAAAATCAAGAAAACATATTACTAGGAGGATTTTGATTGATGTAAAAGGGATGTCAAAAAGTGTCTATAAAACAGAATATTTCAGCTCACTCCATTTGGTTAATGGAGACATGCATCAGGTCTGCTTAGCTGGAGTTTCTGAATAACATCTGTATGCACCAGTTGAACGTTTTAGGTGTGTGGAGAGAATTATTGTAAAAATGATGATGTATTATTGAAGTGGAGGAGGAGGAGGAGGAGGAGGAGGACGAAGTAGCGACAACTCATATTTCTCGTCCCTCTTTGTCAAAGAACAATCAACCATGTTGTAAAGCGATGAGAGTAACACAACTGTCAGAAAACTAAATCGTTTCCTTAACAAACATTTGTAATTATTCTGATCCACAAGGATGCAAAGAAAGCCTTGTTTACAGAAAAGCTGAACATCTTGTAGCACAAATTATTTTTCCATTGAGATAAAGTTGTTTTTTTTTATACTGGGTTTGCTCTTTTGGGACATTCAGGGTTTCACTATTGTATTACACAGTACAGTAAGAACACTATTCTCAATTTAATCTGCCTGCTCTTTTTTTTATTCTCCCCAACTCACAGACACATGTTTGGCAAGTAAGCAGCAAATGGCAACAAGGGATGTGTTCAATTGCAATAAGGCCTTTTACAATTCACAGGGCAGACATACAATACTCTGACTTTGTTTAGTGTTAAATAAAGGTTAACATTTGTTTCTGTCCACCTATTTAATAAAAGTTGTAATAAATTGCAATTGCTACAGATGTTATCCTAAGTAGGTTAAGCACAAGGTTCAGAGACAATGCCTGTGTGGGACTTTCCAAGGGTCCTGACGTAAATACCATATTTGCACAGGAATTCCTTGCCAATCACAAACAATATGTCTGGAAGCTTTTTATAGATCTTTGGGTCATGCTTTCAATTAACCAAACAATTAAGGGAGCTGTAATAAACATGTCCATTTAGTCAGAAATCCTTGCTTTTATTTTCTATCCCCCATCTGGCAATGTGTGTGAACTTAATGCAGGTATACATTATGCTCAGCCACAAGAGAGAATAGAAATCCGATCAAATCATTTGCAGGGAGGACTAAACAATTGTAAGGTCAGCAGTCCTCCTCGGTACCCATAAAATGCAACCCAGTTGTTAAGCTCAGTTTTGTATCGGAAAGCCAAACAGTGCAATTACTAAATATTGCCAGACAGCAGTTTCTTCCGCAGTATCAGAGATATCCGCAGGCAACCATTCTGTCCATTTGTTGTTATACTCCAACTGTACTGATTGCTTGCTTTAACTTTCAGTAAATGGTGAGCTCCTCGCAATGTTATTGTAAGACTGGAGGTACCATACATATTAAGACCACAGCAGTAAGACATCATGACAACAAGATGAGATGTTTTTTAGTTGGTGTTTTTTTTTTTTTCCACCCTGAGAAAACAATTTTTTTCATCTATTTTCTTTTTCTCACAAGTCACAAGAGGTGGGTAATACGAATGCACTCAAACTGTAGTTTATTGTGCTGGGAATCAATATGTGATCTTGTGGGGGAGTTTAACTGCACTAATGACGAGTCTGACCTGCACACCTGGACAAAGCCAGCCACAAGAAATAGATTGGCCAGCTTGCCGTTAAAGAAGCAGGCAGTTTGTACCTGCTTTTATTCACATGGTCACACAAAATAGTATTTATTTTCACAAGACATTTTCTTCAATGTTTATAAATGAAGGAGAGAAGCAGTTGCTATTAAGACATTTTAATTATTACTACTACTAATCATAATTAAAATAATAATAATAAGATAAGAATAAGATAGAATAAGATCTGAAAGTCACCCACTTGATAGTGGTGTTATATTTGTGAAAATCTCTTTGTCTCTACCCAAAGAAAACATGCCCTGAAGTAATGGGTTTGGCATTTCCAAACAGTAGTTGGGTCGACATTTGTATGAATCCCAGATAAGCTCTTTAATAAGACCCGCACAAAAAGCAATGTAATCTACATCTCTCAGGGGAAATGTACATCCAGACCCCAGGCAAGATGCATTGTTGGTAAAGACTTTCATCCCATATATTCATTTTCAGTTTGTGTTTGTAATCATTACTGAACTTAGTCCCTTCCAATACTTTGGTCCCTGTTCACACTCTCTGTGTCCTTAGAGACACAGTGTATCATTGATTTCTAGACATGATTACCAGTAACAACCCTTAAGTCACTGATCTCCCTGTTCACTTGACACACACTGCAAAACTCACCTGACCTTGTGGGATGGCAGTGTTTATTTCAAAATATTTCGAACACGGCAGTTTTTTTTTTTTTTTCCTATTCAGGTACAAAGACAGTGATTCCCAGTCAGACCTCATTTTCGTAATTGTATCCGGGAAACTGAATATCAGAAGATGGAAATTGGCAAAAAAGTGCTGTGTAAATGAAAGATAGTACACACCCTCCTTGTTAAAGGAAAATATTACTTTCCAGTAGAGTTACTTTTCCAGCACATCTCTGAATGGAACACAAACCCAACTCAGGGTAGTCTGAAATTGGTTGTATAAAGGACCAAAATGGCCCCAGAAAAAGCGTTAAGGATGTTTTTTTTTTTTAAGTAAAACAAATATTGATTAAACTAAATGGAAAGCTTAGACAGAGTGTTACAAAAAATAAATGGAAAAAACAAAAATAAATGCACCAATTTAAATAAAAGTGGTTCACCTATTTAAAGCAATTTTAGTCAGTTTGAAAGCTGTTTGTAAACATTTTGTTGTCCAGGACACACACAAAACATTAGCAACAAACCCAAACTCAGTAATACAATGCACTCTTTGCACTACAATGTACAGCTGTTTTATGTGTTAGTTTTTTCAGTGCTATGGTTCATAACAAAGGTAAACTATATAGTAAGGCAAAAGCTTCAGTATCATGCTGATGGCATCATTCTTACAACAATGCTATCTATTACTTCAATTTAGAAAGGCAACACATAGTCTCTAGTATTTTTCCAGGACGTAGGTAGATATGTATTATTTTGTTATATATTACTTTTTCCTTTAGGTACAGACATCTTTGTTTTCCATAGACTATATTTTGCACATTACAATTTGTGCAGTTTGCACTTTGGTCCTCTTTTGGAAATTACACTCAGGGACAGATTTTAGTGACCATATGCCCCTGGGCTACATTTATTTGTAGGCCCCTAACTATTTTACAATTAATAAATAAATACATAGATAAATAAATAAATGCCCCACTGCCACATTCACTGCCAAATGCATGTATTCGCAATAGTCCATATCTCGTCTCAACAAGCCAGGAAACGGATGCACGCGTCACCACTCTGCTATAGGCTGTACTATGCAACAACAAAAACTAAAAATAGCAAATCTGACAAGACCATAGAAACCATGCACACTGCACTGACCTCTCGAAGCTCAAACCCTATATGGCTTAACATCAACCATATGACATCAACAATGAAAAGAGCAAATAATTCCCAATACACATCATTCAACCAGCACCAGCACACAATCACAGAAAACGGGCTACTGCCAACCAGCCAATACGTCATATATGACAGCAATCACATTTCTGTCCACAACACCCTTTGCAAAATTCTAATTTCTCATGACACAGAAACAACACATACAAACTTTGACCCATCCGCTAATAGAAAACTAAAACCTGTACACCATAGCGGTTACATTTATAATTAGAAGAAAGTGGCATCTTAGTACAAATGCAGCCGCAACTGAGTACAGTTCTGTAGTTTTGTATTAGCTGGTGGGTCAAAGTTTTGATTTAATCCAGCCCAAAAACGGCAATGGAATACACACGTGCTTACCTTTAGAAGTTAACTCATCTTGATTTATTTTGCAACAAAGTCCATTATCAGGCTAGAGAAATACATTTTTCAGGATCTTCTTGAGAGTTTCCTATTCGTGTTGTTCTTTTAGTTTTTGTACTTTCTTCTGTTCCCCACTCTCATATTTTCAAAATCCTGACATAATTACTACAATAGCTAAAATCTTAGTTAACTGACAGTCTACATGAATGCGGCTAGGTAGCTCATCAATACGGCAAAATCTCATTAAAAACTTCAACCAATCAACAACCAACAAATTATTGGATAAGATTGACACGTCTTCAAAAATACATGCACACCATGTTGAAATAAAACAGGAAGTCCCTCGACCAAATGGGTGAAAAGTAATAATGAATCTTATTTTACCCGTGCAAATCGTGTTTTATATGATGAAACACGTTATAATTTACTATATAGCTTTATTGAATGATCAATATTTAATGATTTCTATCATGACTAATACAGTTGTAAGAACAATTAAAGGTACATGCACTGTATTCACAAGGTGCGTCATGCTTCATGCACATTCATTTTGGTGATATCATGGTGCATGTTGGGGGAAAAAATTAAATGTAATCAAATATTGATTAAAGAAAACATGTTGCTACTAAACAGATGTTCCCATTCCTGCATCCCTCAGTGTTCAGTGAGACAGAAATCAAAGAAGCATGTCCCTGAGCTCAGGTGCTGTGTGCTGTGTGCTGCTGTGGCTTTATGATATTCCACATTGAACCTCTTACTCTCCACTCAGTTCATCTTGCACTGGGAATAGACTGTACCCCTACAAGTGAAACACATACCTGGACAGAGCCTCGATGCCACAGAACACAAATATGTATGTATATACTGTGTGCCTCCTCTTCTTGTGAAAAATGATATTGTGAGTTATTCCTCATGCGCTCCAAGTACGCCAGACGTCAAATGTACAACTTTGTTAGGCAGTTTTCTATATGTGTAATGTTTACAGTGTTTGGTAAGGATGCTTAGATATTGAAGGCTTCTGGGTGTCAACTTTGCATATCCAATATGGATACATTGTCCCAAAAAGTTCTCGTTTGAGTAACCACAAAAAGAGTCCATACAGTAAATTACCATCTAGGATCTTCTATAGTCCTGTGTAATCTCAATATCTTACTGCACCTTTTCTTTTCTGCTTTATATTCTGCTCTTCAGATCCAGAGGCAATAATAGCATATTCTACAGGGGATTGCTTTGATATGAATTTCAGTGCAAAGGAATGAAAAAAAATGGGTGGGAACTTTTTTTCTCTTCTTTTCTTTTGAATTTCACATCCACAACTTTTAAATGAGTCGCAAATGAAACCACTGGAGAGGTTATTAGGTCTGGGATGAAGCTGTCTGCAAGTTCATCTGCAAAGAGTTGACAGCGCTAGAGCAAAGAAATAGTTTGGTTTGAGATACTGGCAAATGCAGAGGTCTCCACAATTGAAGTTATACAATTGGCCTAGGGAAGCCAGAGGAAAACTGATTTGTATTGTCCTTAAGTCAGCACATCCCAGCAATCACTAGAGCTGGACTGTGGGGAGAGCAAACACATAAACCCAATAACACTGACATTGTCAACAGGTGGAGAAAAGCCTATTTTTATTGAGATTTGTATTGTTATTATTTTATTATTGTCATTATTATTGTGTTTTTTACAGCTGTAAATGGAAGCCTTATATTTATTTATGGATGTGTGTATTGATTTCAAGGAATTAATGCACAATAAAACTGCCAATGAGAATACTTTTTGGTTTGAACATTTGTTAAACAAATTAAATCATTCGTTGGAGAAAGACATTCATCTCAATGAGGCAGAATGACAGAAGTAATCTGACAGGGAGGTCTGTTACAGTATTAGAGACATTTTAAAGGTGGCTTCAATATGATTCAGATATGTTATTTATGAATGCATCCATCCATCCATTCATGTATTTCTTTATTGTTTAAAGTCAATTGACTAGAAATTCTCATTTGCAATTCTGAGCAGCTTACTACACTGCAGCAAGGAAAACAAACTAACATTAAGGAGAACATACAACATGGAACCAAACCAAACAAGACAAAATTAAAATTAAGATGTTTTTAAAAACACAATCAGCAAGTACAAGTATTCTGTTCTGCTTTAGCCAAACCGTCAACATCATCCCCAGATGCTGTACAAGCTATGCCACTTTATCGCTGCAACTCATTCCAGTCATTGTCTGCGGTAAACTCAAATGAGCTACAAGACAGGAGTTACTCTGGGAAGATCCAACTTGATTAGTGTACTTTAACATACATTGTTAGAACCGCAATAAGTCACGAAAGTAAGAAGATGTTTTGTAAAATAACCATACATCTGAATTGAGCATTCAATAAAAATGCCTGGATGCTTTGATAAAAGTGAATTTCTACATTGCATTTTGTTTATTATAACCAAAGATTATTCCAGCCATTAAAAAGCACCCCCAAAACCCTTCAAAACACAGCTTCTACACTTGTGGTTTTGTTTGATTTTTTTTTCCCCTCTTTTAAATATTAGCCAGTACCCCCTAGGGCAGGAATCTGAGTAGACATCTTTGATCCAAGTGGGTCAGATGCTGCAGTTCAAAACTTTATTAAAAAGAACTCTGGAGACAAGGGTTTTTCAAAATGCACTTAACCTCTGTCTGTGGAAACCGAAGCACAGCACACCAAACAGCTGAGGTCCAGGGGTCTGAATTTCACTTTATTACTTTTCTGGCAATCTCCTTGTCCAAGTGCCTGAAAGATTTAGAACACTATTTCTCCCCCGTGTTTCTGATGTGTTTACTTATTTGTCTGGTTAGGCTGTTTCCGAATGATCAAAAATAGAAGGACAACAAAAGTACTGCAACTCCCTTGCCCTTACAGCTTTAACATGCATCTATCATGGTTTTATTTCCATTTGACAACCTTTTTTTGCAGACGGATCAAGATTAAAAGGAGACTTAAAAAGTCAAAGTAATATATATATATATATACACACACATTTTGATCAAACACAAAAAGACAAAAACCACAACCACATGCTATAATGGCTGCTTTCATTGGCAATGTTTAGAGAAAATATCAGTAAAACATTCAACCACCATTATTGATTCTGAGGCTGTAAAACACTCCCAGAGCATGTAGTTGGAGCTGCACTTTGTTTAGGGATCTATCATTGAATCTTGTGGTATAGAAAGCTTGAAAACATAATTTTTAATGCATTATTGGTTGAAGAGAATCCCTATTATAGGCCACTGTCCAAATACAATACATTTCATCTTATAATTTTTAATTAGTTAACCTTTCCATTAATGCAGATTATTTTTCAAAAGACATCATCTTGGTGAGACAGATGGATGCAAAGCAACAGGTAGGTGGTAATCCTCCTCATGAACCACATCAAAATCATCCTGATAATAATAGATAAACTGAAAGAACACCCTACCCAAAAAACATACATTACAGTTGACCCCAACACACTAACTGGCCATTTAACTTTTGGCAATAAGAATGCAAAAGTCAACTTCATACTTTGGACACAAGGCACTTTCTTCACAAAGGGTAAGAGTGACAGTGAGTCATACTGTTGATGCTGATATATTGAGTTCCCTTAAGAACAGATTAGTTGCTCCTTAGAAGCAAAGAAGCCTTGAAGGGCAGAATGTTTCCCCCCTTCCCGATACCATTGCACTACTCAATTTCAGCTATCATTTAAAGCAGTACAACTTGCCATTTGGAAGCTATATCTCCTAACTGCATCATCAAATTAGGGAATGGACAGTAAGATGTTCTGCAGTCAGTCGTTGAAGTTTTTGCTAGTGCCCTGAAGCTGCTAGCACAGATGTCACAAGTGAGAATAGTGGAACATTGCAATGAAACAATCTGGTTGTGTAGCTTTGATAAAATCTGTCCTTAAAGCTAACAGGAAGCAGAAGCCAGCAGACTTCACTTGTTGAAAACCTGGCCTTCTGTAATTCTGTAACTTCTCTAATCTCTGATTTGATTAGATTTTTCTCGACGCAGGCCAAGAGTAGAAGATCTGATAAAAGTCTGAGCCCTCAGCCTATGAAAGTACATTGAGTCAGTTATTAGTACAGCACAGTACTCAATAGGGTTTGTCCCAATTGTCAGAAAAAGTCTGAAAAATGCAAGCTAAAATCCAGGTATCGTCAAGATGAAGTAAGCAATCATCTTTTTTAATGGGGCTGAATAGTGGCAATTCAGTGTTTGAGCACTACAGAATTCTCAGAATAAAATGCACTTGTATTTAACCATTTTTGAAAGTACAATCTTTGACAGGAACCAGTCTTTTGGGATTGTCACTGTGCCTGGGCTGTGTGGAGGAGGCGCTCAGCTCAGAGGTGTGTGACCCAGTGCAGTGCTGGTGATAACAGTTTTTAGGTTGCAATGTGTTAATTGGAGGATGTGCAGGTACCATCTGAACAATGCAGAGGAAATGCTGAGTGGTACATCTGCTGGAATGCTGTGTAAGAAAGCATTTTCGCAAACGTTCCTGTACAAAGCTGTTTTGAGCACATCAGTTTGTTAATTATTTTTTACATTAAAGCAGTGATCTCAAGGGGAGATCGCAATTACCCAATGTTCTTACCGGACTACAAAGGAGATATTATAAAATCACTTGTACCGAATGAATGAATAAATAAATAAATAAATAAAGAAGCATGTTGACTTTAATCAACCTGTAAAAATATAATCAATGTGTTATCACCTGCACAAAAAACTGGCAGGGGTTGTGGATTAACCCGATGGAATTGATGTTGGAGCCAAGGGTGCCACAAGCTAATCATACCGCATCTGCCTGTTTGAGGCAAGGAAGTATATTATTAAGAAGAAAATGGACTGTAGACAGTGGGTGAATGTGTGGGCAGCCAGGATTAATGGGCTGCTCTGGTGATAGGATTCAAATCCATGGTATTATTATACAGTTGGGGTGCTTAAGAAGTTATGTACCTAATCGGGACAGAAATTGAATGATGGAAGCTATTTTTCAAGGCAGCTCGAGCTGATTAAAATCAATACACTTCCACCTTGGAGGACAGCTAAATTGGAGATCTTGTCTTAAGGACTACTCAGATTTAATTCCCAGTTAACTGTCTGTCTTGGATGGAAATGCGAATACTTTTATTATTACAGTTCTTTTTTCAGTTCTTGTTAGAACTCAAAATTTAGAATTTGAGACGATATTAGATAGCTTACTCTGGACTGCCAGGAAGTACACAGGAAATCCTTACAGGGATGAATGAAACAAGATTTTTTTAGGTACAGTTGGAGTCTATTTGAAGACAGCAAGTTCTTGTATCAAATGGATAAGTAGAAGGGTTTTTAATTGTTTTTGATTTTGCATATTCCTGATATGTACATTTTTGCAATACAAATAATAAAGGAAAATAATAATAATAATATTAATCTGAATAAATAGATTATAATTTTACATGTGGAACTCAATAAACATTCTGTACTCCAGAATTCTGTGCATCATTAGGGTCCACTGCAATTGAAAGCCATGCAGTCAGCAGACATCTACAACAAACATTAAAATGCCATTTACAGACTGCTTTCCTTATCAAATGGCAATACTTGTAAACTGATGTAAAAATGATACACTAAATGAAGAGCAGTTTTTCGGGCTGAAATATGTCCTCTATGGCAGGCACGTTATAAATCTGGCCCTCAACTCTGAAGAGAAATACTTTCTTAATTAGATTGCACATACACATACACCCTGTTTCAACAGTGTAGATATCCAGCAATTCTCCGGTTACAAAAGACACTGACCCTGTCATTTGTTCATGTGAGACTCTCACTTAAAGGAATTAAGGTGAAAGCTGTGGCTGCCACTGCAGAGCAACAACAGGCTGAGCCCTCAGTGATGGGAAGAGGTGCGGGGAGAGAATGCCACGGCTAAAGACAGCAGGGTGGGTTAGCCGGCTGGTTGGTCACGGTGAGGGGTAGGGAAGAGAGATGGGAGCAGAACAGAGGAGTTGCTGAGCATTGGTACACCAAAGAACTCCTCTAACACCAGTCTGCTGGGCTCGAAGCTGAAGGAGCTTCCACGTGCCTAATCCCCAGCATTGACCATTCCTAGTTGCCAAAGGGATGGGTTAGGCCGGTCTCAGGGGCAGGTGCGAGCAGGGAGGTGTAGAGGCTGCTTTACCTGAGTGGGCTGTAAGCCCCGCCCACAATGCCAACAGGATTCTAGTTCCCTGTCATATAGTACAATTTTACGGCTAGTTCCCATGATTCTTAAGCCTTTTTGAATCAGGACTGTCAATTATTCTTTGTACTCTGTCACTTGGTTTATACGGTACTGACTTGGTTTATAAATGTCTGTTTCTGCAGTTAAATCTAATTCCACTTTTAAAAGTTATGTGAGAACTCATTTTTAGTTTTTACACGGGTGGGCGTAAATTAGGTTTGAGGGTCAGTAAGGTAAGTAAGGTAGTTTTTCAGCCATCTTTTATTTAAACGATGCCATATACTGTACTCTAAGAACCTGATTGATTATTGCATATTTCTCGTCTTGCACTCCCACACACCAGTCATCTTGGCCGCAGGAGAGTTAATCAGAGGGTGTTTAAAGCAATATGGTATTAGACCCAAAATGTTCATAAATCCGCCACCAAGGTTTTGTTACAGGTGCATCGCTGCCAAATTTAGAGAACAAAACTGTTCAATCTGTTCTCCGTTTTGTTAATTAATTTTTTCTCTCCTATAGATGTCTAAACAACTCTTACCAATTAATGATGCACAGATGCAGGTGAGAATTATACCTCCTTAATATGTATTCATGATCTTGTTTTGCATAAAACCAACTGCTTAAATAGCTGGACACCTGGTTAATGAAACGATGTACCTAAATGAGGAGTGATCCGAAACAGTCTTTGGTATAATAAGGCTAGTGCTCATTCGTGAATGCCATAGAAATGTTTTAAAGAACGGAAAACTTAATAAAGTGTGTAATCGAGCAAACAGTTCAACAATCAATCCTGAGAAATTAAAGTTTAACTAGAATGAAATCCAGAAGACCCAGGGCACTAGAGGGCAAGCTCAGAGGACACCCATCCCAACATAATAGTGTGGTTATGATCTGTGTGACATCACTGCACAGCTACTCATGAATTCAATCTACAGGAATCAAGTCTGCAATTCCCTCTAGATCCAAGGTACGTCAGACGAATCAAATACATTCGATTTGTGCAAATTCTCTCATCCTCCACAAGCCTACTCATATTGTAAAAATACCTAATGATAACAGAAAAAATTGCCATGAAGTCAGGAGTCAATCTTTCAGGCCCTTTGAATGTCACGCAAAATGTGCTGGAAGTCTAGTCTAGTTCAGCAGTAGATAAAAGTGTCTACTATCTAACCAGTTATTATTTAAGAAACCATACACTGAAAAGGTGCCCCCTGTGGAACTTTATACCTCCTGGTGTCATACTTGTCACACTAAGTGAAACATATCCGGTCGTCATGCTTTATTGACATCTTGAAAATCTCACGTTTGGAAAGTCACCAAAGTGCTCTGCCTTCACATAGGAAAAACTGCCAACTTGCTATTCCTCTCCTCAGTGAGATGCTGAAAGCCTGACACATTGAGACCTAATAGGACAGAGTTGCAGTGTTGCATTTCGCTGGGATGTCTGTGTGTCTAAGTTGCAGCCTGTTCAATGTGCTGCTGCAAAGTTAATTTTATTTTAAATTATATTCACATTATATTGCATGATTAAGTATGCATTTCCACTATTACGCTCAATTTTATATATTTTCTTTTAGTTGTGCGTATATACAGTGAGGGAAAAAAGTATTTGATCCCCTGCTGAGTTTGTACATTTGCCCACTGACAAAGAAATGATCAGTCTATAATTTTAATGGTAGGTGTATTTTAACAGTGAGAGACAGAATAACAGCAAAAAAATCCAGAAAAACGCATTTCAAAAAAGTTATACATTGATTTGCATATTAATGAGGGAAATAAGTATTTGATCCCCTATCAATCAGCAAGATTTCTGGCTCCCAGGTGTCTTTTATACAGGTAACGAGCTGAGATTAGGAGCACTCCCTTTAAGAGAGTGCTCCTAATCTCAGCTCGTTACCTGTATAAAAGACACCTGTCCACAGAAGCAATCAATCAATCAGATTCCAAACTCTCCACCATGGCCAAGACCAAAGAGCTGTCCAAGGATGTCAGGGACAAGATTGTAGACCTACACAAGGCTGGAATGGGCTACAAGACCATCGCCAAGCAGCTTGGTGAGAAGGTGACAACAGTTGGTGCGATTATTCGCAAATGGAAGAAACACAAAATGCCCAGAACTACACGGGAGGATCTTGTTAATGATCTCAAGGCAGCTGGGACCATAGTCACCAAGAAAACAATTGGTAACACACTACGCCATGAAGGACTGAAATCCTGCAGCGCCCGCAAGGCCCCCCTGTTCAAGAAAGCACATATACAGGCCCGTCTGAAGTTTGTCAACATCTGAATGATTCAGAGAACTAGGTGAAAGTGTTGTGGTCAGATGAGACCAAAATCGAGCTCTTTGGCATCAACTCAACTCGCCATATTTAGATCAGGAGGAATGACTCCAAGAACACCATCCCCACCATCAAACATGGAGGTGGAAACATGCTTTGGGGGTGTTTTTCTGCTAAGGGGACAGGACAACTGCACCGCATCAAAGGGACGATGGACGGGGCCATGTACCGTCAAATCTTGGGTGAGAACCTCCTTCCCTCAGCCAGGGCATTGAAAATGGGATGTGGATGGTATTCCAGCATGACAATGACCCAAAACACACAGCCAAGGCAACAAAGGAGTCGCTCAAGAAGAATCCCTCCTGAGATGTGTGCAAACCTGGTGGCCAACTACAAGAAACATCTGACCTCTGTGATTGCCAACAAGGGTTTTGCCACCAAGTACTAAGTCTTAGGGGTCAAATACTTATTTCACACATTAACATGCAAATCAATGTATAACTTTTTTGAAATGCGTTTTTCTGGATTTTTTTGTTGTTATTCTGTCTCTCACTGTTAAAATGCATCTACCATTAAAATTATAGATTGATCATTTCTTTGTCAGTGGGCAAACGTACAAACTCAGCAGGGGATCAAATACTTTTTTCCCCCACTGTATAAAAACATCATCATCTTCCACTTGTTTTGACACACAGCATCACTTCCAGGTTATGCTAACAAATTATCATATTTCATCTTTTATGTGGTTTGTCTTCTTGATATGCCACACCAGTCAGGTTATCTTGGCAAAGGAGAAATGCTCACTAACAGGAATGTCAACAAATGTGTGCACAAAATTTGAGAAATACACTTTGAGTGCATATGGAACATTTCTGGGATCTTTAATTTCAGCTCATGAAACATGGGACCAACACTTGACATGTTGAGTTTATATTTTTGTTCAGTATATCTGTAAGTGTCTGTGTGCATGTGACTGCAGCTTTCTTTGTTCCATTTTACCATTTTAGTTGCTTCACAGACAAACTGTTTTAAAAGAAAGGTTATTAGAAATTACAGTAATAAATGGATTATAAATCAATCCACAAGAGCACATATCACAAGATACATTAACTGAACCACTCTCCCATATATATATATATATATTAGGACAGCTTGACATTTATGAATGAAAGCATACAAGACTATATATATACATATACATACACACAAACACACTCACACAAAGACACAACCAGACTGTAAGTGTCAAAAGAAAGCACTAAAGCAAAATTACTCTGGCTTCAATGTTTCAACATCCGTCTTCCTCTGTGTTGTTACCAGTGGTACCTGCCAACTTTCTTACAGTAATTTTGTGTGTTTATGAGTGCTTAGACTTATGGATGAGACATGCTTGAGAGCAGCCACACAAATCAATGTCAATTTTCGGTTATATAGTCCCATTGTATCAGATGCTGTTTTACAAGAGAGTAAAATCACATTGTGGGGCATTGCGAAGCGGTCAATGCTGACAGTAAATCCAGGCAGCTTATTGTACATTACACCCTGCCTGTGTCATATGCCCTGGAAAGCTCTTCGGCAATCTGTCCTCGAGCAGTAAATAAGGAAGGCGAAGGTTGCTGAGCAATCCTTATTTGACACAATATAGCTGGCAGATTTTTTACTTCTAAGCAGTGTTTTATCTTATGAAGATAGAGGATTTAAGGGGTTTAATGCATTTTTTTGCTTTCCATGCCTAATCATATTCTGTGTTCTGGCAAATTGCTATGATTTCTGTATTTACAGTTAATGGTTCCTTTGGGTCAAAATGTATTTGGTGATTTCTAAAGCAACACACATGCAAACAGCATGTATCAATGTCATTCAATCATGTATTTGTTCAGAACAATATAGCCACAAGTACAACGTTATTTAATGTTCACATTCTAACAACTTTTTTAACATGAAAGTCTCAAGCAATAACTTTTCAGGTTGTCTGCTTCGTTTTCATAGTAGCAGCAGTGGGACCTCCAGGCTACTGTCTGCTTGATATTACTCACAGATGGCAGAGCACTGTCTTCCTGCAAACCTGGAAACGGCAGAAGCACCTGTGCTACTGACGTCAGCCTCGAGGACATACCTCTGCTGCACAAACCCAAGCCGACATTTTGCAAGCGAGTGCACTGGAGTGACAGGAAGTGATCAAAATGGGAGCAATGAGAAGAAAAACAAACAAATGACAGGCACCTCACTTAAACTACCACATATAAAATGCATTGACGTGTAACCCCCACCCCCTTCACAAGAACAAAGCCAATTTTCCATATTTAAAAAATGGCTCATCTGATACAATAAATAAATGTATATAATTATTTAAAACTTATCTTAACCCCCCTCTTTCCCCCACCTCACAATCCCCAGGCTTTATTAATCTGTTTGCCCATAACATGCTTTGTATAGACGTTGCCTTGGAGAATATAATTTTTTATTAGATTGCTATTAAATTTCCCTGCTAATGAAACCATAACGCATATGCTATGCCAGCTATTGGTGGTAACTGAAGTGAATTTGTACTGCTCTGCTGAATACAAAGTCAAAGAGAGCTCTAATTGTCATTCACAGCAAATCACCAGCGCTTTTGATACAATATTAAAACCAAACTCCTTCCCCCCGTGTTTGCTTCCAAAGATATTAACACTTCACGATGTTGCCAATGGAAATTATGTATAAGTGTTTAGATTAATCATGTAATGGTAGTTTACTATGAATGTACAGTTACAATATGTAGATAAGACAGCCAGCCAGATAGACAGACAGAGACATATAGATAGATACGATCCTCTTTGAAAAACCTCTGGTC
The DNA here is from genome assembly GCF_036373705.1 of Amia ocellicauda. NCBI lineage: Eukaryota > Metazoa > Chordata > Actinopteri > Amiiformes > Amiidae > Amia > Amia ocellicauda. Next base: position 15,891,339 of record NC_089854.1, on the reverse strand, counting down.
TTGCTTGCATGGTACTTGTGTCTGTTAATGTTCAAATGTTTTGTTTTTATTTCTCTGAGTAATGTGGTAAGCAACTCTCTGCAGCTAGAGGGGAGGCTGTGATTTATATACTATGTAGATGTTGTTAAAGTGTTCAAGAGATCTTGTGATATTTCATAAGATTGACATCGACAGAGATTTATGGTAAGCGTGTGCAAATATACCAACATGGAAATGAGCTGTGAACATGACATGGGAATGTAAAACGATGCCAAAGGGAATTCCCCGCTCCGAGCCCTGATCTCTCTGTCATGGAGAACAGCTCTGGGATGAACTGGAATGGCATATCAAACTGCCGAGACCAATTTACCTCCCTAGACTAGAAACTGCACTGTGGGAAAAATGTCACTGTATTCCTCTCACCCATCAATTAAAATAAATGCAACAGTTTTAAGGCCAAGGGTGGACCTACACTCTATTAACCACCATGTTAACCGCTAGCTGTAGTTTTGTCTGTTGGCGCAATACTGTGAAATAGTTGTTTTTATTTACTTAGGCACATTATAAGGAACTGCAGTGAAATGGTATATGTTTGTTGGCCCTTATCTAAAATTCATATGCATTTTCTTAAAAAAAAAAAAAAAAAAGAATAATAATAGCATCTAATAAATAAACACAAATAAAATCATGGTGCTTAACAAGTGAATTCAGAAAAGGCAGAATGTGCTAAATATCACACCACCATTACCACCCAAGTAAGAACATGGGAACATTTCCATTTGTGTTGGTTAAAATTAGATAGGACTGGCCAAGCACTAGCTGTCTAAATCGATGCACACTCTGGAGTCACACAGCTGGAATTAAGAGACAACAGCCCCAGAGGCCATGGAGAGAGAGAGGGGAAAAAGCACACACACATACAAACGCCCTTTCCTGCTAGTGTGAATACTGGGCTTTCACCTCATTTTTCAAACAGTCATCCTGCTGAATTAAAAAGAGCAACCGTCCCTGAGCCACAACAGGGGACTCCGTCGGACATGTCCAACCAACTGTAAATAACAGGGACACATCCACTACTAAAGGGTGACTGAATGTAATAGACTTGAAAGAAATGGTCCAACTCCTACGCTCTGCTCGGCTTCACATTAATGCTGTGTAATACCCCCCTTTCCTGTCCCTTTCAAACACCGGGAGCAAGGAAATGATATTAGTCTGTCTCTCTTATTTTTAATAATGGATGTCTTTACAGATTCTATGTTTTCCCCCTCCTTTGCATACAAACCTTGTTGCGTGGTACAGGTCTTTTAGGAAATCTGTCGTGACTGATTTGTCTTTTCGCTGCCTCGCTCCGGTTGCAATCGTACATCAATATGCATGCATGGCTGGATTCTCCTGTTGTATGTGTGTTATTAGGGTAAGGCAAGAGGTATCCACAACACCACAAACAGCTCAACAGATGATATAATCCTCTTAGTAAGTGATAAAGGAGATCCTTCAATTAAACCCTTAATCTGTTGATTTTAAGATCTTAATCCACAAAATTTAGTATTGAATTCTCCTTTGGAAGCTGAGTGCAGCTTTCAGTAGCATATCTACCATATCAATACACATGTAATGTTTTCTGAAAGCAATAAAATGATAAGGCTGACGCTAATATGGATATCCATTAAAGTGTTTTTTGTTTTAGCTGCTGTGCATACACATATATATGATTTTTGCATTCATACATAACATCTTAAGTACTTTGTTCAAGACATAGCTGCCAGACCATCACTCTCTTGCCTCAGTCCAGTGAGTAAAGCCAAACATCATGACAATGTATGACACCGGTTCACAATCAGGAAGCACAGGTGGTACTACAGCAATAATGTCAGTTTCAGACAAGAGACACACGTGCAAACTCAGCTCTTAAATTGTCTTAGATGTTGAAGGCAAAAGTCTCAGAAAACATGTAAAATGTATGAATATTGGAGAGCAGACATAGTTAAGATTTATTACTTTGCAAGCGAGAGGAGAATACTCTATTCCTAAGAGACAGCACTGCATATTTTATTAACCTTGTTCTGACAGACCGCCACTGTATTTTAAGTGTAATTTGCTATGCCACAAAAGTAATACAAAATAAATATTCATAATACAGATTTTGAACATCCCATTTTATTTAATTATGAACAATACAATTACAATTAATTCCTTATTTATTTATTTTACAATAGGGAAATGAATCACATGTTAAAAGCCTGACAGTGGATTCTCATATTGAAACAGTGCTAATATTAAAATAACATTGCAGTTGATTATATTATAAGTATACATATTATCATGATATAGTTTTTAAAAAGTGACTTACTACTACATCTACTACTACTAATAATAATAGTAACAACAACAATCATAAAGCCTTAAGAATTCCACAAGATTAAATGATATTGTTTCAAGGGCCCTATTTATTATTCTGCTTCTAGCACAACTATTGAAAATCCCATCACATTTCTGCTTATTATATATACACATTACTGATCATTTATCATCTTTTACAGGGATAATAACAATCTGCCATTTTGTTTAGTCTGTGTTTTCATTAGCAAAGATGGATATATATTGACACTGACTACATAATCACACTGTACGTTACCTTCAATACATTGCACTGGGTTGGGTTACCACTGTTGCGATGGTGACAGGAAGCTTGACTAGTTGCAGGAGGAGAGACAGGAGTGACAGGGAGAAGAGAAGCCATTAAAGGCAGGAAACAGTATTAGCAATTGGCACTGTGGGCAACATGGCAGCCTGCTGACGTTCAGAAAGCTCGCTGGACCATGATTCAGAGAGTTGCTAAGAAGCCAAACCAAAACCTAGGCTTGCCCAAGCAGCTATACAGTCTGTGGGAAAAAGTCTCAGTATACAATTTTTACTGCCAAATATATTTCTGGTACTAAAGATCATATTCCATTGGCTCTACAATGACCCCTTCTTGAAATAATAACCAGGGAAGTTTATCTATACATTTTCTAATTCAGTTTAGATCAATACAGCCGCAGGTGATTAAGTCATGCAACAAAACAACCAAGGAAAGACTCATCTTGACAAATGCTCATGTAGAAGTTGCCAGTTATGCCCTGCTTAGTTTTCGGAGTTTGAAAAGGTCATGTAACAACACTGAATCCTTTGAATGGCACTCACTTCCCAACACAGTGCAGAAGAGAACAATTACTGGATGCTAAAGAAACAGCGAAAGCCTGCGTAAAAAGACATAGGTGAACCTATATTCCACACCACAGGGAGGATCTTCTGGTGTTGGCATGGACATGGTCAATAATCTCAATTGTATCAGTTAGCTGGTTGTCTTTGCTTTCTGGAGAAAAGTGTGTAGGATTAGATACTATTATTATACTTTTTACTTATATTGTCTGTTGATCTGGAGTTAAGAGGCTGGATGGTATGCTGAGATATATACTTGGTAGCAGGAGTTGTTCTTTGAACTGTGATATGCCTATTGTTTGGTGTTAGTCAACAGGAGGAATAGAAAGGTTAGCACTTTGTAGAACCAATAACCTAGAGGCAGGATTACACGACATTGTTATTGATCATTATTAATGGATGAGCTAGGAGAGAAAGCAGAGAATGTATTTTGGTAAATGATAACCTGTGAGAAAATTTAAATGCACAGTTCCCAAATATGTCAATCTATATGATTTGTACACCTGAACCCAAAACATAAAATTCTGTAGCATGGGTGTAATGCAGGAATTGCTACAGGAACTCTTCTCATTAGGAAGTAAGAAACACCTTTGTTATAAAGCAATTTAGAGCATGGTTGTCTTTGGAGGTAGATACTTTTCTACAGATCTTTTAAAGAACAGCCACTAAACTTGGGGATTTGCAATAAAAGCATAAATAACAAAAGAAGAGGATCAATCATGTAATTACACATTAACCATCAATCCAACTCAACACCCCTGTATTAAGGAACCTGCTGTGAATCACAGTTCTTAGTATCTAGAAAAGTACATATAATTTTAGTTGTTTGTTTGCTTTTTCCTGTCTCTATCATTGACTTTATCCCCTGTTAAAAGTCAAAATAAATAACTTATCAAATCTATTTTAATCAAGCCGTCTGAAAACTGGGAGCTCACAACGCATTGATCCAGGAGGACAAGCCATTTTCTGCATTTTTGTGTGACTTTGTTAAGCTGTCATGGTTACGAATTTGTCACGTGAACAGCTGATTGTATTTCCCCCCCCCAAAAAAAAAAGATCATGACTGAATAAAACTAGCAGTGGTGGGAAAAACACTGCTGGCATGCGTCTCACAAAAGCAGGCTGCGGATTAACAAAGGTGGGTGTTGAAGGATAAATATTGAAAAGGTGCTCTTTGCAAACACGATCTTTATCAAAAAAGAAACCCAACCTGGAGAAGACGAGTCATATTCATTGTTTAACACAACGGGCTCACAATTTTGAAAAGCTTTGAAGATAATTAGGCTACAACTGCAAAGAAAATTCTAAAATTAGCTCATTGCTTTCTCAAGTGATTTTTTTTTTCCAGAAGCATTTCACTTCATTACTCTTTCAGCATGTCTACAAATCAAATCTGAAATAAAACTAGCTTTAACCAACCTGTTAGAATTTTCCTCACTTTAAGTTACTGTTAGGAATCTAACAGTACAACTTTCCCAAATAATATTTGGGGATTTGTCAATAAATAATGTAATTTCTTCATTATAAAAATTAAAACTAGTAAATTTTGAAGTAGAAATATATAAATCAGTCATGACAACTCAAAGAGCTATACTTAAACTGATATGTGTTCTACAAAAATTACTGTTACAGGCATACTTCATTTGCAACACATTTTGAGACATTAGGTTACACATTTCTTCATAGAATGCTAATGAAGAAGAAATACATACAAATTGTACTAATACCCAGAACTTCAGAGTACAATTCAATTAACCAGTATTAATAAAATATATATCTATTCAAAAACTTTTTATTTTTCCAATTAAATTGTGGGGTTATTAATTATTTATTGCATTTCATCATTTCTAATCTCGACTGAGCTTGCCTTCGGGCAGCTTTGTACATCTTTAACCAACTTAATGAAAACTGTCAGTTTACAATTCAGATTTTATTGTCACTTGAAGGCATGGTGAAACACACCCTCCCCAGCGAAGTTTCATTATTTCTCCACAGGCCTCCTACACAAACACATTGCAGTCAGAGATATCCATTACTCAAGGAGTTCATTCTCAGTCCTGCTGTAAAACATGTGTTGTTCTATATTTAAAACAATTAAGGTTTAAAAAGCTTTACACTCAAAGGTTCTTAAAGTGTTCTCCATGGAGGTCCACAAATTCCTTTACGTTGGTCAATGGAAAAGTTATCTAGTTCCAGCAGGAGGGCAACTGTATAATTAGTTATGTAGTTGGGGATACAAGTAAAGGTAATTAAGGCTGGTTTTGAGAGTAATATTTTGACTCAATTACGCAGTCTTGAATTTCATTGTTGTTCAATTATTAAAGGGATAACCAGAACCAGGATTGGATAATTTAGCTGTAATCTGTTGGGAGAAAAGGAGCTTTTGAGATAAAAAAAGCCTTTAGTGTCTTAAATGCCTACTGAATTATTAACTGTACTTTAATATTTCAGGGATTTAATCAAAAAATATTGTTGGTCTTTTCTCAGTTTGGCAGCGTGCAGCCATTTCACTGCAAGTTTATTGCCTTGGATATTAATTCCTGCCATTTCTATGTATGTGTTAATGTCTAGTCGCTTTAAAAATATTTTTTTTCCATAGTTTTTTTTTTTTTCAAAGCCAAAACGCATGTCCTCTATGCGTGTTTGTTTTATAGCCCTGCTATTGTTACATATCTGCTTTGGTAACAGAATAAGCCACAACAAAATCAGACTAACAATTTGTGGGTGACGGGTGGATTACTGTGGATTTGCTTGTGATGTCTTTCATTGTCTACTGCTTATGGAGTACTTGCTCATATCCAAAGCCTTTACTGTTCCCAGGATAACGTTTGCACACACAAAGTTTAGAACAGTCATACATTTTCCTACAGTATCTGGAGATATTCTATAATTTGTTTTTTAAAGTAGTAGTTGATGTGAAAATTACTTCATTTCTCAGAACAGTTTCCGTGAAGTGGCTTGACAGATGTCATGATGTTACTGATTGAAAGCCAGGCTAGTCAGATCACTCTAATTCATGGGGTCTTAGATCCTCTTCACTGGCTATGAGCCATCTTATTTCATTACAAGAGATCTGTTATGCTGTACCCTTCAAACGCTGAACCCAACAGCTGCCAGGGCAGACAAGACAGATAAGTCACGATGAAGAAAAGAGTTTCAAACGTTTAAAATGTGATACAATGATAGCAATCAGTGCGCAAATCCAGATCTGGAAGGCTTGCCTATCTTAATTGTATCACTCAATGTCCTAATTCCAACTTTTTTGATGTTACAGGACATTATGTTGATGCACTTCAGCTCGCAGGACTAAAGGATCCTGGGTAAACAGAGCTTGACTCGAGACAGGGAGTTTAAAATAAAAAGAGACGGGAATTACTGCAGATTTGACTCCTGGTTTCGAACACAGATCAAACGGCGGCAGGCTTGTTCAGGCAATTTCCTTGTCAATTTTGTCAAAATAAGGTCACCTTCATGGTGAATGAAGGATTTCGCATGGGTGAGTAATACACCGAGGTTTAAAAACACATCTCAAAGACAAGCCTGTATGATCTGCACATGTGAACCATCAGACAAGATGTGGGTTCTACCATTGCACTTACTTCTCTTCTTTTCTGTTCTTCATCATCCCATGTCTTTTAAAACATATGTTTAGGGAAGCTTTACAACAGACACAGTATGGAAATCCAGAAATGATGGTGCAACTCATAACGAGCTCAAAGAATTTATTAGGCAATAAATACATGCATAATTAAAAAGAAAGGTTTAATCAACAGGGGCAATTTACTGCTGTATCAGAGTATTTATCCTAGCAAATATAACAAATTATCAGAGAAACACAAATTATGTAAAAATGGCAGGGAGGTGGAGTGCCGGTGACACGTGATTAATTACCGCAACTAATTACAAGCTTCTCTGCAATTGTAACACCAAATTCCATTTACTATCACATCCATTACATTCACCTCTGTTGGCAACCGATCAAGAATAATGAGGGTGTTGCTTTAACGGGTCCTCTTGCAATGCATTGATAATTTTCTTTCGCCATTAAGGATTTACTAGATTACATTCGGCAGACAGAAAAAAGACCCTCGCCATACATCAATATGCCTGCCTAACATCAGACGCTGACGTCTCCAACTTTCAAGCCCTATGTGACACATTTCAAGGTCAAGGCTTGGGATCTTGGTGCCCTAAACATTTGCCATTCAAAACTGGTAGTTTGACTATGTAGGAACATTTGATGTCTTGCCCACCATGTAAGCTTTGCTTATGATAATCAGTCAAGGTGTTGGGGAAAAAAAAAAAAAAACATGCTACAGTAATCTCCATTGAGGATACCTTGATACCAATTATCGAGTCAGAGTAGACTTGACTGTCGTCGCATCCTGCTTTCCCCACCATACTATAATTTAACAGCCAGCCTACTTTCATGTCAAGTCCAGCCCATTCACTAATTATTCTGAAGCATGAACCTCAAATACACAGCCCGATCAGCAATAAGAATAGGTTTACAACAACAACAACAAAAAAAGACCAAACAAACCAAACTTTTCACGGGCGAGGAGTGATCGACTCATCACTTGAACTGACATCTCACAGGGCCCATTCTTCTGTTGCCTCCTAGTCGTGTGGCTAGCAGGCCTAATGCTTGCTGACATTTCCCACTAACCTGGAGCGGGATTCCAGTAAGATCTCAAGCCAGACGGAAACATAGTATGATTCCCTTGAAAGTGATGCTTTTGTCGAGCCGCAGTGACATTTCTCTTGTCATTCATTCAAACTGACAGCCCCCTGTCTCTCCTGGGGGAACTGGAAATATACCGGGGCTTCGACATTACCCACAGGCCAATGCTACTACCTCCCTAGCTGGCTGTCATCCTCAATCCTTCCTCCACTCCCTGTGATCCAGCAAAAGGGGCACCACTGTCAAGCGACACAGCTGAAATCGTATACTTTCAATTCGCTACCGTCACGTGCTTCAGCTGAAACAAGGAAGACTCTCTGCGATTAATTACAGTAGATTATTGTTGTGAAGAATATAGGAGATGAGGCTCACTATCTATCTGTCCCCAAGAGAACGATGGGGAAATACAAGAAAGATTCACTGTGCTCTGTCATTAGCTATGTATTAGACGAGAACAACTTAATTAGGCAATTTAATTTAGAAGCCACGTAACACTTGTGTGTTCCAATTCAAACATTCACTTAACAATGGATAATAATAATAATAATATAAATATAAACAACATATATGCATGTTATGCTGGATCAAGCTGAACATTTTCCGTTAAAACCTAAACAAAACAAAAAATGCCTGCAAAGTCAATATTTTTTGATGATAAAACCTACTGATGTCAGATACACTCGGGACAATATCAAGCTGCCCCTCATCCAAATAAATCAATTTTGGCCTCTCGCACACAGCACAGGTGCAGTGGACTTACATGCTGTAAACAAACTCCTAAATGCAGTTGAGCACCTGTATTATAAACTTTGGCAGCTGCTATAAAGTGAAGTGGAATCAATATTATTGTGATGCTCTTTTGTAACATGAGAAGATTGGAAAATAAAGTGCGAAACACTAACTGGACTGAAAGAATTGTTGAAATAGAGTTTATAAACTGAGGTTCACAGGAAGACAACCCCCAGGTCTAGGCCAAAATAAGCTCCATCCACCTACTACTACATACGTCCATTGGGGTTGGCTGAACTGCTGAAATATGTGTAAATTACTGCAATGTGTTTTTATATAGTGCAATTTGTTGGTCTCTCTCAACTAAACAGGGTAACAAATTAACTAGTTTAACATGAACCTTTGAGATTATGTTGTTCCATTACAAGTAGAATAATGTACAAATAATACAACTTGATGAGATTGTTTGGAAAATCTACTTTTCAACTTGAAAATGATCATTGTTAGCACACAGCTTTGAGTCTGTAAAAAATCTGTAAAAGCTAATTGGTGACTGGCGAAAGATCTCTTACAGAATGACATACAATGGGCTTGGAAGTTCCAGTTTAATAAGCACAGTCATTATCAGTGCAATTAAGCCTCTTCTGGGGTTGACATTGACTAATTGTTCATTTAGAAACAATTATACCACCTCCTAAAATGTTATCAATCTCATTAACTTCATTATGTGGTTAGTGGTTAAAAACGAAAATTAAAATTATGATTGAATATTTTCCACAAGGTGCACGTTTGTTTTGGAGAGAGAGAGAAATAGTGATTTAGGGGTGGGGGGACAAAAGAAAGAAAACTTATTATTAGGACCAAGCATTTTGCATCATTGGTTAAGTGCAGACTTGATCATGCAGTTTTATGTTGCAGTGTCAGCCCTCCAGACAGGAAGGGATCTGAGGGAGAACTCCCTCTGCTGGTGAGAGGCTGAGATGCATCTACGCTGCGTACTGCGGAAGCACATTAACCACTAAAACTGTGTTTCCAAAGTTCTAAGTCACACCTACATAACATTATCATGTCCAGTCTATTACATACTTTAAAATAACATTAATTTCAGTGAGAAACCTGAGGTACCGAGTTGTAGAATTATGGTATCCATTCATTTAATATATTAAAAAAAAAAATCTAATGATTTTGACAATGGTAATAAGGGGCTTGTCACTTACTGATGTAATTCTATTAATTACAGTGAAAAATATCTCCTTTTGTCGCAGTTCAGATCAAAGATTCTGAATAATATTTAGGTGTTAGTCTAATGAATGACTAGATCTGTATCAATGGAACATGTTGATGTTTTATAAAAAAAAAAATTAGAAGACAGATTTTTCCTCCAATGACATTATTGAGAACCAAACATCAGAAGATTTCTTTGAAATAAAAATAAAAAAGTAGCTTAAAGGTAAGAAAAGCCTAGAGAAATCCCTTTATCTGTTGAGTGTCGAAACTAGTATGCTACAGGATAATTCGCAGAAGAGTTAAATACTGAGTGAACTGCGCATTGAATAAGGTGGGTGAGTTTCTCCTCCGTTTAAAAATAATAGTGCTAATGGTACTTTGGTTTTCAAAATTGTCCCCGATGTGCATCAAATTAATGATTTTCCTGAGGGAAATTTACAAAGAAAACTGCATAACCAACCCCATGATGATGCAGAGGAGAAGCTCGCAATGCCATTATTGAAACCATAATGCCATAAAGCCATCATATATTTTTTGTATATGAGATAGATGCAGTGGAATGTCCTTAGTGAAGGGCAGTATTTGAGATTAGATCTAAATCCCCAACAAAATCAAAACTTTGACTTAAACCAATACAAATGTGAACATTGAGCTTATAAAAAAATAAATTCTGAATGAGGAGGATGTCCATATAAAAATTCCAGGTCCAGGATATTGGTCCACTATGATGACAGCATATATTTGAATTCTGTAGTTATTGCATGCACTCTAGAAAAGCCTTCACTGAAAAGATGGAGCCCTAGCTACGTCCTTCCTCAGTTATATTTTCATAGTCTGTCATATCAAGGGGCAAGATAAAATAATGGAATATTGTACACATCTTAAACAAGAACTCATATAAAACCAAATTGACATCTTCATATGAATAATATTGTTGAGTCACTTGTATTTCTAAACGACATTTGGTATATATGTACATAATTATAAATACATAAATGATTCTACAGTTGACACTTTGGCAATCAGTTTAAATGTAATGACCTGCATGATCACAATACTAATAAATACATGTAATACATAATAAATTCAAATGTGTATGGTATAAACATTTCTACATTGCAAATGTGTTGCTTGACAGTTTTGTTCTGCAGTCGGAATAAAAAAAAACACTAATGAATAAACAGTTTTCTCAAGTGTGAATTCTCTTTTGCTTTATTGTGTCTATGTGAAGTTTATATTCCCACTTAACTTTCAGCTGCATTTTCTTTCTTAATTGCACTCACATAAGTTATCATTAAATAGTATTCTATTAATACTTTGCATTAAAGACCTGCATTGGCAACTCAATGTCACTAAGGCCCACCACATAAATGACTCACAAAGCAGGTGCTGAGCATTTTAATGAATAAATAAATAATATCTCAGACATAAGTGTCTATAATGATTGAGCCGTAAAAGAAAATTAATTTCCTGTGCCGTTACTTGGCTGGGAATTAAACTAATTGAATACAAGGTCAAACTGAGAACTACTGCAAGTATGAAAGTACAGTGCAAACTTTAAGCACAGCTGCTTTAATTTTTGTATGAAAACTGTATCAACATCTGTTTCTAGAAACTCAAATTGTGTTCAGAGGTCTGCAAAACGGGCAGATGGTGAAGAGGACAATGTTGTTGTTTTTTTCTTTTCAGAAATCTTGTAATATATTTTTTGCTAGTGACGTCTGCATTTTTTTGTTTGCCTTTTCGAAACCCAGCTCTTTCGGTCAGGTATCAGACAGCCCTGCTCCCAAAGCCGGCTGAGGGACACAAACAGAATTAAGAATCATGGCTCTGTGGCTTACTGATCTTTTAAGCAGGCTGTGAAGCCAGGAGGGCACTTTTCTGTTTGTTATAGGCAGACATATAAGTGGAACAAATAAAATATATTATAAACAGGATACTCACACATGGATGTGTTTAGCTAAGACCTGTAGAGACACAATGTCCTTCCAGATCAATTCATTAGACTCTTCTTCCATATCTTTAAGGCCTTAAGCGTTTGTGGCTGATACAAGAGGTACACTGGTCACAGCTGAACTTCTAATGTCACCTTAAAGATGCCATAGAGACCTAAACAAGGCAGAGAAGGAAATAAATCGCTGTAATGAAGGCCGAGAAATGAGCATGCACAGCTGTCTGATTGCTCTATTGATCAGTTTCTACCAGGCAAGGCAAGAACACCCAACAATCAAGTTTAAAAAATGCTGACAACAGCTTTGCATAAGCAAATTGAGTAGCTGTGAAGCAGGTAATAGGAATACAATACCCCTCTGTAATGTCACGGTGTGCTTCAGACAAATGAGTTTACAACTTCAGGCTGAATTCGGAATGATTTTCGAGAATGATTTCTCAAAAGCATGCTGTGCGGACAGTTATTGCAGGGGTCAGTCATATTAAATCATGTTGGTTACTGAAGTCAAAGACTGCAGATCATGACAAACCACTACCATACCCTACTTATAAGTAGTCCTCTAACCTCAACAGCACAGTGTTGCGAGAGGCACTGCAATTACATGTTCGCAAATAATTGCAGCAATTTTCAGAGCTTAAATTATTCTCCAGTCTAATTTACTCCCCTAAGAGGTGGCAGGAAAAGTTGTTAATGTAACAGAATCTGAAACATGAGGAAAAAAAGACATTAAGAAATTAGTCTCTAAATGTCTTGGGCTTTACTTTGGAACATAGGAGGCTGAGCTGAAATTGATGCTAAATGTTTACATTTCCTCCCTTGGCTTTAGGATCAGAAATATTAAGGTATTCTTGTATGCTACAAGAAAAATAATTGCATTTTAAAACAAACAATAAAATAAAATAACAGTAAACATAATCCTTGACTTGACTGTAAAAGGAACACTAAAATGATGTGCCATGTCATTTTATTTTGAGCAAGGTGATAAAATTAAGAATAGATTAAATGTGAATGCCTAAAAATGTCAAGTAAAATACAAGATTAATGATATTATCACTCATTCTATTTGTAATTCAGGAATTATTGCGGAACTGTGAAATAATGTGACTAAAAACCCAGCTCTTCAGTTCTGCACCAGGCATGACAAACGACTGCACTATACTTAATATATCTGTATTATTTTAGTTTGTTTAATAACTACAAAAACAACAGGAAACACATACATATATTTTGTATGTTTTAAAAATTGAATGACGGTCTGGATTTGAAAGGTGCTAGTAATAACCCAAGCAAGGACATGGACAAAATGAAAAATGTATATTCTGTAGACTAAAGGATCTTAATATGGAGCCCATCAAGACAGGTTTGGAATAAAGTTTGCTTTTCCCAGCATTGTTTTCACCTCAGCCGCAGGCAGAAAATTTACTTCTGCCAACCAAGAAATGAGTAGCTATTTTTCTGTAGGCATCCCCTGGAAACATCAAGTGCTATATAAACTTTATCATCACAAGCACTAACGGGACCATTTCTGACTGACAAGTCAAGTAAAGCAGTACGGAAAGATTGGTGCCACTGCAAACATTTATTGAAAGGGGACCAAGCATGTTTTCAGCCCCATGAAGGTGATTATTATTGTAGTGAATTGTGTGTAATGTACTGTTAAAATTCAAGGTACATTTGCACACCAAACTGACTCAGCGTTTACCCCGTCTGGCTTCTTTTCCTAACCAAACTTGACTGCAATCAACAAATCTGTTCTGCAAGATAAGAAACTCCACTACTGGCAAAACTGCTTTGTCTTGGTAATTTCTTTATTTAGTTTAAATATTGGATAATGTATGGTTTTTACAAATTAAATGGATGTGCGTGGAATGCTTTTTTTATAGAGCACCACAGAGTTATTTGGGGAAACTTGAAGAACATCCATCTCCAGAAGAGCCTCAGTTGGAATTTGTAATTCTGTTTGTGTGTAATTGCTTATTTTGCAGAGCAAATTTAGTTTTTACAGTACGGTGTACTTGGGATTAGCCAGCTGTTAATGCAGTGAGCCAAGTGACATAGCCTATTCAAAATACGCCATCCTAAGTTGAAATACAAGGCTGGAGGGACAACTGTCACTACACTTAGAACAGCAGTCAAAGCTATTGACCTTAGTTATTTTGTTTTTGTTCTGCTTTTTTAGCAACGCGTTTCACTCTTTGCTCCCTATGTCCTCAACCCAAAATATGTCACGTGCAAGTGCTACATCTCGCCAGCGGGCTTTTAGGTCATAAAATATTAAGATCTGTGTGGCTAAATCCAGGCATTGCATGGTGCATTTGTGTCATTAAAAAAAAAAAGGAAAAAAACAAGGAATATTTTTAGTGCTTGTGAGAATAGAAGGGAGCTTATGAGGGTGGACAGCTGTAAAATGTGAGGCCCACTGTTATAGTACAGACAGACTGCCCACACATAATAAGGGAGGAATGTTCAAACTGGTATCCATTTTTAAAACCATATGAAGAAAAACATCTTAAAGAAGAAATGCATACAATTTAAAATAGCAGGCATTGTTTTTGACTTAAATTGCTGCAAGTCTTTACTGGCATTCTGTACATGTAGATACAATATATATATTCTGATTTTCACATTCATAACTAAATGAAATCCCATCCTTTGGAGTAAAATTCATCATGAGTTAATCAATACTTAATAAACTCTTATATGTGGATATTGTTTCTTTGCAGACATCTTGTCAGAGAATTAATAAAGTTGAAAAAAATATAGCCCATTGGATTACAGTTTACAGTTTTGCATTTTAGTCATACCTGTAGTCAGATATCAAGAACACAGTATCTAATTAGATGTAGCCGACAAGATAGAAAGATATAACTTGGTACATTTGCTATAATTAAAGGCTGTAATAACACCCTTAAGTCATTTTACCCCAAGTACCACACCTGAAAATTGAAAGAACATACGCATATTGTTTTGTTTGTTTTCTTTTTGGTTTGACTTGTGTGTATAATGTATTATTATTGTTTCATATACAGTTACATCAATACATTTAATTAATTTAATTTGATGTTTAAAGGGATGTTAATGAAATAGATGTCCTATTCAAATTCAGATTCAACTAAAGCTTCATTGGTAAAAATAAATATTGGAATAAAAAAAAAGCAGATCATAAAAATTGTAATGTGGTTCAGAACAGGTTGCAAGTATAATAAATTGACTATTACAGCAGAACCTACACCAGGGATGATCTCTCAACAAACCAATTATAGTGCATGGAAGAAAATGGTCTGTTTAGTCAGCACTGCACAAATCAGTTTGTGTTCAACTGGAGCATTTTGTGCAAAGTACTATATTTTTTATTAGTTTTTATTATATATTATATAATATATCACATTTAAGCCACTGCTCATTTAAAAATAATTTCCCACCTACTTTACAGAAATATAAATAGGCGTTAACGTGCAAATAGTGGGGTTCTGCAATGGCACTGCTTTGTGTTCCTTCACCGTTTTAAACAATGTGTTGTTTTTCCTTTCAGTGTTCACAGTAGCTGATAATGGAGGCTGCAGACCACTGAGCAGATATAATCCTGACACTGGCATTATATGATTTGGCAGCACCTTTTTCCAAAAGAACAATGTCAGCACAGTAGTAAAAAAATGCAGGTTAAATTGATGGGCATCCAAGTTTCTAAGCAGCTTTTAAAGAACGACGAGTAGGGATTAGAAAATGATCGTGGCACACATCACAGGTTGTAGCTTCAGCTGTTAAAGTAACAAGCCTAGGATTTTGCTTTTCCTTGTTCACACCCTGAAAGAGACTGCTTAAGACTCACAATGAAAAAGTTTAAAAACTCATCAGTATGTGAGAAATGAAGAGAAGAGTCTCCTCTATGTTTTTTCAATAGTTGGAGCAAACCTGTGGTAATGCACAGAGCTATACGTTTTGGATCCCTTTTCCTTTATAGGAAGAGTTTATAAAATAGGTTTTTCCCAGCTCCAGTTCTTATCAACACAAAAAGGTAGAGGTAGACGGATACAATGAGATAAGCATTGCCACTTTTCAAATTCATTTATAAAGTTGGTTTCAAGAACCTGGCGCTTTTGATTTCATGGACCAGCAAACTTAATGTAGAAAAACTTTAATCTCTGCAACTTTCTCGATTCCCTCAGCAGCCAGATGAACTTTCCGGATGTTGCGATTATTTCTGTACAAATCCAATTGGCGCAGTGAAAGTTATCAAATGAGGCTGCAGAATTAACTGTATAAAGTGCTCTATATGATCCATAATGGGATTCCCTGTAGAAACTCAATTATTGTGCATATTGTTTGTTTTTCTCACCCACCCCTCTCAACTCTGCGCAGGTTTTGCTGATCAATATGCGGTCCTGTCCCAATTCTGCAACAGAGTCAGAAGTGAGAGCTTGTTAAATGGGTGTTCATTGTTCATTAAATGCCATCTCCTTTGTCGTTCCTGACACCTCCATTGCCCCCTTCCCCCTTGTCTTTTCAAATCCTCTCGCAGATGGACAAAAGGATTGACAGATAAGGCAAGAGATAATTAGTTCGATGTTACAGCTGGGAGGAAAATAATTGCTTGTTTATCGCTTTTGTTCAGCATCATTTGTATACCTGATTATTATAGCAGGTATCTCTTCCTCTGGTTCCCCCATCACACATCAGCGATTGACAGCCGCAGCAGCACATAATTAATGACAGTCTGTCTGAAAAACATGGTCGGCAAAACTACAGCACTTGCACTGTGTCTGAGAGATGCACGTCATACCCAACTATCTTGTTATTGTATCTGACACCTGTCTCTCAACACACTGTACAAAATTGCAGTATATGGGAAAAATATATATACAGAACACTCAGAATTCATACACCTCCCAATATGTGAGGAAGTGAATGCTAAGATAGGGGGGAAAAATACCTTTCAATCATTCTGTTTTTTTCCTCGTCTCCCCTACATGCTTTCTTGAAAATCAGTGTGTGATTTTACCCATCAAAAGCAGAGAAGAAATCTCAGCGTGAGTGTGTATATAATACATGTATTTAACATTGTATACACAGACAGTAGCTGCAAGTCCTATTTGTACACCATCTATACACTTGCCAGTTCATTTTCCCTTTTTGAGTCACTGCCCTGTTCTGACTTTGATCTAAAATTCAAATGATCAACATTCATCTCCTTTCCTCAACATGAAATCAAAATGCTGGAGGGGAAATACTACAATGCTGGGGGATGGATAGAGGCTAAATAAAATATGGTTGTTCTGGGCATTCAATAACAAGACATCTATCCAGCCAGCTTTTAACACTATATTTGTAGATCTTACATCATATTAAAATGCACAAATGTTCTGTGTTTAATGTTGATATGCTTCAGGGCCTGAAGCTGTTTCATCTGGGGTTTGTATAAAACTGGACAACTAAAAAAAAAAAAAAAAAAAAAAAGAAAAGAAAAATGCTGCTCTGGTCCAAAGATTTGATATGATACCATTTATTATACAATTATAGTAATTGTTATTTTTGAACTCCAAATGTGACTCTTAGCTCTTTTAACTTGTCACTATGCCTTACTGTAAAAGTAATATATTTGCCTACTTTACAGATAAAAGTATCCCTATAAACTCACTGTGATCTGAATTAACACACTCCCTTTTCATTTAGGATGCTCTATGCCAATGTTGATTCCCAAAAAATCAAGTGTATTAATGTACATAGAAAGGTAGAGAGAAAGCTAAGAAAGTACGATTAAAAGAAAGCTTCTTATAAACATCTATATAAATTACACTAAACAGCTTTGCTAAGACTGACGGACAGTGCTTTTGCTGTACCTTGTGTTAAACCTGCATGCTGTGCATTGCAGAAGAACCAATACCTGCAAAATGGATGTCATTCTGCATAATGAAAATGAAACTGGACTGCACACATTTTCTGCATTGAAAATCTATCCCATCACTGCGGACTGTTCAATCGTTTCGTTTTATCGCTAACCTATCAGGATTAAACAAAACTAAGGATCAATAGGACTTTGTGGTGCAAGGAGAGAATCTGAATCTATTCGATTGCTTAATTTGTTGGATGTGTATAGAAATCTTTTGCCTTTACCTTCAAATGCACAGATGTATTGGAAGGGGTGAGCTACAGGAACAAAGGTCAAGCTTGATGGGCATTGGTTTAGATTGTTTGGCAGGTAAAACGTCCTTGTGGCTTGCGATCAACAGGTCTGTCTGGCTCTTTAACCTACCCATGTAAGCTCCTTGGCCAATATGCACAAAAACATCAATGTCTTTTTTTTTTTCTTCTCTTCTACTTTTTTTTTCTGGTTCATTTTTTATGTAGGACAAGATTGAAGGCTATTTTATGCTCAGGCAGTCTGCAGGCGTGCAGTGGCTGAACATGAGCAGAGCAAGCTTGCAGGCGACAGTGAGAGGATGATTAAGACGGATTTCATCTCAAGAATCTGGCAGGCAATTGAGAAGATCTTGTGTCGTGCAAGAAGAATGCCCATCATGCTGAAAACCCACTGATTCACACGTGTACATATATATATATATATATATATATATATATATATATATATATATATATATATATATATATATATATATATATATTATATATTATCTCTTTGAAACAGGTTGATGTTTTTGATTATTTTTCTTTCTTTGTAAACTCTCACTTGCTCATTGTCATTAATATATATAAATAATGTTTTACAAGACTTGCTTATTCAAGGTGATCAGACAAGCTTAACAACAAATGCTTTCTTCTCCTGTATTTCATAACCAGACTGGGGCAGTACATGGACCCTCAGCAAGACCCGTCTTCCACTCTCCTTGTCAGGGAGCAGTCTTAAAGGACAGAAGCAGCCTTTTCAGGAATTGCACAACTCATCACAAGTCTGTGAAAGCGGTGAGCTTAAAAGGAAACTGAAGACTCAAAATAAATAAACCAAAAACACCTCTTACCTTGCTGGCCTAATTGTATTTCACTAGTAAATAATAACAGTGTGAACCAAACCATCTTTATAACAATGTCAGTGCATTGGTGTTGTCTGATAAGGACCACATAGCTTGTCTTTTGGCACTGACGTAAGCTGCAGAGTAGTATTGACACCTCCCCTCCAATGTAGAGTTTCGTTATAACGTTCAAATTGCTGTATTTGTTGTAATTTCTGTTGCCGATACCCGATTAGACTTTTCAGGTATAGAACATGAAAAACACAAAGGAGCTGAACATTAAAAATGAGCTGAAAAATCAATATAATCTTTCTAATCATACGTATTGTGTATATAATAGGGACGTTTCGACAATCATCACAGAAGTGCTTTAATTAGGTGTGAGCCCGGGGAGGCACAATCATCTGACAATGGCGTGGGTCCTGGGTCCTGGCCTCTACAGCCCATAAGGCCATCCACCAGGGTGACCCTGTTGGAGAAAGCAGCTCCAGCAGGATGAATGATGAGGTTCAGCACTGGACATCTCCAGTCTTCTGCCTGATAAAGGCTGCACTATATCAATAGCTTCAGCACCAGGGAGACATGCTAGAGGCCAACAAGGAGCAGCTGGAAGCATTTCTCCTAATGAAGAGGAAGGCTAATATAAGCAGCCCTGCACTCTTCCACGCAGTTGAGCTCCAGCTCTGCTGCTGAACAGAGCACATGCTGGCTGAGTGCTATAATATTGTGTTTCACAGTGTCGGATGACTCCACCTGGGAAGAGGTCTATCCTTGGCCTGGACACTAATCCTGCTGGAGTCGGTACCATAGGAGGAAACCCTGCTTCAACCAGTATACATCCTCCACTCTTCTAGAGGCCATGAAAGAAGAGGGTCTACTACTCACTTTAAATAAAACACTCAACCATGCCTATTACACCTTATCCCAGTGTCTGGTCTCTCCTTCATTGCCAGATCCACCCACCTGGCCCACATAGGGTAGAGGCTCTTTATTATTTATGTAAGGTCTTCAGTTCTCCTCCAGTTCATGATTAATAAATGAACAATTATTAAAGCTAAATGGTGAGTTCTCTCTCAATCAAATCAGTAGCGTTGTTCTGCAGCAGGAATACTGAACAGGTGATCAGTGTTAAATGTCAGCTCCAAAATTTACATCCAACATTCATCTTAAGTGTAATGCCTCATTTTCATGTTAGTTCCTTCCATCTTATTAGTAACATTCAAATTCTGTCCTGTATCCAACGCTGCACTTTATTTATTTAAACTTGATATAATGTAGGAACATTATGAGAATAATGCTTTTTTTGTGTGCAGTCAGACTCAGACTTGATTAAACTGGAAAGATTCAGTACAGACAGTATAATGGGTACAATATTGTACTATTTTTATCTTTTTATCTAGGAGTTCCCTTTTAAAACCTTCTGAACTTAATGAAGAACCTGTGGGTCAAAATGCCATTAGCAGTGCAGTGCTCTGTTAGAAGTCTATAAGTCATACCCAACCATTCAGTCTTTAATTTAGTGGAAGGTCGTTTTCCGAGTTCTCCCTTTACTCCCTAAGCACTGACGTCCCAATGACTGATAGGCTACTGATTGATAGCACTTCAGGAGGTATTACAAGTAAATCTATCAAGACTACACTGGACTACACCTGATCAAAAAGTGACAGTCCTTGCATGATACTCATTAGATTACCTGGGCAAAATCTTTTTTTCCAAAATATTGGGACATTCTAAAGTTGTTTCATGTATGGAGATCTGAAATTCACAACAGGCTTTAAAGAGCAACAATTATAGCGTTATTTATAACCATGAGTGGTCTCAGCCATTTAAGTAAAATGCCTGTATTTATGTATCTTTTCATTGCGTGCATCCTGCTGAGGTTAAAGCTACAAGGTATATGTCCAATGCAATCAACTTAAGTGTCAATTTGCATTAACACAGAGAGTGTGTCCTCAAGGTTTGTCCACAAATGGCAGTTTGGAAGAAGGCGTTTCTCTAGCAGCTTTAAGTGACACAAGACAGGCACCATCAACAAGGCGTTTTAAAGAGTCTGTTGGTGTCTTATTTTGAATACTGGACCTCACTGCACACAATACTGTTATAACATTTGATTTTACTGATTTTAGGTGAGTAGAGTTACGCTGTATATTGTACTTTATTGCAGTTTTTGTACCAACATAGTTTCCTTAAATAGGACTAAAGCTGTAAATTGTACTTAATTGCACTCACTGTAATATGTCAGGTTGAGGTGATAAATGTTCTTTTATTTTTGAAACCACTGTAAGTCACCCTGGGTAAGAAATAAATAGTATGCGTCTTGGATACGAGTGATAATAAATAGTGCACTGGAGAGATCCCACAAGTTCTGTTATTCAGTATGGTGCCTGAGCAGCAAAAATAAAGGTCATATCATTCAGTATACACTTTGGAACTTGTAGTGTATCTTAAGCAAAGAGCAACAGTGTATTCTAAATAGTCAGTTCTAAGCTATCCTACCATTAAATATTAATAGCATAGTTCACCACCCAGTATGCTGTAGTGTGGTTTCATTCACTCCTAAAGAAGAACAAAAAAAAGTATGTGTCAAGATGCAAGCGGTTTGAAGCACAGTGCAAATGTTGATTGAGTACAGTAGTACAAATATTTTCACAGGTAATTGCCGCAAAAATCGCCAAATTACTACAGTCCTCATGAAAATAAATACTTGCATGAATATCATTGTTAAAGTATAAATCACTATGAGCATAGACAAGCCCCTATGTGCGAGATGGTTAATGAATGTATTCCAATACATAAAAGACAATCCGGACTGTATTATTGGGAGTTACCAGAAGTCTGCCATTCTGCAGGCCAAAGGAAAACAATCCAGAGGCATCTGAGAGCGAATAAACCTGAACTATAAACACTAGCTACAAGTAACTGTCTTTCAATTTATACAGATATATCATTTTCAAGTGTGGGTTTTTAAATGTTTTAACTGTTACATTATTTGATAAATTTGCAGTTTAAAAAAAAAAAATTGGGGAATTTAGTTTTCATTGATTTTGATTATTCGTCGCAAACCCTACTATGGCGAGTAATACATTACATTAATTCTTTGCATTATTTATTTTGTATTATCGTGTGCTTAATCATTTGTATTATTTTGTGTTAATTATTCTGTTTTGTGTTATACTGCAGTATTTTTTTAAATCCGGATACAATTCCCTGGAACGAGCGTGGCAGCATAATCAGCGTTAGCCAGTGTGGTATTAAGCATTGGCATCCGTGAGCACTGAACATTTACATTTTATTTTCGTGTGCACCATCCATGAACATTTCTCCTCGCAAAAAGAAAGGATGGCAAATACCTGACATGCAATAATATTTAAATATACGGGAAATCATTTTAGGACTTTAAAATAAATGCATCAGTATTTTTTTAATGCAATGTGCTGAAACAAACAAGAAGTCAATACTTTTACATAGAAAATTGACTGATATGATATAAAACTATTTTTACTATTAAAATGAAATATAGTTTTTCTGTTTGTTTTTTTAACTGTACAACTTGATTAAGGTGTCATTACTTATCCACACATTAATAATAATACAAAATGTTGACTTAAGTCTTTATCATATTACTGCCAATACATATTTGTGCTGAAGGGTCTTTTGACCTTATTACTTTAAATCTGTTTTTCCCTCGGCAGATTGTGGTTATTGTGCCTCTCACATCGTTAATGGTATCTTCTCATTTGTGCAAGGTTAGTGCTATTAAATCAAACATTAATTGAAACAATGTTCCAAAAGAAAATGTGCCTTATCTTTGTGTTCTAATCTCTGCATTAAAAGCAATCAGATTTGGCATTAATTAATTTGCGGTTAAGCCGATACAAGCTTAGCAAATCAACAAATTGTATTGTTTTTCAAACTGACAACATTTGCTTCTTTAGGAATCAATAACATTGAAATATATCCGAGGCATTTATGATAAATTAGGAGTGTGAATGTCTGTTTGTTTTATTTTTTTAATTTTTTTAAATTAAGCACAACTGCTAATAACAAATTCAAAGGGTTATTCAATAGGTAAATAGAACTCATTAGCCATACTTGCAATTAAACCACATCACAATTCAATGAACAACAAAAATAAGAATAACACTGATAATCTGATATATTGTATGCCATGTTTCAATTAGACTGCACTGCTTTACAAAATACACAACATTATTCAGTCTTCCCATTGTGTTCTGCGTAATGTCATGAAGATATGTGACCTGTAAATCATGAATTTGATCAGCCAACAGAAAATATGCAATATACAACCAAGGCAAATATGTGACAAGATTAAATAGAACAGAAGGCAGAGGTATCACATTAACCTATAATATTGTTTCTATGAAAATCTTCTAAACATCCCAACAGTATTTGGCATCAGCTTCATCCCAAATACAATCCTCCATACAACACTATTCTACAATTTATGGATAAAAAACAGTAGATATACATGCAAAAATTAGATGTGCAGACCTGTCCTTAATAACTGACCTCACAGTATCCATAACATAATTATACATTATTTAGAAAATAAATAAATAATCTTTTTTTTCTGATTATGTGGCTTAATAATAAGGCTTCAGCTTTTATTAAGTTTTTTTTTTTGTGCCCACGGTTTAATGGTTTCAGAGTTCAACAATTTGTAAAGTATGTAAGTGTGTAATTAACTTCTGCATATACTGATTCAATTTCATTTTCCAACTACTGGGCTGAAAGACCATGTCCACCAATTGCTCCTTAACATGATAGGAAGGTCCATAGTTCTTAGGAAAGGGATAGAAATACATTATATATAGACCAAGGACACATTCATCATGATTATGCTCATCAGTACAAACTATATTTTTTCATTTGTATATAGTAAAGTCAGTCTCTTGTAATTAGTCAATGTGCAATCATTTTCTCAAATAAAGGACTCGATATGCAAATTGTGGTACGGAGAAATCATTGAGTCACATATTGTGCATGGCATGTACTAATTTGTATTAAATATATAAACGACCACTATAATCGACTGAACAAAATGCTACAGCCTAGCATTAACAATAGTGAAACCATGATTAATATAAATTTTACTGTTTCAATTATCAAAATATGTAATGTTCAAAGACATTTTATTTATATCATAATAAAAAGCAAAACATGAGAAAGAAAACATGTAAATCAATCTTTATACACACACACACACACACACATGATGATATATATATAAATATATATATATAATCATCATCATCAGTCCACATCGATCCACTGCCTGAGGCCTCCCCAAGATGTTTCTACTTGCTTCAAGCTACAGCTCCTCTTTTCATGTCACGTCTGCACATTTTATTATTTAATCTTCATCTTTTATGTGGTTGTCTTCTGTGTCTTTTTTCATCTCTTGGGATCCATTCAATGGCTTATTTTGTCCATATTTGATCTCTTCTTCTTTAAAACATTTTAACTCTTTCGATTAGGTCACATTTTTCTTCTCAGATCCATTAATTTATTTTCTCTCTTCTTTTTTCATCTCTTCTTGTTATTCCAAGCATACATATTTCCTTGCTTCTTTGTGTCGTCTGCAGTTTCTGTAACATTTTTGTTAAGTGACCAGGTTTCTCACTGGTAGTATGCACTTATCATGTACTTTTCTCTTCAGGCAAGTGGGTAGATTTCCTTTCAACTGTGAGATGAAGTGCATGTGGAAGAAACACATGTTCATTCTTCTTTTAATTTCTTCCATAATATCTACATTTTTGATGATTTGTTGTCCAAGGTAGATATAACTTTTGATTTCAAGTATCCGCTGATCTACTTAAATTTTCTCAAATTTAACAACATGTTTAACATGACTGGTTTCACTCAGGTTCATTTTAAGTCCAGTTTTCTTGATTGCATCTGAGAAATCTTTGAAATTGAAGCTGCAGGTCTTTAGGTGTTCTTCCAAATATGACTGTCATCTACAAAGTGCAAGTTGTTCAAATAAGCTCAGTTTATCGTGATAACTTTTTTCTTCCCAATCAAAGGTCTTGAACACTTCTTCAATAGTTGTCATGAGGAGTTTTGGAGAGATCGTGTCTTCTTGACATACTTCTTTGCAGATCTTGATCTTGTCTTGGTGGACATAGATTATTAATGTAGCATTGTTCTAAGAGTTATAGATTTTCCTCAATATTTTAATTTCTTAGAGCTATGATGAGTTTCCATGTATATATGAGAATATATGATTCAATACATTTAATCATCAGCCCATATTGATCCACTGTTGGCTGCAAGCCTCCCCAAGATGATTCCACTTGTGCTTCGATCTATAGCTTCTCTATTTCCTTGTCACACAAGTGTTTATTATATTACTCCCATCTTTCATGTGGTCGTCTGCAAGGTATTCTTTCATCTCTTGGGAACCATTTGATCGCTTCCTTTATCCATTTTTGATCTGGTATTCTTGCAATTTTTCTGACCCAATGCCAATTTTAACATTTTCACTCTTTCAATGATGTCACATTTCAATTTGTTCTCAGATTTATTAATTTATTTTTAATTCATTAATTCTTATTCCAAGAAAACATCTTTCCATTCTTCTTTGGGTCATCCACAGTTTGGGTAATATTTTTGTTAGCAATATGTAAGCAATATATTAATCTAAGGTAAAATTTTTACTCTGACCACCCATGCTTTAAATATATTCAGATTGTAAGTCTTTTTAAATAGAGGCTTTCAAATCATTGTTACTATGTGTACGACTTTAATAGTTTACATGCTTTTTATACATTATCTGTCCCTTGTGTTGCATTTATTGTTAAAAAACAATGATCATTTTAATTTGGATTCCTCACTAAGCAGGAAAGACAGATGAGGGAGGAGACTTAAGTTATTTTATAAACAGACAAACTTGACAGCATTTTGTCGCTTACAGTCAATATATAATGAGATACTCTGACCCACTTTACTGTATATAAAAAAGAAAAACACACAGTCAATGAGATACAGCTCGTTAATGATACATGATACATAAGGATACAGCATATGATTGCATTTTAAATGGGTATTAACATGGTATACGGCCCTCCAGTGACACAAACCTGCAGAATGTGCTGAGTCAACTCAACACCAAACGCATGCCAGCGATTCTGCACACTTCTCTACCCTTTTAAGTGTTTGCAACTGTGGAGAATCTTTCAAATATTAAAGCACACAGGGATTGCAGAGGGGGGGTGATGGGGGTGGCACAATCTAATGAGGAAAGTAAGAATATGAAGGGGAACAAAAACACAAAAGCCAGTCCCAAGTATACTGTGGAGAGACCGACAAAGACTGCATAAAGCGTGCTTTTGCCCAGGAACACGAGGCCACATCAATAATGAAACCTAACATAACAAGAATCGAGGATTTGCTGTTATTTTAATCTGCCTCCTGTCAATTTTTGCATTACATATTTATGTACCAAAAAAAAAAATCTCTACACTCCTTAACATCTGTGCCGTGTTAGTCATGCATATTTTATAAAGTGTTTGCAGCTCTCAGCCTGAGTGTAATGATGTTATTTCGTAATATTATATTAAGTGTACATTACAAAAACAGATATTAATGACATTTAATGAATCACATAAGTCAATACAGTCCCTGAAGTTAAGCAGTTGGAGGTAAATGAAATATCCTTGAAGACCTCGGATGGAAACCACATTTCCTTTATTGGATTACAGCTCATTGAATAAAGATGGCATGCATTACCTTTGTAAGCAGTGCAACATTTTTGGTAGGATGCAGGTGAAATAGTGACAGATTTTTTTGTGAAAATATATATTTTTTCCCTATTACTTGCTTGTATTTTGAATGCAGAGCGTCTTACTGTGTATGTTTACAAATATCCTATTGTAATACCATTCCAGACCCAAAGATACAATATAGAGTTGTATACATATATAGTATAAACATGAAAGTGCAATATTGTCAGAGCTACTGCAATACCATTGAGTGAATAAACGTAAAAAATGAGTTTAGCGATCCCTGGAGTTTTCAGGAAACATAGATCTTAGTAAACAAATAAACAATACTAAGATGACTCCAATAACAAAGGAAAAACAACACTTTGGTATTACCACTAATAATGAAACATGTTGAGGTTGCACACTATAAAATAAATGTCTCTGATTGTTCCAGTAGTGCCAATAACTACTGTTATCATTTATTCTCTGATTAGATCTGCCAGATCCAGTGAGATTTAAATTGGTTTTAAATTAATGCAAATGGTTTCTAGTCTTTTTTTCTTAAATATTTTGTCATCCCCCCACCCCCCTTATAAATATAGCTAGTTAATATTTCCAATTACATCTACAGACCTGATTTCTGTTCAGTAATTGGGTTTTGTGAGCAGCCTATCCCCATTACAATGGTCTAATCCCAGAGGGAGGAATAAAAGGTGCGCTGTTTGTGAAGAGGGTATACTGCAACACTGCTGTGCTTATCCCATAGAAGAGTTGTTTGTTTATTTTTGGCAGGTTCTTGCAAAGTCATTGTCTTTGTTTGTTAAGCTGATCACAGGAATACAAAAACAAATGTAATATCTTCACGGCACTTAAACAACTGATTTCTATCATATCAAATCAAACAGCCAAGGTTTTTACATGCAGCTACCTCTCTCTCCAGGGACCTTTAAACTATGACTTTGTTCAATTCAGTTAAAAAAGTGTTGAGTTACCTAAAGCTGAAGCGGAATGAAGACCAGCAGACCCTATATCCTAGTATAGGACTAGACTTGCAAAACTCTGTTCCTGTGTGACTGGGTTTCTCACATTTTGCTGCTGGAGTAATCCTGTTTCTGGCAGGCTTCATTTGTAAACCCTCCCCCTCCTCCACCACCAAAAAAAGCACGATAGTTAATTTTGAGATTTTATATTTAAATATACATTAAATGGTCTAAATGTTGCTTCATTAAGGGAATCGCACTGGGAACATATTCCCCCGGGCCCAGTGAATGCAGAAAACACAGCACAGCATTGCACTATGCTGTAATAGATACATAAATATAAAACAATGAAGAACCTTCACCCCCAAAGAAAAAAGATCTACGGACATTCCCAACAACATGTCTTTGGGTCATCTCTTTTTCTCTCCACTTACAAACTTTTTCCAATGATTTTACTTCACCTCCCGGTCCCCTCCACATCTCCTCTTCTTATCAGACTTCAGTTACAATGTAATTGATGTCAGCAGTCAGTTTTAAATTATGATGCATCTGAATGACGCTAGCTAGCAAGCCAGCCTGCGGCCAACATTTCTGAAAATGTCTCGCCACGTATTGACCGTTATCATTGATTCACATGTCTCTTTAGATCTGCAAGCCTTTCCAGTCAGTTTGAACTCGGTTTAGTAAAAATCAAGTACTGGCAAAGACAACATAAAATAATGGGTTTGGGTTTAACATTAGAGGATGGGTCAAAGCAATAATTTAATTGGGCCTCTATGACACAGCAGCACTCTCTCACGCTCATGTGGTACTGCATTGGAGAGCTTCAGTTTGAAACAGAATTCACAATCAGGCCGTGAAGCACACAACAGAATCTAATTTCAACAGGCAAAATCCTTCCTCCGGTTTTAATGAATAACTTAACTTGACAGCTCTGACTGTAGGGAAGACTGATGGAATTATCGCATGGGATTTGTGTAAAAAGTGAGAGAACAATTAATAATGAGGCATTTCAGCAAGAACACTTTGGAATGAGATTTTAATTGAGTTTAGGTCATTAGGACCAACCTCTTTGAGCTGATAACTCAATGACACCACCGCAGCACAGATGAATCTCAGTGACCAGTGTCTGTATTTCAAAGATTAAGATCTGCAGCAATGATATCTCTGAGCTGACATTACTCATTTGGAGACATTGGTTCCAGATGTATCCCGCATGTCATTCTAGATGTATTAAATGACCAACATCTTTAGGCAAATGACACTGACAGTGGTCAAGTTATATTGCATTCACCATAAGATATGACAGTGTGGGTCTTGTCCATTCCTCCCTCAACATTCAGAATATTGTGTTTTGGAAACCAAGAAACATAACATTAAAATGACCATGTTAACACCTGGATTAAAAACCCTTTGTTTTCATAATCAATCATTGAAACTGATCAATTGGGGCTGTGGAGTGGAAACAATTGAATTGGGCTAAGATTAATAGCTTTCTCTTGAGTTTTAAACAAGAATCTCTCCTGTCTCAGATAACTATAAACTAGGAAAACTGTTTAAATGCAATCACACTTAAAACTATGGACCTCTAGTATGCAGCAATACTACAGGTTGGCACTTCAACCATTCCCTGCAGTTGGTCATGGATTATTGCCTTTAAGGATTGACCATATGGCTATGTGTGCCATCCTGTTGCTAACCATGTTCATTGTAATTCCATGGAGGATTCCCCAAAACCAATCATAGAGAAAGGGTAAGATGCCTACACACATTTTCAACTGCTTCATCAAAAGTAATTTAATTCAAGATTTCAAAAATACCCAAGGTATGTACAGTGAGAGAAAAAAGTATTTGATCCCCTGCTGATTTTGTATGTTTGCCCACTGACAAAGAAATGATCAGTCTATAATTTTAATGGTAGGTGTATTTTAACAGTGAGAGACAGAATAACAACAAAAAAATCCAGAAAAACGCATTTCAAAAAAGTTTTGCATGTTAAAGAGGGAAATAAGTATTTGATCCCCTATCAATCAGCAAGATTTCTGGCTCCCAGGTGTCTTTTATACAGGTAACGAGCTGAGATTAGGAGCACTCCCTTTAAGAGAGTGCTCCTAATCTCAGCTCGTTACCTGTATAAAAGACACCTGTCCACAGAAGCAATCAATCAATCAGATTCCAAACTCTCCACCATGGCCAAGACCAAAGAGCTGTCCAAGGATGTCAGGGACAAGATTGTAGACCTACACAAGGCTGGAATGGGCTACAAGACCATCACCAAGCAGCTTGGTGAGAAGGTGACAACAATTGGTGCGATTATTCAAATGGAAGAAACACAAAATAACTGTCAGTCTCCCTCGGTCTGGGGCTCCATGCAAGATCTCACCTCGTGGAGTTTCAATGATCATGAGAACGGTGAGGAATCAGCCCAGAACTACACAGGAGGATCTTGTTAATGATCTCAAGGCAGTTGGGACCATAGTCACCAAGAAAACAATTGTTAACACACTACGCCGTGAAGGACTGAAATCCTGCAGCGCCCGCAATGTCCCCCTGCTCAAGAAAGCACATGTACAGGCCCGTCTGAAGTTTGCCAATGAACATCTGAATGATTCAGAGGAGAACTGGGTGAAAGTGTTGTGGTCAGATGAGACCAAAATCGAGCTCTTTGGCATCAACACAACTCGCCGTGTTTGGAGGAGGAGGAATGACCCCAAGAACACCATCCCCACCGTCAAACATGGAGGTGGAAACATTATGCTTTGGGGGTGTTTTTTTGCTAAGGGGACATGACAACTGCACCGCATCAAAGGGACGATGGACGGGGCCATGTACCGTCAAATCTTGGGTGAGAACCTCCTTCCCTCAGCCAGGGCATTGAAAATGGGTCGTGGATGGGTATTCCAGCATGACAATGACCCAAAACACACAACCAACAAAGGAGTGGCTCAAGAAGAAGCACATTAAGGTCCTGGAGTGGCCTAGCCAGTCTCCAGACCTTAATCCCATAGAAAATCTGTGGAGGGAGCTGAAGGCTTCAGTTGCCAAACGTCAGCCTCGAAACCTTAATGACTTGGAGAGGATCTGCAAAGAGGAGTGGGACAAAATCCCTCCTGAGATGTGTGCAAACCTGGTGGCCAACTACAAGAAACATCTGACCTCTGTGATTGCCAGCAAGGGTTTTGCCACCAAGTACTAAGTCGAAGGGGTCAAATACTTATTTCCCTCATTAACATGCACATCAATTTATAACTTTTTTGAAATGCGTTTTTCTGGATTGTTGTGTTGATATTCTGTCTCTCACTGTTAAAATACACCTACCATTAAAATTATAGACTGATCATTTCTTTGTCAGTGGGCAAACATACAAAATCAGCAGGGGATCAAATACTTTTTTCCCTCACTTTAGGTATGTAAAAACATTGTCAGTATTTTCATCTATTACTCTAATCGTTCAGTATCATCGTCATCATAATAATACATTAATCAAGGAAATACAGTAGTTTGTTTCATTTTGCAAGTACATTAAGGTAGGTATTAGTAAACACACAAAGCAATGATGTATTTTGCATTGAATCACATTCTAACTAAAACTGGAAACACCGTAAGAAGAGTGAGTGGATAAGTGAGAAAACAAATGCATAATACATTTCTCTGCAGAACCCAATTTGTGATGATAAAAGCACTTAAAGGGCTGCTGGGGAAGGTGTGATGGGCTCTTGAAACTCCATGTCTATTTTTCACTGTTTACAGGAGGAACAAGCCACAGTTCATTAAGAGTAAATATTGTGGCTGTGAAAAGCCACGGTTAGACTCTCAGATACTCACTGAAGATCCTCATTTCAAAGGGCGTTGGGCTCCAGAGAAGAAATCAGTTTCAAAGAAAAAGGTCAGCTAAGACCTACACATGAGATCAGCAAAAATATGAACTATTACTTGTGTCTAATAATGCATACTCAGGGTAGATGTTAGGAGTAATTGTCTTTTTTACACTGAATTTGTTTTATTTTTCTGTGAAACAATTATATTTTGGTTGCTTATGAATCAAGGGGTCATTAACAATGTTAATGGTGACAGTCAGGAATAATTACTATCACATTGGAGAGTGGTAGGGACACAATATAAAACCATCTCAGTGCTCTTGAGATTGAGTTTCAGGTATTTTTTGGCTTCAGTATGGTTTAGCTATTGATCACACATACAAGCCATTCTCTGACAGGATTGTATCAGAGGATTTGTGCTAGAGTATGTACTGTGATATTATAATAGCCCAATTAATCTGCAGAAAGGATCGTTTTAAATACAAGTTAAGAAAGACAGAATATGTAGACAATCAATGCAATTTGATTTTAAGCAAATCTCAGTAAGTTGAAAATTTCCATTATACAAGTTCACCTACACTAAATTAAATGAAGTGGGGGAAAAACTAAAATTATGACCTAAAAAAAAGGAGAAAAAAAGAGAATCCAATGCACAATCCAATCATTTTGCACATTACGGTTATCTAATATCTATATTTTTAACTATAAAATTATTCATGATACATAATTCATAGAGTCTATTTCACATGCTTGAGAGGCTTGCTTTAGAAGTGTCCTAATACTCACTCATTTGAAAACAACAAAAATAGTTTCCATAAGAGCGCTATAATGAGGAGGTTCCTTCTCCACAGAGAATTTGCTTGGATCCTGATTAAGCTCATGCAGAGATGTTGCTGGAGTAAACCTAGCAGTAAATGAAGCTATAAAAATATACAAGCATTGACCTTGTGATGAGCTCTTGTGGAGGACAATGGCTTTGTAAAGCAAACTTTCAAATTACTTCCAAGAAGAGTGTCATTTGCTCACAAAACTGTCAAAAGAATATAAAACTCCTACATAAGAAATAGTTCTTGAGTGGATTGTTGATAAAGAATAACCCTGTTACATCTGTGTGATGGGTTTTCATGCTCCAAGGCCTCACGAAAAGGACTTTTCAAAGTAACACAGAAAGACAATAATCCAATTTTCAGTTCAGTGTGCTTTTTTCTGTATGTGTGTATTTTCTTTCCTATGTTATTTGATTTTCATTTTTGAAAACAAGACCAACTGCAGCCTAATGCACCCTAATTCAGATGTAATTCTCTCAGGATTTCATTCTAGGGTCAATGTATGAAACTGCTACAGATAGCCATCACAACAGAATGAATGAGAAAACGATGCGAAGCAAGCCATTTTCAGTGGGTTTCTCTAACAGGGTTGGGGAGAAACTAATACTACTACATTTTTATTGGGGGGTTATTTTCTGGCAGCCTAACCGCAAATAATCTGCTCAAGTACTCATGCATGTCCAGTGTTCGAATTGTCTTAGATCTTATGGGGGGTCCCCTAATCCTAATCCCATTAAGCCTGAACAAAACTCAGTGGTGTTCACAAACTTTTTCTCAGATGGTTTCAACAGCACCCCTTCACCAGCAATTGTTCATGTTCTTGCATTTTCAACTAGTTACCATTGTCTAACCTCTGCTAGACCGCTGCGTTTCAATATAGTGTAATTTTACATTTCCTGAATCTTTGACAGTAATTATATTTTTTTAAATTTGTTTTTGATGTTACTAGCTCTCACAGTGATACAATAAGGAAGATATGGTTTAGGAGACAATAACAAAAAAAAGTTGGTAAAACATTTCTTTGCAGGGCACAAACAGACGACATGCAAATAGGCTGACATTAAATTAAAGATTAGTGTCTAACTGCCTAAGCATTCTTTTCGCTTCAATTATAATGAGGAGAAATTAATAACTTGAATAATTTTATTCAGAATGAGGAAGTTTGCTCCATGTAACCGCGTTTTTCAGAGTAACGTTAGCATAGCTACCTACAATGGTCTGATTGAAAAGATTAAAAAAAAAACAGCTGGAGGCTACGTTACAAACGAGCTGCTGTTCAGCACGAAGGTGAACAATTCAATAGTTGTAGTAACTAAAGTGGAAACAATCCTAAATCAGAGAAGAATTTGATGTTTACACTTACTTAGCTGGTGAAAACTCGAGAAGCCTCTGCTGTGTCAGCCACTGTTGTAAACTGATTCACAAAACTGAGTACGGGTCCATGACGGGGACGAATTGACGTGCTCCCCACGTGCGCGTGTTGTGAATGTCACTGAATAGAAAACAACTGATTCTGAAACACTGAGGAGAATTGGAAGAAGCTGACAAAGTCGTCTCGTGTCAGGGCATTCATTTCGACAAAAAAAAATATTTTTATTCAATGAAATATCGGGACCCCCAAGTTCAACATTTTCTCTCTTATGCGGGGTCCCAGACCCCCCCATCCCCCCTCAATTCGAACACTGTACATGTCTAAATCAAGGTCATGATTGATCACATTCAATAGAAATCATTCTGAATGAACATTCATATTTCCTACAAAGAGAAAAAATATATGTATATCTTCAAAAAGAGTCGCTTATATCAAAATCCAATTCAGTGGCTTTAAACCCTGAATTAGACAATACTGGATATGCCATCTAAATTAAATATTGATAAGGATATGGGCAATATGCTTAGCATTTTTTCCAACAATGCTTTTATTTCAACTTTCTTTTTAAATTTGTTAAAGTAGCAGTGATGTTTCAGATGGGTGTGTGATTACCACTCTAATGTACTGCTTTAAATGATACAACAACAACAAAATAAATAGTTGATAACTTTACAAAATATGTACTGACATTTGAAAGCATTTGAAGAGCACGGCATTACATCCACCTTCCAGTTAGCTTGTGGATTTTAAAGGTTAAAAATAAACACATTTACCAAGAAAATGCCACAGAAGTTTCTTTGAAATGCTCATTTGATGTGGTTTACCTTCAATGCCTGTGGACATCTAAATTCCTTGAAAATTTGTCAAAACCTGTATCCCCTTCTTGGATGACAGTGTTGTTTCCAATAATCACTACAAACTGTAGAAAAGAATAAAGGTTGCAGCTGGCACGACAAGAATCTTTGAGACAGTCGCTCATGGGCACCTTAGATGTTAAAACCATATCACATATCACATCAACGTTCAATATACTCCCAAACACGTCTGTCTGTCGGAAAGCTCCAAAGCCACACTCTGTTCTTACATGGGCTGTTAGGATTTTGATTTCCATGTCTTTAGCCCTGGACTTTCAGAAATCTCATTTGGAATACATGAAGAGAATCCAGTGAACCAGAGAGAGGGTTTGATCACAATCAGTTCTGCCAAGTCTTTTCAGCTATTTATATATATATATATATATATATATACACATTTTTTATTTTAATTTTTAACTTTTTTGCTGGACTCTACCCATGAATACAAATAAGCTACCACTTTAACCATAAAGACATAAAGTACAAAATATACTGTTTATAACTGCAGCAAGAGCATAATACATAAATACATTTGTGAAAAGAATGGACCATATAGTTTTAGAGCTCAGGCTCCATCTGCATACATTTTACATTTCCTCTGCACTAGGTAAATCAACTCTTAAAATGAGAAATAAATAAACCTCTGCATCTGGAATCACAGAATGTCTTGGACAAAAATGCTATCAAGTACACTGAAGAAGAGTAAAATAAACATAAAAATACTACTTTGAAGGCAGATACAATTCCACCAACACAAATTATATTTATTAGCAATTCCTCATGCAATTGTTGCAATATATCCCATTACTTTCACATAGAGTTTCCCATATATGCAGCTGGGTTTTTACAGAAGCAATCTAGGTAAAGCATCTTGCTAAAGGGTACAAGATCAGTATCCCTCACCTGTGATTAAACCCACAACCCTCCGCTGAGTCCAGAGCCCTAACCACTACTCCACACCACTGCATGCAAACTAATTGTCAACTTTCAATCAAACACTATATACTTTCTGCACTGTATAAGACTAGTAGAAATACCTGTACATTTTCCTGATCTTTACTGTAAAGGTTACATTCAGAGGGCATCAAGATGTTGACTAACAGTGAAGTTAAAGAATGCCTTGACAGGACGCATTACAGAAATTATTGCAGATGAAAAGGCTTCCATAATTTACAGATTACTCCGTTAGGCGTGAGTTATAGACCTCTCTCAGGCTGGGAATAACCTCCCTAATACAGCACAGTGCTCTTAGACGTGCCTTGTTATTCAGGTCTCAATGCCGTGCTGTAAATCTCTCTGCTTAGGCTGAACCCTGTTTCCCAATGGCATTCGCCAAGGAGAGTTACATGTTCAAGAGCTCACAAGCGGCAAGGGCGGGAGACAATAGACCGTCTGGCACCCTACTTAATGACTGATTTTCTGGCTCTAAATGGAAACGATAGACATTGAGCCATCAGTGGAGGGTGCCATTATCTGCCCATCACTCCAGAAAACCAGTGCAGATTTCCAATATCAGATTGAAAAACGGGCATGAGTGGAGACGGGGGAGCAGTCCTGTTAAACTCATTATTGTCATTAGAAGGGTCTTTGAGTTTCAGTTCCACCAGTGAGAACCCCCCCGCTATAACCCACAATCAACTCACATTGATTACATTCAAATTTTTGAATATTTTCTGAACACTTAAAGAATTTTAAATAAACTCAATATTCCCAACAATACTGATGATCTAGTTTCTGAATTTCTAGCTCTAGTCTCCTGAATTTGTTGTTTTACTGATACCTACATAGCTTAAGGGCATACTTTTATATAAGTGCATCATTTATATAATTCAATCAAATCCTGGAGTTGAAGAGAGAGTTTTGTAATTCTTGCAACATGATGAGAGGTCAGGTCATAGACCATTGCTATATACACCGATCAGCCATAACATTATGACCACTGACAGGTGAAGTGAAAAACACTGATAATCTCATTATCACCCATGTCAGTGGGTGGGATATATTAGGCAGCAAGTGAACATTTTGTCCTCAAAGTTGATCTGTTAGAAGCAGAAAAAATTCGCAAGCGTAAAGATCTGAGCGACTTTGACAAGGGTCAAATTGTGATGGCTAGACGACTGGGTCAGAGCATCTCCAAAACTGCAGCTCTTGTGGGGTGCTCCCGGTCTGCAGTGTACAGTACCTATCAAAAGTGGTCCAAGGAAGGAAAAGCGGTGAAGCGGCGACAGGGTCATGGGCGGCCAAGTCTGATTGATGCATGTGGGGAGCGAAGGCTGGCCTGTGTGGCCCGATCCAACAGACGAGCTACTGTAGCTCAAATTGCTGAAAAAGTTAATGCTGGTTCTGATAGAAAGGTGTCAGAACACACAGTGCATCGCAGTTTGTTGCGTATGGGGCTGCGTAGCCGCAGACCAGTCAGGGTGCCCATGCTGACCCCTGTCCACTGCCGAAAGCACCTACAATGGGCATGTGAGCATCAGAACTGGACCATGGAGCAATGGAAGAAGGTGGCCTGGTCTGATGAATCACGAGTTCAAGGTGTTGACTTGGCCTCCAAATTCCACAGATCTCAATCCAATCGAGCATCTGTGGGATGTGCTGGACAAACAAGTCCGATCCATGGAGGCTCCACCTCGCAACTTACGGAACTTAAAGGATCTGCTGCTAACGTCTTGGTGCCAGATACCACAGCACACCTTCAGAGGTCTAGTGGAGTCCATGCCTCGACGGGTCAGGGCTGTTTTGGGACCTACACAATATTAGGCAGGTTGTCATAATGTTATGGCTGATCGGTGTATACCTGCATGTTTCCCATCTTTCCTTGCCTGCAGGGCCACAGAGAGCCATAGGTAGCTCTCCCAGCATCAGGACCATGGACAGCAGATTTCCACTGAGCAGCAGAGTGCCCAGGTGGAGTTCAGTAACCTGGGCTTTATAACTGATACCTCTGCCTCCCTTCAGTTGTCTTAGTAGTTTCCTAATAAAAGGATGAGGAGGGCGTGCTGCTGAGCACCAAAGAGAGTGAGGAAACAACCAAACCAAGAACTGACAAAGAACATTTGGTGTATGAACTTGACCCTAATTATGGATTGTGGATTTGGACTGGTAGCCGAGAGTGATTGTTGTGTTCCTGTTAAATTAGTTATTTTGAAAGAGGGATGAATTTATGTGTTTAGGTGGGCTCAGTAAGGATCTAGGGTTTTGTTTATTGTTTTGTATGTCCT
Source organism: Amia ocellicauda (assembly GCF_036373705.1). Lineage (NCBI taxonomy): Eukaryota > Metazoa > Chordata > Actinopteri > Amiiformes > Amiidae > Amia > Amia ocellicauda. The sequence goes on along the minus strand of NC_089854.1, from coordinate 15,853,801 downwards.
TTTGTTTTGCTCAAGCCTTGCTCTTTTGTGGGTGTCACATTGTGCTTGAAGCCCCACCTACTCACAAGTCCAGACCTGTCTACCTTTCAATCTGTATATAATGATAATTGGAAAATCTTTGTAACTATTTAAAATTTAAGAGCAATAATTCCATGTGCGATGACATAAACAGGATTCTTTGCAGATCCTACTGCATTGTCTAAGACTGTCGATAGTTTAAATTTTAAGACATTTTTAGAAATGAACTTCAAAAGGTTTTGTTTGTGAACACTATTAATCTTCCTGATAAATAATAAGTTTATGATCAGTGAAAGGCCCTGACTGCAGCTATTTAAAGCATGGAAAAGAAATCATCTTGAAAAATTCACAAACTTATTTACAGAATCCATCTCTCAACTGGTCAATCAATTAATCATCTCACTTTCTACAGCACCTAAAATCAATGTCTCAAGGCACTAAAAACATTTTAATGGCAAGGTTGAATTGAATTAGATCAAGGTGGTATTCCATAAAAACATTTTGGTTGCTCCCTAAAAAGTTAAATCAAGCATGGAAATGCTTATATGGAAGTGAATAGTATAATATGTTTTTACTGAAATGTATCTTTGCAAACTGGTGAATTGATTAATTTCAACATATCTAGCATTTCACTGTAGTAGAAAGCTTAAATTATTTAAAATAATGCTTACTCTTTGTCTGAATAAGAATATTAAAAGATACAGGACTTTTTTCTAAATGAAAACAATTAAAATATCAAAAGAGATTCTCTTGGATAATTGAATATTTGTTCAGGCTGAATGTTAATACTAAAGCACAGCAAAACAATTACGAGGCTGGCTCAAAAGCAACTTAACAATTAAAACCGCTTAATGAGGTCATGAAATTCTAGGCAGTTGCAAGCTTAAGACATTCCCAATGTGCATATCAATGTATTTTTACCTGCTGTTTATTCACTGGTGTCTCATTTCCAAACTATGCCGTACAGTGTGTTTGTTTTTGCGATTATTGCAACACCATAAAGCATGCCACTACTTCAATGCATACACAAACACTGCGTTAATGTAAAAGTGTAAAAAGAAAACAGAGGGAGAAGGAGAAGAGAAGCATTTGCATAGCAAACTAAGCAAACTCCTGAAAATGCCATCAGTGGTGAAATTGAGAACACATCCTTTCCCTTGATGCTTCACTTGAAGTTACTGAGCTAAAGACAAATGGTAAGTGTCCTCAGGGAGGCATGGAGGGAGCGGGGGCGGATGGTACCACAATAAAGGCTCTGTCTCTCACGGCGTCTCACTAGGTTTGCTGGAGAGGAAACGGTGCCTTTTGTTTGAACAGAGATATAAATAAGATGAATCCCCTTATTTGTTTATGTTCCTCTGTATTGATTGATTGATTCATCACTGTTCTGAAACCTGGATTACACTGTAAATGGCATTCATTCACTGCAGCACAGGCTGTGCAAGAGTAACGCTGCTTTCAGAAAGTCAAAATGACAGGTCCATAGGTTGCTGCTGCTGGTGGTTAAAAGACATAAGAAATTCAGATAGAAATAATTGTTGCTCTGTCTGGTTTTGTTTTTTTGTGTGGATTTTTGGTGAGTAAGAAATCTGATTTATTCAATATTCTAAAGTAAAAACATTTAGCTGTATTACTTTACAATGTTTGGGTATTTTTACCTTTTTCCCAAAACTATTAAGCAATATAAACTGAAATTTAATTTACAATCTTTTTCTTACAGAATACAACAGGTATATTGTTGAAACAAGGAAAATAGGTTTATAAAAAATGAACAATAAAGAAACATACATAGTTTAAAAGATGCTGTGGCATATCTGTTTAAATATCAAGATGAATGGAGATTTACAGAAGACTTTTTGATTTTCCTTTTCTTCTACTGAGAAGAAATATGCATTAATAATGAAAATAGGAGTTCATAGCATTGGAGAGTTACACTATGTTTTCCATTCCACATGTATTTAGGATCAAGGGGATAAAAGGAACAAAAAATGATTGTTTCTCCACTAAACTGTGTTTACGGGACTGTGAAGACAAACAAAAAACAACTAAACAACACTTTAATCAAGCACAATCCCTTTCCACAGAAACACAATCAACCAAATTAGTCACATTCCGTGTAATGTAACATTCACAGGATTTAGATTCGTTGGCTTTAATGTCTTAAAATGTGGTTATATACACTTTGCTTTCATCGCACAATAGCGCCTGTATTATTTTGATGCTTATTTAAAAAGCCCAGGGGATCGGAACATGAAAGGTGCTTTTTATACAATCGTCGCACTACATGGTAATGTTTCACTCCATTCTCATGAAGATTAAAATTACTTCACACTGTCAAACACAGTCAAATTATTAAAAGCTGCAGGGTGCGAATGTCATGTTATACTTTTGTGTGCACTTTAAGTGAAAATGCTACATTACCTGTAATCTGTGAACCAGCCGTCTTTCTGCTCCATGACAATATGTTCTTCACAGTTACCGTGAATTCGATTTGCTGGTCTACAAAATACAAAGAACAGAACGAGTTCAATTAGTATGTAAATATACAGTCATGAAAAAGTTCACATTTATGTATTCTTTTCTGACTGTTACACGGGTATACTTTGGATGCAGCAAATTGTATTTTGGGATAGACACATAAGGGTAAACTGGGATTCCACTTCCTGCTCTTGGGACTACTGTCCACAAAACGAGGTGGACACCTCGGCTACTTGCGGAGTCACGGAAACGCCTACAATTCCACTCCAGAAAAGTCAATTTTAATCCTAAAATTTATGAGCAGAACAACACAAATGAGAAAACTGGACTGGTGGATGGGATTTGATTCTATTAAACAGTTAACATGAACCAGCACAAGAAAGAACCTTGTTTTTTATATATACAGATGGATGACAAATTCAAGGAAAAACCTCAATAAATGAGTGGAGGAACTTAACGAATTTAAACCAAACAGGTGTACTGCATGATAAAATTAAACAATGTACATCCTATTATGCTCTGTGGCATGTATAAAAATGCTGAGTAGGCCCAGACCTGGATTTTGGATGAAGATGGCAGTGCATAAACCCCTCATTACAAAGACAAATGCACATTTGAGAGTTCAGTGGTGCAAAAACCACAGGCACTGGTCTACAGAGAAAAAAGTGATATGGTCAGATGAGTCATCCTTCACCATATTATCGACAAGTGGGCAAGTGCATGTGTGGCGACACCAAGAGAACAGTACAGGCCTGACTGCTTGACCACTGCAGTGAGGGGGTCCTGAGGCTCTGTTATGCTGTGGGGGGCATTTTCTTGGCATGGTTTGGGTCCACTTGTCCCCTTAGAGGGAAGGGACACTGCAAATCATTACAAAGCTATTGTGAGTGATCACCTTTATCCTATGGTGACACATTTCTATCCTGATAGGAGTGGTCTCTTCCAGGATGACAATGCCCCCATCCACAGGGCATGAGTATGAAAATGATATGAACCATATGCTATGGCCTTCACAGTCACCAGATCTCAACCCAATTGAACACCTATGGGAGATTTTGGACCAACGTGTTAGACAGCGCTCTCCACCACCACCATCAACAAAACACCACATGAGGGAATATCTTTTGGAAAAATGGTGTTCATCCCTCCAGTAAAGGAACAGAGTTTTCCATCTCGACATTTTGAGCTCTGAATGGGTGTGTGTTGCTTCTACAAAAGTGTGGATGGTCCTGTTTTGATCAGTAGACCATAATATGTCATAATTGTCAATATTTTTTGCGATTTCGTATTCCTACTCAGACCAAGTATCCCCCACCCCCATTTCAGAATGTGGAGGGGTGGAGGGGGGGCATGCCGGGGGTATAAAAAACAATTTTTCACATCTGAGAATGCTTCACATCGTTAGAAATCTGAGAGTCTCAGCTTTCGTGGGATACCAAACACTTATCAAACAATACAACAGTGAAGAGTACACATGGGATTAAAGAGAAGCACACGGATTTGGTGCCCTTTTAAGGCACCAGAGGGGTTTGTCATTTTAAGGGGTTCAATTTTGTTAAACAAAATGATTCCATAATTTATTTTTTATCTCCAATTGTTTATTTGTTCTATGCTTTAATTTCAGAGTACACCGAGATATTAAACTGCGTACATTTCAATAAAAACTGGAAAAATGTAAGTGTTCTAAAACTTTTGACCGGTAGTGTGTGTGTGTGTATGTATATATCTATATATATATATATATATATATATATATATACAGGCATAGTTTCTGGAACTGTTAATTTCCCAATACTCATATCTATTTTTCACACACACTGATTGCAGATGCATTCAAATGGCAAGTCTTCTCATGGCCATGAGAGTTAAATATGTATCGGTGGTTCCCCTGAAGGCTCTGCAGCAGGCAGGCTTTGATGTAAATGAGCCCGTGCTTTTTATGGAGTCAGCAACATCTCATCATTTTACTTTAGAGTTTGGTAAGAGGAGCAGGGGGAGGGGGGACTGAGACGGCTTAATACAAAAAAAGAGGTCCCTTTTGGGAGAAAAATAAAAAAACAAAAACTAGAAATAGACTTCGCATAGAGCGATTTGCTGACATCACTGTGTATGTTAAGAAACCTACCTCCGAATTACCAGGATCTCAAAACCCACAGAGGGGAGATCTTCAAGCCATTACTGTATTAATAATAGCTCAAAAAGGTGCTCAGTCAGCACTGGCTTCTTTGATGCCTAAAAAGACGTATCTGCTGGATGAAACTGCACGGTTCCTGTTCATTATTATATTTTGCATGTTAGCTGGTTCCTGTTACTGAGCTACAATTATATAAAACATACTGCTAGGTTTTTTGATGCCAACTATTTACAATAGTTGGCATACCGTTTTTGTTATTTTTTAAACTTAAGTATATTCAGAAACAATGAAGTCCTGTCATGGTATTTTGTTTTCCTCTCTCAGTAGATTTGACAGGGGTTCAGCAATGTTCTTAAAGCATTTTATACATAAATGTGCTGTGCTTTACTTTTTGTTCAGTTAAAACAGTCACACTTGCGGCGACCCCCCCGTCCCCGTCCCCGTCAACAAAAACATGTTTGCCAGAGATCTACATTATTGTACAATAAATTACAAAACTAAATGAGAGCCTTTCATTTATAATCACCTTGATTGCAAGCAATTTGTGTTTAATAACCTCCAGTGAAAATTCCTCATGAATTTTGTTTCTGATTAGCATGCACAAGAGCAGGTTATACATTTAAGGTTTATTCATTATGTACAGATACCACTTTAGAGTTAATCAAAGCAAGACACAACAACAACAAGAACAATACTAATAATAATAGCAGCACATGGTGCACCTTTTGTTTCTTTAATTTACCTAAATTACACACGGCTACAAATAAAGCATTTGCAATTTAAAATAAATTAATCTAAACTTGTATTTTTCCATTTTTAAAATCATTTGCAATGTAAATGCTGCCATTACTTATTACAGAAAACCACTTTCCTCATTTGCGTGCAGGTATTTTGCTCTGGCTGATTTGCAAATCAAATGCTTGTTCTGTTGTGCACTTTAATGAAAATGACTGTCTTTGGATTTAATTTATGTTGTTTACAAGCAACAATAGTCTATATATATATATATATATATATATATATATATATATATATATATATATATATATATATAAAGTGAATTAAAGTTTAGGTGATAAGAGTTTGGTACAAATATTCGTGAAAGGCTAAAATTCCCTTTTGATTACAGGAATACAAATGCAAAAAGCCAGACAGACAAACTCTGATCATAATCATCAACAACTAAAGGAGCCAGAATTGAATTTCATCTAACTGATTTACATTTAAGTATTTAATAATTCTGTTTAATCTGAACAACATTTTTGATTAAATTAATTATATAAATAAATTGTATTGTTACTGTATTAAATTAATTCAAGTTTTTTTCCCCCTCAACCCAAAGATCTAGTGAGCAATATAGTAGTTTATTTTGTATGCATACATTATAATTGAATTCTTAGATTTGAATGGCTAGCTAGAAGATCTTTAAACCTGTAGGCCATTTTGTATGCAATCAACTGCCAACAAACTCAACCTGATAGCTTCACAAATTACACCCAATCTATCTACCAGGCATGTGCACAGATAGACCCCAGGTGGTGCTTGAGCCCTTGCCCTTTTTTCCTTCGACTCAAGAAGTGCCCTTTATTGCCAAGCACCAAGAACGCATTTCGTCAGCACGCCCCCTGCCCGGTGCACGGTACTGTTAATCATTAAGGGAGTTATGATCATGACAACTTTGGGCAGGGACCAAACATCTTTGTTGTTTCATATCTCATAAACAGGTAATTCAGGCCTAGAAGCCCAAGTACAAAATCCTTCTATTATTGATTCAATAAGGAATGATCCCAGCTTAACATTCTGAAAATGTAAAAAGGCAATATTACATGTGTATTATAACTGTAATATATAACTACACCCTGTGAGTTGATAACTGAAATAATTGATTAATCCTCTATATGTGATTATAGTCACTTTGGGTTTTCAAAATCTCCTTTTAGCTGTAACTTCTGCCATATATGCTTTTTAGTGCTTGAGGATTTGCAGTGATGAGTTTTGCCAGTACTTTTAAAGATGAATCACAGGATCATCCAATAATAAAAATTATTTGTATAGAGCCTTCATAAAAGGTATCCCAAAGCACTATATACTTAAATTATGTGAAATGCTGCTTCCTCATAAATGCTGAAAGAGAGCACTAAGTTGGGAGCTCATTAATGTAAACTTTAATGAAATTTTGAATGCCTCAAAGAAAAGACTAATTACCTTGTTATTAACATCTAATTATATATTACTATGCCTATTAGCCCCCTAGCGTTCACACTAGACTGTCTGGCTTTGATTAAGTAAATGTTCGGCGACTCGAAGGAAAATAACATTTTAATTAATGCACTTCCATAGGTAGAATGAGTGTTGGTGTGTACCCTTACCAGTGCTTTATATCTGCCCTAAAAAACTGATAGACCAATAACGGCCTAGATAACGGATAGAAAATAATGCCGTTTGAGTTGAGGGAAGTGACCACGAACAAAATTAAACAATGATGTGGTTCAAAACTGTTAAAACTAAAAATATACTACAACATGAAACTGTAATAAACATCAACATGGTCTTTAAGGGACTGTTATTTCTATATCTAATCTAATTGAAATTGCACTCGGTTATAGTTCTATGGAGCCTATTTCCATTGAAGCACACTCAATACCTGAACATAATTCTGGTATTGTGTCACAGTTCATAGATCTGCGTTACAAATGCTTGACGTTATGGTTTTCTAGAACATGAGCATAGCACAGGATTGAACAACTACAAATATTTTCAAGGATCCTATGCCTTTTTTTATGCCAACCGAACACATCACTCACCCTTTGGTTGGTTTGCTGTTTAAGCCAATTCACTAGCAAGTAAATTGAATTATCAGTCTTGCTAGGGGGCATAGAGCCTACCTGTTTCATTTGATAACTTTGTTTAATGAATTAGCTATTTGTTTTTTCTCCTAAATTAAACAATGCTGATCTTAAAACTGCCAACTGCCTCAACTCAATTAATTTTAGTCAAATTAAGGTAAGGTACTGCTAACATAATGAATTTAATTACTAAGGTTGACTAATGTTACTAAGGTGTCATTCAAAAACTCTAATAAATTCTGATGATTTATTATGACTGATTGCCATTTTATTTTCATTGGATTTCATGCATTTCTTTTTCTGTGTCAAGAATTTCCTACACGTAGATGAAAAAACAAACAAACAAACAAATAATCATAATCACGCTTCCAAAATCAGCACATGAAAGCTGAAAAGTTAATTTGTCGACACTGAACATTCTCTTTCTTGTTTGTATCGTCACATCAATTAGATAAACTCCTCATCCCCTTGAGGAGCGGAATTCTCTCAATGAGCTTTAATTTTGTTAAATGTCATCCTGTTTCTCCTTAATGTTATCAGCATGAGATCATTAGCCCTTGTCAATCATGCAGTCCAGGGAAACTTGAAGACAATTTTAATCTTGCAGAACAATAAGGAGTCGGGTACCAGTGGTATATAGTTTCCAATTATGACCACAGAGATATTACTTTTATTTCATTCCAATTTCAGTGGTGATTCTGACTTGCAGAACATATGCTGGGTAGAGATGGTCTAATGCATATGTAAAGCAGACATTTAAAACAACATACTTCTAATCTACACTACATCTGTTACAATCCTAAGGGTGTATTGCCTGTCTATCTAAAAGGACAATGTGGATGTTCTTTCCAATTCCAATTATGTTTGGTTGGCCAAAGATTTACAGATAGGTGGCTGTTTGGAAAGTTTTTTTTTTTTTTCCAAAAACAAAACCATCAAGATTCTTCATTCTTAGTATCTGATGCAGTCAACATGGCAACAGGATATCTAAATAAGCTTTTAAAACAATAGATTTAAAACTCGTATATTGATATTTACCTGCACCAAAGGCTGCCAGTACCATCTAACAACAGACGTATTCCCCTACACATAAAAATAACATATTTCAAAATGATTACCAATCTAGAATAATCTCGGCCAAGAGTGTGTATTTTTTATTATTATTATTATTGTTTTATTTATTTTTTGTTTTAGTGGTTTTAAATTGCTACAGTAGCTTTTTCAAATGTCATCAGTTTTAGAATGAAGAAATCACTTCTTCAAAAACGCTAGTCTTTTCTGGGCTTCGTTGCACTAGACAGCTATTTTGATAGAGGGAAAAATATTGAAGCATGTATAGTAATAGTTTCTGGTATTGATTGTGAAAGATGTCACTAGTGTTTACCTCTGTAGGCAGACGCTTGGCATCATATGCAAGAAGTGCATATTATATATCAGCACAGTGAGCAATCCATCTTCATTCCTTTCTGTCAGAGGGAAAGTTTCCATAATCCTGATTGATGTTGTTCAATGTTGATACAAAATGTGGTGTGTAATATTGTTTTTATCAAGTCTGCCACTGAAACATTCAAATCAGCCAAGCCCAGGGCAACTGTGTACATCACTAAACAGAATCAAACATTTAGTGAACATTTGGACAAGAAAACAGTTAACTAATGTTGAATATATTGTTGTTGTTTTTTTTACTTAATTGTAATTTTAGAATAACATAGATTATATTCAAATGTCTATTAGCTACTAATGTTTTTAATTATGAACATATCTCCAGTGAGAATATTACTATTATTGCTACTCCTACTACCAGTGCAATCACTGATAATAATAAATAACACTGTTTTATATATATATATATATATATATATATATATATATATATATATATATATATATATATATATATATATATATAACATGGTTATTATCATAGGGAATTTAGTAAATGCAGACCTAAATCTAAAAGCAATACACAATTAATTTTAAACTCCATGGGTCTGACTCATGTGACCCAAAGCTAAAGCCAGAAAATGAATAACTATTTATGAGCAGCAATGCTGGGTTTGCTCCACTCATGTGTCAAGAGTTATACAGGATGCAGGATTTCAAAATTCAGCAATCAATAAATCCAAATAAAAATCCTCTCAAATCATGTTTGCTGGCAGAAATCTTCCCCGTGGCTCTTATTAATTCCACTACTGGTGACCTTTCTCCAAATGTGGAACACAAATACATAAATACATACATACATACATACATACATACATACATAAATAGTAAGGTCTGTATTTTTATGTTTATTAACCCTTAGGAATACGGTCCATGTGAAAGGTGAAGGGCAGCAGTATTATTAGGGTCAGGCAAAGTGTTAGCAAACCTCTTGATAGTCCTTCGCTCACCAATACAACATCTCATACCTCATTCAACTCTTAGCCAGGCACTACCCAGGAAGGCTGTCAGGTTGAGTGGGTCAGTGTGGTACGGCCTCAAAGTCCTTCATAGCCAATATCCACTGTGAGCTGAAACGGGCCCTCTGAAAATGTCTGACCAAAGGCTAACTGTAACCCAGGCAGACAGATGTAGGGAGATATTGTATTAACCTCTCATGCCAACTACAGCCCTGAGTACTATTTTTGTTTTTCAGATAATTTATGAACTAATTAAAATAGAAGAAAATCTATATAAACCACATGGTTGGTAACTGCAGATGTATTTATTGTTGGTCTGCCCTAGGAACATTTCAGAGGAGCTGGCTAAACTGGCTTCCATACAGGAACAGTCAGTCAGAGACAATTCTTCAAATTCTTTGATTTTGCTCTCAACAGATATATAACTCCAGTGAATCTGATACAGATGTATTAAAGTGACCTGGGCAAGCTGACTTGCATTTTAGGATGTTCTCAAAAGTCATTAGTGCTACTCATCAGGAGTGGGGGGAAAACTGTCACAATTATGTTTTCTTTTTTTTTTTTTTTTTTTTGGGGGGGGGGGGTATTTTCAATGAGAAAAGCCACTGAAGGGTTATGACATGTGGTGGTATGTGGTGGTACCAAGGGTTATGTGGTGGTAGTAGCATTAGTATTGTAACGGATTTCAGTAATTGCATTAAACTGAATCTATCTGGATACTTGTGCCAAAAACAATCAGCCCAGCCACAAATACCATTAATTTTAATGTGCAGTCTTCACTTTCTGAAAGAAACTGACAATGATCCAAAAAAAGAAAGGAATTTCAATCTGTGTTTATAATGAGTTATATAGGACAGATTAGGTACTGCTGTCCTTGTTACGCAAGTTCAATATGCATCTTGGATATCTTTAGATGTGTTTGCATTGCTGTACTTTTTAGAAGTTTGTCCTTAAAAGAGAGACATCTTACTGTGTCTTGACACCCTGTGACAATTGTTTGAATGTGCTGCATTTACTTCCAAAACTCAAAACAGTCAATCAAAAAACTCTTCAGAGATTCAGCCATTTTTTAGTTTCCACTCCAGTTAAACGGATGTAAAATGATTCATTACCTTTAAAATGACCCTTAAATATCTTAGACTTAAAAAAAAATTAAAAACACAAACTATATACAAAAATAACAATCAGCAAGACAGAAGCTAGGATTGTTTGTGGTTTTATTCCCCTCTGTCTTTTTGCCAGCAGACTTAAACCCTCCTTGTTACACACTTCATGTCCTGTCAATTAAGCTTTGATTAGGAGGACTCGGTTAGCCTGATTAGCACTGCGTTCCTGTTTGATGCATAATAAACAAGGCTGATGAAATATTCATCAGTGTCAGTGAGGGTTTTAATGGGGCTTGACAAAATCGGGAGGAGGTGCTGCTGTGATTGGTTATGTTCTTAACGCTGACTAGCAACTGAGCAGAGAGGACAGTTGCAGGGAAAGAACGCGGTGAAGAAAGTTGGCAGGAAAAGTCGAAATTAAAAGACTGAACAATACTTTTTTTTTTTTTTTTTTTTTTTAATAAAGTCATGCCAACTCTACTGTACACTCAGAGAGCACATTGACTTAAGCAACACAATTATAAAACGCCCCTCTGTTCAATCTATTGTTTGAGTCAGATGCAGTAGTCCAGAAATGAGCACAAACAATAAAACTATGAAAAGGGTATCAGATTATTTGGATTGGGTTTAACAATAAGTGGTGTAGCAGATCCTGTGTTATCCTTGTCAGATTATTCCAGAAATGCAATCAAGAGAAGATAATAAAAAAAGAAAAAGAAAAACGAGTTTTGCAAGGTATAAGGTTAAAATCAAGTACTGGATAACCAATACTAAGTCTTCGGTTTTAAGTGCCAATCAGTATAGTTACTGTTTTTCTAAAGTCAGGCAAATGTCAGGCAACACAGTCAGAATAATTGATTAATGATGGCGTGCAGCTCTAACACACACATTTATTCTAGCAAACCACAGTGGGCACACTTGTAAATGGGCTCAGCAGTTACGGGGATACATCTTTATGCAGCAGTGTGTATATACAATCTCAAAATCTACATACTGTGTCAAAACAATTTAATGAAAAAAATGAATTTCATTATGAATGCAGTAAAAGGGAGAGTGTTTTTTGTGCGTGTGGTGAGGGGGTGGGGAGGAAAAGACTATTGATGTGCTTATATTTTATAGCTTCTTGACAATGTGTTTAAAGCTTTGATGAAATCTTCCCTATATCTGTGGCTAATTGGCAGTTAGGATAAGATAAACAGGTTTTTAGTTCCGAGTACTGCAAATGCCACATTATCTGCAGTAAACCTAAATAGCATTAAATGTACAAACCCTTGGTAAAAGATCAATGAAGAAGCATAATACAAACATTTGGCTTTTTTCCCATTAATTGTATTTTTATTTTTAGATTTTGTTCAACATAATACAACGGAGACTTCATCGGAAAGGCTCCAACATCAGGAGGTTCCTGTTGTGTAGCAATCCGAGGAAACCCTTGCTCACAAAGAATTTACACAGCCCTGGCAAAAACAATTACAAATGTGGACTGTTTCTTGAGGAGTGCTGGTCACAACGAGCACAAATCAAACAAGCAACGTCAGGGGTATGAGACCCAGCCTACACTGTAAGCAGAGCTATTAGAGCTACTACTCTGAAACCCTGGACTCAAAGAGAATCCCCAAGTTAATATACAACACCTCCATGATCTGTTCATACTGTTCTGGTTGAACAAGATGGCAATGGAACCTCTATGGCTTTCCTGTCAAATGTTTCTTACAATGCTCTGTAATACACCGTTGTCCCAAGTGTGATCGACACTCTGTTTCCACTCGGCTTATATGACAAAAAGCTGAAAATGCATTTTCCATGCAGATTAATTTAACAAGGGGATTTGAGAAAAAAAAAAAAAAAAGCTTAGCATATAAAGAGATCTCAAAAAGGGCAAATCAACCAATCTGGTTGCCAATCCACCCATGCTGAACTGGGAATGGCACATCCAATACTGACAGTGGGCTAAACAGCGCCAATGAGTGATGTTTGCAGAGAATCCAGATCATTCATCATGCCTTACTGAGTCAGGCAGAGAGGAAACCTGGAGTGATGTGTTAATCAGTGGTAATTAGCTAATTGGGTTTGTTATAAGATGACAGCTAATGATATGCAAATACCTTGAGTTCCTTAAATGCATTAGTAACGGCCATAATGCTGGACAGATGAACACAAATTTAAATAATTATGTAACTGAGTACAGTCTATAGATCTGCAGTGAATCCTCCATAAGTATGACATTCAGGAATACATTCTAACCGCATTATACGCTATGGGAATGCAAAGCCAGGGTTTTCATGGTTAAGCTAAAATGCAGTATTTAAAAAAAATGTTTTTGTAATGTAACAAACAGTTTTATCACATTCTTACATTAATCTATCGTAAATACAAGCCACTTTCCAAACAGTTATATTGCCTCTTGTGCTATAAGTCTGTCATCAGTATAGCTGGCAAACTATAAACTGTTTCTGCGACTTAAAAAATAAAAAATACATACAATTGTACCATTGTCTGTGCTTGTCTGTGCACACAGCAGTGGTATAAAGGTCAGCCTCTTTGATTTAATTAAGAGATGACTTATGATTTTTAACTGTTAATGATGCATTCTCACCCTACAAAAGCTGCAGTTTCAGCAAACGTTCTGTATGTCATTAGTGCGTGAAGGACCCCATTTCTCGTACGAGCTCAAATCTGCCAACGAAACTAAAACCGTCTGCTGCCATCCTCTGATGCAAAGATCTTTTCTGAGCCAGGCAGGCAGCACATTGTAATTGCTTGTCTTCAGTCTGAAAGCTTTAACATGCCGTGCCTATACCGCAAACTCAGTGCTTTTTGGTTTCATTTAGATCCCAAGATGAGGAGATGATGTCACTGTGGAATTCTGCTGCCGCTGGTGATCAGTAAGGAAACAGAAGGCACCGCTTCAACCTGCATTGAAAAACCCGGGGCAGGTTGTATGCAGTTCTCATTTAACTCAAGTTGCAGCAGCAGTCCGCTGGGTTTCCCAATCCTCTGTTGGATCAGGCTGCGGCTCACAGAACACTTTCCTCCGCCCTTCAAACAGCTGCAGCTTCCTCTGCCCTTCATCCAGCTGTCCCCATCTTACAGTAATGATCCTACATCCCCCACCTACCTCCAGCCCACTTCCTGAATATACCCAGACCATGGTAATTGGCTAACCAGCTGTCACTCCAAGTGTTTACCCTACATGACAACTCCCATCGTCTATAATCAAATATCCGGGATACCTTTCGAATCATGTTTCCATATCAAAGTGCTGCAAAGTGTGTAAAGTAACGGGGTACATAGGCAAATTCAGGCACCAATTCATTTTCATCCTGAATTAATTTGTATTACATTTTACAAATAAGTGTACATGTATTTAAAGCATTTAATTAAAACATCATTTTACTATAACAGGTTGTCTAATAATTGTGAATGTCTTCATAGGGAATTCACCCTTTTCACTTTTTTCCATTATGGGTATGAAATGTCTGTGACAGTAGTTTAAGAGTAGCAGTAGTTTGCTTCAATGTTCTTTCTCCCCTCTTTCCCTGAGTTTGGCCAAGAGACATGAGCAGGCTTTCTTAATTGTAATGCTGCGTTGGTGGATTTTCCAGTACCTTTGATCGCAGGTTTTTTTTTCTTTTTTTTTCATCTAATGTAATGAAACAAATCTGTGCTGCCAATCTCAAAAGATTGCACCCCAGCGAGTCGTTTCAAGTTTTCTTAATTATGCATTCTCTCTCCGCGTCTCTCTCCATCTTTCTCCACTGGTCTTCATGCTCTGCATCTCGAGTCTTCAGTTTCTTCCAGACACACCGAGATCATATCTTGAAATTTTATAGACACAGCTTATGAAGCAAATTGGGATTTGTCTTCAGAGTCGGAATGCAAGCACATAGCTCATAGCAGAGATGCTACAGAATTACTGGGACTGCTAAGTGTCTCAGAGAAAAGCAAATAGATTAAAATCTTAACTGCAGCAAAGGAAAAATTACAACACTTACAGGCCATCATGAAACCACACTAAAACTATAATGCACCCTTCCCTCTGGATAATACATATTTTATTTCATATATTTGAATAAAACATTGAGGAAACCATGTCCCAGTGGTGAAAGAGAAATGTATTATGAAAGAAAAAGAACTTGATCTTCTGCTCTAACTCATTTATATATAACCAACCTTTTTTCTGTATCTGTATAATAGAATGGAATGGTTTCTTTGGTCTGTAGAGAATCCACGTTATGTTCTTTATGATGAAAATTGCATGATACTGTGTGTTAATATTTGAAAATCCAAACTGATTCCTTTGCACAGTCTCATTTAATGGTATCACAAGTTAAAGAGAGACTGGGTGTATTAGGCTGTACACTATATGACACAGTCAGGGTCTTCTGCCCTGTTGTAAGAGGACAGCTGTTGTTGTTGTATCACAATGAATAAAGTAGAAAAAGCTGCTAAAAACATATCCTCCTATTACCATCATCTTATCACAAGACTTAAACCCACACTTATTGAACCTGTCCAGAGTTTGTTTAACCTAGATTACACTGGAGCCAGCAAGAGATTCCCATTCCCAAAATGGGATAAATGCCTCCCACTGAACAAGGCTGCGACAGTGGTTTCTAATCCCGCTTTTCAGAAATCTCTTTATCTCTTGCAAGCAGTCAAACACAACGGGAAAAAAAGATTTTGGTCAATGTGATCTGTTACAGGCTGCCAGATTAACAATTACAGTAACTGGTATATACAGTAAAGTAACAACCTATCTACTTTATCCTCCCCAGAAAGCATTTTGAAGATGCTTACTTAGGAGAAATCATGTTTGCATTTCCTGCATACTTCAGAATCTGTGTGAATAGATGCATTCAAGAAACAAGACACATTCAATGTTGGGAGGTTTGAAAACTTTGGTAACCACTGCCTGCCACCTCACGCACTGGATCAAAGCAATGGTGAAAACCATTCCAAACAAACTGCAATAGGGTCTACTGATGTCCTCCAATAATAGCAACAATCTACAAGATATCTTCCCATGGTGGATTATACACTTTGTACCATATTCATTGTTTGGCCGATAAACAGTGTGATTTCATTTCCAGTACCATACACAAAACAAACAAATCAAATAAGCATACAAACAAAATGTAAACATACATTAACATACACACCCATTATTATATGTGAGCATGAAAATTCATCCCAGAGACCATTTGCTCCCACTATACATTCCTTCCACATGGACAAATAAGCGTGTACATAGAGATTAACCATAATGTTGTAACAATATGATGTGGCATGTTAAGATATGTACCCGTTGAAGAAGTGGTCCTGGTTTAAATCTTGTGCAGATCATGTGCAATGAGCTGGTTGGATTACATCAAGATACGAGTCTCCAAAGAGCAAATAACCATGGTTCCTGAAATCTTATATATTCCCACCTGTTGCTTCAACTCTTGAATTACCTGAAATCGTTCTTTTCATTGTCCACATCCTGAAGAGTTGTTCAATTTCGAAGTGTAATACCATGACTTTGATTTAAACACAGGAAAAGTCCTTGAGGCTGGTGTCTGTCTGCCGTTAGTACAGAGAGAAGACTTTCCCCAGTCTGGATGCAAGTGCCTATAGCTGTTGTTTCTCCTGCCGATTCTAGATCTCAGACATACAGCATTGTCCAGGACATGCCCTCTGTATGAATGTATGCAGAGTATTTAAGAGGGATTGCATTAGACTTCAAAGTTTAATAAGATGCTCAATTCCTGACAATTTAATGAAGAATTAAAGGGCTGTGACTTAAACAGGTGTTGCCTGACTTTTGTATATAAAAGGTGGGCTGGGAAGAAATAATAATCTATCCTGAGCACAGGATTCACAATCTCTGTAATTTTATCTACCATTAAATAAACATTAGGATTCCAAATAGTGTGCCCTTCAAGCTGACATTCAAATCTAAAGACACAAATATTTCTTGATATTTTAAAGCAAGCGAATAAATAGGGAATAGAGTCTACACAGCAGACAAGACCCCCAAAAAAGTAAAAATTGTACTTGCCAAACTATATTGAGCTTGAAGCGGATCAAAAATCCTATTCTTTTGACCGTCTGCGACCTTGCATGTCCAAAGGGAAGGATAATGAAAGAGTGTAGACTATAGATCCACATTTTGAATGATAGAGATGCCAAGCGAGAATGTCCAAAGCAGCAGAAAAATTATGGCGCTGAAAGGATGTGGACAGTTTTACAGTGTAGCAAGATATCTGGAATAGCTCCTTTGAGGCAAACTGTGATACATTTTATAACAGAACAAGTACTAAAGAATTTCTGCTATAAATAACAGCAAACAGTGAGTGTGGCTTGGAGCCTGCTTGTCATAGCTACATATGCTGACTAAATCCCCATGTGCACGCTCTGCATACTTTCATTTGAAAAATATATTTGTTGTCTGGAATAGCATCACTGCTCATATCCCAGTCTCATCAAGATCAGGGCTTTAAATTCTGCTTACATGCTTTGCTCTTCCCTTACTGCCAATATACAACCACAAACTGACTATTGTCTTTGCTGTAATATGCACAAGATTTTTTTATTTTTCACCTCTCTGGCACACGTCAATATCACATTGAAATGAAATTTTATGTTCTGTTGCAAAACCATGTCATTTTCCAAATGACTCGACAGTACTCTGCAACCCTAAAAAAAAGTACTTGTTTTGTTACATTTTTTTGTGGAGAAATACTGAATGTGATAGAAGAACGTGCTTAAATAATGTGTAAGTATGCTGCTCAGCTTTAGTAACCCTGTTTTTGAGCATGGTGAAGCTATCCCAATGTATTATACATAACTGCAACTTTATACCGTTAAAAAATTAACGATGCCATAAAAATTGTTCCATCTTCTGGGGATTATCATAAAAGTGTGTGATATGTCTTTATATTAAGAGACTTCTATGGTGTTAAAAGCACAACGTGAAAGTTAAATAAGGAGAAAACATGCACCTCAACAAAACAACACAATCATACCACCATATTAATGTAACGTGTCTTAATTTGAATATAAGTGCTTAGAATAGAGTGGATTTTGGGCACATCTGATCAATAGAGGGAATGGTGCATAGCCTACATCTTTGCAAGAAAAATGCACAAAATGGAAATGCAGGGAAACACCAGTGAAATGGGGAAAATAAACTCTAATCACGCAACAAAAAATATATATATATATATTGTGGGCCTCAAAACAAATAAAAAGTAATAGGCTATTTAATGAAAATTATATAAATTGACAGTTACTTTGTGTAACTGAGTAAGGCTAACTCCCAAATACAATTTGATTTGTGCAGGGGAGTTCAATAATCTCACTGTTTTGCCCTTATTAGGCATAACTTTTAAAAGTAATGCAAGCCATGAAATGCCCATGTGCAGCATGGACTATAATTCTTCAGGTTAGGCAAGCAATTACATAGAGATCATGCTCTGCAATTCTCATTCTTCTTCTATAATTAACTAGCTTCTGATCCATGCAAATTAACATTCATTGCAGCAGAGGAATTACCATACTGAATTAGAGATTCTTTCATGATGGAAAATGTAGGAATCAATCATTTTAAAGGAACCTCGATCAGCAATATCTAGAAAAGACAGTCTGCTTGTTTCAACACGATAATTTATGAAGGTTTCAAATGGACGTTTTCGCAACAGATCCTTTCGAATTACAAAAGTCCTCACTCAAGCTCAAGCATGTAATCAATGGAATTAAAACGCTTAGTCCAACATGCAAAGCTGTATTTCTTTACTTTACAATGCTGCTAGTTTGCGTGTAAATAATCACACAGATTCAAGTTACTGATCACTTTGGTTTCTGCATTGTCTGCAAAATTGCTTCAAAATAAATGAGGAAAGCCATACTAGGATGTAATATGATAAGATCAAGATTGTCTTTATGGAACCAGACAGAAGCCGACTACATAAACAACAAATGGCTACAAAACAAAGTTAATCTTTGTCATTCCAATTTCTATAATTTAGTTTCAAAACAAAAACCTGGTGGCACTTGAAAAACTGGGAGGAAGTAAAGGGTCAGATCATTTATAAAACAAAAAGCTTTTGTTTGTGGCAATTCCAGAGTGCTGGTGGGGGGGGGTTGGGGGGTGCAGAGTCTTGGTAAAAAACTACAACCTGGAAGGAACAAGCCAAAAAAAAAAATGCATATTGTTCAACGGTCTAATAACGGATGCTATGTTCTTCTCTGGGGGAAAATAATACATATATTTGATTCTGCAGAAACTGGCAAAATAGAAATCAAGGCTTCAGCTTACAGGAAACTAATGAAGTCCACCACGCCCCTCTCTGGCATTAATATTTTAATGAATCTGCAGCCTGCAGTTCCACCCACATGCTCCTGTACTTTAAGAAACAAATTTAATCACAAGAATAATGAGTGATTCCCCACCTGCACACCCCATGAAGAAGAAAGGAAAGCAAGTCATTTAACCTTCATGAAGTTACCAAAGTTAGTTTGGATGCAGGAGTTTGAATGTTTCAATTACCTGACAATGTATTTGTTAGTACTAAGCCAGTGTCTTCCAACTGAGCTCATAATAAAACTATTAATTAAACTAATAATCTGTTTAATTAGCCGTTGCTAGCTTTTTGAAAAACTGGAGAGTCTGCGTGATCTATACAACATTAAACATATTAAACATCTAGTGTTATTTAATGGATTAAAACCATTAAGGAAGATTTAATTATCTCATTAATTAGATCAATTAAGTTATAAATCAGAATTGGAAAAAAAACAAAAAACACGGAAAGACCAGGTTTGAGAAGCACTATAAGGCTTTCCAAATTCTTCTGAAAAATGTAACTGAAATGAATTCAGAAAGCAAATTTTTTTCATGTCAAATTAATACAGAAGCTGAAAAATAAAATATTTAAAAGCTACAACACAATGTCACCAGATCCTTGCGATTGTACATGCATCGAAGTGCCTAGTAGAAGCAATTTGTATGCAATCGAGGTGAGGAGGGGCTGCCCCTGTAGCTCCCGGAAACAAAGGCACATGCATTGATCCTTCATGATATAGCCCCCCATTGTAGTCTATGGAACAACTACTGCAAATCCACACTAGAGGCATAAACACGCTGCTTTATCCTATTCTTTCCCAGCCCCCCAGAAGCTGGCATTCACTTGCTTCAGCCTTACATCTCGCAGCTCACAGTTGCCGCACATGGCTTGCTTTAGCCCACCTGCTCTGCATCTCCAGAAGCCGATATGCCCTTGTTTAAAGCTTACATCTCGCAGCTTCCATGTGCGTGCCTTTTATTTGATCCCTTGGAGAGGCAAATTGACAGGCTACATTTTAAACGTGATGTCTTGAAGGGGCCTTTATTTATACATTTGTGTATTTATGTATGTATGTATGTATATGTAGTGTATTTAAGACAATGTAACAGAATGAGGGCAGGTTCATGCGTTCTGTATGGAAACTAGGTGCCGCCTCCAGAAGCCGCAATACAGCTGCTTCAGCCTTACATCTCACAGCTTCCAGGTACCGCACAAGCCACGCTTTAGCCCATTGGCTCCATGCCCACAGAAGCTGCTATTCACTTGCTTTAGCCTTAGTCTCTCAGTTCAGTGTGTAACAGCACTGCATTTGTCGCTTTTCATTTGATCCCATGGAGAGGCAAATGGATAGGCTACATTTTAAATGTGTGATGTCTTGAAGGAGCCTTTATGCACACATGGACGACGCAACTTGTTGCCTGACACGTCAATCAGGGCAGAATATTCGACTTGCATAATTACAGTATTATTGATATACTCTTGAAAGACACAATAGGGCATCAATGGTAGATGGATGGAAAACAGGGATGTGCAGAGAGGAGGGCAGGGGCCATTACTCGCCCGACAATTTATCCAAAGACCCGCACTATAGTCTAGCCCCCCCCTCGTTCAAGTCTCTGCATGGCCCTGTTATTGCGTGGTCTTAGTTATAAAAATAAATATATACACTTATAGGCTACATAAAGGCACATTCAAAACACAACACGTTTAAAATGTAGCCTATCCATTTTCCCCTCGATAGGATCATATAAAATGCGAGAAATGCGGGCTGTAAGAGACTAAACTGAGACCGGTAAGGCTAAAGCAATATGGGCTTCTGAAGGCAACAAGCCAATGGGTTAAATCATGCCGTGTGTGGCCCCCACAAGTGGGTTTTGTATTTTATTGTATTGATTTATACATATTTAATCTAATGGCTTTGTAAGAAAACACAATACAACTACTACTAAGAATAATACTTATGTCTCAAAAGTCAGTCTTTCTACTATTGAAAAACATGATTGAACAATGTCTCAGTTCTGGACCTTAATTTACCATTGTGAAAGGGGATGTCTATTTGTGTAAACTGCTGATTTCACCCTTTTAACGCTGTTGCTGAAGTGATAAATGCAAATTAATTTTCTGACAGTCGCTACAATATCAGGTAATTAGTTGAGAGAGATCCTATTAAATGTGGGTCAATAACAAATACTCAGGTGACCACTGAAACCTTTGGCCTAGCCTAATAGGTTTGAAAGTATTGAGTATACTATAATTGTAAGATTTGTCTGCATCTGCCAACATTGAGGAGACAAATAGAAAGAACCTCACAAAAACATTTAATATGTAAATGTTAAAAAGCTGTTTAGATGGGAAAAGAGGGGTAAAAGCATTTTTGTTTATTTCCTACTAAAAGATGTATGGGTCTACATGGAAAAGTCATGACAGCATTACAGTAAAAACATAAGGCTATAATAAAGATTATTTGACTTTGCCCTGGATTGTCCAGGAGTCTCTAGGAATTATTTTCAATCACAATCATCCTTATACTAACTTGAAGCCTAAACCTAATTCTTTATCAACCCTTACTAATCCAAATCAAATAGTTTGATATTAACTCTTACCCACAGTACACCAGATGGTACACACAATGTGAAAATGTCTCTCTCTTTAGCATTGTATGGCAGCATAACAGTCCAGAACAAAGATCTGGAACATTATTTCATTTACAGTGTAACACAAATCAAAGCCCCTATAAAAGAGTTTCAGAAGTTGGTCTGTCCTTAATAAACTAAAACGTGCCAGACTGCAGCGTACAAATGTTGGCCCCTCTACCACAAAGTATCCCAAATAAATGAATACTACTTTCAGAGAACTTTGCTATGTTAATGTATTTTTCAAAACTCATCTGAAACAGCAGAGAAAAAAAAGCTCTTCTGGGGTAAAATGAAAGTTCCCTTCAGAAATCCCACTTCTGAACTGGACTGTGAGAGGTTTGCTATAAGGGGAGATGCCCTAGTGCTCTAGAGATGGTCCTCACCGAAGCTAGCTTCCTTCACTGGTGCAGTGGATCTGAAATTTCGCTTCCTTCAAATCCAGATTGGCTATTATCTAAATTATAGCTCAGGCCTTAATGCTGTCCTATTATTTCACATCCAATAAAGCTTTTAAATGAATTCCTTTTGTCTCCATGGCTTTTTGGATATTAGAAGTAATTAAAGCTGGTAATAAAACTCTTGAGTAGCTCTGCAGTGTAATTATAGCATGTCATAAAATGGTGCAAGACATGGATGGATTTTATATAGGGTAAAAAGAGCAAAAGAGGGACGAGTCGGACTGTGCAGGACTTTCAAAACTGATATGTCAGATCAGTTTTGAAAATAGAACAGAACACACTCTGAATTTAATTTGAAATATCAGTTACCTAGTAAATTATTAAATAATTATTAAATAATTAAACAAATCATCATCAGATTCAAAATCCTACCCCACATGGGAATACACACTGCTCTGCAGACATCTACTTTCTGATATCAGTCGAAATAACAAGGCTGTCTCTTCTTTGTTACCTTTCAGGGACCGCTGTGTTAGCACAGACCAGTAAAATGTCATTAAAGACATGTTAAACAAAAGGAGCCTCTTAATTCTCTTTGGCACATAAAACCCAATGACAACATGACATCTAATTACTGCTTGGCTACCAAATAAGCACTTTAAAGGTTCCTCACTTGGGAATAGCTATGCTTTCAGGAGGAAAGGCAAGGTTTCTCCCGATATGAAACAAGACCCAATTACATTCAGAGTGCTGATTAATCAAGATCTGATAAGGCGGGTTGGTTCCTCAGAGAAGCGAATTGAACACATCTCCTTGAATTTGCTGAACGGTTAAATATATTTTAGGAATGCAGTTGTGAGTAGGACAGCTTAATAAAAGGCGTACTTGTTTTAATGTGCTTCAGGGACCAAGCTGAAAAGCTAGCTTGAAATTGCTCCTGTTCAGTTCTATGAACCCCCATGTGACCTGAAATCAGGTTATAATGATAACCTGAGAGTTGAAGTTTACATTTTTCATGTGCGAGGAAACAAAGGGCTGGGTAAAAATAGCTTCCAAGCAAGTGCACTTCTGCATTCTTGTGGCATTGTTATTGTTTGTTTCATGAGAGGTTGAAAGGAATTAACCGGTAATACATTTTTCAATGCTGTCATCTTTTAATACAACAACAGAAGTCAAGACAGAGGTACAAGGAAACATGGAGCCAGGTTCTACATGGGTCAACACATTAAGAAAATACTGTTGGAAATAATGGCTACTTTTAACTCTGAATCAGCATATTTTTGTAGTTATTTTTTAAAGATTATTCATTGCGATACCCACCCCCACCTATATAATGTCATTATATGACTGAAATAGGTACAGTGTGTTACTTTGAGCTGTATCACAGATAGCACTATTGATTGGCTTGGCATTGCTGCAGTCTTGTGAAATACAGTGAACAGCGTCTTCTCTGAAAAGATGAACACATTTGTTCACCATTACGGTATTAAGGGATATTTATTTGTTGGCAAATTACAAATTATCGCCTTTGCGTATACAAGTACCATGTGATGTAATATAGTAGTAAATTCTCCATTTGTGAAAGCATCGATCTAGTACAATTTCCTTTAAACACCATTCCATTCCACCAATCTGTGCAAAACACTTCCATCTCTTTCTCACCAACTTGACTTTGGATGCCTATACATTTCTGTGAAACTCCACTTTTGGACATTTCTATCTGACGCAAAACACATACAGTCAAGTACCAAAAGAAACCTTACATAGTTTTAACAATATTCAATGTGGTTTAATTAATAAAAAGAGACACCTTACTCACAAAAGAAGAAAGCAATTATAAAGCCAAGGAGGACAGTTCAATGATGTGTTAACATTCCTAATACTCAAGACACTGTGTAAAAGACGGATATTGGTAATCTTCATTGAAACAGATTGCTCTGAAAGTGGGAAGTCATTTCTAGAAAGCACACAATTATTTTAATTTTATAATGCTTATTGAATGTGCTTTGACTTCTGTGCCAGGAACTTCTTTGAGTCTGACCTTCATTTTCTTTCTCCCCTTCTTTTTTGAAACTCTGTTGAAACTCAATTAACTTTAGAAAAATAAGCTAAATGATTAATTGTAACATTCCACATACCATGACTTATTTTTTATGAGCCCACTGTTAACTGATCCTGATGAGAGATAAGGTGGTTTGATCAGTAAGAATGATACACTTTTCAATTGGTCAGATTCAGCAAGCTTAATAAGCAACATATTACATTAAAAACATAATCAGGGGTCAACTGAAGACCCTAGGCAAGAAAACAAAATACAAAAACCTTTGCCTCATTTGTATCCCTCCATAGAATGTAAATTAAAAACAGAGGTACTCCTGTGAGTCTTTCTATGAGAGCAACATTGTGAAAGTCACAGAGATTACTTTAGATGAGTTTGTATGACAGTATTGGTGATGCTCTCTTTAAATGTCACTTGTCTGAAGGAAGGGCAGGTTTGTTACTTTGTCTTGTAAACCAAGAAACTGCATATCTGTTGGCACTCAGGTTGGCTACACCTGATCTAAACAGAGTGTTTAAGATTAGATTCAGTCTGAGTGATTGTCATTCAGATCAACTACAACCATGATGCATGGTATTGTAGGTCATTTCTGCCTACCTTTCAGCAAAGCAGTAGACCAAAAAATGAGTTGCTTAAAAGGCACAGTGTTCAGACATTTTGGAAGACATTTACACAGCATTTTTTTTCCATCATGCTTAGACTGCGGCACAGAAAGGGCAAAAAAATGCCAACGTTACAAAATGAGAACGATATCTTTCAAATACCAATAACCCTAACCAAAAAACATGACATTGTAATTCTGACGAAGTAATAACTCCTAAAGTGTCTCTGACCATATAAACAGGTAGAGAAACAATAGGGGTGAAGGTGGGTAAAACTAAGGTGAAGGAAATATTAAACAGAAGGTGAGTAGCTGACAAGCCACCTTTAGGTTACTTCATGTTTTAATAGAACTGGAAGGGACTAAGCAAAAGGTTACAAATTAACAAGTCCAATGTGACATTCTCTTATCCTGTAGCCCCTGATGCTGTACAACCGTACCCCAGTGATTTTTCAGGGAAATTATAATGTCATTCACTTAGCTCTGCCCTTGACCAAGATGACTTTCAGAGCACAGAGCAATGAAACGTGGAATGTGGAGGTATGCAAGTTAAACAAGGGCTTTACAAAGCACATTAACATCATTTAATGATCTAACCAGGAACCATTTGAATTGTACTTTCCTGTGGATGTGTGTGTGTATTAGTGTTTCCAGCCTGGGGACCTGGGGCGCCAGTTCTACTTCCTACAAGAAGTAAACGTCCAATCAGCCAAATGCAAAAAATTGCAAACAAGGTATTGCAAACAGCTGGGGGCTCTACAAGGTCGCTTCAGTTTAAACAAATGATCAATACATAATGACTATGTGAATTAATAAATAATAATAATAATAATGCAGTATAACTGAGTTTGTGTTTAATTTCAGCTCCACATAAATTACAGACACAAAAATGGCATTTATTATTTTACTTATTTAGTATTACCTTGTTGATATGGCCAGGGGTTCTAGTTTAATGAATGCAATAAGTGGAAAAAACTAAGATTTCAGGAGTTCAGTCAACTAATACATTTGATGTGTCCAACAGTGTGTGACAGGCTGAGGTGCGCTGAAAGCATTGTATAATCGCATTTGAGAGAGAGAGAGAGAGAAGCACCATCGGAAAAGTTTAGAGTGAGCTTAGTGTTTTTTAGTAAATTATTTTTTTTCCATATTGCTTTTTTTTTCCTATTCATATGCCTATGAAATAATTTGTCATCAAGCCCGTGTGCCCTGGGGTCCCCGGGTTTATAAATGTTAAACTCCAAAAACCCGGGCCTGGAATTTTCTCCCGGTTTTGGAAATGCTAGTATGTATCTATATATATATATATATATATATATATATATACACTCACCTAAAGGATTATTAGGAACACCATACTAATACTGTGTTTGACCCCCTTTCGCCTTCAGAACTGCCTTAATTCTACGTGGCATTGATTCAACAAGGTGCTGAAAGCATTCTTTAGAAATGTTGGCCCATATTGATAGGATAGCATCTTGCAGTTGATGGAGATTTGTGGGATGCACATCCAGGGCACGAACCTCCCGTTCCACCACATCCCAAAGATGCTCTATTGGGTTGAGATCTGGTGACTGTGGGGGCCAGTTTAGTACAGTGAACTCATTGTCATGTTCAAGAAACCAATTTGAAATGATTCGACCTTTGTGACATGGTGCATTATCCTGCTGGAAGTAGCCATCAGAGGATGGGTACATGGTGGTCATAAAGGGATGGACATGGTCAGAAACAATGCTCAGGTAGGCCGTGGCATTTAAACGATGCCCAATTGGCACTAAGGGGCCTAAAGTGTGCCAAGAAAACATCCCCCACACCATTACACCACCACCACCAGCCTGCACAGTGGTAACAAGGCATGATGGATCCATGTTCTCATTCTGTTTACGCCAAATTCAGACTCTACCATCTGAATGTCTCAACAGAAATCGAGACTCATCAGACCAGGCAACATTTTTCCAGTCTTCAACTGTCCAATTTTGGTGAGCTTGTGCAAATTGTAGCCTCTTTTTCCTATTTGTAGTGGAGATGAGTGGTACCCGGTGGGGTCTTCTGCTGTTGTAGCCCATCCGCCTCAAGGTTGTACGTGTTGTGGCTTCACAAATGCTTTGCTGCATACCTCGGTTGTAACGAGTGGTTATTTCAGTCAAAGTTGCTCTTCTATCAGCTTGAATCAGTCGGCCCATTCTCCTCTGACCTCTAGCATCAACAAGGCATTTTCGCCCACAGGACTGCCGCATACTGGATGTTTTTCCCTTTTCACACCATTCTTTGTAAACCCTAGAAATGGTTGTGTGTGAAAATCCCAGTAACTGAGCAGATTGTGAAATACTCAGACTCGGCCCGTCTGGCACCAACAACCATGCCACGCTCAAAATTGCTTAAATCACCTTTCTTTCCCATTCAGACATTCAGTTTGGAGTTCAGGAGATTGTCTTGACCAGGACCACACCCCTAAATGCATTGAAGCAACTGCCATGTGATTGGTTGGTTAGATAATTGCATTAATGAGAAATTGAACAGGTGTTCCTAATAATCTTTTAGGTGAGTGTATATATACTGCAAGTGTTCAAAGCAGCAAAACAAATATTTCACAATGTTGGAGCCCTTTGTTTTAGTTTTTTTTATAAAATTTTATCTGCAGTTTTGAGATTATGTGCTATCTGGATTGAAAAGAAACCGACACCGCTGATCAGTTAATGGAGAGAAGTCTATGTATACTATTTACTTAACTTAACCATCTTGTTAAAAAAATTATTAAACACAATCCACATGTATTGTTTTGTGTGGTATCAAACAGGTGGGACACAGAGTCTAACAAATCTTCTGGAGATTGTTGAAAAAATATAATTATAAATAATATTTCACTGTTAATATACTTTGCCTAGTTATAGTTATAACTAGTTATAACTTTAAAGCCAATTGAAACAAATAAACAAAGAAGTAAAAGGTTCCAGAAAAAAAGGAAAACTCAGAAAAGAAACTAAAAAATTCTTACCTTTTGATATACAGTAAATACTATGGTCAACGGTTTTCAATTCCCCTCCAAAATATGCCTATGCTGTGCTTCAACTATTACATAATAGCTGTTTTTTTGGATTCCTCATTTTGCAATGCAAATGGTTTTAGAAAATCTGCTCATGGCAAAACACGAAGAAAAAGGCTATTTAGCAAAAGTCAATTATAGCTCATGAACTTTATATAAGTCAAATACATATGAAAGGTTCAAAGTAAATAATTTAATCAGGAAAAAGATCACATGATTCAGATTTATCAATCGTGTTCTTGTGGGAACAAAGCAGTCTTCTAATTAGTTAGTGGCACCAATGCATTTCTTAAAGGATGTAAAACATGGAAGAAGGAATGAAATGTGTTAGTTGTTAGTCCTTCCTGAGTTGAGACTATATTTTCTTTATAAGCATGTTTAATTAGAAATTGGTTTTCATTACCAATGGTGGAATTATTATTCCTGGTTAATTGAATAGTTGTCAGCATGGTGTTCTGTGAGGATGAGTGACAAATGCTTTTGTGTTTTGAGCCTTTAACTTATCACATATTAAACTGACTTTTAAGTGATAAAGGGATTATGAAAACCCATACAAAAGTGGTGGAGAACCCTGGTCCAACAGATACACACATTTTTATTTTTCCAGCTCTCAATTACTTAATTGAACCATTTATTAGCTTGATTGAAGCAATTAAGTGTTCCACATTGTAAGCAGATATGGATGTAAAGAAAAGCACAAAACCTGTTGGACTGAGGCAATCTAGGACCAGGGTTTGCCACAAAAGTAATAAAGACATGCAGAATCTTTGCCTTCGAATTTAAATTACAATTTCACTGGATAATCCTAGTTCATGATGAACTGAGCAGCCCACACAGTGATTGGAGTGGGTGGCACCGAAACTGAAATTACCTGTTAATGCTACCTTAAAACCTTGAGCATTAACTACAGTCTGGGATGAGTTTGCCATTAATCATGCCAGCCAACACAGAATTCCTCACATCCACCTTGTCAATGAAACCCAAAGGGAGGTTTCAGTGGAGAGATGATGAAGGCCCCCATGGCTCAGCTCTCTTTATCATACGAGTGCCTAGTCACGCAAGAAAGATCGACCCGAGCCTCCATTGAGAAAGTGAGAAACTGATGCATACAGATTGTTCTCAGTGGCTTTCATCTTGGTCTATCCCATCGCTTCTGTTCTCCCCCCATGGTCTTCAATTTTAACTCCCCCCTGAAACATACTGTGAATGCATGCATACCTGGAAAAGACTGGTTTCCTGCTGTCATTTCAAAGCCACAAACAGCAGTGCTTGTGTCTGCAGTCGAGCTAATCACACACACCCAGACAGAGCATCGAGGAAAATTATAAATGCAAGTTCTCACTGCTTGTTAGATGGAGGTATAGTGACTTGCTATGCTTGCCCATGCAAATATACAGCCTTTTATTGCTACACATTATTTTACAAATTCTCCAACTCATAGCAGAAATGACAAACTCAATTTAAGGTCCACGTGCACTTAGCTTTCCGAGTGCAGAATAATTGTTGTTCTCAGATCTATTATCCAATCATTGCAAGGAAATTGATGCGTTTACCATGCAAATGCAGTGAAATTCTTTTGATGTCTCCTATAAATGCATCACCCTGCTCTTATAAATGATACAATTAGTAACTCGCAATAAATAGCCCATACAATAATTAAGATCACAGCATAATAATAGAGTTTGATGTGAATTGATTTGCCTGGCTTTGCTAATACTGTCCAAAAATGCTAAACCAAAATGGATTGCCCCAGGCCACAACAAAGGCTTGCAATATCAGTAAATAACAGGAACGAACAGACAAGACCGCCCCCTGCATTAACTGTATGGTCGTATATACATGCCTTTCCTAAGCCTGCCTGTAGTTAATTAGGCAATCAGGACCAGAGCTAAAAAAAAAAAAAAAAAAATCCACTGAACAATTTGTTATCATGTATTGTTTATTTTTTTGTATTGTCCACCAATTCACAACTTCACAATAATCCACTCGAGTTCATGATTGAATCTCCTACGGTTATAATAAGCTTAATGAAAGGTCAAACAGTTTGATGTATGTGTGTATTTATTGTTTTCCTTACCTGAGGGAGCCCGGTAATTTCCCATTTACGCTGAATTAAGCAAAATATAATTAGCTTTATAAAGTTTGATGAATTACTTTACTGAAAAAGTAAATCTGTACAATAAAATAATCTACATATAAATATAAACACAAAGGATTTTCCAGATGAACTTAGATACAGTGCGAATTATTGTCTTTTCTTGGTAGAAGGAAATGGAAAAACACATCAAGACCATAACAGATAGTTTTTTTGGTCTAATACAACATTGTTATGCAATAATTTCAACAATTTCAATTAATTTCATACTCTTTTTTTCTTCTAATTTTGGAGTGGAATATTTTGGAACATTTTTTGTGTTTCCTCCCCCTACGTTTTTAGAATCACCAAAATTAATGATCTAATTAATACTCTTAATGCAAGAACTAATTAACTTAATTTCTCTCCTTTCGGTTTTAAAGGGCCTATGCAGTTTCACTCCAGTTCTAAAGCATGAGATTTATAAAGAAACCCATTAAAGAGAAAGATTGGGTGTTTTCGAAATATATATCCTTATATCCTTATTCTTATCATTATGGTTTCCTTCAACTGTTTAAGCAACATAGCAGTTATCGGTCTTCTCAATGTTCGCATTGACACGTGCTTGATCAAGAAAGACACCCACAAGAGTATGCCAATATCTAGGGGTCTCTATACAGTGAGGGAAAAAAGTATTTGATCCCCTGCTGATTTTGTACGTTTGCCCAATGACAAAGAAATGATCAGTCTATAATTTTAATGGTAGGTGTATTTTAACAGTGAGAGACAGAATAACAACAAAAAAATCCAGAAAAACGCATTTCAAAAAAGTTATGAATTGATTTGCATGTTAATGAGGGAAATAAGTATTTGACCCCTTCGACTTAGTACTTGGTGGCAAAACCCTTGTTGGCAATCACAGAGGTCAGACGTTTTTTGTAGTTGGCCACCAGGTTTGCACACATCTCAGGAGGGATTTTGTCCCACTCCTCTTTGCAGATCCTCTCCAAGTCATTAAGGTTTCGAGGCTGACGTTTGGCAACTCGAACCTTCAGCTCCCTCCACAGATTTTCTATGGGATTAAGGTCTGGAGACTGGCTAGGCCACTCCAGGACCTTAATGTGCTACTTCTTGAGCCACTCCTTTGTTGCCTTGGCTGTGTGTTTTGGGTCACTGTCATGCTGGAATACCCATCCATGACCCATTTTCAATGCCCTGGCTGAGGGAAGGAGGTTCTCACCCAAGATTTGACGGTACATGGCCCCGTCCATCGTCCCTTTGATGCGGTGCAGTTGTCCTGTCCCCTTAGCAGAAAAACACCCCCAAAGCATAATGTTTCCACCTCCATGTTTGACGGTGGGGATGGTTTCTTGGGGTCATAGGCAGCATTCCTCCTCCAAACACGGCAAGTTGAGTTGATGCAAAAGAGCTCGATTTTGGTCTCATCTGACCACAACACTTTCACCCAGTTCTCCTCTGAATCATTCAGATGTTCATTGGCAAACTTCAGACAGGCCTGTACATGTGCTTTCTTGAGCAGGGGGACCTTGCGGGCGCTGCAGGATTTCAGTCCTTCACGGCGTAGTGTGTTACCAATTGTTTTCTTGGTGACTATGGTCGCAGCTGCTTTGAGATCATTAACAAGATCCTCCCGTGTAGTTCTGGGCTGATTCCTCACCGTTCTCATGATCATTGAAACTCCACGAGGTGAGATCTTGCATGGAGCCCCAGACCGAGGGAGACTGACAGTAATTTTGTGTTTCATCCATTTGTGAATAATCGCACCAACTGTTGTCACCTTGTAGCCCATTCCAGCCTTGTGTAGGTCTACAATCTTGTCCCTGACATCCTTGGACAGCTCTTTGGTCTTGGCCATGGTGGAGAGTTTGGAATCTGATTGATTGATTGCTTCTGTGGACAGGTGTCTTTTATACAGGTAACGAGCTGAGATTAGGACCTCTCCCTTTAAGAGAGTGCTCCTAATCTCAGCTCGTTACCTGTATAAAAGACACCTGGGAGCCAGAAATCTTGCTGATTGATAGGGGATCAAATACTTATTTCCCTCATTAACATGCAAATCAATTCATAACTTTTTTGAAATGCGTTTTTCTGGATTTTTTTGTTGTTATTCTGTCTCTCACTGTAAAAATACACCAACCATTAAAATTACAGACTGATCATTTCTTTGTCAGTGGGCAAATGTACAAAATCAGCAGGGGATCAAATACTTTTTTCCCTCACTGTAGGTGTTTAGATGGCCACAGACTTAGGAAGAAACGCATTTGTCTTGCAGCTGTCAGTAATGTTAGATAGACTGCAAATCTCAAGAACACATCCAAAGCAACAAACTGCCATTCCATGCAATGTGTCATCTTGGACATGAGTGCACTGGGCTTTAAACTCATTAGGATGTGAGCAATGACAAGTAAAATGACAGCTGTGTGAGTGAAACAGCTGTAGTAACGATTTTTCACAATCCTTTGCTCTTCGTGGTTACATCGAAACCTTTTACTTTTCTTCTTTCTGTGGCCTTTTCCTTCAACTGTACCGCAGGCAATCCAAGTAAAGTGTAGAAAATGGCCGAACTTTAGACCGACTGGAATGGGGGATATGGACGAAGCAAAGCCAGCCAGTCCTAAAAGTATTCCTAAACAGCAGCATTCGTCATCTGTGTGGTGGCAGATAAGTGATCAGAAGGGCTTTCAGCATCAGAGGCGGTTGCTTGAGGCAAGAAGCAGAACACTGGCTGGACAGAAAGCGTTTGATTAAAAAATATGGCAGGGTTATATCCGCACTCTAGCTGGAGCAGAACTGCGTAGAATCCAAGTTTGACGTTGTCACTGCCTTAATGTGTTTAACAAGAATTGTATTCTTTATGTTTTAGTCGTTTATTTTAATAAGTCTCAGCAGGGTTGCCAAACAGTGGCTGTTGACACTAGAGCTTTCTGCGGTTACTGAAATCATAATTTGCTTAATTCACCAAATTAAATATTTTTCCCAAGTCTTGAGGTGTTTGTAATTAAAAGACACCTGCTGGAAGAAGGCTATTAAGGAAATGGAGCTGTGAACTATTATAACCAAGATAATTTCAAATTAAATATTATAAACATGTGAACTGGTGGAATGGACCAAACACAAGTAGGGGACAGTTGCTACACAAATGCAACAGCCTCTCAGAAATAAATGCGTTGGATCTGAAATGAAAAAAAAAAAAAAAATCAAAGTCTATTTAAGCACACCGCTATTTCTTTAGGACACTAATTAATTAAATAAATAAATAAATATGTACCCATCCTCATACAATCAGTACATTCATACAAATGTATTATAATTATTTTCTTCTTTTTTTTTTTTTTTTAGTTTCCCTATTTTTAACCTTAATTGTTTTGATACCAACTATATTTTATGAAGCTCCTGAGGCTCATGGTACTGTCTATCTTTCAAAGGATTTATTTCTTAAGTGAAACTCTTCAGAGATAAAGAAGGTTGATATATCTGCCTTATCGCAGCTGCACACTTTGTCCTCACATGCCTTCCATGTCTCCAATGTTCCCAAATAATCTTGGCACTGATGGATATAAGATTTGAACACCCATTCCAGGTATAATCCACTACCTCCTTCTCTCTTGCTACATGTACAAAAATTCCATCAGTCTTTCCAATCCTTATTAACCTGGTGAGCACATTTGTACACTTTCACCCACTCTAATTTGCAATCATAATATCTGCCATCCATTCCGACGGCGCCTGCTGATGCATAAAAGCGTTTGATACAAGAGGTCCCTAAGATCCAGAAAGCTGTGCTGTGATTAATGGGACTGTGCGCTCTGTTTGAGGAACAGGCAGCCACACTGCACAGGAGCTCTCCAGGTTGGCCCACTCTTATCTGGGTAGACAGAATCAAGCTGTGCCTCAGTCCCCATCTATTCTTAATTATCATAATTTACTCAGCAGCTTGATGGATTGTTAAAAAAGAATCGAGAGAGTAAAGATGGCAGCATCGGGAAATTCGGATTTGGCCTGAAATCATAGAGAGAGAAAAAAATGGGGGAAACAACTACACTGGCCTGTGATTATGTTAAACGTTTAATATACCTATTGTAAACAATACTACATCTATGGCCTGGATTAATTCAAACACTCAACATATCTATCAAACAGAAATGAAAACCTCAGTACTTCGTGGCCATCTTAAATTAGGTAGAAAATAGTACTAGTTACTGACATTAATTTAGCATGGTAGGTTTTTCTAGATTGCTGGTTAATCCAAACCCCTCCATATAGCCATATGTATGCTTTGGGTGGGGGGGGGGGGGGGGGGACTGTGCCCTATTGATGTTTCTCAGAACAAATTGTTACAATCACAGTTTTCTTTGAGTTTTGTTTTTTCTCCAGCTAAGTTGAAACTATAGCACTTTGTCCAAAGAGCTAGACAGTCATCATTCTTTCCACCAAATCTGAGACAGAAGCAATAAAGCACAGAAATTCACTTCAGTTCTGAGGTGCTGTCTTGCATTACTGGGGAAGGTTATATATATGTTTTTTTTATTTTTATGATGGATAGACAAGCCTCAGACCATGTCTTAGGCTCCCAAGTCTGAGAAATGTTATCAATAGAACAGCTAGCAATTTCTTCTCTTGTGCAATTCATTATTTACTTCTCATATTCTGTTCCTCAGTACAAAGAAAGAAACCCTCTTAAAATGGACATACCCCTCCCCTTATCTGGTTTCATATTGCTCCTGTCTTCCCCTCTCTCTTGAATAGATGTATCCAGACTACAGACATTTCTTCACAATAAATCAGTTTTATCCAGCAATCAGTACATGACAGAGGACTGTGCAAGACTAATCTACTGAGCGAGACACTAAAAAAAACATCTTTCATCTTAAAGCTGGGAGCTACAAATAGGGATTTTTGGAACTGATTTAATTTAGCAGTTGCGGTGCAATTACCTTCTTTGAATTTAATTGAGTCGGGTGCTAGCATTGATTTAAAGGGCTAATGACACAAGTGTGATCCAATTTCTGTGTTTGTTTGCACAGACTAATCCTGACACTGAAGCATGTCAATTATCAAACTGAAACTTCATCACAGTCTTAATGTAATCGTACAGTCTGAATCCTTATCTTTACGCAAGGCAGAGAACACATTCTGCTGGTCTGATATATGGTGGGATGAAAGTGAGAGATTTAGTTAGTTATTCCTAGCTGTTAAAAATACGATTTCTGCAGATTAAAAAACCTAAGCAATAAAACTAAAGGTGATACTGATAATACTTTAAGGAGGTAATATTGACTCCAATTCCTGAAGAACCATGGTCTGACAGGTTTTATAGGTAATTTATAAGTAACTCTCAGCTAAAGACTTGGAAACAATGGTCATTTAGAGTCACTTGATTCAATTAAGTCTTTAAGGTCTCAAGTGAAACAGAGACCTGAAGACCTTGCCACTCTCCAGGACGAGGAGTGAATATCTGTGTGCGGCAGCCTTGAGGCATTGAGACTGAACTACCACTTAAGACAAAGAAATGCTATCTAAAGGTCAGTCTACTCGGTTGACTTGAATGATAAAGGCTGAATTCCACCCTTGATCCAAGAGAGACGGAGACATCCCTGCAATCCCACGCAATGAAGACATAGATTGGCCTGCCCTCCTACACTATACCAAAGGGACCAGATGCTGCCACTAAAGTGAATATGGATCCTCTACTTCAGAACATATGTGGCGCATATACCTTTCATCACCACGTCAACAAATTGGTCAGAGCAACATGGGGGGGATCACTTGCAAAAGGAAAGATGATAAACCACTGCCTTCATTATTACTTCTCTCTCGTTATTATGTAAACCTCTGATGTTTTATCCAGAACCATTAAAATAAAACAAACTCATTCCTAAAACATCATAGATCGCCTTCAACTGGTTAAAGTACTGGTTTGTTTGGTTTAGCAATTTATATATACAGCTCTGGAAACAATTAAGAGACCACTGCAAGATGATCAGTTTCTCTGGTTTTACTATTTATAGGTATATGTTTGGTAAAATGAACACTTGTGTTTTATTCTATAAACTACTGACAACATTTCTCCCAAATTCCAAATAAAAATATGAATGGAATGGAATGGCTGCCATACAGGTTTTAGGTTTTAAATTGAACTTTATTCCACAAATACAGGATACAAATACACAGTATACTCCTGTCCACCAAACCACAAAACCTGCAAGACCCCCAACCCACAAAAGACAGATAGAAAGATACAAAAACTAACAGACACAAACGGACAAAAACTGACAAACAGAAAACGATAGATTGGTACAGACAAACAAGGATAGTTACAGACAAATAGATAGAAACAAAAAGGTTCTAAAGGAAACACGCAATGAAAGTATGAAAAACATTGAAACCCCATAACAGTAAATAACATACACCCCCCTATGCTATAGACAATTCAACAAAAGAAACAAAACTAACAAACAATTAATTCCATGTCAAATTTGTCACTGATGTGGTTGTTGCATAAAAATGAAAACAACATGCCAGGAATCCAAGCTGCCATACATGTAGAGATGCTGATTGAAGAAAAATTTGCAGTGGTCTCAATTTTTTCCAGAGCTGTATACAAATATATGAGATCTGTTTTTTCTCTCAAGAAATCATCCATATTTAAAGATTCATGTAAATAATTACATCTGTTTGCTTACTTAGTGGTAAAACAGTAGGGAAATCAACCAAGTATTTCAGTCACTAGCCAGACAGAGAGAGAAAGGGATGATTTTGTTTTTGCACATCAAATCCTGTTTATCGCAGGTTCAGTTACTTTACCCTAGAAGTAATGACACACACTTGTCACCGAGAACTTTGCAAATGCCGGATAAAGTCAGTGATAAACAATGTCATACCTTTGCACATTTTTCATCGAACGGGTGAAAGAGGCGGTGGGGGTGCCGTTTGTTTTTCAATGTCTTTGTCTTAACTGCACATAAGTTATGAAAAGCTAATAGGCAGAAAATTCTTCAACAATTAAGCATGACCTACATGCTTTTATTCAGAGGCTTGCTGTAATGCTAAATGTACCATGAAAAGCCATCTAGTCCAGGGGAATAAAGAAATGAAGTAGAGTGAGACTGGGAAGACATAGATCTAATTTACACTGGAATGCTGTTCATTGTAAAGTAATTGCTTGATCCGCCATAGGTGCAAATAATTACATTTTCATTTATGTGGACATATCTCAGATCGCTTTTAGTCATACTTCTCTGGGAGTGCTTTTCTACCCCCTATCCACCTTGATTTACTCACACAAATTGTTGTGCTAATACTTATTTATGGCTACAAATAGTAATGCTACGTCAAAATGTTACAATTTACTTAGCATCTGCCCTCACTACCAGGGGATACTGTCACTAAGAAAATAATTTACAAAAATGTCTTGTGTATCACACAGGGGGTTGCATTACATTAACTGTGTTGCATACTGCATGAGCAATATTTTACCCAAAGTGTGCTTTTAACCCACAGTAATAGTGGTGCATCATCAAAGCTAAACTTCACTTCACTTTACTGTTAGGGGAGCGGGGGGTGAATAATAATCATAATAATAATAATACAACTTTCTCCAAACCTTGAGGCAACAGATGTGCTTGCATTTCATTGCCTCTCCACTTATCTTTGGGTAACATCAGACAGACAGTGGCTTGGAAGACAAAGCCCTGCACTAAACGCACGCTGACATCTTTAATGCGAGTATTTATACACCCGTCCGGGAATGAACCATGAAAAGGCACCTGATATAAGTACTTGTCGCCAATAGTTTTGATGTATAACACTCACTTTTTCAAAATCCCACTTAGCTCTTTAGAACGTGCAAGTTGAAATGGGAAGGAGTTGGTGTAGGGAGTGTTAGTCTTCTCATATATTACACATGCAATGTTAAAAATGTTACCACGAGCAATCGCTAAAAAGGATTTGAAGGAGTCAGTGGTTTAGTACACGTTAACAATTTGCTCTTCCCTTTGCACAAACAGGATTTGCAGAGGAGAGATTGCTGCCCTTTTATCTCTGCGTTGATGTCTTTGTCCAGCTGCAGTAGATGTCATTTGTCTTATTATATTTCTGTTCCTTTCAAATCTAATTCTTTCACCTTCTCGCCCCACTCCTTCACACCGCTGCTCTATGGCAGATACTGTAATCTGCAATCACTGTGCTTCGCTGCTCACCTTATTGTTTCCTGACAATGTCAAGACTTCCCTTCACAGAAATCTGTGGTGCTATTCAGTAATTGCCACTGCTAAAGATGCATCTGAATTAGTCAATCAATTTAAATTTTCTAGTGGAAGTTGTAAAAAAGAGAAGTAAAAAAAAGCACTTTACAATGATACACTGGAGAAATACAAATTGTCCAGGACAGGTGGTAATATGAATGAAAGCAAAATAAAAAAAGATAAATTAGATAAACAGACATGTCTGTTGTGAAACATACAGCAAATGCATTCCATTATGAAAGATGTTACATGAATATTTATATTGTTTGGCGATATACCAAATATAAGAGGGTTATTGACTTTATCCATTATTCACAGCTACACACACACAGACTAAAGTATTGGCCACAGTCACTGGACACAATGTTTAATATTAGTTAGTTGATCACATACTGTGTATCTAATCCCAATTACAAAGATGCATCTGATGTTGAATTTGTTTCATCTGAAGAGTAGGTCTAGCTCCCAAGTTGAGTTCATAACAAAATCTGTTTCCCATCCACCCATTTGAAGGACTTGCTGATTTTTAAAGGCCTACGTTAAGACTGGGGCTTAAACACAGATACCGAAGGTCTTGGCTTGCATGTCGTAACTGCGTGACAACATATGACAGCTGACTCTAGTCCAACCTGACAGCGGTTTTCACTGACACGTCCTGTTAAATGTGACTGCTAAGATATTGCTTTTCTGCTCCCATTCATATGATATGGGAATTTTCATGGCTGTCACGGGCAGGCAGAGACAGCTTCATTTTAATGCAGCATCGCTTTATCTCTTCCTTATCACAGCTCTGTCTATGTCTATAGAGGATATTTGATTCCCTTACGTTTAAGAAAGGTTTATTAAATATTGAATGGGGGGGGGGGGTTCCAGTAAACCAGCACACAGAATAAAGAATTAATTTATCCATGCTTTATCTCACTTAAAAAATGCCAAGTGTAACCCGCATCAGAAATCTGCCTTAAATCGCAATCTGGCAGCTTCCTCTGGTGGTTTTGATAATCTGTTCCGGTCCGTTGTACAACCCTTTTGAAATTGTGATGATTTAATCATGATTAATCACTATTTATCAGAGTTATAATCAATACCCATCAACTGCATACAAAAAGAGAGAGCACAGTTTCCAAAGACAAGGTGCTGCCCAC
The DNA here is from genome assembly GCF_036373705.1 of Amia ocellicauda. NCBI lineage: Eukaryota > Metazoa > Chordata > Actinopteri > Amiiformes > Amiidae > Amia > Amia ocellicauda. The sequence continues at coordinate 15,814,267 of NC_089854.1, read as the reverse complement.
ATAAAAAGAATCGTGATGGCTCAGTGACCATTTGAAAGAAAAGCGATGGATTTGTTTATTTACTGTGACCTTGTTGTGTGTCTTCCACCTCATTTCAGTGCAGAAAGATGGACACTGGCAGATCTCACACTCCCACTGAGCCCTGAGGCACCTGCACCTGTAAGATTAGATAACTCCTAAGTGTGAGTTCCTGTGGCATAAAGGCCATTTTTGTTTTTGTTTTCTTATACAATATTCTTGAGTGTAAGACTGTGTTCCTCAACTCTGATGCCCCAGACTCTAAGGGGTCCTCTACTTTTCAATCAACCCTGGGTAAATCAGTAATTTGAATACTTGTTAAGTTGACCAATTCAATTATTTCCCCATGTCTTAAACCAGTATCCACTTATGCTTTCAAGCATATGGCTTTGAAAAATGCAAGACACTGTGTGGCGACCAATTCCAATGAGTGTAAATACCCTAAAGTGTAAAGGGTGAACTGTAAGCTTGTTTTAACCCCCTTCTTTATCTGCTCATGTTCTGACACCCATAATTCAGTGCACATTCCCAAAGATACCAGATGTCAGTCTGCTAATCAAAGGGATCAGTAAGCACTGCAGAATTTCCAACTGGGTGCACCGTTTGGAAAAGCAGACATTTAAATAGCAGACCACATGCAGATAGCAGCATGATTGTAAACATTTTCACAGAGTTAATGTATTACTGAGCAGTTGAGATTGCAGATACAGACAGGGTCTTGCTTGAGTGAAAAAGATGGTTACCTTGGGGAAAACAAACACACAAACACACCAAATTAAACACAAATCGATTCCTTCCAACGACTGCCTAGGATTAAATGACAGATATCAGACAAGCATGTAGCAGGCCTGGTAAGCAAGTCTTTATTGTGCCTATAAAAAGTAAAATGTTGCTTTCAGCAGCAGTAGATGAAGGGCAAGAAGAACACCCTACACCATGCATTAGTATGAAAAAAAAAAAAAAAAAAGAACTGCACTACATTTTCAGACACATTCATGCTTTCTGAGTCAACTGCAGCATGATTGAAAAGTTTAACCTTGGCATTATAGCAAGCCTGGTAATGACTATATAACAAAGAAAATCTTCAACTGCTTGAAATGTCAAAACAGTATGCTTATTTAAACTTTTTTTCTTGTTACAGTCTAAACAGATTCCATAACCTTGGATTCTGAAACTGTATTGTGACCTTACTTTATTACCTACACAATGACACATACCCACACATAAAAAGATATATTGGGCAGTTCTCTATCAATGAAATCCCCTTCTGAAACACAGAGCCCAAGCTTCATTTCACCATAAATCAAAATGTCTACAGGAGGAACACTGCCACTTTGCCCCCTAATCAGGAGATGCTTTCTTACCAATCCAATCTAACAAGTCATGTCCCAGCCACGATAAAAAATGCATCAGCATTAATAACACTGCCATATCGTCTGAGAGAAGCTGGCTAAACTGGTTTAATTCTCTAATTGTTGGAGGAGAACATCCTGTCTTCAGAACATTTTAACAGCATTGATTTAAATATGAAGACTTGTTTGGTAATCATGAAAAGAATTAGCATACATCAGAAAAAAAAAAAAAACTCTGCTTCCTCTCAGATTTTCAGCTACTTCTACTTATTTATTTAAAATGTTGTTTGTTTATTGATTTGTTTATCATGGGTCTCAAAACAGCACTGTCCAATCCAATATAGTGTGAAAGTCATGGAATTTGACAGACACTATCCTCAGTGGTTTAAGCTTTTGTTGGTGGTGAGGAGGAAGAATTCAATCTTAACGGGTTCAACAGTTTATCCTTATTTTGATAGTGTTGCTTATCAGTCAGGTGATGCAAATATGACCTCTCTCATGGAGTTTGGGAATTGAGGATGATAACAGTACCTTAACCTGAGAACAGAATAAATATTTCATAATTGGCCTCTGAAAAGAGATCCCCTGATCAGACGGGTGGCAAAGTTTCAATCACACACAATTAGCAGAATTAATGGCGTTTCAAAAGATTCGGGTGACATAAATTAACCTTCTGAAAACCTTTCATTAAGGATTTAATATTCCATTTTTGCCGTTAAATTAATGAGCTACATCATTTCCCAGAGAACCAGTTGGTTGCAGTTACAGCGGGTCATGGAGAGGAAAATGGGATGGTGCCAAAACAGGGGAAGAAGCGTGTTTTCTAATTCAGACCGTGTAATTGAGGCAGTAATCTGAAATGGTCACAGAGAGGGAACGGAGGCCTCTAACAAACAAACAGCTCTCTCCTTTAGTATGTCAAAGGCATGGAGCTGCAGTGAGTGCAGTCTGTTTCTCAAAGGCACCTTTAAACCTCAAACTGCTTGGACTTAGCCATGAATAACACTGTCACCCAATAGCCATGCGCAACTGATCACAACACTATTTCACACCAACTGCATAACAAATAACTTTTTTTTTTCTTCTTCCAGACTGCATCAGTGCAACTACTGTCTATTTCTGTGCCTCACAAACTCACAAGCTGTTGTTATCCCCAGCACAGTACTATTTGATCATTCCATCTTCACAAGATCAGATCGCAGGCATCTTATGTTACACATTTTGTTTGCCAGATAATAACTGATCAAATAGATTGCGCTCCTATCCCTTCTGTGTCTTGTACTGCACTGTAATTTTATATTCTTTCCAAACTTTATACTTCATATATTCTGATTTTTCTATTCGTGAAGTTAGAGCCGAAATGTAAGACTGTTTTGCCCCATTTTAGATTTTTTTATTTTATTATTTGCTCTAATTTATTGGTTCTCCTCTCAGGATTGGATTACCTGGGGCATTACGATGTTTTCTATAAAAAGGTGGCTATTAACATGTTTTCAGTGACTAATATCTTAACAGAATCAACTAAATCCTGAACTAAAAACAGGATTCTGAATGTAAAGCCCGAGCAGCAATTGATACCACTACTCAAAAGTAGATTGAAGAACTTTCTTTTGAATCTTGTGGTTGAGACGTTATTTTCACAAGACACTGCAGGCTTTCCAGCCACATAAAGAGCCTTGAGGCATGCAATGCTCCAAATAAAAAATGCACTGCGGGAGGTATGTTTTTTTACAGTGCATAACTCTCAAACACAAAATTCCTTTCTAAAGGACCTAAAATGCAATGTGTTCCACTTGTATGCTTTTAAACTCTCTCTTCAGTAGCTTATTAGACTATTTCCAAAAAAGTTATGAAAATACCTAAGACATCACCACAGTGGAATTTAAACATTAAATTAACATGCTGAGTATCTGGTGGTAATCCTGGTGGATAATTACATTTGTCTAGTATTATTCTAGTCATGCAAAGAGTCATCCTCTGGTTTGAGTGAAGATTGAAATCTACAGTCCAGAGATTTCTGGTTCATATCTTCTCACTCCTCACAGTCAACTGTGACTGGATAACCCAAGGGGCTGAGCTGAACTGGCCAGGCATTGCTGGGGTTTGAGGGGTTTAAAGTCTGGGTTTCTTTGTGTTACCAGGCAACAAGGTACCATGTTGTGGCAGAGCAGGCAACTTAGAGCTCGCGGTATTATCAGAGAGAATACAATAATCCTTCCGTTTTAGCTCCGCTGATTGTTCTGCTGTGGACTGCAGTGTAAATAGATTAAAAGAGTTATGGCAATATGCCCAGTTGTCTTAAAATGTGTCATTGTAAATTGAGGGAAAGAGAATTAAACTAAACTAAAGTTTCAGATAGTTGGAGAGCTGATAGCACTATAGGGGTTGTGTCTGTAATTAGTTTGCTGCTGGCATTCTTGACAAATGGCATGATGTTTCCACACCCTGCTTGCCTTGCATGATAGTCTTAAAAGTAAACACAGCTGGTTTAATAAGCAGCCCATTCATTACATAGTTTTTCTTCTTGTCAGATGGCATTGTGAGATTTTCATCCTTTTTTTTTTTTGGCATAGTGAAATTAGTTCCTCCAACTCTTGTACCCTTGCATCAGTCATCGCCTGCTGCATGATTACTTTACCAACCATGTGAGGTATCGGTACTCTGCAGTAAAGCACTGCGGACACTGAATGGTGTCTAAGAGAAACGAAGCACGACTTCAAAATGGAAGTCCCACTAATGAAAAGAGTTTATGCAGAAGAAAGTCTCAAGGACAGTTTTAATAGAATGAAGACAGTTATTTCCCTGGTGGTACACAGTGGAGAAAAATACATTGTATACATTATGTGGAATATGCAAACAGAGGTGGGGTTGGGGAGAAGGGGGACAACAAATCTTGACTGGGAAGCCATTAAGAATAACGCTCAGAATTCCCATAGGGGTGGGAGAAAAAATGTACTATGGAAGGTGTAGTGTTTCTGTAAAAAGGACATTTTGCAATTGAGCATTAAGATGTTAGATATAAAATCATGCTCTCTTAAAAACTACCTGGTAGTATCCATGAATCCTGGAACATGCTTTTGAATTTATTTTTCATGCTTCTGCTTGTCATTCCCTAGATACAGGATAACCACAGATAAAGCCAGCATGGCACTGGAGTAATATAGGTAATTCTCCTTATCCGAACATAATCCATTCCTGAAACCCCTTCAGATAGCAAATTAAATCAAACAGGCTATTTCCATTAATTTAAAATGGGAAAAATAATCCATTCTGGAAGACCTCAAACATTCCCCAAAAAGTTACTCAAATGACCTAGTAACAAGTAAAGCACTTCTTTCTAATATGTGTTATTTAAAACACCAATTAAATTATTAATAAGCACTAAATAGCATACAGTATGTTGTTTGTGTTGTGTATGTGCACTCAAATGTTACAGTGGTCGCGTTCGCGTATATCACAGCTTGCTGCACCGGCTGCTCGTGGCTCGAGGTCACACGCATCTAATCAAAACACCTTTCTTCACAAACCCTGCAGAAATCGATGTGATTGGATGACTTGATTTTTTATCTTTACAGTTTTTATTAAAAACAAATTGGAATTGCCAGTCATTTAAGTTACAGCTTTATTGTGTATCACAGATTTACATTACATATGTTCAAATAATGTAATAAACATAACACTGCTAAAGCATCAATCTGGAATTCTGTATCTATGGTTTTGACAGTGCTGCTCACAGCTTCCTTGTGTAATGGGAAGTTGACGCTCACCTCTGCTAACAAGGGGGCAGCAGTAGTTTTGATTCAACTTAACTCTGTATCGTCTGTTTTGTCTTTCCGCCACAGCTCGCCTCCTGCAGCAACTATTCAGATTCTGCACAGATTTCTGTGGGTGACGTCACACATGAACACCCACAGAACGTGCATCTCTGAAATTCTGTACTTCACGAACTCGACCGGGATTGCTGGTTATAGGAACACATTATCATTACATTAACTTCAATAAATCAAATGTTTATGGCCTCTGGTCCTCCCTTTTTGGTTTACCAATCCAATAGTTTAGCACTTTAGATTTCTAAGCAAAATAAAGTTAAATGGTGTTGATGACACATAATAGATTCAACTGTAAAGCATACATACGTATGCATCACTTCTTACTAAACAGATGTTTGGGAAAAAATATCCCTCATAGCTATACGTTCTTTTGAAACTGTAACCCACTTCTAAAAATATATGCTCCTCTTTATACAAGTAGAGCTGATATCTCCCAAGTGTGATGGCTGAGTAACTCTGAGGACAGCACCATCACTGTAAGTCAAAGAAAGACGTGGTCTTAAATTCAAAAGCTCTTTCTCTCGTACTGCATTTAAGTCACTGACCCTGCTGAAACCTTGTTAGGAAAAGCGAGGCTGTTGTAAACCTTGTTTAATTAATGCCAACACAAACATCCTGATTGCACTGTTCTCTTAATTTGAAAAAGTGTATTACTGATGCCTGGGTGCACAAGGAACCATTAATTTTATAACACAGCAATACAGTATGGCTATTCCAATGTTTCACTCCAGTAATTTACTGTAAAAATGTTAGAACTGCAGCTGCACACAAAGCCAGAGGTACGTCTTTCCATGAAATGCATGGACGAGGCCAAGGATAGTGAAAATTAATTGAATGTGTAATAAGAATTAAAGAAACTTTCATTCCAGATATTATGCACCTGTTTCCTGTGATTTTCCAATCTAGTCTACCGTCTTGTTATATTACAGTACAATTCTTATTTTTATATATATTTTTTTTTTTTGTTAAAGTCCTGGTTCTTCAATTTACAAAACCTAATCATAAATATTGTGTGTTGTGAACTAAGATTTCCTAATTTTGTGTACAATGTTAAGGAGTGTGTAAAAATATACAATTTACAGCCATGTAGATTTTTCAATATTATACTCAGATAGGACAAAAACTGGTTTGGGAAGCCATACCCATTAATATTAATAAGACACTGTAATTAATAAGTTCTTGTAACAGTTTCAAGTTTCATAGCAATCAGATTCTCATATTACTAACCATTATTATCTGCACAACGCATAATATGGCATATAACTCACAGAGCCTCCTATTTTGTCATGTTTAAATGCTTCACGGTGTTATCATGCGATAATATTCCCATTGTGGTATTCTGTTAGGTAAAAAGTGACAGGGTTTACATTACTGTGAAAAATTATATTTTCTTGCTTGCTTTAAACACTGAATAATGATGATACATTCAATCTGATACTCCCTTTAACCACTCCATTTTCTATATTACACTTTCTGCTCTGCATGTGAATGCTTTTGAAAACAGGTGAACCTTTTTAAGACTGGTGGTGGCTGTAGTGTGCAGCCTGGTTTAAATATATTGTATTGTTTTTTTTCTTGTTTAACTAGAAAACAATAAAATAATTAGAACCAGTAGACAAAGCTGATAAAATTTAAGCTGAGATCATCTCTTTGGTATTTATCTGTTGCTCTGCTCTTTTAGGACACCCTGCTATTAATACTGTATCATGTGTGTGCCATGTCATATTTACAGTCAATACTACACTACTGCATGTGTACTTCATAAAAATGATAATACAAATAATAATAATAATAATAATAATAATAATAATAATAATAATCTTTAAACATATTTTGTGTCAATACAAAGCTTGTCATATAATCCTTTATACTGTATGGCTCAATCTGCTAGGAGGCTCAGGCAGTAATCTCTCTTGCCTGAAATGTATTTGCAGAATACTAAAATACTGCTTTTTCACTGGAAATGTTTCTTGTTTTTCATCCCTGTGAAATGGCATGTCAGTTAATCTAACAGAAAAGGAGCTTTTTTTTTTTTTTTTCCTCGACAATTATTTGTACATTTAGCAGTCTCCTCCTGTCTTTTTCTCTCTCTCTTTGGTGTCTACCAAGTGTGGGAGGGATAAAAGCTTACACTGAAATCATTAATCACAATTATATGCTTCAGTGGAAACCAAATTCACCAGCTCATTTGCACCTCCAATTAAACAAGAAACATGTTTTTTCCTCCTTACACACATGCATCAGTATATGAAATGCAATCCATATGAGGTCGATTTACAAAATATGTTATTTCTTTAATCACTTTATAGCCTGTTTTGCCATTATAATGCAATAACACAAGTGCATCAAGCAGTGGCAGTGATTCCTAGACCTAAAGAGAGAGAGAGAGAGAGAGAGAGAGCGTATGATTGTTAGATAATTCAAAATGCTCAATGACTTAGACCTGGAATCAGTGGAAAGCTGACCAATTAAGTCAATATTACATTTAATCGGTGGTGTGCCATGACCATTAGCAATGCATTCAGGGGATTGTCACACATCAACTTTTATAAACCAAAAGATATCACTTGATGGAGGCGACGTCTCACAAAAAGCACTCAATCGAACTGATTTGCACTAGCCATATTTCAGTAAGTTGCATTTTCCGTGCCTGGTGAATTGAAACAGGTGCGTTTGTCATGATTTGAAAACTTTCATGGATTGAATGAAAGATGCAGGGGATTTAAATTTGACTAAAAGCAAGTTGCTTGATCCATATAACCTCATCTTTCTGACAAATAAGATGCAGTCTCGAGAAACAAATTTATGGAGAAAGTCTCAACTTAAAGACTGAAAGAACACGGATTTCACAAGATCCGTAATTAGCCTATAATGGAAATCAGAGCGTGCGTTAAAATAAAAGGGGCTTACCTTCATTTAAGTGAAATCTGTGTTTTTTTTAAAGGAATGAGGGATGATGATGCCCTGAATGCATGCCTTCTTATCTATCTCAGCACGCCTCTGTATTCAATGAAGTAATTAAATGCTAATGTGGAACACAAACCAGAAGACCCAGCGTCTCTGCAGCAATGGGTTACTCTGGCGTGGACATATCACCAGTGCTGTCACCATCTGTTTTATTCTTCTTCTGAATTCAAGGATATGTGGTTTACAACACAAGACATGAAAAGCATATTAATAGTAGATTATTAATATTTAGTTGGAAGATGCCATACCCATAAATATCACAATGTTAAATCACAAAAGCCAGCATGTTGAAGACAAATCCATTCATGGCCATTGATCTTTCAAGGTGTAAGAATGTAGGATAATGTAACCGCCAAAAGTGCAGCACACCACACACTGTATAAATAAGCTGTAAAATTGTGGTGGGAAACGCATACCAGAATATGATAATAAAGATGATCAAAGTACCCCTGCCATGTGCAGTTTCTCGGAAAAGAGATGGATAATTTTAATTTCACATAGAAAACAAACAATAAGGTCAGCTAATATTTACGGTATAAATATAGCATACTTTCTACATCAATTCTGGGCTCATCCAATTAGTTGAAATATCAGCGAGCGTGCACTTTCCAGATGAAAATTTCTTTCTGCCTTTCTGATATAAAGCAAGTTGACCCAAATTCATTTTTCCCAACTGTTTACTGTAGCTGCTAAGTCTTCAACTTAAAAATTAAGTATGCCATATACTTTGTAGCTGTGAACACTTGCTTAATAAACTGAAACGCTGTAATTAAACAAGTGATGTATTTTGCAAGCTCAGATTCAGATTTGTATGCCTGTTTCCTTTTTTTTTTCTTCTCCAGGCAAAGAATGAGGATGGAATAGTTAGACCAGTACAAAAGGTCTGGTCACCGGTAACTGACATAACAGAGTAAGATTAAATTAAACCATGCTAAAAACTGAAACAACAGATTAATCTGTTAACTGTCAGGTACAATCAAATCTCTGTAAACAAACAAACAAAGGAAGAAAACATCTACCTGCATGAACTCTGACACTTTGTAAAGCAGTTTACAGGTTGTTGAAGGTTAGTTTCAGAGGGATCAAACTGTCAGATCCATCTCATGGAGCTCAAATAGGCTACACTGTGCAAGTAAAATGTGATCATTACCTTCTATGGCACACACAGGGTTATGGCTGACATTTGAAGAACTCGGCAGAAGTTCTGTTCTGTACAGTTGCTTTAGCAACGCGATACATTTTCCTATTACCAGTAGAAACCCATGATTAATAAACGCAAAATGTGATAATGAAAGCTAATGTTATACTTAACTCTTGAAGTGCGTCAACATCTTTCACGCAATAGATTATTAATAAATCCACGGACTTAGTCAAACATGAATAGCAAATTTGTTGGAGTTCATTTTCAGAACGCTGTCCTGAAAGGAAAATAGGAATGTCTAAATAATAAACATTTTACTAACTACACATCTACATGAACTTTACAATCCCTGTCCAACCCTAATTCCACAATGACGTCGTGGTTCAATTGCATTCTTGAAATGAAGACAGTCACAACCAAACTGAAACACCTTTATATTAGAAAAGCGAAAAACACCTCAATGATAATCATATTACAGAATTCAGGGGGTGAAAATAAACTGCAGTGTGCTGCTTTCACACTTTCTACAAATATGGAGTACAGGAACCATAACCGCGATAACCGCAAGTCTACACCATGCCTGCTCTTACAAAAACCCTCTTCAGCACATTGTTCTTTTGTTTCACTGCGTATGATATGTTTGAAGTAACTACAGAGCGTGTCACGTTTCGGAACTAGCAAATATTACACTAGAAGGATCAACTGGCAGTATCACAAGCGGAATCACACAATTGCAAAGAGGTTCAGTAAACTCCATAGATTGTCACTTAGTGCTTGTTTTTATATATATATATATATATATATATATATATATATATATATATAATTTTATAAATAAAAACTTGCTACAGTGATATCTATGTTTCTACTGCCTCCCTCCTCTATGCAGAAGGGAAGTAACTACACAAAGTTTGTAAAGAACTCATTCCACTCTTGTTTTCTTCAATTGCCTTATTTGTAATCACATGTTTTGCTTATTCTTTCAGCTGGAGATTTTCCTTCAGGGAAAATTAAATCTTTGTTACAAGAGCTTAGTGGGACTGATTCCAGTTAAGAAGTGATGCTTTCGTTGATTGTCCTGCTGTATTAATATATAGCACATTGAAGGTATGAGCAACACTAAACCCTTTTGCTCCATGAGTCAAAACCTTAAATAGCATCAAAGATTAAATAATGTGATTAATGTGATTAATCGGTATGCATGAGGATGCTTAAAGGTCTGGTGAATCCAGACTGAAACGTTTGCGTTAATACGGTTTTATTACTCACTGCAGAGTTTGCCGGAAGGCGCTAGTTTTTCCTAATTCAGCATTACAAACAGCCGTGCAATGCACTACTCGCCAAAATATTGGCTGGTTATAGCTTCGGCTGATTCCAGCTACTTGAAATAAATATAAATATGTTACAATCACTAATCCAAAATAGATTCATATCATTCTTTATATAGCGGTTATATAACAGACACAAATTGATTCCAAAAGTCAGCTTGTCTGACTGATAGGGCTTCAGCTGAGGTCTACACATTTTGGGTTTTATTTCTACTCTGAAATGTACAGATTTTAAACCAAAGTACCATTTGCAGAGGCATCAAAACCAAGGTCTTCTTTTATGGTATAGTTATTTTATTTCATTTATTTAATCAACTTTTTTTTATAAAATCACAACCTTTCTTCAATGATTGTACTAGCTCGTAGTCTGAGATTGTAAATGTTTTAATGGACAATTAAAATAAAAACATACTGATCTCATATTACAGGTGTTAATGCACCAAATCCAGGGGCTAACCTGAGTTTAGATGTAGGGAAACCGTTAAGAACTGATGCCTATGTGCGTATTAACTGTATCGACACTCTCAGAAACTGTATAAAAAACACTACTGGCCATTGGAGAGCCCAAGCAGGGAAATTACTTTTTAATTAAATGAAATGCTGAAAAATCAACACACTGCAAGACAAATCAAGAGCATAGAAATGACGATGTCCGTTTTGTTAGCATAACTAGAAGGACTGACTTTGAAAACCTCTTTCTTGAATTCCTCAATTCCATTACTTGATTTTACCAGAGCAAATGCAAATCCGCTCTGTTTAAAACACAGATGATTCTCAAAGTCAACCCCTATGCGTGGGCCTACAGTATCTTTTCATGTACACCTGTTTACGGTTTGTATTATCTTATTAAGAGAACCCCAGTGAGGCTTTACTGAAAAAAATACATTGTAAACTGACAGTTTGAAATAGGTAATGTGAGTAGATAGTAGGGTTTTTTGGGCGCGGCCTATTTTGTTATGACGTATGCCCTAAGCTTATTAATATTCCTACGTCATAATTGGGGGGCATGATTTTAGGTAGAATTATTTCCTTAATTATTCCTACGTCATATCCGTCAGAAAGTGTACACCCATAAAACCCTGAACAACAAGGCCACCCATAACCGGTTGTTCTTGTTGTTCTTGTTGGTCAACTGTAGAGTGTGAATGGGTCGGCTCTTCCTGTAGTGGTTGGGGATCTTTTTTAAATATACATGTAATGGTCCCAGGTCTTAACAATGCCTGTTTTGAATAGTGCGTTTATCATATTCACACTGTCTCTGTCTCTGTCTGTCTCTCTCTCTCTCTCGCCCAAGCATTTTATAAGATCAACAAGTTCTGTTGTCTGTAATGGTCCCAGGTCTTAACAATGCCATTTTGAATAGTGCGTTTATCATATTCACACTGTCTCTGTCTCTGTCTGTCTCTCTCTCTCTGTCTCTCTCGCCCAAGCATTTTATAAGATCAACAAGTTCTGTTGTCTGTAATGGTCACAGATCCTAACAATGCCTGTTTTGCATAGGGTACTTATGTTAACCCCAATGTATATGGCTCTGTCTCTCCCCTCAAATTTAATTAAAAATAAAATTAAAAAAGAGGGTGTGTGTGTGTGTGGGTGTTTGTGTGTATAGGTTAATTGTTTTTGTAAAAAAAAAAAAAAAAAAAAAAAAAAAAAAAAAAAAAAAAAGCTGTGGTTATATTTTATCTCACACATAATGTGTTCATTCGTTTTACTTAAATACATTCTAGGGTCTTAAAGCTCATAAGAGTTAGACTTAAGATATTAAGATGTTTTTAAGGTATTTTAGCAGTCTCAATCCCTGATGATAAGGAATAATTTAAAAAATAAAAACAACTGATCACTCAATGCTAAATAGATCACAACACTCAAGGCTAAATCACTCACACCATGGGGGGCGGGGGTGGGTTTAGACAAACGTAGGTATGGCGTGTGGTATCAAAACATTCAGAATACTTTTAAACTATATAATTTATAAGCTTTGTAAAATAAACCCAAATATCTCTTTTGCGGGGATAAACGCTGTTCTGAGTAGTTTGTGACTTGTTTAATACCAAACAAAGCATCGCTATTAAAAAAAAAAAATCACTGTAAAAGCGCTACTTATTTTAGATCTTTATAGTTATTTTCTTGGCTCAGGTTGTTTTTTAGCGCTTATAAAGGCCTGAAATATTCTTAGTGTTTATTGACTATAGGTCTTGATGCTTAAAAATGTTTTTTTGAGAGACCAAAAGGTTCTAATAAAAGTTTAGAGTAGAGAGGAGAGAGATCGTCGCCATCTTGGTTTCTATTTGAAATTTGATGCAGTGTCATTTTATTGGTTGGTTTTGATATGTTAATTGGTAACAGGACGGCACAAAGGCCAGCCCAGAACAATGCCTTACAAGCAGATCCGGCATCTGGCCATCAGTATAAGTATGAAGGTCTGGTCTTCAGCTCGACAGACTCATACTGACCTTTCGATTTAAGCCTAAAGATCAACAATGTCCGGAAACAACATCAACGACTTCGATTTAAACGAGTTTTTAGGTAAGTCTTCAGATTATTTTCATTGACTCAGAGCATGTTGTGGACATGTATTGTAAATAAGGCTATAACATCTGTTTTAAGTTCTGTAAAATTATTTTTCAGCCAGTCAACAGGAGTTAATTCCCAACGCTGAGGAGATCATCTGGAACAACGACGGTAAGATTTTTGTGTTTGCGCTCATGGGTTCTTATGTATGGGTATGTGTGGTTTTGAAGCGGCTCATTAGAGTTATGAAAACGTTTTAATATATATTAATGCCGGTCTCTTTAATTACACAGAAACTATCGAAAGGCCTGTGATTAATGTCTCCGAGGATCAACCAAGAGAAGTGGTTGTCCCTAGACAGGCTGTCTGCCGACCGGGTAAGAACTAAACCCCTGTTTGTTTGTATAACGTTTCTGTAAGATGTTTGAGGCCAGTTTTGTTAATTTTAAAAAATTATCCTTTCTAACAGTATTAAGAAACGTGGTTCGAGACAACGAAAGGCCTTCCACATCGAGGGCTTGTTTCGTTTTACCTTCGAGAACCGTAACCTTTCAAGAATCTGAAAGGCCGTCAGCCCCTGTATCTGATAGCGGTGAGTATATATCTGCCGCTTGTAAGAGGTTAAAGCTTTTTATAAAGCGGGGTGGTTAAAGGTTAAACATGTCTCTTACCTCCACAGAAGTGCAAAAAGCTAAACCAGCTGAAAAACATAAGAAACGATTATTCTTTGGTGGTAAGTAAGATCTTTCAAACTTTAATGTTTTTAAAAGGGCTTTGTTTGCCCGTTGAGGGCTAATATTTAAGCGATGGGTGCCCATTTCCTGTAGGGCGGGGGGTTCTGGGAAAGATCTTTAGAAGTCCGGACAGGTCTAGGCTTGTTTCTGGGGCACGTGTTTAGAAATGACCGATTGCCCTACCGTCTGGTTAGGAAGTAAAGCTGTCCGAAAGGTTTTAGTAAGTTGTTTGGCTTATCTCCCGCAATTATACTTCTGTTTTAAAATGGCTGTAGGAAAAGGCTTGAAGGTGTTCATTGTATTTAATATTTAAACAGATCGTGAAAACGTTTGTGAAACAGGAAGTCCCGGGATCAGGAAGCGTTTACACTTGGAAGGTTCGTTTAAAAATGAAATGTGGTGTGTGTGTGTATAAAAAGTGTTTTATTAAAAATATTACAGTTTTTAAAGAAACATTTAAGAAACCGTTTATTTACAGAGGCTTCTCTGTTTTACATTTATTATCAAGTCCTAATAAATATATTGTCTGTAAATAATAAGGCGTTGTAGTGAATGTCTAAGCCTATTTTCAAAGGTCTAAAAAAGCTAAAGGTTTTGAAGGTCCTGGACATGTTGTTTTAAGTTTGATTTCTGTCGCCGTTTAAAGATGTAAATGTAATGTATATTTTTATCCTTACCAAGACTCTTGGGATAGTCATTCTGTGGATGAGCAATTGCGGACAATTACCCCGTCTAAGTGGGATCAAACATCTTCCCCGGAGAGATCACCGAGAGGATCCCCCACGGTGGTCTTGGAGACCCCCCAACATCTACTCAGGCCACAGCCTTCTGGGGGTAATTCAACAACCCAGATTCAGCCCGCCGCATTGTCGGGCGGAACAAATACAGGCAACCAACAAACTCAGGGGTCGCCGTCAGTCAGGGTTGACACACCACCCAACGACGGACTGGTTTCAACATCGTCCCCCCAGCCCCGTTTCTTGGCTACAGAAACGCTGAACAGTACACCGCGATTGGCCAAGGTGTCACCGCAAAGGCCTTCTTGGTCTCCGTCCGTGAGTATACGCTCGCTCCCTGCCTCCTTCGACCGAGATTTACCGGAGCGACCATCCTTTGAAGCTGAGCCAGGCCACCATCCCCCGGAGCTACTTCCTGAAGGTCGGCATGAGTTACTACATACTTTGTTACAAAATCAAAGACTTGTGTTAGTGGGGCAAAACCTTGTGATAGAGAGCCAAAACACCCTTATTAATACCCTTACTAACGAATTGTACAGTATTTAATGTTTTAATAGATACAAAACGCCTTACTATTGTGGGTTGTTGGAAAAATAAAAAATAAATAAAAAAATGTCCGGACTTGGTAAAAGAACTCACAAACTAAAGGATTATGAACAAGTTAGGGCCCCAAAAAGACCTTCCAGAGAGAACATCCCCAGCCCTGTTGTGAACTCCTCTGATGTCCCAATTAACCAGGAACTATTACAAATGATAAATGATTTAAATAACCCCCAATCACCACCGATAGAATGTGAATTAACAGACTTACCGGTGAACCCCGACCTGTTACAGATGGTCAATGATCTAAATAACCACCTCCCAACGGTAGCGCTTATAGAGGTTCAACCCCTAGTTCACCCCGATTTGTTTGAAATGGTGGAGGCTTTGGAGACGCTACCCCGACCAAATTCTGCCCCTATTATAAATGATTTGAGACAATTAGAACACAGTTCGGCGGCAGAAGCAGCCGTCACTATAGAGGAGGGTCTTGACATTAACCGGTTGGATATCTTTGAAGGACTTTTACAGGCTTTAAATGAGCCTCCTCAAAAAGGGAATTTTGTAGATGTCAGCAGTGGGGGTGTTCGGAATGTGGAGGGTTCTGAGACTGATAAGGCTGTGGAGGACATGCTCTGTGAGAATGTAGGGGGTGAAGGCTTTGTTCAAAATGATGATGTGTCCAAGAGTACCAGTGATCCCGTGATTATAGATAGACCGGCCTATAACAATTTTAAAATGATTCAGCGTTTTAATTTTGCAGAACTTTTAAATTGTGACAATTATGCAGAAATATTTGTCAACATACGAGGCCTTGCAAAACATGCTTGAACAGGTTGCTGAAAGGGTCAGACCTCGAGATGTTGTACAGTTAGAACTCAGAGGGGATGATTTGTTTAGCAACCTATCTGTAATGCTGAGTGGAGATAATTTAGATGTTGATGAATTTCTGGCTAAAATCGAAGCGTTATTGCAAAGTAACGCAGCCATCTTAGCTGATGAAAGTCTGTCTCTGGTAATGAATGTAGTTCGTAACCCTGAGGGTGGGGCGCTTAGAAGACTGTCGAAATGCTTGAAGAACGACATAATTAGGAACAAGCTCAGGCAATTAGTGGTGAGTTCCAATGGGGACAATAAGCTCTGTTTTGCTTACAGTTTAATAAAACTACTCACCCCCGACATGCCTGAACCCCAAGCTATGCAAGAGGCTTTAATGCTTCATCAGAGGGCCGGCTTAAACTCTCAACAGATGGTTGCCTTTTCAGACATTACCATGTTTGAGGAGTTGTTGTCTTTAAAAATTGTTGTGTGGTACCGTTGTGAGGTAAAGGAAGTATTTGTGAAATTTCAGACACATCCTGAAACCCATACACAGACACTGTTTCTCTTCCTAAGTGATAGTCATTACTTTGGAATAAAGAGTTTGACGGCTTTTTTGGGTTGTTCGTATGTTTGTCATTGGTGTTATAAGGCCTTCAATGATAAGCTTAAGCACCGCTGTGACGGTTACTGTAAAGTCTGTTTCAATCCGCAATGTCGTAAGGGTTTGGCCCCTACCATCCGATGTAAAGATTGCTTAAGGATTTGTCTCTCCGCGTTCTGTTTTTCCGAACATAAGGTACAGAGGGCCGCTGCTGAGGGGGTTAAAAAACTGAGTTATTGTGATCAAACTAAATATTGCCCGCAGTGTTGCCTCCAGTACCGTTTTCATGAGGTTAAACCACACAAATGTCTGGAGCCGAGATGTAGGATCTGTAATGCTGATTTAACCCCGGGGTCTGAACACCAGTGCTTTATTCAGCCGGTTAAAAAGGAGCCGCCGCACAACCGGTATGTCTTTTTTGATTTTGAATGCTGGCAAGAAAACGGGGTCCATGTTGCTACTTATATACACTGTATTGACATGTTGGATCGTGAGTGGTCAGCTAGCGGTGAGAGTTGTGTCAGGGATTTCTTTACACGGTATCGCGGTCCAAAATACCTCAATTACACATTTATTGCCCACAATGCTAAGGGTTATGATTCTTACATTTTGATGAAGTATCTGGTGGAAAATGGGGTGACCCCAAAAATAATAGCTCATGGTAGCAAGATCATGTGTTTCACCGACGAAGCTTTCAACCAACGTTACATAGACTCGTTAAATTTCCTCCCCATGAAATTGAGCGCTTTGCCTAAAGCTCTGGGTTTTGAGGCTCAGAAGAAAGGTTGGTTCTGCCATTTTTTTAATACTAAGGACACTCAAAATTATCGAGGGTCCTACCCGCCCGCCTCTTATTATGGGGTTGATACTATGATGTCTCATGAGAGGGAGGAATTCTTTAAATGGTACAATACGGTTAAGGGAGGTGTTTTTGATTTCCGAGAAGAGATGGCCGCTTATTGTAAAAATGATGTGGTGATCCTTAAAGAAGCCTGTTTGCGTTTCCGCGCCGAGGTTATCAACACATCGGGTCTCGACCCTTTGCAAAGTGTGACCATAGCGTCTCTCTGCATGAAAATGTATCGATCCAATTTCTTGCAGAAAAACACTATAGCGGTCACCACTTCTGACAACTATCGTGCTAGACAAAAGAACTTTTCGACTGTCTCCATACAGTGGCTGGAATATCTGAGTGCCCGGGATAACATCTTCATCAGACATGCTTTAAATCAAGGGGAAGTCAAAATGGGGCCTTACTACTTAGACGGTTTTAGCGACGTGTCCGGGCGGCGTACCGCTTATGAGTTTGCTGGTTGTATTTACCATGGCTGTCCTCAGTGCTTCGACCCAAACACCTTTAACCCCGTAACACAAAAACTCTGCGGTGATATGTACTATGATTTCCAGGAACGAATTGAAACTTTAAAAAACACCTATGGTTTGAATGTGCTGGTGATTTGGGAACACGCGTGGACGACCCTGAAGCAACAGGATGTGGGGGTACAACGGTTTATGGAAACCTTGGACTTTCCTGAACGTCTAGAGCCCAGGGATGCATTATTTGGGGGTCGTACCAACGCCCTCTGTTTACATTATGAGGTAAAGGAGGGTGAGAGAGTAGATTACTATGATTTCACCAGTCTGTACCCTTATGTCAACAAGACCAAAATGTACCCGGTGGGGCATCCAACCATTATCGTGTCTTTCTCGAAATCGGACAGTACTTTGGTTTGATCAAAGTCACCATGTACCCTCCTCGCGAGCTGTTCTTACCCGTGTTGCCTTACAAGTGTTCGGGAAAATTGATGTTCCCTCTGTGTAGAACGTGTGTGGAAACTGAAAATCAAAATACCTCTTGTCTGCACAGTGATGACGAGAGAGCGCTGACGGGTGTCTGGTGTAGCATTGAGCTTGACAAGGCGGTGGAGAAAGGTTACAGAGTCGGTAAGGTGTATGAGGTTTGGCATTTTTCTGAAAAATCTGATACTCTTTTTGCTGATTACATTATGACCCATCTGAAAGGGAAACAGGAGGCATCGGGCTATCCCTCATGGTGTGTTGACTCCGCGGCCAAAGAGCGGTACGTTCAGCAATATTTTGAAAAGGAAGGGATCCGTCTAGAGCCGGGGAACATAACTGTAAACCCCGCCAAGAGACAAATGTCCAAACTGATTTTAAACAGTCTGTGGGGTAAGTTTGGGGAAAGAAATAACCGTCTAAACACAACCTTGATTAAAACCCCTGAACAGTTTATAGAATTTATGTTTTCCAAACAACATGCAGTATCACACTTTCAATTCTTAAATGACCACGTGGCACAGGTCCAGTGGAGGGCCCCTAAAGATTTCCCCACCAAACAGGGGAACGTTAATGTTTTCATAGCGGTTTTTACCACGGCTTACGCCCGGCTTGAACTGTACAACTTAATGGATCAGCTGCAGGAACGCACGCTCTATCATGATACTGACTCTGTAATCTTTGTCACCAGGCCAGGGGATTGGGTCCCTCCCCTCGGGGACTACCTTGGGGAGTTAACGAGCGAGCTAGATCCTCAGGACCACATAGTGGAGTTTGTTTCAGGGGGTCCTAAGACTTACGCATACAGAACGGCTGCGGGTAAGACCTGTATGAAAGTTAAGGGTTTCACTCTGAACCATTGTAACAACAAGCTCATTAACATCAAGTCTCTGACGACCCTGGTACAAAGTTTTGTAACCGAGAAAGACGCGCCTCCTCGCGAGATTATTACAGCCAGAAATCAGATCTATCGCAATAAAAAGGGGTACACATTGGAAAATAGATCACTAAACAAACGGTTCAGGGTGGTGTACAATAAAAGAGTGTTGAAGACTGATTATACCACTCTGCCTTATGGATATTAGCGGTGGTTTTGATAACAGACTTCAACACCCTTTCTCCTGTATTATAGCCGGTCCCTCCAATTCGGGTAAGAGCTATCTTATAAAGAACATCATAGAAGATGTGGACGCAACCGTGTCCCAAGCTCTTGACAACATAGTGTGGTGTTACTCTTGCTGGCAACCTCTCTCCGATGATTTGGCATCGAAAAAAAATAATCTGAAATTTGTGCAAGGTCTCCCCGCCTCGTTGTGTGACGATGACCTGTTCCCGCCCGGACAAACTAATCTAGTGATCCTTGATGACCTGATGGAGCAGGCCGGTGACAACAGTGAAGTGGAAAAAGCTTTCACAAAGTACACTCATCATAGGAATTTAAGTATTATTTATTTAGTTCAAAATCTATTTTTTCAAGGTAAAAAAAGCCGCACTATTAATTTAAATGCCAATTATATAATTATTTTTAAAAACCCCAGAGATAAACTACAGGTCACCGTCTTGGCTCGTCAAATGTACCCTAACCAGACCAAGTTCCTTTTGGAGGCATTTGAGGATGCCACCAAAAAACCCTACGGGTACTTGATTGCGGACTTAAAAGCACAAACCCCAGAAGACTTTCGCCTCAGAACAGGTTTGTGCCCGCCCGATTGGCCGGCAGTGTATGTGCTAAAGAAAAGGAAATAAATAAGAATGTCTGTTCGGATTAAAAGAAATCTTCCGCTTTTGCAAATGTTATTTGAGGGGAGCCCGCGCCATAGGAAAGCTGTGCTGGCTGGGGCCCCCTCGGATTTGATCGAGACCCTGTGTGAAATAGCTTTTAACATCTTACGCGGTAATATACCCCTAACCCCTTCTCAACATTCTAAACTCAAAAAACAAAAAGCGGTTATCAAGATCATCGCTAATAAGAAGTATTCTATTAAAAGAAAAAGAAAGAAGATTAATCAAACCGGAGGTTTTATAGGACCGCTGTTGAGCATAGCCGTGCCTTTCCTAACCAGTCTTCTAGCTTCCAGAGTGGGTTAATAATGGAATATGCTCAGAAAATGTTTTTGATCCCTCAGGAGCAGCTTGAGAAACTGAGAAAAAATGTTGTCGGGCCAGAGCCCATTAGACAAACGGCCGAAAACAACCTGGACTCTGAAATGAAAGCTATACTGGCCAGGGCCGATTTAAATCAGTATTCCAAAGCCCAGATGTATAGCAACACGTTACAGCGCTACCTCCGTCTGGTTAGACAGGGTGAAAAAGATCAAAACATTTTAACTTTAACCATGGCCTCTCAAGAAAATGGCTGATGCGGGGGGTACGGTTGATAAAGATGTTGCGGTGCCCGAACCTGTTGAGAGTTCAGAGGGAGATGTTGTAACGGATGTTTTGAGAAACATGCCGGCCAGAAGCAAAAGACATGCAGAATATATTCTGCACAAAATGGTTCAGAAACCGCGGGTAACGACTTGGAATGAACAGGGTGAATTTGTTGTTAAAGGACAACTGATCAAAGGTTCACACGTTTGATTTGTTGAAGAGTGTCACTAGCACTAATAAGGTACCCGATAGTCGCCGACCTGTAGGCTGGAATGCTTTCCTACAGGCGATGGCCTGGCTGAACATGCCCCAATCAACAGTCCCTAACCAGGAAACGCGACAAAAAATCCGTCTGTGTAAAGAGGTGGTGACTGATCTGACTCCGATATCTCATTACTCTGACCGTGCTGAGCAACCATCCTCAGGATCTATCCATCGTTGGGAAGCTTATTAATCTCATGTTTTTATTTGTCTCCCCTGTGAATAAGGAACCGACAAACAATTTTTTTATTTATTTTTTATTTTCAAATGTTGTACATTTATTTATAACATAACCCTGCTTTGTATAAGATTTGTGTTGAATAAAAACAAAACTAATGATTCAAAGGCTGTTTTCATTATTTTTTCACTTTAACACGCATGACATCTTTTAAAATCCTCACAAGAACACCCCATCTGTATACATGGCTGGCTAGGGTCGTAAGTCATTGTGTTATAAGGGGGGGTCCACAGTGTCCTGACAAACTCTGCCACTTTTTTATCATTTTGGCCTAAATCCTCACTGTACAAGGCCATAATATCGGGGTATGACCTTCCTTTAGATCTATGATATAAGAAAAACACACAGTGTTGACCACAAGTGAAGGTCTGAAGACTTTGTACTTGACGACCGCTGTAAATGGTTTCTTGACAGTTGTTGAGCAGAAAGTTATTGATCTTCCGAGGGAAAGGTCTGAAATCCGGGGGGTTTCCATAGGAATCAAAAAATTCACCACGGCGGTCCTCCCTTAGATAAATAGCCAGCCAATGTTCTCCGGGCATATTTTTAGGGTGTGTGTTGATTATGTACATTGCAGGTAAATTCTTGATCTTAAATTTAGGCAGCTGGTCACAGGAGTAGACTCCTTGAAACAGTTTCCGTGAGCCGGCCAGGGCATTCATGATGTGGTTGAGCTCTCTGGTGTTCATTTTAATAATAATCATACAGAACGTTTCTCCTCTGATTCACCTCAATAATGTTGTCAAACACAGCATACACGACCATATTTACAGTGCGTGGTAGAGGCTGCTGGAAACGCATCTCCAAATGCATATTGCCCATCTTCATCAGTGAAAAATGTTGTCCACACTCTTCGTCAGGGGTCAGGTTGAAACCGTACAGGGTGTAACCGCTGCAGTATTCCCGGCGATCGATCAGCAGAGGTTGATCCTTGAGATGGCGACCCGTAGCCAGTACTAGACTGTAATATTCACGAACCATGTTGCCGTTTTCAAAGTCAGGTTGAAAAGGTCTGGATGGAACCTGCACACCATCGACGTACAGCGCTATAAATTCCGCGTTATAATGTTTAAAGTTAAAGGGGTTCTTGTTGTAAACCCCGGTAAATGCATCATTATCCACGAGACCTATAATAACCTGTTTTGGGAGCTGTCCTAGAAACAGATTTTCCTGGTTCATCACCCGTGTCCCTGCGGGGATACTGTGGACTTTCATATAGACTCTTTTGATCGGGTACTTGGCGTTTGCCATCATTAAAGCCTGCGCATGTCCTAGTTTAACCGCCGGGGAGACGGATACTTTTTTCACAAACAGCGAGGCCGATAATATGGTCAGTTTATATTTTTCAGTATCAGGGGTCATCAGACAAAAAGCACTTTTACTACGGATCATTTTAATTTTAATGTCTACCCCGTTGAGCATGAGTTTTTCTTGGAAAAATATGTCTGCATGGATATGTCCCATTAGCTCAAAGGTCCTCCCTTCTGTTGAAAAGGCTGTTCTTTTTTGCAAACCCTTATTGAGTCCCTCTGGATCCTTGTCGTCCATAGCTTCCGGGGTGTCTTTGAAGAAAAGGCCGGGGCTGAACTGTTTGCTTAGGGTCTCCTCACTATAATTAAGGATACACTCCATCATGGCCCTATAGGGGTAAGTATTGCTGCTTTGACTAATGAGCCGATCTCCCAGGGTCACATCCACCTGTGAAAACATGGTGGCCACCGGGTAATTGATGACCCCAGCGTTGGCCGTCTTCTCGATTGCATCGCCATCCTCATCAGTCACTTTACAGTTCATTAAAATAAATGTGTTATTCAAATCAATATAATCCTCGCCATTGCCAGCTATAAAAAACTCCAGAGGGGCCGTATCTGAAATTGCGGAAAGAGGGGGTATCTCTACATATATGCTCTTATCTATACTCGTTTGAGTGTATGGAACTGTAAACAGATCCAGTTCTGATTTGACGCATTCTTCCGATAGACTGTGGACAAAAGACATTTTTAAAAGATGTATCCTGAGGCTCTATTTGTCTTTCTTTGAGACTTTCTTTTTGCAGGTTTTTTCTTGTGCTGCTTCCTTCTCCGAGTGTTTCCACGATATGTTGGAGAATGAGAGATTCTTCGTTTTTTGTTAGCCACGGATCTTCGTCGCCCTGGTGGACACATACTGTTTCTTCTTTTACCCCCCCTCCTCGCCATTACCATGAGACCCGAACCCTCCTGCTGATCATGGCTAGCTGCCCGGTTCATAACATTGGTGAACACGTCACTAACAATATTTTTAGCCGCTGATTTCAAGTGGGGTCTGGCTATAGCAAAGCCTCTCTTAAGCAGGGGTACGGCCATTCTAAAGAGACCACGAAAGAGTCCTCCTAGACCGGCGCCATACATTGTGGGGGCTCCTACAAAACCGGGCAAGCCGTTCCCGGCTTGCATCTTGTAATAATCCACATAGGCGCTAGGATCTACATAACCCCTCGAGGTAGCCATTTTAATAATGTACACACTGTTTCAGGGGTCGAAAATGTAGTTTGACAATAACTTTACCGAAGCGGAAGGGTACGTTGATATTCTGATCCGATTTTACTTCGATCGTGATGTTGTCAAAGTGGGTCTTTGAGACTGGTACGTAGTGTGGCTTGTCATAAGTAATTGTGACCATGTCATTGCTTTTACCTTTAATAAGTACATTTCTCAAAAGGGGGACATAACTATCCCCGACCCTCTGGTGGGTTATGATATCCGTATACACATAAAGAGTGTAAAAGCCGCCCCTGATGTCAGCCGGGAAGGGGGCCACCACTTCTGAGAACCTGCTCTCTGTGTCAGAATAGAACCCTAATATACGCCCCAGTTGTCCGTTGGTTTGAATGCTAATACCAGGTTTTGACACCTTGTACACTCTGTTTTTAATAGGGTTGTAATATAGCTTGATGTTGGGGGTGCCTTCTGAGAACTGTTTATGCATCTCATCTAATATTTTATCCACATTGTCATAATAACCTCCTTGTATCGTGAATGTCCATTGACTCTTTTTAACATCATCAAAAATGGCGAAGGTGGCATCCTTATCTTGTAAAACAGCCCAAGTGTAAGGATACTGTATTTCCGCCAACCCCACTTCCCACGACCCCCTTAGATCTATAGATTTTCCAAATTGTACCGTGTAACTGGATATTTCATTTTTAGGGTATATATCGAGAGAGGCGTTACTGGGTAGAGTCACGTAGAAGCCTCCTGATTCCATCTTGAGTATCGAAAGTAATGCCCCCAACACACCCGCGGGCATGTTGTTATAAGGCTTGAATATCACAAACCTGTTGTTCCGGGACCCAACTATTGAACTTTTCAGGCCATCCAAGCCATTTCACCAACACATATTTTATCCGGTTCTGGGTTTTCTCAGCTAATATCTTTTCAACTCTGTATACACTGTCTTTACCCACAATAATTTTTTGTAACTCGGCTTCGTAAAACGTTCCTTCTATATCCTCCCCGTCATAGTCTTTTAACCGGTACACGGGGGGGTCTCTAGCCACCTGTTCGGTAACTGTAAAATATTCGTCAGAAAATGTTTGTTCATAACCTTTGGCAAAAGTACTCCTTAGCTTTGAAACTCGAACCACATCGCCGATGTTGAACTTATAAGTAGTTTTTCCCTTCTTAATAAATGGGCCGTATAATTTTTTATAGACCTTAAAAGAATTACTTTGATCAACATCTATAGGCTTCATTTTAATACTGGTGTGATACCCTTGGTTGTAAGCATCGATAAAATCCTGAACTTTATCAAAATACTTGAACGTGTTGACCGCTGTAAAATATCTCCACATTTTGGTCTTTATGGTGCGGTTAAACCTCTCCACCACCGATGCCTTAAGCTCATTACCGGTGGTGAAATGATGTATTTTGTGTCTCTTCAGTAGATTCTGAAATTCTCTGTTGAGAAACTCTTTTCCTTTATCAGTCTGCAGTTTTTTAGGACATCGGCCCTGGGACAATATATCCTCAAAGGCCCTTGTCACCGCCCGACCTGTTTTATTATGTAGAATGCGAGCCCAGGCATATTTTGCTAACACATCGATACACATCAACATAAATTTGTGACCATTGTTATGTTTTGATAAATTTAACATATCGACTAGATCCATTTGCCATTGTGAGTCTATGTCAGTTGCATATACGCGGTTTCTTTTAAAGTTAATCCTGAGAGGTTTATGTAAGGTATAGGCGTCTTGTTCCCGTAACCATTCTGAAACAACCACATCATTAACCTTCACACCGGCCTCAGCGAGTCCTCTTTGAAAACCCTTCTTACCCGCCAAACCCCCAATCTTGGCTGGGTTGTAGTATAGTTCATGCATTTGGGGAGCTTGCCGAGTCATTCTGCCAAATAAACACACAGACCCACACTATGCGCAAAGTTTTTATACAAGGTTTTTTATTCAACTTCAGGAGAGCAGATACCCCTTTTTAGACATTTGAGAAAAGTATAACATACACAACAATTTTTTCTACGGTCCAGACAAAAAGAAATCAGATGATTGGTTACTTGATCTATATCAACAAATACCTGTTTCTTTATCTTGTAGGCACACACCTCAGTTACATATGTAAATAAAACAACAATATGACCTATTTTAAAAGTAAACAGAGGGGTATTAAACATGCTCAGTAAAAGGTCATACAGATGTTGATGAAATGGCCTAATATCATTCTTGGCCCCCTTGAGCGCTTCATCCCAGTGTTCGTACCCCCCGGTCTTTGTTACAGCAACCATTAACTTTTCCAGGTTTGAAAGTTGATCCTCATCGATGGTTAAATCTGTAGAGAAAAGGCTCGCGTTGGCTACTTTTCTGTCAAGCACATGGTGTAATAGCGCTCTCAGGTTAGCTGCAGAGTGTTGATGACAGAACCAGTTGCAGAAGCAGTCCAGAACATTCCCCATGTTCAAAGTCCCTTAGTTCAGGTCAGAGTCTGAATCAGTGGCATAGATGTCGAATTCTTCGTCGCTGCCCCCAGCTTTAACTTCTTTACGGAAGAAATAAGCTTTTAGCTTGCCAGCGGTTTTTCTACTCGGCTCATCCAGGTCATTGAGCAGCTGCCCAAGTTTCTCTATTATAAACGGCTCCTTTTTCAGCTCCAGCAAAATCTCATCTATGATTTTCTGGACTTGTCCCGCAGTGACATGTATGTGGGAGTAAGACAGCGCCTTGATTAGTGCCGGTTTCAGCCACGGTTTGTTCAGTCTTCTGTAAAACACGTTGAAATAGAACAGGAAATAGTAACGGTCTGGTTCAAACAACTGTGTCTCAACTGACTGGGGTGATTCACTTCACACCCCCGACAGACTTCTTTCAGAGCTCGGTCGATGAGAGCACTCAGAATATACACCAGGGTGCTTTTAACCACTCTGCTTACTTGGTCACATACCCCGGGCATAAATCTTGCGTCTTCATCACGCCCCCGAGACAGTCCGATGCTCATTGGGTCGCCTGGTGGTTTGTGGGGTGTTTCTACATCCATTGGACTGACCCCCTCCTGAGACGCCCAGACGGTAGACAGTTCGGCAAAATCGAGGCCCTCCATGAGCTCCAGAGGCTGGGGATCCCCGAGACTCATTTGGACATCCATCGCCCCGCATGTTGTTTCGTCCTGAGGGACAGGGGTCTGAGGTCTTGGAGGGTAACCGCAGTCAGAGGGTTCCGGAGTGTATACAAAATCTGGGGAATAGAACCAGGGGTGATCCCGGGTTTGAAGAGGCCTGTAGAGCCTGTCGACGTCCGCAGCTTTCGGGTAAGACATTCTCTTTAATTTTAAACCATGAATGAATTGTTGCGCCTTTTATCCTATCTCTTCACTACGTCACGACACACCGCCCTCTTAGAAGAGAGTAGCCCCTGAGCCGTCAGACCCCCCTCCAACCCCCCACAGGTCATCTGTTTTATCATCGTCATCGTCATTCAAGGGGGATATATAATCCATAATCCAGCATATTCTCCTTCTAACCGAATCCAGTTGTGAACATTTGGTCAAGATGTCAAAACCATCATTTATACAGTTTATGACCTCTTTCAAGAAAGGCCAGTCCACGGCGTCAAACATAATTTCAGTAACCTGTTTTTCTGGATCCTCCACAACCCCTTCAATAGGGTTTGTAATCAGGGTACTGCTAAACAAAACCTTACGATCTGTAGTTAGAGATAGACTCTTCACCACTGTACCGTAGTTCTGCAAGCTTTCCCATTCACACCTTTCAAAACTCTGAGTCGGAGACTCCGTTTCGCATTCTCTTGGAACCTCTTGCAAGCCTTCTAGAGTCTTATCCACAAGCCCCAGGTCTCTCCATGCCATCACCTTCAACCAGTCCTCATAAGAGTATTCAATCACCGTCTCAAAAGGTTCCAACGTACCCTCCTTCTCTCCCAAAGCAAAAAGCTCCACTCCAACATAGCTGGGATCCCTTTTAAAGCGGTTACCCCGTCGACCCCCCCAGAACAACACCCAGGAGCGTTCAATCTTCAAATTGGTGAGTACAGGAACCCTTGCCCGGGATTGTTTCTTGCGGGGTTTCATGTTGATGTCGCTGGACATGTTGAAGAAGCGGGATGTTTCAGATGCTGAGAATTAAAGAGGTATTGCCTAAAAGCAGCGCGGGTTCTTAAATAGAGAGGAGAGTTTCGGGGCGTTGCCTTCAGAGGGGTGGGGGTCTTTAGGGGTGGCCTTGTTGTTCAGGGTTTTATGGGTGTACACTTTCTGACGGATATGACGTAGGAATAATTAAGGAAATAACTCTACCTAAAATCACGCCCCCCAATTATGACGTAGGAATATTAATAAGCTTATGGCATACGTCATAACAAAATAGGCCGCGCCCAAAAAACCCTACTATCTACTAATGTGTCGCTTGTTTAAAAATCCACTGTCCAGATCCATTCATGTATCACTTAGTGTGGAATGTACTGACAAACTTTGAGGTGTGAATTATTTAAAATATATCATTTTTTCAAGTGTACAATTTTACCAAATGACTCATTTATCCATTAGGACCGCTGTATTTAGGTTACAAGACTGGGAAGATCTAACATCCCTTTTTCCTCAGAGATCCGAGACATTTCTCAACCGTATTGCTACGCCTTTACTGATTTTAACTCCACTTTCAAGTCACAGCTATGCCTCAAGACGGTGGAAAATAAGACAAAAAATGCTGGGGTGTCAAGTTTTACAACAAACGGTCAATAGAAAACACCTATTCTAAGACATCAATTGATTTTCCTCTAAACTGATTATGTTTCCATTTGGCAACCATGAATCATGACAGAGGTGGAATATGTACTGATTTATTGGTGATCCATTCCAGAAACGTGACCCCAATTTTATCTCAACATGCAACAATTATATCTACAACAACCACTGCATTTGCAGGAGTGCTGACACACTTCACTTCTTTTGTTTGGGACCTTGTCCATAAAAAAGACTAAGAGACATACAAATATATATGTATGTATGTATATATATATATATACACTCACCTAAAGGATTATTAGGAACACCTGTTCAATTTCTCATGAATGCAATTATCTAACCAACCAATCACATGGCAGTTGCTTCAATGCATTTAGGGGTGTGGTCCTGGTCAAGACAATCTCCTGAACTCCAAACTGAATGTCTGAATGGGAAAGAAAGGTGATTTAAGCAATTTTGAACGTGGCATGGTTGTTGGTGCCAGACGGGCCGGTCTGAGTATTTCACAATCTGCTCAGTTACTGGGATTTTCACGCACAACCATTTCTAGGGTTTACAAAGAATGGTGTGAAAAGGGAAAAACATCCAGTATGCGGCAGTCCTGTGGGCGAAAATGCCTTGTTGATGCTAGAGGTCAGAGGAGAATGGGCCGACTGATTCAAGCTGATAGAAGAGCAACTTTGACTGAAATAAGCACTCGTTACAACCGAGGTATGCAGCAAAGCATTTGTGAAGCCACAACACGTACAACCTTGAGGCGGATGGGCTACAACAGCAGAAGACCCCACCGGGTACCACTCATCTCCACTACAAATAGGAAAAAGAGGCTACAATTTGCACAAGCTCACCAAAATTGGACAGTTGAAGACTGGAAAAATGTTTCCTGGTCTGATGAGTCTCGATTTCTGTTAAGACATTCAGATGGTAGAGTCAGAATTTGGCGTAAACAGAATGAGAACATGGATCCATCATGCCTTGTTACCACTGTGCAGGCTGGTGGTGTAATGGTGTGGGGGATGTTTTCTTGGCACACTTTAGGCCCCTTAGTGCCAATTGGGCATCGTTTAAATTCCACGGCCTACCTGAGCATTGTTTCTGACCATGTCCATCCCTTTATGACCACCATGTACCCATCCTCTGATGGCTACTTCCAGCAGGATAAAGCACCATGTCCCAAAGGTCGAATCATTTCAAATTGGTTTCTTGAACATGACAATGAGTTCACTGTACTAAACTGGCCCCCACAGTCACCAGATCTCAACCCAATAGAGCATCTTTGGGATGTGGTGGAACGGGAGCTTCGTGCCCTGGATGTGCATCCCACAAATCTCCATCAACTGCAAGATGCTATCCTATCAATATGGGCCAACATTTCTAAAGAATGCTTTCAGCACCTTGTTGAATCAATGCCACGTAGAATTAAGGCAGTTCTGAAGGCGAAAGGGGGTCAAACACAGTATTAGTATGGTGTTCCTAATAATCCTTTAGGTAAGTGTATATATATATATATATATATATATATATATATATATACACAGTATATATGTGCCTTATTTAAGCATGTTTATTTCCTGTAGTTAATAAGTAATGTATTCAAAATGATATTCTACATTTTAAGATATATACATTTTTAAGAGACATTTTTTTTTTTTTTTATATGAGCAATGACAAATTATCATGTATTAAGATCAATGCTTTACACGTTAAAATGCACTGAGACCGACTATCTTAAAATCCTCATCTCAATTTCAATGCAGTCACTGTAGTAGAACTGTTGTGACTGTCATGGTCTCTAGTAGGCACATTTGGCTTAGGAACGATAGGTTGCACATGCAACCCTGGTTATCTGTGACTTCAAAGATAACCACAGCTGAAAGCTGTAGAAAATACATCCATTTAAAAATCCAACTAGATTTTTCCATTCTTTCTCATCGTGTTGCAAGGATAAAGGGCTTTCAGTCCCTAACTGCAGCTCCTGACTGTGCTGTTTACAAATCTGAAATCCCTAAGTCTTAGATAATAATGAAAATAAAAAGAAGGTTCTTTCCACGTTTCTGTAAGGTCTATATCAAAACAGTGACCTTTGCAGTAAGTGGCATCCAACAGCATTCCTACAGAGACAGCAAGAAGAAAATCAACAGCTCAGTGGACAGAAGCCTGGCACAGACATACATGTATCTAATATTATAACAGCAGACTCGATCTGTCTTGGACCTATACACATCAGTTACCATGGGTCATCAATGTTAAGAGCTAAGTTAAAAAAAAAAGTTGACAGTGGCTGCAAAATGTTTTATACATGTATTTTCCAAGGTTTCACTACAGTTGGCCAAATCAACTTAGAACTAATCATTTCATATACTTCATCTTCTAGACCCTGAATTTCTGTGACAAAGTCCTCCCTCCATGTTCCATTACCCCCAGCCATTTTAAACATCTCACCTGCATGTGCACAGTGCACACCCCAATGTGTCACCTAACTACTATTCCATAAACCCTTAGTTCAGGTCAACAACTGGTGGCAAAGCTCAAATATCTGGAATGGCTGATGGAACTAGAGGCATGGTTAGTACAAATCATGACCCCATCTTAAAAAGATAATTTAAGTAGAGCGCCCTCTCAAAGTAGTTGACCACAGTATCCCTCATAAAGAACTTTGACAGACAAATGTACACATTACATTTAAATATGAATGTTGTATTTTGGGATATTCAAGTAGAAAAGGACATAACAACAGTAACACAATGCATGTCTTAAATTAAAATATTACCCACAATACTCTTGAGCACAATAACTGCAGCAGTTGGCTCAGACATCACAACACATTGTTTCATGAGAGATGTATCCAGTGAGGGCAGCCAGACAACACAAGACAATTTTACAACAGCTGTATCTTGCGATTGTTATGGTTTCTAGAAAAAATACTCACAGATGCATCCAAATTTGAGGTGTTTGCCCTTCTAGACTCTACACTCGCTAAGCTTACACATTCATATTACATTACACAAGCTTGTTTTGAGACTTTATTGGCTGACCTGTAAGAGTTTGGTTGTGCTATTGCGGAGAGTATGGTCACGTTTGTGTAACACAGATTTCCGCAGTCATGTGCGAGTCTGTGCTGCTCCACCAATGGGATCACTGGAATTCTGTAGATCTGTCCAGAACTGCGGAAATCTGCACTACAAGAACACACCCTAGGAGCTACAGAGAACAGGGTTGCAAGCGCAATTGAGTCAAGTGGAGTCAGAATTTAATCTTCATTTTGCTCTACTGACAATTCAACTGTTGAGGCTGAACAACTTATTGATATAGGGGGCTATTTAAATAAAGGTACCTGGTGCTTCCGCTTTCAATCACATGCTTTGGTTGTGTTTGTGATGCTTTCGCAAGGATACTGGTTTTTATGCCTCCTCTGAGGTTCGTACATTCATCGGCTCATCATGAATTATTCACTGCCTCTTCAAGCACAACTAATGACACTAATATTAAATCCCTCTAATGTGAGGAGCCACAACACAAGACCACATAATAAATAGGCTAGATATCAATGCACATTTGTTAATCTAATATCCATCTTCGCCTCCAGTGTATTATTTCTAACTGAGCTCATATTTTGCAAAGTCCACAGTGGGGATTTAGCATTTCTGTATTAAAACATTTTTCACTTGTTGCATATTACATTACAGTGGCTTTATGCTATATGATGCAACAGAGTTTCTGTTGTCTCCTATTTTAACATCTTTAACATGTTGACTGAAGTCAATTTTTCATGCACTACCCACTGAATGACAGCCGCAGCATTCATTAGTTACAAAAATTCAAGAAATAATATACATTTGTAGCCATATTTTCTGAAACACACAGAGAGATCCCATACATTT
The DNA here is from genome assembly GCF_036373705.1 of Amia ocellicauda. Taxonomy (NCBI): domain Eukaryota; kingdom Metazoa; phylum Chordata; class Actinopteri; order Amiiformes; family Amiidae; genus Amia; species Amia ocellicauda. The sequence goes on along the minus strand of NC_089854.1, from coordinate 15,781,895 downwards.
GTCAAGTCTATGAAATCCTGACACTGTAAGCATGACAAATGACAACCAATCACTTACATGAACTTCATGCTAATTACATGTGCATTTATGCAGGCAAGCAAAGGTTCAGATACAGCCAGAAGCACATTGTGTTAATTAATTAATTATAATTGTAATTGACCCTAATCCGCTGAAGCCAATATGTTGTTCTTCCCCAGCCTAACACGTTTACATTAGGCCTGGTTTAAGTTTTTCAAAAGCGGTTTTCTTTTCTTTTTTTGCTGCAGTTAATTACAATACAGAAACAGAAAACTACAACAGAACAAATCATTAATAGACACAAGAGGATATTAAACAAACACAAAATTAAATGCATTACCTCCTAACAAGGCTTTATAACATTAGGACACCACAGATAATTCAGGCTTCTTAATATGCCCATTAATTAGTAATAGACAATATTCAGCATGTAAAGCCAATGCAAGCCTCTTAAAGGGATTTAGTTCCTTAACCTGCAAAACTTTATGAGAATTGTGTGATAAAACTTGTTTCCCTCAGGGTTTTCGCTCTCTCTATATTTAGCACATCTCATGAAATAAACACTTAATGTTCACACATTTCCTAATGAAACCAATTGTGCTGACTAGCATGGCGTTCTGTTCATTGTCAAGAGGAAGCGATGCCCACAGATGTGCTTGTTCAGACAAAAGGCATACAGTGGCGGTTCTAGACCATTTCAGCTGGTGGGGCCAACAATTTCTCAGCGGTGCTCGAGTAGGTGGGTGTTTTGTCCGCAATGGTACCGGGGGGGTGGGGGATGGGTGTAGACAGTATTATGTCCGTGGTGCTAGAGGGGGGGATGCTGATGGTGTTTTTGTCTGCAGTGATAGGGGGGGTCACAGGGCCCTCCCCCGCCAGAACCGCCCCTGAAGGCAGGAGGTTCAGCAATCAACGCTTCCTACAATATGTGAATGATAATGAAACATGAAAATCTGAAGACGTGCTTATGTGCACAGTATTGCTTTCAAAAACACTACTGCTAAACATGAATATAAAATAAAGAATCATGCCCAGCAGGAATTAAGTCACATACCTAGAAACTTTTGTCATGGTACTAACCCTAATACTCGCAATCCCAAAAATGCTCAGCTCATGAACAATCTTCTTTCCAAAGACCTACATACAAAACCTCGACAACCTGCCACAAAATAATGCATTCAAAAGTTTTATTGATTTACAGTTGTAGGGGACTCAGAAATTCTCAGCCGGTCAAAAAACATACATATATTACAAACAAATATTATAATACAGGTTAACCCAGAGCTGTCCTCTTACATGAAGTGGAGAGAAGAACCCTTTTTGGTATCTCCAGCGATGGACAACAAGGTTGCAGTCTTAACCAATCAAAAGTGAATACACCTTGTTGAAATCCAATTATACAAATAAAATTACCATATGCATAATAATTAACATATGCCTGAGATTATTACTGTTGTAGATGTGAGTGATTTGTTGAAAACTGCTTATGTGGCACTGGTCAAAAGGATATCAGTCTTTACTGCTGGTCAGCATTCTCCAGGCAGCAAATGTTATTATCAAAGCCTTTTAAACCAAATATCTGTGTTTACAAGCCCCACAAGACAACCTTTATACTGTCTGTGCTGACTGAAATAACCCAAAGACAATACGTATATACATCTCCAGGAAACTAATACAGAAATAGGTGCAATCTAATTTTAGCTTAATAAACTCAATTAAATTAACAACATGAAAACGTGAACAATATAAAGAATCTAAATGAAAGTTCCCACTACCCACTACAGCGTGTTTGCCATAGATCCAATCCCAGGGGTAAAAAGAAGCAGAGGGAGAGGAGTAGAAAGGGTGAAGAGGTGGTTGGAGGGATGCAAACATCGACCGCTGCAAGAAACAGGTTAGTGACTGATGTTACTCTAACTAGAAAAACTGGTTAGGTGAGGCTGCAAGTGGGGTTGTCTGGGGTTGTCTATTAGAAACTTCTGTTTCTAACAATTTCTTTTGTCAGTTCAACCTCACAGGACCTGCGAAATATTATCTCGTAAGAATGATCAAATAGCAGATTTTTTTTTTTTTTGCTTGAATAAATACACATCTTCCCAAACAGAACAATTGCATTCCAAGAGAACTGTGCCATATATTACTTTTGACAGAAAAAAAGGCTTTAAAACTGGTCAAGCAGAAAGAAAGACATGTATTTGGAGAAAGCAGTGACATTATGAAAACAGAACACATAATACCATATTTTTATGAGAAATGTTTTATCGCAATGGACAGACAGGGAGTGGACTTAATACACTGTTGGTCTGAGGATATAATGCCCTGATCTGAATCCGTCGGTTTCATAAATTATACAAGTCTGTGTGCTTCAAAGGTCAGGCTTATGTATTCTGCACACAGATGAAAGACCAGAATACAGGTCTGTAATGAGTCCCAAGAGTGGCCAAGTGAATGGAATAACGGTTGAGGAATGACCCCCACTACTTTGGCAAAAAACAAAACAAACGGGAGAGCAGATACAGTAAATAAAGGGAAAAAACTAAACACAAAACAGAATACACCGCAACATTTTTTTTTTGTTTTAATTATAAGAACACCAGACAAGAATCTTTAGTCCCAAAATCAGTTTTATACAAATGCACATGCTCACTTATTTGGATGTCACTTACATCACATTGGCACAACCATTGTCTGTGTGTACCAATAGGGATCTGATTAAATAATAATAGTGAATCTGTGAAAACATGTTTTCCATCGTGATAATATGTGGGGTTTTGTTTTACAGTATAAAGCAGATCATGAATAAGATTGCATCTGAAAATAATATTTTTGTATGTAAATCAACAATAGGAAGCAAAAGAAGAGATAATTGTCCATTCTAGGCTAAAGAGTGCCTGAACATCCATCAACTTGAGGTCATTAAAGGATACTACTTTTCACCCACTGTTAGTTCTGGTTAATTATCCCGATTATTATCTGGTTATTGTACTGAAGGGGAATGGGACTGGGGCATGTCTGTGCGATGTACTAGTTAAAGCAGGCAGAGGGAGGGTCTACAGCCCATAGACAGCTTTGTGAGTTCCCCATGGTAACATGCAATGTCCCAGCCCCCTTTGGGAAGAAGTCTCTTTTTCAGATAACTGGGGATGCATTTGCAACCTATCATTGTCTTTTGTGAATCACCAGCTGTTCACTGGTGCACCTGTTATAGCTTTCACCTTGCTATCATGACTCAAACTAGCAGGATGCATGCGCTCCTAAACCAACAGCAACTCTATTCACATATGCTGCTCAACAGAGACCTCCATGATTAATTTCCAAAGTGCACCCAGTACAAGCCACACAATCACCAAACCTTACTCTACAACTGCATAACTTTATTGCCAAGACATCAAGCCATTCACAAGTGCACATTAGCACTCACACATTAGACCACTCTGCTCAGTAAGTGGAATGCCTTTCTAATGTGCATCTGTTAACCTGTAGCATTGTAGTTATTATTCAACGCAGTGGCAGAACTACAACAGACCAAATAGTTTTTTGCATGGTTTAAAATAGGAGTGTGCTGTGGGAGCAAAGAGTATTGGATTCTCTGACAAATGGCTAAGGCTTCTGCCTCTTAATACAACTGGCAATGCACTTCCTACTCGACTGAATTTTTAAGAAGTTACTTGAACAGTAGTAGCCAATGTGAAAGCTTTTGATTTAACCCCTATTGAGATGTCAGTGAGATTTAATATATTTTTTAAATGGCTAATGTGTGATAAAACACACTGGAAATGTATTTTCAGTGTGCAGACCCCCACCACCCCTTAATTCTTCTTAAATAAAGTAGCCAAATTAATATTGTTTCTTTACTGCACGCACAAATCCAACCATAATTCACATAGGAATGTAATAGGTTTGCTGATATAGTGTAGTTAACAGGAACCTATTTAGAGGCTTATCAAAAAATAAAAATAAATAAGAGCACTGACCTGGGAGAGCAGTTAAGTGTACAAATCATGTTGTCATACATCTTCCTTCTCTGTTGGCTGGGATTTTGACAGGACCTGTATTTGCTGAGCTGTGCTATACTGACTCCAGCTGAACCATGCAGAGGTTGCTTACACTACATATTTTCACATTATAGAAGAAAAAGGTTTCTCGGGAGATATCCCCCCACTGTAGTTCTCCTGCTTTAATTTGCTCTCTCACTAAGAGCAAACAAATTACCAGAGAACGAGAATCAATAATTAATGATGGACAAATATTCTACAGACAGAACAGTCTGCAGTCCCACTGATGTAACGTTACACTTGTATGCGCTGCACGTATGAACCAAAAAATGACCAGCTGACTAATGTCCTTTAATTACTTGTTCATAATTAAATATCTCCAAATTAACAGCATAATTGAATGATGCTATGCGCGGGACAGAATTTGCCTGCAACGATTTCAGCTTTGAAAAATTATTGAAATAAATCATTTTGGTGCACGCTTGACCTAAATGCTAGAAGAGTTTGGTTAATTAAGAAACACATATGACTTACATATGATGAAAGCACTAACATAAAAAAAAGTCAATCAAGGAAGATATAAAGAGTCAACAAGAGCAGTGAATAGTCAATGTTCCATTAAACCACTTAGAAATATGACTTCTGTTTTGTTTTTAACAACCATATGAATAAATGGCCTAAAAATATAAAAACAGTGACCCATCTCAACCAACATTTCAACCTTCTGGATAAAACAATAGAATAGAATAAAATGACACAGGAATTAGGCTGACATTAATAATACCAATACTGCAGTCCAAATAGTGGACTTACTGATGAAGAACGTAACTGAATTTAAACTGCAGATTCTGGGCTACCAAGCTACAAAATTTGTATTCTACAAATGGCCTGCTACAGCAAATTCCTATATACGCATTAGCATCAATGAACTTAACCTAATAACCCAAGTCTATCTAGAGAACAGGCACAAAGGCCTTGCAGAATATTGACTGGAAAATTTTGACAGGCCAAATCCATATAGTCTACTCCATGAAAAGCAGTGAATGCATTCAACACAAGCAGAAATACAGAGCAGCAAAAAAAAAAAAAAAAAAAAGATTTAACCCGTTTGACATTGCCGTTCTATAATGCTACAGTAATCTTCCCCACATGGTAATGGGTATGTAATCTTCAATTAGCCGATAAATCCAACTGAACCAGTGGCAGATCACAGAAATTGCAAAGATAATGTCTGCACTGCGATTAATGTTGTAAGATGGGATCCCCTCCAATGTAGTCTAACTGGCTAAGCAATTGCTCACTTCTCGTCTGAGCAAGAGCTGCTGATGCAATTTGGCTACCAAGTGTTAGTGTGGAGGGTCTTGCTCTGAACTGCAGGAAGAAGGGATTCCTCTGCACACGGGAACCTGCTTTGGGATCAAACTGCATGTTTTATTTGAACCCAGCTCTTCTAGTTCTATGAAAATCACAAGAACAATTGATGCTGCGGGGGGCTGTGATCCATCAATATGCTGTAAAATAAGGAGAACTGCAGTACTGCAGGTAGAAGATGTGCCTGTATATGTTCATAAATATATCTCTTTTCAAAAGCTTAGTGATAAACTTTGTCTATCACCAGTTGTAATGAAGACACCTTTAAGTCCTTGTTTAGAAATGTTTAGTAAAAATAAAATCTGTGTTAAGACTGGCTATTTTATTTAAGTTCTAGCACAAATTATAGATTGATTTATTGCAAATACCTTTTCTGACATCATTTTAAACACTCAGGTGAAGAATGACACCCAGGAAATATTGCAAATATCAACCCACAAAATCTATTCCTGAAAAGTACCTTCTTGTCTTGCTCAGTTAAATCGTTGTGATATGAAATTAAATTAAGCCCTACTTTTTTAACCACTCTATCCATCTCTGTCACCTCTTTGGAATTTCCATGCTACTGGGCTAGAAATGTCTGCAAGAATTCAATCCAAGATAAACTATCACAGATGTGTGCCTCAGAGATCATTTGTCACTTTCTACTTTTAGCATAAAAGTAGTAAAGTAGGGTACATCGTATATACCTCAATTTTCACTACCTCAAAAAACACTAAGGGACAAACTGGAATAGAAGTTCAACTCAAGTTCCAATTACATTAACTATATTCTTATGGACACGCTAAGGTCCCTGACTGTGTACATGAACACAGCTCCCTTTCACTTTAAATAAAGATGATGAAAAACATTTTCTTACACTAATTACAATGTATTTGAAGGCCTCAACATGTTTTAAAAAATCTTAATCTCTCCTCAAAAAACAAGTAAATACATATATATATTAAAAAAAATAGTATTTGCTAAAGAATGTTTGTCTTTTTCTACCATACCATCGAGAATAACGTGTAACCCCATTGTTAAGACATATAGTAAAGATATATGTAAAGTGAAGAATAACCCATTAAACATATTCATTAAGAGCTGCAGCAAAAGTGGTGACATTCACTTCACTAGCAGAAATAAACACAAAAGACAATATTGTCCCAGCCTAAAGAACAGTAACGAGGCAAGCCTGCATGCATTGCCTAATCATCTGACCTACAATTTAAGCTAAAATTAGTTTAAAACATTTAAACAGGAACAACTTTTGACACTGCAAACAAAATGTGCTTGTTTGTGATCAACACTGCCAGGTGAATCCAGAAATACAACTACAAATTAAATAAATAATTCTATAGAAACACATGAAATATTGTGAAGAAAGAAACTGTGGTGTGAAGACTCATCAGTGATATAAAGTGAGAATAAGGTAGACAGATTACAGGCATTTAAGTAATGATCCATCACAACCTAATTTTCGATTTTCACCTGAACTAAAACCTACCATTTTGTTCCTGTTCTGTTCCAACAACTTCAAGTGAACAGATGTACATTTTGAGATTATATTAAAAAACATGTTAATGTCAAACTACACTTGACAGAATCCTCTTGTTGTCAGTTCCAGGGTACCAGAAGTGTGGGCAGAAGCAACACTGCGCGAGTCATGTTAAAGACGTGACAGAATGAATTCCCGTTGCACGTACATGTGATAGCGGATGCACAAATCTTGTGTTCCATCACAACGCAGACATGATTGCAACTGATATTGCACTTCCAGTTTGATAAGTCTTTGGAAACCCTTAGGTTTTGGTCTGTACTTTGATACTTTTATGTAATTCAAGTCAAGTTCAGAAACCTACAGAAAAAGTACATGTGACCTACAGCTTTCAACGTATCTTCAAGTATTCACAGATGCAAATCATATTTTAAAGCAAAATTCCTAGATTTACATACTCAGGTAGGAACTTTCCAAATATCTACATAGAATTATATCAAAGTAATGGGACACACCTTCCTGTTTTAGTAACAGATGGCACCAGAGATCACTGTCTATAGGATTTCTATAGCTTTTAAAAATTGTACCACTATCAGCAGAATGTGCAAAGAACTGCAAAAAATGTATTCTATTACCAGTATGCACAATTTCACAAACTTGTGACATGTTTATAACAAAGTAGTTTATTAATAGCTTAAAAAAATGCATCCCCTGCTCAGCCCATAGAAAACCTCTGGGATGAACAGGAAAGGCAAATCAAGCAGAGACCACAAAGATCAACTCCTCTGGCTGCAGTGGAAAATAAACTGAGAGGAAAGGCCTTGTATTCCTCTGGCTATCTATTATACAAACTGCAGCTTTCATTGTGACCACCATACGCCCTACTCAAAACACTGTTAACCACAGACTTTGGTCTCATCTCATGTAAAATCACATTACAAATGAAAGCATACATTTCAAAGGATATTACACAGCCACAACTAGATTGCTGCACGATGAGCAAGCTGGAGGCAAAAACACAATCCAGTTTCTTCCAGCGGCACTTTGGATAAGGCAGGACATCATGTGAATCTTAACGTCTGAGAGGTCTCCCAAGTTGACTGGCACACAACCCTTCTGACCAGGCTCAGTGGACTATCAAGTGGCTCTTAATTTAACCTGCTTTAACCATGAGCAGCTCTTGAAATGGAAAAGGGTATTTAAAGATGTTTATTCATTCATTTAATCAGCCATTTCATCCTTAATGCAATGTGCCATGAATCAGCCTTTCCGAAGGCAATTCAGAACTGAGGCTGGGGTCAACCTTGGGTCTTTCAATGTTTAAAGGTTAATAGCTTCAGCAAGTAGCATTTCATACCATGTATTCCCATATAAGCAATGCTTCATTTACATGAGATTTGATGTAATGAGGTGGACTTAATTTCATTTGCACTTCTAACATTGATGTGCTCATACTGTATATACAGCATCACATAACAGAACTAACATTTTGATAGACGTGGACTGCAGTATAACAATTTTTTTTTTAAATAAGCCCTATAGATACATTTATGCACCCTGTTGTTCTAATCTGAAAACTGTTTATCTGTTTCTTGTATTGAGATGCAAATATATGGATTATCAGGAGGAATTTCATTAAGAATAAAGCACTAGCTGCAGTTCGACATTTGCGTTTCCTGCAATTCTCTCACGGGGCTTCTCTCAATGCAATGCTGATAAATTGCTCCAAATGTGACTTCTTAATGATTGCTAATTCTCCAGTGCGGTGCAAGGGGGTGCCCAACTAACTTAATTACCAGGACTGAACTGGAACACAGGCATCTAGTGCTGACAAGCCTGAAAAGCAGGTTAATTAAGCTTACTGTGCCGATGACAGCTACTGAAAATAAATCCTGAAGCAGACGACAAAACAGTGAGAAACAAAAAGCTACTACCAAAGAGAACGTATAACCAGGAAAACATGAACGCATTTTCTTGGCAGTTTATATTTTGATTGTCCTTTTTCAGAGGTTTCAGAATGACTCAATCTTGCATTCTCAGTACAATTCAAGTGTTTTAACGAACAAAGCATGAGAAACAGCTCTGTTGTACATTTAATGACCAAATTGCAGTGGTATTGTCCGGTTAGTTATTGTGGCAACAGAAAGAGAGCTTCAGCTTTACAAAATTGTCCGATAGAAAATATAAATAATAAATCTACAACCATCAAAATAAAATGACAAGGGCAGTTTCAAACCCACTGCACACTTAAGAGGCCATCCACTAACAGCAATTATCAGGTTTGGGAGCATATACATGGCAAGCATTCAGAATTAACCCCTGCCAAAAACGCATGGGCCCGTCTGTCAAGATCCTAGGTTGAGCTGCATGTCTACTGCAAAGGCTCAAGGTGTGTTGACAAAAACCGTGCATCTCAGGTTCCAGACCATTTTGATCCAGAGAATTGCCCCCCTGTTACCTTTTCCCCTTGGTTGCAAGGTCAACCAGTGATTAGGGATTTAAGTGCAGCTGTTGTACCAAGGTTCGCGTCCCCACTTTGCATTAACATGAAGCAAAATCAGCCCCCCTGGAGTTGGCTCTCCCTGCCTCCATCTGTGGCATTATTCTCAGAAACGGATAAGCTTTTTTATTGGCTATTATCAGGGTTTATTTTTGCGGTCTGTATGTGTATGTGTGTACATGGTCAAGAAACAATTTTGATGAATATCTGCTGTGGATTTTGCATTTTTACTGTTAATTATTATCACCAGCATTACCCTGACTGACACTACAGAAGACTCTCCACCACCTTAGCGTTGCTCATCACCACCACCAGCCATGATTAAACCGTCATCTCCGGGCGTTCAAGGGCATGTTTATTTTAGAAAGGTTACTTGAGTGCTTAAACCCTAGTCAGTAAAAATCAACTCCTGCTTTCCTGGAAAACACTCATAGGGGAGAAGCTCACTGGATTTAATTTGCAGACTTTGCAGTTCAACTCAGTGCAGCCAGCGTGAGGGCAGGCAGGGGAGCAGCTTCTGTGGGGAAAAGGAAAGCTCTGTGCGTTTGTGTGTGTGTGTGTGTATGTGTGTGTGTGTATGGTGGGGGGGGGAGACCTGTAAATCAGCAAATTAACTCAAGTGCTCATTACAGATGGCAGTACACTGGATTTCAGGCCAGAAATTAAACATCAGCAGCTCATTACGAAAGAGTTGTTGGAGGGAGGCGGGGGAGGGTGGAGGGTGGTGGTGGATATGAGCCACATGAGAAATCAATAACAAAAATTCAGTGCTGTGCAATCCCGGGGACAACTTATTCAATATCATGAGCTTATTCCAGCGATGGGGGATCAAGTGTAATGAATAACACGGGGGCTCTGATGTTCCCAGCCTGTCGAAAGAGGCTTGAGAATAGAAAGTGCATGCAAAAAGATGTAATAGGAGGATGAACGTAGCTCAGACTTATTAAAAAGCAAATGTTCAAAACATCTAGTCTGTATTGTATGCAATTACGGGCTCTGATCGTTTTTGTTCCCATTCTATAGTTATTTTTGCACAGTTGAATCATCTCTCCTATGAGCTGAATTTCCTTCAGTGAATAGAGAGAGATTTTGTTTGATGGAGAGAGATTACATTTTATGATTTATCATGCTTTTTTTTTTAGCCTAGCTTAAAAAAAATACAGTGGTGTTAATATATTTAAAAAAAGGATGCAAAGGAAAAGATTATAGTCACAGAACACTTTAACATGAACTCTGACAAAAGGACATGACACATCACTTCCACTATGTACTACTCAATGACAGGGTAACGGGAGGGTGAAGTGAAACATCTGTCAAGGGGAATATCTCATTGGTACATGTCACAACATCTAAAGCATCTTCACCCCAGGCAGTGGCATATACATACATAATAAAACCCTTCAAATAACTGTCACAGGGCTACTTCCTACCTCAATAAGGGATCAAATCTGTAAATGCTGCAAATACGTGTGTTAATGCCGTCCACTGTCAGAGTGTGCAAAACCTCATCTCCCGTTGAGTACTCATGAGTCATGTGGTGCACAGGTGTGTCCTTAAGTCTGCTGCCTGTCCTTCAGTCACTTCCAAGAGCAAGAGTAGCAGCCATTTGTAAACCTGGACACAATGAAAATGCATGGAGCCGTTGGGTGCCAATTGGTGTACCTATATCTGATGTTTGACCAGTATATGCCTATGAGGTCAGACCACTAATCCACATATATGCATAGCACACTCCACTGTTAAGCGATAGCAGAGAGTGAAGTCACCTGCTGAAAGCCAGTCAGAACCAACCTGTAACAAGTCTACAGCCAGCACTTCTGCACTTCAGCCTTTACAGGACACTCCACAAAAACGGTCAACCTGACTGACAAGCTAACAAGGAGTAATTTACCATGTTATTTGTTTTAATTACTTTTTAACTATATATGTGTCATTGGATGTGCTTATATACAGTGTCTATAGAAAGTATACACCTCTTGAACTTTTGTCACATTGTCTTATGTCAGTGCCTCAGAGTTTCATGGATTTAAATGAGGATTTATTTTCAATTATCTATGCACCATACTGCACACTGTTCCGGGGGGAAATTTATATTGTCAGGTGCTTACACCTGAACCAATCTAGGATTGTTATTACAAGGGGGGTGGTCACTTATCCAAGCAATCTATTGTTTTTATTATTAATTATTTGTCTACAAATTTCTATAAATTATTTTTAAATTGGAAGTTGTGGGCAACAAAAGGTGAAAAGTTAGAAACTTGAACCGTAGGCACTGAAAATTAAAGTTGCAATGATCTACTAAATGTGTTTGAAACTGTTGCTGTCAGGGATTTTAGCAGAATATGTATGTACCCTGTAGTTCTAGGGCAATTAAAAATATTATGAATATTGAAATTCAGTGTATATATACATATACATACACTCACCTAAAGGATTATTAGGAACACCATACTAATACTGTGTTTGACCCCCTTTCGCCTTCAGAACTGCCTTAATTCTACGTGGCATTTATTCAACAAGGTGCTGAAAGCATTCTTTAGAAATGTTGGCCCATATTGATAGGATAGCATCTTGCAGTTGATGGAGATTTGTGGGATGCACATCCAGGGCACGAAGCTCCCGTTCCACCACATCCCAAAGATGCTCTATTGGGTTGAGATCTGGTGACTGTGGGGGCCAGTTTAGTACAGTGAACTCATTGTCATGTTCAAGAAACCAATTTGAAATGATTCGACCTTTGTGACATGGTGCATTATCCTGCTGGAAGTAGCCATCAGAGGATGGGTACATGGTGGTCATAAAGGGATGGAGATGGTCAGAAACAATGCTCAGGTAGGCCCTGGCATTTAAACGATGCCCAATTGGCACTAAGGGGCCTAAAGTGTGCCAAGAAAACATCCCCCACACCATTACACCACCACCACCAGCCTGCACAGTGGTAACAAGGCATGATGGATCCATGTTCTCATTCTGTTTACGTCAAATTCTGACTCTACCATCTGAGTGTCTCAACAGAAATCGAGACTCATCAGACCAGGCAACATTTTTCCAGTCTTCAACTGTCCAATTTTGGTGAGCATGTGCAAATTGTAGCCTCTTTTTCCTATTTGTAGTGGAGATGAGTGGTACCCGGTTGTACGTGTTGTGGCTTCACAAATGCTTTGCTGCATACCTCGGTTGTAACGAGTGGTTATTTCAGTCAAAGTTGCTCTTCTATCAGCTTAAATCAGTCGGCCCATTCTCCTCTGACCTCTAGCATCAACAAGGCATTTTCGCCCACAGGACTGCCGCATTCTGGATGTTTTTCCCTTTTCACACCATTCTTTGTAAACCCTAGAAATGGTTGTGCGTGAAAATCCCAGTAACTGAGCAGATTGTGAAATACTCAGACTGGCCCGTCTGGCACCAACAACCATGCCACGCTCAAAATTGCTTAAATCACCTTTCTTTCCCATTCAGACATTCAGTTTGGAGTTCAGGAGATTGTCTTGACCAGGACCACACCCCTAAATGCATTGAAGAAACTGCCATGTGATTGGTTGGTTAGATAATTGCATTAATGAGAAATTGAACAGGTGTTCCTAATAATCCTTTAGGTGAGTGTATATGTATTGAAATTTACTTAAATTCAGTTCAATGTCTGTATACTAGCAACATTTTCAAAATTATCATCATTGGATTGTCAGTGAATGTGACAGCAAAGACAAAATTGAAGATTTACTTTCAATAAGGGAAGGATTTCAAGAGACTTGGTAAACAGAGACACAGCATCACGATTAGTCTCAGGGGACTCAGAAACAAGGTAAATTTGCTTCAAAATACCAATAAAAAGCACAAAACACAGATGGATCTGTCTAACTGTCTGTACATCAATCAGTACTTAGTGTACATGTGTTGAAGTACATGTTCTATTCATTAAATATATTTTATTTTGGTTTGTACTTCGTGGACAAGGTCAAATATATGTATAATGTTCACCTGCTTCATCCATGACTAGATAATTTAATAAAAGTAAAACTAAGTTAAATCTTTCTATCTATCCATGCATCCACAGAGGAACCTTACCTACTCGGGGTGAACAACTATAGCGCATATAGGAAAAAAAAAAAAAACAGAGCAGCTTATCTATATTTCGGTGATTCCAGCTCAACACAAATACACCCTGGACCCTACCTCTCTTCAAAATTGCCATCCTGTCCTCCCTCCTCTCAAAAACCCTTGAGTGGTTTTTTCACTCTTCATTTGTAGCTCACCACTCACTCCTTGACCATCTGCAAAGTAGATTTCACACTGCTTGCTCCACTGAAACAGCTCTCCTATCGGTCACTGATTTGCTTGACTCCCCTCGGTTCTGCTCTGCTCTTCTGTCCTAATCCTCCTTGATCTCTCTGCAGCCTTTGACCCTCCATTCTCCTCTCCTCCCTTGCTGACCTTCTGACACTGGTCTTGCATGGTTCTCCTCCTACCTCACCAACCACACCTACTAGTTGACATGGTGTGGTTCTTTGTACACACCGCAACCCCTCTTATTGGGTGTGCCCTAAGGATCTCACCTAGGCCCTCTCCTGTTCTCTCTCTAAACCCTTGACCCTGCTTTGTCCTACTCCCGTATCTCCACGCACATGCCGATTCTTCCTGAGCTACATATGCAGGATCCCTCATTTCCTCGCCAACTACTGGACTCAGCTGCTCGTCCAGACCCTGGTTTTCTTCTGCCTGGATAACTGCAGCATCATCCTGGCCGGCCTGCCTGTATCTGCTACCCACATGCTCCAGCTCACCCAGAACTCGGCGGCTCGTTTTGGGGGTGTTCTCTCTGCCTCGATTCGCACACACTACTCCACTACTCTGCTCCCTCTGCTGGCTCCCCATCTCAGATTGCATTCCAGTTCAAGATTTTGGTTCTTGCCATACCGTTGCCTCCACCAGTGTGCACCTAGCAATCTACAGACTCTGCTCTTCTTACCCTCCAGACCACTCCAGTAATCCAGCACCAGAAGACTCACTGTACCCCCTCCCTGCTCCCCTTCCTCCAGAGCCCGCTCCTTTTTCCACCCCCATCCATTTTTTCCACCCTTCCCACCAAGGTCAGGACAGCAGACCTTGACCTCCTTCTGGCGATTACTCAAGACGCATCTGTTCAGACTGTACAGCAGCCTAATCTCCTGGGCTGTTCAGCACTCTTGCTCTTGTGCACTTTTTTAAAATCAAACCCACCTCCTTCATGCTCCTGATTATTTCTGTATTGTTAGCACTTTTATCTCTTTACTGTAACTTCTGTCTACCCCAATTTGTTAGCTCAGTCGTGTTCTATAATTATTGTACTCTGTAATGATTTGTATCTTGTACTGATTATCTACTGCACTTTGTAAAGCTTTCATTAATGTTTCTTGTGAAAACAAAGACACCAGGGTTAGAGCATCAGCTGAAAAATAAATACAAATAATATTTCTTGTACATATGTCTGTCAACCTAGTAGAAAAACAAATGGATTGCATATTGTATTTTGTTTTGCTTTCAGCTTGGATATATACAAACATCTAATTATGTAAGTGTTCTGTTCCATAACTCTACGCAAGTTGGGAATGCACTACTTGTATATCTAACGTAAAATGTTCATAACTCAGAATTATTTATAATGGGTCCTATGGGAACATTTTTCGTGAAGTTAAATTTACTTAAGTACATTTATTTTACTGTACATATATAAAAACACACACACCCATATTTACATATCTCCTACAACTCATATAGAAGGTCCTATTTCTACCCATTCCTGTGATTATTCATAACCTAATTCATCCCAATTGCAGTGCCTACCTTCAAGCTCTGGAAAAGCAATACCTGTAATGAACACACACAAATGTTTTAATTAAGCATTGAAAACTGGATGATAAAGAAGAGCTGGCACAATGGCCCATTTAAATTTTGTTACGGAGATCAATGAAAAAGGCAGAAATTAAACAACACAAGGAAAATGGACTACATCTTATCGTATCACATTACTACTTTTTTGCTAATAAACTCCCCTTGTACACAGTGTAATAATTGAACTGTTAGTCTTCTGTGATAGATATCAGTAGCTCCTGGGTCAATGACAAATAAGGTTTTCAAAATGAAAAAAAAAAATGCATAGCAAAATGGATGTATTCACAAGAAGGCATTAATTACTGGATACAAGTACATATGAATCATTGTACTGTCTAAAATACATATGGCATACTAAATGTCCCTTTAAATTCTTTATTTATGGGGATTTATTACATTTCTTAGAAATTGACACTTATTTATGTTTTTAAGCATGCAATTTCATAGGGAGAATTTTTTTTTTTTTTTGTATACATTACATAAGGTGTTAAAGCTATATTTATTATTTATTCATTTATTTGTCATTTAGCTGATGCTCTTATCCAGAGCAACTTACATTTGTATCCATTCACACAGCTGGGTATTTTACTGGAGCAATCTAAGTGAAGTACCTTGCCCAAGGGTACAACAGCACTGCACCATAAAAATTAATGTTTTAAAATATAACCATGACTGGTTGTGCCACCTAATATGCTCAATAACTGATTATCACAAAATAACAAGAAGTTCATGCATTTTATTCTGGTTTCTTTTGGCTTTTAACTCATCCCCATTTTTGCTTGTTTTAAACTTCTGAAGTTTTTATATTACATTTTTAATATGGACATTATAAGGAATACAGGTATGTGACACCTATCAAATGAAAATAGACAAACTGTACTATAATTTTCTGCATAGTTGATCATGATCAGACAAACTATATTACACTACTACCAATAAATGTGTTTCTTGAAATTGAAATGTTTGACCTTTTCCTCCATTAAAGTGTAAGGAACATTTTGAGATGAAAACTGTATGTTGAAATACCACTCAAACTGAAATTTGTAGATGTTGTTGGTTGAAAATATCATAAGAAATGAAGGACTAATGTGCAATTGAAATAACCTAACCCATCTGGAAAAGTTCTGTACCACAAAATGCAAATATACACCGATGAGCCATAACATTATAACAGTCAGTGGGTGGGATATATTAGGCAGCAAGTGAACATTTTGTCCTCAAAGTTGATGTGTTAGAAGCAGGAAAAATGGGCAAGCATAAGGATCTGAGCGACTTTGACAAGGGCCAAACTGTGATGGCTAGACGACTGGGTCAGAGCATCTCCAAAACTGCAGCTCTTGTGGGGTGTTCCCGGTCTGCAGTGGTCAGTACCTATCAAAAGTGGTCCAAGGAAGGAAAAGTGGTGAACCGGCGACAGGGTCATGGGTGGCCAAGGCTCACTGATGCACGTGGGGAGCGAAGGCTGGCCCGATCTAACAGATGAGCTACTGTAGCTCAAACTGCTGAAAAAGTTAATGCTGGTTCTGATAGAAAGGTGTCAGAACACACAGTACATCACAGTTTGTTGCGTATGGGGCTGCGTAGCCGCAGACCAGTCAGGGTGCCCATGCTGACCCCTGTTCACTGCCGAAAGCGCCTACAATGGGCACGTGAGCATCAGAACTGGACAACGGAGCAATGGAAGAAGGTGGCCTGGTCTGATGAATCACAAGTTCAAGGTGTTGACTTGGCCTCCAAATTCCCCAGATCTCAATCCAATCGAGCATCTGTAGGATGTGCTGGACAAACAAGTCCGATCCATGGAGGCCCCACCTCGCAACTTACAGGACTTAAAGGATCTGCTGCTAATGTCTTGGTGCCAGATACCACAGCACACCTTCAGAGGTCTAGTGGAGTCCATCCCTCGACGGGTCAGGGCTGTTTTGGGACCTACACAATATTAGACAGGTGGTCATAATGTTATGGCTGATCGGTGTATAAATCAATATCACTGTTTTCATGAAATACAAAAGGCATTATTTTCTGAACACACATAACATAGTGAAAACATCTTTGAAAATATTTTAAAAATACGTTTTCTATATGAAATGTATGGATTTATAAGCCTGACCATAAATTCAGTGTATTACATACATTATCTATCAAACACTTTCATGTATGACTCTGTGTCACTGTGGACTGGAGCTTCACAATGAGATGCTGGATTAATTTATTTAATTCAGGTGTTTCTTTTGAAACAAAGAATAATTAAAATAGATGTACTTAAATAACTTAATATCATACAGAAAGATTATTATGATCATTCAAATGTATTTAATATATTCAAAAATATTAATTAACATGACTTCTTTCCATTGGTGTAACTGTAATTCTGATTGCACCATTTGACTCATTGGTTGCACCACCTGACTTTTCAAACTCAATTAAAATCTAACAAGCATTAACTTGGACACCTATATTAACTTTTGGCCTTGAAGTAAAGTGTATACATACATTTTTTAAATAAAACACATTGCTACAAAGACATTTTTGTTTTGCTTTCCAGGGGTCATACCACCTGACATGGTAAACTGACCCACCCTCAACATGGCTCAAAAATGTCAAATCATCAAATATTTGCGAGAGAATTGCTAATCTTGTTACTGCATCATAGGGGTCATTTGGGGTCTTCTGTGATGCCGTATCCTGTTCAGTGATATTACATAAAAATGCTTTTTTTTATGGGTTGTGCCATTTGACATTTGGAGAAATGCATTTTTTTGGGCAAAAGTTTTTTTTTTTTTAAATAAAATACATTTAACATAGCACTGTTTCACAACTTTTAATAATTTATAAGCAATTTAACACAATTATGCCAAACTATCTGATTAAGAATTGTATTGAATAAAATAACATTTTTACTACAAATTTGTTCTCTGCATATATGTTCGGACAGTTGCACCTCTTGACATTTTGGGGCTTTGGAACACCAAAACTCAAAAAATGTATAAAAACAAAATTAAATTGGTTCCATATAAAGTAGATATCATAGAATAATTGTATATATTACATGTATTTATTTTAAAAACGTTTAGGAAACTAATGGCTTCGGACACAAAAAATGCACGTCATGTCATTGACCCTCATTGTTACCAATCACATCTGTGTAGTATACAGTCCACAGGTTTCAAAAGTGACTTAAACCCTGCTATCCCTTACTCTGTTACTGTAAGTTATAGATTAAGTAAATACATCAAGTGACAACTGGTAGCATTATGTTTATTTGCGGCTCTTGAATGTAGTAGCAGTCATAAAGTCAATAAGCTATGAAAGAACAGCATGCCTGGGGAAACGGGTCAAAGCCCCCAGAGTCATTCGAGGATTAATTTATTCATAAGGATCATGTTGACACCCATGTATTCCCTATGCCATGGCCAACATAGACACACAGTCGGGGAAACCGCATGTTCCCATAGTTGGCAGATTAAACCTCTGCAGCTGGTAATCCATCCAAAAACATACCATTCAGTGGAAGTGGAGAAGGATTTTAGAAACAGGATGCGAGACACCATACTGCGTGGGGATTTACTCTCGCAGGTTTCAGTGTTCATTTATGGTCTTTGGTAATGTGCACAGGCTTATGTTAAGTAATTGTACCCACCAACCCTACTTCTGCCACACACACACGCACAGACAGACGCATGCGCACACGCACACGCACATACATTATAGAGATACATCTGAAATATCTTAATACATGTTGACAGTTTATTAGAGGGGAGAAAAAATTAAGTGGTTGGTGAATAGATTAGGACAGTTGACCAATAGTTGACTTGGATAATTGCATAGGCTCAGGACCATCGTGACGTTACGCACTTAACTGGAGTATGCATTTATCCGGAGTAAGTTAATATAATACAAAGACAATATACTCTATGCACACATACATGCATATATGACTCGTATAAATCAGATTAATCATCAGTACAGCACACAATGGCCTTCAGCCAAAAGTCTAAAATTATAAAAAAAACTAAAAGTAAAAAAAAAGTCTGAACTTTAATGTAGTGGACAGTATGCATGTTTCCATTCAAAAGTCGACTTTATAAATATCTTGTTAACTAAATTTAAAACTGACTGGAATTATTATTATTTTTAAATCATAAAGAAAATATTCTTAATAATAAAATAATGATAACAGCAAATATTAATACTAAATACATAAGCCAAGGAAGAAATAACTAAAAGAAAGTGTAACCAATACAAATAGGCTTTTGTATCTCCTACACTGGTACATTTATGAGGCACAATTCCCGGAATGCTTGCGTTTGTGTTTTTTGATTTTTAGAATGCTTTATTAGGCATTTTAAAACATATCAGAGGAGCTGTGCTTTACAGATAAGCTGCTGCTCCCATTGATTAGTAAGTGGGTAGGAAGCTACTGAGCCTGATCTGATGATCCCGACCCCTGTTTCAGAGCAGCTCTGAGCCCACTGGGATTTCCGCAAGAGAAAAGGAGAAGCAAGGAGCTTCAATTCAGACTGGGGAGAATGTAATCCGTCCCGCTGAAGATTCAGACGGGGGATAGAGGTCGGGTTTCTGTCAAATAAGATGTCCCGTTTAAAGATGCCAGTGTAAAAATAGCATTTTCGTGCACCTTTCAGAGCCCAGCTGAGAAGATGCCAGCTCCTTGCATAATAAAAGTCTCTGCAGTGGCTTGCAGTAAGTTCTCCTGCTGACTTTCAAATAACAGTCAAACAGGGGAAGGAAGGACAATTGGTCTGTGCCTCTCACCAGCCTACCTCTAGCCACTGTAGGGTAACACTAGCTGATATGGCTTGCTACAATATTTGCAAGTGTAGTCTAAATTAATTCTTCTGCATATGTTTGTTGCTGTTTCTTTGGGATTTGATATGTGTCAATCTAGCCCTGTGTGTAAAACAATGGCAAGAGTCTGTATTATGTATTGATGAGTCGGCACTGTGGAAGGCAATGAGGAGGAAATGATTTACCTGGCAAGAGTGAGATCCATGTGAACCCTGATGAACTCTCTCTCTGGGTGAACGGTTTCCCTTCCTTGCTTCCCACAGTGCTGATTAATCAAACTCTTGCAGGGTGTCAATCACCTCAGTCAGTGTCACGCTACAGCCCTCGCAGAAACCCCCTTCCAAATGGCTGATAAAACATTTTGTTCAGCACTACTGTTAAATCCTTTGTTTTTTATACACCCTGGTACAGAAGTGCCTAATGTTAAATGGGCTTTGCTTAAGTCTACAAACCTTACACCAGCAAAAGAGACAGACGAAGACCATATCAGTGTACCCTAAGGGTGTGTGCTTATTTTCATACTACAGACACATACAGTAGCAGAGTTTATGAATCAGTCAAATAACTGATCCAAATCTCACTGATGACACTGCAGGCTCACAGGAGCCCAGCTAGGTACAGGTGTCACTGTTGCTTTTTGAGTTTAGTTGGCCAACTTTGAACTGTAATGTTCCGCCAATTCTACACTGAGCCCAGGGATCTATCAATAATAGTCAACTGATGACACTAACCAAATTGCAACCAGCTTGCTCTATACTAAAGAGCCTAGCACACACCTCTGATTGTTGCCACTCAAGGTTTACCAAAACATATGGAAAAACAATAGAACTCATAAATGTATACACTGGAGCAAAATATAGGTCAAGATTTTATATTGTATAACCTCTAAATTATCATTTCTATATTTTGCAAATACCCTGGGACATAATTGAAAAGCATGCCTGTGATTCAAAAATGAAACAAAGAAAATTACAATTGATCTTGTGTAATGGGCAATAGGAAACAGTGGAACGATTGTTTTAAACAAACATGGCAGGCTATGTAAATGGGTGTCTTTCTTATTCCCATCTATAATGCCCGATTTCATTTATGTCTCAGCAGACGGAAACAGAAGGGAAATTACACAAAATAAGTTGTACTTTTTCAACATCCTGCCGAGTTCTGTGCTCCATCTGACAGTTGCTGATAGAATCGTGCCTTAATGAAGGTCTGGCAGGCTTGGAGCCAGAGAACAAGTTTTGCCTTGCGAGAGCGGATCAGCATATGTTTCTCTATACGTCTCACGTTGCAGGGCTGACAAGTCCGCAGTCTGCCTCACGTGTAGTTCCCACTGGGCACAATTAGTCGATTCTCCACTTCACAGCCACACTCCCAAGGAAGTGGGTCTCAAAAAAAATGATAAATTGTGTGACAGACTTTATTTTTTTCTCTCCCCCTAATCAACTTGTCTCAGCTGGCTGGGGAGTGAACTTTTGCAACGGAAATGCTTTCCAATAGTACAGTACCTGCATTTCCAGATCTCTAATGCAGTGTTTCAGATATATTTTAGGGATGAAAGCGAGATTCCCATTGCACAATACAATAAGCCATATTAGGCATTAAAAGCTTTTGGGTAGAAAACAACCATTAGGTTCTTGAAATGTGATGTATGTTACCTTATTGTATTGTCTTAGACGAGCTTTAAAATGCTGTTAAATTGTGCTGATGCTTTCAACTTTATCAGGACAATCAGCACAATTACCAACAGCCCACAAACGTGAAATAGATCAAACTGCCATGCCATCCAAGACGTTATTGCATCCGTGTATTTGAATGCATTTCTTTCTTGCTGACATGATCAATGCTTACAAAGCATGTAATCAAAACGTTCTAACAGACTAATTCAATTTTATTCTGCACAATGGATCTATTTTAATACATAAGATTAAATATTAAAAGACAAAAACAAAAGTCTAGTTATAATGAATCTATGCTAAATAAAGTGAACACATGTGCAATGCATCATTAAAGCATGTGTACTTCAGCTACTTTGGAACTACAAACACATTCACAGGGCAACATATGTATTCAGTATTCAGATTTACAACCTGTAATACATTTAAAGAATATTACCAGTTTCAGTAACTTGTCAGTAACTGACCAAGCAACTGTAATTAACAGGAGATTAGTTGTTCTCTATGTATACCCTTTGAAAAACAAATGCGTTAATAGCATGCTTGCTTATATTAAATGTATAAACTGCCATTTGTGTACATAGAGATAAGCTTTTACCATATAGTCCCACACACTAACCAAAAAAAGAAAACTCTGGCTCTCTCATTTAAATGACTTTCAGTATACAAACCAACATGGAGGTTAAACCATGAAGTTGTCTTCAGTCTTTGGTTTCTGGTTTCGCTAGAGAGCCGGTCCTTGCAAAAGCATTGAGAGAAAGCACAAAGAAACACACTGGAGCTAGATGTTTTTGGTACTGGTGGTTTCAGCTTTAGGTGCATTGTTTGTATTGTGTGTAACCCACTCACCACAATGATATCTACAATCTTAAATTGACAAGAATGTATTTTTTTAATTTCTAAATCTGAAACTTTCTTATATCAGACCCTTATCCAGTTCATATCATGCACTCACTCTCTCTTGTGGAGTCAGGGTTAACATGGGATGGGATGCCTTCTGGGAGAGATGTCCCACTGACTCCTTGCAAACACATCAGATGGGAATCAAGGGAACATTGTGGTTAGTGTAAATAGATTTATTTTTTATTAAATAGAGCTCAATGGACTTTTAACTTTATGTGATTACCAGGTATTACCAAACTGCTTAGAAGTGAATTCCGTTGCTTTGATCCTTAAGAATAAAATATATATATATATCCATCTTTTAGTCATGGGCATTACTGCTTCAGCAATGAAGCACATTGAGAAACTGGATTACGAAAGCTTAGATGCAGTCTGAACAATACACACTGATGCCTTTCACTCAATTTGAAAAAACCCTGAGTATTTCACTGTGAAGTGTATACACATTAGCCAAGCATAACAAATTCCTTCAGAAATATGGAGGAATTGCATGATACCAGGTATTCTAAAGAAAACAAATTGATACATGCAGTGCATGGGGGCTTTAAAATATGGGTGTAATGTAAAGCAAGTAGATGCATGGTGCCATAAATTTGAATTTTAATATCTGTGGAATAATATATATTTTCCGCAAAGGGGTCTTTTTATATATATACAAACACACACACAAACTATTATTCTTACCCGACACAAATGGCAACATTACAATATCTCTTTGGACCCTATCCTGCATAAACATATTCAGATGAGATTTCAGTGCCTTGATTCGTCAGCAGATGAGGTTGCCTTAAGGCAGGTACATTTGAAGTCACTGTAATATTGCAATTATGTAGTGCCACTGATTAATGGGGTGCAAGTGTGCACACTCGGCAATATTAATAGCAGCCCCCTTCCATGTAAAGCTTTAAAAATAAAGACTATAATGTGAATACAGCTTGTACAGAATTCAATAGTTCAAAAAGTGCTATGATCCCGCCCTTTTTAAAGATGCTATTTGTATGCACATCAGGGTAAGAGAGATGTTTTTCTCCCTCTTTGAGAAATTACAGTATTTTAAGGTCTACCTATTTAAGCAACAGCATGGTTTGGTATAGGAAAATGAAAAAAATATTTCTGTTCAAGCTTTAACATGATTTATTTTAGGGAACTTTCCAATCTCGATCGGTGATAAATGAGCTAATTCATCAAACCCAGTTACTATCTGTGAACATGGCTTCAGTGGTTTTCAAACACTTTACTTATGAAAATAAAAGTCTTTAAAATAAATATAGAAATAAAATACATTCTGAAAACAAGCAGGAAAAAATTAATTTAACAATACTATTTTCACAAGAGAGACCAACAAAAACAATCCCAAAATATCCCACCAGTATTTTACATGAGGAGACTCTGACCAAGTCCAGAAGATTAACCTACAGTGAAGGAAAAAAGTCCCCTGCTGATTTTGTACATTTGCCCACTGACAAAGAAATGATCAGTCTATAATTTTAATGGTAGGTGTATTTTAACAGTGAGAGACAGAATAACAACAAAAAAATTCAGAAAAACGCATTTCAAAAAAGTTATAAATTGATTTGCATGTTAATGAGGGAAATAAGTATTTGACCCCTTCGATTTAGTACTTGGTGGCAAAACCCTTGTTGGCAATCACAGAGGTCAGACGTTTTTTGTAGTTGGCCACCAGGTTTGTACACATCTCAGGAGAGATTTTGTCCCACTCCTCTTTGCAGATCCTCTGCAAGTCATTAAGGTTTCGAGGCTGACGTTTGGAAACTCGAACCTTCAGCTCCCTCCACAGATTTTCTATGGGATTATGGTCTGGAGACTGGCTAGGCCACTCCAGGACCTTAATGTGCTTCTTCTTGAGCCACTCCTTTGTTGGTTGTGTGTTTTGGGTCATTGTCATGCTGGAATCCCCATCCACGACCCATTTTCAATGCCCTGGCTGAGGGAAGGAGGTTCTCACCCAAGATTTGACGGTACATGGCACCGTCCATCGTCCCTTTGATGCGGTGCAGTTGTCCTGTCCCCTTAGCAGAAAAACACCCCCAAAGCATAATGTTTCCACCTCCATGTTTGACGGTGGGGATGGTGTTCTTGGGGTCATTCCTCCTCCTCCAAACACGGCGAGTTGAGTTGATGCCAAAGAGCTCGATTTTGGTCTCATCTGACCACAACACTTTCACCCAGTTCTCCTCTGAATCATTCAGATGTTCATTGGCAAACTTCAGATGGGCCTGCACATGTGCTTTCTTGAGCAGGGGGACCTTGCGGGTGCTGCAGGATTTCAGTCCTTCATGGCGTAGTGTGTTACCAATTGTTTTCTTGGTGACTATGGTCCCCAGCTGCCTTGAGATCATTAACAAGATCCTCCCGTGTAGTTCTGGGCTGATTCCTCACCGTTCTCATGATCATTGAAACTCCACGAGGTGAGATCTTGCATGGAGCCCCAGACCGATGGAGACTGATAGTTATTTTGTGTTTCTTCCATTTGTGAATAATCACACCAACTGTTGTCACCTTCTCACCAAGCTGCTTGGTGATGGTCTTGTAGCCCATTCCAGCCTTGTGTAGGTCTACAATCTTGTCCCTGACATCCTTGGACAGCTCTTTGGTCTTGGCCATGGTGGAGAGTTTGGTATCTGATTGATTGATTGCTTCTGTGGACAGGTGTCTTTTATACAGGTAACGAGCTGAGATTAGGAGCACTCCCTTTAATTTTTTGAAATGCGTTTTTCTGGATTTTGTTGTTGTTATTCTGTCTCTCACTGTTAAAATACACCTACCATTAAAATTATAGACTGATCATTTCTTTGTCAGTGGGCAAATGTACAAAATCAGCAGGGGATCAAATACTTTTTTCCCTCACTGTATTATATAGGCTATTGACCTAAGATACTTCCTCACACCACAGTCGGTGGCCGCCGTTACAAGCCGTACAGTAAAAATCAGGCCTGCACTCAAAAAGGACTTTCTAGTCAACCTATGCTATTGAACCAGCTTTCTATTTTCTAACAACTCATTAATATTCTGCTGCGTAAAGTTAATGTCTGAAGCGTCAGCAAGCAAAATAAACTGATACTCTGCCAGCTGGACAAGAATGAAGTGCTTGCTCATTCTCAGCATGAAAGCCAAGCAGGTACATTACAGCGAGGGAGTGTTTAGATGTCATACATCTGCTAAGGCAATTCTCCATTCCGCAAAGAAAGACATTAAAGAGAGTCTCTGGTGTTTTCCAAAGCCACTAGAAAAAAACAACAAAAAACGTGCTGTGCATAGCAACACAGGGGGAGGGGAAAATAGATAAATAGAAAAAATTAAAGGCCGCAAGTGCTCAAGTGTTTGGTAAATAATCCCATTTCTCAAAGTCTCAAAGATATTTATTACCAGTTCTGAATGACAGTCGCATTCGGAAGGGAAATCCTAAAGGTTTTTTAGTCCAACGCCCCATCTGGAATAGATGAATGTGCACTAAAACCAATTTCTTCAAGAGTCAGCTGGTATAGCAGCACACCAGACAAGTCATTTCATGTCTAGAGGCGGCAACTGACTACACTGCAGGATAATAAATAATAAATTATTAATAAATTAATAAATCATGCTGAAGCATCTAATAACTTAAGTAGAAAATATTAACAGGATGTTTGGTAACCAAATTAAAAACACCCGTACAAACTTCAATGATCTGGGATTAGAGTTAGGGTGGACTGTAGTAAATCAGCACTCGGCAATTGTATTTAAGTGTTAATAACTCTGGGAAGGTTGCATCACTTCCTAATGAATTCTCCTTTAAAAAAATAAAAAATAAATATGCTTTGTATTTATTTTGTCTTGAATGTCATTCTTTTGTTATTTCCGCCGAGATTATAATTGACCTTTCCTACTCATTACCACTGATAGCTCTGCCCTTTTCAGCCTTTTGGAAAAGCCTCAAGTTGCTCATTGGCTGCATCGGTAAACTCGATGCAATGCCCTGAGACAGCCGGACACAGCTCCACACGGAAAGCACAAAAACACAATTTGTGGAGAGCTGGCAGACTGATTCGCTCACAGCACTGCAGGACTCTAGGTTACATTTTGCAAATATGGGAGAACTTGGGTTTGTACAGGGAATGTGCATAGGAATTACTAAAATAAGGATATACAAATCTTTACTTCATTAACTATTGACAAATTACACACGCAGAACAACATTCAGACTGCACATGTAGATGCAGAAATGACAAACTGAACAGTTTAGAAAATGGACCCCAAACAGTGATGATTCCATGAGTAATTCAAGTAACATAATTAAGTAGAGAGAAATAATCAAGAATGCTACTGTCCAGTTTTATAAAACAGATGAGAAATAAATAATACTGTAAGTGACAAGCTCATGTGAAAGAGAAAACGTACTGCACTTGTTGACATCATTTAAATATGACAAGTGTATGCATTCATTTTAATAAATCTGAGCTCAGCAGTACACTAAGAGCTTTGTTAATATGAGGGGCAACTTTCAAAGTGTTTGGTTCCACATCTCGTAGTAAAACTGATGTAAATTCCCTCTACTTTTGCTAGATTTGTACAACATCAGGAACCAATTTTGCTCAAGCACAATGCTTTGTAATACACTTCCTCTTGTTGTAAAACCTAAGAGCATGAATTAAGACAATTTTGAATCAATTACAACAAATTATATATTGAATGGCTGTTATATTATATTCATAAATAGTAATAGTAAATTGCTTGATTTGAGGGATTGCCCCCACTTCCCACCCCATAGTTATTCAAGTCTTATTATATTCTCCTTCCCAGCGTGTTTTGAGAGACCATCTAGACATCTAGATTCATTCACTGACATCAAATGCTGACATCAAGTAAATTATGCAAATTTAACAGGAAAGGAAGGAGCCATAATGCTATTAGAAAAAAAAGAATCTAAAACAAGAATCAATAAAGCAGACTGAAAGCCACCGATAAAACTTCCACCCTGCTAATGTTTCAACCCAGCAAATTATTTAATTGCATTATTATTATTATTATTATTATTATTATTATTACTATTTTAAGTAGTGTGTGTGAAACCACTAAATTAATTATTTTGAAAGCCAAGCAGCAGCACATGCAGTGACTGGCAAGACGCAGCATAGTCGTGACCCCCTGACCTCCTGAGCTGCTAACCTGCCGCATTAACTCGCTGAACCCCTGCGCCCCTGCCTGCCTCCGCGCTGTCAAGGGATGCCGCCTCAGCAGTCAACAGGACCGCAGCACCGCAACACACGTTTTGCCCGTGACTCCCCGGGAATGGAATCAATTAATGACACAAAGCAACAGATGACATTCACGTTCGCAATCAGACACAATGCTCATCCTGTCTGCTGCTTGGTTGCCTCGATAAATCCTCACTTTACTTTAGGGGACTGGTAAAACGCATTAGCAAGGTTTCTTCATTCTGATGCATTGCTCAAGCCACAGTTTTCTGGCACAAGCATGTACTGTAAGCATGTGTCTATGCTTTCAGTGTACAATAAATGCTACAGCGTACACAACAGGCATGAAGCTGCAACACCCATGTCCTATCGCTGTATAGTGAGGGTGAAGCCAGTTTCAAAGGGAACCTTTAACATAAATGGAACATTTTATTTTATTTTTTTAAACATCATACAAACATGTTTCCTACAATGCATCACCAAACACAATAAAGAAGACCAAGGGTTTCCATGCCTTTAAAACCAAATCCATCCCTTTTGCCAACAGCATTGCTGACAGCTTGAAGGATGCTCATTGTTGCCAAGAAGTTTCCAAGCACACAAACTGGCATGAAAACATTTAGAATGCAAGTTTCAAATTTATACTTCATGCACCCTAACCCAATATGTATTCCTACTGAAGTCAAATTACAAGTGAATAAAATCTCACAACATATTTAGCTGACACCAGCATCACAGTTCTCAAAAACAGGCTTTTCACAATGGATTTTATCACTGTGAAATTGTGTATATTTGTCTCATTTCACTTTAGATGCAGGTAAGGTTACTCTCTTAAATATGTTATATACTGGACAACAAATAGTGATGTTGTGGGGAGTAAACTGGTGCTACAAAATATGCAGTATATATTCCAGCAACATAAAGGCAACATGTTCTGCACTAAAGGGAGTCTTTTCAGAAGGTACTTTTAACAGAGTAGCAGCTTAGCATGGCTTTCTAGTAGGGTTATTAGATCTAATATAGTAAATGCTATTTAGAGATTAAAATAAAACCTTCGGTCCTACCCTCGTAAAAACAGCCTTTAAAAATGTTGATGATGATGTAGGAAGAGCTATGCAATATTTTAACATACTAGCTTTGGGTACTTCAACAGAGAAGTGTTAGTTTGACCAATTAAACAATGATCTCTTGCTGTCAATATTGAATATTACTAAAGTCTTAATCACCAACCACTCCAATTATTAATTCACTAACAACAATTAATAATAATGTCCAAACACAGTACAAAATCAGTTGTTTATCCCCAAACAGTTGCTATGGTTATTTTACTTTTTCAATTTTAAACAACTGATGTAATGAGAGAAAGAAAAGTGTCAATTTATTAACATTTAAACATTTATTAACCTCCCTACTTTTGAGAAATTATAGAGAAACCATAACAATGTTAATAAAGTATTGAAGTTCACACAATATGTACAGTAAGTACAGTAACAAAAGTTTTATGCAGGTGTGAAAAAATGCTATAAAGTAAGAATGCTTTCAAAAATAGACATGTTAATAGATTATATTTATCAATTAACTAAATGCAAAGTGAGTGAACAGAAGAAAAATCTACATCAAATCCATACTTTGCCTTCAAAACAGCATCAATCTTCTAGGTACACTTGCACACAGTTTTTGAAGGAACTCGGCAGGTAGGTTGGCCCAAACATCTTGGAGAACTAACCACAGTTCTGTGGATTTAGGCAGCCTCAGTTGCTTCTCTCTCTTCATGTAATCCCAGACAAACTCGATGATGTTGAGATCAGGGCTCTGTGGGGGCCATACCGTCACTTCCAGGACTCCTTATTCTTTACGCTGAAGATAGTTCTTAAAGACTGTCGCTGTATGTTTGAGGTCGTTGTCATGGTGCAGAATAAATTTGGGGCCAAACAGATGCCGACCTGATGGTATTGCAAATATCTGCCTGTACTTCTCAGCATTGAGGAGACCATTAATTCTGACCAAATCCCCAAGTCCATGTGCAGAAATGCAGCCCCAAACTTGCATGGAACCTCCACCATGCTTCACTGTTGCCTGCAGACACTCATTCGTGTCCCAAAATCCCTGACTTTGTGCAAGCGTACCTAGAAGAATATGGATTTGATTTAGATTTTTCTTCTGTTCACTCACTTTGCATTTTGTTAATTGATAAATATAATTTATGAACATGTCTATTTTTGGAAGCATTCTCACTTTACAGCATTTTTTCATACCTGCCTAAAACTTTTGCACAGTACTGTACATATAATAAATACACAGTACACAGAATACTGATGTGAATCCAAATCCATACAATGGCTTGCACTCAAAATTATGTTTTCATTCTCATCTCTCAGGCTTGTATAAGGAACCTATTTTGCAATAATTAGCTTTCATGATTTTTTAACATATAACCCAGATCTGATTCGTATTTCTCCAAGGAAGCATTTACAAAGAGGAATGTGAAATGCAGTAGGTATTGGCCAGATTCTCTAGTATTCTATGAAATACCCCCCCTCCCTTCTCCAGCAGTATTCAGGGATAAGGTAAATTCTTCTAATACAAACAATGCTGATTCCTTAAAGCTGTCAGCACAGATATGAGCATTTGGGATAGCTTATGCACCAGCATGTGGAATGTCTCTGAGCAAGAGAACATAATTAAACCACTTTGCCGCAGGCAAGCAATGCAAGATATACAGCTGTAAATGTGTGCAGCAGATAAAGAGACATTTTTATGGTTTGATGTTATTCCATTAGTAATCAAAGTTCATAAAGAAAATGCATTTGGCTTGGAGAGAGGGGGGAAAAAGCACAGTTAGCATGTAAACACTATTTAATTAGTCTAATTAGAGGATCTTGTTCATTATGCTGTAGGACTTTTGGACTCTATTCCAGTTACAGCATTTATATACAGTATAAATATAGGCAAATTGCTGATAAGCTGGTTCTCAATTCCTTGGTTTATTTATATACAGACAGTTCTCTACAGGAAGTCCTAACGCTGTTCCTGATGCATCTCACTTTTGAAATGTTATTTTTTGGATTCCATTTGCATTAGACACCTATTCGACAAGAAAACTATGTCAGATAGAAAAGGTTAATAAATGGCAATCGTGCGGTAAAATCTGACAATAAAAATAATAATTTTAATAATAAAAAGAAAATCTTTGTGAGATAAAAGCAGGGGTTATAAATCTCAGCTCTGAATCCACCACTTCCCCTGTCAATATGACAAAAACTGGAAAAAAGTCTAAACCTTTGAGCTGAATTTTGACAACAGCCCCCGTGGAGAACTGAGATGATAATGTGCTCAGAATTGTCATCATGTGAAGGGCACAACTTCACAACACATATACCGAGCTGTCATTTCTCATAGTCCTCGGGCCAGAAAAACACAACAAAAAAACAAAGCTCCCATGAAAACCCATCTTTTAAAACTGCATTTAGATTTTCGCAAATTATGTTTATAATTGCACCCTTGATATTGCTACATTTTCAATGCATAAATTAAAAGTTGGAGCTGGGGGATTGCTCAAAGCTCCTGAAATGCATTAAAAGCTGTGATCCGGTTAAATCAAACACTTCTTGCAAATGGAAAAAGTGCCTTTTAGAATTGTGTGTGTGTGGGGTAAAAAAAACACATGCCCAGTTATCATCAACATGTGGTAATAGATGCAATTATTACAGCTGATTTCCTACCTAAAAGGAATAACCCATGAAAATAAAATAAAATAAAATTGGGTTTTGTCTTTTTTTTTTTTTTTTTTTTTTTTTTTTCTTTCCTTCGGTTGTCAATTTCAATTCTTTCACTTCTGTTAAATCCATATTTAATTTAAAACAGAGGCTGGGATTAAATCAACCCTCTGACCCACCCACCAATTATAAATCCTAACCCAGTACCTGATGACTGGGTTTTATATGTATAGAAGGAGGAAGGCTGTGACAAAACAAAATATGCCACTCGGTACAGGTTTGCAGATTAGCGGATTGGTCAAACTTTTCTTGTGAGCACTAGTCTTTCTAAAGACATTTTAGATGCATTACTTGGGGTTGTCAGTTCATGTAAGAAGTCTCTATTCTGCTTATCTATATTGATAAGCATGTTGTAGCATTTTGGTATTGCAGACACAGTACATTAGGTTTGTACACAATGTAAGGTTTGAGTAAATTAACTTTTAGGCATAAGATAGTGCATATATATTTTCTAAGGGAAAAGCAAAGTGATTACAATAGACAACCAGTGCTTATGCAAATGTGGGAATACTGGATGCCATAAATAAAATGTGAAATAGTGAAATAAAAGGCACTGTGCACAAGTGTAAAGGGTTGCATTAAAAATGTAGTTACACCTCATTAAATGAAATAGTTTTTCTAAGTACTGAATGCATCTAGCTTAAACAACCTGTGAGATTTGGCTTTAAAAAAATGTAACACGCTTTTTATTTATTTTATGAGGAACGTCAACAAATACTGTATTCAGTAATAAGAAAAATTGTGATTTCTCTGTAAAATAGGTCCATCATTTAAAGACACTTTAATCTATAGGTCAGTAATGTACAGACACTGTTTTTTCAATTGGAAGTAACAAATTGAACTTGATTTCAAAAGCCAAAATTTCAACTGCTGATATGACTAGTCCTACCTACTGGAATATTTTGTTTTTTGTTTTCCCTGGGTTAAAACAATAACAAGAAAGAGAAAACCCTGTAAGCGTACTGCCTTGTCATAATTGGAAAAGATCATTCTCCAGACAGTGCCACACAGCCAGGCTATCTATCTTGCACTGCAGTCTCAGAGCAAAACAATTATATGGGAGGGAATGAAGAAGAGAAGTAAAAAATAAAAGACATAGGACTATTGTCAAAAGCAAGCCCCTGTGGATATTACTGACAGAATTGCTGCTCAAATACTGCAAACCACTCTGACTGGGAGCTAAACTGGCTCCTCCGAGACCGAACTAGGGACACGACGCATGCAGAAGAAACGTTGATGAGAAGAGCTGGACCAAGTTTTGTTCACCCACTGTGGAGTAATCAATTTCATAAGGCGGTGACTGTCACTGCTCTCAACATGCTCCATATTTAAAAACCCACAGCCAGACAGTTCTGAAATGCCGGAAAATGGGACAGTTGCAAATGTCTTCCCGAATTTCCAATTTCGCCACTTCGGTTATCGGGGATTTTAGCGGAGAGGAGTAATATTTTCTGAATTGTAAACAACACTCACACCACATCACCGTGCAGTGGCAAATCTTTGCTGACACTCCAGACCGCTCAATTTTAAACAAATCATGAAATGGAAAGGCATCAAAACAGAATCAGACAAACAATAAGATCTCAAATATTCTGAGACAATATTTAGTCTATTCTTTGTCTCACGGGCTTGACCTTTACCCACATGTCAAAATTATCTTCCAGAAAAACAGTTTTTAAAATGCATCAATGCAAGGAAAACATGAGAGAATGAGTTAAACTTCCAATTTCCAGCACTTTAAAGTTCTCTTAGCATAATCATTTTATTTTCCAATTCATCAATCCTAAAGAAAACGTTCATCCAGTATGCCAAGCAACAAGTGGAAACTCTCCAGTCCACAAGTGCATGGTGTATTAAGCATTAGTTATAATGGACATTGTACTCGAGGGAAAAGCTATACTCTGAAGTACGTGACAAGGATATTTGGGCAGCAAAACCACACTCTGATTTCCGTTCCAAATACTTCATAGTTTTTAAACTGTAAAAATCGAACCCAGCAAAGTGTCATTTGGTTTATTACTACCACTACCACTACCACTACTACTACTACTACTACTACTACTACTTACTTATCATGATCATCATTAACATTATTATTAGTAGTACTGTGCCTTTTCCCTTTATTAAATGTATTGTTAATCTTAGAAAGCAAAGTCATCCTTTTTAGTTTTTTTTCTCTAACCTCGACTGAAATAAAAACTCCAGAGCAACAGCTTCTTTTGAAGGAGAATGAAAAAACAAACAGAACATGTTTTCAGATCCCCTCACTGCACAGAACAGCTGGGAAAAGCCTTTACCAAGCAGTGGTCTCAACTCACTGTGAAGTCTGCAGCAAGAGACGGTGAAGAGAACACAGTGTTTTAAGAAAGTGCCCAAAGTTAGGTTTCATACATTTGCTGTGAGTCATCAAGACAAGGGACAGCAGTATCTGAGAAGGGAGAAATTGCTCATTTTTGTCCTTTTCCCTTGGGCTTCCACTCTAGAAGAAGAGAGGTCAGGCAGACCAGTGGGAGTGCAGGCATATCAGAGACTTGGGGGTAATTGCAAGGAGTCTAATCCACTTTAGTGACAGAGATTCCTGGGGTGAAGCAAGGAAAAAAATCCATGTAAGCATCACTGATAGCCTACCATGACACAGTGCTCAATATGATGGTTCAATACTTAAATAGAAATCTCTCGCACACACACAAACACCTGTCAAATTGTCTTAATGGGGTGAAGGTTAATGTTTGACTTTGCTTTCTTTTGTGAATAATTGATTGCATTTAATTAGACAAACTGGAAAACACTCCAGCAATGTATACAAACAATTATTTCTTTACATATTTACAAAGGTATTTTAGTAATATTTAAACTTTGTCAACATGTCCTTTATTTAGGAGACATCTAATTATACAGGTTTAATTACAGAATTCATATTTTTTTTAAATAGCAAAATATTTTGGTCAAAAAATCTACCAGCTTGTATCGATGTGTGCAAGTTCCTGAATAAACTGTTCCCTGTCAATAATTCAGAATTTTTGTAATTACTAAATTGCCAATTTTTTGTATTGATGCCACTCACATTAAAACACTGCAGACACACAGGGTCCTGGCTGGCCATACAGGTCACTCAAACAACTGTCATTTAAGGTAAAGAATAAAAAACATTTGTTAAACTGTAAGTGGCATTCAGTTTGGTCCATTAAGTACTGCGAGGAAAAGACCTACACATTGTGGGCGACTGAGGAGGTAATACAACACTTCAGGCACTGATGCTGTATTCAGATACAGTGAGGGAAAAACGTATTGGATCCCCTGCTGATTTTGTATGTCTGCCCACTGACAAAGAAATGATCAGTCTATAATTTTAATGGTAGGTGTATTTTAACAGTGAGAGACAGAATAACAACAAAAACATCCAGAAAAACGCATTTCAAAAAAGTTATAAATTGATTTGCATGTTAATGAGGGAAATAAGTATTTGACCCCTTCGACTTAGTACTTGGTGGCAAAACCATTGTTGGCAATCACAGAGGTCAGACATTTCTTGTAGTTGGCCACCAGGTTTGCACACATCTCAGGAGAGATTTTGTCCCACTCCTCTTTGCAGATCCTCTCCAAGTCATTAAGGTTTCGAGGCTGATGTTTGGCAACTCGAACCTTCAGCTCCCTCCACAGATTTTCTATGTGATTAAGGTCTGGAGACTGGCTAGGCCACTCGAGGACCTTAATGTGCTTCTTCTTGAGCCACTCCTTTGTTGGTTGTGTGTTTTGGGTCATTGTCATGCTGGAATCCCCATCCACGACCCATTTTCAATGCCCTGGCTGAGGGAAGGAGGTTCTCACCCAAGATTTGAC
This sequence comes from Amia ocellicauda, assembly GCF_036373705.1. Lineage (NCBI taxonomy): Eukaryota > Metazoa > Chordata > Actinopteri > Amiiformes > Amiidae > Amia > Amia ocellicauda. Next base: position 15,746,476 of record NC_089854.1, on the reverse strand, counting down.
GGTACATGGCGCCGTCCATCGTCCCTTTGATGCGGTGCAGTTGTCCTGTCCCCTTAGCAGAAAAACACCCCCAAAGCATAATGTTTCCACCTCCATGTTTGACGGTGGGGATGGTGTTCTTGGGGTCATTCCTCCTCCTCCAAACACGGCGAGTTGAGTTGATGCCAAAGAGCTCGATTTTGGTCTCATCTGACCACAACACTTTCACCCAGTTCTCCTCTGAATCATTCAGATGTTCATTGGCAAACTTCAGATGGGCCTGCACATGTACTTTCTTGAGCAGGGGGACCTTGCGTGTGCTGCAGGATTTCAGTCCTTCATGGCGTAGTGTGTTACCAATTGTTTTCTTGGTGACTATGGTCCCCAGCTGCCTTGAGATCATTAACAAGATCCTCCCGTGTAGTTCTGGGCTGATTCTCATGATCATTGAAACTCCACGAGGTGAGATCTTGCATGGAGCCCCAGACCGAGGGAGACTGACAGTTATTTTGTGTTTCTTCCATTTGCGAATAATCGCACCAACTGTTGTCACCTTCACACCAAGCTGCTTGGCGATGGTCTTGTAGCCCATTCCAGCCTTATGTAGGTCTAAAATCTTGTCCCTGACATCCTTGGACAGCTCTTTGGTCTTTACCATGGTGGAGAGTTTGGAATCTGATTGATTGATTGCTTCTGTGGACAGGTGTCTTTTATACAGGTAACGAGCTGAGATTAGGAGCACTCCCTTTAAGAGAGTGCTCCTAATCTCAGATCGTTACCTGTATAAAAGACACCTGGGAGCCAGAAATCTTTCTGATTGATAGGGGATCAAATACTTATTTCCCTCATTAACATGCAAATCAATGTATGACTTTTTTTTTTTGGGCAAACGTACAAAATCAGCAGGGGATCAAATACTTTTTTCCTTCACTGTAAGTAGGAATGCATGAATTCCCTTTCTCTCTCTTTTTCTTCTGCTATGGGTCAACATGGGTCTTGTTGTAAGCTAACTTCCAGCTCAGTTTCTCACCTTGCTGTCCTCTGTCTCAGCACATCGCCTGGAGGGCCTATTCTTTACCCCCTACCCCCACCCTACCCGCTCTATGACACTCTATGCCTCAGGGAAGCATGCTATACAGTGATGAGTTTAACAAGATTAGTCTGTAAAAGTACTCCAGACCCTTAGCCTGCACCTTTCAGAAACCGACCACGAACACCTTGTCCCTGACATTGCTTTGCCATTAGCAAGTCAGAAAACACTTGCAGTCTCCAAAGGTTAATGTTAGTTACGGGTAAGGGGAATGCCAAAGGTCTAACTGCGAATGTGAATAATGCTTAAGAGCTCTTCTGACACGAAAGCTTGCGGAGCTGCCATCGCGCAGTTTGCCAGAGACGTGTCAGGGGATTCCAGTGTTTTTGTCTGTATCGTCACAATGCAAATCGCAAATCTACAAGAAGGAGAGTGACTGGCATGCATATTTCATGCTGCCTTTTATTGAGAGTGGAAAAGGACCTGCATATGAAATTAAAAACAAAAGAAAATGGTTAATACAAATAAGCAAGTCAAGAGCAAAAGTTGTTTTAGTTAAGAGCAGCCCTAAGAACTGTTCAGGGCTTAAGGGCTCCGTTGTGCCGAGGTGAGGGAAACACTTCCTGAATGTCTGAAGTGAAAAAGACAGCTATTTAAAACATATCAAGGAACTCCAGAACAGAGTAGCTCAATTACTGTCCTGCACTCACCACGACCAATGATTAAATAGGGAGATTATGACATTCTTCCAAAATCAAAGAATCTAATTAGTGATCATAGCTTCTGAGATCTAATTTTAAACGTTCCATTATATCATTTTTTGGAAATTGACACTTTTGTTTTGTTCTTTCTTCCCTGAAACAGATTTCATTTGCAAGTATATTTGTAACATTAACCCTGACCGTTACAAAAAGACTTTACATGGCTCCTTTTTCTCAGCACAAACTGTCACGGTCATCAGTGTCACTCAAAATACGGTTCTGCTTCACTATTGCTCAAGAAAGCAAATGCAGACTATCAAGATCTCACTCCCAGTGCCAAGAAAAGAATATTAAAAAACAACCAAAAACAACAAGCATGAGAAGGACTTTCTTTCCCCAGGTTTTTATGTTTTTATTATATAGGCAGCTAATGATTAATGCATATTTTGGTAATCACAGGAGCAGCCCAAGCTTGGCAAATGGAGGACATCTGACGTGGTTTCTGCCCTTTCATTTTACAAGGTGGAAGAGGGGGAGCACTAGATAGCTTAATTAAAAGAAGGAGGATAGTTGCGAGAAATAGTGCGTGACAGGCAGTGAAGGATAGTGGAAGACGGGAGACAACGAAAAGAGCGAGTACAGAGAATGGGAAAGTAGAATTGCTACGTCACAGAAAGGATTAGAAACAACAACAGCACAGAAAGCACAAGTCTGGAGGCCACAACCGATTAAAGTCAGTGCCTAATTTATCCTCATAGCAATAAAGCAGCGCGGCTGTTTATTTGTTCTGTTTGAATGCACTGTTGCACAGTAGATAACAGGTATGTGCAGGAGGCAGTAACGGCACTGTAAAGGTCTCTACTGAATGAAACCGCTGCTTTGTCTCGACGTCTCCTGTATATTTTATTACCAGGCTATGAAATACAAGCCGTGGCGTGTTCTCTTTGGATTTTGTCAAACAAACTGTAAGCTGACGGCAGTTAAGTGTAACACCTGGAGTTTTGGAACAGGCGTTGTCACTTCCACTCACCATGGCTCGTTGACTGCCAGGCACCCATCAGAGCACAATCGAGCAGGAGCAGGACAACACCCTCTATACTTTCCAACTTCATTGAGGCTCAGGATGGTCTACGATGGTGCCACAATAAGTACAAATGCATGTATATCACAAAATGAGCTAAAAATGTGGTTTGGAAACAAAGAAAGAAGGTGGACAGATTATGGTCCACTACTGGATGGACATCACAATCACATGCAACAAAGCAAAAATATTATGTCCAACAGCTGACGTTTGTGGAGCCTTAAACCAGTATAGCAAAGAGAGAGCAGATCTGAAAGCTGATAGACATTTTATCTTGTCAACAACAAAAACAACAACAAATTACAGCATATCTTAGCTACATTATGCATGACCAATTCCCAGGATGCACTGGAACAGGCCTCATTCAGATAAATGTACAATCTATTCCTTTATTATGCACAGGCTCTGGCATTATACAGGAAAAGCAAAGGAATGAAAACACAATCAGGAAGCCATTGTATTTTGATGATAAAATGTCCTTTCACTGCATCCAATCTACTCATCTCTTTTCTACTATCGGCAAGCCACGCGGTTGCTGAAGAGTAAATAATGCAGGTGTCTGCCCTACATTCTGCAATGCCCCATACCAGCTCTGCCCTCTGTCAGAGGTCACAAGATATGATCCACAGTGGGATTACGGCATCGCTCGTCTTTCACGGTAAAGACTTTATGGTGCCGTGCAGTACTGTTATGTGGCGTCACTGTTTTACATTCCAAGCGAGAAGCACATGAAAGGAGTGTGAAAGATTTATGAGAGCGATGCCAGCTCTGATGTGCATAGGGAGAATGCCAGCAGCGCAAAGGGCGGGAATTAAACTTGCATGTGCTTTCAACATTCACGCACAATACACAGAAACTAACAGTTCCACTAGCCTCTGGCATTATACCATATTCAGCCACTTCCTCAGCCACCTGCTTTTTCTCTGCACTGTGTTTTACAGGTGCATATGCAATTTATGTTAATTATGTTAATTTGTTTTATATGTTTGTTTACTGATGAATTCTAAAAATAAATGTTTTGTATTTCCACTGCTATAAGTATACCATTAATATGATATATTTATATCGTCAGCAGCCTTTATTGATCCACTGCTGGATGAATGCCTTCCCAAGATGTTTTCACTTGTTTCATTGTTGTTTTCTTATTTCATCTTCCGATCTTTAATGTGGTTGTCTTCTAGTTTTTTTTCATCTCATGGGATGCATTCTACAGCTTCTTTTATCCATGTTTGATCTGTTCTTCTTGCAATGTGTCCGACGTATTGCCATTTTAACACACACGCATATATACATAGTAGGCCTATTACACGAACATGGGAATAAATCAAGCTTAAAAGAAACAAATGTGTATTACTACAGTTTTGTCAGTTCAGTGCGTGCACACGCGCACCCCTAAACAAATAATTGAAATCCAAACTATTCAGCACAGATTTAACCAGTTTTAACTGCATTGTGAAAGTGGAAGCAACAATTAAGCAACGGCACTGCATGAGATAATTAATGGTAGCAAAAATGTATTAAAATCCAGTGCATTATATAGTGATGAATATGTAGCTTTTTAAGACCTATCTTTTGTGTTATTTTTTTTTTCCCCCTCCTACTTTTGATCTTTTCTACACATGCTAAAAGGAAACTAAGATACGCTTCTCACGTCCTTGACTTGCTGAGAGGCATCTATAATCTTCAATTCCTGCTGTATTTAAAGCAAGATGCGAGAAAATTACATTTCTGATAGCTTTGGAATGGAGGCTTTGGATTGTACAGTGTAGGGGAGAGAGCTGCGCACTGCTCAGACAAACACTCACCACGTCAGGACAGGCTATTGTGTGGGCCCAACAGTTGCTTGACATAAGTGATCTTTTTCTATTTATCTTCCTCAGAGTAGTTGAATTGGTTTGAAATACTGTGGGGTCTCATCCAATGTAGGGGGTGAGGTTCGCCATCTTGGGCAAAACTGTGTTGCCCAAATACATTTTTTATTTTTATTTTTTTATTTTTACAACAAATAATGTAAAATACTGCAAATAAAACATACACATAAATCAGTTTTATTCATTCACCAAAATGATGATGGCAAGCCTGCACAAGCACATAATGTTTGAGATGTAAGTGTTGCATGCCGGGCTCTATGGTTACTTATTCCTTAGGAGCACTGTGCCCCTTATTTTTTCAATTTAGGGGCACAGTAAAAAAAAAAAAAAAATAGTGGCACATCAAAAATGCTTCATATTTAATGCTAAAATGAAAAACATTTAAATACAGTGCTGTACAGCACAAAAAAGGGGCAAGTGTGGTCTGGGGGGACAGTCATATAGGGCACTTCGGGGGGAAAAAAGGGCAGGGGAAAGAAAATGGGCACCAGTGCCTTCCCCTCTGCATGCCCCTGTGTACATACATGCACACACAGCAGCGCCATTGCAAAACAAACTCAAAACAAAACTTATTTTATGATATATATTTATATTTTGAATTCAATATGTATGGCACTAGTTTGATCATATAGTAATGCGCCACGGCTGTGCAATGCACTTCCAGAGGTTGAGGAGTGCCCTACACATTTAATGTGTTAAAAATCACTTTTTGGAAAAAAGTTTTAAAGGATCTCTGTTAGTTACAAGTTTTAAAATAATAATTTCAGACTTTTTATTGCTTGCTCTCCTTTATTGGCTAACCAAGCTGCTTGTTTTCTTGCTTATTTTGCTGTGTGTGTGTGTACTGCACTGCTGTATTGCATCTGTGTACTGTGTCTGTTTTGACTGTTGCTTGAGTGTAGCGCCTGGGTATAATAAATAAAATGTTAATAATGTAGTTGAGGAGGTAAAGAAACAGGCGTAGCTCAATTAATGGGAAAGGCTGAGTACTTTGTGCGGTTTAAACGGATCCAATGTGCCATCCTTGACGGCCTGCAGCAGCTGAGCGTCTCCATCCTGGCATCGGCTCAGTGCGTCTCTCTCCAGCGCTCTGCTCATTGTCGTGCTCGCCATGTGAGTTCAGCTGTGCACGTTGCAGCAAACTGGCTTCAGTGTAAATTCAATGTGAAGTGCTCCTACTTTCCACAGGTGTAGCCGCTGCCTCCCCCATCTCTGAAGGTTTTCTTTAAGTAGCTGCGCCCCAGGTAGACCCAACTAATCAGCGATTCATTACATTTTAAGATATTAGTAGATTTTAATAATTGACGTTTTGCTAAGTTGTTGCAGCGCCGCAGTCACTGAGTACTGTTGTATCTGTAAGTGTGTTTTAAAGACGAGGCGGCTAACGCCGGATAGTAGGTGATTGGATATCGTGCCAAATGAACCGCTGCAACACTGGGTACATAATTATGAACGTAATTCACGGGAATTTGTAGTTTTCGTTGCCTTCTCGGTTAATTGAGACAATCCACAACCGAACTACATTTCCCACATTTGCTACTGTAATAACAATTAGTGTAAAATATGTCAGTTAATGTAGTATTTCCTTATAGAGTTCAAATATTGTATTCACATTCGCACAACATTATTTAGGCATGTATTTTAAAGCGTATCAAATCCGTGTTGGATGAGGGTCTACTGTAGGCTATAAGTGTAGGCATTTTCTTTGGAATTTACCTGCACCTATCTAGAAATAAAGCAAGGACAATGCTTGTATCAGTTTCATTAGTACAGAAGCCTTACATATCTCCACGTCTTCTTGTGAAAGCTATAAAAACCTCTGCTTACTGCATACTTATTTTGCTTATTGTAAAAACAGCATGTTTTTAGCATTAGCAATTTTTTTGCAATTGCAAACCAGACCTGATTGATGATATTAGATCAGTCCTATTGGGCTACTGTGATCCCTGAGGCTAGTTCCCATTTGCAGCTGTGCAGTTGCAGATGTTCTCAGGAAATTAACATACTACATTTATTTAACAATGTCCACGGTATCACCATTTGCATAATATTATTATTATTATTATTATTAATAAAAACATTGCTCAGTGTAGTTCAGGCTACACATTATACTGAAAAACAAAATATATATATATATATATATCAAACGCAAGGGCAGTGATCTGTGTCCCTCCCCTCAGGTCCTACAGTCTAATGAGAACACTCAGTATTTACTGATGAAGAGGAGGTTGTGCATTAGGCCTATTCTCTTGTTGTGGTGCAAAACAAAACAAAAAATTGGTGACATGCACATGTAATTTCAGAGGTCAGTATCTATCTTGTTGCTAAATCATACGCACGGTGCCTGGGAATTTTACTTGTCACTGTCAATTCAACCTCTTACTTGTCTTCACAAGAGAGACAAGTGAAGGTATTGTTCTCTCCCTCTCTCCAGACAAAGTAAAAGTGCAAACAGGATAAATGCAATCTAACATATGCAAGTGCCACTGCAGGTATTAAACAAGCAATCAAGGAAAGCTCAAGGAAGAAAAGCATGAATGACCTCAAGCATCTTTTACGAGAGACGAAAAGCTTTTGTGTTCCAATAAACATATAGTATTATAAAAGCTTTTTTATCAAAACATTATGTGAATAAATAATAAATAAAACAATCATATATAAAATCCTTATTTGCTTTACTATTACACAGCAGCTCAAATAACTGATTTGTAATGGAGAAACCCCCCCCCATATTTACACTTTGAGAAAAATAAAGGAATTTTAATATACACCGATCATCCATAACATTATGACCACTGACAGGTGAAGTGAATAACACTGATAATCTCGTTATCATGGCACCTGTCAGTGGGTGGGATATATTAGGCAGCAAGTGAACATTTTGTCCTCAAAGTTGATGTGTTAGAAGCAGGAAAAATGGGCAAGCATAAGGATCTGAGCGACTTTGACAAGGACCAAACTGTGATGGCTAGACGACTGGGTCAGAGCATCTCCAAAACTGCAGCTCTTGTGGGGTGTTCCCGGTCTGCAGTGGTCAGTACCTATCAAAAGTGGTCCAAGGAAGGAAAAGTGGTGAACCAGCGACAGGGTCATGGGTGGCCAAGTCTGATTGATGCACGTGGGGAGCAAAGGCTGGCCCGTGTGGTCCGATCCAACAGACGAGCTACTGTAGCTCAAATTGCTGAAAAAGTTAATGCTGGTTCTGATAGAAAGGTGTCAGAACACACAGTACATCACAGTTTGTTGCGTATGGGGCTGCGTAGCCGCAGACCAGTCAGGGTGCCCATGCTGACCCCTGTCCACTGCCGAAAGCGCCTACAATGGGCACGTGAGCATCAGAACTGGACCATGGAGCAATGGAAGAAGGTGGCCTGGTCTGATGAATCACAAGTTCAAGGTGTTGACTTGGCCTCCAAATTCCCCAGATCTCAATCCAATCGAGCATCTGTGGGATGTGCTGGACAAACAAGTCCGATCCATGGAGGCCCCACCTCGCAACTTACAGGACTTAAAGGATCTGCTGTTAACGTCTTGGTGCCAGATACCACAGCACACCTTCAGAGGTCTAGTGGAGTCCATGCCTCGACGGGTCAGGGCTGTTTTGGCAGCAAAAGGGGGACCTACACAATATTAGGCAGGTGGTCATAATGTTATGGCTGATCGGGGTATACCCAATAGCAGAAATTACTTGCAGTATCGTCTTCCCAGTTTTTTGTACAAAACACAGTTGAGTCAGTTTAGCACAAATAAGATTTAAAAACTGTAATTTAGATTCCTCTCCTGAGATGAGATGTGAGGGGGGGTGTAGCCAGTTTTCATTTTCTGATTATCTTTCGTGCAGCTATAATAACTAGCATATGCATTTGTAAGGGACTCACCATTTTTACATGTTCTTTTTGTTTATGTTGTTTTCTTACATGTTTTTTTTAATTTTGCATACAGAATTGAATTGAGTGTATGCTGCTGAACTGAGCTGTGACTCGGTTTTAACTCAGTGGTAGGATTGAGACTCCAGAATTAAATTAGGCTATATTATTTATTTTTTTAAAGGAATGAAAGATATTTTTGCTCTCGTCTCTTTTTTGTTACACACTTGCTCGGTCTCCCAATATGGTTTTTGCTGGGACACATAATAGTTTAATTCTATGAAAAAACTATTTTCAATACTTTTTAGAGAGAGAGAGACCATTACCATGTGTGCTGGTGTATATATTTATCGAGTAAATCGATTCAACATCTATTCAAGTTCACCTGTTCAGTATTCATGATTTGCGTTCATCACATGTGGTTGTTATGCTTTGACTAGTTAATGTTAATGAGAACTAAATTGTTTCCATGTTTCTGTGGTAATGTAGTGAAACCAGGGCCATTTTAACACTTTCTTAGGCCCTGGGCTACCAACATTTGTCGAGGCCCTTGAGCCGTGAAAACCTGCCAGCTATAGTAGAATCTGTAGTGGTAACCATCATTGTCTAGTTCCAAGGTAAAGATGGAAAGACGCAGCATTACACAATGCAAGCAATATGGACGCTATACACTCATCATTCCACTGCAGCACTGACACACAGCAGGCAATGGAAGTCTGCACACTGCCAATAGACAGTAGACGGCGCTACTGAAACCTCCAAACAGCACATAAATCAGGCAGCCAGAGAGAGTAGCAGTGTGTGTGTGTGTGTGTGTGTATCAAGCAGGCAGTAAGAGCAGCACTGCAGTAACCTGTTGATACTGCATATTAACCTACATTTGACTCACCATTGCTGTCAGAATTTATTTTTCCTGGTCTTTGCGGATGCAAACTCAATGATGTCTAACTCACCGTAGGTCATGTTCAATTGACATCAGAGTAAGGTGGTTAAGCCACTGCTCACCCATTGAGGTTCTCAGTCTGTTTTTAATCAAGACCAACTTCGAAAATGACCTTTCACCACTGGCATTTGTGGCTGGTAAAGTTAGATATGTCCTCAGGGCAATATCCACAATTGGAAACACACTTTGAAGTTCTACTAAGATTACTGAGGGAGAAATGTTTCTTGGAGATGGGTCACTGCTGCTGGCTGAGACACTTACAGACTGAAAAAGTTAATCTGGAAAGTCATCCAGCAGATAATAGGGGGACGTCATTTTCAGTTTGCGGCCATCATCCTGTATTTCCTTTCAATAACATTAATAAGTGACCGTAACAAACTGACCACTGTTACCAAGTCCAAATCAACAGATTGGAGCGCTACGCTTGTGGACTGAAAACACTGTAGGACCACAGTCCAAAATACACAAAGAAATGCAGCTTCCAATGTGGTCATTTTAAGAAGGAGGGATTGTGCGTCACCTCGTGTTTACCCAATAAATCATTAATATTACTATAATTAAGCAGAAAGGCCTTGGTGGTTGGGCATGTGTTGACCATTGTGTATCCAAGAGCCCTTTAAGAGTTTCAATGTGTTTATTTTCAATGTGCCGTGGAAAAGGGCATCTGCTAAGAAATAAATAATAATACATAATATTTTCATTAGGTTTCATAAGTCCATTAGTGACTACTTTCCAACAGTGGGGTGAGCCAGAAAAAAAAAAAAAAAAAAACTGACTGAACCAATCTGCCAAAAATGACTGGCCTCTGTGCAACACTCCACACTGCACACATCTACTAGATTCAATGCTGCGCAGAGCTGCGCATGGCACGCAGTTGCAAGAGGATTCAACTCCTGGAAGCCTCCGACATCGGTGTCACAACACTGGCACTGGCAGTTATTTGTGTCAATATTCATGCTCTGTAGAACATTTGTGTTGGACTGAAAAAGGGACTCACTAGCATGGCTGACAATTGGTAAAAATGGTGATCACTCACATACCTGGCCTTCCTGACAGACATAGCACACAACAAATGTCAGTTGGTCAATGCAAGATAAGTCAGGAGTTGAGTCAACAACAATTGAAAAGTACTTTGACTAGAAAGTCCGAGTCCTCCAAGTGCAAGACCAAGTTCGGACAGAGTGGAGTTTATTCCATGCACCTACGAGCAAGCCAGGTTGCTTTACGGTGCGACTGACTAGCTTCATGCTCCTGTACTCGAGCATTTGCATGTTTCCAATCAGAAAACCCATAATCCCTGAAAGATGATTGATTTCCACATGGCCAAACAGCTTACAAAAAAACTAAATACATTTCCAGTTGAAGGTGAAGACAAGCCACTCTCTCACCATGCACTCTCCATTTAAAAGTGACAGAGAGAACAACCTTTTATACTGGCAAGAGTCTGTGCTGGGATTTATACACTTTCCGAGGCTGCAAAATTTCCTTCTTTGTTTTGACATAAAATATTTGCCCTTGCTCACCCAATATGCTTGCAACTCGTGAGTTATGGCCCCCAAACATGCAACATCCACACTTATTACCATGGCTGCCAGAAGTATAGTGGTTGAGGTTGCACCCTGGTCCTCTATAGACCCATCCATTAGGCCTACTGAGCGCAGTCACCTCGGGTAACACTGGCATTACTTGATTTGTTCTTGGACTGGTCTCTAAAGTAAGTAGTTAATTTAGGAGTTTAACAGACATGATGCTATTTAACTTCTCTGTTTCAGTTTCAAGACCATGTAAAATTTCCATTGACAGAGACTTGCTGAGGCCCCCTGGAGGCCAAGGCCCTGGACTGCGACCTATGTAGCCCATTGGGTTAACCTACCCCTGAGTGAAATGTAGTGAAAATGGCAGACCAGGGAGAGAAAAGGAACAAGCCGGGTGGGGGGGGCAATTTATGCATGATGTCAAACCAGGATATCAGCGTCTCTCAGGCTGTTTTGCTGCATTGGCGCTAACAAAAACCCGTTACCAAAAAATTCTAATAACGCACGCAGGGGAGAGATACCATGGTAAATAGGTATATAATATATGGTTGCATCCAGGTATGTAACAACAGCGTCTCTGCATTAGTGAAGCCTTAAAATCTTACAGTGAAGAAACGAGAGACTGGCTATTTTGTAGAGAATCCCGAGCTGGGAGACGCACCTCTCTGCTCTGGCTGCCACCTGACCTGCAGTCCCGGGACATTGAGACAGAACGGGATTTAAAATTAGCTGCTAAATTGAAATAAATAAACTTGTTAATTATCCCAACACCGTTGCTGAATGACTTTGCAACCAACAAGTCATTGTGATGATCAGTTCAAAATCCCGGCTCCGAATATGACAGACTGGGAGATTAATTGCAATTTAATATTGTATTAACAAACAGAAAGTTAATTACTTTAACGTATGTCTGCTTATGAACAAAATAAATATTATTATGATTAATAATAATTAAATAAATGCAAAGTAATATATTGTATCCATTATACCATTGTTTACCGTGCATGATAATTAAGCACATTTATTAATTTGTGCAAAGGTGTAAAAGCTAAGTAATTATCAGGTTAATTGCTCTCAGTTAAGGAGTCTGTCTCAAAGTGTCCCAGGATTACAACAGCAGCCCACCACATATTAATAAAAATAAATGCTCACTGTATCTGAAGTTGGGAACTGTAGGCGTGAATTGTCCTTCACATCAATACTCACACGAAACATCCGAACCAGTAACATCGCTTTCATTAGGCGCTTTTACACTGCAATTGTATAAATGCGCGACCAGCTCCTTTAAGGGATGGATTCACTTCACTGTCATTCAGCGGATTAAGCTAGATTTGCACTTCGGCACCAAGCCCCCACCATGCCATATAGATTTATTCTGGTGACAAAAAACAAATGGTGTCAATCATTGATGTTTATTATTCTTCAAGAAGTTTATGTTCATTTCCCTAACAGTGGAGGCAAGGTAGCTCACATAAAAATTGGTGAATGCATAAAACAAAATCAACAGCCCGGTAAAGCAATTTGCAAGTGGTGTACCGACTTGCTAAACTTTGGAGCACATGTAGGTCTCGTTCACACAATTAATTAGTTACACTCATAGGTGTATATGTCTGGTTACACTCATATTTTTTCATTATAGCATTTTAAGTTAATGATGTATGTTTATATCTAGGCTTAGATAAAATGTTAAATGTATTAATGGAAATGTAGGTCTGGAATCTATTAGAACATTTGCTAAATTTTGATTTGCTAAAACCCTAGTTATGTACATTAGACAATAACACAAAGCAGCAACTGCATTTTAGAAAATTCGAAACGCATCATCTGCTACTCCTGTAGTAGAAACTACAAACATATGTATTTTGTTTTCCAGTCTTTGTATCAGAGTTTGGTATACCTTTAAATGCTTAACTATAGTTTCACTGATTCTTACACTGTGCTTTTTCCATGGTGTACAGCAGTAAACCTTTACCCACCAACTACCATAAAAAGGTATAATATTCAAAAACCTTTTACACAGCTCATAACCTTTGGTACAATCAATTACCAGCTGTAGGGATGCACCGATTTGAACATTCTGGGCCGATACCGAAAGACGATATTCATGTAACAGAATTGGCTGATATTTACCTATTTGTACCCTGGCATAAAATAAATCATTATTTTGACACTGACTAGGCATGTAACAGGGCTCAATATACTCAATCAGCCTCCAAAAGCCAACGTCCTCCACAACAGAGAAAGGCTAGTCATCTAGGGCAATGACTTCCATAACTTTCTCAGTGAAGTCTTTAGCTCTGGCTCTGTCCTGACTTCATTTTCTGCCATTCTCGAATAGTTGGGTTGCCGAGAGTCGGATTGGTGCAGGGGTCGCAACCTTCGGCTCTATAAGACCTAACATGCAGCTTCCGACAGAAATCTGTTTTTTTGTCAGCATACATTTAGTTAGTAGGCGTTTTCATTTAGAACTATAATCCAATGTCTAAAACTTGTAAACTTGTAAGTGCTGACATTTCAAATGAGGCTACCTAGTACAATTGAAAATACTGATACATCCCTAACCAGCAGACCATTGCTTTTACAGAACCACTTCCAAAATAGTCCACATTATAATTTTCCAACAAGTATCTTTTGAAGAGCTCATATATATATAGGCCTACACTTATACATATAAAGCATATGATCTTTAAAACATATATATATATAAAATCTACACTCCCCAGATAAAGGTTTCAATTGCGGTAATAAGGTCATGAATTTCTGCATTAGTCAGTCATCTGAATTCATTCGAAGGAGACAATAGTGGTGCAGTGGAGATTTAACAAGCTCCTTTCTAAGTGAACACTTTCTTTGGTATCCGTGTCACTCACTCTACTGATCTGTTCTGATGGGCTTTGAAAAGACAAAATGAGGTGGGACACAGTTGATTAGCATTATGGAAAGCTAATTGAAGTAGCATGCTGAGAAATATTAAAATAGTAGGAAAGCAAGTCTTGTGGAACACATTCTCTTCACAGCAATTTCGGGGGCTTGACAAAATACTTTAATTGACCGCAAACGCAGATCAATGTTTTGATCTGCAAGAGGATTTTATTGGGTGTCGATCATGAAACCTTCCAGAATGTATTTTTTTGTTTTTAGAAACCAACAAGCATCTGCACAAATACAGTAAGTGAGTGTACTGCCGAACGAAAAGAGGGAATGCTTAAGTTGCCTTTTTTGTTTTTTTGGATGCATTATGTTAATCATCAGTTAGAGCGAAGGAATCATGCAGTGAAACCTACTCATTAAGCCCCATACTTTAGGACTAGTTTGACTAATTGCAATTAGTGGTGGAAATCTGAAAGATGCTCGAAATACATTCACTTATAAAACAAGTTTGCTTTGTGACAATGTAGCAGAATAAATTGCTTGAGCCTGCAGTAAGGTTCTTAATACGTGGCACATCCAGCACACACCACAATGGATTAATTTGTAAAAAGCTAGAAGGACTTGTATGTCATAACAGTGATTTAAATTACTCAAATATACAGGCCTATTGGAAGTAAACACCCCCCTTGGACATTTTCACATTTTGTTCTGTTACAACCTGAAATTTTGATACATTTAAATGGGATCGTTCTCCCTTTGATTTAAGCTACAAAACACATTAAAGAGGCAAGAGGATTTTTATTGTGAAATGAAATGTCTGTTCATTGATTGAGATTGAGATCCCAGGAACCCGGTTACTTAGTGGTCCCTAAAATACACAAGAAAACCGCAGGTGGTTGAGCATTCAATTATAGGGCCCCCAAACTGTGGAACGATCTACCAGCCAATGTAAGAGATTGTTTTAGTCTTTAAATCACGGGTGAAGACTGCCACCACCACTGTTCAGAGTCACCCACATACATTTTTGCGGGATTTTACATGGACTTTCTTCAGTAATAGCTTCCTTCTTGACACTCTGCCATACAGGCCAGAATTGTAGAGTGCCTGAGCGATTGTTGACACATGTCTCCTATCTTAGCCATGGAACGCTGTAGATTCTGAATGGTGCTGTATACCTTCCACCTCTTAATTATCAACTTGACTGTGCTCCAACGGATATTCAGTGCCTTTGAAATATTTGTATATCCCTTCCCTGATCTGCGCCTTTCCACAATTGTATTCTAGAGTTGTTTTGAAAGGTCCTTGGTAGTATCTTTGCTTTGAATGCACTACCCAACTGTGGGACCTTACAAAGACAGGTGTATGTCACCTGAAATCATGTGAACCCCTTCTACTGCACACAGATTGAGGTTAAGGAATGCATTCTATCAATAAAGTAATTAATTCAAAATTAAAAGAAAACAGTATCGTAGGAAGTAGGCTATACTTTGTAAGAGACAAGAACAAAACATTATGAAAGTAATACAATTTTAGAGAATTAAAATGCCCCCCGAAGCTTAGAGTGACAGCCCTCGGATGCTTTTCAATCTCCTTCTCACCTCATGCTGTGCCAAGCCAGCTACCATAGCGCTGTGCAGTGTATGGAAACGAGACTTCCACACACAGTGTCTCAACTTGGAATCTGTTCCTTTCTGCCTGAGTGACAGGCAGCACAATCACACCTATGTCATTGCTGAAGTGTACAAACTTGTATGCCATTCACTACTTCCTGAAACCTAGCTCCGTAAAAAAGTTTTTCCTTTAAGGAATTCAAATCAAGAATTAAAGACATTAAAAGACCAAGTGACAACAGATCCTAATCGCTCGGTTACCTCTATACTTCAGAGTAACTGGCAAGGTGGCTTTAATCTATGGTATATGTATAGGTGGATAGGTATCATAACTCTAACTAAAAGAAAAGGAATGAATGAAATTACCTGTTGGTTGTTATGCCAACTGCAACAACACATTTCACCACTGAAGTAGGTTTTGTATGAATATTGGTCTTTCTGCATTGTTTGCAAGTGATTCCAGTTTTGCAATCCCAAAACAAATGCCATCTTCTCTAAAATACTTCTGGGATTGATGAGGACCAACAAACACAACTTGAAAATGTGGGTTGGGAGTAAATAATTCCTCTTCTATGCCTTGATCAGTGAACCAGTTTCTGTCATTTTCTCCCACCAGTGGCTGCCTGTGCACAACAAACAGCAGAGTTGCATTACATATTAAGTGTTAATCACCCCAGTAAGTGTCACTTACACCTCTCCTAAAAAGTATATACATATGTATCAAAAATCATATCAATATTTCTAATCATATACCAGTAAAAGAAAGGGAAATGTATTTTCAAATACTCTCAAAGCACAACTAAGAAAACCAAATCACAATGCAGTGAGTGATTACCTACAGTGAACTTCAGCTCATGGAAAAATCTGCAGGCGTAAGAGAAAGCAAATGTGGATTTGCAAGTATAATGCATCTTGAGTGAGCTACAAATGTCTTTCCAAACAACTGCACACTGCAGATCTGCAAAACAATAGCAATTTCAAAACAAACAGCAACCTTTAACCCCCGCCGGCATCATTAGATTACCTGGGTAAGTACATATATAAAAAAGGGGGCTAGGGGCATGCTTATGTTTGTGTGTAAGCATGCGTGTGTGTGTATTACAGATAACAGTAACAGCTTCCTTCACACTGTCTAGTCTAAGAGCAGCCCACGCGCTTCCACAATAGGACTGTTTTTATTTTATGTCCACTTAAATGGACTGACACTGCAATTTTGACTTCAGGAAGACTCCTCCTATTATACAGTGCCTTGTAAACTTATTCACCACCCTTGGAATTTTTCCTATTTTGTTGCATTACAACCTGTAATTTAAATTGATTTTTATTTGGATTTCATGTAATGGATATACACAAAATAGTCCAAATTGGTGAAGTGAAATGAAAAAAATAACTTGTTTTAAAAAATCCTACAAAATAAAAAATGGAAAAGTGGTGCGTGCATATGTATTCACCCCCTTTTCTATGAAGCCCCTAAATAAGATCTGGTGCAACCAATTACCTTCATAAGTCACATAATTAGTTAAATAAAGTCCACCTGTGTGCAATTTAAGTGTCACATGATCTGTCACATGATCTCAGTATATATACACCTGTTCTGAAAGGCCCCAGAGTCTGCAACACCACTGAGCAAGGGCACCATGAAGTCCAAGGAGCTCTCTAAACAGGTCAGGGACAAAGTTGTGGAGAAGTACAGATCAGGATTGGGTTATAAATAAATATCTGAAACTTTGAACATCCCACGGAGCACCATTAAATCCATTATTACAAAATGGAAAGAATATGGCACCACAACAAACCTGCCAAGAGAGGGCCGCCCAACAAAACTCATGGACCAGGAAAGGAGGGCATTAATCAGAGAGGCAACAAAGAGACCAAATATAACCCTGAAGGAGCTGAAAAGCTCCACAGCAGAGATTGGAGTATCTGTCCATAGGACCACTTTAAGCCGTACACTCCACAGAGCTGGGCTTTACGGAAGAGTGGCCAGACAAAAAACATTGCTTAAAGAAATAAATAAGCAAACACGTTTGCTGTTCACCAAAAGGCATGTGGGAGACTCCCCAAACATATGGAAGAAGGTTCTCTGGTCAGATGAGACTAAAATTGAGCTTTTTGGCCATCAAGGAAAATGCTATGTCTGGCACAAACCCAACACCTCTCATCACCCCCACAGTGAAGCATGGTGGTGGCAGCATCATGCTGTGGGGATATTTTTCATCTGCAGGGACTGGGAAACTGGTCATAATTGAAGGAATAATAGATTATGCTAAATACAGGGAAAGTCTTCCAGAGATTTGAGACTGGGACGGAGGTTTACCTTCCAGCAGGACAATGACCCTAAGCATACTGCTAAAGCAACACTCGAGTGGTTTAAGGGGAAACATTTAAATGTCTTGGAATGGCCTAGTCAAAGCCCAGACCTCAATCCAAGTGGTATGACTTACAGTTTGCTGTACAGCAGCAGAACCCATCCAACTTGAAGGAGCTGGAGCTGTTTTGCCTGCTGAAGAATGGGCAAAAATCCCAGTGGCCAAGCTTATAGAGACGAACCCCAAGAGACTTGCAGCTGTAATTGCTGCAAAAGGTGGCTCTACAAAGTATTGACTTTGGGGGGATGAATAGCTATACACGCTCAAGTTTTCTGTTTTTTTTGTCTTATTTCTTGTTTGTTTCACAATAAAAACATCTTCACAATGGTAGGCATGTTGCGTAAATCAAATGATACAAGCCCCCCAAAAAAGGCAACAAAATCGGAAAAAAGAACTATAGATCCTTTGTCCCCCCGGTAAGGACAAAGAATTGCATCATGTTGAAATCCAATCGTACAAATATAATGATCATATTCTTAATATTTAAAAATTAAATTAACATATGCCTGAGTTTATTACTATTGTAGCTATCATGCTACTGGTTTGAAACTGCAACACTGGTCAAAAGGTTATCACCCTTTACGAATGGTCAGTCTTAACTCCAGGCAACAGATGTCCTCACCAAATTCCCAAGTTACAAACCCTGATAAACACAACCTTTATACTGCTTTCACTGAAATCTAAGAAGCCCAAAGAGAATAGCTATACATCCACAAACAATCTTTATAATAAAAGTAACTAACTCAAGTAAATATAGTAGTAAATACACACTAATTATTATAAACAAAATTATAAAAACAGTAACCATATAAAGAAAATAATATAACCAATAAGGAAAATATTAAAATACAAATTCCCACTACAAGATCATGTGCTTTTCTTGTGTTCTCAATTGCAAATGTGTAATGTGAAAGAGAAGTGTTCTAGGTACACTTGAAAAGATGGAATTGTACGTTTCCAAGTGTACTCCACTGTGAGAGAGAAATGATCCGAGGATGTTACCCCATGAAAAGTGCTGAGCACACCTGGTAACTGTACCGTACTGATTACACTTACAAGTGTTCCCAGTGTGAAAAGGGGGTTAAACAAATTAATGACTCCAACTTCAAAGCAATTTGTTGGAAGAACTGCAATGCCGTTTGTCATTCAGCCAGCAACAGGCGCTGGATATTTCTGACATGTGAAGTTAAAAACGATATTCATGTATTCAATTTTTTCCGCTTCGTCAGTACAATTTGCACTTGGGCTCGCAGGTCTTCAATGGAGAAACAGATCAAACTGCTATACAGTGGGATTCTAATTTGCATCCATGTGTATGCACCGCCCGGCGATGTGGAAACAGCACTACGGAAATCGGCTTCTATCTGATGAGAAACCAACTGGAAGAGAGTTTTATAACAACTTCTGTCAAATTCTTCGCCGTTATTAACCTTTCTGCTCTGACTTTAACCTTGTGGTTAAACACAAGCTTTCTGCCAACTTTCTGCCTCACATCTGAGTGGTGTTCTTAAGATATTGAGAAACAGGCCAATATTGTGGCTCCAACTATTAAAAATTTAAAACAGTTATATCAGTTAAAACAGTTTAAAAACAGAACATTTCATAGCTCAATCGTCAGAGAACCTTCGTGAACAAACTGATTTAATCTTTTCTAAATGCATTGGGAGTAAAGGAGTGAGGCTTTATTATATTCAAAATCACAACCTCTCTGTTTGACAGAACTGTTAGTGGTTCTTTGCAAACCACTGAAATTAATATGAAAGAGAAATAATTAATAGAATACCATGGTAATAAGATAGTCAGTACCCCATCTATGTCTATGTCTGCCCTCCATAAAATACATATCAGTAACACTTTAGACCAAGGTACAAAAACAATGTATTATTAGAGTATGAATAGAGTCTTAAGCTAAGAGTAATTCATGATATGTAGCTTACAATGAACTGTTATTAACACAAGGTCAGTTTTCATTAAAAAAAATGTCTGTCATTAATTCAGTATTAATAGCCAGTATTAATAAACAGTTTGAATTCCTGAATAAATTGTTACCCTATTATCACTACAAACATCTCAGTTTCACAACAATGTTTTCACATCTGGCAGTTACTGACAGAAAGCCCTTCAATTACATCAGGGCAAAGAATTTCTGCACTAACTGTCAGACACCGTCTCAGGGAAGCTCATCTACGTGCTCAATAGGATCTTGACAGGACTGCAGATCTGGTGGACGTTCCTGCAGTCAGCAGCCAGTTGCATACTACCTCAAAACGTAATAATTGAAATCCATAGATTAGGGCTGAATTAATATATTTCAATTGGCTGATTTCCTTATATGAGCTGTAACTCGGTTCAATCTTTGAAATCATTGCATGTTGTTTGTAAAAGTTGCCTTTGCAAGCAAACAATGCTATTGCCAATGCAAGTAAAACTAATGAGAAATTACACTGAGGAATAAAGAAAGGTTCTTGAGTTTTGGGCTTTATTTCCCCCCCAAAGATGTGTGAAAAGTGCAAGCGCTGGCTGAAGGAGTTTGAATCGCACACCCAGCGACGCGCACACCCAGCAACCTAGAGCGTCACCCAGAGAATTGTTTTAAATAAAAGAGCCGATCCATTTAATTTTAACCTTGGCTGAACAAAAAGATTACTTTTGCTAATGCTCACTTTTCCATTCTAAGTTGCCAGCACTTCAGATGTGCTCCACAGCTGCGATAAAGTCTGGGTCAGCACGGGTGAAATCTCCTCACGTTAAAAAAGGCCTGTTTGCATGTATGTTTGTTTGTTCGTTTGTTTGTTCAATTACTTGCTGTCGTCCTGGTGGAAAACCATGGACTCAGTTCAAGGGTCTTGAACACATACAAAAATAAATAAAAACAATGAAGTTCTGCAATTCCATTTACAAGTCTCACAGTTAGTTGACTATTTTTGGTAAAGTCATTCAATTCATCATAATTAATGATGATGAGTGGTAGATTACTCCTGTGCTCTAATTTCACATTATGGTAAGATACATTTACTATATTAATGATAATAATAAAGCATTTATCTGGAGTGCTTTGTTGTGCTCTTTCAATAAGGAAATAACTGAACTGTAAATAAATGGGTGGAATCGTGTAAAATGTACATGAAATATACCACACAGTCAGTACAACCAACTATATATAAAGGAAAAAAAAAATCAAAAAGGGTCAATTGTCCACTACTTGCACTCTTCCCCCAGAGGCATGGGAGGATTGAATATCAGCCCTGTCCATCTTTGGCCACTCATCTTGAGACTGTCACCAAAGATTCCTGAGGCTCAGAACAGTATTCACACATTTAGCACCCCAGTAAATCCGTACCGACCTTTATTAGTGGAGTCTGACTCAGTTGCTGTTATCAAGCTCTGAGAAGCGGCCCCTGGGTGACTGGCAGGTTGTGTGCCTGAAATACAGATTGCTTTTGGTAGAAAAAAGATTCAGACTGTTTTTCAACCGACACCAAATACTCATACTGTTGTCAGTCATTGTGCCCCATTCCACTAAATAAATAAATAGATATACATACACACTTTATGTCTTAGACAAAAAGTGTTTTGATGACTTATGATTCATAAACAGAGCTAAGACTTAAATATGTTTCTCCTAAGATGTGTTATGTGGTGTCCTTGCATGCAGGGGAGAAAGGGATAAGTGTGTGAGCTCTCCTTTCATTGGCAGTTAGATCCATTTCAAGGTATAGGAGTTGCAGGCTCTTGCCCAAACAGATAAAACCTTTCACAATCATACAAATAACATGTGACTTTGCAGGTCTGCCAATAACTTATATTCCAGTAACAAACTCAAAAACAGCCTGTTGAAATCCTTTACTAAGCAAAATGTACAATCCTTTATAGTGTTATGGTTGTCTGTCTACATCCATTCCCAGGTTGATGGAGCTCTTGTGCTACCTGATTGTGTCAGTGGCATTCCTCACTAACCAACCCTCCTCTCCCCAAACTGGACACCTCTTTAACCGATCTGCTCAAACCATGGCCCAGAGACAGGGGAGCTGGCCTTGGTTCGGTCTAAACACTGCCAGATTACTAGTTCATCAGATCTATTTTGTTGCCATTCATTGTCATTCAGAGTTTGTTGGTCAAAGCTCTATTTGAGTGTCTGCAATGTTTACATGGAGCTCAGAGGAATGAATGAATCAATAGATAAATACATAAAATAAATAAATGAACACCTTTCATACCTTTCACACTGAAAGGCACTGCCTGTGCGTCTTATTAAAAGAGATGTGAATCGTCTCCCCATGTAAGCTGTATTTTTTCCACACACACTGAATGTTATTATTATTATTTTTAATTGGGTACAGTACATTAAGAACAAAAGGAAATTGCACAAATCACACACGATCACATTCAAAGCATTCAGCAAGGAAACAACTTGCAAGCTTTGCTAATGATCTCATTCGGAACAGCTCCCAGAAAATAAATGGAAAAATGACTGTTTGGTACTCCATGGGTCAGATTGTGTAACCTACCGGCATAAACAAACATCAAGGCTTTATGAAAGAATGTTATCAAGCAAGAGGTCTAAAAATGGCTCAAGACTCTATAAAGCTCCCAACTGTAGCAATACACCTACTAAAACCTGGTGCTTCATGTAATCACCAAAGCTGTGCAGTGCTAATAAAATCCATTCATGGCTTATACCAGTGGGTGAAGTGTTGATCATATCATCTCTTTACTCTTCCAATATCCTTGGTGATAATCCAAGAAAGCAATGCCTGTAACGGTTGAGCTATGCAATAACGCTGGGCAATACCACCTCAGATCGCATTTATGAGAAAATGTCAGCAAAGTGAATCAGGCAATGTTTTGTTATATTAAGGAAGTCCTGCTTAACACAGATGTTAGAAAGAATCAATAAGGCAACCTATTGAACTGGGTTTAAAAATGCTAACCAGGATTTTTTGCTTAAGAAATAGGGTGCACATTTCCTATGTCTGAATCACAATTAAAACTACATGAAAGCCAAATCTGTTTCATGATTCGCCAAGACTGAAATCTTATATTTTCTACAAATATCTAGATTATAACAAAAGATTTTAGTGGAAAAGAAAATCTAATTTTAAAGCAGTGTGGAATTCAGTTACCTTACATGATAAGATTATCAGAGAAGACAGCGATACATGAACTGTCAGTGAGAACAATTTCAAGGGTGAACTGAATTTAACAGCACATAGGAGTTGATTTGCCCAGTTGAAAAACAACTGTTTTTCTTTTTCTTTCTTTCCATCCTGCACATGTACACAAAATTGTCGCTAGGAGCTGACATTTGCCCCTGCAGTCTTTGTTAGTATATTTGCAGTCAGAAACATGTTCTAGGTAAAACAGTCACTATTCTTGCATGCATTTGTATTCCTTGAGCAAAGAAAAAGACAAGAATGACTTTGAATTTGAATGTAAAATATTACTTTCAAAAGTGACTTCAGTGAATATATTTTAAAGCAAGGAATCTGACTGACTTAAGACATTAACTAATTAGACAATCACTTGTGATTAAACATTGGGGGGAAGTAATGAAAGTGAGATATTAAATATTGCATATTATTGCAGATTCAATTCAAAAATCACAACAGTAATAAAACTGCATTCTGTAACAATATATCTAGGCCCCTTTTATGAAATCTGTGCTGTATGACATTTCTGCCAGAAAAAAAAAACAACCAAAACTCCATAATGTCCTAGTTTTCTTTTACCAAAGCTTCTATTCTATTCTAATTCTATTATTTTGAGTGTTATCTCTAACTAGAATAGCTCAACTGGGTTACACAATTTAGGAAAACCTTGGCACACGAAGACTACACTATATCAGTACACTTAGTATAAAATGGACAGAGAAAGTGACCCTACGCTATTCTTCACACAGGCTTGAAAGATTCAACAAGAATTAGACCATCGACGACAAATAGAGCCACCATCCTTCATTGTCTTGAATAGGAGTGTCAAACTCAATTTCAATCTTCCAGAGGATTTATTACTCTGGGAGATGGGGAATGCCTGTAACAATGCAGAGTTTTGCAAGTAACACAAGAGCCAAAAAGGGGTACAAAAAAGTGAAGTAGAAGCACATAACACAACCGATGAATTATTTCTGGAGACTCACAATCTGTGTTGCCATGTTTCTCCGGTAGTGTTTGTTTAGGTGGATATCTCTGCATATGTACCATATGGCTCCCTCTGTTTGAACTGATTCATGCATGCTTTCGTTCAAACATATAGATCTCATATATACGCAAAAGTAATATATCCATCAGTCAGCACTGCTGTCTGTTTAATGATCTGAGCAGGCAAACATGTACGCCTACTACAAAATAAAGGGTTTTCCTATAACTGCATACTCGACACACTTTTGTTTCACAATAAAGGCCTCGTAGGCTTATTCTTTGTATCGTTAAACCAAATGAAATCAAAGTCTTAAAGTTAGCTTTTATTACTTCTATTTTTAAAAAGAGAGCACAGTACGGAATATAAGAGGTAGAAAACAGTTGATGGCATCATAGTGTGGATATGTAGTGTCAATGTCTCAGAAGTTATCAGATCTGGGTTTAAATCAGCTTATTGATAAATTTGGTCATTTGTCGTCTATAATACCATCTACAGTGACACTGCCATACAGACTCTTCGAATACATCTGAAAACCTGTGTAGTGCCGTGATAGATAAGAAGGCCAGCATGCATGCATGGGATCATCACCTCTCATTCCATAAAAAAGTAAATCTACAGGTATCACAAAACTGACAACTGAGACAAAACTGGTCAGTGATGTTTTTTTTTTTTTTTTTATGCAAGCGCTGATTTCAGAAATAGGTTTATTACTGATCTTGTGAAACCACAAGTTAAGACCTTCTCTGTAAATTGATATTTATTAAGACTACACTGCATTTGCTAGATATGCAAGGTTATGTGAATAAAAGCAACTTGATTAGAGTAAAGTTTAAATCCACTGATTTATCCACTACAAATCAATTCCATTTAGTACTTTCCTTGAGACATCACCTCCATCAAGTGATATCTGTCAGTTTAAAAAGCTTTAAAGGGTTGATATGTGACAACCCCCGGATGCATGCATTGTTAATGGTCACGATATGCCACTGCTCAAAACCCTGGCAACTTCCACCAAGGTATGTCAGTAGATGATTAAACATATAAGTTAAACACTTATTTCACTTGAAAAGAAAACAAAACCAGAAAAGGTCCACTGAAATGGTTGCTTTAAATTAGAAAGTCCTTAATTTAATCACCTTCCTGCAAGAAAAAACAAGTACTGACTGACAGACGTTTGATCAATGGTGAAACCAGTGAATGATAAATCGAGTGAACCCTGAGTGCAAGGCTGCGAAATCCTGGAACGTAATCAGCACCTCCTACCTCCCACATTTGAGCCAAACAAAATAATAATAAAAAAAACACTATGACTTTTTATAAATTATTCAGAAAATTATTTCCACAATGTGTGCACAGAGCAGCTTACACACTGTGATTCCTCCAAATTGAATGTGTTGAATTTAAACACATGCACAGGCTAAATAAATCCTTTTGAATTTTTGATGCTGAGGGCTGCTTTGGTCTCTCTGGCTGAGGGGCCCTGCTGTGTTTTCAGAAAGTGACTTTGTAAAGAGAGGCTTTAACTTCATTAACGGACCAGACTGATTTCAGAGGGAGATGACAACAGTGTTCGCCACCCTGGACAGACCCCTCTCCTACAGAAGAGTGCTTTCTTTCTCTCAAATTGACTTAAAAAATGCAATAACTAAGCTGGCACATATGCCACCCCTCCAAGTATGTTTGTCTTAGAATACAAAAATAAACTACTGCTACCCATTGATTTTGGGGCATTTCTGTAAGTCCTCCTTTTCATGCTGAAGTCATCCTCAAAAACATTAAACCAGTAGCAAATATTAAGTCTTCATTAGCTGTATTACATTCCAAACATAGAGATAATTAATAAAAACCAGGTTCTGAAACAACAACGTATGTAACAAAATTGAAGTACAATTAGAACTAAATTAACCATTTGTCTGATTTTTTGTCAGAAGAACAAGACTGTTTTGTCCTTAGGCATTTTATAACATTTATGCAGGAAAGTTGTGTTTCTTTTGTCACTGTTTGCCAGCAATTTGTGATCTGGAAAGTGTCACACATGAACCTGTAGCTTTTCTGTTCCACTGCCTTTAAGTTCTTTGTCTCACTTTTTTGATAGGGTTAAAACCAACAGCAACATTCAGAAGACATATATATGTTTCATTCTGCTGCAGTTCAGATAGGTTGGACAGTGATGGAAGAGAGGAATGAAGGTCCATGGGAGCTGCATTTAGATGCTCTAATAATTTTAGACATTTCCATTTATTAAAATGAACAGGGTGGTCAGAGTGCAATTTCACAAAGGAGGAGAAAGTGCGTTCTAATTCAAATTTAAAGCTAACCTTGCCAGCTTTGGCATGCTTTAACCCTTAAGTACCCAGTGTGATGCAGATGTTGCAACATTTTAACAAGCCTAGCAGAAATATATTATTCCAATGTAACAGAATGTAATAACTACATACATCTTAAGTAAAATGGTAAAAAATAAAAGATACATCCCTTGCAAACTTCCACATTACTTATGCAGAGGATGTTAACAAGACGACAGAAACAAAAATACCCAGAGCAGCAGATCTCCAGAAATAATGAAAGAATTCCTCCGTGTTTGAATTGAGATTGAATTCTAGAACAACCACAAATTAGCAGTAATTGAGAGAGATGTGGAAGATTAAACTGCACAATGAAAATAACCACAGCAATAGTATATTCTTGAAGGTTTATTCTATAATAATAATAATAATAATAATAATAATAATAATACACTGTTTTGTTAGTGGAGCAGTAGGTGGCACTCTCTTCTATGGAGCAGATATTCAAAACCAATGTCCAAGCTGTAGGACCATGCATTGTTATTGATGATGAGGTAGTAAACCACAGTCCTGTTCTGCCATAGCCAAATCAAACTACAAATACAAACAGTTTCTACCCCCTGCCGTTTAACTGTGTCATGCCTGCATAATTACAACCATACTGCAATTTATACAAACGGTTCATTTTGTGTATATAGGTCTTAATATTATTGTCCTTTTTAGCAAACGCCTAATTCAATTATCCTTGAATTGAATATGTCCACGGAATGAACATTGTAATCCCAGCGTCTTTCGTGTCATTCTCAGCACGCAGGGAAATATTTCTGTTTAAAAAGGAAAGAGTAACTTCAAAATATACACGCTGGGTTTGTTCAATGTGACGTAACGGATTGCCTCATTTCATTTCATTGCAACAGGAAGTAAACGGCCGTGCAAAACCTCTCCCGCACTGTAAGTACTGAATTATAGCATCTCGAAATGTCACCTTAACTCATAGATCATTAAAAAAAAGTAGAGATAATACTTGCATTAAATTATATTTTTAAAGCAATTTTAGTACAAAGCAATTTGTTTTATTTACCTGTCACAACCGCTGGAAGATGCTGGAAGATATTTTTTGTTATACATGCATTGTTTATCATAACAAAGACTATATACAAATCAACTTTGCAAAACTACAAACATAAAAACTGGATTAAGTGGTAATGTCGCATCACCAAACGCTTAGGGAGCTGTACGTGAAAACAGGAAGTTTGCCAGACGCTCCTCTCATTACAACAGGCTGCTGTGCCACAACCTGAAGAGAAACGTTTGCAACACATACATGTTTTACAGTGACATTGCAATGGAAAAAACAAGAAAAGGACTTTGATACTATAATAAACCTTCAACTTTTTGTACCTTGTGTGATTGGGTTCACTTTCTTCAAAAGAGAATAGGTACATTTGTACAGATACAAACTGGCTTACCCAAAATGAAATTGTCCCATTGTCGCAGATGTGTAGTTTAGATCTTGGGTCTTTGGGTTACATACATATATGCATACAGGGGCATCGGCATGGGCTCAAATTAGCGCCGTAAGTATCGCATTCAAATTAAAAAATATTGTAAACAAAAAAAACTTGAGAAAAAAATTGATGTTGAGATCAAAAATTAAAAAGTCGAATGCAAAATGTATAGAATTGTAAACAAAAAAAAACAAACTTGAAAGCAAAAAATGTTAAATCGCGATCAAAACTCGCCTGCATTCGCTGTCTTTGCTTGCGATGATGCGATCTTTGCTTTCGCGCCGGTTTCTTTGCTTTCGATATATTGTTTTTCGTTACGAGTTTTGGCGCCGTTTTGTCGTGAGGGCGGGATTTACAGGGAGGCGGGGATCCTGGGTCTCCATTGGTCCAGCAGGTTTGAGTGACGGTTCTTCCTGACCCAATCAGTGATCAGGTGGGCTGGTCTGACAGTCACTCTGCAACACATCTGACGTCACCGCTGACTGACCCATAGACTGAGTGGCGCAACTACATGGAATTTAATTATAAACAAAGCATGCTTTGTGTGTATTATGTATGTGTGTGTGCGTTTCTTACCTAAACATAAACTGGGACATCACATGCTCTTAATGAATACGATGCCCCTCCATTTGCCTCTTGCTAATGACGTGATCTCCATCAGTCTGGCGCTGTTATCTGAGCAGCTGAATTAAAGTGCTTCTGCAGGTGACATTCATATGAACATGATATTAAACATGTTACTGTGCACGGAGCAGGTGGATCCTGTGTTGTGTTTCAGTGCTGTATGTTGGGCTCTAATGGCGGTGATCCAGTGATTGTGCAGCTCTTGGCTGCAGGTCTGCGCAGACAGGGGGTTTAATGAGTCGCTGAACCGGCGCTGCTGTTGAAACCGAGGCAGTGGATTCGCATCCCACCCAGAATCACCAGAGCAGCCCACCTGATCACTGATTGGGTCAGGAAGAACCGTCACTCAAACCTGCTGGACCAATGGAGACCCAGGATCCCCGCCTCCCTGTAAATCCCGCCCTCACGACAAAACGGCGCCAAAACTCGTAACGAAAAAAATAAATCGAAAGCAAAGAAACCGGCGCGAAAGCAAAGATCGCAGCATCGCAGCCACAGACAGGGACTGCAGGCGAGTTTTGCTCTTGATTTAACATTTTTTGCTTTCAAGATTGTTTTGTTTTTTTGCTTTCAATACATTTTTTTTGTTTACAATTCTATACATTTTGCATTCGATTTTTTAAATTTTGATCTCAACATCATATATATATATATATATATATATATATATATATATATATATATATATACACTCACCTAAAGGATTATTAGGAACACCTGTTCAATTTCTCATTAATGCAATTATCTAACCAACCAATCACATGGCAGTTGCTTCAATGCATTTAGTGGTGTGGTCCTGGTCAAGACAATCTCCTGAACTCCAAACTGAATGTCTGAATGGGAAAGAAAGGTGATTTAAGCAATTTTGAGCGTGGCATGGTTGTTGGTGCCAGACGGGCCGGTCTGAGTATTTCACAATCTGCTCAGTTACTGGGATTTTCACGCACAACCATTTCTAGGGTTTACAAAGAATGGTGTGAAAAGGGAAAAACATCCAGTATGCGGCAGTCCTGTGGGCGAAAATGCCTTGTTGATGCTAGAGGTCAGAGGAGAATGGGCCGACTGATTCAAGCTGATAGAAGAGCAACTTTGACTGAAATAACCACTCGTTACAACCGAGGTATGCAGCAAAGCATTTGTGAAGCCACAACACGTACAACCTTGAGGCGGATGGGCTACAACAGCAGAAGACCCCACCGGGTACCACTCATCTCCACTACAAATAGGAAAAAGAGGCTACAATTTGCACAAGCTCACCAAAATTGGACAGTTGAAGACTGGAAAAATGTTGCCTGGTCTGATGAGTCTCGATTTCTGTTGAGACATTCAGATGGTAGAGTCAGAATTTGGCGTAAACAGAATGAGAACATGGATCCATCATGCCTTGTTACCACTGTGCAGGCTGGTGGTGGTGGTGTAATGGTGTGGGGGATGTTTTCTTGGCACACTTTAGGCCCCTTAGTGCCAATTGGGCATCGTTTAAATGCCACGGCCTACCTGAGCATTGTTTCTGACCATGTCCATCCCTTTATGACCACCATGTACCCATCCTCTGATGGCTACTTCCAGCAGGATAATGCACCATGTCACAAAGGTCGAATCATTTCAAATTGGTTTCTTGAACATGACAATGAGTTCACTGTACTAAACTGGCCCCCACAGTCACCAGATCTCAACCCAATAGAGCATCTTTGGGATGTGGTGGAACGGGAGCTTCGTGCCCTGGATGTGCATCCCACAAATCTCCATCAACTGCAAGATGCTATCCTATCGATATGGGCCAACATTTCTAAAGAATGCTTTCAGCACCTTGTTGAATCAATGCCACGTAGATTTAAGGCAGTTCTGAAGGCTAAAGGGGGTCAAACACAGTATTGGTATGGTGTTCCTAATAATCATTTAGGTGAGTATATATATATATATATATATAATATATATATATATATATATATATATATATATTATGTGATACTTATGGCGCTAATTTGAGCCCATACATTGGTTTCATTTCAAAACTGGGGGGACACTGTCAATATTATAACACACATAGTTGCTTTCCCATCTCCACTGAAGGGACCATCTTCAATAATTCACACACCTAACTGTTTTCTGTTTAATATATTTTAGATATGCATGATGGATTAGCTCCACTGGTGCCAATTCCCCCCCCAGCTATAGAGCTCTGTTAATTGTGGAGCACTCTGATTTCTGTTGTATGTCACTGAACACAAACCAGTTTAAGGGCAAATACATCAAATTATTTAATAAGAAATGCAAAGAGGAATTTCTTTAGGTGATGATCCGTTCAAACCTAGCAAGTATCTGTCATCTCTAAGCACATCCTTTTAAACGTTTTTTTTTCTGTGCCTAATTTTGAAGTCCTTATATACACTCTTTAATCACAGTGTCATTTTTTTTAACAGCATTACAGTTGCACTCATATATTACATTATATGGAATTCCCTTTCAAATAAGTAACCACTGGACAGGGGAAAACAGACACATACCAGAGACAACTGTTTACAATGTATTCAATAGAGTGATGTTCCTCTCTTAACTTGAATGACTGCTGAACTCCTTTTGATAGATGGATGAGGGAACACTGTGCAGTGAGAAGAAGCTGGTCTTCCTGAATCACTGTTCCAGTTCTTCCCAGAGGTGTTCTAGGAGATTTGAGGTCAGGTCAGGACCTATTTTCCTTGAGCCACTCTTTTGCACTTCCTGCTTTGTGCGTAAAATGTAAAGTAAAGACAGGGGAAAAATATTATTCAAATAAACAAGCTCTACATGGTATAATCACTTATTTGCAAAGGAAGACTTGTCAGATTACTTTTGTCAAATTTTGTTTCAGCTGTATGTATTTACCACTGCCTACAATGTTCTTGTATGTTTTAGGCTTCACAAGATAATGTGTTGACTTTCACTAACTAATATTGTTCCCACAAGTGTATCAATGTATAAGGTGCATGTCTAATTCAGTCTCTTTCAAAATGTCAGCTTGTATTTGTACAGTGGGAGTGTCCGCAAGGCTGCTGTCTATCTCCCAAAGCAGCTGCAGAAATGCCAGCTGCAGGGACTTCCATCAGATTAAGATTTAGAAAAATAAGTTTCTCCAGCAGCTGTTAGTTGACGTCAGATAGACAGCAGCCTCCAGGACAAAACTCCTCTCATAAATGCAAGCTGACATCTTGAAAGTGATCAAATTAGATGTCTCTTTCAAATCTAAAAACCTTTTTTAGGATGTGAACAAGGAGAATACAAATTACCACCTTGTTACTTAAACAGAATGTAAAAGTGGTGATGTACAGCACTATGTTATTATGTTATATTTGGGTGGGGGGGTATTATTTTTCTTGCTTTTTAGCATCACTGTGGATTATAGCATTACATGTCCTCTACGGATAATAGTGTTTTTTTCTGACAGTCCAGTCCTTTCTTTTCGCGTTTGTTCACTAGAGGTTTAATTGAATTTATGTCAGACTTTGACATCCAAGATGTCAGCACCATCCCTGACGTCGCAAAATGCTAATCTTTCTGTCTTTGCAAAGCTGAGAGAAACTAGGTGACAAGACATGTCGGAGTTTGTCTGCTCCGTTGTGCCCTTACTCGTGGAAGAGGACATATGTGTAAATCATAAATATGCGGGTTAAAGTATCATTCCCTTTACTCTCTTTGCACTAGTAGAGACTGTTGACTAGAGCACACAATTTGATACAATTTGGACAACAGCACAAAGAGACTGTAGGAAGTAAGTCTGAATATAAAACAACAAAAAACAGTAGACAAACATTCAATCAATCACCCAATAAATACAAAACAAATTATTAAAAATGTACTTTACCAATAGCTTTTTTGCCTGGAAATAGCAAAGCTTTTAGGAATAAGGAATACTGTCTTCTTCTATTAAAAGTACCAAAGGAGGTGTGATACTGTACCAGTAAATAGTGGATTCAATTCATTCTTGCTGGTGAGTAAATTTAAATATGTCACGCAGTATTTTAAGTGACTCATCATTCCAAAAAGAATTAGGTAAATAATAATCCCCTTTGTACTTCCTTCCTAGACTGGTAAAAACTGATACTGAATCATATTTTAATGTCACCTCAAACTGAAATTCTCTCTAAAATCAGATCATACTTTAAAATATGCATATAATGGAGAAAAAAGGAAATAACACAAACCATTGGTAACCCACACAAAATCTTTTAATACCCTCTTTCAAGGTATACGTGGTCCAAACTTTAAAATACTAAATAAAGGGGAACATGTGATGGCACAGGTTTTTAATGTAAAAACTTGTGGTCAACACTCAAATGCTTTTTTTAAAAAGTCATGTGCCTTATGACTTACTTATATATTTAATACACATACACAGATATTTTTTATATATAGAGATATTTTTGTTTTGATTTTATCTAGACCAGCCAGATACAATACCTATTGATATCATACAGTCATGTTCAGGAACACAGAGTCCAGCGGTTTGGTCAGTCCCTCTCTCTGTTTGCGAATATGTATTTTCTTTTACTGGTATGTGTATAGATTTATTTTTATTTTTGTTTTGCATTGGCTTTTTTACATTTTGTATAGACTGGTACAATACTTGTCCTTGGTATCTCGTGTCTTCTGTGCATGAGTCTGGAAAGAATCTTATGGGCAAGGATTTCATTTGAACTCTTCTATCTGGTGTTTTACTTCCTTTATTGTGTATGTGTGTAAGTGTGTGTGTGTGTTTGTGTGCTTTTTGTTTCATAGATAAAAGGGAAAACAGTCATCTCCATTTACCGCATCGCACCGTATTGTAGTTGTACATAGAAAAAAAATAATCCCAAAAGCTCATGTCAAAAGGAACAAGAAGATCAAACTTAGCAGCATCCCCCATTGGTACGTCTGTGGAAATAAGGCACTGCTGCATAAAGAGTTGACATTGGCCTGGGGCCCCCTCCTCAGGAACTGGACCAAAAAAAAAAAGTGACGGAGGTTGGCGATCAGGTGAGTGTTCAAACCGTGCTCTCCAGCATCCACTCTGTGCTGCTGAAGGTCACCCTTCGGTTGGCCAGTGGCGAAGAGTCCACGTTTAGCTGGGTGGAGGACATGTGTCTTCTCGTCCTTGCTCTCCGCGGGTAACTGTGACTCTGAAACAGGGAGTAGTCACCATCGAAGGAGAACCGGTGCCGAGTTCTTGCGATGTCGCTGGGCAGGAGACCTATGTTGGCCAAGGCGCTCTTTTTGTCCCTGAGCCGGGGAGCCTCCTTGCTGCCGGCGTTGGGGCCGATCAGGCAGAGGGACATGGTGGAGCCCGTCAGGCTGCTGTCAGTCTGGGCATCCTCGGAGGAGAAGAGCGCAGCGGTAGCAGCAGTGGTGGGCTGCACGTCCAGACTGGTGCGCCTCTTCTTCTTCTTCTCAGCGGGGATGGGGGGCAGCTCCACCTCCAGGATGGCGGTGGTGGCAGGGGGGCTTTCACGTTTCTCGCAGTCCACCTTCAGCACCAGCATCTTGCACTCCTTGGCCTCCTTACTGAGGTCATGGAGCTCGTGAGCGTCCTCTGTCTGCTTGGAGGCCGAACGCTGCATGGCTGATTGACTGCCGTTGGTCTGAGAGCAGCCGTGGCTCACCTTGGCCTTGCAGTGCTCGTCCTGGTTGTTGTAGACCTTGTAGCGGATCATCAGGATGATGATGAAGACCAGCACGGAGGCCACGATGATGCCACCAATGATGATGATCATGGTGCCACCCAGGAACTGGCTGTGGATGAAGCGACACTGGCTGTTCTCGCTGGCTGTGTTGAACTGGACGCAGCCCACCACACGGGTGGCCGTCAGAGAGGTGATCCCATCGTCGTACACCGCCAGGACACACAGGTCGTACTCCCGGCCTGCCGCCAGGTCATTCACCAGGAACGTCTTGCTGGATGATGGAATCATCCTGAAAGAGACAGAATATATGAGGACGTCTATCTACATCAGAGCCATGCCCATACAGGGTCCTTTTCAAATCGTGTCTCTTCCATTTTATGTTAGTTTTCATGATTTCAGTAACTGTAGAACCCTGCCCCATAAATAATAATAAAAAAAAAAGATTATCCAGGATCTGATTGGGATGTCCTTGATGTGCAGTGGAGAATGCTGAAATCAAAATATTGCTTTCCAGTTGCTATTTTTCTCTAGAATCTAAATCCTCGTCTGTGTTTAATCACTTTCCCGTTTACTCACAACATATCACAACATACAAGTACGCAATCTTATAGTGTTATAAGTTTCTGTTAAGCTTTATTAAAAAAAAAAAAAAAAAAAAAACTATTAGCTGAGTTTTTTTTTTTAAATTAAAATAAATTGTTGATTCAACTGCTTAGGTAACGTGCCTATGAATATTATTTTTATCTCCACACATTCTGACACGTTTTTAAAGGAATCAGTGTAATTTATCCCTGTCCTTGAGGCTGCTGTCTGTCTGCAGTTTCTCCCAGCCAGCTGCTGGAGAAACACCAACTACAGATGGTTAAATCCCATCTTTGTTTGGAGAAAGATGTTTGTTTAACAGCTGTGAGAGGCTTCAGACAGAGAGCCACCTCAAGGAACACACCCTGTACAAGAAAAACAAATAACTCCTAGAAAATGATTGCCATTGAACTCAAACAGGTCAAAAGCTCATCAGGATATAAACAGTGCAAAGATCATTACAAGCACATTACATAAACAAATTCGCAAGGCAATTGGTCTAAGAACCCTGCTATTTGCTCTTGTTATCCAAGCATTTACTGAAATACATCATCATTGCATTGAATTAGCCTTGATTTACAGTATCTGGAGTGGAGTGGGAGTATCTGGCAGATAAAAACATCAACTGTCTTTTGTATTATACTGTGAAAAGAATACCTTGAGTCTGAGTGATTCTGCAATAATTATATAGAACTTCAGAGAAATGTTGCAGTAAAGAATAGCAAAGTTTGCAACAAGGTAGGATGGCTTTGACAAAAATAAAATGCTGGATTTGTATTCAAACAGCATTGGTATTTTTGAAAAATATGAACAGAAGCTGTGAGTACTTTCTGAATAGTCAATAGAAGAGTTGAAATGTGTTTATATTTTATTTTTCAGATAGCATCAAACTAAATTAGACAGTATTTTAAAGTATCAAAGGAATGCAGGCAAAGTACATTGGAAAATGATTTACAAATGACAAATTCAAATGTGTGATTTTTTAGACAGGAAGTATCTGTCTGAGAATAATCCAAATTGCCCAATACTCCACCATGCACACCTTATTCCATACATATAGCTGCAGAAACCATTCAGTATGATCATAAAACAAGAACAAAACTAAACAATTTAAATAAAATAATATACTGCAAATTCCAAAGGAAGGTTATTATATGTATTATACTGTTAGATTATATTTTGAACATATACATGTGTATGAGAGGTTATACATCTACAAATTAGTACAGTAGTAAATTAAAATGTATATTTTACTATATATAAAATATTGGACTGAAGATGGGACTTAATTACCAGCTGAACTTTAATATCTTTCTTACAATTAATTGTAATGAGTTTCTGGAATAAGGAATCATTTTTTAATGTATTTTCCATTCTTAAGTGACAGGACAACACTAGAAAAAAAGCTATAAAAATACTTTACATTACCATGATCATTAATGTAGATGTTCATGTCAAATCCTCTCCTCTATGTGTCTGTTATATAATGTTATACTCTGACATGCCTCTAGTGTTGTGATGTCTTTGAGACCACTGCAATTCAAACCGTGTGTTCCTTAAACAAAGACGGAGTGAAGCTTTTCCAATTCCATTTCATCAGGAATACCCACAGCGGTTTACAGGAAATGTTGTACTGCAGAAGATAGAACATGTTGTTCAGACATTTGTTTCCTGTCCATGGCTCCAATTATGGAAAAAACATTTTTAACAATTTAACAATTTTCTTCAGAACAGCATTTGCATATTATTGAGGTAAATGTTAAAGTAACAGGTGTTCTTCTGAATATGTACCAGTTGGTATGTTTTTAATTTGATTCAAACTACCCATTTTTCTTTCATGTCCTTTAAGGTATTTATTATAGGCTAGATATTAATATTAGTATTACTACTATTATTATTATGAACGCGATAGCTTTGGCATGAAAACATGACAACATAACCAGCTTAAAAGCAAATTCTTTGTGCTTAAAATCCTTTGAAAATTAGATAAGGCAGAAATAAAAAACTCTAGGGGACTATATATGGCAAGGGGCTGGGCTCTTAGGTAGTAACTATTGAATTCCTTTGAAAAAAAATGCTAATTTGGTCATACAGGAAAACACATTTTGCTGTCAAAAGGCATCGATGCAAAAGAGGTCAGCGGAAATGTAGGGTTCTGACCCTGAAGAACGGCGCTCTCAGCATCTGAATATTATTGAGACAAATGTTAAAGTAAGAGGTGACATACTGGTGGGAGTGGGGGGTGGGGTGGCCCTGAGCAGTGGGCTGGGGCCAAGAGATGATCAAAGAAGAGAACAAAATGGAAAAAAGGAAAAAAAACCATATAGTTGGAAACCATATAATACAGAAATACAGATACAGACATCCATAAGGTTCCAAGTCCACTGCCAGAACCGACCAGAGAGAGACAGAGAGGGGAGGAGAGATGCAGAGGACACTCTTGTCCTCATTTTCAATACTCCCTGGGCCGAGGAGTCAGACAGGTGCCATGGTGGGTGAGGAGGAGAGAGCACGGTGCGGAGATGAGTGGCAGGCAGCCCCGGCTGGGGGTCGGGGGGGAGCTGGGTGCGGTACAGTAGGTTGCAGATCTGCAGTGCTCTCTCGCTCTCTCCCTCTGTGTGCCGTGCAGCTTAATCAGGGGAACGCTTTGAAGCAGAGGCTGGTAGGCAGGAAGTAAAGAATCCTGAACGGCAGCTTGAGCTGGTAGCTGATTTTTAAAAACGCTGCTGTAAGGGATCCACAATGGGGCAGTCAACCTGCACTGCACAAGCCTCTGAAGGCCCGTGGTACTGTAGCACATTCTTCCC
The DNA here is from genome assembly GCF_036373705.1 of Amia ocellicauda. Taxonomy (NCBI): domain Eukaryota; kingdom Metazoa; phylum Chordata; class Actinopteri; order Amiiformes; family Amiidae; genus Amia; species Amia ocellicauda. Next base: position 15,709,040 of record NC_089854.1, on the reverse strand, counting down.
ACATCAGTTGAGAGCAAATGTATGTATAAAGCAGAGAACAAAGAAGAATGCTCAGAACAGGGCATGACTCAGGTAAGATGTGAGAAATATGGAGTATGTCTGCCTTCTGACACAGAGGGTACAAATGCTTTTTTCGTGCTGAGCATCACCTTACCTCCTGCTATTTGCAAAAGCCACTGGATTCTCTCATTATTTCGTGGTGAATCTGAATTGAAAGGCCAAAAAATATTACCCCAGGCAGCTGTACAGATTTCTTTTTAAGTCTGCCTTTATGTCTGCTATGGGCTGTACATTTTTTTAAGATAAAGCCCCGTGTAGACACCCGGACACCCCGCCTCCCCCCCGGACTGCACTTTGTCGGCACCCAGAGCCACACTTTGGCAGCTTTGGTGTTTTATGCTTGAAGATTCAAATTCTCTTCACTTTTATATCAGCTCCAGAGAAGCCTACTTCAGAAATACGACCCAATGAGAGCCTTTGAAGTCCAAAGCCCAGCCTCTCAAATGATGTAACTGAAAACTTTGGTTGCAATTGCGAGCGAGGGAGATGAAAAGTTAATTGCCTGTTCTTGTAATCTGCAGGGACATAACATTTTGAAGTGCAAGGTAGTGTAGAATCAATTCTTTATATAACATGCACAAATTACAAATCATATACAGAGAAGGTTAAGCTTTTGTTTTGTTCTTTTGGAAAGAGAGAAAAAATGCATTCAATACACCTTTTCAAATACCAAGTCCAGGTCACGCTGCAGTTTGTAATTGTAGTCGCTTTTACCTACACAGTAATTACACCGGAGCCTATTTATTTTGTGTTCTACGGATGTCAGCATGTTAGCAGATGGAAAGTCTAGTGCACCCCTGAAGCAAACTGAATCGCTGTGGCGTTGAGCTGTTAGGAGGGTTAATGAGTGGAGGCTGGAGGTTCGCAGCGATGCTCAGACAGATGGGCCTTGGCCTACGTCAGGAACATTAACTATAATTCATCATTGCTCCTCATTGAGGGATCCAGATGTTGGAAATGGCAGAAAGCAGAGCACGGGCCGCAGCCACTGGGCCACGCGGCAGATGAGTAAAATTCAGGCGCCGCACAGCTGTCACATCTCGATGGGGTGGGAGGAGCTGCCGAGGAGAGGCAGACACTCTTGTTAAACACTGAATACTTTGAGCTGGTTATCTGGGTTTGTGTGCTTGCAGAAATTCCGGGCTTTGATGCATATGAATGAGTATAACTTTTCGAATGTATTTATTTGATGTTTTATTTCCTTTGAATACGCCTCAATTTATGATTGGAGATTTGTTTTCCTCTTACCAGTCCTCTTACCAGCACAGTAGACGTAAAGAGACTATATCCTTTCAAATGTGCACTAGCTGCAAAATCCTGGTAATGATTGATTGTGCACAATCAAAAAGGGCAATATGATTGATTTAAAGAAATCCATTCCCTGGTTCTGCAAAGCATAAACAAATACCACATCTCTCTACCGTCATTCATTTGCAAATACAGCTAACTGCTCATTGCTCCACCTCAACAAATGTTTTGTTTTTTCTTTTGCAAATTGGCAAACTGACAGAGGTTATGGATATTGAATCCAGCTTTTTATAGGTTTGTTCTAATTCTAACATGAGTGTATGTTGGTTATTCCTGGCCCTAACTGTACAAAAATAAAACCTCTTCAATAATAATTTCCATATCCCTAAATGGGATCTAAAAAAAAAATGTAGATTATGAAAATAGCACCCAGGTTCAATTTTTTTTTTTGGGGGGTGTTATTTTCCGTTCACTTGCCTGACCCTGAAAGAAAACACTTCAGATTCTGAAAGCATTTTTCTGAGTGATGACAACAGTGGGCCACAGAGAGACCTGAATGTGTATCAAGTGTGTGGTCAAGGCTGCTGTGTGCTGTGGTGGTGCAAAAGGTCAAGTGCATTGCTGGTAGGTGAGCTGTGCAGTGTGCGGCAACATTATCAGATTTTTAGATGAAAAGCTCTAATGTGTGCAGATGTGAGTTGTTTGTTGTTATGTCGCCTAGGTAAAGACAACTCTGAGTTTATCAACACCTTGCAACTTGGGAAAGCACATTCTTCAACATCCTTTCACCATTCCTGTCAACAGTGATGTTTCCATATGTTGTTGTGAATATCTCTGATGTATACTGGAAAAAATGACGTATACAGGAGATTTTATAACCTCAATTCTCACTTTCTTCAGTCTATTCAGTTCAGCATTATTTGGTAGAATCACACCTGTGCATTATGTTTCTTGAGTGAGGACAACAACTTTAGAATATAGGAGTAAAGCTGTGAAGGGAAAATGGTTTGAAATATGGGTGACTCCTGGGGAATAAGAGAGAGTTGACAGGTAGGAGCCTCCACATATATCCACAGTAGTCTGTGCACATTAATGCAAGGCTCAACCTGATAAATGAAGGGATTAAATTAGCAAGCAAAGTCACCCACATCCTCTGTATATTAATAGCCAGGAAACAATAAACCCATTTGAAACAAAGGATTAGCAAGTACACAGCATGCCTAATGTGGTCAGTTCACTTTATAGAGATTGATTTCAAAGCCTTGTGGTGTCTTTTTGTTGCCGAAAGAGAAAGATGTTTTCCTTCTGCTGGATAAATGAGTCTAACATATTAAGACCCTCTTGTGTGCAATGCAGTGAACTGATGAGCAGTTTGAACACTGACACCAGAACGAAACAAAAACTTTGGGCCTACAGTGTATACTGCAAAGATGGAGCAGTCTTTGCATTTATCCCACGCACATGCCTATGAAATCTGATCTATGACGTATCTATTTCATCGATGAGATTTGCAGTTTGGGAAGTGTGAGTGTGTGTCAGCCAGTTGGTTTCACATATCGGTCCCATCAGCTCCTAAGAGTTGTCAGTTTCCTGTGAGGTTGCCTAGCAACGTACCCCGGCTCTCTGCCATTGGGAAGTTGCTCAGCTCCTCCACTTGCAGAAAGCCCTTCATTACAGATTGCAGAATGGCTGGTGCCTGCAGAGATTAATTCGAGAGCCTCATGGAGATGTAGGTTCCAAATCATACACACATGGGCGAAAAGTTAAGGGGGGGTCTTGGCTTAATCTTCCCCTTACCCCACCAAAAAAAAAAGATCTGTCGCTGTGCACTCAAGATATTCTGACAGTGATGCAGAAACAAAGCAACATTCAATCAGTAAAACAAAGCACTTGCATGCTTCCAATGGCCTGCGGATAGTTGTATTGATATGCTATTCTTAACGCAAGGACATTTCTGCTGAAGAGGTTTTGTCAAAACGTTTACCACACCGAACTTGCTCTAAGCTCTTTAGTGGAAATATGTTTGCCATAAAACAACACACAAACACAGCTACCTGGAGACCTTGAGAGAGTGGAGGACATTTCTGCAGCTTAATGTACTCACTAAGTAATGATCTTTAGTCCAAAGCACCAAATGTTTTGAAGGTACAGGGCTGTATGGTTGGGTGGACCCAGATTACAACCCTTGGTCCTCTTGCATGCAGTGGGGGGTTGAACCCCTTCTCTTTACTATGCAGGGAAATAGTTTTTTCTTTTCACTCAGTCTCTGCTTCTATTTTTTCCTCAAGATAATGGTCTCCCATCAGTGCCTCCTGGAACTGTGGACTACATCAGAGGTTGAGGAGGCCTGGTGTAGCTTAATGTCCTCATCAGAGCTGCCTAACCTTCCCTTGCAATATCAGGCTCTCTGGGGCTTTGCTGGATATCTGGGTGAGAGACTATAACCTAGAAGGTGGACTATTCTCAAACACCAAGAACCAGGGATGCTGGGAAAGCTTGTCCTGCATATTCCAGCTCCCAGAGATATTTGCGCTTCATAAAACTGCGTCTAACAACATCAACAAGCAACAGAAATAGCAACTCACATTCCCGTCCCCTCAGAACACAATCCCACCACCCCACACCTCCAACTGAGGCCTGTTGCTCCATATTTTACACTTCAACCTCCCTGCCACCCGCCATAAGAACAATCCCTGTTTGTAGTTAGCAGCCTGTCTCACTCTGTCTCATGATTTAGGTTAGCAGTCTAAGGCTGGTTTTAGATGGCTTTACTAGACAGCATGATTGCCAATGGTTTGATGTGGAGATGAGGCATAGGTTAGATCAGTATCATCTTAGTTTATATCACTTTCTGTACTGTCATTCTCTAACCTTTAACCTTCTACAACCTATATGCTGGATTTTGCTATTTTCATTTAACTTCACTGAAATCTCAAAACGGAGCAATTATTTGGCAAATTTGGGAATTCAATTTTATTATTATATTCTATTTCTTAGTATACACCATTACCCAGGGCATCTTACAATTGTTACAATATATCATATTATCTCTATATACAATTACCCATTCAAACAGCTGTGGGTTTACTGGAGCAATCCAGGTAAAGCATCATGCTCAAGGGTACAATAGCAGAGTCCCTCACCTGCGATTGAACCCAAGACTTCCACTCAGTCCAGAGCCCTACCCACTACTCCACACTGCTGACACAGTTTTGGGAAATCACTAACAAATTACAATATTCGTGTCTGAACTCCAGTTTGCCCATGACTCATTGTCTGAGTAATACTGATGATTCTGGACACAGTTGCTTGCAAAGTGCCAACTCGGATTACCAACAACATGGTATGTTTTGTTCATCTTGAGTTTCCAATAACCCCACACTGTGTTAAAAAAATATGAGTCCAACATTTGTAGAGTCCAAAAAAATAGCTAAGGTTTAACCCACACTCCATAATACAGAAAAGTAGTGTGCAGGGGAAGATAGCATAAGAACATATGGGGTTACAAGCATGAGATTAATTGCCTGAGCACCTGTTATGTTCTGTACCAAATCCACCCACTCCCAGTTTCCACTTGTAACCCCATATCCTCATTTCATGGTTGAGCTCTTTGTTGAGTTATCCCTTGATTCAACTGTGTGAGTACCTTCGAGAATTTTGGATCCTTTCATCTAATACCTTGTCAACCTCCTGTTTAAGACTACAGAAGTTCAGTTCCTTTAACTACATTCCACCGAGAGTTACTCTCATATGGCAGCGATTGTATTGTAGTAGAGGCATTGACCAAACTTAATGAAGAGTGTCTTTTTAAGTGCCCTGTATCGTTTTAAGAGTACATTATTCTGATTTGAATTCTAGGCCTCTCACTATGTGTCAAACCACACTGCCTTTTCTACTTCATATATTATCCTAGATATGATCTCCACAGCACTCCAATTTCAGAAAATATGTTTTTCATTTCACTCAAAACAACTCTGATGTGTTCATTCTCAGCACAGTGATGTTAACTTTAGAATAACTTTAGAAACAAATTGGTGAATTTAAGTCTTCACTACTCTACACAAATTCATTTTTACAGAGGAAATGATTTCTTGAGATTAAGAATTTGAAAAAAAAAGAAAATACGTTGCTGTAATAACAACGCAGCTACCTCAGTTTAACCTCAGTTTGTTCAATTATTTAAATGTCTGTGTATCTGAATTGTTCTTTGTCAACTTGTAGCTTGTACCTTTAGACATATGCATTTCATTTCCAAAATAATGTGTAGTGGAAATTTTAATCAGTACAGTTACTGTTTGTTTTACTAATCTAAGCAAGCATCAGGGAGTATTACACTCAAAAAATGTGAAATTAATCACTATTACTGTTATTATATTTAATGGACCCTGTAATTGAACTTGTTTCCTTGCAAGACATTTTTCTTTCTTAAAATAGTGAACTCACTATGACATTAGCTGCTACCTTGTACCAAGTGCTGATTTTCAGAGTTCCCCCTGATTTTGCTGTAATTGCTTTAAGTGCTTTAATAACCAGGTGTCTGAAAAGTTACCAATTGTTCTACTGCTGAAGCAAGAATGCTCACTTTGAGAATGGACCTCCCACCTCTGCCTTTGCTTCATTAATCTGTAACCTATTACCTATTACCTGTTTTTTTGACAGCTATAAAACAGCAACAGTTCATGAAACAAGTTGAAGAATTGAGTGTTTCTTGGCAGTGATGTACCCAAAACATTATATTTCTCCAAACACAGACTGCAGAGTGTAGAAAACAGCTAGGAAAAATCTAATAAGGAAATAGTTCAATTAAGGGCTCCATAAACCACAGTGATTGAGATCTCGTTGGAGCTGGAGCTTGAAAGCAGAAGACGTGGAGGGGTCTGTAAGGAATCAAGAGTGAGAAAAACCCTGCTGCTCTCTCCCCCAGCCTTACCTGTATACCAGCGTGTCATCTGAGGTGCTGTTGTACTGGATCTGGTACATGCGGATGCCAGGGATGTGGCGCTCAGAGGGCCACCGAATGACGGCGGAGGACGAGGTCAGCTCGGCAGCCACCACTTTCTTGTCCTGGTTCTTGGTGTCGTTGCTGCCGGACTTGGAAGAGGTGGTAATGTCAGAGAGGCCAGGGTCAGGCTCCTTCATGTGGCCGGTGTTGTTGACAAACAGCGGCAGCGGGATCATGTTGATCTCCACAGTGGCGGTGGCTATGCCGGCCGCATTGGAGGCCACGCAGCTGAAAGAGCCGCTGTCCTTCAGGGTGGTGATGAGAATGTCCAGGGTGCCATTGTCGTACAGGATGGTCCTGGAGTTGTTGTGAACCAGTTTGCCGTCGGGGAAGCGCCAGTGGATGGCGGGGTCGGGGTCCCCCATTGCTTTGCACTTCAGTGTCACCCCCTGGCCTTCCATGACATAGGGCTTAGAAGCCTGGTGCTTGGTGATCAGAGGAGGCTCGCAGATGAACTCCTCCTCCTGGATGGACCAGAAGTATTTGTCCATGAGGTGCTCGGGGGAGGCGCACGTCTCCAAGTCATCCTCCCTGGTGAGCCTGCGGAGCCACAGTAGCTCACAGTTGCAGTGTAGGGGGTTACCACCAAAGCTCACCGCCAAAGAGGAAGGGTTCGAGCCCTTGGCATCCGTTAGGACTTGAGCGTGCTGGAACAAGCTGTCGGGGGGCAGCTTCTGGAGCCTGTTGGAGGTCATGTCCAGGCGTACCAGCTTGCTGAGCAGGGTGAACGTGCCCGCCTCGATGTGGTCGATGAGGTTGTGATCCAACGTCAGCGTGTTGATGTTGGTCATCCTGGCAATGGCTTCCCAGGGGAGAGTCCGCAGATTGTTGTAGGAGAGGTCCAGGTCCTCGATGGTCGCCACAAACTCGTCGAAAGAGGCCGACGCCACTTGGTGGATTTGATTGTTCCCCAGGATGAGATGGCGGAGGTTGATGAGGCCCTTGAAGTGGTCGTTCTTGATGGCGCTCAGGCGGTTGCCGTCCATGTGCAAGGCACGCAGGGATTTGAGGCCCACAAAGGCATGCGGCATGATCTGGCTGATGGTGTTCCGGGACAGGGTGAGGTGGACCAGGCTGGTCATGTTGAAGAAGTCTTTCCGGCGGATGACGGTGATGAAGTTGTCCGTCAGCCGCAGCTCCACTGTTTTGCGGTCGATCGTCGGTGGCACAAACAGGAGTCCAGTTTTGGCACACAGCAGGGTCAGGGTTGGGGAGATGTTCTGGCAAATGCAGCGACCCGGACAGTTGTGTGCCTTCACCAACACTCCAAACACCAGCACACACAAGACAAGCCTTTCCATGGTATATCAGCTTACTGTTCCTGTAAAGACAAGGAAAAGAAAACAAGCATGGTTACAGACACCCCTGCCATGTGCTGCTTGGGAAGAACAGCTTTGCAAGGACACATTTTGTTACATGACACTCCATTTATTTTCATATGCAAAGTGGACTGGTCATACAATGTGTGAAGCGATTCTTTTAGCCTCTTAAACGGGGATGCAGATGTCGGTAAGCCTGTTGTGTATTTGTTGAAAGCCAAGATCTATTTGAGTCACAGAGCAAACCAGTGGGTTCTGGCCTACAAGAAGAAAGAAGTGAAATGAGCAAATATGGAAGCACTATCTTTGGAGAAGTTGTTATTTTAACAGTAAAACATGTATTAGGATACTGTATACATTAGGAGGGTGTTTACTTCTCCTTCTGGATTCAAAATGTGTTATATGTAGAAGAGTTATATTATGCTATTCACTGGAGTGAGCCTTATTCGGAGATCACCTGTTTAACCTCTATGTTAATTACTCACTTCCTGGGACTATTATCAGTTTAACAGCTCAAAGAGAAATCTAAATACACTGATGAAGTATCTTGCCAGTATCTGATTATGTTTTACGGTGTCACTGTCAATCACATTATCAATGTTTATGTTTTTCTTACACATGAAACCTGAAAATGACTTATTAAGGAAAACTAATTGAAGCATCAGAAATCACTTAAAATGGTAATCTAAATTCCTGCTGGAACCAGAAAATTAATTAGGAAACATCAAAATTGCTGATGAGTCCTTTCTAATAGCCAGTCGTTTAAATATTCTGAAATACTTATTAAATTCAGGAAATTGCAAAGCCATTAATTAATTACATTTTGTGTGTTAATGTATGGTAATAACATAAAGGAGAGTAAACACAGAACAGAGAAATTAACAAAATTCTCTACTGCTTTTATGTTTTCTGTTGTTGTTTTTAGAACACAACAGAAGTTATACAGCATAAGGGAAAGGTTGCTGCAAAAGCTTCTTGTACAAAACTAGAATGATAGTGATATTAATCATGCTCAATATGGTGGATCTAACATCAGAATCGCATATAGTGATATACAGCATGGATGGGTATGTGCTCATGTAAGAAACGGCTTTGCATCTACTGTATCCAAAAGAGTGTCAAAATGTCAACAAACACAATATTCAAAAATATTAAAATTGGCAATGCTGCTCGTAACTTGCAATTCACCTTTGGAATACAGTCAAGCACAGTGAGAGAAAATAATGGCCGTCAACAATGCTTTTTCATGGAAAGCAAAATAACATGTTATTAAACAGTTTAAAAAACCCTCATAGACTTTATCTCTATTTTTTTCCCTGTTGGTGTCTGATCTTCCAGCTCTTCACTCATTTCAAAGACAATTCAGGATTTGGAGGATAGCTCTTTGACAGCTCTTAAATAGAAGTCCTGTTAAAAACACACAAAATATATATCACAGGGAATGGCTAATGCAAAACATGAGGTACATCTTCATGCATAGGCTACAAAGGCCCAGATGGACTGCAGCCTTTTTTATTTATTTTTGCGGGGGAAGTGAAAGAGAACAAGCAAGTGTGAAAAATGGAAAAACATTTTAAGAGCTTGACAACATGATTTCAAAATCAATACAAAAAAAAATAAAATGAAGGCCAGAGACCCATGCCCATTGTAACCTGTTCTGAATTTGTCCTTGGGACACAATCTGACAGTCCTGTAGTCTCAAGGAGAGTTCTCAGGATAAAGTTACATTGATAGGTAGTGCCCAGGAACTGACAAAAACAGTTTGATCCAAAATATAGAGTTACGATCTGTATTTTTCCTGGATCAGATCCTTCTGCAGAGACTCAAGATTGACTTTATGTTGGTATTCCATTTTGTCATGGTAATTGTTCCATCCTAAACAGCATCTGAAATTATTGAACCTGACCTCTAAATTAGATAATAATTATTTCCTTCACTATGCCTTGGTGCTTTCAGGTTTAAAACTATTGATGATTCAAAGAAACCTGAAAAAAATATTAGACAGCAGTCCCCCAACATCTGAGGATCACTAATCTACACTCATGACATGACAAAGCAAAAATAAGAATTTACATTTTTCTTATCATAAATTTCCCATTTTCAATGAAGACAAATAATTAGGTTACAGCAGCATCAATACGAAAGATAACTAAAGCATATGAATAAATAAATAAATACATAACTAGCTAGGTAATATCTATCACACTCATACCTTGCTTTAATTATTGCTGAATTAGCAGGTTGCATGGCCTTCTTAGGAACACCTACAAAATGCTGATGCAGAAGGCATTAATCTTTACACACACATGAAGCTGTAGGTAATAAATAAAAAGAATGCTGTACTGTAACATGTGAAGTATTGAAGAAAAGCTACAGTAGGACTCCCAGGGGCCGGCACTCAAACAACAAAATAGAAACAATAATAATACATGTAATTAATATTAAAGTTCTTAAACTATTTGAAACTTTAGAGCTTTATAGAATACGTAAAAACTTCTGCAGTGATTTTTAACCTTACTAGCACAGATGTACTAATTAAAATGAATAATTACTCACGGATGTTTCACAAATTATTTCCCAGTTTTTCTCTCCTGAGTGAACACTGTATATTTTCTCCCTGAAATGGATCTTGGCTCGTCGTAGCTTTGCCATCGCCTGCGGCTCATGTTTGCAGCATTCATTGCTTGTATGGAGTCCCTCGGCATGCGTACAGTGCTCTGCAATATCCCATATTTAAAGGCTGTCATATTTAATTGTGGATTTGTTTTTTATGATCATTTATGTTCCATCTGACTCTTGCCTAAGGAATCGGCTGCAAAATTAGATTTGGGTCTAAGTAAGTGTTTTCCCTCCATTGTAAAACGATGGCAATTAAAAAAGAAAGAGGAAGACAAATACTAAATAAAAAATCAACAACACCATCAATAAAAAACAATAGGCCTGTTTGTAGCTCTATCAAATTGATGAGTGTTTGTGCATCTGACTGGAGAGACTGTCCGTTGCGTTGTGCTGAATCCTTTCTAGTGCAACGCAACGGAATCCGTTACTTGCGAAACAAGATCGCAGTGACAGGTGTAGAAGCTGTTCAATCGGCCATATAATCGGAAAATCAGTAGCGTACAATTCCCAGTCCCCGCCATGCTGTTTCGAGAGGAACGCTCTGTCCGGTTCTCGTAATTCTGCAACCCTTTCCTTTTTTTCTTCCTTCCTTTCTCTTTCACTGCGGATTGTACTGCTGTGTGGGAGAAGGTTCTGACTTTGATCAATGTGTGTCTGCAGGATGCAAAGGAGACAAGGACAGTAGAAAGGCTATACATGTCTTGCCTGTTTGATTGCAAGGAGCTGGCCAGTCCCAGGATCTCTGCCAGACATTTCCTGAAGGAACCTCATTGAATCTCTGCTTATTTGACAGTTTCTGGAGTCCCCACTGTGTGTGTGCCTTCCAAATATGAAGGAGTCATGTGTAAAATGTTCTTTCACCTAATCACCTAATACTTACTTCTAGGCATCAAATAACCACTTTTAATATTTATTCTTATAGCATTTCCACATTTGTTGTCAATATCCAGTGTTATTATTAATTTTTATTATTATTATTAATATTAAAGCTGCAACCGTGAGCTTTGATTCTGAAAAGCCTCACGTTCTGCCTGCATTTGCATGTTAACTAGGCCACGGGCTCATATTTTCAGATGATACATTCTGCTCTCGCATCTTTTCCCCTGTCCCATTGGGGATTTGCTATTGATCTTACAGCATCCCTGTAAAGAAGTTTGTTACCACGGCAACTCTTTTTGTAGAATTTAGGTCTTTGAAGCCCATTACAGCACTGTCAATCTGCAAGATCTCTTTCTTGATAGAGACCAGTTAGTGTAAGAACATGTGCACAGTACGTTTTCTAATTTGTCAATATGTGACCCTGAAATTGGATCTGGGCATTTCATCTGTTAGATTGCATTAGTATAAATGCAGATAGTGGAGTATACGGGCATATTTTGCTACTTTAAAATGTTTGGCATGTTTTTTCTTTCCCCCACAAATAAAATATATAAATATTCTCTAATGAAGACTTTCTCATAAACTTTAATCAACTAAATAGGGACTGAGGAACAAAAAAATTACAATATGTAACTTTGTGTGTGTGTGTGCGTGTGCGTGCATGTGCGTGTGTGTGTTACAGATCTAAACTGAGACATCTTAAAGAAGGCTATTTGTATTATTTTATATATTTTACAAGAATCAATCCATTCATCAATCAATAAATGCATTCATTAAATTCCCAATACAATAAACATATCAATCAATACATATGAAAAAATAATTAATTAATAAAGATTAATCTAATTGTATTTATTGCATGTGCGAGTTCTGTCTATATTTTCACCTTATCTATTGACTTCCATTTTTTTTTATCTATACCTTGCAAGGAGACTTGTTAAATCCACAGGCAGACTCTCAGAAAGTGGAGAAAAATAAAAAAGAAAAGGGAAAGATTTTCCTGTTTTCAAAGTGTCTTCTTTTTACCCCGTTACATTGAGTCCAACTAATACAAATTGAACTTATGTTCTCAGTAACTACTATCACTGCAACAGGCAGCATTAACAAGGATAGGAAGGAAAGCCTGTCTGGTTTAGCAGTGAGGTGTCACAGCTTGTAAGCAGACATGGAGAAGCTGACATGAAACGCATTCCAGACTTGTGTATCTGCACACATATTCTCCCTGGTGTTATGGCAGAATAAGTATAATGATTTCCACTCAGAAATGGCACTAAAAACAAACAAAAAAACAGGAAAAAAAGACTGTAATTTATTTCGCTGAACACAAAAAGCCATTTGGTTTGATAGCGGGAAGCTGTAGTTTCTCTGACTGCTCTGTAAACACGGGCCTCCTCACACGCACAAGAGCCCGAGTCCTAACACTGTACACGGCACAGGTCAACAAGATTGCCAAGGCTCAGCTTCAGTACAGGAGGATTCACACTGAGGGCAATCCTCTGGAAAATTGCCACGTGCTCGGGGCTCTTCAGCGCGCAACCTAAGGAATGCCAGGGAATTTTGCTTTGAAAGCGGCAAATTTGTAATATTAACAGACCAGAGCAAAAGACGGCTACAAACAAAATGTACCAAAGAACGTGGGCAGTTCAATTTCAAGCCCAGAGCAGGGTTTCCTTTGTGTTTTTGGCTCTAGGAATCAATTTGCTAGCTGCCACAATGTGAGATGATTCACATTCAATCCAAACAAGTTTATCATTATTGTAGGTTCCTCTATAACTATTTTTGAACTTGTTTTACCCTACCAGGCAGTCTTCTGTGTCTGTGAAACCTAGATTTAGAATCTAAAATTCACCAGACAATGCACTGAGGGTCTAATTTTTTATGTCCTGTCTCATGCTCACACAGAATGGGTTTAACTGCAGGGTAGAGATAGGTAGAGATGCCTGGATGATATTTTTATGTTTATTTTATTACCTTGTTTCTATTTTATTTAAATATAAGCTAACTTATGGTTACAACTTTAAACATTTAGCATGACTTTCAACAGTTATAACTTCAACCTATGTTCAAAACCGACCTACGACAGAATTCTGTTCCGGTTTTGAACGAAGGTTAAATTTTGTTATTGCTGTCATATGTCATGCTAAATGTTAAAATGTTTGTTGTCAGTAGTCGCTTGTACTATGAATATCTCAGTAAAGCTATGCCCAGCCTCTGAGGAATATTCCTAGTGCACTTATTCCCCTGCCGGGATAGTACATCAGTATCCTTCCTGTCCAAGGGATCAAACCTAGATCTTCTATTTTAAATGCAAAGTTGCTGTCTGTTGAGCTAAAATACTCAGCTGGCAAAGTGACAGTTGTGCCCACATATGACTTGATCGCCAGAGTTAATTATGCCTGTCAATATCTCTGCTGCTAATGTGTCTGCGATCCTGTCTATGAGTCTAAAAATGCTTGCTTTGAGTAGGCTGTTTTGATATGGGCTACAGGTTGCTTGTAGGGGTGAGGTATTTGTCTATTCCTCTTCTGGCATGTTAATACACCAATATAAACTAAACCCTAATAATTAAGTTCAATGCATATGTCAGGATATGTAAAACATCATTGTTATGTAGAACGAGTCTACAAAAAAGCCTTAGATGGATAATAATAAGGCAATTCCCCTTTCTTTCATGAGATTTGCTGTAATGTACCCTACACATTATACGTCAACATATAAAGCACTCAGAAAGATGACTCAAGAGCTTTTAAGGATTCAGACTCATTCTCAGTGTTTAGACAACTAAATTAAATTGCTTTAAGCAAATACAGGCAATGTTCATGATTTGCCTTTCCGTAAATGCATTTCAGTCTTTTGTACGTAATTCTCAAATCCAGAATTTGAATCACCGCCATTCCGGAAAATAGCCATTTAGACAGTCAACATGATATTTTTTTTAGCACATTTCAAATTCCTAAGCTTTTTTCTCCTTCTTTAGTTTTTTGATCAACAAAGTATTCACAGAAACACGCAAGAAAAAATAAAAGTAAGCAAACAGCTTGCATCCTGTTAATACAGTGCTAGGTAGGGGTCAATACAAAACTCTACAGGTCTGACACATTTCCGAAAGTTTATACAGCTTGAAAGCATAACAGTTTTAAAATAGGGCATGTCATCAACCTAGACTGAAAGGACTGCTCACCCAGAATTAACATGCAATATTGGATGGCTATGTTGGGATTCACTGAGTCACTGTTCTAATTACTTCATCGATTTCTTACTTTCCAGCTCGCCACCTTCGTGTTAGCATAAAGATCAATTCTTTACAATGCCACACATTCAGGCTCTAAGGAGGAAGGCCAGTTTAACACGGTCCGATGACAGGCCCAGACAGATGTGTCTAACTTAGGCAAATGTCTCATTCCATCTAGGCCGGAAATACGTTATTTTCGTAACTATGAAATAACAGAAAGTATTGTTTTCTTTCATTAAATTACATTTTGCTGTGGTGTTACCAAAAACATTTAAGTACATTTTGTTACCTCAGTGAGTGAGGGACAAAGAGTGTCTTATCATTTTGAAGGGGACACACAATCATTTATTCCACAATGCCTCTAAAGTGTGTGGCCGCTGTGTGTATTTGGACTATTGCGTGAGGAGTACAAAGGGAAGAGGAGGCAGTTAGGAGGCTAGGTAGGATGTTAAATTCTGCGTAGAGTGCTCTAAACATTTCTCATGACCCGAAGTTCAGATCATTCTGGTACATTCTCTGTTTTGCCTCCAGTGGACAGTAGCATGCTTTAGAAAGGCTTCAACGCTGAGTAGAAAGGTGCTTGTGCTAGAGGGAAGCCCAGGGCTATATAACCGAGCATGTCTGATATGTGTTTGTTAGCAGAGGCGTGCGTGAGAAATCTCATCGCACAATGCTCCACTAAACTGCAACATTGCTATTTAACTGTCACAAGCAACATAATCACGAGGAATGTTTTCATAATGCAAAAATATGAAGAGGCTGACTGTAGATGCATGGAAGGCTTTTATGGAAATATCTTCATTAAACTTTCCAGGAATGTCAATGATTTCTTATGAAGTCAGTATTAACAATGCTGCTTTGTACATTTTGTTTTTATTTAAATTTCCCCTGCCAATTTTCTGGGGGTAACAATGGTTTAAAAAACAGTATCGTTGAATGACACTACATTAACAAAAGTAATGTTATTAAATTACTTTATAAGATTCTTATATGATATCAAATGTCTGTTAGTGTAACAGTGAATGTAACAAAACAATCATACATATTTGAAATATTATAGAACTTGATGACAGTTATAAATCGTTCTTTACCTATTCACCAAATAATAATTTTAATAAACTGTGTAACATTTGTAAACGTATACAATATTCATTGGTTTACCTTTGAGGTGCCATACACAAACATTTCCTCTTTTCTCTCTCTTTTTTGATAGTTTAAATAATACATTATTCTAACTGAACATTTTTTCAGACAAATCTACACCAAAGAAGTATGTGAACAAGAAGGTGAAAAAATAAGTCTTCTTCCAGACAGCTCCTTTAATTAGTGTAGTAATTGATTCAACACTTGTCATTTGATTTGATTTTCCATTATAGCACTCCCATGTGAAGATACTCAGTGAGAATGAAATTTAGAAAATAATGCTAACCCTTTCAGAAATAAAGCCATTTACATTATACCTTTTTTAATGTATGTATCGTTTTTGTCAGAATATCCTTGCTCTTATGTGCACAAATGTTTTGTTTACCCATCAACTTTAAATACAATATTTAGATCATTAGTACACCCCAAAATAATTCCCTGAAACATAAACAACATAAAAAAACACATTTACTTATTTCACCTTAATTTCACAAATTATTATAAATGTTTATTCTTTACAATTCTGAGATCATCAGCTGTTAATCAGTTCATCTCACTATTGCAACCTTCATACCAGCACAGGAGAGATGAAGACAAAATACACATATCCTCTGAAATGCCTACTGCAAGGTTCTCTGTCCACAGAGTAAATACAATAAATAAACCAGCAGGTGAAAGACTGGCACAGTTCCTACTGAGTAAGGCTCTGGTAACCTATAGGGGGCACTATTGCAGTCCCAGCTGGCACAACTCTTGCCTAAATTGTAATTCTCAATATCCAAGCAGTGCGTATGACATCATAGGCTTTTGCTTGCTGAATTCCTGCCACACTTCACTGTTGACATTGCCTACACATGTAAACCGGTGATCTCTGAAATAATCTGTGTCCCATGCATTACCAGTGGAGCCACTAGGAAACTCCTGAATATCTAGTAACAATGTATTTAAAATTACGTAATAAATACATAAGTAAATAAATACATAAAATACGAAGAATACATACAATACATGTGAACTACAATCATTATGTATGTTCTAAGGTTAGTGGCTTAGTACAGATCCACTAAGCTCTTGCTTCAGGATTTTGTGCCTAAAGATCTTAAGGGCTTAATATCAAGTTATTCAAGGGTTATAGCAAAAAAAAAAACATATTCTTCCGCCTTTCATTCCCAGGATTCTCTGATTAGGTCTCAAGAGTTCAAATATGTATCTGAGAATGACGTGCATTTCCCCCCTCCCCCCACTTTCTGTGATGTGGAAACAGATGCATTGATTAATTTATTTATGTATTCTCTGATTCAAATCTCCATTGTATTCATCTCTTTTATGATGACTGTTTTCACCTTGCACCGTTTTGATTCACAGTATTTTTGTTAATAATAATATTGATTTTATTATTATTCTGAATCAAACACTCTCCATATGAATCAAGCCTTTCCCTAAATAAAAGGGTTCATTATGACATAGCACTGTGAACTTGACAAGTTACTTAACAGGAAAAAGTGACACCACTTGCATTCAGACATGCTTTTAATGACATTTTTAATGGCACTGTAAATGCATCGCGGTGGGGCACAGAAGGTGTTTTATTATCACCTTATAGAAAACTAATTGTTCATAATGTAGTGATAATTGCTCACAGATGGTTCCTTCTATACAATACCATATAATCTGAATATATATCATTATGGACCCAAGAGATAAATAACCAAAGACAGCTGGTCATAATGTATTTAATAAAGTGCAGGCCCACCCTTGCCATCAATAGCTACGTCAATGCAAAGTGGTACCTGTTATCTCCTCATGGTTTGCTTCTCCAGATCTCGGATATGTATAAAGAGTATAAGGAAACATATAATAAAAGTGGCTTGAAAAAATGCATTTTTTTTTGACTGTACAAATGCCATTGTCCATTTTCTTGAAATGCTAAAATTGACCTAAACAGTATATAGTATGCATTTACAATATATTTCTCTGCTATGTGGGCATGATTATCAAGCAGAATTATATATTTTTTCTTCATGGAATCTCTCTCTGAAACAGTCCTTCCAGGTACAGTACCACAGGTTGTTTTAAATGCCTACCTAACAAAAGGACTAATACAGAAGGGAGAGGGAGCTTTTGTCACCCGTGAACGTGCAGACTTGAAAGGAAGGTCAGCCAGAGTAGAGAGACAGGGAATATGCACAGGGGTGGCTGAGTTTAACCATAGGGATGTCCGTTTCATTATTAAACAGAGAGCGCTGTCACTTTAGCCGCCTTTTCTGGTCCGGCTACCTGGCATTAATGAGTTCTCCTTGATTTCCAGTCACCGAGAAATGTAGTCGTTCCGCTACAAATCCTGACAGTTCGCCTTTTTTATATTTACTTATTCAGCTGTGTAAGTTCCAACGTGTTCTTTGAACCACGCCTGTAGGGAGGGGGACAAAAAAGAAGAAGAAAGAAAACAGGAGGCTGTAAAAGTGATGTTTAACCTGAATTTCCATGACCTGGGAGGGCAAGAGGCCTCTGCTTTGCTTGGGGGGGCGTAAATGTGCATTTTTCGCAGCGACACAAAACAAATAAGCCAATTGAAATGACACTCACTTAGTTATTAGGAGCCACACTATCATTTTGAATCCTGTGTGGTGAGCCAGAGTGAAAACGTGAGCTGGGCTATTGTTAGATTTTCCACCGTTGTGAATTTTTCTGTTTGTATTATTCCTCTCAGAACAGGGACTTTGTCACCTTTTTATTTCTATGTCAAACCGACTGAATCTTTTGACTGAAAACGGATGCATTTCTTCCTTCTCTCAACTTAAGAACATAAGAACATAAGAAAGTGTACAATCGAGAGGAGGCCATTAGACCCATCGTGCTTGTTTGGTGTCCATTAATAACTGAGTGATCCAAGGATCCTATCCAGTCTATTTTTAAATGTTCCCAAATTGTCTCTTCAGCCACATCGCTGGGGAGTTTGTTCCAGATTGTGACGACTCTCTGTGTGAAGAAGTGTCTCCTGTTTTCTGTCTTGAATGCCTTGAAGCCCAATTTCCATTTGTGTACCCGGGTGCGTGTGACCCTGCAGACCCACAACTGAATATTTTCTTATATTAAGTCCCTTTGAATAATCTGTGCTGCCGAGATTGTATCTGCTGAGCCACCTATTTTAGTATCATCTGCAAATTTGACAAGTTTGCTAACTATCCCAGAGTCCAGATCATTAATATAGATTAGAAAAGGCAAAGGCCCTAGTACTGATCCCTGTGGAACTCCACTAACAACCTCACTCCAGTTAGAAGCAACTCCTCTAATCGACACCCTCTGTTTCCTATACATCAGCCAGTTCATAATCCATCTACTTACATTACCCTGAATGCCTACAGCTTCCAATTTGAGGATCAGTCTTTGGTGTGGAACCTTATCAAAAGCTTTTTGAAAATCTAAGTATATCATATCATATGCTTTCACATGATCTACAGCTGCAGTTGCATGTTCAAAAAATTCTAATAGATTAGTAAAACACGATCTGCCTCATCTAAACCCATGTTGACTATCTCCAAGAATATGGTTTTCATTAAGATACTTCTCTATTTTGTAATTCCTTTGTAGTCTGTAATTTCCTGGCTCAGTTTTGTCCTCTTTCTTGTGGATTGGTATGACATTTGCTGTCTTCCAGTCAGTTGGCACATCCCCTGTTCTAAGTGTCATTTGGAATATTTGAGTTACAGGCCTATAATTAATTTCCCTAATTTCATTAAGTACTGTTGGAAATATACCATCTGGCCCAGGTGATTTGTTTGTTTTTAATTCTGCTAGTCCCTTTAGTACCTCCTCCTAATTTATGCTGATCTCTCATGTTATCAGTTTTTTCTTTTGTAAAAAGCTCTGTGAAATACTTTTAGAATTTAGAACATTTGCCACATCTTGTTCTTTTTCCAAGATACTCAATTTGATAGGGAACCAACCAGAGAGCCTGCATGCATTGATTTGATCTTTTCAAATTATTGCTAAGAAGTAAATAATAATAATAATTTGAAAAGATCAAATCAATGCATGCACTCTCTCTGGCTGGTTCCCTGACAAATTGAGTTAGAAAGCAGTCATTTACTATCTCAACCATTTCTATTTCTGCTTCTGTAGTCCCAACTGGGCTTTCCCAGTCTATGTTTGGGAAATTGAAATCCCCCATTATAACAGCCACATCCTTGCTACATGTAGTCCTGATTACACAGTACAATGCAACATCTTTCTGAATATCTGAGTTGGGGGGTCTCCTACACTCCTACCACTAATCCTCCGGATCTTTTATTCAAAAGTTTAACCCACAAAGATTCTGTTCCGTTACTGGGATCTAATTTGAGTTAATCTGCCTCAATGTCGTTTCTGACATATAATGCTACCCCACCCCCTTTCCTAAACTGTATGTATCATTTCAACTTATATTCATCCCCATCGTTTTCTGTAAGCCATGTTTCTGTCACTCCTACAACATCATAGTCACCCGCCAGCACTGTGGCTTCTAGGCCTAACATGTTGTTCCTTATACTCCTGGCATTGAGCTACAAACATTTCAGGACTTTCCTACTAGTAGTTTCCCTTTATTTTCTTTCCTTAGTGGAACATCTCCCATTGTCAGAGCTCCCTGCCCCCCTGGTCCCTAGTTTAAAAGATTCTCAATTACTCTGCACATACGCTCTCCCAATGCATTAGCCCCCCTTCTGTTTAGATGTAGACCGTCCGGTTTTTACAGGTCCCATCTACCCCAGAAGAAAGACCAAAGCTCCATAAACTTAAACCCCTCTTCCCTACACCAAGATTTCAACCACGTGTTAAACTTTCTAATTTCTGCACGTCTCCCTGGCCTGGCACGTGGTACTGGAAGTATTTAGGAAAAAACTACCATGGAGGTTCTGCTCCTTAGTTTCTGTCCTAACTCTTTAAATTTGTCTTGTAGAACCCCTGCCCTTCCTTTTCCTTTGTCATTGGTACCAATGTGGACCATGACCAGTGGATTTCCCCCGGCTTTAGCCAGTAGCCCATCTACTAGTTTAGGGAGATCTGCACCCTGAGCACCAGGCAGCAAAATACCTGTGTGATCTACACCTCTAAGGATCATGTCTTTTACTGTAACTACCTCCCTCTTCTGTGGTTCTGTGCTCACCCTTTTCTGTGGTTACGACCTACTATAACCCAGCAGTTCTCTATGCTGTCCTGCTTTAAGGTCTCAACTCTAGGTTTTGGCTGCACACCATCTCTCTCATGGGCTGATTGACTAAATCTCCTATATCACTAATACAGCGCAGATAGACAAGCTGAGCCTCAAGATCACGAACCTTGTTCTCTGGGATTTCAACATGCTGACAACGTTCATAAATTAAATCTTCTTGGATGAGGTCATCCAGGAAGGCAATCATTCTGCAAACATGACACTGTAGTGGCCACATGCTTCTAAATTTTGAAAGTTTTTTATTTTATTTTAAAATTTTAATGCTCTTGGTTTCTGTCCCCTGGTCAACTGCTTGATTTTTTTGTCACCGAGAAACAGCGTAGCTCTTTCTCAACAGCAGCTTTGATTACCCTTTTGTCTACCTGCCCCCAATTGACACCTAACTGGCTCCAACTTCAAATTGGATTATTTATCACACACACACACACACACACACACACACACACTCACACTCACACACACACACACACACACACACACACACACACACACACACACACACACACACACACAAAGTGTGAACTCCCATATAAAGTAGATGCATATTGACATCTCCTAAGTGGTGGTAATAATATCAGTGTATACAAACTGTGGTCTGAGGCTGAAGATATTCTGCAAGAAGACTGCATTGATATTAAGAATGTATTCCAGGGCTACGTCAGTGCTGCAACAAGCAGCCGTTAAATATTGCCAAATTCATCCCTGCAATGAACATCCAGTTATCAAGTTTAAGAATCACGGAAATTAATAATTATTAATAATGTATTTTACACTGGCAAAGTCATAGGGGTAGAGTTGGCTTGTCACTGGAATTTGAGATACCTGCTCAAGGGTACAACAGCTGTGTCTCACCTGGGTTTTGCACATATAATCCTCCAATTACAAGTACAGAGGTCTAACTGATAATCCACACTGCTGCCTGTTGTGAATTAGCATAGATAGAGTCTCTAACTCCGTGGGAGAAAAGGTGTGTTTACCACAGCTCCCATGATCCTCTAGTTAAGAGCTGCTACCTAAAAGCTACCACAAACATTCAGCAGCCTGGCAGAGATATACTAGGAGGGCAGTCTAAAAAGAAGATGTTTATTAGAATTAATTAATTATGATGTATGTATACAGACAGGATTTTACCTGCTTACAATGACACCAGAAGGCAGGACTGGATCGAGGTTATGGTGATTTACAGGGATGGGAAAGCTATTAGTTCTGATAATCACCCTCAGAGCCGATTCATAACAATGTATTCAGTTTTAGACGCTGTCCTACTGCTTTGCTTTGTTTTTCAATTTTCTGGGAATCTGGTGTGGTGGGCAGACAACAGAAAAAGGCTATTATTTAGGGATTAAAGTGTTTTGGTACTCCTATTCCCCCCTACCTAAACTAAAAGACCTGTGCACATGCCTAATTCTTCAAGAAACCCTCATATGAAGCTGCTGAATATTAACAGAATACCTGGTGTTAGGCACACCTTTGTAAACACACAGTTTGGGTAGATAAAAGTGTCTGGGGGATTTGCAATTTTGGAAGCAGTGTTCATGGGCGAAAGCAGAAAGAAAAATAAAACCTCACGATTTCCATGATAAAGCTCTGCAAAATGGTCATTTAGCACCGCAGTTGTTCAGATTCATATGATACCCTTTCCGCCTTTTAATGCAATTTTTCTCTCAATAGCTTTCGATTGACCCTCTGTTTCAATCCTGACTTTCCAAAGTGCATCAGTAAAGGTTGAGGTCAGCTAAATTGACTTCCAATATCTGAATGATCAGAAAATGTGGAAATGAAATTTTCAACGTGACCCCTATCGCCACCCCCATCATCCCTCAGGCTCTTTCTCGAGCAAAATAACAATTCCACCTGCAACACTATGATCATTGATGTTTTCTAGTAATAAATAAATTAATATGACTTTCTGTTTGCCAAAAAATCATATATTCACTAGCAGCATTAACTGATTCACTGATAATTCAATAGATACTGCTTACTGTCCACTTAAGTGCTTAATTGGTCAAAACAATTAAGTACTTTACAGCATTTTTAAAATCCACCAAACAGGTAATTTTCACAAAACTGACATTCATTCATGCTGCATCTCTTGATATCAGTTAGCACTTAGCTGCAACAAAGTGTATAAAATAATCCATAAATAAGAGCCATACAATAAATATTGGAAATCATTGCCAGAAAATTCAAAACCAAAATAAAAACTATACATACTTACGTAGATATGTCCTTCGTTCACAAGGCTACCTGTTCCTGAAGACATGTTAGTTTGTGTTTTTCATTGTAGTAAATGATCATGTTCCTTTTAAAGAGGGAAGGGAAGTGAATGTACTGGATTCATTATTTTGTATCGGGTGGATTTTACAAACCTATGTAACGGTGTGTGCAGGAACGTGCCGCAGTTTAACAACAAGACTGTGGGAAATACTTCCTTTCGGGTACTTCTAGCTGGAACTAGATCAGAGAAACTACAGTAAGAGAAGAAAACCCATAAATACATAGTTTAGTGATATTGAATATTATTATTATTATTATTATTATTATTATTATTATTATTATAGTTACCAGGACGGTCAGACATTTCAATCTCTTGTTTTATGGACATTCTGTGAGTAACAGTGGAGAAGGTTAGTAGGATACAAGAGCACTAGAAGGTAATTAAAATAAATATTTATATAAATCTTGTCAAATGTCAAGTCTGGAGCTCTTTTCTCCCCAGTCAGCACTTTTCAGGAGAGTTTTGCTGTTGTCACACAGCTGCAGCTCCAGAGCGTGTTTAATTTATTGTCAGCTTCACTTCATCAAACTGCATTTAGATGGCATCTCTGTCAAACCAACCAGGACTGGTCCTCAAAGGCACTCATGGCTAATCATACTGGTCAGACACCACCGCTGGCAAACTGCAATGCAAAATCCAAAGCATCCAAAGAATTCTTTACATCTATCTGAACCTAGACCACTTAACTCCAACTTTTAAAATGGTGAGAAGAATGACATTGGAGTGTGAAATGAGATACAGATGCAACACTCATTTTTTTGGATCACTTTTCTTAAAGTCAGCAATCCAATTATAGATTGTAAATTATCACTAATATAAAGTAAGTAGTTTTGCTCACCCCCCTGCTTAATGACAATTAGAAATCAAATTCAAAATATGTATGTTTTGCCAGTTTTGCAAAGAAACTGGTTGGTTCAATTATTATATAATGAACTGCTTATTTTATCATTATCAGTTCATGCATTCTTTCACGAATGACCAAGTACTCTGTGATTTTTTCCCCCCAATTGTATTTGCTAAAGGTTTATTGTTGATTAATACAATATGCTTTGGTATTATTTTAATGAAACAAGCCTTTTTTTCATCTTTGCTTGTTGTGCCAATTAAGTTAATCTTGTATTAATGAGGAGGACTACTTTTTAAAGCTTTTCATGTATTTCTAAAGTAGCAATGTTAACATTTATTTGCATCCATAATGTAGGCCCTTTTTTGTTCTATTAATAAAAAATGACTTCATTTATATGTTTTTTTGGGATAAAACATCCTTGTTAATTAAGTATTACATGCTGTATTAATGCAGTATGCCTACCTAACCTCTGAAATGTTTCTTCTTGTATTAATAGAATCAATACATTATCCTGTCTACTACTTTTGGTAAAATGATTGAAATTGTATCGAAGGCGCACTGATTGCAATTAAAAAAGCAGTATATATATAAAAAATCTATGTATCTCCCATTAATGGGTCAACGAAATTGGGCTACATTGTACCACAGCTGTAAGCATGGCCCTTAATTTTCAATGAGCAACACAAATCACTAGATGGTGTGGTTGGTTTGTTGAGAAAACGATGTGAAGGGTAGCTGTACAAGATAAATTAAATAAATTAAATATTGCATAAATATACAGGACTCTGCATACAGAAAATGGAGAACCCACAATTTAGTGTGATATATTATTTTGGCAGGCAATGCAAACTGCAGGCCAAAAAATGCAATGTTGCACGGGCACACACAAATCATTGGGCAACTACACCACCGGAGCTTCCAAGAAGATATTATGGAAATTCCTTCATTTCCATAAACACAGCTCCAAACTACGGATGAATTCTCAATGGTATAGTTCAGACTGACTTGTTGCAGAAGGGTCAGGTTGGACAGAGGTAAGTGTTGATTTGTGAAGCAGGGGCTGCTCTAGAGGTCTACTTTACGGGCTTTAGGTTTCAACAAAGCAGACATTTACAGGTCTTATTATTTTATACTAGATAGCAAAAATGGAGATCCCAGGCTCTTGCCCTTCTAACTTTGTCATTGTCTTCCTAATCCTTGACAGAAGCCCTAGCTCCCATGTGCTATCATTACTTTTTAATAAAGTCCTGCTTCCAAGATTTGAAAGGTACGCCCAATGCTGGCACTTAATTTAGCTGCCACGGCATATTATCCAGCCCCTGCTTCAAGGCCCCCTCGCCTCCACTGTCAGCTCTGGAAAATCGAATGCAAATGACAGAATTACAGGGACAGCTGGGATGTGACTGCCATTCTGAGCAGCTCGGCTGGGTCTGGGCTCTGAGGCAGCTCTTGTCTGAGCTTGGTAGCCAAGGCCAGACAGAAGCTGATTGATGGATGCCATTATGGTTGGAGGGTGGTTGTCTTATGCTAAGCAATTCTTGGACAGCAGGACATTTTCCACCAGTTACAGGTATTTGTTAGCATTATTATCACATAATTTGTTATGTGACAGGGTCACAACCTTGAAAAAGGGGGCACATCTGAAGCACACACTGGTCCCACAGTGAACAGATGGGTGCAAACCTTCCATAGCTTTACATGCGCTGCTTGTGTCTGTGGGCTTGCTATGCTTCAAGAAGCGGATGGCCTGGCTGCACAATTCAGACGTGTATATTTATTGTGTGCCCATCTCTCTTGTGCTGGTTTGAAGGATTGTTGCAGTCAGAGCAGCTGATAAACAACTGGCAATTTCAGATTGTATGAAAAGAAAAGAAAATTGGCAACTGCAATAAAAAGAGAAAAGAAGACGATGACAACAATAACCCTGGGAAGGAGGCATTGTTCCATCAGATTCCACTGCAGCCTTCTTGCAGTTGGAGAGCCTTGTAACCATTGGATACTGGTCACTCCAAACCAATGCAGTGCATCATAAGCAAAACTCCCTCTGCTGTCTGTATACAATTGTCTATTTTTGTTCTAAGCACAGGGGGGATCTGTTTTGCTCTTGTGTTATGCCACTTAAGATTCCCTGGGTTTCACTCTGTAGAGACTCGTGGAATTAATTTCACAAATGAATTTAGGCTATAATTGTGATTGACACTTTCCCTTCCTTGAACTGTATTGAACATCAGAAAGACTCCATAGAAGATATATGACAAAGGACGACAGGTAATGAAAAAGGAACAGACCTTTCATATGACAGGGAGCTTCAAAGGTGTAAAATATTTAGTGAACTTCAATCAAAATGTCAAAGCTTAGCTCCTAACCTCTTCCATAGTCTTTACTGGCCATCTGTCTTTCATTACAAGAGTTCGAACATATAAAATATTGCATTCCGTTCAAGGAAACGGAGGAAAAGTGGTTACTTTTGCTTTCACCATTGAAAAATGACAGGCTTTCCCCAAGCCCCACCCCCCCACACACATCATTTTTAATACAGAAATTGATCCATTGTCTCTGACCACTTATTGATGTTTGCATTACTGATGACCACAGTCACAAACTCCCTTTTTTGGATAGCAGTTGGAAACTGTGAAAACCTCATTGTTACATGTATTTTTTTGACAATTACACCATGGGAAGTAGGAGATTACTATGTTACTTTGTGTGTTTGCATTTATTAAATCCAGCACAGACTATTCCAACTACTCTAGTGTGAAAGAGGGTTTACCTACCCCTTTATTAAAATAACAGGGATTTGAGCACCATTAGGCAACATTCTTAAAT
The DNA here is from genome assembly GCF_036373705.1 of Amia ocellicauda. NCBI lineage: Eukaryota > Metazoa > Chordata > Actinopteri > Amiiformes > Amiidae > Amia > Amia ocellicauda. Next base: position 15,682,378 of record NC_089854.1, on the reverse strand, counting down.
TAATGACAGTGCTCACAGCCAATCCAGTGCTTTTTTATGAAAAAAATAAGCAATTAGAATTTAATCTGGCTCCCTCCATAAAACGATAAATCAACCTTAGTTTTTAATATTATGAGCAACAGAAGCTGAAGTCTTGCTCATAATTACATTGGGGAAAAGGAGACCAGCAGTGTATCTGCTGAACAGATGAGAGGCTGGCAGAATGATTGTATATAACAGCACAGTGGCAGACATTAAAAAGAATAAATGCTCTCAAAGCACAACATGGTATGGAGCCACAATGACTATATGTATGTGCATATTAGCCCATCAGTTAATGCTTTATTCGACGCAGAAAACTAATTTGAATTGTAGCATGCGATTATCTCGCATAGTAGTGGTGTAATTCTAAGTTGTGACGTCCACACAATAATAAAATATTCACACAAGAAATGTACCAAACAAGAGAGAGGTATACTCCCCACCTTGCCTATGTGGTATTTTGCAGCTTTTTCATCTCAAAATGTCACGAGCCGCCTGTTATAGCATCTACTGTTAAAGAGTTACGAACTTTCTACCAAACACCCTCTCTATAACATCTCAACATATTTGAATCTGGTTACCAGCTACATACCTTGAAAACACCTTTACAACATCCAAAAACCAGTTCAGTAATGTAACCTGCAAGTGTGTGTGAGACACTTGAGACTGGATGGAAAGATAACATTGCTTGATTATAATTGTGGTTGAATGACAGTGTGCATTGGTGATAAGTTTGACCAGAGGTGTGGTGGGAATGGAAATCTGACCCAGCCCCTTGGTTACTGGGAACACATAACCTGAGAGGCAGTACAAATCAAACTGCTGTATATTACAACATGTTGTGCTCTTCAATTTCAAGTATACCTTTGTCATACCATTGTCATGTCCAATTAATGCCCAAATCTACTCTTTCGGTTGTCGAATTTAGGCAGATAAATTGTATGTGCCATTTCGGTGGTAGATCCCACCGCAGAGAGACTATGTTAGGATAAACAGTCACTCTAATGTTGCATGGGAACATGCAAGATAATGACATTACAGCGCTGTTTAGGGGATTGGGTTTTCATACAAGAGTAGCATGCCTGTCAAGTACCAAACTGCCAGGTGTCTACTGGAATACTACCACTTTTGAAAGATGACCTTTTCGTTCTGAGCTCCATTAATAATTAAAATGGCAATTTCAGTACTGGTTGATCATAACATGCATATAGACAATGAATCTGAAAGACCAGTGGCTAGTTTGGATTATTTTCCAATGTGAATCAGATGATATGCTACTGAAGGCACAGCAAATTGAATGTTACTCAAGAACATAAATACATGCAATAACATATGCTTTATAATAACATGTAAGATGCATTGCCCAAAATTGCACTAATTATTTTGGGCTTGTATGATGCTGCCACAGTCATTCACATAACAGCAAGCTAAGCTGATTGTTAAGTCTCAGTCGAGCTGAAAGGGAGCTGTTGCACTTAATTTTTGCAGTGGGAAGGCACAGTGATGCATAAATGACTGCTTAACACAGACCCCCTGAACACCGAGATAAACAAATCCAATTTCCCTCAGCTCACATCAGTGAGGCATGTACAGTATGAGCTGAAGACTCCATAGGCCAGTGGATACAGGATGCCTGTGTTCCTTTGAGGGAAGCCGAGTCAGAAAAAAAGGAGACCTCCAGAGCACAGTCTCATGGCTTCACTTCTTTTAAGTTATAAGCTTAATACAATCTCTTTCAAGTTGTCATCTGTCTGATATCACTCAAAGCTGCAGAAAAAAAACCTTCTCTAAAGGGTAATTCAATGGCCACTCCTAATATTGGTGGGGGTTAGATGGGGTTCCCAGCAAGTAAGACAGCAGAAAAACAGCAGCATTTGCACAAACAGACACTGCACAATAAACAAACATCTTGACTGAACAAGTGGTGATGTTTATTTTTTTAATCCTTTTGTTATTTAAAACACATGCATAAAGCAACAATTACTATTTTTCAACCTGTCAGGAAATCTGACATTCAGAAGATGTAGGTCGTTTTAAAAACATGCAAAGACAAAACATTGAGCCAATTAAAAGTTGTAATAGGCTAAATGCATTAAATGATAATTATGCAATTGATGCTACAGAAATCTATTCAAACAATGGTGTTGTGTTCATTAAACATGGGCTCAAACCATCAATTTCTCTATTGGGAAGACATGTCTGCACATTTTAAATTTCAAAAGTTGTAGGTCAGTGTGTAAAAATACAAGATAAAACAATGACGAATGATATAGGTTTCACAGATGAAATGCATTAAATAATCATCAGCAATTGATGCTACAGAAATGTACATGAACAATGGTCTCATGTTTCATAGCTGCAAAACTGAATAGATAGCACAAGCTTGTCTTACATAATCCACAAGATGTAATATATATTTTTATTAGTAGTATTTGTTTATTGACCATCTGTAGGATAGTGAAATTGCTGTGATTTTTCAATCAAGGCCGTGGTAACTCTTCGGCTGAGAAGATTAGCAGGTGCTCCCAGTGCAGATTGCTTATGCCTTGTGAAAAACAAACCTTAAACTCCCATAATGGAGGTATACAGGTGAGGTCATGGCTGATCACATATCATCTGCCTCTTATTGAGTGTGGATATTGATGGGCGCAGTGTGTTTAAGTGCTTAAGGGAATCTGGCAGGTCACTTTTCAATTTGAGCGCTTGCGGTGAGTGGTTGGTAATGAAATTAAGCAGCTTTTCTGAGTAATTTTAAGTGTATTTTAGTAAACGCGGGCCTTTCATTGCACTCAAAAGCAGCAGGGCTGTTAATCTGATGGACACATGATTTTGCAATGTTGTTTCCAGGAAGAAGGGCGGTACGCTGGCTATTAAAAGTGTGGTTGATTTGTGTGAAAAGAAACCTTAGCTCTAAGCTCTTTGGCATGCATTTCTATACTATCTATGTGTAAATACATATTTAACACCTGAATCCATTTGTGTTTTGCAACTATATAAAGCACCCAAATCAGTATCTTCAAAAGCCAGCTCACAATATTGTAGATTTCTCAATTCCTTGTTTGTACTTTATGTTTTCGACAATAAGAATTGCTGAAAAGTCAAGTACAGCGGTTTTATTTTTCCTTCTGCTTTCAGCATCTATTATAGTCTACTTGCCAAAGGCAAAACATAAATAACGAACAAAGCCAGCCAGTATATTGTAGATGACAGCAACAAGGTAATTTCCTCTATTACTACAGCATCCTGAACCACCTTGCCGTGCAGATATATAATAGCTTGAATCCACATTTAGTATAAACTACTTTTAAATGAAACATTTCTGTCTGTCACCTCTCTACCTTTCAATTAGATATGCTCATCAGTTTTCACAAGGCTTCATACACCTTAAACTCGCAAATGTGGGCATATTGCAAATAAACACTAAATTAAATGCTTTTATTGTGAAGATCTATTAACAGGGTGAAATCATGTTTTTTTGTAATACCAGTTGCCAGTCCATTTCAAGTATTATCTTCTTGATGTTTAATTGTAACAGCTGATTTATTCAATATACATACTGTGCCCACAAAGGAAGGATTAAAGCACCATACACATGTCTGTCAAACAAACACAAACAAAGCATCTGATGGAAGGCAGTTCCCATTGGTAATGCTGTAGAGACAGTAGTGTGGAAGAGCAGTTACGGCTCTGGACTCTGGAGCAGAGAATCAGGCGTTCAATCCCAGGTGGGGGCACTGCTGTTGTACCCTTGAGCAAGATACTGTACCTAGATTGCTCCAGTAAAAACACAGCTGTATACACGGGTAATTATATATACAAATCATGTGATATACTGTAACAATTGTAAGTCAGTCTGTCTTCTAAAAATATAATAAAAAGATCAGATTGGAACGAGTGACCTCTGACTGTTGAGCCTAAAATCTACTGAACAAACAGAGGCCTTTATCAACTAAGCCTGTTGGGATCCTCATGGCTTGCAAGTTTTGACAGACAACTGATTGAAATGTTATAGTTTATGACGGAAAAGGGGGCAAACAGAATGTAAGCTCGTCATTAAACTTCAGCAGGGATATTCTCCCGGTGCCCCTCCCCTCCTAGTTCTTTGTATTATTATTCTTTTACCTGCACATTTTAACAAGCCAGGATCAAGGAGAAGAAACCTCCTGGGTTAAAGGCAACAAAGGAACACGACCGAAGGAAATAATATAACCTCGCAGTGTAATCACAAATCCAATATAAAACCTGGGCTGCACTTTATTGAGCTTGAGAGAGAGATCTCTAATGGAATTTGAATGGGATAATTGCCTTATTTCTGAAAGTGAAGCAATAGTGAAAGGGACTAAGATGAGTTTCACTGCACTGTGAGCAGCTGGCTTTTCAGTCTTTGGTCTCTGCATTTTAATGTTTCCTTGGCACTCTGACAGCTGATAAAATCATCGCAAGGAGCTTCGGCCACTTTAAAATGTACCCACTTGACATAAAGTTGCCATGTTTGACAAGATGTGTAGTAACAATGAACTTTGAACTTGATCTATTCATATGGCTGAAAGTTGGCCCCAACATAAATTCCAATCTTTGTCAAAGTGATTATGTTGCTTAATTATTGTAAGGCATATAAATAAAAAAAAACCATAAGAACATAAGAAAGTGTACAAATGAGAGGAGGCCATTCGCCCCATCGTGCTCGTTTGGTGTCCATTAATAACTGATTGATCCAAGGATCCTATCCAGTCTATTTTTAAATTTTCAGCTTTAACCACATCGCTGGGGAGTTTGTTCCAGATTGTGACGACTGTCTGTGTGAAGAAGTGTCTCCATTTTGAGAGTGAAAATGTATTAATTAAGCCATGAATACAAACTTATTTAATATGCAATAACAACACAAACAAATAACTTGTGTCATGCATATGTTATTATGCTGTAATTATGGGTGCTTATTGCACAAAACTCCCAACATATATTTCAGTATCCCCTATGGTTGGATTTTCACAATTCCATCAAACAAGCACTGGTTTCAGATACTAATCCCCAAGTAAGGGAATAGCATCACAGAAAAACAACAACATATGTTTAAAACAAAATGCAATGTTTGAAAAGGTCTGAAAATGTGTGGGCTTGCTTGAGCTGAGTTGTATAACTTTGCAATCATATTTTCTGTGTCTTAACATGACTAAATGTCTGGTACACATATAATTATAAAAAAAGCACACCATTTATTCATTAGTGAGTTCATGAGATGATTATTAATGTATTATTATTATTGTGTTATTTTATGTATTACACACAGATATGTAATCAGGAAAGACAGGTATATCTAAGATTGTGGGGGGCATTGACTGTAAATGCTTTTCAGGCTACAGAAACCATGACCTGGACAACCCCTCAAGCCAGGGTTAATTGCAGCATGCACCTAATTCATTCTCTCAGCTGTTTTCAGAAAGGGATAAGATAATGCAGACAGGAAGGAGCAGGGCCTTATAAGACAAGTCACATAGGTGAGGTTCCAAGCACGGCCTCTCCAAATTGCTTTCCAAGGGGAGAGTTGCATTCACTTCTGCGATAAAAGAGGAAGCGAGCCAAATCCCAAGAGGCCCAACATGTGCCCCTGTCAAACATCACGCACTCTAATAACAGAAAAGGCGGCACTACCTGATAAATGGCATTGGTATCGGGTGGAGAGCAAGATATTCTGTATCACTCAAATGGAGACAGACAACCCGTTTCAAATCCGCAGGTTATTAAGGGAATGAATCAGGAACTTTATTGCTGTGGGACATTTTTAGACAACAAGAAGACACGGCATGTTTATTACATAAGACACATACTATGTTTAGGCAGTTTTGTTGTGTGTGTGTGTGTGTGTGTGCGTGCAAAGCTGTTGCTGAGAATATCTGAAGTTATAAGCACTGAGCAATGCGCAACACTGCAGACTTTGGCATTGTACACCCAAACAATACAATAGATTAACACAGATACGCTGTATGTATGGAAGTCCCTCCAGCACAAAGCATATTGGGCATCCATTTCAAAACTGGTTAAGAGGCAGAATGAGTTCAGAAGAAAGGGCAAGAACATATTGAAAAGCAAAATGAAAATGTCACATTATCTTTTCTTGTTTGTTCATTTTTTAGCAAGTTGTGATAGTACTACGGTTGCCAACATTTCAAGATTGTTATAGAGTTACAACATTAGAGAAACATAGAGTGATAGTTGCAGTTTCAAATTTTGGTGGTGGCTAGGTTTGGGGATATTGTTAGGGCAAATGCAATCTTAAAATAAGCTCTTGCTATTGAAACTATGCTATCAATTTCTTATATATTTTAACAGAAAACATGGTCCCTAACCCATTGTACAACCAGCTGACTAGCTAAGTTTAAAATGTGACTTGAGTTTATGATGTGAACCAGCTTAAAGGATGGACTAGGTTATGGCAAGCCAAATTATCATTTAGAGATATCTTTAATTCATTTAAAGATACCTTCAAATATTCCAAGATATCTCTAAATCATTTAAAGATATCTGTAAATATTCCAAGATATCTTCAAATAATTCCAGATATATTCAAATATTTGTAAGATATATCTAAATAATTTAAAGATTTGCAAATGAATGATAGATATCTGCAAATCATTTAAAGATATCTCATTTAAAAGTACATTTAGAGATATCTCTAAATGATTTGCAGATGCCTTTAAATGGTTTAGAGATATCTTGAAATAATTTAGAGGTATCTGCAAATCATTTCGAGATATCTGAAAATGACTTCCTGTTTATTTAGCGATATCTCTAAATCATTTTGAGATATCTTCTAATCACTTCCTGTATGTAGCCCAAGATCATCACTTCCTGTTAACTTGTTAATTCATTTCTATGTAACTGAATGAGGAAACCGGAAGTGATAATCTTAGCCAAAATACAGGAAGTAATTTGAAGATATCTTTAAATGATTTGCAGATATCTCTATATGAACAGGACATCATTTGAACATATCTCAAAATGATTTTGACATATCTCTAAATTAATAGGAAGTCAGTTACAGATATCTCTAAATGATTTAAAGATATCTTCAAGTCATTTTGAGAGATCTGCAAAACATTTTGAGATATCTTTAAAAAGCACCTTATTTAGATATCTCTAAATGGTTTGCAGATATCTCTAAATCATTTAAAGATACCTTTAAATGATTTAGAGAAATCTTTAAATATTTGAATATATCTTGAAATGCATTTAGAGATATTTCTAAATGATAATGTGGCTTGCCATACTAGGTTTAAGGCAAGCTTAAAATAGGAACACAAATAAAGACCTCAGTGGGGCTAAAATCATTATATCTTTCATTCTCTATATATGTGTATTTGTATGTTACTAATATTCACAATATACTTTAATTCAGTGTCCTGGTTAGGGTTGGGAACTCAGAACAGAAGCATAGTCTGAATATAATCAGAAACCTACACCTGCTCTGCAGTAAACAAACAAACAAAACAAACTAGCAAAATATGACTACAACAATCCATCCATCCATCCATCCATCCATATATACACACAATGCTTTAGTTTCCACATTTCCACAGAGAGGATATTTGCCGTAAGCCATAAGGATTTAAGCCCCAAAGTCCTGCAAGGATGTTTGTTACCAAAAGCGGCCTGCTCAATATTCTTGTGTGGGAATCTGTTTCCTTGTACTGTGCTAACGTATCAGATAGTTACTGGAGATTTTAGAGACACAGTAAAATTCAGCCAGTCCTATTTAAAATCCCCACTTGACTTCTCCAGGGAACTCGAATGCTTTCCAATGGATTGCGTGTGGGATCAAAATTAACTTAAAGGCTAATCAAGCCAGCTATCAGCAGCTGCAAACGAGTCACAGTGTGTTAATTTCACAGGGCTGAAGGCAACAAGGGACGTCAACAGCAGAGCACAGGGGAAATATTGCACATCCACATTGCCAACCTACTGTACAGGAAGGATTTTTTTCCAATTTCCTGTTCTATGCTGTGATTAGTCAAGTTTTGGTAACCAACATGAATAATTAACAAAGTAGCAGTGATGAATACATGAAAAATAAACTGAATAACAAATAATAATAATAATAATAATAATAATAATAATAATAATAATAATGTGAAAGTAAACTGACATAATGATAAAAGCAGACTTTAGTGGACGTCTCGCTTGATTGATCTCAAATATCTAGTAAGGGTTTATAAATATATAATGAGTTCAATTAGAACTTCACTTAGTGGGCTTCACAACAGCAGAATTGAAGTCAACTTCCTCACATGACCCCACCCTCCATACGCCAAAGCTTTTCATCAGTAGAGGAACCTAATACAACAGTTTTTTTATTTTGGATTTGGATTTTCAACATGGTCAACACAACAAAAAATCATGGCAAACCTCACAAAGGCGATGGGATATTTGGGACTTTAGGATTAAATGTCAAATGACAGGGCAATAGAGAAAGGTGTGTAGGGGGAGCAAAGCAGAGCACAATGCAGTTTTGTGAAGGAAATTATCAGACTTGTACAAAACCAGTGAATTGTTACAGGAATACAACTCCCTCATCTTGAATACTTTACATACACTATTTAGACATGGATGTGTGCCAGGGTTTCCTAGAATTGTATTTGTAATGGGTTTAAAGTGAGTAAAATGAACCTCCTGGTGTTAGGACTGTCACACATGCGAATCAGTAGCCTTTACCAAATTGGGGAAATCGGGTGCTGTACCAATGCATAACAGAGCTGCAGTACAAATGTTTGAGCCTGTTATACAGTGCCAGCTGCCTAAAACAGAAATACAGACATGACAGAACTGCATCACTGGATTAGGCAGACTATAATTAGCATTTCACAAACATCACGGAGTACTGAGCCAAAATGTTCAGATGCAAACATCTAAACAAAGGAGATTGGGATAAGAACTTGTTTTAAAGGACATTCAGGGATATAGCACAGATTATATGTACCGATTATCATATATTAGCTAAAATGCCCCATGTGGAACCATATCATGTTGAACCACAAAACATGTAAATGTTATTACGCAGTTCTGTCTTTTCAAATCAGAACTAATACAAAGCGTATTTTTGTGTCATTATTCTGCCTAAGTGTCAGTGAGGCATTGTACAAAAGTGTTCCCATGTTTGGGGGAAGAAACACAATCAGTATCTGGAAGAGTATTTTGCAGTGCATTGATGCACCTCTGTACTACTGCAGGTGATGCTCAGCAGCCAGAATTCCTTTGAACACCAACCTCCTGCAACTGAGATGCACAATACTAGGATTGTGTTTTATCTTTATTTATAAAAAAAGAAGAAGAAACAGGAAACAAACACCAAGCCTATCTCTCTCTCAAGTAATGGAACCAGGTTAGCCCGTACCCCTCCCATCCCTGCTTCAAACGAGACTGCAGTATTCACACGATGCCTGCCTAGCTGCTGCTTTGTAGATAAGGAAGAAAAGTGTTCTATCGAAACGTCTCCCTGGCTGAAAAAAAAAAAAAAAAAAATGTGTAGGCAATGGAAATGCTGACCCCAAAGTGAGATCGCAGACATATAATCACGTAAAACAATCATCGCTCTGTTGTACAGTGGACAGGAAAACCTCTGGGTGTTCGGAAACATTCAGAAGGCATGTAAGAAAATATACTCCAACAAAACGTCTGGAGATAAACAGATGTCTTTATGGTTGGAATGCCAATAGGTGTACACAATCGGTACCAAGCCGAGCACTGCTATCACACAACTCAGAATGCAATGATGCCCTTTGTATGTACAATTACAGTACTCTCTATACACATACGGTGGGCACAACATTTCAGCAAATCTGTATTATCTGCATATAAGTGCTGTGTAGGTGGGCAGCATGCATTTAGTTTGTTAAAGAGTTATATGCCTTAGTGAATGGCCTCTTGCCAGGTGAAAGAAATGCCCTGTCTTCTCAAGGGTTTAGATTCGAAGATTCGAAGATTCTTCGAAGGTTTTGCCAATCATTATAGCAGTAAATAAGCTATAATATTTGGCATCGCCCAAGAAAAAAAAAATGCCTGGGAATCCCAAGGAAAGAACATCTGTGAATTAACAGTGGTGACATATCTACAAATCAAACCTTTATTGTTACATTTAATTTTTTTTATATATTACTGTTCTCAAAACGTTACTGGAATGTGGAATCTAGGTTTGATGCTTAAACTTGGTACACTCTCGGCATGTCCCTACTGTAACTTTAAGACTTATTAACACAAAATACCCATTGTATCATTTGCTACTCAGACAGTAAACACAATTGTGAGTTGACTATGATTAATATGAACTTGGGTGTCAGTTTCACATTTGACCCCTTGTCTGCCTTCAATTCACAATAAATTAGTGTAAAATATGTTTGAGTGTGTGTGTATATGTTCTATAGCTCTACAATATCTTAATGCACTCATTGTTACAAATGCTCATGTGGAGAAGGTATGATGGGGACGAACTGTCATGGGGACGAATTGTCATGGACCCCTTCAGCATACCCAATTCAGGACCTTTCACCACCCACTCCTTAATTGTTTGTGGATATCAAAAATGTGTTGACTGGTACAAAGTCCTGGGAATGGAACAGTTATTTAATGTATCCCCACTGTTTTGTAAAACCCATTGATCTCTGGAATCCATCTGCTTATTGATTACTGACCGGGTCACCCACATGCTAAACAGTCCAAAATGGATATAATCAAGTCTAATAAAATACAACCTATGCATGACTCATTACGTAACAAGGCATATTAGACATATCATTATATTATTATTATTATTGTAGGCATCTCAACTCCAATCCCCTTTAAAATCACTGTCATGTGACGTGCTCTAAGAATCCTGCCCAGTTTCCTGTTGTGTGTGGTTTGCTGAGCTGTACCGCTTGAGCTGAATGTGAGGAGAGTGCTGCCATTTGCACAATCAGCAGCCTTAATATTAAGAACGAAAGAAAGAAAGAAAGAAAGAAAGAAGGATAGAATTAAAGAAAGAAAGAAAGAAAGAAAAAAAGAACGCAGTGCGGTAACACAACTTGACTAATTTCGTTCTCTCCTGGCCTGTGTTGAGCAGTGGAGAACAAGAGCGAAGCTTGATAGAACATTACACCTTGGCTGTATGTAACCTCTGAACCGGGGAAATTAGAACAGGAATTAAGACAGTGGGAGACAGCAGCAGAAAGGAGAAAAAAGCTTATTAAAAATTAACCAGCTAAGCCCTGGGCCCGGCTAATCTCTTCATAGCTAAGCACATAGTGTTGGAATTGTGTATGTCAAAATATGGGTTTATTATATATATATATATATATATATATATATATATATATAAGATCAGTGACTTTGCTCCTGCAACATCACATGACATAATATCTCTAGCATGCTGGGTATGATTAGCATGTCATGAATCATAAATCTTCTATACAGAGGGAAAAAATCCTGCACATATATTTATATATTCCCCTTATAACTCTGCGGTTTTAAATCATAAACATAGCACTTGGTGATCAAGTCACATGTAACTAGCCACATCTGGGATTTTCCAGCACAACTGTGATGTGTTTGGGGTAATTGGAGGGACAATCATAGCTGGATAAAGGCTGTCTGTAGTTAGAAAAAATAGTCTTCAATAGGCAGTGAAATATGCACTTTTAAGAGAATAAAGCATCTATTATCAGCCCTGCTGGTACCATTGGTTTTGTGAAGGTGCCTCTAGGGAAAGAAAAAGAGAGCAAGGAAAAGGAAAGAAAAGATAAAAGACTGGAGCGTTCTGCATCTATGCTGCAAAAAAACAGTTTTATAACAGGAGAGCAGAAAATGTACTAACCAGAATGCAGGCTGAGACCTCCACAACTCATTTCACTCAGGCATAGCAGCCCACAACTGACCCAAGGACTGTGAGATGACAGAAACCTGTGCTGGCAACTGGACCACCTACAAAAAATGTAATGAAAAATGAAATAGATGAGGTTTTATCAACTGGATTTTGATAAAACTACTGCAAAACTTCTGCTTTCTTAATGAAAATACAAAGTGTTTGCTGGCAGGCTGTCGACTCCATCTCAAGAGGCCACAGTGCAAACAGCAGGGCTATGGTGTTAAGTGCAGGGCTTGTGCAGATCTCTCTGGTTTGATTCTACCAAAGCGTGTGGTTACTTGATATAGATTGCCTTCTAAAGTAATCTTGCCTTTTAAGGATTTCTTTCTTACTTTTCATTGAATTCATTTAATCTTTTCCATTCACACTCGTCTGCAACACACAAGTCCAAGGGTAAATCTATCCACCACATCACTTAAACTGATGCTGTAGTTTTAACCAATTCAATCACACTGCATTTGCATGAAACTGGAATAAGACTATGGTAACACTTTACATTGTGTCCCTAATTACAGTGTAATTACACTGTAATTACTTGTTACAGTGTAAATACAATGTAAACAGACATAATTACAGTGGTAGTTACCAAGTAAATACACAGTAATTAGGAACACTTCATGTAAAGTGTTACCAAGACAATATTTCCCAAAATGTAGTTCACCTCCACATTGTGTAATTGATTATATCTGATCCTGCTATTTTCTTTTCGGAGCTATCAGTCTTTTAATCGAGATGGAGCTGATGCAGTTTCAATTAATTAAATCATATCAGAAAAGCTGTTAATCCTGCTTGAATGCCATTGTTTTTGAGTTTCAGCTTCAATAAGCAATTGTAGTGATGAAATGCATGGGAATGAAGAAAGATCCAACTCTTCTGTTAACAAGATAATTGTGCCATGTCTACAGAAAAGTATTAGGTACAACTGCCTATGTTTTACCAGATTTGTTAACTGTATAATTCATTTGTATCAGATTAATAGAGATTTGTGCCCAACGTTTTATCCAACAGGTGTTACACAGTAAAGCAGATGTTGTTTAGGTTGTCACAAGAACACTTCAATTTATTTACATTACATTAGTAGACAACTCAATGTGAGGAAAATAACATTTTCAGCATTACAAGCACATAGACTGTTAAGAGATAGAGAAAAACACAAATCATTATGTCAAATTTAGCGCTTCTACTGCACAAAATGTTGGGTATTAGTAACTAAATTAAATACACACACACACACTAGTCTTGCCCAAAGGGTTTTATAGGTCTATGTGAAACAATGGAGAAATAATTAAAACAAACAAAACAAAGAACATTAAATTCCACTTAAGGACAGTAAAGTTGTTTATCCTTTAATCAATATTTCATTATTGCAACACCGCGGTAGGACAGAAAACATACAATGTATTATGAAAACATAAATACATATTATTGCAGAGCTTTTGGAAATCTATTACAGCTTTTTTCTTTGAAGCCATTTAATCTGTTATGGAATGAGTATGAAAGATTGTCTGGATCTGGATCTTTTAAAACTGTCAAATTTTTGGTAACAGAGATACACTGCATACACTTTAGTATTTCCCTGCATGTAATATAGTGAGTCACAGCTTTGCGATCTCATGCTGCAATGCAATGCTTCTGAAGGCGCCATATCAATCCCTTTCTCTAGAGTGAATCCATCTCATGCACACATAGAGTATCACTGCTGAAAGCTATACTAATATTCAGTTAATTCTGAAGTGCAAATAAATAAATAAATACATCTGATGCATAGGGGAGGTTCTGTGGGTTATTTATACACAGAATGCACTATTTACAGGCCCTGGAGCATGTAGATGGTGACATGCTCTCTCCAGCTTCTACCTGAATGACGACATGGTATTTGTCAGACCACCCCCCACAACAGAAACAAGCTGTTCTCATATAATATATAGAAAGACACCCATCCACCTATTTTCTGTTCCCATTCTGTATTATTTATCATTTATTGTATTTATTTATATATCTTTTTAGGATTATGATTTATGGTAATAAATGGTCAGGAGGGAAAGCATCAGAAATCCTCTCATAGCTTTCCCTTTCAGAAGAAGAACAAAGAGAAGGAGAAGGAGAACACAAATATCAAGAAGAACAAGAATAAGAACAGCAACAAGAACATATGTTATAAATAAGAATATCCTTTAGCTGAGTCTTCAAACAATCTTAAATGTAGAACTTCTTAGTATTTTTCATTTTTATTTACATAGATGAAGACATTTGTTTTTATTAAGGAAGTCAAATCCTCTCTGACTTCTAATCTCCTACAATGATTGATTTAATAACAGAATCATGATTGCCAACTTCCTGCAATGCATGTGTTGACATTATGGTGCTGCTATGTCAATGTAATCTATGTGAAGTATAGGAATATAATACGAAGACATAGTTTATCTATGTCTACATCTACACATACTGCTGTCTACATTAACACGTGTAAGCAATCTGTTAGATATGATCATATAACGTGCAAGAACTCCTATGATTCAGAATGATGATTTCACTTTACAAGTGATTGGCTATATATATATATATATATATATATATATATATATCTTTTTTAACAACGACAAGATGTAGGAAAAAGCTGTGAAATGTATCTTGCAATTAGGAAGTCCATGACATGGTATTATCCCTGGCTTGTCTCTGTTAAAGTTGGTTTTAAACAGGGAATATTTGGAAACCCCTTGGTAGACGATTGACGTCCCACAGGAATTAAGCCTAGCCATCAGTTCACTTGGGAATGCATCAACATCTTACCAAGGTATTCCACTAGTCTAGAGATATGATTTCAGATGTGCTTCAGCTGGATTTTCTTCTTTAGAAGTCATTTAATCACATATGCTCATGCAAACATATGTTTTCAAATGGCCGTCATGCTCTGCTGGTTGTATGCTAATGCTTTTTCCTCAAGTGTTTGAAACTCAAGTGTCAAGTGTTTGTGCTGGTCAATCCCATTTAAATGACGGACAGCCACCTTGGTTTGTCAAATCAATGTCTCCAAACTGTCCCCTGCCACCAAATGTCACCACAACCACCCCCCACTTCCCTTTACTTTCTATCTATTTCATTTTTTCTTTCTTTCTAGGGGATTATAAAAATAAACTAATCAAGTAATAAGATAAATCACTCTCGCAGCCCCTGTAGTTTGGCTCTCTCGGGCTGAAGGAAGGCTGCTGTCTAGTTATGATCCATCATAGTGTCTCTCCCCTTCCTCTGAAACAGCTGAAATATGAAGGGCAGACAGGAAGATGAGCGCCACCCCCGTCCCTCTCCCTCCCCCTGTCTCTGCCTCCACCCTTCCCACTCCCCACAGAGCCTTCTTACTGTAGGAGCTCAGGGTTTATTATTCCCCCTGAATTAGCATACAAAATACTGCATAATGTGATTTCTCTTCCAGGGACGTATAGTTGTTTCACAATTGAGGGTGCTTTTCTGATTTCTCCAGCCGAGCAGTGTAATAGATAGGTCCAGTGAATGCCAGTTCCTTTTCTGAAACATCGAGGGCAGTGCTTTTGTGGGCAGAAGCCAAGCTGTTTGCTTATTTGAAGTATATTTCTGTCAGGCTCTATAGAACTGGGACACACATTGCAGTTTAGATAGTGAAACTCTCCCTTAAGTCACACGTAACTGTATTTGAAAGGATGATGAAAAACTAAAGAGTTCTAATTGTTCCCGTTGTTTCACTCATTTTGTTTGACATAAAGTCCCATAACTGTGAGCATTGTTTCCCTCCAACAGCTCTCTAGATGGAACAGGCAGACTGATTCCATAAAAGTACAAACAGTAGCTTATATGTTTTGTGTTCATTTATGTCACATAAATACACAACATTTGGACATTATTTGGTAACACTTTAGATTAAGGTGTCATTAATAAATGATTGGTAAGCAGTTCATTAAATACATTAATGGCGAGGCTCCTCATCCACCCCCCAACCTCTCCTCACAGGTGTTCCCCAAGGCTCCGTCCTGGGCCCGAACCTGTTCTCTCTCTACACTCGCTCCCTAGGTCCCCTCATCGCTTCCCATGGTTTCTCCTACCACTTCTACACTGATGATGCCCAGATCTTCCTGTCTTTTCCCTCTTCTGACCCTCTCATCGCCTCACGCATCTCTTCCTGCTTGTCTGCCATTTCCACCTGGATGCACTCGCACCACCTCAAGCTCAACCTCTCCAAATCAGATCTCCTGTTTTTCCCCCACTCTTCCTCACCTTCTGCTGACCTCCCCATCTTGATCCCCTTGGAATCCACCACACTCTCTCCTTCTTCTTCCGCTAAAAATCTAGGAGTCACCTTCGATCCTGCGCTCTCCTACTCCCAGCACATAACCACGCTGACGCGCACCTGCAGATTCTTCCTGATCAACATACGCCGGATCCATCCCTTTCTCACCGACTACTCAACTCAGCTGCTCGTCCAGTCACTGGTCCTCTCCCGCCTGGACTACTGCAACTCCCTCCTGGCCGGCCTGCCTGCATCCACTACCCACCCACTCCAGCTCATCCAGAACTCTACGGCTCGTCTGGTATTCTCTCTGCCACAATTCGCAAACGCTACTCCACTGCTCCGCTCCCTCCACTGGCTCCCGATAGCGGCACGCATTCAGTTCAAGACTTTGACCCTCACCTACCGCTGTCTTGACCACACTGCACCAAGCTACCTTCAGACAATCGTCTCTCCATACATCCCCTCCAGACCACTGTGCTCCTCCAGTGCCAGAAGGCTAACTCTGCCTCCTCTCCACTCCCCTTCCTCCAGAGCCGCTCCTTCTCATCCCTGGCCCCTAAGTGGTGGAACGACCTGCCCACTGAAGTCAAAACAGCAGAGTCCTTGACCTCATTCGGGCGCTTACTCAAGACGCATTTCTTCCGACAGCACTTGTAATATTAGTCCTCTATCCCTGCTAGATAGCACTTCAGCTTATTATGCTCCTCGCGTTCTTGATTGTTTTCCTCCTTGCTCCCTTTCCCGTAGCCCTCGTCTGTAACCCTACATCTTGACAGCACTTAGCTTTCACCGTCCAGGATGTAGGAAGTCTCTTACTGTACTTGTGTAAATTGTAAATTGGAATTTGTAAAATTTATGTTTTAGCTAAGTTGAATTTGTAATGATTGATGCCTTGTACTTCTCTGTATTTTTGCACTTTGTTTGCACTTATGTTGTAAGTCGCCCTGGATAAGGGCGTCTGCCAAGAAATAAAAAATATAATAATAATAATAATTAATAGACTGCTTATAACTAATTAATAAACCTTTATAAGATGTGATTTATCATACAAATTAAAATAAATTAAACAACATATTGTTTTGGGAGCTGCCAAACCACTATTGTGTTTCAAATTTTTATTATAAAAAATAAATAATATCTAAAAAGGTTTATTGGTCGTGTATTAATGGTTTATAACTCTTTTATAAACCATTTTTCAATCGTTTATTAGTAATCTGCACTATCTGTCCTATCTGTTAGGTGTCCTAATCTTTTTTAACAGGGGGGTATTGAGAAGGTAGTCAATTTTCAGAGCCTTTTACACTCAACCATGTATATAATTCACTGAAGGTCCTGTCTCAGACTACGCCTCCTGCCAAAGCCAGGTATCACTGCTATAATGCATCACTAGGAGTCTCTTCAACGAGCAATGTCCAATGTTAAGAAACTGATGTTGTAAAAAAAAAAACCCCTCAAAACTCTAGCAGAGATTTGTCAATTTTAGTGACCCTTATTCCACGTCAGAAAGTCTAATGCTCTTATCCACACATGACAGATTTGTACTTTCAAGCATTTACCATACTTTGTTAGAAAACTGGGGGCACATCTTGCTCCGGATAGATAGTTAAAAAAAACAGCAACATCAAAATCATGGTGTTTGTTTTCCATACAAAAGAAAAATAATTGACACAAGTTCTGAATTAAAACATTTCTAGCAGAGGAGGAAATACTAAACACACTACTGTTAACAACACTAGCCTCATAGCAATTTGGTTTTTTAGTGCAGATTCAGCTGTAGTGGCATTAAAAAAAATGCTTGTTGTGAAGCACTTTCTGTACTCACAGGTAATGGTGCACTGATGAATGTGGAGTAGGGCTTGCTGCAGTTGCTGCGAAAAACTATATTAAATTATGTTTGTTTTACTCCAGTTTCTTCTGTAAATAGAAGTATGATACTGTCATTTATAATGCTCTCATTTTCCACTGCAGATTCAGTTATAAAAATATACCTCTATATATTCTATGATTTTGAACAGGCACTTTATTTTTCTACTCAACTAAACTGTATATCGTATCCAGACCCTCTTTGGAAGAATTTTATTTTGTATTGTAATACATTAATCCAACCCCCCTAAAAAAGGAAAAACAGCCCGCAAAAGCTGCTATTTCTGTGCTGCTTGTTTTACACCGAGTGCAGTGAATGTGTCAGCAATAATAGACAAACAGCAGGAAGGGCAGAGTTTGATATTGATCCTAACATGAGCAAAAAGGGGAGGGGGGTGTATAGCAGTTATCTGACAACAGAAACAACAGCAAAGGGAAGCAAACACAAATGCCAAAAAAAAAACTACTATCGGCAAAAAAATTGAATTGAGAAAGGAACACGTTGCTAAAATCTGCTTAGGCCACATCTGTGCTACATTCTGTTCTTCTCTTCTGTCTGAATGTGACTCACCATCATCGGTGGATTCATTTTTCTATAGTGATATAGTATACTGTAGGCTAGAATTTGATCAAGCATACAAGTTGCATTTGTTAAATGATGACGGTGCTGATAAGAATAATACTGTAGTGATAATTATGATGATATTGCTGCTAGGTGTGTACCAATGAGTCACACCAGTTTATTGTTGTGATACAAAAAAAAATCCTTAAATGAACCCAATGCCTGTGGCAGTACACTAATTAAGTTTATGGACGAAGTGAAGAATATATGGTACTATATACTCTCTTCATATGTATCTTAAACTGTGCCTTTTTTTCTCATACTGTTGCACACTGCACTCTGTGTATTTCACAATACATCTTCATTTTTGAAACTGCATGTGCTTCTTAAATATGTCCACCTGACATTTACAGAGGTAAAGTATTTATTCTCTATAATAATTGAAATGTGTGTGAATATACAATATATATTGTGACATTGTGGGGGGCAGTACTGTGGGGCTCTCAGGTGGGGTTCAAGGAACACATAGGCACGGATGTGTGGAAATTAGTGCGTTTATTTAACAGTGTGTTAGTGCTCAAACCAAAATCAAAACCTAACTTCGTTGAGCCTAAACTACACTCTTGAACAGATTCCTAACTACACTTATAACTAATTATAATAACAAATACAAGACAAACTGCAACCAGTCCAGTCCAGTCCGAAATCCATAATCTAAAGCCAAGTCCAAGTTCCGTAATCAATCCTTTTTCAATTCTTCTCTCTCACAAACACTGGCTCTCCACCTGCCTCTCCTCAACAGGAATTAAACCATTCTGGTCAAAAGAAAAATCATTTCAAAATTAATTTATATTAGTATGGTTATTAATGGTTTAAATTTTTGTATTTTTTTTTCTTTTTGTCATTGTTTTTCATTTTGTTAATTTGTTTCCCTTTTTGATGTTGTGTTTTGCTTTATGTTCATTTGTTTTTGTTTTTGTTTTTTGCACTTCAAGGCCACTGTAGTTATAAGAAACAGTTGCATGCACCTCTAGTACACATATAGCCTTAAATTACATACCTAATTTGCAAGGTTTGGCTGCTCTTGGAGAGCCATAGCTCTTCTCAATCACAAAATTATACTGATTGTGGACTTAATGAACACACCTTTACATTATTTTCCAAGAACATTTGACATTTTCTAGAAAGCATTCCTGACAGAACAAGAGATGACATTTTGGAAGGGAAGAAGCCCATCTATTGATCTATGAAAACCACTGGCTGTCCACACCTTTTTAGTTTTCTTTCCGAGACGCCTAACACCCAATCCATTGACTGGGCCCTCCTGAAGCCTCATTTTCTGAGATCCAAGAAGATCAAGCAAGCCTGGTGATCACAGGCACTAATGGAAGTCAATATCAAAGTGATTTCCAATGTTAAAGAATCAGAGGGGAACAATTAACTTGCATGTGTTGGAGCTGCTGGAGGACTCTTTGAGTTCTTGATGCTGTAGACTGTACTTGTCTGCAGTGCAAAACATGGAGCTGAAGTGACTTGGAACTGACATATTCAGCTTGTAAGACACCCATAAAACAGAGCCATTTCCACGATCATTAAGACTGTGCAATCGAGACAGAATGGGATATTTGGTCAGTGAACAATGAACGTTTTGAGGTATTTAGTGTAGTTTAATGACTGCAACTTCAGTTTTACTGCACTGTAACCACAGTTGGTTCACAGCCCGTTGAGTGATGGGCTAGTTCCTGAAGGATTAAAATAAATGCTCTTGTGGTTGTAAAAGGAATCATAACCCATCTCTACGCCTGCTTTTTTTTCCAGTAAATTTCGAAGTACTTAGCTTTCAAACATGTCTGTTTGTGGAAAATGAATTGCCTCCCTCTTCTACTGGTGCCAAGGTTTTGGAGCTTATTATTGGGCGTCAAAAAACAACAAAACATGTGTTGAACTGAAAAACATTCTTATCTTACTGAGTGAAAATCAAGCTCAGTGTTAGTAGGATCATAAGTCACAACCAATGATTTTAATTCCTACTTTTGTTTCTCCACCAAAAGTGCTTCTGTAGATTTCAAGAGAACACACTCATTATAGCTTTATGATAGTCTTTACTTTTACTTTTACATTATGAATTATATAATATATCAAATGCATGAGAAGAGGTTGCATGTATTACTTATAATGCAATGTATTACATATAAATATATGAAAGCCTTTATAATAAGTGCATTTCTACACATTGAAGTATAACCTTTTATGATTCCCATTCAAAATGTGAATACATTATCTGCTTTATTGATGTATTTATGCATTTTAAAAGCCAGAATATTATATCAAATGTGAATGTTGCTGTCACATTTCTATTGGCAATATATCAGGAAGCCAACTAAAAACACACAACAGACATCAAGATGAATATAAAAACCATGACATTAGGGAAGAAAATCGACAGGCGTGCAAAAAAACAATGAATTTGAGGTTTAATATATGTGAAAACGCTTGCAAAAAGGTCTATAATGTTCTTCAGTTAATTATTTGTGCTTTAAGAAGGTCTTGTAAATGCTGTGCAATGGTGGAGGCTGCATCACTGGTGAGTACCGTTAGCTTTTTAAAAACAATCATGGGTTTTAATTGGGATTTTATGGATCATTAGTACTGTAGCTTTGCTGGAGTATCATTAAACCTTGTGCAATCTGATTTGTTATGCTTAGGAATCGTTCTGCTCCGGCGAACACAGATGTCTATGCAGATGAGCCCCCCCTAAAGACCTTTGTGTAGTGTACATATAATGAAGCTTAGACTGTTTGTATTGTTAGGCTCGGCAGCGCAACAGGACTCTGTGCAGGCAAACTTCAAAAGGCAAAGAGCAAATGGGAACCAAGCAGGAGACGAATCAGCTGGTAGAAAAGCGGGCTGAGGTATTTAGTGTTGCTTAATAGCTGGTTGTTGTTACCCTGATAAGTTCTGGGACCAGGTCACTTAGTATTCTCCCCAGCTTTAGCTAACTCAGCAGACTGTACTGTGCTCCATTTATGCAAAGCAGAGCAAGAGCAGAAGAGCACTTTGAAATTAGATTTATTGTGTTTTTATTTTTCTTCGTGTGCACCGCTGAAGGATATCAGATGAGAAAAAGGCACAGAATACTTTACAAAGTTATAGCTGTACTTTGTCATGAATTGCTAAATAAGATACAGAGGCGCCCATCATTTTTAATATTGATGTCTTACCAGTCTGTCTTA
The DNA here is from genome assembly GCF_036373705.1 of Amia ocellicauda. Lineage (NCBI taxonomy): Eukaryota > Metazoa > Chordata > Actinopteri > Amiiformes > Amiidae > Amia > Amia ocellicauda. The sequence goes on along the minus strand of NC_089854.1, from coordinate 15,660,548 downwards.
GGCTAACTACATACCCTATCTAATATATTTCATGTTACTTTCTATATATATATATAAACCGATCAGCCATAACATTATGAACACTGACAGGTGAAGTAAATAACACTGATAATCTCGTTATCATGGCACCTGTCAGTGGGTGGGATACATTAGGCAGCAAGTGAACATTTTGTCCTCAAAGTTGATGTGTTAGAAGCAGGAAAAATGGGCAAGCGTAAGGATCTGTAAGGGCCAAATTGTGATGGCTAGACGACTGGGTCAGAGCATCTCCAAAACTGCAGCTCTTGTGGTGTGTTCCCGGTCTGCAGTGGTCAGTACCTATCAAAAGTGGTCCAAGGAAGGAAAAGCGGTGAACCGGTGACAGGGTCATGGGTGGCCAGCCAAGGCTCATTGATGTACGTGGGGAGCGAAGGCTGGCCCGTGTGGTCTGATCCAACAGACGAGCAGTAGCTCAAATTGCTGAAAAAGTGAATGCTGGTTCTGATAGAAAGGTGTCAGAACAAACAGTGCATCGCAGTTTGTTGCGTATGGACTGCGTAGCCGCAGACCAGTCAGGGTGCCCATGCTGACCCCTGTCCACTGCCGAAAGCGCCTACAATGGGCATGTGAGCATCAGAACTGGACCACGGAGAAATAGAGGAAGGTGGCCTGGTCTGATGAATCACGTTTTCTTTTATGTCACGTGGATGGCCGGATGCGTGTACGTCACTTACCTGGAGAACACATGGCACCAGGATGCACTATGGGAAGAAGGCAAGCCGGCAGAGGCAGTGTGATGCTTTGGGCAATGTTCTGCTGGGAGACTTTGGGTCCTGCCATTCATGTGGATGTTACTTTGACACGTACCACCTACTTAAGCATTGTTGCAGACCATGTAAACCCTTTCATGGAAACGGTATTCCCTGATGTCATTGGCCTCTTTCAGCAGGATAATGCGCCCTGCCACAAAGCAAAAATGGTTCAGGAATGGTTTGAGGAACACAACAATGAGTTCAAGGTGTTGACTTGGCCTCCAAATTCCCCAGATCTCAATCCAATCGAGCATCTGAAGGGTGCAAGTCCGATCCATGGAGGCCCCACCTCGCAACTTACAGGACTTAAAGGATCTGCTGGTATCGTCTTGGTGCCAGATACCACAGCACACCTTCAGATGTCTAGTGGAGTCCATGCCTCGACGGGTCAGGGCTGTTTTGGTGGCAAAAGGGGGACCTACACAATATTAGGCAGGTGGTCATAATATTATGGCTGATCGGTGTACATACTGAACTGTGAATCAAGATTCTGTTCAGCAGGAGAAAGCTAAACCACATATATCAAAAAAGAAACACCAACAATGACTAGGCCGAGTATATCCTCTCTAGAAGGTGTGTCTGGGCTTCGGTTGTGTTATAAACTTCCTGTGAATTCTCTACAGTGTAATCAACATTCTGAGATGTAAGATGTATGCCGTGCTCAAATGTGTAAATAATAATAACAACTGTAAACCTCACAGGGTACAGTCTGCATTCAGTGAGAAGAGGACTTGGGCTCAGAAATGGAGCTTCGGCAGCATATTGACATTGAGTAATGTTTGGCGATTCTGTTCTCTTTAAAGTCTTCCTAAAAACAGACTGGAAAATAGCAGAGAAATCAATTTGCACTGTTTTATAAGGCCTATCTGTGATAGCGAGTGGTTAGTCCTTACCATCATAAATTAATACAATCTGGGAAGCTGTGGAGGGGTTTGTTTATTTGACAGAGCAGGAGTCACGGTTCGCTCTGTCTTTACAGCACATATTTATAGGAAATTAACTTTTTTATAGAATAAGGCACTTTCCCTTTGCGACAAAGGGATGTTGTCACCTTACCAATCAATATATCTTCCTTTTAACAAGGACTTTTAGCAACTCCAATCCCAACTTTGTTATACACGCATCATCTGTCCTTTTTTATTTTAAAAGTGGGTTTATGCTTGTTGTAAACATTACCTTTGTCACTTTTACTGGATGTTAAACTCTCACATCACCTAACAGAGATACCTTTCACGAGGCTTTACAACAGTTTTATTGTATCATATTTGCAGTAATCACTGCAGAAAACAAAATAAAATGTATACACACGAAATAATAATAATCCAAAGAAACATCCAAATTATTCCGTTGTAATGTAATCTATTTGAGTAAAACCATCTTTCAATATGAAGAAGCTTATGGTCATATGAAAATAAATGAAATTTAATGTAATATGTGTTTATCTCAGCTAGGTTTTATTGGAGTGGAGATTGCCTGGGTAAAATCAAGTCATACTACTACCCAACCCCCCCCCCCCCTCCTGGGTATCATTAATTTTCTTTTTCAAGTTTGGTTTGACTTTTCAGAACATTTTTTGACATATTCAGACACCATTTATTTGTGTCTTGTAGCTGAGAGGTTCTCTTCTTTTACGTCCTGTAATATCTCAGGAGGGGAAATGGCTAACCCATTTTAAATTACAGTTCAATTACCGCAGGCTTTGCTATTTTTAGAATTACTAGTGTAATGCTTTCCTTCAGTACCGCTTATTCAGCAATACATCTCTCCCTCCAAAGTTATCAGAGGTAGCCAATATAACATGACAACCTGTCAGTACATAACGAATCAAGAATATTGATGCATCGGCGCCACGGCTCAAGGTGAAAGTTTTCATTGTTTGTTTTGGCCTGGTGTGTCCACCAACAATGTCTGCAAATTTGACAAGTGATATCAAGAGTCAAAGCCATTCTTTTCACTAATGAGCTGATCGTTAATAGCTTGCCTTTTAACCCTTGTTTAATAAATACCTAAAGTAATTACTTAGTGACTTACCTGCTGAGTTATTAAATTAATTAGTTAGCAAATTCATGAATTAATACATTTGACATTCCTTTGGGGACACTGGCTATTGATCGGGATTGTGTCCTTGCAAAAATCAATCAGGTAATGGAAGGCAAGATGTATTAAACACTAACATTTTGAACAGCATTGAGCATGAATGTAGGACCTCCGTTTCCTAATTTGGCTTTAACAATTAATAACAGTTCCATAGAGGATGTTGTTTTTGCATCAGCTGCTTAAGACCTGGGAGGATTAGCATGGACCAGTAGCATAGACTGCTACAGCTCACCCGCCATGTCTTATAAGCAGAATTTGATGTGGTCTAAATCCTGACAACTTAGACAAAGAGATTCAGACTCCATTGTAGTCTAAACACAAAGACAGGAAACAATAAAAAATCTAAATGGTATACTGTGCTTATCCATTTGCAGGTGCACAGACTTCTTATTATAAACAGAGAGTATACACAGATTTTAGAACATAATAAGGAAATATGAATTTGTTCCGGTATATATTTATGTAGAATAGTCATGTGTATATCTAACACTGCATGGGGAAACAACAATATTCTGTATACACCTTTACTCTATTCGTGGATGGTGTTAGGATTTTACATTTTGATCGTATATGTGTGTGTGCGCATGCAGGTGACAATCTACATCCAATTCTAAAAGATTGTTTCATTTGGATCATTTTATTTATTTTTCGTTAAGGGATGATTGCTATGAAACCTTTGGTTACGGGTGATTTGATGGCTGAATTTTTTTAGTTTGCCGTTTCCAGTGCTGGCAGATGCCTTGCTGGAACCTAGGCTTAATAGGATGAAAGGCTTGAGAATAAGCCTGTTTGCTTTTTCTCATTCCACCCTGCTAATGCTGTTGGTGTTGTTTTTGAGCAAAGCCCACAGTGTAGACTGTAAATAGGCCTTTGCAGTAAAAGTCTTATAATTTGGTTTCTCCCCTGAATGAGAAGCACACACAGTGCGGGATAAAGGAATGAACTGCAACCTAAGTGAATTACATTGCAGAGGCAGCGGCAAGAAAAAGCAGATGGCAAATTTTAAAGTGGGCCCTGCAATTAGATTTCCCAGATACAAGCCTGCTGAAGTGGAGCAGAAAGTTCATTCAGCTGTCCTATTTCTCCCTTCCTTAAATCTATAAACCCAAATTCAGGACCATTCTTTCTTTTTCCATTCCCCTTCGATCAATCTATTCCAGCAAACCTCTTCGAATCCTCTTTATGAAAGGAATTGAAAATAAAAAGCCAGAGTTACTGTCGATGTATTAATGCGGCGGCACTCTCCCATTGCTTGACGGGGATAACAATGCAGCCCAGCTGAGGCCAAAAGCGGCCTTTACAAAGTGGAGCTGTTAATGCAAAAGATCATAAGCAATAAAAGAGACCTGGAGAATAAACTCGGAATGTGATTTTTTTTTCCTCCTATACTGTATACTTATAAAACTTCTTAGCTTACAGTAACAGCCCAAATGTTGGAGTTTTCAAGAACTGTTGGAGGGAGTATAAAGAAATGCTAGCTATTCTATTCATTTGAAACTGATTTATTCATCTATTATTTTGGATACACACAAACACCTACACAGACACACACACACACCTACACAGAAATCCACATACATTCAAATGCATACAAACTAATGTTAATAAAAAGTTAAGAATCAGAAAAGTTAGGCCAGCAAGCCAACTCATGCCAACGACCTTCACCGAATCCCAGCCTCAATGTAAATGCGATTTGTTCTCAAAAACCGGCTTATTTTTACATTTATATCTCCAGAGTACACACCTCTTAAAAACCCTTTTTTGTAATCTTTTTTTTTATGCTGTTATCAAAACTCTCCATTGCCTCAGAGTCTACACTGATCTCTCCTGGACTATTCCTTCATTTATCTATTTTTTTCTGACAGCAATCTCATTACGTACATCCCCTGCCCATGCACACTGCCACAATAAATGGTGTATTTATAATTGATAGACTCTCTCAACAATGCTGTGCGAGGGTTTGAAAAATCAATTGTTTGAAGTCTGACAGCCAATTTAAAAAAGAAAAGAAAAGAAAAGCATTCATAGCTTGCCAAGTTCATTTAAAGAGTTGCAAATGTACAAATACACAGTGATCACACCATCTAATAATCATCAGGCATTTTGCGAAGAACTACATATTTTTTTCAAGGTTTAAGGGTATGTATATGATCTGATGGGATCTTTAACAGAACACTCGTAAAGTCAAAATGTATAAAACAACAGTGTCCTGCACACACAGCTGAGTGTATGTCCCAGGACCTGACTGCTTATTCAAATGAGCCGAAAAGGTAATTCATCTCTGTGCTGCAGGACCAGAGCATCCGGAAAAGGTCTGAGTGATAACACAGTGTAATGGCTGCTCTTAAGACCATCTCTTACCTTTTATCTGAAAGCAGCTGGCCCGTCTTCACAGGCTGCCCACACTGTTTGGAGTTCAAGATGCTATCTTCCAAGCCCCCATTGACATCAGCCCTTACTCTCTTACCCCCTGACTCCAGTGAGAGCACAACAATTCTCCTTCAGCTCTATCACAGCACCACAGTCTAGAACTCATTTCCAATCACTGGTTTAAAAACAACCCTCAATTTTGTCCATTTCGAATGGTTGTGCAGTCCTGCCTGATATGAACGTGGGTTCAAAAAGCCTCTGGGATCACACTTGCCATGGACATTGATTGACTGATTGATATCATCACAGCTCTGTGTTCCCCATTGGAAGATCAAACACAGAATGGATCAAATAAAGCATTGATGGGAATGTAGCATCCACTACTACAAGGCAATTGATTAGGGTGAGCTTTATAGTATAAGAAATGTTGGTAATACTATAAGTCTCCCTAGTTACAGTGTATTTACATAGTAGGTCCTCAGTAACTACATCTGTAATTACTCATAAGAATAGTTTTACTTAATGTGTAAATGATTAACGGTATATGTAAGTACACAATTGCTACACAAAACTACTTTTGTAACTAATGTATAATAACTGCATTTTTTATTTAATGCACATGTGATTACATATACAGTGAGGGAAAAAAGTATTTGATCCCCTGATGATTTTGTACGTTTGCCCACTGACAAAGAAATGATCGGTCTATAATTTTAATGGTAGGTGTATTTTAACAGTGATAGACAGAATAACAGCAAAATAATCCAGAAAAACGCATTTCAAAAAAGTTATAAATTGATTTGCATGTTAATGAGGGAAATAAGTATTTGATTCCCTATCAATCAGCAAGATTTCTGGCTCCCAGGTGTCTTTTATACAGGTAACGAGCTGAGATTAGGGGCACTCTCTTAAAGGGAGTGCTCCTAATCTCAGCTCGTTACCTGTATAAAAGACACCTGTCCACAGAAGCAATCTATCAATCAGATTCCAAACTCTCCACCATGGCCAAGACCAAAGAGCTGTCCAAGGATGTCAGGGACAAGATTGTAGACCTACACAAGGCTGGAATGGGCTACAAGACCATCACCAAGCAGCTTGGTGAGAAGGAGACAACAGTTGGTGCGATTATTCGCAAATGGAAGAAACACAAAATAACTGTCAGTCTCCCTCGGTCTGGGGCTCCATGCAAGATCTCACCTCGTGGAGTTTCAATGATCATGAGAACGGTGAGGAATCAGCCAAATCTTGGGTGAGAACCTCCTTCCCTCATCCAGGGCATTGAAAATGGGTCGTGGATGGGGATTCCAGCATGACAGTGACCCAAAACACACAGCCAATGCAACGAAGGAGTGGCTCAAGAAGAAGCACATTAAGGTCCTGGAGTGGCCTAGCCAGTCTCCAGACCTTAATCCCATAGAAAATCTGTGGAGGAAGCTGAAGGTTCGAGTTGCCAAACATCAGCCTCGAAACCTTAATGACTTGGAGAGGATCTGCAAAGAGGAGTGGGACAAAATCCCTCCTGGGATGTGTGCAAACCTGGTGGCCAACTACAAGAAATGTCTGACCTCTGTGATTGCCAACAAGGGTTTTGCCACCAAGTACTAAGTCTTAGAGGTCAAATACTTATTTCACACATTAACATGCAAATCAATGTATAACTTTTTTGAAATGCGTTTTTCTGGATTTTTTTGCTGTTATTCTGTCTCTCACTGTTAAAATACACCTACCATTAAAATTATAGACTGATCATTTCTTTGTCAGTGGGCAAATGTACAAACTCAGCAGGGGATCAAATACTTTTTTCCCCCACTGTAACACTGGTACCAATTTTCCATTTAAAAAGTGAAATATGTTTTGAGAATGAGTGACTATGGTTGTGTAACAGTGGTTACACTGCATGGACAATGTAAACAAATGGCGGTGTCAATCCATCCATCCATGCATTTTCAAACCTGCTTATCCTGGTGAGGGTCACAGCGGCAAACTAACCAGGGCGGACCAGACGTCCCTTTCCTCAGCCACAGATTCCAACTCTTCCTGAGGGATTCCCAGGCATTCCCAAGCCAGCTGGTTGATATAATCCCTCCAGCGTTTCCTGGGTTGGCCTTGAGACCTCTGCTCAGTGGGTCATGCCCGGTATAGCTTCAAAGGTAGCCTCCCAGTGGGCATCCATTCCAGATGCCCCAATGGGTGGAGAGCTCGAGGCTCGAAAATTGGGACAGTTTTATATGTAATCACTTTAAGCATTTAAGAAAATAACAAATGTAGTTACAATTGTGTACTTACATATACCACTAATCATTTTTACACATTAAATAATTGTAATAATGCATAATTACACAGTTCTTCTGAGTAACTACAAATGTAGTTACTGAGTACTTACTATGCAAATACACTGTAACTAGGGAGACTTGTTGTAAAGTGTTACCAAAATTTCATATCATGAAGACCGATCAAAATCAAAATAAAACTGATTCATCCCACAGAGCAGGATTCTAGATTCTTGGGCTGCTCACTTTTTAAGACTATATACTGCATTCTTTAATACTTAAGAGTTCTGTGAGATGATGTGTGATATGAGACTTACAAAAAGACTGAATTTTCTCTGCTTGGAGGATTTCTTCATGAGAGCCATAGATCTTTCTCTCGGACTGCTGGACTTAGTGGGAATATTAAAGTATAATCTGCATTCACAAGAATTCTCTCTCTTGATCCTTCACAGGGGGGGAGAGAAAAAAAAACACTAAAACAAACATATAAATGATATTCTTTGCTGGCTTGATTATAATTTTCATCATGCAGTGGAAAATGTATGAGTTAGGTAACCCTCACTACATTTCTTTTCGGTGCTGCACTTGTGGCTATACCTCGCTGTGCTATTTCCATACTGAGGATATCATGTTGTGTGTTTAGGTTTTTGGCCCACCTCCTTTCTTTAAATCACATTGTGAAATGTAAGAGCAAGGCTTGGCTGGATGGCTAAAGGGACATTATGTAAAGTATAAATTAAACATTACAGGAAGATAAAGTTATACTCAACAGTCATATTTATTTTGCAGCCATTTTAAATCTGTCAGTACTCAGAATAATAAAGCAGAATAAATGTGTCCAGCAGGATTAAAGTAGCAGACTGTAAATGGATGCCCATCAGCACAGCCTGAATAATTGATGGTTATTCTCATTGAAAGTAGACTTCAATAAGGCAAGTTTGTAGTGAGAAAAATTATGTGGGCATTCATTTCTTGATTTCCTTATTTACCTGTTTTTTTTTTCATCCTATTAGCTTCCTCCTTGTGTTTATTTTTAAATATTTAATTTGCCCCAGCTCTATTATGAATTTAATGAATTATACATCATGCTAAAATACAATTTCTTGGTGTCTGTTCAGTGCATTTTCAAATCGCTCTGTCTTCGTAGCTAATACATGCAATATGCATAGCAAGTGGAATGCATAAAGTTCCCCTGCTACATACATCTGTAGCAAGTGGATGAAATAATGTATTATAATAGAGAGAGAGCTTGTTACGATCTGATTTTGAAACTCTATCTTCAACTAAATATAAATTAATTCATAAGGAGTAATTTAAAAATAAAATCCAACCATATTCCTTAAACGCAAGGGGATTATCAATTCAATCTTTTAATTCCATGACTCACACTCAGACCTATACTATACTGGCACTGTTAAAAATAGAAAAAGAAAAAAAAAAGTTATAAACTGGAAAAAACAGACCTTTGGGATGATCTGTAGCTGCTGTATTCTTTAACACTGGAAATGTACAGGACGTGTACAGTACAGGACTGTTTCACTACATTCTTCCAATTACACATCAGGTCCTCTGACCACACTGCATGGAACCAATAGAAGTCAGTTCTCTATAGCTGGCCAAAGGGGTAGGATATGAACTAGGTTTACAGCAAATCACATGACGTATGAAACAGAGCACTGACCTAATGTTATTGTCTCATATCACACATTCAGATTCTAATTTCATGTAATTTTTTTGGTGTTCAGATGCCCAACTACCAATTGCTTGAGTGACACAAACTACAAAGTCATAGGAAGAATACAAATTAAATTAACAAATGAATGAATAAAGACGTGGGACATTAAAATTGCATTTCCTAATCAGAAACATAAGCAGACATAGGCACACACAGGCAGACAGTACAACCTTGAAACTAATATTACAGACAGACACACAGAGGAGAAACAGACCCTAACAGAGACATAGACCCCCCCCCACACACACACATACAGAAAGAGAGTACACTGAAAGGACCTGGCCAGAATTGTGTTTAACTGGAGCTCCCGAGTTTCACAGTTTTGACCGGAATTTACCGTTGTCCCATATGACTTGATAAAAGCACAGGAATGAAAACTGTGTGAAAAAAGGAAGGGGAATGGAAGGATACACTTGACCTGGGATTCATGTGTCTCATACCCATTTGCCTGTATCGACGCGGAAACGGATCTGGCTGCAATGAATATTCCCTACATACTGAGAGGACAGTTTTGAATGGAAACACACAGATCTCTGTAGACAGTGTAGCTGCGTTTTCTTTCAGTCCAAAGGTTTTATAGAGTTCTGACTAAATCTAAATTAACTTTAGTAAGAAAATTGTGAATTTAAGCTGTCAATAAAAAAATGTTGGTTTTGGAGGGGAAAAAAACAGGTGCTATGAGGGACCACTTACCATTGTGCCAGTGCACGGCACCTAATTGCAACCAAAACCAATACATTAATATTATCATGAGACAGATTAATGTTTTTTTTCTTTAATATTAAAACAGAGTTTGTGAATTAACCAAAACACGCTTCTCTCCTCTTTTAGTATCTTTACCACAGTGTTACATCCTCCAAGTCATAAAGAACTACTTGAAGGAGACCGTTTGCTTGAACACAGACCCTGCAGTGAAATCCGATGACTGCAGCACACTTACACGAGTGCTGCCATATAGCGCAGTGTAGTTGTCAATCCATTACTATTGCAGTGGTTGCTTATGAGTGGCAATCTAAAGTCCCATCATTCAGCCCTGCATTGCTTTTGAACTCTATGCTTCCTTCATGCTTCACTGAAATTCATCGCGGCAGTCCTGGCGACAAAAGACCGAGTTTGATTACTTATTTTGGGGGACTGCAGAGCGAGACAAATCAATCCGCATATTCCATTAGCCCTTTTGGGAAATGTGTTTTTTGTTGCTCTTGGTGTTGGTGGTGGTGGAGTCAATGTTTAAACAGGTATGCAATTAGGAAGAAGCAAAATGAAAATGTGGACAACACAGATCTGGCAAGGAACTGATTCCTAGTAGGCGACAGTGGTGTCAATCTAATTTATTTAATTGCATACATCTTATAAGAAACAATGTAGACTAGGAAGTGAACTGCTTTTAAATTAACCGCATACCCAATGTTGCACTATCTTATGAAAACCATGCGCACCGTGACAAACATTCTCAATGTCATTATAAACAAAAAAAAGATTAAAGACAACAAATAATAACCACAGATTGAAAGCTAACTAATAGTGTCAAGGGTTGACACTGGATTTCATTATTTACTTGCTAATTTTCTGCATTGTTTTTAAAAATGTAAGTACGTTTCATTAGATAGGGGTTACTGTAATAACAGCTGCCGAATGTGTCTTTGTTTCCAGAATTAATGAGAATGGAGCCAGCATAAAGGCTTACTTGCAAAGGTGTCTGCATCTATTACAAGAAAAGAAAAATGAAAAGGAAAAAAAATCTCTTGGTAGAGCTGACTATGCAGTTTCTTTCTTTTCTTTCTTTTAAACACGCCCTAAAAGTTCTGTGAAGTGTTATTTACAAAGCCACATGAAATTCCGTGAGGAAGAACAGTGTAAATGTTACCACGTTTACACTACACCCTTGTTATCACTGAGGAATTCATACACACTTTCTTCTGAATGCTACTTCATTATGCCGTTGTTCTTTTCTAACACACACTGATGTGAGAAGAGAATGGTTTGGAGTAGAATCATTTGCATATTTTGTATAAAAAACTGCCTTAACCCATAGAAATATATATATATATAGCTGATGCTGTACTCTCAGTGTCTGGGTAGGAGCACATCTTCGAGTATGATGGAACCTGATTTACATCCAATGTGCATATAAAATTAAACCCTCTATATACTTAAAAAAAAATGATAAGGCAAAGGCCAACTCATGATATCAATGCCTGCAGAAAACTTTTTGCCTGATGGCCGTAGCCATGTTCTGCCATTCCTGCGGTGAAAACAATATCTGGCGCCCAATCTATTACCTTGCAAGAGCATTGTGCCCAATATGTTTGGTCATATAGTGTACATATCATGATGATATCCGACTGATGGATTTCAAAGAATCGTACCAAAGGTTAATGCTGAATATCTGTATATTGAAATTGCTTTCAGCAGGAATTCCTGAAGATGCATTATAAAATATCAATTCTGGGCTGCTGTAAACATTGTGTTCGATATAACCTGATATACAGCCTCTACACCAAGGAAGAAATTAGGTGTCAATACAATCTGTAGATGGCAAGACAATCATGTTCATTGTTAAGCCCGGGTATGGCTCAGTGTATTCATAATAGGCACCTTGATTCTACATCTGTGAGCTGCCCGTAGGTAACCAAACCGGTTTGGCAGGTACATACAAAGACTGCACAATTGGATTTGATTTCTAATAAACACAAAATGGAGGGAAATGTCTTATTCTCATACACAATAGAAACAGATTAGTGTGAGAGAGAGAGAGAGAGAGAGGGAGGGAAAGGGAAAGAGAGGAGCTGCACTGAGCTACTAGGGTAATGGGAGGATATAAATAAATAAAGTCTCAACTTTCTTCTGTGTGGTTCTGAATAACGCACAGGAGGGGTAATGGATATTTGAGGGGAGAGCTTTTACAATAATTATATTTCAAGCGAAACCTTAGACTGGGGCTAATCTGCTCCTCAAACAGCTTAGAGTTGCATTTATTAAAGGTCTCTCGTAGATGGCATATTGGATCCATAAAAAGTAACCGTAATAGATTAATATCAGTAACATGTAGCTCTTGTATACCCTCTCTGCTGAAACGAGCTGTGAAGGCCTTTTATTGATCGTAAGCAATGAGAGAAGGGAAGGGCGATGACTTCAAAGATGAACAAAGGATCGCAGCTTCTGCAATTCCTTTGTTTTTTGTTTTTTTGTCACAGCGTTGCTCGCTTTCAAAGTGCCTCGAACGTCACCGCACTAAACACAAATATCCAGCTCATCGACTCGAATTGCTTTCACCATCAATGTCTGCCTGTCTTGTTATCCCCTGACTGCTGCTCAAAATTTTTATCCAGCCTGGCAAGTATGGATTACTGCTTTCCAAATCTCACTGCTGGGCTTCCGAGAAAAATAAACACATAATAAGTAGGATGGAAACAGAATGGGGGCCAACACTCCCCAGCACAAGGATGGGGATAAAACACTCCTATCTTGTCCATTCGAAACACAGTGCCGCTCTTCATTTGTTTCCTTGTGTGTAGGAAACATCTTGTGTGTTTGTTTGTTTCTTGACGACTTTCCCTACATGGGTGATTACCAGCCTTGACACTATTAAGTCATTGAGCCCCTCTGAAGAATTTGGCTGTGGAGAATCCAACCCTGTTATCTCCCCGCAAAGCCCCAGTACTGAAGTATTTTCATTGCCTTAGCCAGCCATCTTACAATCCTGACAATACTGATGAATGGTAGAGCATGCCTTAGAACCCAGTGCACCTCCCCAGTTGCACACTTCAAAAAGAAGAGAAAAGCACAGAATCTCTATTTCAAGTTGGGCAGATCTGCTGTTTCACAGGTAGGGTAAGAGCCCCTCTTGCTTTCAACTTGTGCTCAAGACGGTATGTGGATCATATCTAAAAGCAAAGCTGAGAAATAACCAGCTTCCACTGCTATCTTAAAAAGAAAAGGGCAGAGTGTGTGAAAGGAAACTCACAGGTAGGATCAAGTAGCTCATCTTGAAAACACCCCATGTGGTATGCTGGCACTTCATAAATACAAACACACACAGAAAGGTATTTCGGCACAAATAAGATCAGGAAAAGCAATCTAAAGCAAGACTGATGCTGCTTTTCTTTCCTAAAACATACTGTACCTATTCCTTTTGATTTGTTTAACAAATGAAGAACAATGGTTTATAATTGCATATATCTGTGTATGCATTTGTATTTTACATACTGACAATTGCAAAATGCAGCAAGTGAATGACAACATGGGAATTCATTAGTTCTGTATGTTCAATTATTGTATCTGACATCATTTAAACAGAAACACACATCCCCCTTCTCTGGGCAATCTACATCTATCATTTTTAATCTGAGTTATGAACCTATTTCAGTGATGAAAGCTACCAACAACATCCCTTAAATTAACTTTTCAAGCAATACGTCTTTTTCAGATAAACATTCATAAATAATGATGTAATTTTATCATGGCCAGGAGTAATTGCCAGGATGTGTATTATGATTTGATAATGCTAAACTTGTAACTTGAAGTATTTTATGTACTTAAGCTGCACCTTCAGCTTAAGCACTTTTCACCAGTGTGACATGAATGTCTATTTTTAAAAAAATATTTAACTTTAGCAAAAATCTTCCTGACTGACAATGTGGCATTTCTTAAATTCCCACCAGTCATTGCCCTTCTCTTGAGACCAATTATCCAGTTATGTGTTTTCCTCTGTGAGGTGGTATCACAAAATCTCCCAGGAACTGAAATGGAAACCAGCAAATTGCTTCATGTGGGCCCCAGCACTGGATTTAAAATGCAGGACTGACAAAAGTTAACTAATCTGTTGTGTTTGCACAGCCTTTCTCAGTGTTTTAACTCTATCATGTTTCTTTTTTATATCTCAAGGAGGCAATAAAAGAGACAGACAAGAAACAAGACAGAAAAATAAAAATAACACCACATGTGCCCTGTCCATAAAAAGATACTCACCGAGTTCGCTGGGGTCTTTTCTGCACTCTCCCTCTCGCTCTCAGCACCAGCCCGCCTGCTGACTGAAAGAAAGAAGAAAAACAGATACGCATTACAATAACGAAGAGGGAGAAAAACATGCAGACAATTATAACACAATAGGACTAGCCAGTTTAAAGACAACCAAATAGATATTTTTATTTTTAAAATACAGTCCACAATTATTCTTTTTCTCAACCGTCAATCTGGTTTACCAGCTTTAAACCAACTTGGTCCAGGTCTACCACCCTTGAACTAGCATTGTGTGAGACCACACTCAAGTGCCCTCTATAACTGTGTATTGTCAACAATATGCTTCTTTTCGCATTGGAATCCCATAGTGCAAACAGTGCAGATAAAGCATCAGATGGAGGACTGAAACAACATGAAGTGTTTAAACTGCAAGCTCACAGCACCGACTACTACCCCCCACAACACATGGCCAATTGTGCACCATCTCATGGGGAACTTCCAATCATTGGTAGTTAATGACATTACCCAGAATCCAACCAGTTTTCACTACAGGGCCCAACCACTAATCTATATGCATGAATACACGCTCAGATATTTTGTAAGTCACCCTGGACAAGGGCATCTGCTAAGAAATAAATATTCATAATAATAATAATGAATAATGTTCAGTCAATGTTAAGTGATAGTGAGAGTGAAGTCATTGTTTTCCGCCATCTCACCACACCCAAAACAATGCCCCCAGTGCTATTGATTCCACTGACCTGTATCTGCTGTTTTTAGGTAAAGATAGGTTTGTTAACAAAAAAAAACATTTAGTTCAATGTCTGTATACTGGTGACTTGTTCTGGGTGATTGATTAGAAACATATAACACATAACATAGGGCTCATTAAATGTAATAAACGGTGTACAGCAAAGTGAGACTCAGGATTAGTCTGAGGGGGCTTGGAATCATGGTAACTTTGCTCTGAAATACAAAACAGTAAAAGTATATGTTTAAAAAGGCAAATAACAGACAGGTAGATCTGTTTTACTATCTGTATATCAATTTGTGTTTTGGTTTACACATCGTGTTGAAGTAGTCGTTATATTAATTTTAATTAACTTTTTTTTCTGCACTTTGTGGACAGTGTTCAATATACTAAAATGAATAATGTTCACCCATTGCATTAATACCACAGCGGGATAACTCTAGTTTAAGTCTTCTAGGAGAAAAACTAAGTAATTAAAAATTATAATTATAATTTTTATAATGTGGGCTTGCTCTTGAAATTTTCCTTCATGTTGTTGAATAAACATTACTTTAACATGTAAAATGTTTTTTTTTTATATATATATTTATAATACACCTACATGATATAGGAACATGACTGTACTTTTTTTCATAAACTGGTGAGGTGTCATTTGTTATTAAAAATATATTCAACACTGCCGGGGCAGAGTTACTTTGGGTGTAATATAATGAAATTCAACTTTAAATGAGTTGGCAGCTTCATTCCTTATACAAATTGCAGCTCTTGACGGTTAGAGTTTACTCCAAATGCTCCTCATGTGCACCACTTCAACTTTGTCACACTATCTTTGCAAGACAGCTTGAGGTTCAAGCATTCATCACACCAATCAACATGCAATTTCCACACGGCAAGCTTCCCCGCACAACAGACACACACACACAGCAAACCACTTCAACTTAAAAAGTTTTCTACAGATTACGCAGCTCACAAACTCTTCTGCAAGCTTCAAAGACGTAAAGGCCATAAAGATGCAAAGGATGCACATCCATAGTAGACACTGCAAACACAGTTGGAGGCAGAAGTCAACACATTGGTTTGACTCAATCTTTTTTTTTCATGTCCAAAGATGAGTCTGCCTATCTTATTCCCCTGACAAGGAACTAGCCCTTGGGAAACCACAGCAGGAACCGGAGGCTTCAAAGCTCAAAGATTAAAGATCAGGTCTCAAAGGCATTGGGGGGTGTAAGGAGGACATTTAGAGTAACAAGACCACCCTCTCTAGAAATGAATGCATGCAGATCTTGTTTAACTGCTGAACAATCACAACAAAAAAGCACAAGGCTGCCTGTACTATTTTGTAGTGTATGCAGCCATGTGGGCGTATTGATACACCAAGCCAAGCAAACCAAAGATCATAAATCTCATTGGTTTACGGAGGCATAGCTGGACTCAAAAGTACTCCTTGACAATAACAGTCCAGCTCAAAGCAAAAGCAAGAATCAATATTTCAGCATCTGAATGAGATCACATTTACATCAATCAGAAATATTTGCCTCTGCTCAGGAATTCAATCCCTGCTACAACAGCTACAGGCCTGATTAACCTGACCGTGCAAAGCTAAGTGGTAAAAATGATTTGGATTTTAGTGGGAGTGAATACAGCTGGGGAAACTCAACGTAGGCACCATTAGGGTTTAAAAATACCTTTCCCCATCAAACTAAGAAGAACACCCCCTTTCAATGTTGAGATATTGATTAAGATCTAATTGATGCATCTAGCAACTGAGCAAAGCAAAAAACATTGGGACAGGAAGCACAGCTAGATTAAGGATCTTCATATTTGTTGGTTGTGAATCTGCACAAGATTTATGCCAACTAAAAACCTGGGTAAGTCATTACTATGCCTGAAGCTAAAATGTGGAAGGAATTGATAGTTTAAAAATACAATAGTCCAGCTTGAGAGCAAACAATACACATATGAAAATACAAAAGAAGAACGTGGGTATTCAATATTTTTTTTCAGGCTAACACGACTCCTGTATGAGATTAAATCCCCAAGCTTTTTTTCCCCCCTGTTTCTTAATGCAATTTATCTTCTGCTTTTCCTGTCTGTGCTTCTTGTGTATGCTTCTTAATTAAGAGGATCCAGAATGCTGACAATGACTTTGTAATGCTGCTTTAATTGAGGTGCTGTCAAATCCCTTTACGGCAAAATCGCAGCACACAGATACGGCAGCTTATTTGATTATACATTTTATTTATTTATATTCCACATCAGCTGGGTTCATTGCAATTCTAATTATAAACGCAGTTCACCTCTTTCTCTTTAGTCAGATTTAATTGCTGTAGAAGCCATTTTTATTATCTTCAAGACAGTTTGCTTGTCATTGCCTGCCACAACAGGAAGGTGTCTTGTCCAATAAGCTTAAATGTACATGCTATTATATACAGCTGACAAAACACAGACTCAATTGTGTTCACAAAGGAGCCATATTACTTTTGACACAAAGATCAACAAGACAGATTTATGAAGACATTCGAAAATAATATGGTTTCAATAAAAAACGGTCCGCCTTCACATCTTCAGTACTGTCACAATACATATTATGAAATTAAACAACAACAACTGTGTACACTGTCTATAATCTGTGAAATGTGTTTACTTTTGAAAGTTTTAGAAAAGGGAAAACACAATCCATTCCATGTCATAACATTACATTTGACTACTGATAATGAATTTACCTATTTAGGGGTGCTCTGCAGTGAGAATAACCTTTTCAAGTAGTTTAAAAAAGAACAGTAGAACTTTGTAAAGTTGTTTGATTCCAGCATTCTTAAACTCCATGAAGAATCCATTTTAATTGAGTGCATAATTATTAATGCACAATATAATTATTAATCCACACTCTACAGGGAACTATTTTAATAATAACTAACGGAGCTTTCAGGGAATAAAAGTATAACCCAGCATGGCCCCATCAATGAAGCCAAGAAGAAGAAAATAGATTAATCTATTTGGATTTTTTTTTTTTGAAGGATTAAAAGATAATTGGGATTTGTGGTGGCAGCTGGATCATACCCAATCAGCATCTTTCACCTGCCAGTCATTTAATACATACTCTTTCACCATGACTTTGCAAGGCTTTAGTGTTCATTTTTGCAATGTGAACAAAATCATTTGGGATGCATAAGTAGGCTCTATAAAATAAACACCAGACGTACTAAAGTGCTGATTAAATTCTGCTCTTGCCTCTTTTGCTGGTGCTGGCCAACATTTCTTACTATTTCTCAAAGCTAAGCTTAAAAAAAATGTAAAAATATAATTATTATTATTTGATTTCCCACCATTGGTTATCTGACCTAATACTTCTAAGGTTTCCTAGCACAGATGGTTTATTTTTTTACTTTTTCATTTTTATGAGTATGACCAATTTAATCCCAGCTCGTGTCTGGAGAAATGACAAACTAGAACACCTTGTACCAGGAACCGCTGATTAATGTTCTTCCTACCAATGTGAGGTTTAACGATATACCCAGAAATACATTTCAATACACTTCAGGTGAATCAAGGCAAATCGTATAATTAAGCTTGATCTTAACTTTGCTCAGCCTGTGCACAGTGCATAACTCATTATCTTATGAATGGTTGTCAGAAAAGTGTGTATGTAGACTCGTTGTCTACTAAGATCATATTCAGGTATTTCATCTGTTAGGATTGTGGCTATAAGCATTTGAAATCTGTGAGGTGTATCAGTGCACTAATTTATTTTCTTGAAGGATATAGAATATCACTTATACAACGATTCAGTATTCTGTAGTTTTCACAACCACATTACTGAAAGAAATAGAGGTTGTAGCCATTTATGTTTGGTTACACTTTTACTTTCCTGTACAGTACTACAACCATCAAAATAATACTTTTTCTTTCAACTGATTTCCATCTTGCCATTTCTTTACTCCAACCCATCCATTCCCATGTGTGTGACAAGACCAAACCACTTTAGCATTTCTTCAATTGTATTTTGCTCTCAACAACTGTAAGACTGGCGCCGTAGAGTTATCAATTCTACAGCACACGTGTCTCCTGTCACTACACCACCCGCTACTGCTCCACTAACTCCACTTCCTGCAGTTGCCTGACTTTTCTATAGGTTAAGTCAAACAGAGATTTTTGTTTTTTATAAAAGTTCAGAGATACTAATTGGGCTCATAACTAACCAGTCAAACAGCCTTTGCTTAAATGGGCATACATGTGGGATTGTTTAGGAACATTGTATTATATAAATAATCACATACACCGTTTTCTGCCACTGTTAAAACCCACTTTTCCTACACAGTATAAGTAACATTTGGGATATTCAGTGTTTCCCATGTTCTAAATATTCAGCTTATACCTGAGTGTCCATCACAGGTATTAGTTTGAAACAAATTAACTATATTATACCTTCATAACCCCCTACATACAGCAAATAAACATGAATAATGTTTTATAGGCACTTAAACAAACAAAATAGGCATGTAAATATCCATACCAATATGTTTGCTGCTCTAGAGTCAAATGTTTCCTAATAATATTATTTACAGTATTATATGCATATATTTATTGTATTGTGTAATTGTTGTATTACTGCACTTTGTAATGTTCTTTGGAAAACAGGTTTTTAATTTTTTGTCAGTTTATTGTTTTGTTTTTAAGCAATTTAAGGGTGATTTCACATATAATATGTAATGCAGTACTCTGACCCGGGGGTTAAGGGGTTAAATCATGAAATGGGTGCAACATTGATTATTACTATGTGTAAAAGTAAAATATCTTAGTCTTATATCTTCATTTACACACAGAACACCTGCATAGGAGAGCACATTTTAATAAGTGACTACCATATTAGTTTGATTACATATAGTAATTGTGTATCCAGAATTTAAAATCTTTTTCTTTCAATAAGACCAGATTAAAGGCTTCTTATATCATGTGCAGCTCTTACGTTGAGTTCAGTCTGATCACCCACAGGCTTGCTAATGCACAAGACAAGTTCAAGGGGGTTGAAAATATGAATATTAGGCTTCGTAACAGTAAGCCAGTTATCTTATCTGTCTGTAAAATAATTCACTGTGCTCTAGCACTAAGCTTGTTTGCTGCATTAGGAGTGGCTGTTTCCCTCAGCTGCAAATTTCATCTCGCTCTGCTGTATGGGAGTGTGGCGGCTGCTTAAGGATTTGATCTGCTGATAATAGTCTCAAGCAAGCACTCTCTGCTCTCATCTCTTGTTATCCCAAAGCATGCCCTTTATTTTCATGGTCATCACAGCTTCCTCTCTTATATACAGCTCGATATAATATATACTGACTGAAAGGCCACAAGGTCTAAACTGCTCTAACACAGTGCATCTCACTATCACGATCCACAATCCTTTCTCGTATACGCTGCCTTAAGATCTAGCGACAAAGATAATATTCTCTAATACAATCACATAGATGGGCATGGAGGCATATTGAGAATTACACAGTGGTTCAACCAGTAGACGTCTCACAACTTCGGCCTCGTACTCCAGAGATCGGAAATCCGTGCCTGGGCTGTGTAATTTAAATCCCAGAAGGGCCGAGTGCTCCTGGAGTTGGCTGTGCTCAGAATTAGCTGGGGTTTGTTTGGCTTAACACCCAAACGACCAATTGCCTGAGAGCTTGCAGTTTCATCAGCGAGGGTTTGTCAGTCTTCCAATAGCTCTGGTGTTTGTGATACAGACTTGCAAATGTGGAACCTGTACTTTTTCCAGGACTATGTTATCTTTACCTCTCCACAGTACCTTGATATGCCTAACAACCGGCAATTACTAATCGAGGGTAGAAAACAAACAAACAAACAACAAAAGTAGTGGATAATTCTCTGTAAATAAATAATGAAATCAAAATGATGTAGAATTAGAATTAGAATTAGAAAAAAAAAATAACTGCATAAGTTAAACCTTGAGATTTCAGACAAGAGTGTTGTTTTGTTTGCTGCTATTTCACAATTAAAGCCAAACCCTCCTGAATTACAGTAGTTAATGAAACAATCATTTAGCAAATGTTGGGTTTACTGTTAATAAGCCAGATGTGTTCATGTAATGCAGTTCCCTAATGTGCAGGAGCAATTCAGATGGTGTATTAAAACAGTTTGTCAAAGATTGAGAAATATGTTTTATTTTCCATTTCATTTGTACTCATCCTGATTTTTATGTTGTTGATTGTGTGTTTTGGTAGCATAAGCACTGTTATGAAAACAGTTAATTCAATTAAACTGTGGCATGTGCAAAGCTTTCACACCATTAGGGAACTGAATAGCCTCAGCACATCTGGCGTATTAATGGCACACCTATCATGGCAAGCCAAATTAATATTTAGACACATCTTGAAATGTATTTCAGATAACTTCAAAATATTATTATTATTATAACATTTCTTAGCAGACACCTTTATCCAGGGTGACTTACAATTGTTACAATATATCACAACATATACCATTATACATACCATTACCTATTGATACTGCTGGGTTTTTACTAGAGCAATCAAAATAAAGCACCTTGCTCAAGGATACAACAACAGTGTCCCTCACCTGGGATTAAACCAATGACCCTCCACTCCAGAGTCAAGAGACATAACCACTACTCCACACTGCTGATATCTTGAAATGAATTGCAGATATCTCACTCAAATCTGTGTAGAGATATGTTAAATGTAATTCAAGATCTCAAATTAATTTAAAGATATCTCAAAATAATCTCCTATCTATGTAGAGATTTCTGAAACATGTTTTGAGATATCTGGAAATACCTTGTGAATTAATTTAAAGATATCTTGACCTATTGGAAGATATCTCAAAACAATTAGAGATAACTTGAAATAATGTCCAAATACCTCTAAATTAATTTCATATCCCTAAATGTGAATTTGGCTCCCCATACAAACCTACACTGATCAGCCATAACATTATGACCACCTGCCTAATATTGTGTAGGTCCCCCTTTTGCCTCCAAAACAGCCCTGAGCCGTCATGGCATGGACTCCACTAGACCTCTGAAGGTGTGCTCTGGTATCTGTGGTATCTGGACGTTATCTGGACGTGGTATCTGCTGTGGTATCTGGACATTAGCAGCAGATCCTTTAAGTCCTGTAAGTTGCGAGGTGGGGCCTCCATGGATCGGACTTGTTTGTCCAGCACATCCCACAGACGCTCG
Source organism: Amia ocellicauda (assembly GCF_036373705.1). Lineage (NCBI taxonomy): Eukaryota > Metazoa > Chordata > Actinopteri > Amiiformes > Amiidae > Amia > Amia ocellicauda. Next base: position 15,638,374 of record NC_089854.1, on the reverse strand, counting down.
ATTGGATTGAGATCTAGGGAATCTGGAGGCCAACTCAACATCTTGAACTCATGATTCATCAGACCAGGCCACCTTCTTCCATTGCTCCGTGGTCCAGTTCTGATGCTCACGTGCCCATTGTAGATGCTTTCGGCAGTGGACAGGGGTCAGCATGGGCACCCTGACTGGTCTGTGGCTACGCAGCACCATACGCAACAAACTGTGATGTACTGTGTGTTCTGACACCTATCAGAACCAGCATTAACTTTTTCAGCAATCTGAGTTACAGTAGCTCGTCTGTTGGATCGGACCACACAGGCCAGCCTTCGCTCCCCACGTGCATCAATGAGCCTTGGCCACCCATGACCCTGTCGCCGGTTCACCGCTTTTCCTTCCTTGGACCACTTTTGATAGGTACTGACTACTGTAGACCGGGAACACCCCACAAGAGCTGCAGTTTTGGAGATGCTCTGACCCTGTCATCTAGGCATCACAGTTTGGCCCTTGTCAAAGTCGCTCAGATCCTTACGCTTGCCCATTTTTCCTGCTTCTAACACATCAACTTTGAGGACAAAATGTTCACTTGCTGCCTAATATATCCCACCCACTGACAGGTGCCATGATAACGAGATTATCAGTGTTATTCACTTCACCCGTCAGTGGTCATAATGTTATGGCTGATCAGTGTACATTAATGATTGTTTCATTCATTCTGTGGGGTTTGTCATTCATTGTGAGCACAGCACCTGCTCCTTCACATGATAAAGTGAACCACTAATAATCAAAACTCTAACATTAACTGCCGGTCAATAGTAGCCCTACAATGACGTTATTTTCTACACATTGAAAACACAATCTTTTACATTGATTTCCATGGCACAATTTTCTACACATTAGAGTGGGGCCAGTCTGATTGCTGGATGTTGTTTCTCATTCTCAATTGCTGAGTCTCTGGCTGGAAATCAAGTGCATTGTTTCCTTAGCTGGACTGTGAGACGGCGCTGACCACCAATCACCTGACACAACATGTCAACAGCAATCACGGTACAAATCAATATATAGTAGATTTCTTTCTTAGTTCTTGATGCAAATGCATCACCATATCACATCAGCAGCTGAGCTCAAATGCTACATCCTCTACTCTTACATGGGAAAGAAGAAGACAACATACATCTATTCACCAAAACCTTATGCTATCTGTTTCTTTCCATAGTCACAATGCAAAAAGTATCGGATGGAAACTTAATGCAGGGAAAACAACAGAGGTGTCTGGCAAGTAACAGGATTAATGTTACAATGTAAATGCAATCAAAACACATAAATATTCCAATGTTCACCGAGATGCTGCCATTTTCATTAAAGGTCAGTTTTCACCCACAAAAATTCTCACTCAGGTATTCAGTAATTACTGAACAAAGTCATAAGACATGGTGCTAATGTTTCAATAAATTGTCTCACAAGTTTGCATGCAATCTAGTTAATTAGGAGCCTTTAATGTTAACATTCTTGATTTCCCTGTTAAAAGCTTTATTATAATATTGCACTGTAGCTTTTTACTGTTAGGTTTTCCTACATGTCTAATACAAATCGAATGTGTTTTAAATAAATATTAACATTTGATGCTTTTAATAAAATTAGTTATGGAGCTTTTAAATGTTAGTATGTCAATGAGTGAAAAAGCAAGTGTTGGCACAAGACGGAGTTATTTTCAACAATGGCATTTAGAGTAAATAAGTTGCTTACAATTCTTATTACTTTTGATGCACTGGTACATTCTTCCACTACTTTAAAAAATGTGGCGACATCTACAGATTTAGTCTCAAAGACTCACTAATTAAAAGAGTTGCATGTCATTTTTTTCCTCTTAATTTTCACCTCTCTCCTCTGTAATCAATCAATCAAACAGCAGAGGTACATATTTATATTCGCAGCTTGAGAATTTAAAAAATATCACACTGAATTTTGCTCTCATTTATAGCTCTCTCTCTCTCTCTCTCTCTCTCTCTCTCTCTCTCTCTATATATATATATATATATATATATATATATATATATATATATATCAACAATTCTCTTTCACAATTGATGTGCATCAGCATTTACCATTTAAAGTTCACAATGTTCCTGGGCTGCTAAAATATAGACATAAGACATTAATTTTAGATTACATGTATTTATTTATTGTTATAAGGAAAATCAGTGCAACTCCAATATTACAAAACTCAAGAAGGAAATGTCTGCAGGGACTTGAAAGGTTACAGTCCTGAATAACTAGTTTCCAACTTGATTGTGCTTTTTTCATTATTGGCAAAGAAAAGTGTACATTTTGCACAGAGGGGAAACATTTTAATAATGTGACCCTGCATGTTTGAGAAGTGTTCTCCAAAGGCTAACAACTTTTTAGATACAAATATAAACAGGCTTATTATTTCAAGAGCGCATACTAGGTTGTGATAGCAGGTCAAGCTGTCTCTATAAAGGCATAAGACATATAACTAAATAAATAACCATTACCACCTAATGGCCAGAATTGACACGCAACTCAAGATCAACAGATTCAAATAAGAGGATATTACTTTCAACACTCAATATAAACAATGCTTTATTCAATTTTGTTTCAGTACTCTTTTCATTGGTAATAGTCTCATCCCCCTCTTTCTTGAATGATCCCTGAGAGTTCAAGCTTCAACAACACTGCACAGAAGAATATGCAAGACTCCCACAGCAGTTATGAGTAGAAGATGGCTTACTTCTTTTATTTATTTGATATTCATAACTGTTGTGATTGTCTTGCGTTTTCATCTCTAAACGCACCATCTCCACTTAACATAAACACTTCAAGACCTATATCAATTTTATGTGAGGTATATTATGTACATTTCATCCACTTAAATACAGTATTTTGCACAGTACACTTCGGTTTCTGGGTTTGTGTCCAGTCCTGAACAGTGCCTCTTGTGCTAATCTCTATTTCAGTGTTTACTACTGTGTGTGTTCCTCCAGTAATTTAAGAGACAAGAGTGGTGGTATGCTTAAACATTTCTTGGGGGCCTTGAAATACAATGTACACACATTGTATCAGCATTAAGCAACCAGCACAAGGAACATATGTCCTACACTAACATAGTGTACATTGCAGTAGGTCAGAACTAGAAGTAATGTCTTGGAATTAGGGTATTGGGGATTTGAGATTTTAACTAAAAAGGCTCAAGGGAACCAGGTTACATAATTTCACTATTAATGAGCACTCCTGTCTGTACTATTTGCATTTTCCTGATGTCAGAACAAGAAGTGCAGTGGATGTCTTATAGCCTCATCTTTGAACAGTGTTTAGATGGCTAATGTGCTTTGTCACCTCCAGGGGTTGTTTATAGCAGATATAATTGCACACAATATCCCCTTCCAGCTAACAAAATCACAACCAAGGAGACTTTGTGTTTGTGTAAGTTTGTGCAGTGCTGTCAGTTCATATAACTATTGTACATTTCTACTAAGACCTTAAGGAAACATACTGAAGTGAGTCAAACACAATTTATTATTTTTCCATTTGGGTTTGTTTATAGCATATACATTTTTGTCTTTCTCAAGCTTTGAGAAAGACAAAAAGCCAAGTAACCACATTATATCTTATACATGATTTAATGATATTGTCTGTTTGAAATGAATATTCAAAAAATAACTTATTAGCAAACTGATGTGTGCTCTTTGTTTATTTAACTTGAGAATGTGATTTTCTCTGCAGTCATCTCCACCTGAGACACTGACACGAAACAAGTCAATCCCAGAGAGGTTTGTAACAGTGACAGAACATCAATATCAGATAACTGAAGACTGACACAAATGTGTCGTCTGACAATTAAAGAGACAGAGACAGCCACGCTTCACTGTGCTTTCCTTCTCACAACTGTGGGTGTTGTTTAAGAACTTTAAGTATCCTAATAATGTACATTTACTCTAAACTGTTTGCTGGTAATTAGGACATTTTGAACGGAGGACAATCCTGGCACATTAAAAAAACACATCCGCGTTTACTAAAAATATTTGTGTCTTACATTTATCTTCAGCAGTTCATCAGAAGTGTCTTCTCCCACAGGAAATTGGGCTCTATTAATGTCGACTGATATTTGTAGCACAGTGAGTTTTTCTTTTCTATTTTAACAAATGAGCAGCGAAATAGGACTGAATCATCAAAAAACAGAAGAATTAAATAAAGTTGACACTCAGTCTTATGTAAGTAAGTACAAAGGATTTATGTTTATGACGTGTAAGAGTTTGTGATTCTAGCAATTCCAGCAGTTTGTGCAGACTGAAGTTCTTCGAAACACATCTCTAAACGTGCTGCTACCCTTTTTTGGATTTCAGAAATACAAGTTATTAACTGTGCCTTGTTTACTGTTCTCCAATTGCTGTTTCCATACTCCGAAGTGAAAGCAACACAGTGATGTCACACCTAGGAATTGGTAATGGTGCAGAGCGAAGGATTAAATATCAGAAACTCAAGGGTATAATGTGGTGACAATTAGGCAGATTTGCAAATTTACATCAGGAGCAGTTTGTTCCATTTTCTCCTCCAGAGATTTAAACCTGCTGATTTTTCAGAACTATCAACAAACAAACTTCACACGTTAGTTTAAGAGTACTTCAGGGAGTTAAAAGTTAGTATTAACGCTAAGAGCCTTTAATTCCCTTTGAGAGGGAAGGGAGCCTGCTGTTGTTCACAACATTTAAAATCTGTCCAAATATTTAAGTGAGCCTTTATTTGCTGCAGCAGCTCCCAAGTTCAAATGTAGAAACATTCATGGTTGTGAGGCACATTCCTTTCTTAAAAAACACAAAACAAGCTCAAAGATTCAAAAACAGAAAAGTACTGTGGAAAGCACAACCTCCAGAATTCCTTCATCTGCCTCCATAAAGACGAACTACGAATTGGGATTTCAAGAACTCGAAATTGCTTGGAAAATGTAATTTTTCTCTTCCTTGTTGCAGTTGCAGACCATAAAACATTGGTTTCATTGGTTGCCGTCATGATTTTTTAGGCGAGACGAGGGGTTAAATACACTCGGATGGATTAGAACAGCTGGGACCCTACGCAACTGAAGGGGAACTGCTGTTCAAACTCAGCAGGTGAGCGGAGCATCAGAAAAAGACCAGAGAAAGGAAAGGGAAAAGATCTTGCTTTTGAAATGAGTTACAGTAACAGGATTAGAGTGGCGTAGAATGCAGGTCTTTGGTCTGAAACAGCGGGCAGTGTGGAGCCGTGCAATGATGGATTAAATTGCAGTGCCTTTTCACTTTCTAGCCCCCATGAGACTCTCTCATTAAACCGGAGGGTTTTATAGTGCTGCCCCAGAACTACAGCATGGTGCACTGAACTCCTGGCCGCCACTGTCATGTGTCCTACATGGACTGCAGCCTCACACCACAGACTATAAGCAACAAGTCAGTACACCTTGAAAAACCTCCAGTGCACTTATAATTATAAAAATGATAAGGAGTCATGATTGGCATTGAAAAAGTGAACATACAGCTCCTCAGATGAACAACACAGGAAAGCAGATGGAGATTGATAGCTTGAGTAACCATCTCATTCCTCAACACCAGCGCCAGTCCATCACCCAAGCGTCCAGAAAACACCAGGCGTATCACAGACACCTGAGGCTAATGGTGCCTCCTCTACATATTTGAACACCAGGTTCATTGCATGCACATAATTGTTAAAGTCATATAACAAAGAATATATGTTGTATTTGCCTTCCTTCATTGGAGTTTTCTATCCAAATATTTCACTAGAAGACAACTATATAACACACAACATTTTGAGAAATTGATTATTTTCAAGCACTTAATGCAATATTTCCCCCAATGACAACAAACAACAGAATCATAGTTTGTGGTGTGAGTACATCTTAAGCCACAATTTAAAGTAGAATGATATATTCTGGGATTCTGAGATATTGTGGGTGGAAATTGAAGGATATTAGAACACAAATCAAAGTATATTTCATGGAATATATTTGTATATTTCCTTAATTCTGTAGAACCTTCAATTGCCTTTAATTGGCATCTTGCACCGCTCTCAAAAACAAGGTACTCTACGTTGTCAAAATGTTTATTCCTGTTTTACAGTCAAACTATATTGACATCTTTATTTTAATGTTTATCTGTGTATTTGCATTGAAAGGACATACATAAATTAGGCTTGAGCATACTGTTTAGGAGAATTTTTTTTGACGTGTTTTGTGCAACATTCTGATGTGTTTGTTACACAGTGCTGCTTCTGTAGCGCCATGGATGTACACTTCCAGGCTTCTCAGGATGAAGAGATAGACAATTACATCAAGCAACTCAGCTGTTCTCAGCCACAACTCTCAATGTGAGAGCAGCAAAGCTGTGAAACAACAAAGGGAGACATCTACACTGCATTTCTTAGCAGGTACGCACAACAAATTAAAAGTCTTAAGTAAAACTTGTCAAACTGCCTGTATACACCGATCAGCCATAACATTATGACCACCTGCCTAATATTGTGTAGGTCCCCCTTTTGACTCCAAAACAGACCTGACCCATCGAGGCATGGACTCCACTAGACCTCTGAAGGTGTGCTGTGGTATCTGGCACCAAGACGTTAGCAGCAGATCCTTTAGTCCTGTAAATTGCGAGGTGGGGCCTCCATGGATCGGACTTGTTTGTCCAGAAGCTCGATTGGATTGAGATCTGGGGAATTTGGAGGCCAAGTCAACATCTTGAACTCGTGATTTATCAGACCAGGCCACCTTCTTCCATTGCTCCGTGGTCCAGTTCTGATGCTCACGTGCCCATTGTAGGCACTTTCGGCAGTGGTCAGGGGTCAGCATGGGCACCCTGACTGGTCTGCGGCTACGCAGCCCCATACGCAACAAACTGCGATGCACTGTGTGTTCTGACACCTTTCTATCAGAACCAGCATTAACTTTTTCATCAATTTGAGCTACAGTAGCTCGTCTGTTGGATCAGACCACACGGGCCAGCCTTCGCTCCCCACATACATCAATGAGCCTTGGCTGCCCATGACCCTGTCGCCGGTTCACCGCTTTTCCTTCCTTGGACCACTTTTGATACGTACTGACCACTACAGACCGGGAAGACCCCACAAGAGCTGCAGTTTTGGAGATGCTCTGACCCAGTCGTCTAGCCATCACAATTTGGCCCTTGTCAAAGTCGCTCAGATCCTTATGCTTGCCCAATTTTCCTGCTTCTAACACATCAACTTTGAGGACAAAATGTTCACTTGCTGCCTAATATATCCCACCACTGACAGGTGCCATAATAACGAGATTATCAGTGTTATTCACTTCACCCGTCAGTGGTCATAATGTTATGGCTGATAGATGTATGTTTACCAGACTTTGGGTCATATACAAATGCAAAAAATTTACATTGTTACATTCCAATATACAGGAATTTGCATTTGTACTTAAAAAATAATGAAAACTTGCCATATCATTATTCTGTCCCCCCAAAAAAAATACATAAAATACAGAATAGTATTTAAAATGCATTTCTTACAAAGCCATGTAAATACAGTTTCCATAATGGGAATATCACATATGCAGGGCTGGCATCTAAACAATTATCCGCAAAAAAACATTTTTTCCCTGCTCCGGTTTCAATAAGCGAAGAGTTAATCACTGACAGTAGATATCACAGCAATCTGCTCAACCCTGAGATTGTTTCCAAGTTTTAATGAGGCTGTGATAGAGAATAAAATAAAAAAATGAAAGAATAAAAGAAAAAAAAAACACAACAGGCATTTCTCACAGCTTCTAAATGCTTTCATAACACACAGGGATCCCCTAGGGAACTAGCTGAAGTAGAGCAGTTCACCAATACACAGATGAAGTACTTGAAGAAGCTTTAGGGAAACTTACATGAATGACTACTGCATCGTTGATTCATTTCAGACAACATGCCCCACCCATTCAGAAATGAACCCTTCTATAATGTTCAAAGAATTGTGCATGGAAGGAGGTTGCAGATTAATTCCTGTTCATGTAATAACTTTAAAAAATATCTACGTCTCAATTTTCAAATGCCGAACTACATCACTCGTTAAGTGAGAAAATGTTCCATTCAAGAACACTAGTCAAGTCAAGTCAACCTTTATTCATAGAGCACATTTAAAAACAACAACAGTTGAGCCAAAGTGCTTTACAGATCAAACAAGATTATTATTGAAACAAATTAATTTAAAATTAAATGTAAAACATTTGAAATACAGCATCATAAAATGTATCTCTTTCGAAATATTCAGTAATCTATTCAAAAGTTACAGAGTAAAAATAAGTTTTCAAAGAAGATTTAAAAATGGCTAATGATGAAGCTGACCTCACATGGAAAGGGAGACTGTTCCAGAGATTAGGACCTATCACAGAAAAGGCACGATCGCCCTTAGATCTATAGCGACAACGAAAGACCCTTAATAAAAGTTGATCAGAAGACCTAAGCACTCTGACAGGGAAATAAGGGTGTAGAAGATCACTGATGTATTGGGGTGCAAGACCAGATAATGCCATAATTTAACATTTTAAAATCAACACTAATTTCACTGGAAGCCAGTGTAGAGATGTTAAAACAGGGGAAATGTGATCTCTCTTTCTTGACCCAATTAAAAGCCTAGCTGACGCATTTTGAACTAGCTGTAGGTGGGATAATGCAGTTTGGGGCAGACCAATGTACAGTGAATTGCAATAGTCTAACCTTGATGTAATAAGTGAGTGGATCACAATTTCCAAGTCTTTATAAGAAAGAAAATGTTTAATTTTTGCAACAGATCTCAAGTGAAAAAAACTACCCTTAACAACAGCACTGATCTGCTTATTGAAAAGTAGAAGATCTATGGAATGCATTACTATGGTAATGCTAGTCTATTGATGCACAATTGTAAGGTAGAGTTGGTCTTGGATACCTGTAGAACAACGAGTGGACTCAAAATTACTGCCGTGATACCAATTCTGTGTACTTCGACACCAGATTTTGTGAAGCCAGAACCATAATCTGATGGTACAAAAAGAGATACCTCACACGCAAAGAGATGTGATTTGAAATCTGGGCCGAAAGCAAACTATTCTGAATTTAGTCTGGAAACTGAGAGGTAATAACCAACAGCACACACGCTACTCAACAGGCACAAAAAGACAATTTCTTTTATAAACGGATAGAGAAAAGGGGAGAGAGAAAGAAAATAAAAAAGGCTCTCCCCATCCCCCCCTCTCCGACATGAAAGAATTGGATTTCTATTAGGTATGGTCAACTTTGTCTCATAACAGGCCTAGCATCGTAGGCCAATGGGATTGAAACAAAGCAGCGGATTCATCCTTTAGGGAAATTAGTGAGCTCGTCAGAGGCCGTCTGAGATTCTTTCAACCCGCATACTTTTAATTAATGACAGAAAGTAAAGGGAGCCTGCAGACAATCAACAGAAATATCTATGAGCAGAAGGCAGGAGAGGAGGGAGGTAAAAATAGAAGGCTTGCGAGAACGAGCGCGGGCCTTTTGGTGTGTCTGAAGATTAATGACAGAGCTGGTATCGCTCAGTGTTGTTTTCTCATATGCCGAACCTGCCTCTGTCCTGCCACTCCAATTGGCCACTGCCTCCAGCTTGCACGCAGTTATAGACATGAAGACTACACAGTCAGTTCGCTCAGAGTTGGAGTTAACCATTCATCTCTGGTAGAACTGCTTAAGCAAAATGGATGCACATACACACAAGACGTCCTGCCGTATTAAATCGAGCATTCCCAAAATAACAACTGTCCCATTTCTCTACAGTACTTGCACCCCTGCAGTGTACATATGTGACCTCTGTATTTTTATCTGTGTGAGAGCCTACAAGATAGGTCATTTTGTCTTAATGTTTTCAAGGTTAAATCACATCTACTTTAGAAATACTCTCCTTTAGACTCTGCAATACAGTTCAACAGTTCAGAATATTATTTAGGCTAATTAATTGTCTTATCTGTATGAAATGAAGATTAGGAAAAATGGGACATCCAAAAAAGATAACATTTGACCAAGATAATCTCTAATTATGAATACAGATGAATGTAGGAATGGTTTACTGGTTACACTGAGGTTAAGAGAGCATTGATTTGAGTAATTTAGATACATTCGGCACAGGGTTAAGGTCAGGGTAGAGTCCCCAGTAAGATTAGCCTTTTGTTAAGGATTGTGTTGCTTTTCTACTGCTACTGCCTGTATTTTAAAATGGGAAGAAAGCACTTTTTTTCACAAATTAACAAGCAGTACTAATACAAGTAGCTCAAACACGCTCTTAAATTATGAATATTTTTAAATGCTTAAAATATACACTGTTGCTACACTGTTCTTTTTATGAGGCAGGTTCAAAATGATATTTGTTCAAAATGTCTTTGTCTTTGTTCTTTTTTATTTATTTTTGTTAAGCTCTGAGGCTTTTCTCACTGAATTATACATTATTTACCAGCTTTGTGACAGAAGAAGTAAATTGTATTAAGAAAAAAATATATATCATCTCATCGGTGTTGAAAGGTTACAGTTTGTATTTTCTTTCCTTTTTAGCTTCTTAGAAACCCCGAACAGATGTGTGTTTGGACTTCCATTTTTTAAACGTGTTAAGAACAGAGAAATTAGTTCAAGTGCTTTTTTTTTAAAATCGGGTTCTATACTTTTTTCCTTCCATGGTCCTGTATTTAGAGATGATGCATTTTCTTGTGAGCCTTTTATTGAACCAATGAATAAATCGTAACAATTAAAAAATGGGACATAAAGTGACAATCGTTTCATCTCCAGTGATTAAGCAGGACTTGAAACATTAAAAAAAATATACAAAAGCACAGATTTCTGCTCACAGTGTACTTAAAGTCTTATAGACAAATCCAAAAATAAATTACACAAATGGAGAGCCCCACTTTTGAACAGGCATGTCTAGATTTAATTTTCAAACTTTTGATCAGTCAATACCTCCTCCACTCCCTAGAGCCAGTGCTGAGAAAGCGGTCTGTTTAATAACTTATTGTATAAAGTCTGTTTCCCTTCCCCATTTCCCTTTAGAGCTGTACTCAGGGTCCAGCTATTGTGTACTGTTTCATCCCAGGTGTGTTCTTCACTTCTGTAGACCATTACAGGTCCAACGGGGGGATGATTATGAGATACAGTGAGATCCCGAGCGGAGATAGAAAAGCAATGGGAACATTATATAACATAACATAACATTGGGGTTTTCTTTTTATTACAAAGGCTTTATTACAAAGGTTTCAAAGTTGCTCCTCTAGTGTCGGTGTGTCTCTGTGCTGTCTGAATCGTGGGGACCTACTAGCTTAAAAGGAAAGCTCGCGGTCTGATTCTGCTGGTGACTCACTGGGAAAACAGCAGCCCACTTTCTGCCCCAGTTTCTATCCATCGTTCTGAAAGCGCTCTCTAGGCACGCGCGCAGGGCCTGTGGGACACACTACACCTTGCACTGCTGCTCTTGATAACAGGGGGAAGCTTAGGTGCAGAATGCTGCACAGAGCATAGAGATAATACTCACATCTGGATGAAGCGCTAAACACAGAGGGACTTACCTGTATTTATGAACTCCCACACATACACACAAAATCCAGCAGTTGCCAAAACACTCTCAGATTCCTATACATTTCCCACAGGACTCTGTTCACGGGGAACAAAGTGTTATTGAAGGGATAGGTGCAGGCAACTGGGCTGTTTTGCCCCCAAAATGATGCTGACTATGCCTGGTTACGTTGCGCTGGGTTAGAATCATACAGGATTTGTCTTTGTGTGGGCTGTAAAAGAGCACAGCTCCGGAGCGTTGTTGTTTCTCTGTTTACAAGTGCAGGTAAGTATATGCGGCATCCTTCGCATTTGCATTCCCTTCCCATTGCTTCTGTCACACTACAGTGGGTTTAGTTTGTAATGTGTTGAGTGTATATAATTCAATTTTTTTAAATGCAACCTGTTAATCTTAAATTTCTGGTTGTTCATTACATACAGAACTGTACTTGATTATAATTGTGTGTTTTTAGTTGTTTTTCATCCTCTGGCTTAGAGATTTAAAGAATTTTAATGCACCCAACTATAGATCACAAAAACAGTTATGTCATAGCCCTGGTTATATGCAATATGAAATAGCAAAACATCTGTGGAAACAGAATTCCAGGAATATGCATGGAAAAGCAAACCTTAATGGCCATGCAGTTTAATGGATTTAATTATTTATCTTTAGAAATCTGTTCAGTCCTGAGGGAGACCAGAGGTAGTTAGGTTGGGGTTTTGGAGGGCAGGCAGGAGAGGTGATGCATTTTCAAAGTGATCTTAGGCTTCTTGAGATCCATTATCACGGACCAAGAGTTTCAAGCATTGCGTTGCAGTGGTTTAAATTGTAGACGAGATCAATATAACCCAAGAGATAGAAAGTAAACCAGTAAATCAGATTACAAATGCATCTGAGTGACCTTACTTCTTAAAATCTTACTTCATACTTATGCAAAGTCTCTGTGCAAATGTTAGGCATGGATGTATAGTAAAAGATGGGCCAACTTTTCAATATTATGACACGTCTTGCATAGATGTCTATACAAAGCACAACACAGTAAAAACAAGAATGAAATCAAAAGCACTGCCATCGAAGGCTAGACCAAAAGTTGAGGAGTAATGGGCCTGGTTGTGTTGTTTTCTTAACACACTGCAGATAACCCTGTCACAGGCCATGGTCTATAAGGCTGAACAGTAACAAGACAGGATACTGCTTGTATGTTTCATAAAGCTCCAGTATTTGTATTCCAAATAGAAGCCATTAGTCTCAGAGCTCTGGTCTCAGAAGACGTGTGTCTGTGTGTGTGTGTGTGTGTGTGTGTGTGTGCATGCGTGCGTGCGTGCATGTGTCTTGGATTCTGTCATGTCAGTTCAGGGAAGCGCTGGGGAATCAGATTGAATAGAAATGGACAATTCCCATTTGAGGTATACAAAAGGGAAAACCACTTTGCAATTCTAAATTATTTTTTAAAACCACACAGAAGGTTTTGGCAGTCAATTATCAAATATACTAATATTTTGTGATGATAACAGTTCACATTTGTGTAAATACTATATTGTGCTATGGTAATTCCCTAACAGAGATTCAGCAAGGGACCTCAGGTTTTTGTTTGTGATTTTTGTATATATATATATATATATATATATATATATATATATATATATATATATATACACAGTACTGTGCAAAAGTTTTAGGCAGGTGTGAAAAAATGCTGTAAAGTAAGAATGCTTTCAAAAATAGACATGTTAATAGATTATATTTATCAATTAACTAAATGCAAAGTGAGTGAACAGAAGAAAAATCTACATCAAATCCATATTTGGTGTGACCACCCTTTGCCTTCAAAACAGCATCAATTCTTCTAGGTACACTTGCACACAGTTTTTGAAGGAACTTGGCAGGTAGGTTGGCCCAAACATCTTGGAGAAATAACCACATTTCTTCTGTGGATTTAGGCAGCATCAGTTGCTTCTCTCTTCATGTAATCCCAGACAGACTCGATGTTTGAGATCAGGGCTCTGTGGGGGCCATACCATCACTTCCAGGACTCCTTGTTCTTCTTTACGCTGAAGATGGTTCTTAATGACTTTCACTGTATGTTTGGGGTCGTTGTCATGCTGCAGAATAAATTTGGGGCCAAACAGATGCCTCCCTGATGGTATTGCATGATGGATGTGTATCTGCCAGTACTTCTCAGCATTGAGGAGACCATTAATTCTGACCAAATCCCCAACTCCATTTGCAGAAATGCAGCCCCAAACTTGCAAGGAACCTCCACCATGCTTCACTGTTGCCTGCAGACATTCATTCGTGTGCCGCTCTCCAGCCCTTCGGTGAACAAACTGCCTTCTGCTACAGCCAAATATTTCACATCAGTCCAGAGCACCTGCTGCCATTTTTCTGCTCCCCAGTTCCTGTGTTTTCATGCAGAGTTGAGTCACTTGGCCTTGTTTCCACGTCGGAGGTATGGCATTTGGCCGCAAGTCTTCCATTTAGGCCACTTCTGACCAGACGTCTCCGCACAGTAGATGGGTGTACCAGGGTCCCACTGTTTTCTGCCAATTCTGAGCTGATTGCACAGCTGGACATCTTCCAATTGCGAAGGGAAGTAAGCATGATGTGTATTTCATCTGCTGCAGTAAGTTTCCTTGGCCGACCACTGCGTCTACGGTCCTCAACGTTGCCCGATTCTTTGTGCTTCTTCAAAAGAGTTTGGACAGCACATCTAGATACCCCTGTCTACCTTGAAATGTCTGCCTGGGAGAGACCTTGCTGATGCAGTATAACTACCTTGTGTCTTGTTGCTGTGCTCAGTCTTGCCATGATCTATGACTTTTGACAGTAAACTGTCTTCAGCAGCCTCACCTTGTTAGGTGAGTTTGGCTGTTCCTCACCCAGTTTGATTCCTCCTACACAGCTGTTTCTGTTTCAGTTAATGATTGTGTTTCAACCTACATATTGAATTGATGATCATTGATGCTGTTTTGAAGGCAAAGGGTGGTCACACCAAATATGGATTTGATGTAGATTTCTCTTCTGTTCACTTTGCATTTAGTTAATTGATAAATATAATCTATTAACATAATATAATCTATTTTTAAGCATTCTTACTTTACAGCATTTTTTCACACCTGCCTAAAACTTTTGCACAGTATTGTATATACAAGAGAGCACTGCAAATTTACCATTTATAGGTATGTGTTTGGGTAAAATTAACATTTTTGTTATATTCAATAAACTACTGACAATATTTCTCCCAAATTCCAAATAACAATATGAATGGAATGGAATGGCTGCCATACATGTAGAGATGCTGATTTAAGAAAAAATTGCAGTGGTCTCTTAATTTTTTCCAGAGCTGTATACTTACATTTATATTTGTGAAAAAGGCACATTGACAGTTAAGAGGAGATGAATGTGTCTTTAATTAATTACAAGGAGAAAATAAGACCAAAATAAACAGCACATATATCCACATATTTAAATATAATACAGAGGACTGGCTATTTTCAAAGAAACTCACAAAAGTGATTCAGTTCTCCATTTTAAAACACAAAACAAAACAATTGAATGTGATCCTGTCTGTCTGAATTCATGAGAGAAATATTGCCTAATATTTGCATATTTACAGCATATGTCAGATACATAACTCTCAGTTTAAGCTCAGTCAAATTTCTTATTCTCATTTTCACAGAGTCAGTGTAGCCCAGATCCTCATAACACATTTAGATACCTTGCACATTTACACTTGCTGTCACTGAACAGCAGTGAGGTTCAAATCAGCTTGAAATGTTGCCTTGTACTTTTTACTAAATACCATAGTACCTCTGGTGTAGTGAAGATTAGTTGCAAATGAGAACATGGGGAACACAGAAGAGGCTAATTGCTTTTAAATACATGAAACAAATTTCAAAGAGAGCATTACAAAATGTTATTTTTCATTTCATTTTTCTTTTTAAGTTTTTACAGGGTCCAGTACCAGATAAAGTCATCTAACTGAGATGGCACCAGATGACATGGGACTGGTGCTTGGCTGGGCAGCGTGACCACCAGGCACACAACGTGACCTCTTTGAAGGATGTGTGCCAAGCTTTGCAGCTGGGCATGGCCTCAGCACAAGCACCGCTCTTTAAATGCACAAATTGACTGGATTATCAAATCGCCTTTCTCTTCAGCAGTTGCCAAGCCACTGACTTGAATTAAGAGATCTCTTGTTAATTCTAGCAACCATACCTTGCGATAAAGAGAGAGAGAGACTGTCTGGATTGTGGCTATTAAATAGACCTCGAACCTCATTTCCATCTGTGACTGGCATCAGCTTCAGCAATTAAGAGTTCACCCTGTCTCAGTGACAACTCTGTCTGGACCGTTCACGTCTATCACCAGAATATGCATGACTACACCAAGAGATGTTTCTCTGGAGGATTTCTCACTATAAAATCTTTTCATTACAGGCAAATAGTGCTGAGAGTATATTCTATTATTTTTTATCATCTTAACATCCAAAACGGGACTTTCTACATGAAATATACTAAGATGTTCGGTGAGATGTGATGAATTTTACCCATCACCATTATTCCCCTGAGGTGAAGGGGCTCGATATATCATTCCTCAGGTACAGGCTGTGATTCACTTGAATGGAGGGCACTCCCTTTTTATCTGTGACTGATCATGAGAAGTTCTAGAGAAAGGTTCTTGCCTGTGTGTCACCCAGAATTGATTACTGCAGTGGTTTTATTTTTTTTGCTGGAGCAACTGGGAAGACACTCAACAGACTGCAGTACTGTATGTTCAGATCGAGAACAACACCGTATGAATCAAAAACACCTGTTCTGGCCCCACTGCACTTGTTACCTGTACATTTTAAGGTACCTAATTTACTAAGTTACAAAGATATAAGACCCTGGTTGATCTGACTCTTTAATTCAACGATTTGTATTTCAGTTGCCGGCCGCCTAAACAAAGCTTTACTCTGTGTGTGATTAAATTCCCCCCTGACAACTTCACATACCAAGTACAAAAAAAGGTTAGTCCTAGTAGCAGCTGTAGTTATAGTATACAGAAGGGAATAGTTATGCAATCCAGAGATTTACTTATTTAATGTGCCAGTCATACAGCATGTACCATATTGCAGTTATTAATCACGTTTAATGCAGCTCCATTTGCAATGCATATCTCTGGACACAGCAAAGCAAATTATAATCCCTGTGTAATCCTGACCTAATAACAGCAACCAAGTTTTTTAAGATTTACAGAGAGGGGATTTTGCTCAGTTGATTTATTGTGTATTTCCCTGAAAAGTTTTTACACTTCAGTTACACTACACATTTTACCCTTCAGTTAATGTCATTTTGAATCTTTCCTTATCGGTGGCCAGGACACTTTTCTTTTTTTTCTCAGTGTTAGGTTTAATCGGGAAAATAAATAAAGACGGAAAATGGAAACTGACATTCATTGAAGGTTCCTCTGCATTTTTTCTGTGCCAGCTTATTATGAGATATTGGATTCACATAGCAATCTGAGACAGCGGTCAGGTGGATTTCATAGCCTTTTGATGCCTTATCAGGACTGCATGAATTGTTAACGAAGCCACACTTGACAGCTAAAATCCAGTGCATGAAGCTACATTAAGTCATTCCAAGTACCTTTCCCCTGAGCCCGTCATTTGCTGATACCTAATTATGTATGCAGTACCATTGGTATCTGGTACCCCAGTCACAGGCTCCCAACAATGTAATATTATTAGCATTAATAGCTGGAGAAGTAGCAATAGCAGTAGCAGGAGTGGTATTAGAAGTACTGACATACTGTGACCTTACGCTGATTTCAATTGTGCCAAACCATGGCATTCTCGGTAAGCATAAATATTCATATACTCGCACGATACTTCGCAATTTGAGTGGAATTGCTGTGCATGAAAATAATTGTTTTAAAAATATGAAAATGGACACAACACCAATTGAGTGCTAATAGAAGTTTTCACCTAAGGCTCTTGGCACACCAGCAAAGAGGAGCTTTATTTCATCGTTACAATTATTGGAATAACCAAATATCCGTTTTTATTTTGTATTATTTATTTTCTTCTTATCATCTATCTGAGCAGTTCATTTTCAGAGAAACTCCGATTGAAAGCTAAAACTGAGCTGGAACAGCTATACAATGAAGCTAATTGTTTGTGTAATTTAATTTGTCCTAAAAGGGATTTGAGACTGTGGAGTGGAATAGGACTTTTCCCCCAGCATGCAATGTGTCAAGTCAAGAAATAAAATATGTAAGATTCTCAATCTAAATGTGAGGCTGTTGTAAATAGTGACATGGTATTTTTTCATTATTTGCAGCAGGTTAAGGTTGCAGAATATCGGGAAAGGATTAGCTGGCGGAAAGCTCAAAATAGACCTCTGTACAACAATTTTGACAGTAGCAGGTAAATTATAATCAGGGAAGAAATTATGAAGCAAAAGGACATACGGTGTCAGCAGTCCCTCCTCAATCACATTCAGGTTTCCAGTCTTGCTGAATGTAACATCTCTTCATCTTGGTACCTGCCATCAACAGCAGGATGGGCTATTGAGATGAGAGATTTGCATAATGACAGTAATTAGGATCATTAACACCTAATTGCTGTGGGGAATGGCTACTGCTGCCTGTCCCAGGTTTTTAATAACTCTGCAGTTTCTTATAGATGTGTAAGACTGAGGTAGAGAAATATCAAACCAAATTATTGTTTTTATTCCTCCCCATTAAACACAATATACTGTTGTCTTTTGTCCACTTTATGGATTTTGAGGTTAAAACTTATCCATAATAAAGCAAAGCTCTGCAGTGAAGAAGGCAGAGGTAAAAACGCTGGAAAAAGTGAAGAATCTTCAGTGATTGTGAAATGATGTAAAGCAAATTCTAGTGCACTGTGATCAGCTCTGAAGACAATGACTGCCAAGAGATAATCCAATTAACAACATATGTGTAGGGCCATTAAGTAGACAGTCTTCGTTCTTCAACCTTCCATTATAGCTGCTATCCATGAGCAGTCAAAAGGTTTGTCATATCAAAACGCCCTTACCAAGGCAGCAGTATCCATTAACAGTGTAATGAGTTGATGCATTTTAGCCCGTGTCGCTTAAACAAGATCTTCTCTTCTTCTCAATGGTGCCGATTTGAGTCAATGAAACAAACTATGTGGAGTTTCCATTTTGGTAGACTGAGTGATTTTTTTCTTTTTTTTAAGAATACACATTTAAAAAATATAGAGCATCTAGTTAAAATGATGCAATTGCACAAATGGTTTGTTTTAAAACATCCAAATCAGATTACCTTTTTTCCCCTGTACATCATCACCATTAACAAGGCTCATTCAAGCTACAGAGCAAAAACAATTGAACTCGGTCAGGATTGAAAGCTTTCTTTTTTTTTTTTTTTTTTAATTAAGGGACTGTATTTGCACAAAATCTGCCAGACAGATAAAATATACCCTCCTAAATGTAAGGACCCTACTAATCTGGTTAAAAAAATAAATAAATACAAATTATTTTACACTAGCAGATGGAATACTTAGTGCCACGTCTGAAAAGAACTGAAAGGTGCATATTTCTCTGTGTGATGTTAATCTGCATGGTGCTGAATATGAAAGCGTGTCTGCATTAAAATGACAAAAGTCTAACACTCAAAGAAAAGAGTACACTGGAGATTTGGGCACACTAATGCTTCATCACAATGGGTTGCATGAAAATCAAATGAATGAGCCATATATGAAAATTTCATACGACTCCATTAGAAGCGACACTAATTACAACCCCAAAAGCAATTTAGGAGAAAATGCCGTTTTAAGACTCAATCTAAATAGGAGCTCTCAGGCCAAAACTCCTTTTAAACATCGTCAACCTTGGGCAGGGAGTCTTTTAACAGGTCGTTATCAGACACAGATTGCAGCGTTTTGCTCTTTACATCCCTGGGCTGGAAAAAGCAGCCAACAAAATATTCATGAGGTCAAGTTAAGTCTGATAACAAGCTCACGGTTATCTGACATTAAGCCTCGGAGAGCACACCCATGACGGTTTATGAGCAATTACACAATGCACTTAAATCACTGAGGCTCAAGGAAGGAAACAGACAGGCACCGAACTTCAAACCTTAAACAAGCCATGAAGGGTGATTGACGCTGGGACTCTGCAAAAGGCACAGTCCCCCTCTCTCCATCAATACAGACCCATTTACACCAGGTTAGATAGTCATTAAGTTGTCAATATGTCAATCCAGGTCCTTGAGAGCTGCAACACTTATGTCTGTTCCACCCTGGGTTCTTAACTCTTTGATTTGACTATTGTTCCACGTATGCTGTAACAGCTAGTATCTTTTTCATGCCCTTAACAAAAAAAATGTAAGTTGTTTTGTACTGTATTGAGCTGCCAAAGGGAGATAAGAGCTAATAAATGCTGGAATGTGATTTAAAATGTTTATAATGATATAATGTTATAATAGTATAGCAACAAAGTAAAACATTTAAAAAGGGTAAGTCAAGAAAAGAAACACTAATTACACAATCACACTGCAGCAAGGAAGTAATCTTGGCATAACAACGACAGTAGTACAGCAGGCTTGGATCGATACGCAGCTAGTAAAGAAATGAGGGAAATGGGGCTAATGGCCTCCTCATTTGTAGCCTTTATTATGGCCATGGGAATTGAACTTGGAGAACAGATAGGGTAGCTCTGGAAAATGTACAATTATACATCAGCCACTTGTTGCTTAATGTGCATTTACGTAATGTCTGCCTTTAATTGCTTCCACCCGGGTGAGGTCTTAAACTCCTCAGTTATCAGTCCAGTGTACTGACTTTCAAGATGTTAGTCTTCGCCTGTGCATAGGAATTGATATTAACCTTTTATTTAACCAGGGAAAACCCATTTGGAACTAGGTCTCTTTTTCTAGTGTGCCCTGTAACATGGCAAGCCATACAAATGCTGCATAGGAAATGATACAGACAGTGATCTTGAGGAAGAAACTGCATCTTTATGGACTTATAACCACACAAAGAAAGCATATGCAATAGAAGCACATTGAGGTACCTTGATAGCAACAATTTGAAATGCAAACTACATATGTGTAAGTACTGGGAAAGTGCTGGGTGAATTGACTGTGGAAACATTCATAAAGTAAACAGCCAGACTATTTAAATAACAGCACTGAACATTTTGAACACAGGCAAAGTAAAAACCACATAAAAACTAGACTATAAAAAAAGAGAGAGAATGTACTTTTGCCATATTCCAGATGTTTCTACGTCTATCACTGTAAATGTTAATTGTGGTCACAGCACCCATGGCTAAAAAGTCATTTTGTTTGCATTGAGGATTGGGCTCTGATGATTTGAATGAGACAATCAGAGCAGATTTTCAGTTTCTAAGGCTTCCGAATGACTCAGATCCAGCTGTGAGCCTGATTTTGAGATTTCCTTCCTACAGCAGCGGGTACTGTATTTCTGTTCCATTACTGTATATGCACCATGGAAATTCATGTGTGAGCTAGGAGTAACAGATGGGGGTCTGGCTTTTCTGGTGATTGCTAGGAGCACAGTATTAAAGCTTTACTGGCAATATTTATTGTTTTCTCACATAGTGGATTGTGCTCCACTCATAACTTCCCATGGTGACAGCATATTGCTCCATTATTTACATACATAATAAGTGTTTGATCCTCATAATATATATGTGTCTATTTATGTACTATCAACCAAAACTAGAATTACATATTAAGGCCTTCACCTTGCATTGGAATGGGCAGTAAGGGTTCCATGATGACTGTAAAGGTTGTCATTGTGCCTGGTTGTAAACTCATGCTTCCCTGGTCAAGATATAGCTGAACGTGATTCCAATTGGGTTACTCCTAATTTTCTTTCCTAATGTTGCTTGGCAGAGGAGCCCACTTTAAAGAGGTGGTAAAAAAAGAAAATCCAACTGCAGGAAAGGAAAGATGACATTCAGTTCAGTTTGCTGTGCGTTTCCATGCCAAGACACATTGAAGGAGTATACCACAAATCTGTGGAATCTGTTCATTAATCCAGCACTGTCCAGCATCATTCCCCAGTGCCTCCAAATGAAGAACCAGCTTCACTATTACCTTAGTCAGCTCCCAAGCTTTCTTTAGACCTTCCTTCTCTCCATCACTAATAACATTTTTAAAAGTGCTTAGATGGCCATTTCAATGAAAGTTACAGAGCAGAAAAAAGAAAAAAAAAGAAAAAAAAAGATTTCTGATAGGACCAGTCTTGAGTGAATCTTCTAAGAGACAGACAACGGGATTAAGTACGGAACTTGTCCACTTTTAATACCTTTTGACTTTGTCAAGGCTTAAACCAGAGGATTTATCACATTAAGCAGTCAATAGAGAAGGAAAGAAAGTCATATCCAGGAAAATGGAAAGTTAAAAGCCGGCAACTGGCTTGAATGGGCTCTTCTATAATGCATGTTTATACATGTTCAAGCAACACATTCATCTTAATGGACGTTAAGATCAGTCGTCCATGTCATTACCAAGTACAAACTACAACTTTACTGGCAAAATGTAGGTTAATGTGTATGTAGTTATTCTATTGCTTCAATCTTCAAGGCCTGGATGTGTAAGGGAATTGTAAATGATGTCAGAAAGCTACAGCATAACTATTTTCACACTTTGGTTGCCCTTTAGAGAGCACTGAAAATGTGTTTGTGTCTCTGTATGAGTTTTGCTTTAATGTTTCTAGGATCTAAGACATGTAGAATGTTTAATTTATAAAAGAGGTATTTTTTTAACATATAAGCTGAAAATGCTGAAAGATGGTGAGTCTTGTGATTTCATTTCATGGAATAATGTATAAAATCATTAATAAAAAAACATAAGTACATCAAGGGATTGTTACTATCAGAAATCTGGCAAGGATAAAACAGATGGTCAGAGTGGAAGAAGATTTAAACTCTGCAGAATAAATTACAGCTCAAACTCCATTTTGTTTTGCTGCAAAATAACTGTGGTGAATTGTGTGGGTTCAGAAAGGCATACCATGCACCCTGTGAAGCAAAGCATGTTGAAGCACACTCAACTTGTCATTAAAACCTCCATCACCCATTGCTAATTCTGTACCAGCTGGGAACCCTGAGGAACTGTTGGTCATTGAGCTAAGTAATGGATGTTTGGTGTTACCTCATCCTGCTTTAGGAAAGTCTCAGTTTATTAAGTCTCTCTTTTAGGTTGTGGGCTTGTACAAATCTTTCATTTAGTTTGGCCTCTAGTTTTAGTCTGAAGGGCACTGGCAAGAAAAAAACGAAAAAATGAAGAAGAAAAAAATACCCGGCTTCGAAGCACGGATTCAAAAGAGTAATGGTAATCAGGGCTTTGCGGATGGAGGGAGATGGGCAGAACAATAACTGCTGAAGTATACAGACTGCCCTGGCTCTTCATGCTTGAGCAGGTTTTATGAATTTCATACGCAGGCACTGTAAAATGTAGTGCCTGATTAGCATAATAATATCCACTAAACATGGGGGCACGGGAGATGTGCTGGAAATGCCATCCCATGGTCCAGGAAGAGACTGCCAACGAGCCCGATGCAGCGTGGGAGGATGGGGGGGCGGGTACAGGGGGGTGGGGGTGGAAGATTGAAATGTCACAGTTGTCCAATGAATACCGACACCTCCAGTGTGACGGTAACACGAGGAACACATCGAGAGGTGATTTCTTGTTCAGGCAGTCACTAATATAAAGGACTTCAAATGTAGATGATGTATTTATTCCGTTAGATATCTGTAGAGCGTGGGCCACTGTGCTGGTGAGGTGGGATATGTCAGCAGAAATGAGAGGGAAATAAAATAAATGTCCCAGTAATGATCCAAAGGGGTTCTCTGGTAACGAATTCTACAGTCAAGAAACCTAAACAATCTCTACACTGTATTAGTTACAGCTCATTAAGAGCATCGCGTACAGTTGCTATATATGATTCCTTGAAAAGAAAAAGAAAACTTGACCAGAACAATACCTGCTCTCACTGGTAGGTTATAGAGTCAAACTAAAGGAAGTGAATCTCTCTAGATTTGATTGGAGGAGATGATGAGAGGATTAGATTCAAAATCCTCCAAGGTTGTGTCAACAATGAATCAAGGATCGGGTGCTACAAGGGGAAATTACCAGCAGGTGTGTTCCGGGTTGAGAAAGAGACATTTCGTCACAGTAACTGATAAAAACAACCTAATGCTGTTTTTTTATTTCCTTTTATTTTTAAGCTAATTCCCTCAAGAAATGGCTACATGAGATAAGCAACTAGCAACCAAATCAGACACAATGGCATTCTCTAGTTTGTAATTTGTATTATATCCTTACAGGAAATCAAATTACATTTCCTAAATAATGAATACTACTGCTACATATATTAGTACTAATTATTATTAGCATTGTTAATATTATCATCATGTCTTCATAAACCTACCTTTCAATTCCGTTACCCATTAGTATCCGACCCCATTTCCCCTAAACGAACACCCAGTGAAACTAAAGACCTCTGAAGCACAAGTGCATGGTGTGTCATTTCCCCCCCCACACCCGCTGATCTGAACCTTAATTATGTATCTTGTTTTGGCAGAAATTAGATATTCAAATTAAATGTTTTTGGCGCCTGAAATTCCACTGGGGCCAAACTCACTCACACAGTACAAACAGACACACAAAGAACACAGGGAGCATGGTGAATAAATCAAGATTAGTGCTCACTTTGTTTTGGCTTTGATTAGAACAAAAAGTGTTAGGCAGCGGGGAGTACAGCACAGGTAGATTTAATTATTTTGATGGAAATGAAATAAATTAAGATAAAATACAAAACATAAACAGGCAATGTGCATTTCCTCTGATAAGGGATTTCCTTTCTACCCTTTAATAAACTGCAAGATAGACTGACCTCCTATTGACTGTAACCTTTCCTATTTTCTTTATTTTGATAGGCTAATTTACAATACTTACAAATATTTAAACCTTCATCTCCAAGTCATGCTTAATTTGGAATTAAATTAGAATGGTAGAGAGGAGTGTATGAAAACAGATCACTGAATTGTGTCTTAATCTTGTCATTAACTATGTCTTAAAGGATCAAATGTGGTGTTCAGAATAATTCAGGGCCAAGAATACAGTCATAAGTATCCCTTGCATGTACAACACTTATATAGGGTTTGCTTAGAGGCCTCAGGTTAAAACTCCATGCCCTTTCAAGTACTATAATTACTTGACAGTATGAGAGTATGCATTCTGGGCCTATGTTCCATCTTCAGTAACAGGAATTACAAAAACAGGAGTTGACAAAATTATATTTTTCTTCTTCTTTGAAGGAGTGCTCTATTAAAAAGATTCCCTGAGGTGGTAGAACTGGTAAAGGAAAACGAGACACCAAACTCCAAGTATACGTGGTTTGAGTATGATCTGTGTCTTTAACTGTCTGTGGACCAAGATTCCCAAAGGGATGGCAAACAACTGGCTGAGTATTGCCAGGGTTGAGAGGCTTGGCTTGCTATGTAATAGGGACTTCTCTGGCTTAGCAGGATTGTTAGCTTGAAGGTTTATACCAATGGTGGGGAATCCTGGTTCTGGAGCCTACAGTCCTTAGGGGTTTGAAGGTCTCTTTACAAGTAATTGGTCCTATTTAGCAAATAAATGGTTCAATTAAGTAATTGAGAGATGAGGTGGAACAAAAACCAAGAAGCAAAGCAGAACCAAGATCAGATACTCCAGGGGCCTGTTGCATTAACACAGACTAAGTCTGTCTTAGTATCAATTTAAGTCATACTAGCGATAGACACTCAGTTAAAACCATTGCATAAAATAGTCTTTGCATAGACTGGTCTTAGTCAATTACGCAATGTATTCTGAGAATTTTAAGACACTTTTTAAAGAAAAAGAACATGGCGGAAGCTTCTCTAAAACAGTGACAAATCCAGTTCACAGTAACTGAAAATCTGTGCTAGTTACTGGAATATAATACATAAAATAATATATAGGGGGACATTTTCAGAAACAATTTCGAACACA
Organism: Amia ocellicauda; assembly: GCF_036373705.1. Taxonomy (NCBI): domain Eukaryota; kingdom Metazoa; phylum Chordata; class Actinopteri; order Amiiformes; family Amiidae; genus Amia; species Amia ocellicauda. The sequence goes on along the minus strand of NC_089854.1, from coordinate 15,612,808 downwards.
AGGCTTGGGATAAAATAACAAAAATGTTAACAGTGTCAACCTGCTGTGTGCGGTCTGTAAGAGACATGCAGAAATGCTGGGAGAATGTGCTGAAAGAAATAATTAAGAGGAAACATCTGCGTACTGGGGGAAGACCTCAGTTAAAACTCAAATGGACTCTGGAATGGTTATTGAACTCTTTGGGGATTAGTTTTGATGTTTTGGTGGGACACCATCAGTGGCAGTGTCACCGTAGATTCAGGCAAGCAGTTTCAATGGAAAGATAGACTTGAATTCTAAGTTAACCTGGCGGTGTCTTAGTCGGTCTTCATTTTTATGCAACTCACTAACTTGCATTAGACTAGTCTAACTGTCAAATTAAGACTAGTATAATGGTATAGACTAGTCTAGTATAGTTTTATACAACCATCCCCAAGATTTACACAATGTGCTAATGGATCAAATGGATCAAAATGGCCAAACAGTTCAACATCCACAAGCCCAATGTATGTCTTTGTTTCTCCTATGTGTTACAAGGGCTGTAGCCAATGAGTGGCAGGAATTCAAGCCAAGATTTATTCCAAAATCGTGAGGAATAAAAACATAAACAGGTGACGGCAGACTACAAATCATGAATGAAGAAGGCCAGTGCTCTGTGAGGCATGACATTTGCAACAGGTAGATAGAGCAGAATAAACACAGCATTTTCATTTGCCACAGCACATTTGACTAAAACATTGTTTTTTGGCACTCTGATGACTGAACTAATCAAGGACTAATTTCTAGTCATTGCAGCAGCCAGCCTATTGGTGCCAAAATGTCTAAAGTGTCCCTGAGGGAGAGGGAATTGAGGGAGAGAGAGCAGGAGATAACAAGAGAGATGGCTTTGCAATTCAAGGGATTACTGTTTCCCAGAATTAGGACTCAAACAAATAGATTTTCTGCACTAGAAAGCAAACTACACACTGGGGCCTGGGAGCTCTGGAGCTGGTGGAAGAGGACAATTACTCCTGAGTGTACATAATGCAAGTGCCATACGCCGAACTTCTCATCTTAACAGCTCTGAGCTGCTCAAGCAAAGCAGGATGAATGATTTTTTCTGCACACGTTTCAGGTTTCAGAGCCCGCCTTTCTAAATAGCTGCTACTCCTTTCAGTTTATGACTGCACTTTGTCATTGTTGTGAAATAAACACGGTATGGATTTTATGAAAAGTCATCGTTTCATTGTGTATTTGCTCAAGCTGTAAATGTGTAGATGGAATCTCGGCTCAAGCAAAGGCGAGCACAATCACACTGTGAATAGACAGGCCAGAAGAAAAATTATTTCTGGAGAAAAAAAAAAATGCTTTCAGTTAGTTTTCGAATCCTAGTCTATATTTTGAAATGAATGCTGAGTGAATAGATAGGCCTAATTATATTTTTTTCACTCTTTTTCTTTCATATCTGAATCTATGTCTGGGAGAACAAATATGGTTGGCAACTATCCCCATATCAACGGACAATTTTTAGACTGAATTTTCAAGTTGCCTCTCAACTAAAATAAATGGTGTACATTGAGTACATTGATTCAAAAACTTGGTTTTGTCCGTCGTAATATAACATCACAGCATGCGATCAACTGACCAGAATGACATACTTCTATAAAGTCTGTAAACTATGGTGATACATGAATGAACAGAACATGAAAGAAGCAAATTCATAATATGGAAATAACTGCAAATAAATTAGGAATACACGTAATGAAAGTACAAATCCAATATTCAGAACAATACATTAAGATAATATAGTATGGTAAATCTGGGGCCAGTAGTAAATAATAATACCTAAGAGCAACCTTAAAAGTTTTGGAATTAGGTCTGCCAGCGATCTACATGTTATCTAAACTGCTTTTGTGCTCAATGTCATTCACTACATTACTGACAGGAAATCTGTGATGGTGATTTACTGCAAAACCAAAGGCACCTTCACTGGAGAGTGGGTCACAGCAAGTGCAAGCTGCATCTTTAATGGGCCGATTCTCCCACCCAAAGGACGTGCCGCCCTCAGAAAGGTGTCTATCTTTCACGGGTAATGGTTCGGAAAACCTGGCTGTCATTAAGACGCAATAAGGCAATTGACGGCTGGAACCATTCACAACAAATGTATCCCTCCTGACTTTTCAATACTAATTCAGCTCTAACTGCTACGGTTGCAGAACTGCTTTCAGATCCATTGGGAAAATGTCACAGCGCTTGTCACACTCCAATCTGCTTAGTAACCAAGGTGGAAGGAAATGCTTCTTAACCAAATGTAAGTTTAAAATCTGAAACGAGTAAAGGAAATGTAAAAAGTCTTTAAATTGCAGCACTATTTCTCATTTTGTCTGATACTGCCAGACTAAAGTATCCTCTCTCCTATAATGATGTTATCTGCACTGGCAATTATGAAGGAGTGAAGCAACAAAATGTTGATACTTTGCTTTTGAGCAGTTTCTTGAAATACACAGTTAGGAAGAATATAAACCACACTGAAATGAAATAATACTAATAATACAAATACAAACCTTGGAAGTATAATGCATATAGCTTTCAAAGCAGGTGTAAATGACTCCAGGCAAAATAACTTCCCCTTCATTATTTAATAAGTAGTAAATGAGATGTGTTCAGAATTTGAAAACACATTTTCTGAGCACTTTGTGATCAGGTATGTGGCAAATCATGCATGGTGTAGAATAAATGAATTGAGCCGTGGCTATCGTGAAAACAGGGAGAGTGTAATATATACACACAAGGGATGTCCTCTATGAATTGAAGCTTACAGGAAGGGTTTACAAATGATGGTAATAGAAATAGACAACATGGGACCAGAGGGACAGAAGGATATGCATTTTAAATACAGAAGTTATTTAGTTTGAATAAAACATCAAAAACAGAGCACAAGAATAGCGATCTCAATGAAAACAAAATGTTCTGTAGCTAATCTTGGTTATCTGGTTAAGCATTGCATAATTTGAGAGAAAAACACAAACACAAGCACCCATTTCGCTAAGCCATGCAAATCAACGCCTTTTCTAAAGAAATTAAAGACATTTGCATTTATATAGAGGCTTTCATGAAGCGCCGTCTTTAGAAGCCCAAAACAGTGGAAACACAATGTGCAATGGAATGCACCAAAGACAAAAAAAGACAAAAACTAAGAGCATACAGGCAACGATTTTAGAAAATATATCTTATAGCAATTAGATTTTTTGTGTAGCTATTTTTTACCTCCACATAAGTACATAAGGAGAACAATTTGTCCATCACCAAGAAGACAATACCAGCATGTTCCTTTTAACACAAACTTAACTGATCTTCAGTAACACTTGAATCACCAAACCTGGCTGAGCATCATTTCTCTCCATCACCTTCCCAGAATGTCTGAAGAAATGACAGCAGGGCTGCACACAAGGTTTCAATTTGAAAACACCTTAAGAGTGCCAAGACTATTTACGCGATGTAAGGAGGCAATCCCTGGAGCTGCTTTACATTCGTCAGATGTCTCTTGAGTGACAGGAAGTAACAGCCCTGGCTTTGCCACGCTTCACTCATTCTCCTCTGAAAACAAACACAGGTGCCATGATCGCGTTGCTTGCCACTCTTCAACTCCTATCGACACAGTACAAATGGCACCCCTGCAGTCAAATACAAAAGGCAAAAGGCCCTTTCTTTCCCATATAAATCTTCCATTGCCTCTTTCAAATACTGTCCGCTGCCTGTCTCAAAGATAAAACGGGTTTTTATCAGAAACGTCAAATGAGGCTACAGCAAAAATTATTCACTTACACTTCAGGTTAGTGAATGGAGATGGTCCCGGTTACAGATGGTCGGATGTATTAGAGTGGTAAAGTAGTGTCAGCTGTAATTACCCTGCCTTCACAGTTGTCCATATTAAAACAAACAACGATTGCTCCCGTGGTGTTAATGCCAAACGTGATTCAATGTTAATGGCACTTTTACTATGCATTAAGCAAACCACTTAACCAAAGTGTTACCCCTTCTTCTTCACAACAAGAGGATGCAGTTCAGATCTATTAAAAATAATTAAGGAAAAAACCTGCAAGGATTCAGTTGCCGGCCTCCCATTTTAGTGTAGCGGGGTGCTGGGTTCCTTACCTTTTCTGTGGTAGCGACAAGCAAAAACACTTAAATAATGAATAGCATCCTGCCTGTTGACAGCAACGTGTCAAATATTGATGAGCTTCCCAACGAGTGCAGAAAGTGGGATGTGAAATAAATATTTATAAGCACCGTTCTCCAGTTTAGGGAAGGGGGATGCCATGCAAATGACTACATCGCCTTGCATGTGGAAATGTGAATTGTTGCTCTTCAGCAGGTAGTGCGTTTTCATTTGTGTTGATGGGTTCTAAGATCATGGAGACCATGGTAACACAGCCCAAGAGTCTAAAGGACCCCATTGCGTTGAGTTTTTGTTGGTCAGAAAGTCGCATGGGAAGGAAGGGTTGATGACACAATGGTTTGGTGGTTGGGATGGTTATGGGCTATCAGTAAAGGCTGACATATTCCAGCAACACCTGGGAGAAAAACAGTAGCGAACAGTCATTAGCTACAGATAAAATGAACAACAGTGTCAAATTGATTATTTCTCCATATACCTCAACAAGAAAACTCTTTAAACTGCTGAATCATCAAATGCTTATATGACCTACTGGAGGCAGATACAGTAATCGTGTTGAAATGCATTGTTCACAGTTTAAAGAGGGAAAAGATCATTCATATTGGCTCTTATTTCTTATTTATTTCTGTTTCAGAAAGTGAGGTACCCTATCACAATAATAGGATGGATTTCTTTAGTATATGAAATGACTGCCTTAGGATTACAGTGTAAAACATCCTAGTCTGTTGAAGGACTCTGCAGGGGTGCTGAGAACAGCAGTTTTGAGACTTCTCTTTTCATTATAACAGAACAAAATTCACCTTCCCAGTGTATAAGAGGAAATAAGTAAATCAGCACTGTCTGTTATTGGATCACCCAAATTATGACCTTTTTGTGACATACTGCCAAGCCAGTGAATTCTGAATTTTTGGTTAGTCTAGGCTGAGTTTCAATTATAACACTTATCTATACATTACACAGTGGTCAGCAAATACTGCCAGACATAGCTGTGAATGTTGTACTAAAATGAAAATCTATTCATGTGTAAATGAAGTGGGGGAACCAGTGGGTGTGTGTGGGCAGCAATATAACTTGCTTGGAGGGAAACATATTGTTTTCAAATCTTTTTGATGCTGTTCTTCATCATCTTAGAAAACACTTTTAAGTGAGTATCGTTGTAAAGAAAAGTTATCTCACAGACAGATAGGTAATGAGACAGAGAGATGGATAGATAAAAAGACAAGATAATTTCCTTTTGTTTAGTAACCTCTAAAATAGAATTTGACAGTTCTTGAACCACTGTGATCTACACACAAAATACAAGGCACATTTAAGGGGCAGCATGATACAGAACATTGCTTGTGTGAGTGACCTCAGTATGGGCTAGAAGTATCTGCAACAGCAATCGTCTACTTCATTACTAGCTGGGGCCGGTTACATAACATCAGAGTAGACTAGTCTTAACCATTAGACTTAATTAGACAGTAAGACTGGTCTAATGCAAGTTAGACAGTTGCATAACTGACTTTGACCTCCTCACTCCCAGGCTAACTTAGAATTTAAGTCTATTTCTCCATTGAAACTGCTTGCCTGAGGCTATGCACTGTCACTAATGCTAACTCCTCCCACTGGTTAGTGCAAGTTTCAGAAAAAGTCTACAAAAGTATATATTTTTCTGCACTATATTCCAATGACCAGCACAGATTTTCATTTAGTGTGAATTGGGATCATTGCTGTTTTAGAGAAACGTCCGCCATATTGTTTTTGTTTCTTCAAGTGTCTTAAACATTCAGAGTGTAGGGAAAGACAGTTATGCAACCATTTTAACTGAGTATCTATCATTAGTGTGACTTATAATTATACAAAGACAAAGACTTAGTCTATGTTCATGCAACCTGCCCAGGCTATAATGTATCTCCCCAATGTACTCCAGTATGACTATTGGACTGATACTGCTGTCAATCATCATGGTTCTACCATCGGGCCTAGCAGGGACAGGTGCTGGGGACAGAGCCACAAATCACAGCCACCTCCTAATACCAGCGGGTACCACTGTGGGAAACTGGCAGAGGCTGGCAGTCTAGAGAAACAATGTGATTGTGGCCAGGCATCAGCGTCAAGGATCCAGACAGCTGACAGATGGCACACGCTGATGCCCCCAGGAATGTGACTTTGGTGGTAGTCAGTTACGGACTACAGTTCTATACCAAAGTCACAGACAACCCCCCCGCCTTGCACCCCTCACAAACACATACACAAAAGAGACTGCTTTCCTCTGCAGTAACCTTGTGGCATGCTCAAATGTAAAGGATTAACACAATTTAAAGAAACAAACATGATGAACATAAAAAAGCTCATTTAAACTTAAAGCAATAGTTACCACACTAAAGTGATTGCCGCCTTCCTTCCCCTACAGAAAAGTGCAGCTGGATAAACTGCCTAAACCACGCTTTGCATATTGAACATACCATTGTTCAGCATCTTCCTGTTTATATAACGGCATGCAGTGATATGATGCCTTCCCTCTCTTTGGAGTCACATACCAATTTCACAGCGGGAGAGGTAAGGAATAATTACCCATTGCACTGATTAGATAAAGCTCCCTACAATGAAGAATGCAAATTTTAATGGCTCTTAAGATGTTTCCTCTCAATTCTGCAATTCTTCACAATGGTTTTATTCCCCACTGAAAACATACATTTGTCCTGGTTTTAGAAATAGACACAAGGATGCACAACTGATGGTGGGCATACGATGATCCTGTTTTCCATGAATACTACTAAGAAAATGCTCAGGTTATCCACTCAAAAAAGCAGAAATCAAAGCATCTGTTTCCAGCTAGTTTCCTTGAGTTTTAGCAATTGAATGCATTGATGAGAAAACTCACAAAGCCAATTTTCTCTCAGCCATCATTAGCATTCTCTCTCTGTCTGCCTCCCCCTTTTTCAAAATTTTTCAAGCACAAATGTCTTTGCAAGGTTCTATAGATAATCTAATTAGTACACATGTTTAGTGGGCATTCGTCAAATCAATAAAAACAATAATTAATCAAACAGATCGGCATGCAAAATCTATCAAACATTGTACACACCATGACCGAGCACTTTAAGTGGGATCTGACAAAAAACTATAAAAAATAAAGTAAAATGGTCAATACCATGAAAAGAAAGCTCAATATATCCACAAAGTGATATATTGTATAAAGTATGAGCCAAACACAGGCACATAAATCCTGTAAACACAACTGAGGTATAGAAATCATGACATTGCACATTAAGGGACTAAACATTCATAATATTCTCCACATGCAGAATATGAAGAAAACACTGTTTCATGATCCATCTGCAGTACTGGTGTACAAATTCATAAAGCCTTTGAAAATCTGTTGTAACATTTATTCTGTTTTATAGGGGATGGTGTGGAAAAAAGTGTCTCAATGAGAAAATCTACTTTGCAGCTTTGAATACATTCCAATTCTTCCAGACTCCTGCAAGGGTTGAATTGCTATCTCACATATACATAATTTTCTGTTGGACTGTCTTTCGTGCTGTATGCACGCTGCTTGAGTAACTGCTATAATCCTGCATCTTTCTTCGCATACTGTATCTGGCACTGCTTCCAGTGTAACTAATGCATTAGCTTCATACACTATCTTGCAATTTGTTGGACTACTCTACTTAGAATTGCATTAAATTGCAAAACTGTTTTGTTTATAGATGCATGTGAGTTAATGATGATCTGTTATACATAATGTAATTGCATCCTAAACTTTAAGTCACTTTAGATATCAGGCAAATGTATTATTATCATTATTAATAAAAAACAACAACAACATCATCATCCCAATGTGCACCAAACGTTATTAAATATGCTGAAAAGAAAATATTGCAACTTACATACACAACTATATCCCTAAATATATAAGTACTGATGTTAGAGGTAGTAAATGTAATTTTTCCTTCTTCAAACTGCTGTAGCTTTTCAAGACCAGGACAGTGCCTTCTTTTAAGAATTCCCATCATGTCAGCAGCTATAAACCTGCCCTGCTACTTGCTCCATATGCTCATCACCCTCCAGGTACAGAGTTTTCTCCCATTACCTCCTCAGTCTTGCCTTCTGTGTAAGGTCAAGATTAATTCTATTTATACATATACTATACTATTTGCCTTTATATAAAATGAAATGCATTTAACGGTTGATTTTTTGTTTTTTTGTTTTCATGCCTGCTTTTCTTCTACATTAGAAATGCATGAGAGAAATGTGATCACTGGCTGCTACAATCCAGACATAAAGAGAAAGTGTAAAGGACTGCCTTCTGATATTACCATGGTGTTGTTCATTCTCTCTCAGTAAATCCATTGCCAAGCAGCTATGAATCTTGTCAACTATCAGAAGGTTAACTATCTTGGTTAGCACTATAATGGGTGGCCTCTTGTTAGAATTGTTTTTAGAGGACCAAGAAATTGCAGATTCTCTCCCCTTTGGAAAAGAGCAGGTTTGCCCTGCTAGTTTGTGTTCCAACCAAGCTCTCAATTACTTAATTGAACTCTTATTTGAACAAATAATATGCTTATATTTGACTTTTTTTTAAATTGTGTAACTGATAAAAAGTTGGTTCCTCAATAAGATGAGTTCCTTATACAATGGTATACTTAAAAGCCATACTGTTTAAAATAGTTGAAAGAAAATTAGTTAAATGAAGGGTTCAATTAAGTAATTGAGAGCTCTATTGGAACAAAAACCAGCAGGGTAGGGGGTCCTCCAGGACCAGAGTTGAGAACCACTGGAATAGATAATCCAAACTAATCTACCACAACAGTGATGGCCGGATGAAGTATTACACATTGTAAACATTCAAGATCCAATATCACTTCATTACAATGGCCAAATCCAAAGAAACATACAAATCTCAACTACATAACCTCCCCCAACTATGATTTTACAGGAATTACAGGGTTTTGTGCTATTTTAAGAAATGAACTAATTACATTATTGCATACAAACTTCTTTTTAATGCAGGTGATTGTCAGTATTGTTAAAGGGGAGAAACTAACAGAAATACAGCACATGGTTTCCAACCATGGTTCTTGGGAGCCAAAGGGCGTTTTGCTTTCCTTTCCTATTTAACTCTCAATTACACAATCAAACTAGTTGCTGTCTAAATTAGTAAAGAATAACCCATTGGTTATTGTGGTGGATGATTGGGGTTTACTAGGACGAGGGTCAGAGACTGATGGTATAGCAGACAAGAATGTTCCATAAAGTTTAATTAAGTAAAGGGGGAAGAAATAAACACAACAAGCAATGCATCCCTTCGAACTACCATTCTATCTCAAACGCTTTTGATGTTAATCTGCTGTAAATCAGGGAATAGTAAACTGCAGCCAGAACTCAATGCATTATCACAGTGAGTTAATCCAATTCCCCACACTCCCACCCCTACCAAGGATCAATGGCATATACTTTTGCTATTAATCTGCTAATGACACGTGCAATGTTTGAGATTTAGGCTTTTGCTGCTATTATCTCTCACTAGCTCAAAAGAATCTGAACCTTATTTTTTTTTTTATTTGCTCCCTTTTTTGTACATTAAGAGGCTTACAGCAAGCTCTGATACCTTGATAGTTGAGTTTCAGAATTAATAAATAGCTACTGACAGGAAAGGAAGGAAGAGGGTAGAAAGACATGACATTACTTAGCACAAAAGTATCCTATTTGTTAATGTACTCGCTCATGATAAACATGTTGCCAATCAAGAATTAGACTCGATTCAATGAGGCCATCTGTCTTGCACTGTATTAAATCGATAAAGCCCACATAATGAAGATTTCATGTGAATTGAGCATTAGCATACTGTACCTCAGAGGATTGGGTTCTTACTGGTTCTTCAAAAATAGGCTTAATTTTAAAGAGAGAGCTTTCCACCCAAGTCTAATGAAGGCCACTGATGCATGCAGTTTAGTGTCTTCTTAAGCTGAGTTTGCAACTGTAATCTAACTGACATCTTATTTGATATTTGTCTGGTAAGCAAAATATTATAAAATTACCTATAAAACATGTACTAATCATGTATTGGGTTTGGAAAGGTATTAGCATACAATTGGGTATGTGTGCTATTCTCACAACAAACAATTTTTTTCCATGTCATCTGTTTATATTTCTATCCATGTGCTTGCATTTGTCTGTGTCTCTGTCATTTGTAAAATGTTAACGGCTGGATGCATTGTTTTCACAAGTTAGAGCTCAAATTAAAACATTTAAATTAAAACATGTTTCACAACTGTTATGTAAGGTCTTTAGGTTTAAGTAGGGGTTCTGATTTTGGGGGTTTACCTGATTTAACCTGGAACAAAATTTCAAACTGAAAATCGGATACATTCATAAAATGTTGACTAGGTAGGTACCAAACCTGGAGTGCACTGAGAAAGTCCATGCAATCTAGAATGCAACTGACAAACATTACTTAACAGCCTAAGCTTCTAATCTTCTCTCACATGGACATGTCTGTTTATTTGTACTTGGCTTTCCCCATGGGAGCTCTTCCTCCTACTGAAGTGAGAAAACCCAACACATCTTGAGCATTTAACAATAAAAAGCACTTATAACAGAAAGAGCCACGCACCAAATGTCCAGCTGAAGCCCTCAGGAACAGAATACTTAACCTACTTCCTTTGCCCTCAATTCAACAAATGTTACTCTCAGTACAGTGTTGTCACCAGCGAATTAAATATGTATAAAGATTCTGAAACAGGTCAAGTACTTTTCCATCCATTTGGGAATTCCCACAGTTCACTAAACTGGTATGCTATTTATTTTTTCCCAACTCTCACACCTTGCATGGAAGAAATGAAGACAAAATGCTTCCAAATCTTCCAAAGCATATACTGGCTGGTCATTGATTTATTTTCCAACTGAAAGTGCACTGTGTAAACAGCACAGATTGAGAAGGTGGCTTCTCTAAGAGTTACAAGACCAATGCTTTACTTGTTAGATATGTATCTACAAAGGAAACCTATGACTTTTTGAGCTTAAGTCAAATCCATATAATGGATATCACCCGAGATATGTCTGATATATTAAATTGTATTCATTTCCTTTCTTGTTATTATTAGGTTACAGCACCTTCTAAATACATCTTAACTTCTCAAAGTATTGTCATTGTTGAATAAGGAGATTGCTTTTTTCAATTATATTATTTTATGTTTTTATGTTGTGGTCCCAATTATGATCTAATTGTCGAAACTTTTCTTGGCACAGGTATTAGAAAAGGAGAAGCTGAACTTTTTGCAAGCATTTTTCTGTTCATCCACAAGAGAACATTTTCAAAGAGTACAGTTGCTGGGGGCAAAACTCACAGTTGCACTCCCGTATGTCCTTCCTAAAATGTAACATTTGAGTTGATGGGAAACATTTGCTTTGCCGCTGAAGCCTACATCAAAGCCTCACACAAACCCATTCTCCATGGATATCAGAAAAGCCTGAAGTGTAAGGAGTTGAGGTTCCCTTATTGATCACTAACACTGCTGTCTTAACCTGCTTTTGGATTAATTTAATGCTAAAGGAAAGGGTAAACCACAAAAATATTAATGTCTGATGTTCAATCACAAGATTTAATATGCTTTATTGCTCTTTTTCCATTATAAGGCTTATCTCAATTTGACAAACAAGCTAACAAAAGAGAGACCATAGTCAGGAATTTATCATACTTGATAATAAACACCATACTTACTTTTTTTCCTACTCAAGCTATCAGGGTATATTCCACACTGCATTACTGATGTAATGTACAAGTATCACTCTTTCTGCAGAAGTCAGTGATTTCGTTTTCTGTTTATAAGTAGGTGGAACACATGAATTACCATGGCACACATGATGAATCATCCTCAGCTTCTGGACATAGCTGTGAATATGCAGGGCTTCATTAGGCGAGACACTCATTTGGGACATGCAAATCGAATCCCACCGCTTGCATGCACTACCTTTTTAATTGCATTATGAACAAGTGCATTTTGCTCTCTCATCACACACAGCAGTATTTCATAATCAAAGATGAGCAAATACTGCCAAGGTATATCATGTGTTTCAGGGAGTGGCACTACTATGAGTCAAAACACAAACAGACTACTCTCTGCACAAAGCACTGGCAATGCTACTACACTGTCTACTTTTTTATGTCTATTTTTAGACTATGAAAAATCTTATCAAAGCAATTTCAGCAGAACGGATGGTTTTCTGTATCTGATCTATAGTCTGCATTCTCAACAAAATCAACACCCTCTTATCCACAAACACAAGCTCACCTCCCCTTAATGAATCCAAAATTCTGATGCCATCACATATTTCCACATACAATGAGGGATATTTGGTAAATATACAGTTCCCAAATGCAGGCTGATGCTATTAAGAGGTGTTTGGTGTTAAGACTTGTTGAGAAGTATGTATGTATGTATGTATGCAAGTTTGTATTATGTATGTATCTGACATACATAGGTTATTTAGTTTTATAATTCATCAAAACATAATGGCATTTGAAGGGGGCGTGTGTTTGGCACCGGTAACGTCAACACAGACACTCAACCTTCTACTGCTGGACGAGAATGACCACAAAAATAACAAATAAAAAAGCGCTTAGCATTGACCAAAACAAATATTAATTAACGATATTTGAAAAAAACAACCAAAAAAATAACAGAAAAACAAATTAAAGCATCACAATAATTGAGTTTCCCGAAAGCAACAGTGAACACAATAATGAAGAACAGACACGATTGTCAGATCTACGTTTATTATAATTACACGCTATCTATACCTCTACACTTGATGGCGTTACATTAATACTGTTCTTATTACGAATTTAGCCACAATAACGCAACATAAGCTATAATAAACGAATGGTGTTTGGTAGTTAAGCTTCCTCGTTTATTTATATTGTATTATATCTGCAGCATTTTCATTATTATGCATGTCATGCTTACAACATCTTTTTCCATGGCCCCTAGGGGTACGTTATAAGTGGAGTGCACCTGTATGTATGTGTGTGGGTATATGGAGTGCCTTCCCATTGTTAATCTGAAAATGCCTCTTCTGCTAACTACTACAAGATCTTGAAGGCAATGTAGGCAAAACACTTTAATAATTAGAATCATAAATCCATTATTTTAAATAATTACAATAAAACAAACTCATATACATGCCACATCCAAAACAGCTATCATCAATAATAAGCGATTATTAACGTCTGTGATCTATGGAAAGGGAATCAAGCAATGCTGAATTATATGCTGTTGTTATAATGTACCAACAACGGGAGATGGAGGAAAAAGAAGTGTCCTAAAATGTTGTCCTCAGTCGTGCGTCCAGTCCAGTCCCACGGAGGCAGAGAGCATGAAAGCGCATGGACTGGTTACTTTACCTTTTTAAAAGAAACACTACTCAGTAATCTATCAGTGGCCCCCAGTGGCCGCGGGAATACTTAGCTCTGTTCTCCTCCACTGACAACGCATCTCAGTGGTGCTGCTGAGTCGCCTTTGCTGGACGGTTCAGCACACTGACTGACTCATACCAAATTAGCCAGCTGCCGTGGACCGGACGGATTACCAGGTCACAGTTGGCAAAACAATAAATTTTAAAAAAGCATTGTCAATTACACACACACAATGGTCAATTGATATGTGATGCACTATTATAAAGCATATAGTATAATGCACTGCGTACCCCCTTACACCTATAAAGATTCAATTTAGAATTAATGTGTTTCAGATCAAGTAAATAAACTATTCCGGGTGGATGATAGAAGTCATTTTAATTAATCGATTGGTTGTTGCAGCCCAGCACGCTGATATTATTCACACAAGGACTAATATAACTGTAAGGGTATTCAATGTCGAAGAAAAGCCTAAAGTTGGGGTTATAGCTTTTGGTTTTGGTGTGATGTGTATTGCAACACCCTTATTATATTACCAAGGTCTTATGCAACGGCTTTTTAAACGGGTGGAAAAGACTCAGAGGCAAAGACAGCAGATAACTACATACATGTCGATGTTAAAAGTACTGGATAAGGGAACGGCGTTGGGCAAAACGTTTCAAATGTACAGTTTGAATGTTATTATACATTGGCACATAAAATAGTTATACCGAGATAAAATAGATGACAAAATTTTTACCGTACCGTATTGTACCGTATCGCAAAAATGAATAGGCTGCTATCCACAGAGTAGATCATACAGCCAACCACTCTGTTGTGCATAACAAATACCGCCCTACACAACCCCCACCGTTTCAGAAGGTTGATTATTATTATTATTATTATTATTATTATTATTATTATTATTATTATTAATAATAATAATAATAATAATAATAATAATGTATTTGCTATAGCAATTACAGGATGAGTGAATCGAAAAGTTGGGGGCGCTTGTTCATACCCTGGCTGAGCAGTATTTGCTCATTTACGTGGGTAACTGGTGCCAACAATCTAGTGCAATGGACACTTAGGGATTTCATTTAACGGACCATACGTTTAACCCTTATCACTGAAACCGTCAGAGCGCAGGCAAAGCTCAACTGGAACCCAACAACAGAGCATTAACTGATACAACATTATCACATGAAAACTGACATATTGTTAACTACCCTTGCCAGGAGAAAATTGTAAATACTAACACAAGGAAGGACTTTAACTTGGCACTTTTTGAAGAAGGCAATACTGGTGTGGGCTAGCCTGCTTCTTGCCATGTAAAAGGACCACGCTCCCTTCCACACATGTGAACTAACCGTTACATCATACAGTGCATCATGTAGTAAACAAACAAACAAACAAACAAACTGTAATTCTGAAGTGTTTACTTCGTAGCAAGCCTCTGGTTTACCTGATTAATACCGCGGATTATGTCATATGTCTCTTTTTATTAGTTGCGACGCCTCGTCATGTTTTCAGTTACATTGAGCTAAACCCTTCCTAATCCTGTTACATTAATCAGATTCAAGTAGATCTGGGTTGGGGGGGGGGGGGCGGGGGGGCGTATACAATGTGTACTCGCAATGTACAGTTTAACACTGGAATCAAAATCTAATCCACCTGAACCTCTGATGTGCTCTTCCAGAGGTAAACCATAGCACACGTAAGAGCATGTCAATGTGCAATCATTATTCAAAGCACTTTCAGAAATCATAACGACACATATTGCTTATGCTGTTTGGTGATTGTCACAAACGTAGCATTTGAAAAGCATTTACCTTTGCGGAGCATTAATTTGTCCGGAGCGTTGAGGAGCAGTCTCCTCTCATAAGATATTTCTCCTCAAGTCTCCAAAAGGAATATTGTCTTAAATCGAGATCCCCAGTTTGAAAAAAGAAGAAAAAAAAAGACCCGTTAGTCTCCCTTGTATTACAGCAGTCTACACCTCCTTGGAACCCAAGTACTGGAAATGGGTAGTGCACATATATGTAGTATCCAAAAATAAATTGAAATGAAGCAAACCTGTTCCGCAAAAAAAAAAAGAAGAATACAAAAATACTTCACAGGGAAAATGAATAGATCTATAGAAATATATATAAATTAGAAAATCTTCGTAACTTGAAAACCGCACCTTAAATCCAAACCGGTCCAATTAAGAGGCATGAGAAGAAGAAAAAAAGCCACAACCCAAATCCGTACTTCCAGATCAAGTGTCCTGTTAAAGCACACAACACCTGAAAAAACACATTAATAAACCACACGGTGAACCCCCTCCTCTCGTTCAAACATTCAGCTTCATGAAGACCGTTATATGTAGTCTTGAATTTTTATCTCCAGATCTTTTGGGAGGGTTATTCCTGTCTTTGCTGAGATTAGCTAGGGGGTGAATCAATGTAGGAAACCATCCAGTTTTGAACAATCAACACATTGATACGGCGATCCCGGGGAAAAAAGACGCATAGAAATGGCTTCAGAGGTGCTTTGGATAATTCGATGTATCCGAGGAACTCTGGTTGCATTGAAGACCCTTGCAAAATTGAAGTGCGGCACGGAAACAACTGAAACATGATTACTTTTTCCCCCCTTTTTCGTGTTAAGAAACACGGGTGATAACACAACCCAACCACCACGGGCAGCTCTCCATGTTCACGTCTTTCAGATCTCGGTGTGTTTTATTGTCATGGATTTCCACTTCATTTGCGACGAATCGAGGGAATCCCACCCACGCATGTTTTATGTATATTTTAAATGATCAGGCATGGCTGTCTGCATATAGGTGTGTGTGTGTGTGTGTGTGTGTGTGTGTGTGTGTGTACATCTATGTTGCCATCTCTTGATCTCTCTCCATTTTTCCTCGACCGCACCAGCAGACAGGGTTATTTCTTTGACGAAAAAACTGGCTCCGGATCTTCAGTTTCATCCCACAGATACAGGCTAAGGACGGGCAGAGAGACCGATGCGTCTTCGAAACAAATTAGCACCGAAATGACAACCTCCAGAAAGCACTGATAGTTGGATTCAAGAAGATAAATCCCAGCAGTAGAGCTAGTCTCCCCTGTCGAAAAAGGGGGACAAGCAGCTTGTATGTTTATATTGATTCACAGATCAAAGCCCATGTACTGCCAAATAACTGCAAATGCGCAGAGGTACCTCCTCAAACAGTCTAGGTGGATTTGCACCAAGTCGCGTTTGTTAGCTAGACTGTATGCGCTTTGCGGATCTCTCTGTTATTTTCCATGTCTTCAATAAGCGCTGCTCCAGCCTTTGATTAGTGTCGGTCCGCCAGTCCTAACCGCACAGAAGGAGTATTATGTTGGTCCTGCCAGAGACAGCCGCTTACGGAAGAAGAGAGACAGACAGGAGTCCTTCGCAGCCAGCAGTGATGCCCGACTCGCAGGCTGCATGTGTGGGAGGTTTCAGCATTCCGGTCGCATTCCGAAACTTTGCATAAACACGCCGCTGATTCCTGACACGCAATTACTCCTGCAGCACGGCAGCACGCCTTCCCGGGGAAAGGAAAACACGCCTGCACACAAATACACTGTCCCAGATACGAATGCGGGGGTGGCTGTTTGTGTATTTATGTATTTATTTTCAAAGTATGAAGATTTAAGGTCGACTAAACATGTTTCAATACTGTGGTGTTTGGGCACTGGGGAGACCAACACATTTTTGATGAGGCGTCTAGATCCATACATCCATATGAGCAGCACCTGCCACGTCGAGTAAAAATAAAGAAAAATTATGGATTTTGGTTTCCTCATATATATGTAAAGGAATAAAGGAATAAAGGAAGGAAAGGAAGGAAGGAAAAGCACTGTACGCGTCCACTGACTAAGCAAACGCTGCGCACAGACGGCGCCCACCAGAGACCAGGAGAGCGGCTGCTGTGCGTCTCACTGAGCGCTGCGCGACTCGGAGCGGCTGGAGGGCTCCACGACGCACCCCGCCTGCCAGGGGGAGAGGGGCACTTCAGCAGGCGTCTGCTTGGTGCAAATGCACTGAGGTTTTACCGTGCATACGTTGCACATTCAACGAAAACAAAAATGTCAAACCACCAAGTCAAAGCACTTTTACAAGAGACGTTTCAGCAAAATGAAAACTATACATTCCCACAGCTTGACCAGGTCTGTTTGAAAGTCGACACGGAGTCTACTCCAGTCCTTATACGAAGAGTGTGGGGGCTGTATCTGTGGTGTCTTCACATTGGACTGGTTTAATCCTGTGCCTGCATGTGTGTGTACACGAGTCAGCTGTGCTAGTGCAAGTTATTAAAACATGACATGATATATATATATATATATATATATATATATATATATATATATATATATATATATGTTTTAATAATAGATAAAGTAATATTATTAAACATTATTCGACCCCTCATAGTTCACTGCGACGGGTATAGAAGTAAAACAAACCGACGGCATTACGGTGTCGCTGTGTCGCTGTAGGAGCTGTCCAGCACACGAAGGTCCTGAATGTGTGAAATGTGAAATGTTTGGAGAACCGCCTGCAGGGTTCGTTGTTGAATTCCAAGACTGTAACATTATATACATATAGTATACAGTAGAATATATAAACTAAATAGTCTGTATGTTTAGGGTAAGTTAACATGAAAATAATCACCTCATTATCGAGAGAAAATTAAACAATGCACAAGTACCCAGTTCTTCTGCATTGGTCGTGCTTTGGCAACCCCTTGGTAATCCTCAACATGCTTTCAAATTATACATCAACACACAGAAAGCTGGCTATTTTAAAATGGTAATCACATTTTCTGAATATATTTTCGTTCCCTTATCAAATGGTAAATTAACATTAAGTAACATTAAGTGTTTTTCAGTTGGAATGAATCTATACATGAATGAGTCAGTAAATAATAGAAATACGTAACAGAATTCACCTAAGCAGGACTGATTTCAATTTGAAAGTTGTATTATGTCTTAAGCACATGAGACTAAATTGAGGTTTAATTTCTTAAGGGGCTTATGAGGCCTTTGTGAATAAAACACATCATCACTGCATTAGAACAACACATTACTGTATTACATGGAAATACATTCAATTATTTAAAGTATTTTCTGTAAAGTATTATTACAAACTAATAGCAGCCACAGCATTAAAACATTTAATGTAAATGCTGCCTGATCATGATCTGCCTAATGTACATGATCATTATAGTTTGAATTTCTGTACAGCTTCATTCCTTACAATTATGTCATTCTGAAATAGAATGAGACTCCCCACCGTCTAAGTTTGCTCTCTGCTTTACACAAGAGAAAGAACAGGGAAGAGTGTCTATATGCTGTCTCCATGCAGTCTGGATTGGTAATCTACCTCCCATATAATTGATCAAGAGGAATATTGAATTTGATCTGCTTGCAATATAACACACAAACACATGTGTACATGTTCTATAATATATAGGCCTAGTATTATGTTTGCATATGTGTTATAATACATATAAAGTGTATGTATATATATATATATATATATATAGAGAGAGAGAGAGAGAGAGAGAAAACATAGTTTGACATTGTCTAAATATCAGTTTGACTACTTGCTAATGAATATCTCGACCATCGTCAGGCATCTGAAACCCAACCATTCTTACATGACCAGACAGAGATCAATATTTGCCATGGAAAGCCATTATTAAAAAATAACCCCTCAATGAGTAATCCCTGTTGTCCATGGTCTTGCACCATTGGAGAAAATGAGTGTATCTGTCTCCCTGTCAAGCAGATCACTGCTCAGTGTGAATTAAGAATTATTGGTAGTTTCTTGAAAACAAAGCCTGTGAGGTTGTGAGGAGGTTAGCTTCTTTAATTCAGCAGATCCCTAGAACATTGAGATTTTAGAAGAAACAAGAAAGTGTGTGTTTCTGTGACAGTGCCACTGGGGTACGTGCACACTGAATCACTAATTTCACTATGCCACTTCTCCTTGTGCAGGTTCGACAGAATCTGAAGGAATGCCAATTGATCAAGTCTGGACCTCTCCTTCATGTATTCGGATCACCGATGGGGGGTACATCGCAGGTGGACATCTAAAGGATATGGGTTGAGATTGATGAGTTTAAGAGGGATCTTACTCTGACTTAATCAGGCTATGGTACCTGCCTCCCATCACCAGGCCACAGGGGACCTCTTGGCTCCATTGGCATGTCCCCAACAAGGGCTCAGCAGGCAATTGCAGTTCCTCCCACAGTACTTGCCCAAGCTCCAGTACCTGTTTCTTCTTGGGGGCAGTAGGGTAACTGGGCCTCTTCCTTTCTGTTCCATCCCTCCACCTCCAAGGCCCGGGCCTCCTTCAGTACCTGTCAAAAAGATAATCCTGGGGTTCGGCATACCTGCCTCTGTAGTTCAGGCTTCATGGCCCCCGCCATCAGCTCCGAAATAAACTGATCATGCAGGGTGTCATCTCGGGCCGAACCATCGGGCTCTTCCAAGAGTTTTAGTCTTAGAGTCAGAAGTGATGGGAAAAGTGTGCTGGTTGGGCGAGGGCAGGTGTGCCTTGTTTAGTGCTGAAATGAACTTGTGTAAGTAATTGAAAACACACTTGAATAATTAAACAATTAGTGAATTAACAATAAGTGATTTAAACAAGTGAATAATAAAGAAACACACAATAATAAATAAATCAATGAAGTGAAAACAAATGAAGAAATTAAATGACCTCAGCAAGCACCTCTCGTGGCATTTCTGTTGAGAATGCCCTCTGTATTTGCCTGATGGGGTCTAAAGCAAAGTGACAGCTGAGCCTAGCAACATTCTGGCAATGTGTGGGGATATCAGATTGACAGGCAGGTAACTGGTAACCCCACAATCAAAAGCCAAAGCAAAGAAGGAGCCAGAATGGTGGCATATATTACTTATCAGTCATCACACATTTAGTACTAATCAATAATATTTGAGTCCTGTCTTTGCTGACAAACTCACAATTGTATTTTTTGTTATTCAGCATTCACCTCACACCTGAAATCTATTAACTAAATCAATTAAAGTTGTGTTTTATTTATTTATTTCCAAGGCAGTATCCAGCAATGTACAAGTTCACTTAGAAGATGAGTAAAGCATGCATGCATCAATATTTTAAAAACATTTTTTGATAATGGATTTGCAGGATTATTAACTTTGATTTATTTAGAAGAATAAGGGGGGGGGGGAACAATGGAAAATATAACTGATTAGATTACAGAAACTGGGGAAAGAGATAGGGTTTACCTGGGGGTATTTAACTCTAGAATGCTATGAGTGGCTCTGGTAGTCTTGAGGTTTTACACAAGATTCAGTATTTGAATCTTTGGATGAAATGTTGATCAACTTGGCAAACCCTTAACGCTGTCCCGGTCTACAAATACCTTTATGATAGCTGGAGAAATTTGGACTGTAAAGACTAATGTTTTATTCTCTCTGTACTCTTTTTAGACATTTCTCCTGTGGCTTTGTCTACAAATCAATACCAGAGCAAATAATTTATTTAGGAAAACAGAGCCATATAAATTAGACTGATTAGATACCTGACAACACATTTATACTAAAGACACTGGATAATGTTTTCAGCCCTTAAAAGTCAATAAAATGCAATGCCTACAGATCTATTTATTTTGCAGCTGCATGGTATGGCTTCTCCAGTAGTTCAGAGCTCTTCAGTAATATGAATTCATATTTCAATAACAAAATGGCTGCCCATACTTAGATTAAGGGAGGAATTACCAGCACTGTCATATTATAATTGCATTATATATATATATATATATATATATATATATATATATATATATATAAATTGATTATTTCCTCCCGAAACATCTCCCTCACTGTAAATGGGGGCAACCGCTCATCATGGTTTTGAACCTCTTCATTATTGACCTAATAGTGGTAAGTGGTATATTTAGGTTTTAAAGTATGTTTTTGTACCCATTGCTTGATTTATGAAGGTCAACCTCCATTTGTGAGTTCTTAGCTTTTCTCTATGGGGATGGATGACAAATGGATTTTACACACATGTAATCTCATTTTGTACACCCCAGTGAAACAGGAAGCCATGGAAGGCAGGAATACAGTTCCTTAAGTCTGAGATATACTTTAAAGAGTAGAATATTCGTGCAGATTTATTTTTGTTGGATTGTATTTCTTTAGCAATTATATTGGTATAAAATAATATAATTTCCCCATATTTGTAAGTATAAAATATCACTCATTACCTGTGTTGTTCATTTTATAAAGATGTTTTTTGGTTACCTCTATAAAGGTGACATTTCTATCTATCTATCTATCTATCTATCTATCTATCTATCTATCTATCTATCTATATCTATATCTATATACATAGTACATAGTATCAATTACAATAGAGAACAGAATGATTTCTAAACTCTGCCGTGAAAGGAAATTCGAG
The DNA here is from genome assembly GCF_036373705.1 of Amia ocellicauda. NCBI lineage: Eukaryota > Metazoa > Chordata > Actinopteri > Amiiformes > Amiidae > Amia > Amia ocellicauda. Next base: position 15,590,825 of record NC_089854.1, on the reverse strand, counting down.
TAATACTCACTGGGTATGAACTCCCTAGTGCAATTGCATAACAGTGATTGATTGGTTTATTTTGAGAGATTGTCCATCTTAATTGTCTCTGCACTTACAAAAATTACCAAATTGTCATGCACTGAACTTTGAAAATATTAACACTGATTAGATTAAGCCTGTGAAACTGAAATCCATCTATTTTAATGGGGGAACTGGAAGCAATATAAAACACAGATTAGCAGGACGGCTCATTAGATTAGCGCTCTGGCATTTTGCTGTCTCCAGTGCTTTGTTTCCAATCAAGCTTGACCTATCAGGAGAGCAGAGCTGCCAAGCTTGAAGCCAGGTGCAGAAATAGCTGGGTGAAGAGTCAGCAGAGACTATAGGAATGTACAGTGTAAACATGTAACCAGATTTACATAGACTGGATAATATTGCTGCTTGAGATTGTTTTATAAAACTAAGTATAAGTATACAAAATGTACTACTAAGTCATCAATATTCCAAAAATGTTGTTAATGTATTTGAAAGGTATTGCATGAAAGGAAGACATTACCTGAGAATGCTATGTTTTCTCCATTGCTGTTTCTTGTTTTACTGTAGCTTTCTGGAAATGACTTCTCATGATTAACCCAATCTGGTGCCTTGATCTTTTGATAATCTTTTTACCCTTGAAGAGAATGACAAGGGATCTCCTACTACAAATAGCTGGAACTTGTAGATGTTTTCAACTTTTCTGGGTGAGAGAGAGTGCAGTGGGGTTGGAGTTGCATTGAGGATATTGAATTGACACCCTATCTCACAGAATCTAGAGTGCAAACTTGGCACTGCATACTTTTACTAACTCTTTGATCATCCATGTCTGATTTAATTTGATGGCTTTTTTCATGAATGTTAGTTGTTGCTGTTCCAGATATTCAAATTAAAAATTATAACCCACATTAAAAGTTGAAAGCATGGGACATGGAAGTAATTGCAGGGGACCCCATAATCTAAAAGGCAAGAATTATTCTGAATTAGCATAATAGGAATCTGAGTTCCTATGAGATTTGAATGTTATATGAAACAGCCAGGACCACAAGAAAGTCTGTGCAAATGAGATTAGCATAGCTGATGCATTAACTACAGAAACTTTATTATTAAGCATTCAGGATCCGGAGGGAGAGGGCCTCGAGGGGAAACAAATGCAACTGCGTGCAAAGATCTGGCAAATCATCTTTAACTCATAGAAATGGGAATTTACTTGTCTCACTCATCCATCTCCAGGCCAAAATCCCTCATTATATTATGTCATTAATCGGGGTGCTCTTTATTAAATAAAGGCATTGATTCACCCTCTGATTCCACTTGAAACACTAACTGTACACTAACAATTGTAATTGATTAAGTGACTAAATTGGGCAGGGCGTTAGACAGCTCATGTTTTAATCAGGAGCCAATCAAGTCGATACTGCCCTATATGCATTTTCCTCATCACTACTTAGATTCACATGCTGCAATATTGCATCACTGATCCCAATCTGAACTGCAAAACACAGAAACAACTTGTCTAACTTTTTTAGAGCACATTTCCTTTCTTCCACATATGCATACAATCAGATCTTCACCTGGTTAAGTATTTTGACATTTAAGATGCATTCTACTCCACTGCAATTTCTTCGTCAATAGCACCCGCAGATAGTTCAATATCACCTGGCTTTCATCCAAGATGGTGCAGTACTGGGTTGTGAAGGGTAATATTGACAATTTGCTGTGGTCGTTCTGCAGTCTTGAATCAATCAATCTGTAAATCGTACCAAGTCTTTTCACGCAGTATGGATTCATTTTTATTTCTAAACACACCATCATACAGTTCGAGGAAAAGTAAATACAATTAGTCCCAAAGCTGTAACTAAATACGTGGAGTTAAATGATTTGTTACCTGGATTATCATCCTCACTGCTGAAATGTATGAAAAGGATTGTTCAAATAAAATAAAACACAATGCCTGTAACGATATAGAGAAAATGCTACATGCTACTATGAATTCTGATGAAAATCCTGTTATTTGTGCAATTCAAAAAGACATTTAAGTTTCTACGTGTGGTACACTTTGCTATGTTATCAATGACAGCACAGGCCTTCATCTTAGCTCTGCTGTTTGTACTGTATTGTATTGTTGCCGATGGCCTATGATTGCATATCTCAGAGTGAGCATGCATTCTGTCTTTATCTGTCCTGTATTACGACAAGGTTTGTAGCAGTCAGACAATTCCAAAGTAGGCAAAAATATATATCCCTACGATATTTCATGTTTAAATATAAAGAAAGATGAACTGGTCGAGAAGTGAGGAAGTGAAACAAAACAAAACACAAACGTACAGCTGCACAGGTTGTTCCAAGAGCATTCTTTACAACCTGTACATAAAAAAGGAAATTGAAACTGAATTAAAAGCCTTCTCAAGTCATTGATCATATATAACTGTGAGCTCCATTACCAGGGGTGAAACTATCTCACATTGCACCGGAAAGCTTTATTAAGTGTTTTCAGCTTCATTGTTAGAAGCTACAGAATGAGTCCAAACCCATGCTGCACTGTTCTGGAGTCACAGGATAGAAACTCTGTCCTCTGTGTTCTATAAATGTCTTGATATTTTTGACCTGTCTTCACACTGAAGCCCCTTGTGCATCATACATCTGCAACCTAGATTCGCAGTTGCATCCTCTTGCTTACACTCAGTGAAGGTCTTTACTGTTATAAGTACAAAGCAAGGAAACTACTCTGAGCTGCATGTATTGTATCTTGGTGTTTCTTTGTTAAGGCAAATCACAGCAGACAGAATCAATCTCAGTAAAGTCCTCGATATCATGTCTACTTAAAAAGTGCTTATAATAACAATAAAAAATATCCAGGTGTTTGGTAATTGTGAAAATAAATTGATACAAATAAGAAAACACACAAAACTCACCTTTTCTACCATTGTAATTCTTATTCCATTAAATAAAATAGAGGTTCTTGTGCTGTAGTGGCTTATTCAGTAAAGCACACACTACTTCAAAGTGTTTTCAAAATAGTCCCCCTTTCAAAACAGGAAAATGTATTGCAGGATAAGATTTCATGCCTCTAACTTAACTTATTATTCTTAAGCTATGTCTTGTTTTCGGTCCCAATCTTGGATAATGGGATAAATTCTCTTCTAGCTGTGTGAATCACAAGAGCTTAATATTAAATCTGAAGCAGGCTAAAATCTGATCAGCTGATGTGATGTCGGTTTATAAGCTTGATAAGCAGATATGGATCAAGTTATGTACTTGCAATAAAGAACATTTTAATCCTATTCATATTCTGGCCATGTGAAATTCTATTTTCCAGTGATTGGTGAATGTAAGTGAATACAGTAAATCACATTTAATAATATAATGACATAATTCCAAGCCACTACTGGTCTAGGGCTTCATTATATATATATATATATATATATATATATTCGTATTTGTATACAGATTTGTATATGACTTGTGACACTTCCATTTGACTGCACTGATTTCCCTTTGACACACAGTGACACCAGGTGGTCAGCAGGCAAACTGAAAGATAGAAGAAGGTGAAGATGATGGTAACTTTGTTGGAAAACTAATCATCAGAAATTTCAACCCCAAACTGCCAAACAACCTTTTCTGGGCAAATAGGAGGAGAAAAACAGTTCTTCTAGGAAAGTTAGTCGTCTCTACAGAGATTAATGAGTATGCCTGCTGTGTCTGGAAGCTAGAGAAACACCTGGCATTTACACCTAGGGTCACATTAGTAAATGTATCGAGGTCTGAAGACTCAGCAGACATGCATTTCCACAGTCTCTGTGAGATAAAACGTTCCGGCACATTACAGGAGCTCATGCCTGCCGCTCGGTGACAGCCGCCACTGCGGTGCCACAGGTATCCCTGAGACCCTGCTGACGCCGGGAACGTGTGCAGGGGAACTCCAATTACTACAACACTTAGGGCTCTGTAATCACGGCAGCAGTCAGGTTTCTCCTTGAGAGCGCTTCACTGTCACAAACATTGTCACTGACCGGCCTTTAAGAGCATTATCAAGAAGATAATTAATAAGAAAGATAAAGCGATGAGATGTGAGTTAGGGATGATGAACCTTATAAACCTATTTTATGGAAGGATATCTATCCATCTGTCTATTGATCTATCTGTATGTTTATATAATATGTAGAGAGAAAGAGAGAGACAGAAATTATACATTTGAAGACTTTGAAGAAGCAGCAACGATTGTTAAGATCGGGGAGGAATTAACCCTGATATGGGTTGGAGCAGAATAGAATCAGACAACCATAAGATGGGTCACGGCATGTGGGGTGCCTTAGAGTTCACAATGTGGGCATAGAAAACTAATTTTATTGCTCCGAGTTAAAGAGACTGCTTGCTTTTATCTTCGTAATTGACATACAGCTTAAACGTTACAAGTATGGAGAAGGATATGAATAAAAACTTGCTGTTTTCGATGTATTTACAGGCCCCGAATAAGGAACATTGCTCGCATTTGCATACTTAAAATGCAACATGCACATCTATTAATCATGTGAACTTGAAAGATGCTTATTTATATATAAGCAAAAATCAATTCAATATCAAATTATGAATCAAATATATTATAAGATTATCAACATATGTAATGCTATCACCACATTACCATATATGTATTGACCATGATTATTGACCGCTGGGTTCAATTTAAAACGAGAGCAATGAAAACATTACTTGAGGATGGTTTTGCACTTATGTTGTAAGTCACCCTGGATAAGGCAGTACGGCTAATTTATAGTGTGAGCAAATGTGAGGAGAAGAAGCTGGGCAGGATGACAGAGGCCGGGTTCTCTGGCCTCAAATGGTCTGACAAACTAAATACAGTCATATAGTTTAAATTAATTGATTAATTGATGCATCACACCACTTTCTCACAAAGTCCCACAAACTCATTCGCTATTAAATATTCTACATGAATGTTTTCAAAGAGCATGAGAGGATATTGAATCTAATTCCATTAAATGAATGAGTAAATTAATGCACTGAGAAAATATGAATACAAATCTGTTCCACTCTGTCTAATGCATTACTTTAATCATGTCACACTGAAGTCAAAATCAGTGTCTACGGATTCATTGTTCAATCACCTCCAGTTCAAAAAGAAACCCTGATTAGAAATATTGTGGTTCAAAAAGTAACTGTTTATGACATTTGGATTGTTTACTGTTTGATTATCATACAACTGTGGGGCACCAGAGGGCAGCAGAGAGAGAGAGAGAGAGAGAGAGAGAGAGAGAGAGAGAGAGAGAGAGAGAGAGAGAGAGAGATTTTCTCATACCATGTCTTCAAAAGTTCTCAAACCAAACAGTTCCGGTGAATACAGTATGAGCATCTCAAAGCCAAATAGGACTAAACTCTTTTTTGTTGTTGGTGGTAAAAGTCATGCAAATGCTTATTAGCTGCCTATCAAAGTAATCTCAGCCTAAGTTAATGTGTCTGTCGGAGTCTTTTCGGTGATTCAATGCAGTATTAAAATGTATAGCGTTGCCGCACATTGAATATGTTAGAACAAATTGTGTGCTCAAGTCAAGGTTGATTTGTGAACACACAGTAGGGTTCAGAAAGCAGAAGAAGGATTCAGAAGCAATCTCTGAAAGTCAAGCTGCTCTTTTGTAGCCACAATTACAATTAACATATCAATGCAACACTGCAATTAAGTGCTCCATAACATTCATATTTAATTAGAGGGGGAAAAAGGAGAGTTCATCTCTTTATTGCAATAATGCCAGGCTTAATATCGCTTACAACTGCATACCAAACAGTCAGGTGGATTTCTCGGTTTGATTACATATTTGGCATTCTGGTTTTGCTAGGCTTTTGAACATTTGCTTTCTCAGAGCAGGTTATTGGCTGATAAGTGGCAGGAGAGAAAAGAATACATGCTGATTAGGTTATCTGTATGTTCGTTTTCATTGTTTCCTGATACAATGGGAGATAAAATACAGCTATTTTCCTGTTCATGTGTTTGTGAAACCTAAATAATAATAATAATAATAATAAATCAAGAATTAAATACATTCATACTTAAATTAATAAAACTGATTAATGCTCAGTGACTGACATGAAAAGGAAACTGGTCAAAATAAATGTTTTTGCAAAAATGAACAAACTAAGTCACCAAGGGGCCCAACACAGTGTGATAAGCATGGATCATCACTGGACTAAGGGACAGATGGAGTAGATAACATCAGCCAAGCAAAAAACTTCCACAGAGATGGCGAGATGAAGTCAAGAAGTCTGGAGGAGCAAACGGCAAGAAAATAATCCAAAATTGGCAGAAGAATCATGGGAAGGCCTTCATCTGCAATCTAATGCTTGGAAGGAGGCTGGAGGAGGTAATGAAGATGTATGTATGTATAGCTACAGATAAAAATGGATGAAAAAATAAGATAAGCTGGCTCCAACACGGCAGGTAGTGTTTCACTGTCAGTGTGGAGTTGTGTACTCCTGTGGCTGAGGGAAGTCCATTATGTAGCCTTCAGAATCAGTGTAATCTCCACTCCCTGTGGATTGAGCAACTTGAATAAATACAACTGGATCCAGGTCCCTGCTGCACCATTTGCACTATGGCAGAATCTCATTTCCTCAGCTTCATTACTCGGAGCGCTGTGTTCCCAGTTCCTGTACTGCAATACTAGGCTAATTTCCCATGGTGCCTGTCTTTCAATATTCAATAGCTACTGTTCTGCCGCACCAACTGTGGCGCAAGCTGTCGGAGGTGTTCCTTGAGATAGCTATCGCTCTTCCACTCTCCTTCTCAACCTCGCACAACTTGAGCTACTTTAAAGCTTTCGTGTTTGTTTGTCTGCCTGTCGGTATTTCCTCTCTTTCTTTTTTAATAATGAGTTTCAACAAGGGGGTGGCTTTTGATCTTGTTCAATCTGAGCAGGCTGTGTCTTGCACGGATAGAAAAAATGATTTTATTAGATCGTTTTATAGCTCAGGGTAATCAATCATTCCTGAAATGAAATCAAGGTTCTGTGTGCGATGATCCTGGGATTACCCTCCTCATAATGTAAAATGCTCCAATAAACAGCTGGTCCATGTGGTAAAGTAAACCTGTAGGTGTAGGTTTTTGCTGCTGCTTGTGAAGAAATCAGCTCATATTTAACCCAAGACCGAGGCGGTGGGAGAGAGGGCTCGGCAGCAGTGGGCAACATCACGTACCTACTGTGGACCTGCATGTACAGTGAGGGAAAAAAGTATTTGATCCCCTGCTGATTTTGTACATTTGCCCACTGACAAAGAAATGATCAGTCTATAATTTTAATGGTAGGTGTATTTTAACAGTGAGAGACAGAATAACAACAAAAAAATCCAGAAAAACGCATTTCAAAAAAGTTATAAATTGATTTGCATGTTAATGAGGGAAATAAGTATTTGATCCCCTATCAATCAACAAGATTTCTGGCTCCCAGGTGTCTTTTATACAGGTAACGAGCTGAGATTAGCAGCACTCTCTTAACTAACCAAACTGGCAGCTCTTCCTGGTTTATGCCACCTGTCCCAGCCTGCTGCTTATTGCTTATAGTGTATGAAAACAGAGAGATCTCTTTATCTTTTCATCTTACTATTGCTTTGTATTCTATATTGTCTCCATCCTGTATTCAAACAAAGTTATTTTTATTATAATGAACACAGTCATCTATGGGGGGATCCAAAGGAAATAACTCCTGGTGCATGCTCGTGTTTATTATGTAGGAAAGACATAAACGTTCGCGTAAGAAAACGAGAGGAGAGTGACACACTTAACAGATTTTATGAGAACAGAGGGAAAAGATGAGCATGACTCATTTTAGACCGTGAATGGCAAATTGAAGAGAAACGACACAATGGACAGTGAGCTGTGATGTCAATGACTCTTCTTTCAAATCTCATTTGCTGCATTTCCTGCCTGACACAGTTCTAGAACTTTTTCCATGAATAAAACCATGAATCTTGCGTGAGTCACTTGAAGGGGTACAAAACAACAACAACCAATACAACAAAGAAAAATGCACAGCATGAAAAGAAAAGAGTCACGATATTCTGTTTTATTATGATTATTATTAGTAGTAGTATGTGTTAATTCATTTGTTTCATATTAAATGATGATGAGGAGCAGGAAATATATATTCATATACACACATTTATGAATGCACAAATCAAGATCAGGCTACACAATGATGCAATGGCTTTAACATGTTTCCAGTTTTACTTGTTTACTAAGAGTTTGCTTACATATTCTTCTGCACTACAAAACGAAATGCTAATAATTTGCTCTATGCCTATCCATTACAAATCATCTCTTTCCTATATAGCATATGCTGAATTCATTTTATTTAATGAATGCATTTAAGATCAAACCAGTCTAACCCACAGAGCCCATCAGCTCCACAGCAGTCCTATTGCCGCTAATTCCATTTCATAGCAAAAAGTATTTAAAAAGAACAAAAAAAAGAAAAACATTATTCATTTTTATATTTTAGGCAGCAATTCCCTCATGTACAGTGTCCATTTAATAGTGTCATTTTCAGATTGGCGAAAGATGATATATCTTTTGGCACATACAGATGCAACTGGTAAAGGATAATTCTACGTAAAATTATATTTCTCAATTATATGTTGACTTGTTGGTGTGTGTGTATGTTATCTTTTCCATTATTCATTGCTTTGGAAACATAGTATTAAAAAATGAAGAAAATACATATTTCAGTAAGCCACAGCCAGTTCTTAGCTATTTTGCTGCAGGTCTCTGGTGATCTGGTCTCCAGGAGTGTCCACAGGATTAATGAAGTGTGTTTCTGGCAAATTGTGAGAACTCTTTCTAAATCAGTCTCTTGAGTACAAAGCTCCAGAGCTTACAGAAAAATAATTAAAATTGAAAATCTCACTGGCATTTATTGCTTTGGTATTTTAATAAACCATTACTTTTCACTTACTATTCTGCCACATTCTGCTAGGTTAGGTGACATGATAGGTAACAGTTTAATTGGCGATGAAGATTTAAAATCTGATATATACACCGATCAGCCATAACATTATGTCCACCTGCCTAATATTGTGTAGGTCCCCCTTTTGCCACCAAAACAGCCCTGACCCGTCGAGGCATGGACTCCACTAGACCTCTGAAGGTGTGCTGTGGTATCTGGCACCAAGACGTTAGCAGCAGATCCTTTAAGTCCTGTAAGTTGCGAGGTGGGGCCTCCATGGTTCGAACTTGTTTGTCCAGCACATCCCACAGATAATCGATTGGATTGAGATCTGGGGAATTTGGAGGCCAAGTCAACACCTTGAACTCGTGATTCATCAAACCAGGCCACCTTCTTCCATTGCCCCGTGGTCCAGTTCTGATGCTCACGTGCCCATTGTAGGTGCTTTCGGCAGTGGACAGGAGTCAGTATGGGCACCCTGACTGGTCTGCGGCTACGCAGCCCCATACGCAACAAACTGCGATGCACTGTGTTTTCTGACACCTTTCTATCAGAACCAGCATTAACTTTTTCAGCAATTTGAGCTATAGTAGCTCGTCTATTGGATCGGACCACACGGGCAAGCCTTCGCTCCCCACGTGCATCAATGAGCCTTGGGCACCCATGACCCTGTCGCCGGTTCACCACTTTTCCTTCCTTGCACCACTTTTGATAGGTACTGACCACTGCAGACCGGGAACACCCCACAAGAGCTGCAGTTTTGGAGATGCTCTGACCCAGTCGTCTAGCCATCACAATTTGGCCCTTGTCAAAGTCGCTCAGATCCTTACGCTTGCCCATTTTTCCTGCTTCTAACACATCAACTTTGAGGACAAAATGTTCACTTGCTGCCTAATATATCCACCCACTGACAGGTGCCATGATAATGAGATTATCAGTGTTATTCATGTCACCTGTCAGTGGTCATAATGTTATGGCTGATCGTTGTATATATATATATATATATATATATATATATATATATATATATATATATATATATATATTAAGCATTTATTTAAATTAACAATGGGTTTAATTGTAATTTTCATCAATTGTGGAATCAAAGATTTGTAAGCAGCTTGGCACACAGCTATGGTCTTGGCAGTTACCTACGGAGATCAGTCAATAGAAACCCTGACCAATTTGAACCAAATCAAGCCCACTAATTCTCAACTGATTTCATACGAGAGCGGGGAATCCCATTAACAGCACAGTCCAAATTAAAATGTTTGGACATCCATCAATCTTAAAAGTGCCCAGCAAAGATCCAAGGTCATTCTGTTCAACTAACCTAAACTTGCAGCATTCAATTTCAATAATGTCTTCTTCATCAGTTGTCTTTTATTGTTGTTAGAATCTTTCTTTGCCAGCTTCCATGAATATGCATGATTAACGCTGCCGTGTCACAGTTTACGTATATGTTAAAGTGGACTCTGGTAAGTGGCTTTAAGTGTTATATCCGTGATATCCGTGTTTCTGATGCAAACATACTGTACTAAATAAAACAGATGCTTGGATTTTTTCAGATTTCCATTTATCAGCCACCACTGTGATACCACTATCTACTATATATAATAACTATAACAACCGCCTACTTTACGTTTGATGGGATTGTTCTTACTTACATATTTATCAATGTTTGTGTTATTTACATTTTGTAAACATAATGTTTACAACTTGCTAAAGGTGACGAGTTAGTGAACCTGGAGTGTATACCTTACATTGTTCTGTAAGCTGAGTGTGAAACATAACATTTACATTTTGTAAACTGCTGTACAAGTATACATGGTGAGCTACAAGGTAAGCAGATCTTAGTAAACATTGTGTAAACTTAATGTTGTAGGCTACTTGAGTATACAAAGAGTCTGCAGGTTTTGTAAACTTTAATTTCATGCAGTGCAATGTAGAGCCTTCCCAGTCAGCCATTTTGTTCCCTTCCTACCATCATCCATGCAGTCCACTGAGACGGCTCTCCTGGCAGTCACTGACTCCCTCAGCTGTGCTCGGGCGGCCTCCCTCTCCTCAGTCCTCATCCTACTTGACCTCTCTGCAGCATTTGACACTGTCGATCACTCCATCCTCCTCTCCTGCCTCGCTGACCTCGGAATCTCTGGGACTGCTCTCACCTGGTTCTCCTCCTACCTCAGTGACCGGACCTACCAAGTGACATGGTGAGGCTCCTCATCCACCCCCCAACCTCTCCTCACACGCGTACCCTAAGGCTCCATCCTGGGCCCGCTCCTGTTCTCTCTCTACACTCGCCTGGCCCTCCTCATCTCATCCCATGGTTTCTCCTACCACTTCTATGCAGATGATGCTCAGATCTTCTTGTCTTTTCCCTCATCCGACACCCTCATCCCAATCTTGCATCTCTTCCTGCTTGTCTGCTATCTCCACCTGGATGCACTTGCACCACCTCAAGCTCAACCTCTCCAAATCTGATCTCCTCTTTTTTCCCCCCTTTTCCTCACCTTCTGCTGACCTCTCCATCTCAATCCCCTTGGAATCCACCACACTCTCTCCCTCTTGAACCTAGGAGTCACCCTTGATCCTGCACTCTCCTACACCCAGCACATCACCACGCTGACACGCACCTGCAGATTCTTCCTGAGCAACATACGCCGAATCCAACCCTTCCTCACCGACTACTTGACTCAGCTGCTCATCCAGTCCCTGGTCCTCTCCCACCTGCACTACTGCAACTCCCTCCTGTCCAGCCTGCCTGCAACCACTACCCGCCGCTCCAGCTCATCCAGAACTCTGCGGCTCGTCTGGTATTCTCTCTGCCCCGATTCGCACACGCTACTCCACTGCTCCGCTCCCTCCACTGGCTCCCGATACCGGCACACATTCAGTTCAAAACATTGACCCTCACCTACCGCTGTCTCGACCACACTGCACCAAGCTACCTTCAGTCCCTCGTCTCTCCATACATCCCCTCCAGACCACTGCGCTCCTCCAGTGCCAGAAGACTAACTCTACCTCCTCTCCACTCTCCTTCCTCCAGAGCTGCTCCTTCTCATCCCTGGTCCCTAAGTAGTGGAACAACCTTCCCACTGAAGTCAAAACAGTCTATGACCTAATTTCGGCGCTTACTCAAGACACATCTTGTCAGACAGTACTTGTAATTTAGTCATGTACTCTCCTGTAAGATAACACTTATACAACATTTTGTCATACTACTTGCCTTACTTTACTAGTACTCGTATTGTTTATTTTGATTTCCCCTACGCTCCCTTTCCCTTAGCTATTAACTTCGACTTAACATCTTGTCTGCACTGATCAACTTTTACAATCTAGAATGTAAGACCTCATATATTATTTACACTTGTGTAAATTGGAATTTGTAAAATGTATTATGCCTTGAATTGCACTGTATTATTGCACTTTGTATTGCGATTATATTTTGTAAGTCACACTGGACAAGGGTGTCTGCAAATAAATAAATAAATAAATAATAATAATAATAATAATAATAATAATAATAATAATAATAATAATAATAATCATGTTACAAAACATTTTTTTAAACTATATATTTAAGAAACATTTTTTTTTAGACCTGGTGTCTTTCAAAGTGTGACTTATAAACTTTGAGTAAAGTTATTTAACATTACTTAGCTGAGCCTTTGAAGCCAAGCATGATCCAAATTGCTATCAATTACTGGAATACTAATCTCCCACTGGTCTTCCTAAACCTCAGGCAACTACTTTGAATCCAACCAGCTCGGAAAACAAAAGATCCCACATGGAGTAAGAGAGCAGATGCTTGGCACCTAAGAGCATCAAGTCAATGTCGGATGAGAGCGGGCATGGAGCCAGTAGAGGAAGCCATCTGATTAGATGGAAGGAGCTTTTAATCAGGGGTGAGGGAAATGTGGCCAAGAACAAGTTTCAGGAGAGTGTGGCCGTCCATTTAACAGGAGCTTGTGAAATGTAGAAGAAAGTTCTAGTACAATACAGGCAGTCCTTTTCACCAGCAGACAGCTGTCTATTTAATATTTGGTTTTACTGAAAACGGAAAGTTACAGATGACAGGGTACTATGATTCCAAAGCAAGATGGGACAAGATTGTTTTGCTTCTATCAATGAAGGTCTTATTTTACATTTGGCTCTAAATCATACTTTCAGTGAAAGCTAACTATGTAAACATGAACATGACTTTCACAAACAAAGCAGGAAGTAAGCCAATGCTTAGAAATGAGTGATAAGCACATAAACAAGGGAGGCGATGTTAGAAATATATAATACCCTTCTTAAAGCCATATTTAGACTATTGTTACCTTTTGGTCACCACATCCAAAAAAACAAACAAACAAACAAATAAAAAACCTGCACTACAAAGAGTTCTAAAACAAAATAAATCCTGTATCGAAATGTATGACATACGCCACGAGTTTAAAATAACTAAATCCCTTTAACCAGGAACAGAGGATTTTGTGCAAATTTGATTCAGGCATTTGAAAATCCTGAAAGGGAATAAAAAATAAATTAACCCACACACACATCTACTTCAAGCTCAGTAAGGATACAGAGCGGACTTGGAAACAGATAATATGAGCCTCTTCTTCACTCAGAGTGTTGAACCTAACTACATTGTGGAAGCCGATTAATTGGGAAAGTTTTCAAACATGCTGAACAATAACGTATATGTTCATATGTAATTATTCTCTTTGGAGCAAATGGTGAAATGTTTGTATTTAACTGTTATGTAATGCACACATCAAGTGCCCTTGTCTCCTACATTTGCTTCTGATTCATAGTCTACTGATGTGACCCTCAGTATCTGTGTTTCTGTGATCACTTATGCACCAGCTTATTCTTGTGAGGAACTACAAATTCTTCCAACAAAGCAAACAAAACAACAACAAAAAAACACAAAAAAACGGTCTGTGCTAGAACAGTTCATTTCTGAGATCTTAAGACTGATGGTCATCACTCGGTCATGGAAGGAAAATGATACATGTTTTTTTCTATAGAAAGAAATAATGATAATTGCAATAGCAATGTTTTTTTTTTACAATGGAATTAAATAGTATATCAAAATATAAGGTTAAAGAAAGCAGTTTGAAGCAATCAAGGTTAAAGAAAACAGCAAACACCAGCAACAAAAATTAACAATACTTCAAAGGGTTTGGTAGTTAAAAGAAAGTCAAAGCTTTGTGCTTCTATGCACAAGAAACAAATCATCACATGTGCTTTGTTGGGGAAATGGGAAAATGCTGTATTGAGTTCTTAAAAATCTAAATCAACAAACTAATATTATAATTTTCCTTAAAAGTTTCTGTGTATAAATAAAACAAACAACAACACCACTACCAAAGTTAATAAAAACATAGCGATTGTGCAGTCTCCTGTGCACTATTATGTTATTAGAGCGTGTTATAATTACACTTCTCAACCAAATGAGGCTCTGAAGCCTATCTTCAGGTGAAGGACACGGCGAATACCGCTGAGATCCTTATGAGAGTGTCTTCGCAGGTTGAACCTGGCTCAGGCAGCTCGGCATGGGAATAAAGATTTCTGAAATAGAATTGTAAAAAATGCAAGGGGATACAATATTCATGGTCGCCTTTCATTGCGGAATATAGGATTTTTCAATTTCGGCATTACGTTCCACACTGGCTTATTTTATTCATGAGTCCCTTTCTCCAGTTATCTAACTGGAATGTGTGCTGATTCATTAGTTACTAGGGATTCCCCTACAGATTCAAACTGTGGTCATTGCTCACCATTCAGAAAACATGCTTTGTGACAAAAGGTGGCTTACTTCAACGGGTTGTGCAAAACAGATAGTTTTCATTGTATTGTATTTGTTTACATCTTTGCTCTAATTTATATCAATATGCATCCATTACTCAACTAAACAATGTATAGAAAAGCACTATATGTATGATATTTTTTCATTATCTTTGTAGTCACTATTTTAATAATCATCTTCAATGGTCAACAGTCTTCAATGTCTGTACAAATGCGTTAAAACATAATTCCCTATATGCATCTTCAACTGGTAAACCAATTATTTACATTCCTTATCTAACAGGCTGACTGTTTAGTTATTATATCGTTACAGCGCTGTTCACACAAAAAGTACAACCATTCCCAACAGGATCAAAGTCAAGATTTTTTTAAGATTATAAGTTGTAGGGTATGGTCGACTAAGTACCCTATATTGTTGTGGATTTCCCAATTAACGCAAGAAACGAGAAGCTCGAGATCTCTGTTAAAAATCAGCAATACGCAGTAAATAACTATGTTTCAAGGTGATCTTATGCCATCTCATTCCACACTTTGAGTTCAGCCCCTAGGCAGGATAGGATAATAGAATGATCTTATTGAAAAAAGGGGGGGGGGAGCTACACGGGAAACTAAAATGAAACTGTAAACAACTGCTCAAGTATCCTTTGAAGAAGCAATCAGAGAGCAAATGGATCATGTTTATCTGTGCATTATTTCCTTTCCCTTCCCCTCTCTCATGTTGTATCTCTCATTATCTTCTACAACACATACACATTGCCCTGTTACAGAAACATTGTGTGTCTGGTACAGGCATTTTATGCAATGAGTAATAATAACAAGACGAATAAGATACAATGATGAAAAAAAAAGAAAACACGTCCTAGTGATGCTTGATATTGAGCTTAGCTCTGTATGCAACTCCTCACTCAAGCAAGTGCAAACTAATTACTTGTAAAATTAAATAATCCTTTTTAGAGTGAATTAGCGGGGTAGTTGCGCAGCTGATCTTTTCAATACAACCAGAAATGTGATTGTTTTATTTTTTTACAATCCACATTGCTTTACATTGCTTATACAACCGACACAGGATCTATGTTTAAAAATAAACGAGGACATGTTAGATTAGAACACTGAGATCTGATTTTCATGTGTTACCTGATTTAACCCGATTTCTAACCGCCTAGTTGTAGGAATCCTCAAATCTCCCTGAATCTTAGAAAGCTGTCAGTGAATACACACATGCACACTTGTCTACATGTAGAGGAGACATGGCACCAATAATTGTAAACTGAATTGGCTAGCTTTTCAAAATGTTTTTGCAGTGTTAAAATAACGGAACTTGAATTTTCATGGTTTAGGCGATTTAACCATATCTATACCTCCCAAATGTTTGTTCGGCTTAAACCTGAAAACTCACAGATTCAGTGCAGATCTTATGCAGCCATCTGCATCAAAGGCCAGAGAAGAATATGGTAATGCTGATAGTAAAATGTCAATACTTATTTAAAATGTATTTTTTTTGCTTCAATTTCTGTAAAATGCGTGAGAGACAAGAGCTTTAGATACAGCCCATTTAATGCCCACAGAAATAGTGTGGTCGTTCTATTTTTACTATATTCTACCCAAAAATCATTATAAAAATCATTAACCCGAATCTGGAAATACATTCCCCAAAAATTACAACCTCTAATTATGACACACAGTGTACACTTAAGGCTAGACCAAATAAAAACTGTGACCCACCTCAAATTACGTTTTTCTACCTTATCACATTTTGACCTATAAATAGTATAAAGTAGCTTCTAACAATACATTAAGCCATGATGGGGTATAGATTTTCACTTTGCGATTCACGGGTAGGTCAACATTTTGATTTGGCCTGTGCCTTAATAAGTTCATTATACATTATCAGGAGTAGCTGCTTCATAAACATAGACTGCTTTCAAATATGTATCCTTAACATAGCCATTCCTCTCTTTTTCACAACTAAATACTACATTATAAGTGCTACAGTATACAATCACAAGTGACAGAGCACTATACTGTCACATTTACTATATATATACTATATTTATTTGCTATATTTATACTACTATTATGTCACTTAGGAGGCATAGCACGATGAGTAAAGAGACACTGCAAAGATGTGTTTGTGTAGTGGTTATGGTTACTCTTCATAGCCTTCACATGGGAATGTGAATGGGGCTTTAAGAGTTGGTTAAGAGCAAGGTCACTTTGGGACTTTCTTTTTTAACACTTTCACGGCCATGCTGCTGGAGACAGTCAGGCTGTTGGGCTGACAGTCAGACAGGCTGCTAAACCCATGAGCCATAAGCTTATAAACTATTGTTTCTTTAAATATCAATTAAAATTGACATTGTTCAGTTGGAGCTCACAGCGTTAACTGGTTTTCTTAATTGGTTTTCTTAATGACACAATGGGGGTGGTGGGTGATTGTTAAGGATGTGATGGAGAACTTTGAGGAGGAAAGGGTGAAAAAATTGAGAAAAGGTTCAGAGAGAAAAACAAATAAAAAAAAATCCAAAAGAGATTGAAACTGTGAAAAAGAGAGGCAGAAATAATAAAATACTTAAAAAAAAAATAACAGGCTCCCTTCCCACGATCCACTGCAGTGTGCATGTGGGAAATACAGAAGCCAGCTGTAAATGGAAACTTGAGAAAGGTTATGGCATGTTGAGCATACTTAAGAGGGCCACTCTCCTGTGTGGTACATCTTTTCAATAAGCCCCCAGACCACCATCAAGGCTAATGAAAAAGGTAGCACCCTGGCCTCCTTTATAATTCAAAGTCCAGGTTTATTTTTTATTGATACAACAGGAGCAACAGGATCTTGTCTAGATCTTGTGTGCACATTGATATAAAGTGTGGCATACAACATGAATAACTCATATAATAATATCTATTTATTATTTCCCAGCCACATGCATGTAGGGGATATATGAATAATTAAACACACAACTGAAATTATTTGCTGAGCTTAAATCCTTTGCCGGGTATTTGGGGGGTGGGGGGAGGTGTCAGTGGAGTGGTGTACAACCTTCTTTGTATTATTCCTGGGACAAACTGACAGCTTGGGAACCATTGTGCATATAAACACCCATACACTGTGCACAGCAGCTTTCTCCGTAACCTGGAAACTAACATTTCCAATTTTCAGGACTTCAAGAGAATTTGAAATCAAAGCCACGCATTCTCTGGTATGTGCTTCCTTCCCTGAAGCATCTTAACTTCTCTTTTGCAATGTACCAAGTTCCTCTATGTCCAGCACCTAAGATACATGATTAATTTACATTAAAATGTTAATCATACAGAAAGAGGAAAGAGTTTAATACTAAATAAAATCCAATACTTACATTTTTTTAAAGGGGCTTGCATATTACTTTATTTAAAATTGTGTCCATTTGATATTTTCAGATTTGAATTTTGAGATTACATTAACAATTATTTCACAGGTTGTTACTCACCATCTATTCATTTTATATAGATTGCTTATTAACTGCTGTAGATGCAAGCTTATTATAAATTGTGGTGATACGTTAGCTCAGGTAACCATTATAATCTGCCATGTCATTTATTACCTGCTATAAAACATCTTATAATGCTATTTAATGAATATACTACAAGAATAAAACTGTATATGTTATAGCTCTACCTATAAGCTTATATGTACCATTTATACATTAATTAACTGACATATCTCTGAATTGTGATACATTTTGCTATGTATGATATAGTATATCATTGTGTTCTATTTGTATATTTCTCATTACATTGCCAGTAATTGATGCATTGCAAAATAAAATAAATAGGGTCAGTGACTTTTGTCTTCAATTTATATAACAATAGGTTGCAAATGCAACCCTGGTTATCTGAGAAAGGAAGCTCAGGAAAATCAGGAGCCAGAGCCCGTAGGCTACTGGGGCTCAACTGCAGCCAACACCGGGTTCCCAATGGAAGGGACCGGTCCCGTCACATCCAACCTGTAGAACCGGGCAAATGTAAGCGGCGAGGCCCAAGCTGCAGCCACACAAATGTCTTCCAAGGGGGCATCTTGAAAAAGGGCCCAGGATGTGGCAACGCCTCGAGTCGAGTGGGCCACCAGGTGTTCAGGTACCGGGGTCCTGGTGGACTCGTAGGCCATGGTAATGGTGTCCACAATCCAATGCGCTTTATACAGGAAAACAAGAAGTACCAATCTTCAAATATTGGTCAGAGAGTAAAAACAATATTAAAGTAAATACATAAACAAACAAATACACAAATACATAAAAACCCTTGTTTAAAATAGGTTAAGTTAATACTGTTTAAGATTAAGCTTTAATGTGAAAGGCAAAATTGAAATTCTCAAAATATTAGAAATTTATATAAAAAAATAAGGTTGATACATTGTATTAACCTTTTACAGCAACTTAAGTAATGAGTGTGGAGATATCTTTAAAAGTCTACCAAGACTATTAGTTTTGTACTGATTACCAAACCACTAAGTCCATACATTTAGGTGTTGCTTAACACCAGTTCTGTACACTCAAAGATGCCACATCTGACTTTTGTAAGTACCCCAAGCTCTATGAGCTGTGTCTGTGTGACACTGTCTGGATGAATAACAAAAATAACAAAACAATTAATCATATACCCCTTTGATTTCAAAAGGAAAAAACATTTACTGGACAAGCTATGCTCCAAAGCTCCCCCCAACATGCAATGTTATGAGACAACCAAGCATCAGTGGACCAACAAAAATCTATGTAAATATGCACCACTTCCTACCTTATTTGTAAATGAAGTCCTTTTTAGTACATTTTTCAATGACTCTGTCATAGAAGCTGCTCCAAGAGACAGTAGAATTGCAAATCTTATACAAAATAAAGCAAAAACCCACCACTGAAAGACTAGATCTTTCATCCCATTGCAATTTACTTTTGGTGTAATGGAACAGTTTGATTCCAGATTCACGGGGGTCTTTAGGTGCATTGACCAAATGGGACATGTAATTGCAGCTTGTAGGGGTGGCTCTGGGGAAACTTCTCTTAACAATATCATCCAGACTCTGTTGGGTTTTTGCTTTTGCTCTGGAGTCCAGAGCCTTGGTGTGATTTGCAGAAGTAGAAAAAACTAAGTAAAACAAATTACAAACAAACAAAGTAGGATAAAAGACCTTACAGTGTTTCATAGTGCTGCATGCTTGTGACAACACAAAATTCAGGATGTGTGCACAGCAATGAACAAGACTGGCACACGGATATCAGATAAGAATAATATCATACAAATTAAATTTATATTATGTAGGCTACATTTTCTCATGATTTGAATTGCTTCTGACCAAGAGTTGCTTACTTAGCTTACTATGACCACTTGACCACTCGCCAAATATATATATATATATATATATATATATATATATATATATATATATATATAAAAATATCCGCTCTCTACGACGTAAGTTGACTGTTATGCATAATTGAATTCGTCACTCATTTACATTTTGCCATATAATATTTTTTAATTTGTAATAATATAACAATTTATAACATAATTAATAACATGTTAATAGATTGTTCAAAGTTGTTTATAATGGATACTTAAAGTTTTACCTAAATTGTTATCATGTAGCATGACCTAGTACTGTCTTTAGCTTCGCACGTAAAGCACCCTTTGTTGCGGTCCGTGCTAGCTTTGTAAATATGACTGTGAAACTGCAGCCAAGAGATCAATGCCATTTCAGATGAAAACATAGAGCATGCCAACAGGTCACCTATTCAAACTGATAACCTGGATTCAAGAAATAAGAGGTCCTGGTAAAGATTTGAACAGCCCAGAACCTAATAGAGTTGCTAATGGTGTGTTAGTGGGTGACTTGAAATGCTTTCTCCCGTGCCACAGTTCAGACGCTTAGCACTACAGACTGTTGCATAACAGTGATCAGTATTTGTTACCCATGGAAAAGCATAAAGAATGGTTTCCCAAAGTCTTAAATCAACAGGCAATCAGTCCAGTATTCTTGACTGCAATTAGATTCCAGTGACTAGTGATGTATAATTACAAGTGATTGGAGGATTTCACATCATGCCCTCATCGGTCTATGTGTTAGAAAGAGAAAGAGGATGAGAGGCAATAGTTATTTGATTTGAAGAATTTAATAACATAAGAAGAATATTTCCTACTCTCATTACTTCAGTTTCTTCAGTTACTCTCTTCATTAATTCTGCAGTACAAATTAATTGGAGTTTGTGACCAAAGTTACTTATACCCAAGAGCTCTCAAATACTTTTTTTTTATTTTTGTTTTATTTCATATATAAAAATATGCATCACATTGAGTTGAATGCAGTTATTTTTTGTTTTTGCTTAGCTGTAAGCGTTGCCCACATTAAATTGAATAAAATGCATGAGCAAATGAGCAAATGTAGCCATTCGGCCTATTTGCTTTTGAAAACCTTTTTTAAAATGTAAATCTAGAGTGATATGCATTTACATAACCACTGCAATGAATTCAGCATTTACTTGCTTCATCCTGGGTTCACACCATCCCAGCCCTACCCACAACAACTTTTTCCATAAGGATCAGAGTTTAAGACCGTTTAGTCCATCATGGTGAAATGGGACTGATCCGGACTGGAGTGATCTAGTGGAACTACTACAGGAAGCTCACATGAAAAGCTAGCATTAGTGTCTGTTTGAAAGCAGCAGCAAAATAACTGCAGTGTAGATTGTCTCTTGAACAGAAGTGCAATAAAGAGGTCAGGTATCATACAGCTATTGTTAAATAATGCACCAGCTAAACTTGCCTGCACTGCACACATTGCCTTCACAACTGAATGTACTGTTGATGAAAGAAATAGGATACAGCCAGGATACTACTTGCCGTCAATAATTTCAACATGCAGTGAAGGAGACAAAAAACTAAATAAAAAACAAGGAGAGCCACGAATCACTGGCAGGTTTTAGCACCACATGATTCAAGACAAACAAAACAGTCTATTATTACTGTTAAAACTAACAGAGAAGAAAGCGTAATGATTTGGGGATAACTCAGATTTGTATGCCGAGGACAACGAGGTGTATTTGCAAATTAATTGTGTTTTGTAAAGAGGAGAAATTGACAAAAACACACAAAAATACACGGATTTGTTGTCACGTGATTCGGTGAGAATGACCACAAATTGAATATTGATCAGAGGCCTGTCCATTACACGATCCATACCTCCCCCCTTCCATCAAAGTAATTACACACTGTAATGCGATCCATCACCGCAAGATTACTTCGACAAGCCCTGGAGAAAACTCTCTTCCCAGGCAGGGCCAAATATGTTGTCTCCTCTTTAACCTCCATTGGCTTGAGACTGATTGAGCGCCACCTTCTCCCAGATGCTACAGGTGAGCCGTAATGCATATAGCTTTTACTGCAGTGGTCTCAAACTCAAGTCCTGGAGGGCCTTATTTCCCTCATTAACATGCAAATCAATTTATAACTTTTTTGAAATGCATTTTTCTGGATTTTGTTGTTGTTCTGTCTGTTAAAATACACCTACCATTAAAATTATAGACTGATCATTTCTTTGTCAGTGGGCAAACGTACAAAATCAGCAGGGGATCAAATACTTTTTTCCCTCACTGTAGTTGAATTGTACTTCATGTGCATCACACTTAAATGTGATGCCTTCTGCAGCAGAGACTGTAATGCTCAAACTGCTGAGTTTGTGTGTGCTCCATGTTGTGCTTGGTGTTGCCTTGCATGAATATCATCTCCATCAAGGGTGCTCATGTCATGATGGGAGGCACCGTATTAGCAGGAGAGATGCATTGTGAATGGATATTTAATCAGCGGCAGCCTACAGATAACGTGCAGAAACCTGCATGACTTTACGCTGTAGCCAATGGAGGGACCTTGTATAAAAAAAAATATATAATAATAATAATCAACAAACCCAACCCAAAACACTAATTCAAACTCCAGTGAAGTGAGGTCTGCAGGACACAAGTGGAAATGAAGTATGTGTGCATTTTATACTTGGTATGGAAAGAGAGGTGGGTGTCAGGAGTGAAGTAGCCAGCTACGTTGTTGAGGATGACTCTCTGTAATTCCTAGAACCAATAACTCATTCTGTTTAGTGCAATTTCATTCTTTAGTAAAGTTTTAAAATTACTAAAGTAATATTGAATTCTACATGTTGTAATATTAAACTGTATCCTGACATCTACAAACACTTTATAAATAAACCATTTAAACTATTTAAACTCTCACATGTAACTTATGTAACAATCTGAACCAGTCCTGCCCACATTAACTAGGCTGCTTGAGATGTGTATAAATGGGTAATCGTATGTAAAAATCATAACTGTAAGTCAACTTGAAGAAGGGCATCTGCTAAGACATGTAATATTAATAAATAATAATTGTTCTCATTGTTGGCTATACTGCATTTGTGGAAAGGTGTCTAATGTTTCAAAGAGTAAAGTCATATGTTAGGGTCAAGACATGCATCACACCCCCCAGCACTGTTCAAATTGTCTAACTCAATGGTTGTATTTTATTGCACCCAAGTAATTGAGAATGTTGTCATTGTCAAACTTTATGAGCAGCTCTATGTGAAATGCCTGGCTATGGAAGAACCTCTGGTCATAGTACTGAGATTGACCCCAGTGATGGCCATGAGGCTACAGACTCTGGGATAATGTCGTTCATGTGTTGCTAGATCTCTCCATGGCTTTCTAAACCATAAAGCGTGGGATGTACTAGCATGTCTGCAGGCTTGTGATGGTCTCATCTTGGTTGGCCACCTATCTCTTTACAACATCTCGTTCGGCAAGTTGAGTTGAGTCGGTTCTGGTCGCACATTGTCAACTGTACTGTCTCATAGGGTCTTTGTTATTCAGAGGCTATGTTTACATGTAGAGAATTTCGAAAATCCAAATTAATTTGATTGAAGATGCTGAATGAACAGTTTATATGAACACTAACAAGGCATTCCATTTGAGGTGTTCGAAGTATACGCTTATATGAAGGGATGTAATCTGAATACATTTGTTGCACATGCGCAGAGCACCCTTTAGCATCAAGGGTACTAGGACAAAAAAAAGGTGATGCCATTCTTGCCAATGGTAGCGGTAACACGTATCATGTGTTGTACACAATACTTGTATTTACAGTATTTTTGAACATATGCTCCTTGTGCACTTGTTGAACATTAGAAGGCGAGAATAAAATGAGTGTACTGCAATGCCAATTTGATTCAAATGATTAGCTTGTTAGAACAGCTTGTTGTTTCAGGCCTTTCACCCATCAGGCTGTTCGATCATTTTCAAGTCTTTCGAACTTTGTAAAATAAACATGTTCTGCAGACCAATTCTTGCCACTTGCCATGTGTTTGGATTTAACTTCGTGACACAAACTAACAGACATTTGCGGAAAGAACCCATAGTTTTTACGATTGAGAAAACAGTCGGATTAAAGCATTTACATGTATGTTAGATGCTGATATTTTTCTACTGAACCGATTATCAAAGGTCTAAACCATCACTTTCAGTTGGATTGAAATTAGCTCAATCTGATGAGTCTGATCTGATTCAGGTGTTTATACGAGGGTATTGTATTCCCATTGAGCTGTTAGTCGCATTATTCATGTAATATTAGGTTCCATGTAAATGTAGCCAATGTGTAGCCTACATGGCTTTCGCTCTGTAACACTGAGACACTGCACTAGCTGGTAATCCTAGTCCAAGGAAGCATGCCAGCCATCTTGAAAAATCAGCAATTGAACAGCAGGATGCCACCACATGCCACGAAACAGTTAATATTTGCCAGAGTGGCGGTAGTTGAACACTCATGTCCTTAAATATATACATCCACACACACACACATCGCCTCTCTTGTCTCCCAGGCTATAGCACAAGTAGGCTTATTACTTTTCTAATAGGTGCAGCCGATAGTTCATTGCGACTCCCCCAGGCTGATTTATATTAAAGTGCTCTTTTTAAAGGGCAGTAACAAGACTCTCTGCCTGTACCAAGACCTGCCATTAACTTTCATGTTCAAAGCTTTTTTATTATTCTCAGATATAAGTCCTGACTGTAACTGTGTTCTGAGTATTAAACAAAAAACTCAATATGGATTGTACTCTTTGGATTAATTTTAAAATATGTATGTATGTATGCATATAGTATGGTGGAATAATAATAATAATTGTCAAATTTTTTAAAGATCAGAGAAATAAATACTTTTTGTTTACTTGTTTGTGTGTTTGTTTGTGTGTTTTGATTTCCCCCAAGCCAATATGATTCATGAATTGCTGCAGGCAGAACCTAATTGACTACTGATTTTAACATTCTCCTGCATTTGTCTGGGCTTTTGACACATCCGCTTCCTCACCGGACAGCGCTTGCAAACAGACAGCAGAATCTATGAGGCATTAACTGCCCTGTTTTTCCTGGGCACTATTTCTGATTTCCCTTTGGCCGCCTTCATCCATCTACAGCTAGAAAATTGCCTTAAATTAGTCATTAGTTCAGGAATTATTGCACAAAGAACAAAAATCCCAGCCTGTTTATACGGGTGTCCTGGGCATTGAATGATTTACTGTTTTAAAGTAATCTAATAAGCAAAAACATAGTACTAAAAAGAAACACCATCAAATGAAACTTCTGACCCAAAAGAAAGATTACACAGCTGAAAGGATGTGTTGTTCTCCCCTTCTCATTTGATTTCCATTTGTTTCTATTTTATATTAACAAGAAAGAGAAATCTGCTGATTTTGCAATTTAAGGTCTATAAATATAAGGTCTCCAATAGTTGAATATATGAAATCAATTTTTAATTTCTGTACAAAAATGTGCCATGTTTTAGCAGGTGTTTTTATTAAAAAGTGTGGAACAAACTCAGCTAATGCTATATAGCCTAGGGAATCTGCTTCAGAGAGTTAATACCCTCTCAGTAGGAAATAGATGTCTCTGTTTTAATGCATTATCTAATTGAAACAATATGTACAGGTACAAAAGAAAAAGGCCCCAAATGGGTAAAGAAAAATGACACTAATGTGTTATCATTCAGCAGCTCACACACAGCGTTTTATGACTGTGACAGACTTTGTGAAAAGTTTAAAGACAGAAATATGGATGTATTTGTGTACAGAGAAAGTAAACAAAGACATTGCCGAAAGTATATATCTAACCTCTTTCTATGAAAAGTATTTAAAATAAAACCTTAAACTTGACAATATTATCACACATCAGCTACTGCAGTGTTAGATAATAATAAAACTCCATGTCAGCAAACAAGATCTCTCTCACAAAGGACTCGTGTACCAGTGTTTATAAACAGCACTGGGTGTCTGTTTGTTAAGGTTATTTTAGCTCATTAATTCCAAACAGGCACCCTATCATTACTGTAGCTGTGCTCTGTGTTGTCACTTATCTGGTGCTGATGCCAAGAGATAAAGTGAAAATTGTCACTGTTGTGTAACAGCTGTGTGTGTGGATTATTTTCATACTACTGATGAATGTATACTAAACACAGGGGGGTCCAACCAAACAGGAGGGAGGCAGGAACACTGTTCGATGAGGAATGGAATGGAAAACTGAATCAAAAGTGAACGAGAAGTGAAGCAGCGAAAACACAGTTGCCTCTTCATGATGTTTTCTTTTGAACGCCACCGTTCTTCTCCAAGTGTCGCCTGCATATGTTACGAACCAGTTCTCAAGCATCACGAGTTTCTAAACCAACTGGTTCAGCACGGTGGCTTCACCTTGAAATTTTATTTTGCACGGACACAAAATTCATGGCTCTGCATTCTACTGAAATGTGAATGACAGCTCGGCAAACCAACACAATCGCTGCTCCAGTTTTAACCCAGTGTGCATCCGTCAGTAGAACCGTGAGCTTGACAAAAGCCAAATGCAGAACAAACCCTACAGAAAGTATGGTACACACACTGAGATTTAAATGTTATTCCCTTTTTCCTGTGATGCATCTAATAGCTGTGTTGTTTACCAGAGCTCAAAATGATTATTGATTACCTCATCAAGTCTTTTCTTTCTACATTGATTTAAAATTAGCAGGTAGGATAATATATTACTCTAGCCTTCACATTAAACTGCCTGAACATTTAAAACATGCTATGCACAGAAAAGGACTTGCTCTCTATATTCTACTACACTTCAACGCTGCTAACCACGGAGATTCGAAGAGTAAAACAAAACAAGGTGGTTGAATTATACACTTGTGAACAACCCCCTGGATACCTTCTTATTCATGTGCTGAGCTAGTTCTGACAAGTGTATAATTTGGCTTTGCTGGGGAAAACAACATTTAATGATGCCTTTTCAAATAGTTACTAGTTACTTTTTGTTTCTCAACACTGACAGCAGGTTACGTAACGGCACAGAAATCCTTTTTTTTTTCAGTCGCTCTAGGCCAGTTTAAAGGGAGAAGAGGCATGCAACATAAGAGTGTGCTGAAAGTGAACAGGCAGATTTTTCTTGCCCAAAAAGATCCTTTTATATAACAATAAACTGTAATTTGAAGCAGTTTCCTACCAATAACAGACAAAAATACAAAATCGCTTTCCAGATTATAACTTGCTGCAAAACCCTTCACTCAACAACACAACTCAATAAAATCCTGTCCGACAGAGTTGTTCTTACTCTATGAAGCATACAATTTACATTTTAACCTTCCTAACACTGAACGGCGATGAATATCCTTGATATGCTTCATTTGTCTCTTTTATCTTTGTCTTAGAAACTACAAACAGAACGTTTAGTATTTTTCTGAGAAATTATGTGAACTATTAATAAATTCTAAGTTGTATTACACAAGAGTAGGCTTTTATTAAGATCCTACATTCAAAATTATCAATAGCTAATGAAATGACCATGGTGTCACTCAAATACATAACCCTTATTTGCTGTCCATGACACACAAGATCAGTCTTTTTAAGTAGCATGCAATTTAGCAATTAAGTTTTAGCTGACTTTAGTGCAGAATTACTTATTTACACCGAATGGTATCTGATTAACCATCCTTGGTCATTAAAATGTTGTGAGGTTTGTAAAATTGTGACATGTTAATGCCCTCATCTTAAATAGCATAGTTGGGGCTGATCTTTGACTTTACTACATAAGTGAGAGGATCAGATGTTAGGGTATAATCCTGCATTTTAGTACAGCTACAGTTTATTTTTCCTTAGACTGTCTTTATCAAAATTTTACATACATTTGGGTGATATTAACACTGACCTTTTAGACCTTGTTTCAGTAATTCTGCATTTAATGGGTTCAGGGTTCAAGCATCTGTGCTATGTAAACCACAGAACATAAATCATGTTTGTCAAATTGTGATTGCCAGAATTCTGTCTGATCATTCCATCCATAATGAGTTTTTATTTGGTCTTTATAGCCACTCTGAATGTGAAATAGCTAACGTCTGGATGTTATTGGTCAATAATAATATCCTGTCTGAATGAACGTCCCTTTTGAGATGTCTGGCTCAAAGACTTTACTATATATAAACATACCTATGCACAAACTGAATACGATTGGCCAATAACACTGCAATGGAATGAACTACTGGCATATTCTGGGTTTGGCAGTTATGTTGGTCTGTATTCCTGGAGGTCTTGTGTTGGATTACAAACACCTACAGCCATTGCATTGTGTTGACTGCTTATGAGTCTGTGATCCATCATTCTTAAAAAAAAACAAAAAAAACATGGCAAAACAAACACACACACACACACACACACACACACACACACACACACACACACACACACACACACACACACAAATCCCTTTGTAATAATAATGAATGACCATAATGTAATGATTTCTGAAAAACAACCACACTGTGGCACATTGATGATCCAAAACTCATATGCTCATTCATGGGGAAAAGAAATACCACCTTGGGGCAACTAATAAACTGTATTCACGTTTGTGAGTAGAAAAATTACAGCCATTTGAATTTAATCTCTTTTGGCTGAAAAATCTACTGAGCAGTTGCTGTGGATTCAAAAACAGACAGCCCTGGCAAATGCTGAAAGCTTGGTTTTGAAGGCACTTCACAGAACTGGGGGTTCTGTGAACAAGAAAAAGAAGAAAGAAAAAATATTGCTTTTTAATTTATAAGGATTCATCCAGAATAACAATCCAATCGCTCAGAAATGTATATTTTTGTATATGTTGTGCTTATAAGTCCTGGCGTAGGTTTAAGCATAAGCAACAAGTAAAGACTGAAAAAAAAATAGGGGAAAGGAACAGAAACTTTAAATTAGAATAGCTGAGCACCACATTGTTTTTAATGCTTGGAAGGAAACTTATTCACAACATCATCTCGCACCTTGATCTGTCTTGGTTGGCATCTCTAGAAGAAATTATAGTTTGTGAAGAGAGGCTGACAAAATGTGCTTTTTGGCCTCTCTTTTGATGCTGCCAGAAAATAAAATGAAGAAAGACACTGATTCAGCTCAGGAAAAAAAAATACAAACAAATAAATAAATAAATAAATAAGAAGAAACAAAATGCGTTTCTTGCCTGGCAGCTTCTTCTTGAAACCCAAGCTGACAGGCTGACATTTCTAGCTGCATCCTCGTCTGTCTTCAGCTCATATTTCTGTCTCCAAAAGACATAAATAAATAGATAAATAAAATACATAAATAAAGATAGCAGGCTTACAGTAAACGTGACCAAGTTGGCAGAAAAATAAATAAATAAATAAGCACACACAAAATGAACAACATCACCAAGGAAAGCAGGAGAGATCATGGCAGGACTTCAAGGACGTGAAGGATGAACTTTTCTCAGCTACATGAAAGATGGTCACCTAGTGTATCTCATCATAATTATAGCTCATCACTGTTATGTTGCACTGGCAGAATATTCCAACTTAATGTTATTTTCATGTCTCTTTTATTCCTCCCTCTGTGGTTTTTATTTGTGTATTCTTTTGTCTTGATTCGAGCACTATCTTAAAGCCAGGGAAAAAAGACATGACTAAAAACACACAGCAATATCTTTTAATAACCAGGCCAGCCGAGGAAAGCCATTTAGCAGCTGAGACAAAATGTTCAGATAAATGAACAGATCTTTTATTGTGGTGAGTGATCCTCCCCCAGCTCAATTCTCCTTCCCTCCCTCCTCTCACTCTCTCTCTCTCACTCGCTCCCCCCTGCCTCTCTCTCATCCTCTGCAGACGTTTTTCTTGAAGCATAGCGAGATTTAGGAGCTATGTATATGCTCTCATTTACATCTCAGAGGTTCTGTGTTTGTGATGTCATCGGAAGTATCACATTGTACCTTTAAAATGGGAAATAAAAGTGTGAATTCAATGTTTATTTAAGTATTTGTGGCATAAGAAATAAACGCCTTATGTTAGAAAGCTTTTAAAAGCTCTGCAGCAGTAATGGGTCAGATTCTAATGCAGCAAGTGTCTTACTCTCATCAGTATGTAAAGATATTTACTCCTGCTGTTTCAAGAAAAAATATTTATATTTTTGGGCAATTAAACTCTGCCTAAGTATTTTTTTAATAAACCTCATCAAGGCTACAGGTGACATGCCTCCCCACTGCCTTGATCAAACAGAGCTGTGTCAGAGCTACTCAGTATTCTGTCTTTCTAATCTATTGGATTGTATTGTATCTATGCTAATTCTACTTCTCTACAGACTCCTTACCTCACTCCCAAACTCTCCCCAATCATAGACACCCAGCACAAATAGACACCTTATATCCCTGTGTGATTAGCTAATTAGTAGATGCAGCTGTCGTAAATTAGCTAATCAAGCCCTGGAGAGAACTGGTTAAAAGGAAACAGCTTTCTGGAAACAGCATCCTCTGCTGTCTTAAACTCACATACCTATTGTCCACCACCTCTTCACACACCTCATTACAATATATATATATATATATATATATATATATATATATATATATATATATATATATATATTTGATGATGTGTACATTCCCAGAGGTGGGCAGGGAGGCTCTGGGTCCCTGGGGGTTGAGGAAGGTGCACTCCATCTTAGGAAAGGAGGCTGAAGACAAGGCAGCCATCTTCAGGCTGTAATTGTTTGCTGGTTGATGGGTTCAACAGGATTATTGAATGCACTTGGGGAGAATTATTTTTAAAGCAAATGGGGTACAAAGGGAAAAGAGAGAAGGGGATATTTGATTCATGTATACAGATAGGCTGGATAGGTTTTTATTTTCACAATTGTAATTGGATTCTTCCAACAACCTTAGTTGAAACTACATGAAGAAAGCAAATTAGTATGTAATTGAAATAATAGCTCAAATGAAGATGCCACAATACACATTTCAAATGTATAGAAATAAGGGATATTTTAATTGAATAAGATTATAATAAATAATTGGTTCCAGTAGTCCTGCTGAAGCTAGGGGACACTCAGTCCTTGGCTTCCTTCTGCACTGGTGGGCATGTGGAGCTGCTCTCAGACAGGGGGCTCTGTAAGTGGGGGCAGTTCTGGGCCCTCCACTGCCTCTCCTTGATGTGCCAGCATGGCTCCACACGGCACTCCTGTGGTGGAGCGCCTTCTTCAAGGATACCATAGCCTCAGCCTCCATTACCGACTCTGAGAAAACCAAGTGTGGATACAGGGTTTTCTGGGAATCGATGCCAGATCGTGCTGCTGAGTCCAACAAGCCCAGCTCCGCGTGTCACCTGTCCTCGTCCACGGAGGAGCACAAGGACAATGGGGAAGGGGGTTGCAGTCAGATGGCAAACCCACAGGCCATCCTGGCACTGCAGCCCTGGAGCATCTTTATTTGAGCTATTGAATTAAATATAAAGTTGCTTTCTTCATGTAGTTTCCACATCAGCTTTTGAATTATCCGTCAGTTTTGGTAATTCGACCACTAATTGATCCTGATTAGGTTGCATAATCTGGACTCTACTATAATTAGAAACCTGAAAGGTCTGCAATGTAGTTCGGTGAAAGAGCAGAAAATAAAGGAGAGATGAAAATAGACTAATGCTAGAGTTGTACATTAGAAGCCGATATTCATAGACTGTCGAGCGGAACTGAATGGGTGGAATTGGGTTTGTAAATTCCACTTCTGGTTCTTACATTACTCTTTCTGCCAAAGGTGCACTCTGGTGCTTTTTCAGTCCTTTGATCTCTCTGCTACCAGTAGCCAAATAGTGTTCTTTAAATTACAAAATGGCAGAATATATCTTTATAATCTTCATTAGCTGGGGTTAAATCTTCAGTCAATTACTTTAGAATTAGCATCTGGCTGTGTGAGAACCTAAATCAGCATAAACTAAATGAAGCCCCATCACCAGCGCCAATAATCAAGATGAAGCACTTTATTCTCTCATATCGATGGTTTGTTTTTCCTGATGTTGTAGATGATTAAATTTCCTTCCGGGAGAAAGGGATAAAAAACATATTTAAGCTTTTCAGTTCATTTAAGTAATAAACTGTGGATGCCAGTAACTAAATTGCATGCACTGAGCCATCTAATATAGATAATAATATGCTAATATACACAGGTATGGTTACAATTTTTTGCTAATTTGTGACGGCAAATTAAGTAATTTTAAGTAATCAAATTATTGACAAATTCAAAATAATATACATATTTTGAAGTCCTTATGAATGAATAACTCATGTTTATCAATATCATATATGTTTTTTCATGAATGGTTGTAACAATTAGCCTATATGAACATTTGGTTACTTGCAGTGCTACAATAGATTTGCCAAAATTAGAACATGGAAGGTCTTTAAAGTGGGCAGGTATTAGGAGAACTGAATCTTCTCTGGGGCATGTCTAATTTTTATGCAAATGTTCATATTACCTGTCTGGGACAATTTGTATTCATTTTTGGAAAATACTGATATGAGTTTGATTTCTTATACTGGTGGTGAATCGTATCAAGGTGGCATGTCTGGGTTGGGATTGGTTCTGTTGGCCTTTCTTGCTCAAGTGGTTATAGAACATCCAATCTCATGTGGCATTGGTGACTAACTAGACATCTGCTTGAACAGAATGCGCTTGGAGGAAATACAAGCAGCTCCCGAACTTTAAAAAGGCCTGATCAAACCCTCAGAGTCTGATACTGTAGGTTTTGGCAGATAACAGATAATGTTTCACATTTCTTGTCTCTTTCTGTGTCTGATTGCCAGGCCAATGGGATTGGGATCTTCCATAACTGTCATATGAATACTATACACTATAATTGGAAAATATAATTAAATAAATCTCAGGTTCTGGCTTTCTCCAGGAGAACAGATCCTCTCAAGCTGCAAATTCAAATCAACAGACGCTCTTGATTTTTTATATCATTTTTTTTTTATGGTGTTGACATCTACAAATGAGCTTAAATGCCTTTGGCTGTTTGGTTTTCCAGCTTTAAAGCCAAGAACTCCAGCTGAAGGGCAATTGTTCCTCCATCTTGGCTCTAAACAGTACTCTCATAGTAGAATCACTGGAACTGATACTCGGGTGCTCAATGCCAAAATGGACCATCTGCCTAACAGAAAATACAGTCGCTTATAGTAATTAGGGACAGTGGGGCACGGATCTATCGCAGATCAGTGACGTTCATATTCCAAGCTCGGGCTCATCTGTAGTGCCATGGGAACTTCTCATGTTTAGAATTCGGTTCCAGCACTGACTTTTGGACTCTGTTGCCCGTTTCGTGTAGTAGTGTCAGAATAAAGGATTATTCCTCTCTGTGGAGTTAGGAGCACAAACTACCAAGTTTACAATGCTATTTTAAGGTCATGTGAAGAATATCGCCTCTTGTTTTTGGTGACAGTGTGATCCCATCTACAGTTAACTGAGAGCCTTTCTCAGTACTTTTAATTCTACAGACTTACAAAGGCCTTGTGCAAAATGTCCATTTATTATCTGGGGACACATTATAAGGCAAGTCATAATGATATCTCTGTAATGTTTCTTTATATTTAACTAGCTTGTCCTGTGTTCCCTTAATGAGTCCTGTGCATAGTACAGATGGGATTATAAATTATGATTTTAAGGAGCATTTGTTGTCAAGGTCAAAAGGCTAGTTTTACAGAGCATGTGTGTGAAACAGGTTAATGAGGCTATTAGTTCTGAAAATGGGGTCTTTTGCTTTCCAAATCAGTGAAGTGCAAGCAAATTGAGCAAATGAAGCGATCTGAAAGTGAGGAACAGCATGCTGTTTGAGGTTCATATTGAGTTCATATGAATGCAGGGATATGCATTAAACAAGGGGCATATGTAACATAAATGCCATACATAAAAAGAAAAACATACAAACTGAGTTTCAAACGTGTTAAATAAACTAGTCACTAATACACACTTTCTGATTTTCTAATGTTTAGGTATTATTATTATTTATTTCTTAGCAGACGTCCTTGTCCAGGGTGACTTACAAAATATAAGCACAATACAAAGTGCAATAATACAGAGCAATAATAGGCATAATACATTTTACATATTCACAATTTACACAAGTGTATATGAGATATACAGTTAACAATATATAAGGTCTTACATTCTAGAATAAAGCTGATAAGTGCAGACAAGTCAAAGTCAAAGAGCTAAGGGACAGGGAGCGTTGGGGAAATCAAAATAAACAATTCAAGTGCAAGTAATGCAAAGGCAAGAGTATTGCTATCTTACAGGATAATAAATTACTAAATTTATTAGAGTAGATTAGACTAAATTAAAGTAGAGTCTGAAAAGATGTGTCTTGAGTAATCGCTGGAAGGAGGTCATGGACTCTGATGTTTTGACTTCAGTGGGAAGGTCGTTTCACCACTTAGGGGCCAGGGATGAGAACAAGCGGCTCTGGAGGAATGAGAGTGGAGAGGAGGCAGAGTTAGTCTTCTGGCACTGGAGGAGCACAGTGGTCTGGAGGGGATGTATGAAGAGACGAGGGTCTGCAGGTAACTCGGTGCAGTGTGGTCGAAACAGCGGTAGGTGAGGGTCAATGTCTTGAACTGAATGCGTGCCGGTATCGGGAGCCAGTGGAGGGAGCGGAGCAGTGGAGTAGCGTGTGCGAATCGGGGCAGAGGGAATACCAGACGAATCGCAGAGTTCTGAATGAGCTGGAGCGGGCGGGTAGTAGTTGCAAGCAGGCCGGCCATGCGGGAGAGGAGAAGAGACTGGACGAGCAGCTGAGTCGAGTAGTTGGTGAGGAAGGGTCGGATTCAGCGTATGTTGCTCAGGAAGAATCTGCAGGTGTGTGTCAGCGTGGTGATGTGCTGAGTATATTAGAGCACAGGATCGAGGGTGACTCCTAGGTTCTTAGCAGAAGAAGAAGCAGAGACTGTCGTAGGTTCTAAGGGGATTGAGATGGAGAGATCAGCAGAAGGTAAGGAAGAGGCGGGGAAAAAAGAGGAGAAAAGATTTGGAGAGGTTGAGCTTGAGGTGGTGTGAATGGATCCAGGCAGAGATAGTAGGTAAGAAGGAAGAGAAGTGAGAGGGGATGAGGGTGTTGGATGAGGGAAAAGACAGGAAGATCTGGGCATCATCTGCTTAAAAATGGTAAGAGAAACCATGGGATGCAAAGAGCTGACGGTGGACAGCATGCTCGAGGGTCTTTGAAAGGAAGGGGAGTAGGGAGGTGGGGCGGTAGTTCTGAAGAGAGGTGGGGTCAAGGGTTGGTTTCTTGAGGAGTAGGATGACAGCAGCTTGTTTAAAAGCAGAGGGGAAACAGCCATTGAGTAGTTAGGAGTTGTGGAGGGAGGAGATGAAGGGGAGGAGATCAGGGGCGATTGCTTGGAGGAAGCGAGTGGGGAGAGGGTCCAGGGCACACGTTGTAGGTTTGTGCCCTAGGAGGAGAGAGGAAGTTCAGAGTCCGAGAGAGGTGAAAATGAAGAAAAGGGAGCTTGGTTGGTGGGAGACTTGGGTATGATGGGAGAGGAGGGGGGACTGTTGAAGAGCTTGCGGATGTCTGTGATCTTGGAGGAGAAGAAGGAAGCAAAATTATCTGCAGAGAGAGCAGAAGGAGGAGGAGATGGAAGGGGGCAAAGAGGGGGGAGAAGGTGGAGTAGAGTTTGTGGGGGTTGTTGACAGAGCATTCAAAGAGTGATTGGAAGTAAGACTTCTTGGCTGAGGTGAGTGAGGAGGAGAATGTGGACAGTAGAGAGCGGTAAAGTTTGAGGGCAGCTGGGAGTTTGGACCTCTTCCATTTCTGTTCGGCGGCACGCTGACTGGATGGGGTTGAGCAGCGAACGGAAGAGTTCCAAGGCTGAGGAAGGGAGGGACAGACAGGATGAGACGTGAGAGGACAGAGAGAATCAAGGGAGGAGGTGATGGAGGAGAACAAAGAGGAGGTAGCACAGTTAACAGATAGATGGGAAAAACAATGGAAGGTAAGAGAATGAGAGCAGTGGAGGGGGAGACAGAGCGCAGATTACGGCAGAACGTGACAGAGGGAGTGGGTGGGGTGGGGTGGGGAGGGGAGAGAAAGGTAGAAAGAGATGAAGTGGTGGTCTGAGATGTCCAGGGGTGTTACGGAGAGTGACGAAGGAGAGCAGCCTCTAGAGAAGATGAGGTCTAGCTGGCGACCTGCCCTGTGAGTGCGGGGAGATGGGGAGAGAGAGAAGTTAAAAGATTGGAGGAGGGGAAGAAATCTGGCAGAGTGGGAGGGGTTGGAGAGGTGGATGTTGAAGTCTCCCAGGAGGATGGTAGGTGAGGACAGTGAGGGGAGGGAGGAGAGAAGGAAGTCAAGTTCATCCAGGAAGGAGGTGAGTGGACCAGGAGGGTGGTAGAGAAGTAGAAGGAAGAGGTGAGAGGGAGAGGTGAGTTTCACCGCGTGGAATTCAAAGCTGTTAGTCGTGATAGAGGAGAGAAAGGGTGGGACAGAGAAGAGGAGAGAAGGGGAGAGCAGGAGTCCTGTTCCTCCTCTCTGCCCAGTAAGACGAGGGGAGTGGGACAGGACAAATAGAGAGGATAGGGCAGCAGGGGTGTTTGAGTTCTCAGGGGAGAACCATGTCTCTGTGAGAGTGAGGAAATCCAGAGAGTGGTGGGAGGCAAAAGCGGAGATGAAGTCGGCATTGTTGGAAGCTGAGTGGCAGTTCCACAGGCCTTCAGAGAATGGAATAGAGGGGTGGGAGGAGGAGAGGGGAGGCAGGGAGATGAGGTTAGGTCCATGCCGAGAGTGTCATGGCTGCTTGGTGTTGCTGTGCAGCATCTCCTCACAGTATTCTCCTCGCTGGAGTCCCACAGCTAGGGTCCTTGCCCTTTGTAAGTGTGGCCCTTAAGAAAGTTTACAAACAAGAGGAGGCCATTTGCCCCATCATGCTCGTTTGGTGCATAATAACTAATTAATAACTAAATGATCCAAGGGTACTATCCAGTCTATTTTTAAATGTTCCCAAATTGTCTCTTCAACCACATCACTGGGGAGTTTGTTCCAGATTGTGACGACTCTCTTGAATGACTTGAAGCCCAATTTCCATTTGTGTCCCCAGGTGTGTGTCCCTGCTGATCTGGAAAAGCTCCTCTCGTTTGAAGTGGTCGATGCCTTTCATGATTTTGAAGACTTGAATCAAGTCCCCACGTAGTCTCATCTGTTCCAGGGTGAAAAGGTTCAGTTCCTCAGTCTCTCAGTAGGACTTTCCCTTCAAACCTGGAATAAGCCTGGTTGCTCTCCTCTGAACTGCCTCTAGAGCAGCGATATCTTTCTTGAAGTGTGGAGCCCAGAACTGTACACAGTATCCAGATGAGCTCTAACTAGCGGATTGTACAGTCTGAACATTACTGCCCTTGTTTTAAATTATACACTTTTGACAATATACCTTATCATTCTGCTTGCCTTTTTTATTGCTTCCCCATATTGTTTGGCTGGAGAAAGTAAGGTGTCCACATAGACTCCTAGGTCTTTCTCATCTAGTTCTATTCCTCCCATAGTGTAATTATAGTGGAGATTTTTGTTACCTGCATGTAATACCTTGCACTTGTCAACATTGAATTTCATCTGCCAGGTGTCGGCCCATAACTGAATATTATCTAAGTCCCTTTGAATAGCCTGTGCTGCCGAGATTGTATCTGCTGAGCCACCTATTTTAGTATCATCTGCAAATTTGACAAGTTTGCTAACTATCCCAGAGTCCAGATCATTAATATAGATTAGAAAAAGCAAAGGCCCTAGTAATGACCCCTGTGGAACTCCACTAACAACCTCACTCCAGTTAGAAGCAACTCCTCTAATCAACACCCTCTGTTTCCTATACATCAGCCAGTTCATAATCCATCTACTTACATTACCCTGAATGCCTACAGCTTCCAATTTGAGGATCAGTCTTTGGTGTGGAACCTTATCAAAAGCTTTTTGAAAATCTAAGTATATCATATCATATGCTTTCACATGATCTACAGCTGCAGTTGCATGTTCAAAAATGTATAATAAATTAGTAAGACATGATCTGCCTCATCTAAACCAATGTTGACTCTCCAAGAATACGGTTTTCATTAAGATGCTCCTCGATTTTCTGTCAAAATTTTACAAGTAATGCAGGTGAGACTGATTGGTCTGTGATTTCATGGCTCAGTTTTGTGCTCTTTCTTGTGGATTGGTATGACATTTGCTGTCTTCCAGTCAGTTGGCACATCCCCTGTTCTAAGTGTCATTTGGAATATTTAGTTAGCGACCTATACATAATTTCCCTAATTTCTTTAAGTACTGTTGGAAATATACCATCTGACCCAGGTGATTTGTTTGTTTTTAATTCTGCTAGTCCCTTTAGTACCTCCTCCTTATTTATCCTGATCTCTCTTAGGGTTTGACTGGACTAGTTGTTAACCTGTGGCATGTTATCTGTTTTTTATTCTGTAAAAACCTCTGTGAAATACTAATTTAAACATTTGTCAGTCCCACAGCTAAAATCCCTGCCCTTTGCAAGTGTGGCCCTTCGAAAGGGGGGCACTGAGGCTGCTGGCACTGACTGCTAGTGTGGAGGACCTGGGGGGCTGTTAAATAGCTGACCTATAAGTAATTAGCAGAGAGCACACCTGAATTGCGTTAGATTACACTGCTCTGTCCAGATCCCGCAAGTCACACCTTAGTACAGCATCGGCCGAACTAAGTCCTTGGAATGTCTGGAATGCTAAACTTTAGGTAACTGCCTGTTCTGATCGCAGAAAAGGCAAAGCTAACCACACAACAACACTGTACAATCTCTCTCTACAATAGTATTTGCAATGCACCCGTTTCTGGTTATAGAAACTATATATATACACCAATCAGCACTGTGGCAGCAAAGTGAACATTCTGTCCTCAAAGTTGATGTGTTAGAAGCAGGAAAAATGGGCAAGCGTAAGGATCTGAGCGACTTTGACAAGGGCCAAATTGTGATGGCTAGACAATTGGGTCAGGGCATCTCCAAAACTGCAGCTCTTGTGGGGTGTTCCCGGTCTGCAGTGGTCAGTACCTATCAAAAGTGGTCCAAGGAAGGAAAAGCGGTGAACCGGCGACAGGGTCATGGGCGGCCAAGGCTCATTGATGCACGTGGGGAGCAAAGGCTGGCCCGTGTGGTCCGATCCAACAGACGAGCTACTGTAGCTCAAATTGCTGAAAAAGTTGATGCTGGTTCTGATAGAAAGGTGTCAGAACACACAGTGCATCCTAGTTTGTTGCGTATTGGGCTGCGTAGCCACAGACCAGTCAGGGTGCCCATGCTGACCCCTGTCCTCTGCCGAAAGTGCCTACAATGGGCACGTGCGCATCAGAACTGGACCACGGAGCAATGGAAGAAGGTGGCCTGGTCTGATGAATCACAAGTTCAAGGTGTTGACTTCAAATTCCCCAGATCTCAATCCCATCGAGCATCTGTGGGATGTGCTGGACAAACAAGTCCGATCCATGGAGGCCCCACCTTGCAACTTACAGGACTTAAAGGATCTGCTGCTAACGTCTTGGTGCCAAATACCACAGCACACCTTCAGAGGTCTAGTGGAGTCCATGCCTCGACAGGTCAGGGCTGTTTTGATGGCAAAAGGGGGACCTACACAATATTAGGCAGGTGGTCATAATGTTATGGCTGATCGGTGTATAATATATAGTTCAAACTGTGCTAAGTAAGACTAAGTAAAACTAACAAACAGTAGCTGCCCTTACGAATATAGGTGGAGTAAAAATACAATTAAATATAGCAAAGAAAGCAAACAACCAGTACTTGGTAGAGCTCGATAGTTACATCCGTGGGTCCGTGTCCGCCTGCTGAGGAAAACGAGTCAACAACACAAGGCAGCACAGGAACAATCTCTAAATATCACATGCACTTCCTCTGAGATTTGATTTTGATCACATGAACAACAGTTAAGGTCAGACATCCAATTACCATCTTAATTTCTCTCTCCAGTACTTGTTTGGTTATGTATCTTTTGTGTTGATGGGCTTCTCCCTTCAAGCTAGTTAGGAGAAAGGCCTTGTCACCCCAAAGCTCTTAATGCTTTGTCACTGACTCACTGTGTATTAACCAAAGCAAGTAACATCATCTCTTTGTGCTCAATCTTTCAAATTAGACATTAAGCCAGCATCCTATTGTAACGGACTCTGCAGTAGCAGTTATTGATGCACTGTTTACTTCCTCATCCTTTGAAAATGCTTTCGATGAAACTGCCAGCTGAACATCAATCTAATATTAATATCTTTCTCACCTTTCTGGGTCATTTCCAAGGCCTAAAAGCACCCATTTGTTGAATGATGCTCTAGAATGCATTCTCCTGTCTGCAAGAACCAAATAACTAGATGAATAGAAAAACAATGTTGAGGTTTAGCTGATTGAGATCTGTTATGTTACTGCAATGAAGTCAGTATCAGGAAAGGGTGAAAGATACTGTAGCGTTATGTTGGGTGTATTTTGATAAGAGCATTTTAGCTCTGAGCTGAAGCACTGATCTAGAGAAAACCTCTCCCCCCCCAAAGTTATCAGATTTCCTTAGCTCATCAGCTTGGAACTGGTTTGCATCAAAGTGACAGTTTTGGGGAGGATGGCACCGAGAATGGGCCGAATGGTTTGGAGTCCTGCTGTGAGATGTCTGGAGAAAGGGGCCTGTAGGTGATAAAAACTCTTTGAAGTGGACGAGAGCCGAAATCCCGACATAGAGCTACGAACCCGGGCCAACTGGCATTTCCAAAAGATGGCATGGATTGACATCAGTCATAAATCAAGCCCCCCTCCAATAGGACATTGGGGGCTGAAACCGAAATCAAATCTCAAAAATTCAAGAACCAATCACCTATTGATCTGACAGACTATAAGGAACAGCGCACGGCCTTTTTCTCTCTCTCTCTCTCACCTGAACCAGAAACTCGCTGCCACAGCTCAACCTGTAGCTCTGTTGCCAGAACTGGAACCAGAAAACAACCAAGTCTTTGCCGACAACAGAAGAGTTAAACTGGGAGAAGGAGATTGAGCCGTACGAATAATTATTTTAAAGGACTTTATGAAATAAAGAACTTTACAGACTGCGCATGCCCACCTGTGCCCACCTGATCAGTGGAGTTTTACAGCTGGACAATTGACTAAGTCAACTGTATACGAAAGTGTCAGACATTTAAATAGCTATTTGAGTCTTAAGAAACTTGACCCTTGGAACAAATAGGGCCCTGCTTTCCTCAAAGACTTTGTCTTCAAATAAGTACGGTGAGAGACCCTGCTTGCCAAGAAGATTTTGTGCACAACCTTGGAGCCTTCAAACCAGTGGAAAATCTGTTTGGAAAAGACTACATTCGCGAAACCCCAACTTCCAGGTGCATCGACTGAGTGGAAGTTCTTGGACAAAGCCGAACCGGACTGCCTTTGTTCCAAACCACACGGACCTCGTGCCGCGTGCTGTTATCTGAGCCCGAAGACAGAGAGGCCTCTCTGCGACGAAGTTCAGATAAGTTTAACAGTTTGGAGTTCATGATTCATGACATTTGAGAAATCAATTAGAAATGTTAATCTGTGATTCATAACTCTAGAATGTGTAATATCATTTAGTTTTCTTAAATATAAATGTGTGTTGCATTAAACTGTTTTGTTGATAATTTTAGAAATAAAATCTGTCAACGCCGAGAAATATCTTCTCATTCCCGTTTGACTGTTTAGTCTTAAATTGACACAAGTTAATAGACATTAGATTATTGGTGGCCCTGCCTATCCTTAATCATTGAATAATAATCAGTTAAGGGAAATTGTGGTAACAAGTAATGATAGGATCTTTCTCGGCACCTAAACGTAAATGAGACTGATATATATATAACGAGAAGTTACCTGACATAAATACTAACCTGCGTAGTTATTTAATGTCTGACTAACAATACTAATGAGAGACTCACCTTCGTCTTACTAACCGGTATTGTAGTCAATGTGTTTATAACCATTTTTGTTTAACGATTTGTGTGTTATCATATGCGATCCCATGGTCTTTGATTTGGTCACGGAAGTGATTTGTCTTTGATTTGTTGATCTAGAGTTGAATTTTAATTAGTTTTTCCCTTATGTATAATTAGTGTAGTGCTACATTTAGTCTTTGTTTTTGAATACATTTGACAATTTATATCTTTGGAATTGGTGTCTGCGTCCAATTATTACAGAAATTGAGTTCTACAAGATTCCAGGATTCTTGATAAGGTGATACTATAAATTCACTTCTTTAATTGAAATTTATAAGTGTACCTTATGCTACAATACATATGTAACATATTGTTGATATTGTTACAAGGAAGGTAATACGTTGTATGCAGTTTCACCTTGGGACCTCCTTCCTTCTTAAAGTGGTAAATAGTGGGTCGGTGTCTTGTATCAGATGGGATATACAGTACCTTTCTTTGTATTTTCTATGGTGTGTTTATTCACTCATTTACAACTGAAAAGCAGTCATTTCAAATATCTACAACTGAGGTAAAAATTGGTCAGTGAATCCAAACTGCTCCACTTGTCTCTCTATGCTCTCGAAGGATCTGAGGTGCTAATGGACTGCAACAGATTTGTTTTGCTGTCTGAGAGAGAGCCACCTGGAGCCATCAGGTTCCCAAAGAGGCCAGGCAGCCAGCAGACAAATGCAGCTGTGTTATTGTGTGTTGCTTTGACCTTGGCCACAGGGAATATTGAGGCCATTACTGTGGGTTCAGGTCTATCGGGAATCAGAGGTTTATTTTCAGATTGTT
The DNA here is from genome assembly GCF_036373705.1 of Amia ocellicauda. Taxonomy (NCBI): domain Eukaryota; kingdom Metazoa; phylum Chordata; class Actinopteri; order Amiiformes; family Amiidae; genus Amia; species Amia ocellicauda. The sequence goes on along the minus strand of NC_089854.1, from coordinate 15,547,941 downwards.
CCTTAAAAACACCCTTTACTCAGTTAAAGTTAGAGCTTTCAGGATGCTGTGTGATCCAACAATCACCTCCAGCACTGCCAGCCATGTTTCAAAGATTTTCTCCAGCATTAAAATAAAGAACAAGATCTATCACAGATGTATTGTGTGCAACCCTACCTCGAGGCCATATGTTTAGAGAAGATGAATTATGTCTAACTAATTTCTTGGTTCACTTTGAATGAGTAATGGATAATGTCAAGAGGTATGACATGACATAGTTAGACTTCTAAAAGGCTTTTAACCAAATTCAACATCAAAGATTCATTCTCCAACTCAAATCAGACAGAATCCCAGGTTGTGTATACACATCCTTTACAAATGACAAAAGGGAAAAACCTCAAGCTAGAGTGAGATAATTAGGGAACCGTAGGGATCAGATCTCAATCCCTGCTCTTCCTAATTTACATCAGCGATCTAGACCCCTCTATCGATTTATTATATGTATAACATTGCAGATGATACAATTTACATAAATGTTTGGTTACTAATGAGTGTACAATAATCACAAATGCCTTTGCTTAGCTTTGAATTCAGTACAACACTCTGGGATAGAGTCAACATCAAAATATTCTGCATTGCATTACACTGTATATGATTATGTAATCTTTTCATATATGGTGATCCACTCGGAATGCCAAATGCACCACCAAAAGAAAAATATTTTAAAAAGCTGTATGTTTTTCTATCTGTGCCATTTCTACAGTCTTAGCCTCACTGATGCTGCCATCTACCTGATAAAAGTAAAATTTACCCCTGGATGGAATTCAGGCAGTGAATTTTCACTAACAGAACCGGACTCAGTAACATCTCCAATTTAAGACAGCGTGTTATCAAGCAACACACAGTACATCACTGTTAGCAATCCCATAAGTACAGCTAAGAAACTGGCTTTCAAACGACTGAGTCAACTGTTTCAGTGCCAGGGGCTTCTAAATATTTTCAGATGTTGTTGGGATATTTTTTCATAAAGGTTCACCCAACAACCTAGCACACAACACAATACTGATATATCCTTATGAAAGAAGAGACAAATAATTCTGATGTGGCATTTTATTAGTTAAGTAACATTGGTTTTGATTATTGCTGAAAAAATAATTGACTTGTGCTGTCATCCTTAGACACTTCTTTTGACAGCCTTCTGTCAGGTATTCATAGTGTTCGTCTGCTTTGAGCGAACTCAGTTCTTTGAAGGCAATAGTTTCTTCCGTTTCTTTTGTCAAATCCAACCTCTCAGTTAGTTAATTAGTCTGATTGTCTGATTTACGGGATTAATTCACTATTGCTCTCCAGGTTACAGATGATGTTGTAGGCAGTGCAGCCTGCAAGACTGTAAAACAATATTAAATAGGTCAAGTTGATCAAATACAATTGACTAATCTAGAGCTCCATTTTAGAAACAACACTCAAGACACAGCTGCCTTCCAGCCAGGAACCAAAGTCAAGACTCCTGACGTATATAAATGCTATTTCTGCTTCTCTTAGTAGATTCTATTAGTAGAATTTGACAACTTAATTTATTTTTTATCTGACTAATATTAGTGGTATGAGCTGAAATGCACAGGCATGTGGCCCCTCAATATTTCAGATGAAACAGTCATTAGGCCAGTACTTGCCAGTAAATCATACTGCTTGGATTTCACATCAGTCATTATTTAAAACTCCCTTCATTTCTATTCATGACAGGATGGCTCAGGGTTCTTGCTAGAAGCAGAAGAAACAAAGAATATACAGAGCTTTCAAGTAGCAGAAGGTAAAAATCAAATATTTAATGCATTAAATAGTAGTTCATTTGAGTCATACTTTATTTACTGCAGTATAAGTAACTTGTATAGCAAACATTTTTTTGTGATTCTGCAATTTGAAATAGAACAAATAATATTTTGAAAGAAAGACTTGGAGTTACTTCTACCTAGTCATGCAATGTTACAATGGATCGACCTCTATCTCCCATAACAGCTCCTAAGAATAGAATCACAATGGTCCCTAATCAATGGACTTGAAGATTCAACTGAATCTTAACAATAGCACACAATTTTTTTAAATTTGAACCCTAATACAACTGTAGAAGACAAAAACTAAATACAAATTCCAGAGAGGCTCAGAAACAATCACAACGCATCCCTCATACTTGTAGGTAGAAAAAAAAATGGAAAGGAATTCTCAATGGAAAAGGAATTCATCATCTAAAATTGCAAAGCTGCCTTCTGAACAGTATCCCTCCTAATTGTAATGCACTGCATCATTCTATAACTAAGCTGTGTACAAAGTTATACGCACCTGACTGGATTTTTAAAGAAACGCCAATCCTTGCGCTTTTCTGTAGATTCACGTCCAAACCATTCTCTTAAAATCAAGGCTACATTATATAACTAGTTGGGTTTAACTTGCTTTGCAGTGCTACATGCTTTCTATATAATGCACACAAAAACACTGTATATCTGCAAGACCAGATTTATCACACATTCTGCACCAAAGTCTCATACACAGCTTCTTCCATGGAAGACCTGTTAAAGTTACAAATGCTTAGCCTAGGGGCAGTGTGGGGTTTTACATATTCCATCTGTGCTGCTTGTTTCATAATTACACTGCAACTTGCTTTGCCTTTCAATATCCCTGGAGATGTTAATATTACATTGCATTTTAGGGATTTTAACAGTTTACAGTGGTTAAAATTTTTTAAGAAATGACCCAGTGCGTTTCTTTTTCAGTTCGCTAACATGTTTATGAAACCCTTAACCAGAAGGATCTTAGGGCATAATTTCAGTGACTGCTGTTACAATATACAAGTGGATCGTGTGCAAGAGTTGATTTTATGTCAATGTCCTTTCAAAGATGAAACAACGTTGATGGACAATGACTACGAGATCACCGTGCCAAAAAAACTGTTTCCACTTCCCCAACTGTGGCTGTCAACCTAGATCCTGGGACACACCTGTCCTATGCCCCTCGACTATATATATAGATCAGATAATTAATTTACCATAGAACTAACAATTGTAGATAAGAAGATAAATTCCTTTGAGGCATTTGAAAGCCCCACATTCTATGAAACCAAACCTCTGAAATGATATCACTTGTCAATTACCAGAGAATTTGCATCAAACCGGTACTGTTTGACTATGAAACTTCAAATGCATCTCTCCTCTTGATGCTCAAAGAAGAAAGTAATTTGAAGCTTTTTTTGAAAGATGATAAAAACATTTAAACAACAAGATGCTTTTATCCAAAACGTGGCTTAGAAGAGGCCCTTGTTAATGTGTCTAAGTTAGCAGCCGCAGCAGGGATGTACATGAGCAGCAGTTAAGTGTTGTTTTAATTGTCAATGCTTGAGCTGAGGTTTGAACAGGAGCTTTCCAGGAACCATTTCACTTTTAACCTCTGGACCTCCTGTATCACTGAACATACTGTAAACGATGATTGCTCATAATTTAATGTCCATTTTTATTTAGTCATTTTATAACCCTTTTTACGTATTTGTTTGTGTTTTTCTGTAATATACTGCATATATCCACATTGTTCAAATAAATGCCACAATAAACACCTAAAATCACATCCTTAAGTTATAATCCATTACATTCTTTTAATTTTAGTTTTAGCTGTCAAATGTTATTGAGATTTGTTTTCCCTTTTAAACAGCAAAAACAATGAATTCATTAAATATACGGAAATATATCTGTCATACTCGGCAATAACATTTAGAGTGTCATCATTTAATATTTTTTTCCCAAGCAATACAAACCCAGTGAGCTATGGCAGAAAATAAATAAAAACAAATAAAATAAAAAACAAACATCGCATATTATCTCAATACTAAGGTATAATCCAAATAAAATAAGCTGAAAATGACAGACAACTCTAGCGTTGCATTATTCATGCTGGGGATTTTTTGTGCAGGATTGATTCATACGAATACAGAGTTTGTGTTGAATAAGACAAGCTACCTATTTAAACTAGCTTGTAAACCAGCTTTAGACTGACTGAAGACATTCTCAAGGGCATTGCCTTGGTCTTTAGTAAAGAACTAAACTCACAAACTAATAAAACTATTTTCATTAACCTAGTCCATTTCTTACTTTGATGATGGGTAATAACAATTGTCATCAACCACACCCTAATGTGAAGGTCAATTATTAATTGTCCATTAAATGTATTCCAGTCTTGATTTCAAAGAGCTATAATTGTTATTTGTAATTTACTGTATGTCTAGTTGCCAACCAATTAAAAAAATGTACCTTGTGACAACATCTCAGCCTTCATTTGGTGAAGGGGTGTGCCGTCTATTCACTTTCAGTCCCAGCTGTCGGCCAAACGCCAAATTAAGTTGCTCTAAAATAAGCCATGTCCTTACATCTGCACTGTTATTGCAATACTTTCTTGGCTACACTCTCATCAGGTCTTATCTAAGTATGACAGCACCCCCCCACACACACACATTATTTTTTGTTTCAAGCCCCCTGTCATCCTTCTACAACTATTTAAGCAACACAAAAGCTTATTAATGTCCTTCAGCCTGTAGAACTGTAAAGATAGTCCTGAAACCAAGAGATTGTCTGCTTACGTTTGGCACGGTATTAACAGAATGTATAAACTGCAGGAAGTAAAATGGTATTAAAGATAAGCAGTATATGTGAGGGTATGGAAAAGTTGTAAATATTTTCAAAAGCACCGTTTCTATTTTTATTTCAGTTTGTGTTTATTAAAAAAAACATGTACATAAACAACAAATGCACATTCTTGCCAGTGTTGCACTGTAGATAAGGAAGACATATTTGATGAGAAACCCCTTGAAGTGTCTCTCTTGGCAGTCTTTATTTCTTTTAGTATTATTTAAAGCCAGAGTTAAGCAGCTCTCCGCAGTGCGCAGTGTAGTCAATGGCCATGCAGAGAGCCACACTTGCACACTTCCAGACGTTATGCTAAATAGTCTGCTTATTGTAGGATATCTAGAAAAAGGTTTGTTCCTTATGCACATCCCTGTAACAGGACATTGATTTTCTTGCCATCTCCACATCCGAAATAAATGCTATTATTTCTGGGAGTTCTAAAACATGTATGAAGTGAAAAAATAATAAGGCAGTCCCCCAGGACGACTTCACTGATTGGAATCAGTCAAGGAGAGCATAGGTGAGCGGACTCAAAAGGCAACTTTCATATTCATGGATTAAGATGCATATGTATTTAGTCGATTACAATGACAACATGTTACTGTCACCTTGACTGCTGGATGTGCGCTCACATCTTCATCGAAGCAGCAAATTATATTATCCGCAGCCGTCGTATTAAGTAATGAAAGCACATATTTAAATACGGCAAGACTGAAAACAAATGAGAAACCACTTGGCTCATCAGGCAATACCTGCACATATTCTTAATCACTGACAACTTATTTTGAATCACCACAAACCCCAGACCATCATTTATTTGCTCTATTTAGTAAGCTGTAGTCACTGTTTGGATGAAATCTTTCACAAACGTACCAAATGGATTAGAGCGAGATTACAATTTGCAGAAACTGCTAAAGCCTCTTCTTGATTGCTACGAGTCTGGACTAAGACCTGTGCTTTCTCCCAGGTGGTCTTGGCAAAACATTACATAAAGAAGGATAATTTTGACTGGGTTGTTAATAATATTAAATCCATATGTTCTGTGGATTTAAACCTGAAAAAAGACATTCTGTTTCAGCCAGTGAAAAATACTACAAATGCTACTGAAAGAAAACTAAAACATTGAATAGTTGGTTTTACCGCAAAGTCCCTATTGGCTCTTAAATGAACCAAAACGTGACACTAAAACACGCGAAGGACAGTTTCTTGTGAAAGTATGTTATTGAGCTCCAGCAAAAATAATGGGAAATATATTGTAGGAATCCGAGCGTTTCAAAAACAATTGACTACATTCCATCTTGACTGCTGTAAACACCACTTCGCATTATTATTCCCACATTAACTGCAGCTCTGTGTATCTCAATCAAGCTAAAAGGAATAATTAGTGATATTTTACTAAAGCCTTGTAATTAATCTAAAATTAAACCAGAAATATGCTAACTGGGGCACCATCTTAAATAAATAATTTGAACAATCAATGCAAAGAGCTAAAATTTATAATAACATTTTGACTCCTAAAATGTATGACTGGTACAATTACACAACATAGAAACAGAGAACAAATTAGGGCAGTAAGCGATCACAAATGCAAGACTCAAACACAAAGTGTAAGACTATGAATTGTTAATATATTTTATTTATTATTAACTAAATTAAGATTTTAGACAAGCATTCCAGAGTAATCAAGAAAAGTTCAGAAGAATCACCATATGTTTGGTCTCTCTCTACTACTATTATTATTATATTTCTTGTAAGACGCCCTTATCCAGGGCATCTTACAATTGTTAGAATACGCTACATGGACAAAAGTATGTGGACACCTGCACGTCAAAAAACTAATTCCAAAATCATGGGCATTAATATGGAGTTGGTCCCCCCTTTGATGCTACAACAGCCTCCACTCTTCTGGGAAGGCTTTCCATTAGATGTTGGAACATTGCTGTGGGATTTGCTTCCATTCAGTCACAAGAGCATTAGTGAGGTCGGGCACTGATGTTGGGCAATCATTCCTGCCTCAGAGTCAGCGATCCAGTTCATCCCAAAGGTCAGGGCTCTGTGCAGGACAGTCAAGTTCTTACAGTTGGCACTATGCATTTGGGCAGGTAGCATTCTCCTGGCATCTGCCAAACCCAGATTCATCCGTTGGACTGCCAGATGGGAAAGCGTGATTCATCACTCTAGAGAATATGTTTCCACTGCTCCAGAGTCCAATGGAGGCAAGCATTACACCACTACAGCCGATGCTTAGCATTGAACATGGTGATCTTGGCCAGAGAAACCCATTTCATGAAGATCCCGACAAACAGTTATTGTGCTGATGTTACTTCCAGAGGCAGTTTGGAACTCTGTCGTGATTGTTGCAGCCGAGGACAGACGATTTCTATGCTGTACGTGCTTCAGCACTTGGTGGTCCTGTTCTGTGAGCTTAGAGCCCTAAACACTACTCCACACTGCTGCACTATATTATACTTATACTATACTCTATATTTTACCTCAGTATAAAATATGGCTGGATAAAACATTGTGATTGAAGAACTGCTATAGTCACTGTCAGAAGAAAAATAACAGACTACATTAAATAAAGAAGCTATAAAGAACTTTATAGCAAGATTGTTACACATACTTGTCTCAAATCTTAGCACTGTGGAGGGTGACATATCTATACACTAGGTTATGTGAAAGGTTTATAGCAGCACATATGGCAGAATTGTGCTTTGGATGAATGGCTTGAGTGAAAAAAAAAATTAAGCTACTAGTTTTCTGTGTCAATATTGTCATTTTCAGTGACCTTTCCCCATGTTACATGCATATCCCTTTACATTCTGATATTTACAGCTTTGAGTGACTGTAAAACATGTAACAAATTACCGGACACATCTTAAAACCTGAAACCTGAGTTTAATGATATTATGCTTAAACATTTTTGCTTTTGCAACAGAATGATAAACCCAATAGTGCCGTAGAGTTTCAGAAGCAGCCTGCACTGAAGGCAATTAAAGTGTGTAAACAGATCAATTGAAACTGTCAATGCTAGTGTGTCATCTGCAGTTATCAGCCTTTGAAGTTAGGTGCTTGAAATGAGGGAACAGAGCTGCAGTTTCAGAGCTCTCTGAGCACAATTTAGACTAACAAGTCTGATAAAGATTAAATAAAAGGCTCGTATTCAGTGGTTTGTGTTGCTATACTAACACACCACTCATTTATATTAACATGAAGAAGGTCTGATGTGGATGTCACCGCAGTGTCAGAGCACAATAACCATTATGGGATTCCAAGTTGTGTTTGTTTTTTGTTTTTCTCATTGCGAACATCCCAAATTGTATATACTTTAATGAGACTCTACTAGCTTATCTGACATATCAAAATTGTTAGGTCTAGGGATCAGAAACATGAAAAGCTATGTTAATGCTCCCTCTTTCAATGAAAATGTTTAACATTGAATGGGAATTACATACTGGATGAGGGCATTTATTTTAATTAGGAATTTTAAGTTTATTGAATTAGGTATTTTAAGTTTTACACATTGAGGGATGAAGAAGGATTTGTCTAACCCCATTACACAACCCCCTCAATGCCTGAGTCTCAACTAAAGCCAATGCAAACAGTCATTACTTAGTACATGTACAATTAGGACATTTGAATTTTCAAGTATTAAAGGAAGGCCATGGAAATTCGATTCTCAGCTTGATATTTACTGACCATCCCAGCACGGCTCTCAGTTTAAAAAAACAACAACATGCAAACACATACACAGCACAACTTGAAATGTTCCCCCATTGAGAGCCTTGTATGGTTCATTCTCCCATTTGCTACCAAGTCATTTTCTGTGAAATGGCCTACCGATGATAATGATACCTTGATTGTAATTGCTGTTTCTTGATCCATAACTAAACCTATAATTTTGTAAGTTTCTTTGCCAAGTACAGGGATGATAATCATAGAAATAAGTAACATCAAGGCTATTTTATTGGAGAGTGTTTTATTTTACTACTCTGTGTTGTGAATACAGTGCCAGTATACAAACAATCTATTCAGAATGAGTCTTGTAGAGAGCTAGATGTAGTTTTGTATCCGGCAGGTATTCGGGAATTTCTGTGTCTGACAGCTATTTGGTTTTTCAGCTGTGCATGTTCAATATTAATTTAACAAATTGGTTTATGCACGCTGGATTGGATACTGTATTGTGCCAGTGCGTCTGTGTCCTAAAGCAAATTCCATAGATTCTTAACACGTTAAGTAGAGATTTCTTATTTATTTTCCTTTTTTATTGGAAATGATTTTTTGAAATACAAATAATATCAGGAAATCAAACAAGGCTAAGTTTCAATTACTACTTAAGGTATTTCAATTCTGAGAGAGAGAGAGAGAGAGAGAGAGAGAGAGAGAGAGAGGTAGGTAGGTAGGTAGGTAGGTAGGTAGGTTTAGGTTTTAAAATAACCTACATTAATCATATTTACCATAAAATTATACCATTCAAATTATTATTTTTTATAATTGAACCATTGTACATTCTACAGAAAAAATAAAAATGCACAACCCCCCATACCCAGACACACAAAAAACTATTCAATATGCTTCAAATAAAGACAGATAATTGATGGAAAGATAAACAGAAACATACATACATACATACATAAATACATACATACAGTGTTTCCAATTAAGTTGCTTGTTTCTAAAGTACATTATTTGCGTATACCACGTTTATCATATTTTATGAATTCCAACCAAAGACAGAAAGGAGAAATGAAAAGAGAATTGTGAACTTGGTGTGTTAATATGGATATAAACATCAACAAACTACAGCACAGAGTGAATGACAAGCTATTAATTTGAACTAGCCTAAGTACTGTAGAACCATTTTAAAATGAAAATGTGATACATACGATTTGTAATTCAGTAAGTAAATGGTGTAATAAGCTGTTGTATCTTTACCTAGAATTGTCTGCAAATGGATTGAGGAAAATACATGATCCTAGAATTAAGTGCTTTTCACCTGTCCCTATAATTGACATTTTATTTTCCTAAAACAATTTCTAAATCAATGTTGTCCTCAGAAGGGATAAACCTTTTTTTTACCACTGCATTCTGTTTTCACTTCATTTCACCTGCAATTACACACATGAAATACAGGAAACCAACACCAGTGCTGAGAGACCCGGCTGGATGACCTTTATGAAAGTGAAATGAGTTGGAGATTTCGGAGCCCAGATTCATATTGTGAAATGAGTCAAATGAGGCATCGATATGAAAACAGGTGTACGAGGGCCTGAACTAAAATGCCAATTATTTCCACGACTGATGCATCTATGGCTTGTTTCACAGGAGGCCACTCTAGAGTGACAGACACTGCAAACTCTGTTATCACCCACTGAGCAGCTGGATGAAGCCTTCTCTGTCTCCCATTTTCTTATCGGGAGTCAGGTAGGCTATGTATCCTAAAGCTCAGGGCATCAGGCACAAGTGCTGGCAGCAATGGATCTTGCAGAATTAATTTAAAACTATGTAGTGGCCTGCGTAGCATCCAAAAGGATTGGCTGTTGTATTTTTTATTCTCCGGCCCAGAGTTGTAAGTTTGCTCTTCACAGCAGCCATCCGTGTGTCTGCCATATCATCACTTTACTTTACATTGGGCTGGTTTCAAACATAGGCACACACACATATACACCGATCAGCCATAACATTATGACCACCTGCCTAATATTGTGAAGGTTCCCCTTTTGCCGCCAAAACAGCCCTGACCCATCGAGGCATGGACTCCACTAGACCTCTGAAGGTGTGCTGTGGTATCTGGCACGAAGACGTTAGCAGCAGATCCTTTAAGTCCTGTAAGTTGCAAGGTGGAGCCTCCATGGATCGGACTTGTTTGGCCAGTGGTCCAGTTCTGATGCTCACGTGCCCATTGTAGGCGCTTTTGGCAGTGGACAGGGGTCATCATGGGCACCCTGACTGGTCTGCGGCTATGCAGCCCCATATGCAACAAACTACGATGCACTGTGTGTTCTGACACCTTTCTATCAGAACCAGCATTAACTTTTTCAGCAATTTGAGCTACAGTAGCTCGTCTGTTGGATCGGACCACACGGGCCAGCCTTCGCTCCCCACGTGCATCAATGAGCCTTGGCCGCCCGTGACCCTGTCACCGGTTCACCACTTTTCCTTCCTTGGACCACTTTTGATAGGTAATGACCACTGCAGACCGGGAACACCCCACAAGAGCTGCAGTTTTGGAGATGCTCTAACCCAGTCGTCTAGCCATCAAAATTTGGCCCTTGTCAATGTCGCTCAGATCCTTACGCTTGCCCATTTTTCCTGCTTCTAACACATCAACTTTGAGGACAAAATGTTCACTTGCTGCCTAATATATCCCACCCACTGACAGGTGCCATGATAACGAGATTATCAGTGTTATTCATTTCACCTGTCAGAGGTCATAATGATATGGCTGATTGGTGTATATACATATAAAATGACTATACAATGACCTCTCTCCTACTCTATCAGTGCATTGTACCATACGGGAAGTGTAGGAGAGTACACTCATCGAGTATTGAATATCCTGGTTATGACCTTGTTCTGTGTGACCACCCACTCTGTGTACTTGAGATTTGACTGGCTATCAAACCCGATTATGGCTTACTACCCTACTCACGGACGACAACTATGAGATTGCCCTGCCTGTCTCACAATATATATACACTCACCTAAAGGATTATTAGGAACACCTGTTCAATTTCTCATTAATGCAATTATCTAAACAACCAATCACATGGTAGTTGATTCAATGCATTTAGGGGTGTGGTCCTGGTCAAGACAATCTCCTGAACTCCAAACTGAATGTCTGAATGGGAAAGAAAGGTGATTTAAGCAATTTTGAGCGTGGCATGGTTGTTGGTGCCAGACGGGCCGGTCTGAGTATTTCACAATCTGCTCAGTTACTGGGATTTTCACGCACAACCATTTCTAGGGTTTACAAAGAATGGTGTGAAAAGGGAAAAACATCCAGTATGCGGCAGTCCTGTGGGCGAAAATGCCTTGTTGATGCTAGAGGTCAGAGGAGAATGGGCCGACTGATTCAAGCCGATAGAAGAGCAACTTTGACTGAAATAACCACTCGTTACAACTGAGGTATGCAGCCAAGCATTTGTGAAGCCACAACACGTACAACCTTGAGGCGGATGGGCTACAACAGCAGAAGACCCCACCGGGTACCACTCATCTCCACTACAAATAGGAAAAAGAGGCTACAATTTGCACAAGCTCACCAAAATTAGACAGTTGAAGACTTGAAAAATGTTGCCTGGTCTGATGAGTCTCGATTTCTGTTGAGACATTCAGATGGTAGAGTCAGAATTTGGCGTAAACAGAATGAGAACATGGATCCATCATGCCTTGTTACCACTGTGCAGGCTGGTGGTGATGGTGTAATGGTGTGGGGGATGTTTTCTTGGCACACTTTAGGCCCCTTAGTGCCAATTGGGCATCGTTTAAATGCCACGGCCTACCTGAGCATTGTTTCTGACCATGTCCATCCCTTTATGACCACCATGTACCCATCCTCTGATGGCTACTTCCAGCAGGATAATGCACCATGTCACAAAGGTCGAATCATTTCAAATTGGTTTCTTGAACATGACAATGAGTTCACTGTACTAAACTGGCCCCCACAGTCACCAGATCTCAACCCAATAGAGCATCTTTGGGATGTGGTGGAACAGGAGCTTCGTGCCCTGGATGTGCATCCCACAAATCTCCATCAACTGCAAGATGCTATCCTATCAATATGGGCCAACATTTCTAAAGAATGCTTTCAGCACCTTGTTGAATCAATGCCATGTAGAATTAAGGCAGTTCTGAAGGCGAAAGGGGGTCAAACACAGTATTAGTATGGTGTTCCTAATAATCCTTTAGGTGAGTGTATATGTATGAGAAATAAAAATGTCAAGATCCCGAATGCAAAACAAATTAGATTCCACTGTGCAAAACATTAAGGTAACACATTATTGACGATGTAAGAAAGTTTAACAATAACTTAAATAAAGAAATCATGGAAAGTAAAAGAAACATTATAAATGCAATACAATGTCTTTTGATAGGAAGGAATCAAACCATTGTCCAGAAAAATAATTATGGAACAGCTGAAATGATCACGATAATCCCATTTAAATGCATAGAAATCTCTTCATATACTCCCTATAGCCACTGTATATATGTGTGTGTGTAGGTTTGAGTTTGTGTACTTTACTGAAGGATTATTCCTCTGCAATACTGAAGTTTCCAAAAGTCCAAATATTAAAAGAGAGTGTCAGGCCAAACATCTCTTTGTATTTCTGAAATAACTCCAGCGCTTTTCAGACCAGACTCCCCAGATTCAAGGTTTTTTGTGCACATAGAAACAAAATTCTATCTACAATTATTTACAGGGTATTCATTCTCCATCTGCTGACATCACAGAAGGTAATCTGCATCACCAATTCACATTCTTATAATGAACCCAAGGCATGAATAATGAATGGGAAGTGAGACACCTAAGTTAAGTAATTGTATCATTTCTATGAAGGTGACCTTATGTTCTTTCACTTTACCGGTTTATGAAGTTATTTTCAAACCCATCTGTGAAGCCACATTCTTCAAATGAGAATCTAATCAACTGTTATTGTGGTTACCCTTTCTCACCCTTCACATAAAAGTGTGTTTTGCCCAAAAAATGGGTGACAAGTTAGTGTAGCAAATTTGGGAGTCTGAATGTGGGTTGTTATGCAAATTGTTCACAATTTCAGAGCAGATTACTGCAATTGATGAGAATAACACTTTCGAAAGGGTCTTTGGTTCACACATTATTATAAAAGGCAGATTATTATATTAATATATCTCAATTGTCTCAATTGTTCTGTTTACCAGTAGACACCTGGTATGTTTGCTGATACAGTAATACTTGGCAACAGTTCTCAGGAATCATGTCTTTCCTTAGCTGGGGAAATATAAAATATGAACCTGTATTGTTGGATTACATCATGGGCATGCACCTGAATAAATACAAAGAGAAAGCCAATAGAAGAGCATTCATATAACATTGATAAACTTATACACTGAAATGTTTCAATGCTAAATCATGTTTGTATAGGATAAAGAATAACATTGTAGGACTGAAAATATATATTTTTTTGTACTCTTATGCTAATATGGCTTTACCTCTGATATCTTAATTGAGTCACACTTTCTTTGTCATACCTAATTAGAAACGACGGCTGAACTTTTTCCGCAATGTTTGAAATCGACATGGGGGACAAACAAACACATCTGAGAATAAAAAGAAAAGAAAAACTAAAGAAATAAAGAGAAGCTGCAAATCTCTATCACATATAAAGAATGCAGCAGGGAAAATGCAAAGATTCACTTTGATCACAATTAAGCAATGTTGACAAACAGGTGCCAAAAAAGGTGCTTAATTATGCAAAGTTACTGTTCCTGCAGGCGGAGCTCTCAAAGAGGGAAAGTTCTGAATCATTGCAAAGTGTTCTCTAGCCCACAATGTTCCCCAAGCAGTTGTTGCAATATTCACAGACTGCTGCATCACTGTAGTATTATTTTAAGATTACAATTTTTAAATCAGTTCACATTCTACAGGCTATTTTATCAACACTTACGGGTCTATGCTGTCACTTTTCCTGTTTGTTCAACGAGCCAGCACAGGTTGTTCAAATACCAATGCAAACACAACTGGTGAATCAGCTATTTCAGCAGGCCTGACTGAACGGCAGCACAGCCTTTAATTATTTCTGCTTCAGAATCCGTGACCATCACCTGAACTCTCCTTCCCCTTCACTTTGATTGACACGTCAAGCTCAGCTAAGGCGGGATTTAGTCACTCGGTCCCTATAGCAACTGACAGGTGAGTGGCCTAGATGGAATTGTATTTGAAACCTGACATAATGACTATCCAGTAGCACCGGCCCTCGGGAATTGCTAAGCCCATTCCGTGCACAGCCTTCTTCACGAATGTACATTTTTAGATTGCAATGTCACAAACCGCTGAAGTCCAGAAGGCATGAGAAATAGCACTGATCAAATTCCCTATCATCCGGACATCTGTTTGCAGATACATGCAAAACAATTGCAGTGCCATTGTCACTAATAATGGCCAACGTGGGCCAGTTGGACAAAAGGTAAACACTGAAAACTTGAAAATAACTTGTCTGTGATTCAAAAAATGCACACAGCCACAGTTTGAAGCCTGAACCTAATTTGTCGGAGAAAAGCACACTCCTAGACTGTACTGTGAAGTGCAAACTGAAAAAAGTTACCTCAGCAGAGACTGGCTCTTAATGGTACTTATTTTGTCAATCAAAAAAGTAAGTGCTGACATTAGTCTGTTAAAAGCATAGCTGTATAGGAAGATGGATTCAATGATGGATTTGTGGTCCTGAATACCTTTACAGATTACAGACATAATGTTGTCAAAGCTTAGAAAGAAAGCAGAGTCCCCTCTATTGTAGATAAGACTAGGGACAGGAACATTTAGCATTTTGAATTTCAAATACTGAGGATAAAACATTTCTGTTGCTCTCTGTTCAGACCTGTTTTGTTGTTGTTGCTGACACAGTTTTATAGTTTTATTTATAATGCGTCTGTGATGAATTACATCTTACTTTCCCTGGGGTACATACAGAAATTGGAAAAGGTGCTTTCAGCGATTATCCACCATGATCTTGGAATAATCTTCAGACGGATTTAAGAGTTTTAATCCCCTTGAAAAGGTTACAGCTCATGTTGTATATGGATTTAAAGGAGAGTTGCTCTTTTTACTTGAGAAGAATGCCATGCTGCACGCCTTGTCTTTTTATTTTAGAGCTGTCTATTTAAAAATGAAAAATAAACATTTGGTTAATTTGTTACATTGCAGATAAATCGGTTACACTTTACAATAAGATGCTGTGATTCCTCATGAATTAATATATGAATAACACAGGATAATCACATGGATATGTCATGCACTTCATCTGAGTTATGATGTTAATCACATGTGTAACAGGGTTAGGGTTAGGTTTTAAGGTTAGGGTAGAGGTTAGGGTTAGGGTAAGTGTCGGTTCTTGTGCTCAACATCAGAACTCAGATGATGTTCATGATGTATTGATGTGTTCCTCCTGTCTTCTTCATATATGAATTCATTAGGAATCACAGCACCTTATTATAAAGTGTTACCGATAAATCCAACGTACAAACTAATAAATAATTAAAGCACAGTATACTTCCTGGTAAACTGAATTATGAAATAAAAACTGTAATATTGATTATTTAAAAGCAGTAGCACAAAAGACTGTACACCCATACCTATATTTACATAATACAGAGGTTTTAAAAACAATTTTTGCTAAACTGCATCATAGTTGCAGCTCTCGGGTTTTTTAAGAAAGATGATGATGGCCGCACAGATTTTCCCCCTCAGACCCATAGGAAGCTCGCAGTCGAAGGTTGAATTTTATGTGAGAATGTAGAATCAGGAAAATCCACAAGGACATCATCTCATAAGATGCCTTCAGGTAGTTTATATGCATTTATTTATTTTGAATTCATGATCTGGACACCCTTTACCTTCCTAGTTTACCTAGTCAAAAGTAATTTGTTTTTTCTTTTTTTTTAAGTGAAGCTTTTCTAAACTCAATATATAGACAGGGCTCTTCAAGGTCAGTTCCCACTAATATGGTATTAGTGTTACTGATAAAGTCTAAAGGAAAGTTTTAAATTAGTCATAAGATAGTTTTATTTGCTTTATTAATGTTAGAGGTTTGTTTTTAAAGGCATTTGTAAGAAAACATTTGCCAGTAATACAACCTTGATCTTGATCAGATACTTCTATAAGCCTAGTATTGGTCCTGCAAGTAACACACAAATAGAAATCAGTTAAGTTCAAAAGTATACAAATGGAATTTAAATTAGGTCTTGGTGAATGGTGTTCTATACATTTATGACATTGAACAATTCAAAATTAAATTCCAAAGCCAAGGCCTTTCAACAAGAAGAATGGAAGAATGACATTAAGAATACAAAAAAATAGAAACTCAATAATTTGCTTTTAAGTCACATTTCCAATCGTTCTACAAAAGACAAACTCCTATGACCTTCTCTTCTAAACAGGCCAGGCTTCACTGAGTCATCCTGGTAGATAATGTAACAAAGGAAGGCCAGCTTTATTAAATAGATCATGTTTTGTTTTTCCACCAGAAAGATCAGACATTTTCTGATTTTGTTTTGGAGCCAATAAGATAAACATGTAGCTTCTGCTTTCAGGAGCTCTGATTTAAAAGCACCAACCAATGTTCTAGTTATGATAATGATAGCAAGGTAATACACATTTTGGCATACCCTTACATTTTGGGCATCAAATACATGTGAATTACTTAAATATCCAACTAAGAGGGCAGTATCAGTTACACAATTGAACGTGATATTTAATTGTCTTGAGGAGCATGTAGTGATGTACAAGCTATACAGCTATTCACTATACAGCACTGAATTTGTCACTTATGGTCTTATGTTTAGTGTTTTTTTTTTTTTTTTTAAATAGACAAAGAACCTTCACAGAACTAACCACAAGCTAAACTTCTGCTGTGCCTTGCACTTGTGGACAACCTCGATTCTGCTTACGTCCCCAGAACACCTAGGGAGAGCAGTGAGATTAATATTGACCAGTAGATGATGTAGCTTTCTCATGACTTTGCAGAAAACAATGAGAGAGAGAGAGAGAGAGAGAGAGAGAGAGAGAGAGAGAGAGAGAATCAAGACACAACAAAACAACATGAATTATTTAACAGCTTACAGCAAAGCATAGCAGTCAGCAAAGAGCAAAATCAATAAACTTTGCTGTGTATCTTTTTTATTGCTTGATAAATTCTGGGTTTCATTGCTGTGTCATTCAAAACAAGCTGGAGGAGTGTCTAACTCTCTGCAATCTTAGACAAGCTACAGTGCACTGCTTAAAATCTATTGAGAGAAGTCCAGAAGTTTAATAAATGCCTGCAGTGAACAGACACAGTTAGGCTGTTTGTAGAGATATCCTAAATGTTGTTGTTTTTTACTTTTATATTATGCATTTTATTGATCCCTTTATTCAGGGCACATCATGATATAAATCCATATTATTTAGTACTTCAAATATATAATGCAAGTATACATTTTGTGTGGATAGTATATGTGATATTGTTCAATTTTCTGAGTTTATTTGGTATGCTTCTAATTTATCCAAAAGGTGTAGGTGTAAAAAAGTGTTATCATTTTATAATGGTAGAGAAACAAATTAAAAACAAATCACATGACAGGGAAGTCTCATAAGCCCTCTCCAAAAAACAAACAATAAGAGAGAATGTTGCTTGTTGTCAGTGTATGTGTTGAGTTTTAAAAAATGAGAAAACTGTTAGAAATGACACAGGAACTCTACAAAAGCAATGCAAACCTTTTCTATTTATTCTTTCAGAATTCCAAAGTGGGGCAGTGCATTTTTGAGCTGCTGGCCTGCAAGCCTGTCTCTGAGCGTACCCTCGGGATGCCTGTTTATTCCCCATCATCTGCTGCTACTGCTGCTGCCTAATCCGCTGAACCACCAAGCCTCTCGCGGGAGAGTCATAATGGGTCTGGCGATTGATCGCTCCTCTCCAGCCCTAGTCAAATCTCTTTCTCTGTTGCTGTTTTTAAGGTGGGAAGTGTGTGTCTGTGTGTCTGATCATGTGTGTGTGTGTGGGCCCAAGTGCACGTGTGACTATATGTGTCTGAGTGTGTGTTTCTTGTTCTTAGACAGCTAGACTAATTCTTCAAGACCAAGCAAGAATCACTATGTACAATAGAGAGAGAAAAGAAGTTAAGAATGTGTGAATGCAGTTATATCATTCAGTTATTTAAACAATTCACTCCTTTATACTTATTTATCTGATGAATAGAGTGCTAGTGTAAGGGATTGTTGTCCTCAGAACAATGTTGCTTTACTTGGTGAACTGCTTCGCAGTTAATTGCAACTGTATGTATGTCTTTAGCTAACTGTTTGACTTTGTGCCCATTCCATGTATTGAATCAACTTAGTTATTACATATCAATACTGTATAAAGTAGATATTAATAATCTATTAAGCATTTATACATCATTAATAACACATTAATAAGCACTACCATACCATAAAGTGTTACCACATATCCTACCCCTACCCCTATACCCTGCTTTTCAAAAGGTGTCTTGGCTAAACAGTTTTATATGCCAATGTAATAATAATAATAATAATAATAATAATAATAATAATAATAATAATAATAATAATAATAATAATACAAATGTAATTCATTCTTTATTTTCCAAACTAGAGGAATTGTCTGTGCATCTCATGAGATTCTCTGAAGTAGGCTATGTATACAGAAGACCTGACTGTGTAAGGTGCTAAACTGTCCCTAGCATTTATACTTGGGATTCACCAAGTTAAAGCACAGTTTATAACCCTACAGAGCGGGTAAAACTGACAAAAGCCTTTAGTGATGGAGAACATCAGCTCATTATTAGAGTAGACTTCCTCCTTTACCCGTCCAAACCCCTATTGTTGTTCTACTGTTTTGCCATGAGATTAATTTGCCATTCACCTTTCCTTCATGATTTGTTTCCCCCCACCCCTGAAAGAATAATGTTTCTCTGCACAGGGTATAATAAAATCTGCTATTTTTTAATCTTTCAGTTCATTGCTGCTGGTGCACTCATTAAAGTGATTAATAAGGCAATATATCGAATGTGTATTTCTTAAGAGGGTACACACCACAGAACAGCACATAGAAATAATTTGATTGAATACATTAAAATAATAAGTAGCAATAAATTAGTAGTTTGGACAATTATTACTGTTGGGCTTTTCCTGTAAAACAGAATCCCGCAGCTAATCCATACAGACACAGCTCAGACCTTTAGTCAGTAGTTTACTAACTCCTTATTGTAGTCAACGGACATTATCTAGATCCACTGGATTATTTCCTGAGAAAATAATTCCCTTAACATATACATGTAAAAAATCTACTTTAAACATTAAAACAAAAAAAGCACACAGGCTTGATGAGGTTCTGAAATCAATATGCTTCAAACAACCAGACTACCACGATGAGTCAACATTTCTTTGTTGCTTCTCAACTTTTTTTATTTTGTTCCATGGTGAAAGGGGCTCTAGAAGGAAGATAATGACTCTTTTACATGACTTCTTGTGTAAAGTCAAAGGACTGGAGTAATAATTATATTAATATGGCACTGATTGCTGATCGAACACAATACACCTTCTACCCTTTGCTACAAAATCCATGTCTTGTCTACTTTAACCACAGTGAAGCCCATCTGCACCCTGACAGGAATCTACTGGAATGGCTGCCTTCTTACTTACACTCGTCAGTGACAATGTCTGTCAGCATTTACCTCTTAGGACAAGGCCAGAGAGGAGAGAGAGAGAGAGAGAGAGAGAGAGAGAGAGAGAGAGAAGACGTGACAGTGTGGGGTGAAAAGACTTCAGACAGGATATTTATTAAAAGGTGGCAGCTATGCTAAGATGTTCCATAGATAGTTAAACGAAACATCAACAGATGTTGGCATTTCTCAAAATGAATATCTTGGAGGAACAACTGACTTTCAAACACTTCCACACAGTTTACATTCACAATGTTTTGTTTGTAATTTCTGTATTATTGTTACACAACTGTAAGGCTCTGGTTTGAACAGATTTCTCCAGTTGTTGTTGTCTCCCATGCATACATGAATGCAGTACAACAGTTTAAGTGCACCTTCTTCAGCATGGGTCACACAGTTTGCTTTTGTGTTATGTGTGTTTTCTCAAGGGTGGTCACCAGTTACAATAGGGAATTCCAAAACAATATATTATCTCCCCATAATTAATTGACAGGGAGTAATTGGAATATGAAACTAAAGTCAGTGTCAAATGAATCTATCTGTATTTTTTAATAGCTAGGGGAAATATTCTGCATTCCTTTTCTGAGGCTTCTTCAGATGTCTTCAACACATGTCTGCTTCTTTTACACGATGCATAAGAACAACCAAAATCTTGGTGCATGCGCTTGTGTAGTCTTTCACAGACAGGCTTTCTTTCCCCCTTAACTCCAAACCCCATCTGATGATCTCTGCCCAGTGGAGTGGGTACATTAGATACAAGTCACAGTTCTGTTTCGGTATCTACACCAGCAGACAAAACTTAGTAATGCTGCCAATTCCACTGAGTTCAAATTTCTATGATGTATATCATAATGGTGCTGACCTCCTGGTTAATCGCAATCTTCAAGTCTGAGTCAGTTGGCCTGACAGAGAGTTCAGGACCCTGGACAGTTACCCGGGAAAGGCAAGTGATTCATACAGACAAATGCCTTTTTATTATTTCCCAGAGCAGTATTTTTAAATAAGCGACACTGTTAGGTCAATAAACACGGTAGCATATAATCTCATCCTCTAAGAAATGTACCCAGAGCTAGTTTGAGAAGCATTGAGACAGTAGTGAGGGGGAAAATTCTAACACTTTTTCCTGGAGACTATAAATTCATATGATCAAAAGTTATACGATAGGAATTTTATTTTTAGCCATTTGTGTGAAGCAAGAAGTGACAACATGAGTTTTCCCTTTAAGAAACATATTAAGTCAGTGCGTGCTGCATTAGTTGATAGTCAAATCACACCAAAGTCAGACAGGAAAAGTGGGTCAGAGGCTTTTAGCAAGAGAAATGGGCTCTGGAAACTAAATTAAGCCTTGTGCTATCTTTGTTTTAATGGATTGGATGGCTGAACATCCTGATATTCTGTAATCCATATAGCTATGGTGGTGTTCACTGTGTTTTATTCACAATCCTTGTGCATCATCTATACGATGACAATGCATTCACACACGCACACGCACACACACACACAAAAAAAACCAATAGGAAAAGGAAAAGCAGCTTTATAATGGCTCTGGGCTAGGATTTGGGTTTAGTCAACATTATGGTTTGGAATGACTTTACAGCGCACTGCCAACTCGTTGAACTCTGCAACATCTATTTTCTACACTCTGTTAATAATAAAGATGTAACACTTTGATACCCTGGAGGTTACTAAAAGCTTTTGGTTGCCTGAAAGCACATATCTGTTAAAATGCATTCAGCAACAATCGGTACTGCGTTGTTATAAACTGTACACAATAAATGTGGGTTATTTATAATAAATACATAAATAATTTCATACATAAAGGCACAGGTGCTTTAGACATTAGCTCTTAAGCATGCATTTGTTTGTACAGTAAGCCAATCAACCTGTCTCAGGTAGATATTTAGAACAAATTGTGAAGATTTACACTCCTTAACATTGCCCCTTAATATCCCACAGGGGGCAGCTGTACAGGTATGACTGGAAAGAAACAATATATATATATATATATATATATATATATATATATATATATATATATATATATATATTAAAACCTCCGATGTACAGATCAATGAAGTCTGAAATGAAATTTAAAGAAAACAACAGAACATAAACCTCTTTATACCTCTGGGCTTCTCAGTTCTATTTGAAAGCTGGTCTGAAATCAACCTTGAACAACAATTGTTTTTCTTTTGCTGTATATATATATATATATATATTAAAGGTGCAATGTTTAGGGGAGATGGAGTAATAGCTGCTTTGTTTCCCACATTTACAGTTTTGGTCTCCCCACTGTACAATAAACTAGTTATAATCCTGATCATTACTTTAACAATATAACATGAAATCTAATAACTAAATTATTCGCACAATGAACTTGGAGTCTGCTAAGGCAGTAAGAAAAACCCTGCTGCTGCAATGAATTGTTGTTTAACACCCTTAATGCACTTTGACTAAGCTATCTTTAAATATTTATAATTATAATAACTGTCTAAGTTTATAATTCTAATCAGAATAGTTTAATATGGATGTGCAAGGCAAAGTAATTTAAAGATATATTTGATAACCAATTACAGCATTTCACTTACATAAAAGTTAAATAACATTTATTCTCTTCTTCTTCATGAGCACAATTCAATGCAAAGACCCACATCTCATAAAATCTGAACTGAAATAAACTGAGATAGTTTGGGAGTACTGACTTTCACCCCTGTGGTTTCTGGCAAGCTAAAATTTGTCTTTCTAACAGCATTGATGAGTAACACCAAGAAAACCAAAAATAACAACACGATAAATAAACAATGACGTCTTTGTAACCATCAACCGCACACTATATCACAAAATAAATAAATAAGTAACACAGAACAACTGTTAAATGTGTCAAGAGTACCTAAAACCATTTCCAGTAACAGGCGTAACCTTTAAATGAGAAACTTGAATGGCACTGACCTTTCCAATATCTTCAGGTAGTAAATGTCTACATACTTAATTTGAGTCCAAATCAGTATAGAAGTGAAAGATCATACTTACATGCAAGACATCTTTCCTCAGAAACTAACCTGTTTATATCTGAGATTTTTGTTTTATTTTTCCCCATTAAGATCTTGAATAACTAGTTATACTATACTGTGACACACTTGGGGAGTAGTCCATGACAGACACTAAAATGAATCCCCCTGCTGGAGCTATCATGCCATAAGAAACCAGCAACTGCACTTGATTTACACTGGCACCTGTCAGCACAACAGGTGAGCCACGCCTGCCGGCACTAATCAACTGAGCCCTATAAAAGGAAAACACCCTCCTTACCTCTTTGCATGGTATCTGAAGAGGGGTGCGGGAAGGTATATATATATATATTATGATTATATCCTTACATTTTGAAAACCACACTTATAAGTTGACCATGCTTGCCAGTACGACCCTTGTACTAGTGAGAAAGAGAGGAGAAAATAATATGCTACATTCTTTTCAAAATTAACTATGTTCTTACCAGTCCAGAGCAAGTGAACTTCAAGTCCATTCTGTTTGATAAAATATTATCATTTCTGAACACATTTAATATCCATATCCATTGGGAAGAACAGAATCAAATCTGAAACTTATTGTTTCTAGTATATATGTCTGAAAAAAATAGTAGATAAAATATCGTTAATGTGTTATCATTGGGTACAGACTGTTTAAGAGCATTATGCCTAAGATTTCAGAATCACTTGTCAACATCAATGTAGTTTTCGGGCTTCCATTTTTTTGTTTTGTTTTTTGTTTTTCTATTACAGCAAGTACATTCATCTTGCTATCTACAGATAACAAAAAGCAATTCCGAAATCCTGACATAATTATCTTGTTATCTATGTTTTTTATGCCCTTGTCCTTGATAAGCTAAAATGAAGCCCTGGTTTCGAAACATTAACCAATTAGGAATTTACAAAAATAGACCCGTCACTGTCTCTTGCTTTGTTTCATTCGCATTCTTTATCCTCCCATTTTGTCTTCTTTGCAGCGGCCCCTTGGGCTGCACTGTCATTATAAAGAGTCTATTGCCTTTTCAGCCATGTGGGTTAAAGGACAAAATGCTCTTATTCACTCAATCAATTCTGTTTTTGAAAAAACTTAAAGTTTGCGGGGATTTGGATTGTGAGCTACTGAACTCAAGTAGCAATTCAGATGACAATTCAGACAGGGGGGCAGTGGGGCAGGGGGGCTATGGAGACCACCCTTTTTAATTGATCTTTTTCAGATTTCATTTTTTTTGGCAATGTTTTTAGAGAATATGCAACAGCAGAAGATAGTGAAGGGAGACAGCAGTTAATTGAGTTGACATCTGCTCAGTGGCATCCTAGAAGAGATTATCTGAGTGTCTTTAGTAACTGCAAAAGACTAAAAACAAACAAACAGATTAAATTAGATTGCATAAGGGTTGTTAAATTAGGGCCAACTCAGACATCTCCTCAACATGTGTGTTGTTATGATGCAGGTGTCAGAAGGGTGCGGGCTTTATATACTGTCCATGCAGTATTGTGGGACTTATTGACCTATGTGGCACAAATTATATTACATACAAATTATGATATTTCACACATTGTTGGGAGAAGAGCTTACACAAAATAATATTAATACATTGTTTTGCTGACATTAATATGTAAGATAAAGGCAGATGATGATGAAGAAATAAGAGGAGGCAGCAACAGATAGTAACTTTCGAGATGTTGCATTGAGAATATTAACTGAGATCGTGACACCCAAACCAAAAATAATCACTATAGTTGGTGACAGTGACAGTGACACATACTCCGATTCCATAGTTTCAGACAATAACGAGGGAGGTCAAGACGGTCACTGACCCAGGCTTTCAGCATTTTGCCTTCTGGCAGTCAGTAAACATGGGAAGGCCCTTCCCTAGTCTGATTTATAGACTTTGTCTCAAACTTGCAGTACATCAGCAACCAAGCATTTTATATTTTGAAAGGTTTCAGAAGGATAAATTACACACCTAGTTAACTTGTCACTGTGATTTTAACTTGGAAAAGTACTATGTTTGCTAGTGACAAGCTGAATTAGCTATATGAAATCCTGAAATTATCTATCTACATACCTATATCTAGATAGAAAAAATATGTAATTTGATCCCCTGCTGATTTTATACATTTGCCCACTGATAAAGAAATGATCAGTCTATAATTGTAATGGTAGGTGTATTTTAACAGTATTTCAATGATCATGAGAACGGTGAGGAATCAGCCCAGAACTACACGGGAGGATCTTGTTAATGATCTCAAGGCAGCTGGGACCATAGTCACCAAGAAAACAATTGGTAACACACTACGCCGTGAAGGACTGAAATCCTGCAGCGCCCGCAAGGTCCCCCTGCTCAAGAAAGCACATGTACAGGCCCGTCTGAAGTTTGCCAATGAACATCTGAATGATTCAGAGGAGAACTGGGTGAAAGTGTTGTGGTCAGATGAGACCAAAATCGAGCTCTTTGGCATCTCAACTCGCCATGTTTGGAGGAGGAGGAATGACCCCAAGAACACCATCTCCACCGTCAAACATGGAGGTGGAAACATTATGCTTTGGGGGTGTTTTTCTGCTAAGGGGACAGGACAACTGCACCGCATCAAAGGGACGATGGACGGGGCCATGTACCGTCAAATCTTGGGTGAGAACCTCCTTCCCTCAGCCAGGACATTGAAAATGGGTCATGGATGGATATTCCAGCATGACAATGACCCAAAATACACAGCCAAGGCAACAAAGGAGTGGCTCAAGAAGAAGCACATTAAGGTCCTGGAGTGGCCTAGCCAGTCTCCAAACCTTAATCCCATAGAAAATCTGTGGAGGGAGCTGAAGGTTCGAGTTGCCAAACGTCAGCCTCGAAACCTTAATGACTTGGAGAGGATCTGCAAAGAGGAGTGGGACAAAATCCCTCCTGAGATGTGTGCAAACCTGGTGGCCAACTACAAGAAACGTCTGACCTCTGTGATTGCCAACAAGGGTTTTGCCACCAAGTACTAAGTCGAAGGGGTCAAATACTTATTTCACTCATTAACATTTATAACTTTTTTGAAATGCGTTTTTCTGGATTTATTTGTTGTTATTCTGTCTCTCACTGTTAAAATACACCTACCATTAAAATTATAGACTGATCATTTCTTTGTCAGTGGGCAAACTGCATTTGATAACATTGTTATTGTTAAACTCTAAAGTTACAAAATAAATGCCATTAGGCACCGGAACAGCCCTCATACACAACTCTGCAAAGTGCAACCCCCTGTGGCATACTACTATACGTATCAGTCGCTTTATCAAGTGAAAAGCAAATTAAACTAACGTACTGAAATCTTTAAGTGGCAAGCTTTCATCTTAGCTTGTGGAACTGTAAATAAACCTATTTTATATGCTCCTTAGTGTATTTTTTATTTTGTTTTCTACTTTATTTCTAGACTAAATCCCTACTTACAGAGCAAGTAAAGGGGATTTCAAATACATGAAATTATATTTCTCCACAATGTTACATACTTTCAGTTTTGTCCAGTTTAAAGTCAGTAGCTATAAACCAACAACAGCCTTAATCTCAAAAGTAAAGCGCTTCTGTTGGCATGTCCTGCAAATCACAAGTGCTAGATGCAGCTACACAAGCTAGCTGGCTTAGCTATGTCTATACAGATATCTCAACATATTAAATGTCAGTTGATATAGAATGATACAATCTAATTAGCATAGGTTCATTACAATGCACACTGAAAACACTGTGATTCCGACATATAACACTATTAAGAAAGATGCAAGGATTTGAACTATGAACATACAAGTGACAGGTACATATGTCACTTGCTCAGTAGAAACATGAACGTGCTATATTTCGGTCTTTTATCTTCTGCAAACAGGACCCATCATAAACCTAGCTGGAACAAAACAGATTAGGAGAAACAACCCAGCAAAAAGATTCAGAAATGTATTAAATTAAAATAGTTAGCCTCATTATTATTATTATTATTATTATTATTATTATTATTATTATTATTGTTATTATTATTATCATCATCATCATCATTATAGTTTACAGTACTTGCAGAGTTTCAGCCAATAAGGGAGCAGTAGGTTTGGTCTATTATTAAACAGGTCACCAGCTTTCCCTTCTTAATAACCCAACAGTGTAAAATGCCCAAGCCACAGAAGAGATGTGAATAGAGCATATGACAGGCAGCAAAAGCAGATCAAGGCTAAATGAACATTAATATTCACCGGGCTTAGAAGGAAACAATAATGTATCTCGCAGGCCATCTGCTTAAACTAGCTTGTCCCATTATCTCCGCCATTCTGAAAGAAGCATAATGTCCCTCATGCGCTGACAGGATTATTGAGCCAGTGGCTGTGCACAGTAATTTAAAGATAAGCACAGAGGCTGGTCTCTCCAACACACACTAGAATCCAAAGGAGTGATTGCGAACTATTAGAATTGGAAATGAGAAGGAGCCAATTTTTATTACCAGATAAGCTTCTAGTGTTTGTGAGGCAGAACATCACAAAATGGAAGGCAAACAAGCTCATTCTGGAGGGACCGACAAATAATGCAATTTGAGATGGCAAAAGGAAAAGAAAAGGGAAACGAAACAATGACAAATGGATCACCTTCTAATAATGGGGAGATTCAAAGGAAAAAAGCATCTGTGCTCAGTCACTAGAGGTGTCTTGCGTTTTGTCGTGTTCTCAGCTTCAGGCATCCTTCAGAGTCATGTGTAAAGCAAACAAATATATTGGTTTAAATAACAACTGGTTTTGATGATGATGGTCATGCAGAGACCCACATGCACAGCACTGCTTGCCAATAGGAGTTGTCAATCCTGCTCAACATGTAGCTGTAAGGTTTACAAATTCACTTTGAAAGAAATCCAGGTAAGATTTCACTTTTCTGGTGAAACAATCGAAAGCTAAACTGGAAAAAAATAAAGAACCACAAATAAAGTGAACCACAATGTGCATTATTTGCTCGTGAATTTGGTATGAAAGTGCCCTAAGAGAGCTGACGGCTCGAAAGGCCAGACAGTCAGTCCCCCATTCTGAACTGCTGTACCCGGGCTTAGACAGGGCAGCAATGTTCACTGTTCAGGGCCACAGGGTTTAGGAAAGACTCCCACTGATCTACAGTCCTCTTGACTCAGGTATGCGGTGCAGGCATTGCAAATTAGGAAAAGACAAAACTGAATTGGATTCAATGCATCATGAAGACACAGAAGACAACACTCTGTGGGAAGCATATTCCTTAATTAAAAAGGAGGACACCAATATAGCATCTACTCCTATGTCTATAGCTGCCCCATAAACCACAATTTGATTGCTGTCTGGATCGTTAATCTCAACATTATGCACCCACTCGTATAGCTTATATATATATATTTGGATTAACAATCATCGTTATCATCGTTCTGCAATAAATTGTCATTTTTTGCTTACTCTCTATTACGATGAAACTGATTGCTATTTAAACAGATTAAGCTTTTGATTTAACTGAGAGATCAGCAATTGTACAAACAAATCAAAACTGTTTACCTCACATGTGTATTCTGATATAAGAATTAAAACACAAGTTAGATCTGAGAACATAAGATGTCTGATCCGATTTATTCATTCTGAATGTAATAAAAGCAACTAAATGAGTGCTATGCAATGAAATAGGGTCTGACATTCTACAAAAGTGGTTTACAATATAGCCAACAGTTCTTCCAAAAAACCCAACTGTAGCTGCCTGGCTATTCCAAAAAATCAGGTCTTTCTTCAGTCATATGACCCTGTCTTCTATTGCTTTCAACAAAGGAAGTGTTTACTACAATGACACTGTAGGTCATATATCATACACATGAAAGATGAAAGTTGAAAAGAGATCAATTTCATATCCCTGAAATCTACAGACATATCTTAGAAGTCCTTAAAAATCTGTATTGTAGGACTATGATCTGAATGTGTGCTGTTTGTTAGTATAATAGACCTGCACAATATAATGCACATATGAATTTTACAAATGTACAGATGAGCACAGAAAATACTAGACTTGCAGATATGGTTCCTCTGAACCATTTGTGAGATTTGTGCTCGTTCCAAATGAGTGAGCAAGGGCAATGGCATTGGAGAAAGAAAACAGTTGAAAAAAGGGGCTTCTGTCAGAGAGTATAATTAGTGTAACCTTCACCTTACCCTCCTGTGTGGTGTCAGGACAGTCTCCATGTTGAACACAGAGTGTCATTTTCCTGGAATGGAGAAATTAGGAAGATTGTCAGTTATACAACATTGTCTGAATCTGCAAAAAAAAAAGAAATAAAGCGTTCCTAGGAGAATGCACAGACACTGGAAACAAAAGTGTAAATGGGTGTAGATTCAGAAGAGATTTGAAACCAAACAAAGGAAACTGTGATACTGTTGCCTATCTGTGTGTAGATCTATCATACTTAAAGATTTCAGGAGAAATTGCTAACATGAATTTACAATTCATTTTAAGCAATACTCCCACTCAGGACTTCTGCTTTCCAAATTGTAATATTCCTTTTACAACGACAAGATAGACAGAAGTTATGCTGGCAAAGCAAACCTATATAGATTGATTATGGAATAAAACTAAAAATATGGAAGGAAACAAAAGCTGGAGCTTCATCTTTTATGTACTATATATACAGTTTAATTAAATAAACAAAATATCCCTCTTATCTCTAAATATGTCTTATATTTAGGCAAGATGATACATTGAAACATGTCCCTGCCTGTTTGATTAATTGAAGACGTGCGGTTGGATTATGCAACATCAAACAGGACATGACAGGTGTCTTGTACAGTCATTATTTATATTGCGTGAGGCTACGGACCACACACACACATACACAGACCGGCCAAGAAAATGATGAAATCGGCAAATAATAGGTTCCCCAGCCCTGTGCCAGGCCTTGAACTTAAGGAAAGTGTGTAGCTGTGTTTGGTTTAGTTTAAAATATAGGAATAGATTGACAAATAGACATTAGCTAGAGTGAGACACATTTAACCCTAGAAAAAGTTCAGATCAGGGCTAGGTTGAGAGATTGCTTGGACCTTACTGTGTATTCACACCCTGTAGTACAGAGGATCAATCTGTTCACATATACCAAGTATCTGCATAGATTTGTTAATTATTGTTATATAATTGGACTATAATATGAATCAGATTTTTCGGAAATCTATTGAAGTACACTGAAATTCATTCCACAAAGAGTCCACTGAGGGAATGTATTTGATGGGGGGGAAAAATTGAGGTTAATGAGATCTTTCCCCCAAAAAAATAACTACAGTTATTGAAGAAACAGCATCTATATAATCATTCAATCAGAACTGAAATATTTAAACATGACATAACATGGTGTGTGCATTTGCATGAAACTTTGTAGTTTAAGGGCTTATTTTATGCAGCTCTGTAATATTTAGAAAGACTATGGGGAGTGGGTTCACATTAAGCTTGAATGTGTGTCAATGCACATACCAATGTAATTATTTTAAATATCAATGAGTTAAAACCTGAACTGAATAACTGCAGTCTGGAGTGCATTCCATATGCTAAAATAATGAAGGAATGTGTTTTGCCTTTACTGTTCACTGGTGCTTTAACCTGAGGAATTTGTATTGAAATATGGCCTTAAATCAAGCTTATAATACATTTCACAAGGAGTTTAGGGCACTATGCTATTATAGCAGTCTGTAAGGTGTTTAGGTAATACCCATATTACAAAGCTGCATTATGTGGAGTTGACATCCACATTTGAGAAATTGGCCCAGCCTAACTTGAGAGTCAGATTTTCTCGGTTCATTTCCTGTTTTAATAATATGCATGAAATTGCCTGAGGGGACATACCAGAGCTTTGTGTTGATCATTTGTATGGCTCTGCCATTACTTCATAATTGTATTTAATTCTGTCACACAGTATTTACTTATTTACTGAAATGGCTGGATCGGTATGATCGCTATTCATCAGAAAAACATTCACACTTTCAACTGTGAGACACGACCTTTTTGTTCAAGCAGACATGATTATTTACCCTGATTGGGTACGACACTATGTTCCAATTACTGATGCTGAGCAACAAAAGGCTAAGACGTGCTGTATTTGTTGTTTAGTTAAAAAAATGTAATTATTTATCTGCTGTTAAACATACCACAGTTATAGTGCAGTCTGAGGTTCTGGTACACCAATCACCAATTCCAATTTCAAACCACAAGAATTGATCATTTCTTTGACCTAATGCAAAATCGCTGTGGTGGGTCAAAGTATTCACTCATTGTCCAACCCCAACATTTGTTAAACACCAAGTTTGTATGCCATGGGCAGTGATTAACCTTTTTTAAAATGTTATTGTGATTTACCAGCAAAGAGCCCAACCTTCCATCCAATTGTTGTAACTGTTTCATCCAGTACAGGGTTAAGGTGAGCTTTTGAGTTGCCAATCAAACCAGGGCATCCAGCGAAAACCCATACAGTCTTGGGGAGAACATGTAAACTCCACACAGACACCCAAGGCCAGAATCAAACCAGGGTCCCAGGCTCTGTGATGCAGAAGCACTAACCACTGGACCACCATGCTGCCTGTTTTTTGTGATCAGGTTGACAAAATGTCTAAATTCTACCCTTGTGTTTGGCCTCACACTCTTTCATATGTATCTTCCCTGAACTTTTCACAACCCACATTGCAAATGCGATAGAAAGGGCAGATCCTGTTCAGGATACAAGCTTACATCTTAGAGTATCGGTTTAAGTTACATGGTATTAGAATTAACCTTTTAAAATTAGCTGAAACTTTTTTTTTCCCAAGGCATGAAAATGAAAGCGAATATCTGCGTTGTTGCAAGGAAATGTGTCAGAATACATTTTCTTAAGAGTTGGTTCAGAGGTTGTTATCTACAGCACAAGACGGAGGGGACCGCAGGCTGCTGGGAGACCAGGTGGCCGTAAGCATAACTGAACCAGCAGAGGTTTCGTTTCAGGATGAAAATGAAATATGAACCTCACAATGAGACAATAAGGTTACAGAGGGGCTGGTTTGTCCAGTCACCTGACCTCAACCCCACTGAAAAGCTGCAGGTTTCACTGGACAAAGCACTGAATATTTCAGTGTGCCCTGGGAACATTAAGTACTGCATGTGTAGAACAGAATGCCAACAATATCTGCAGCTGTGACCCCGTTTGACCAAATCACTTTCACTTTCACCTTTGCACCATATGTGTGCATTCTAAATTTCAAATGATGTCAAACCTCTGTAATTTCGAAGCATCACTATCCTGAGATTACATCCCCGGACCTCACAGTGAGTCAGCGCTTTTAAGAAAACAACTTTATGTGTACACTCAATTTAAAGCCAACCGGGGAAAAGGTGAGAGTACAAAAGATTGTGTCCTTATCTGTTCTTCAATAGACTGGACCTTAAATCCCATCAGAGTGTGGCCTCTTTTGAATCTCTGACATTTAAATTCCCTGGAGTGCAAAAATTATCTGATGCAGTCTTTTGCAAGCCGCCTGATCCCACAGAATGCCACAAATTAGCTTCCAGCATTAATCAACAGACAGCAAATACATACAACGCATACAATATTACAATAGTTTCCTTAAACACCCTTCGATATATTTATTTAAAAAGTAATATGTATGCACAGATGTTAAAGGACATACTGTAATTAATGTAACCTTTGATGCATGAAGAATGCAACTTTAAATCCATAATTACATATGTTTAATATATAGTTACGTTTTGTTATCCTCTGTTTTTGCAGTAAACAGGAATCAGGAATCAGTTATTGTTCATGTTTCATAGGTTCAAAAGGTCAATTTGAAACATGCATGATATGTGTAATTAAGTGAAATCAATAAATATTCCTATAACGTTTTACAAAGATTAATAGTTACATTTCAATCTATGAATACAAATAAAGCACAATGTAGCATATGCTAGTCCCTCTTCCAGGGCTTAATGAGGTGGTTGTTGTGAAATAACTATAGATTTATCCTGTATGAGAGAAAAAAAATATCTCAATTGCATTTAAATTGGTTCAATTTATGCCATATGTTTGTGGTCCTTATAAGCAATTCTCAAGGGCAAAAACTGAGCATAATTTACTGTTTCTTTTAAATCATTATCTACTAAAAAATCTGGAAAAAAAGCAAAGAGTTAATTTGTTCTAACCCTTGTGAACTGTAATGAAAGAACAGCCTTTAATTTCAGTTGTAAATTTATTTGGATAAATATTTACCCCCCTCCCCTTGTTTTTGTCCCCATATGTGAGATATGAAAAAGAAAACAATATCCTAGAAAGCACAGGAGGAGGTATTGCCCAAGTCTTATTAATGCTATGGTTTTAATGAGTGTGAGGGAGAGAGTGGGTATTTCTTCCAACATAAGAACATGTGTATTGCATTCTGATCACCAGATATTCTCACTGTTACTGCTTTGTATTGCAATAATGCTGTGCTGACAAGTTAAGTACAGACAACAAAGTAGTCTCAGGAGACCAATTAGAAATACAGAGCAGTTTCTTGAATTATCAGTGACAGATTAACACGATGATCATTTAGATGATTCACTGAAAAAGTTATTCATTTCATAACTGATTTTGGATTTCTGTAAATGATAACAGTAATACCAAGTGTTATAGCTGAGATAAAGGGACGTCTCTAAATCCATGGTTCCCCTGTCTGCAATTGCCTGCCCTAATTAGACAAAAGCAGTAGCAGTTATTACATGTCTGTGTGTTAAGTGGTGGATTTTGCCTGTTAAGAAATCCAAACCTTTTAAATTTCCTTTTATTATATGTCATTATTTTGTTGTATTTGTGCTGTATTTGTTCCTTGAAAATATTAACAATGCCTACTTTTACCTTTATCTTTATTGATTTATATTATTCGTATTTACTTATTGTATTGAGGCCCTTCCCGTCCATTTTGCAGATTATTTTTTTTTAATCAGCACTTTCTCCTGCAGATTCAGTTACATTGGCATATCTCTGCTGCATCTTACTCAAGGCATTAAGCATAAGGATGTTATAAAATGTAGCTGACCGGTGGTTTTAAATATAGTATGTCCGTGGTATTGATATAATACGGTAAACTTGCTCACTGTGTCGGCAGAGGTTGTCTTGCTGAGTGCTATGCTGAAAATTCAGTCACATCCTCCGGACAAGACACTACGTTCCTTCTACGTGGCTGTTTGAACAGAGGTGATGACTGTTTAATGTTCAGCTACTGTAAGTGTGAACAATAGGTCCACTGAGGCAAGGCTATTAGAGTATATCCCCGTTACAAAACTCCTGGAGCAAATAAATCACCTTCACTGCACCGCAAGTTAGCTGTTCTATTTCTAACATATGCTCCAACCAAAGCCTTAATGGTACAGAGTGAGGGGAATTTATAATTACATTAGTCCCACTGCACTGTACAGGCTCTTAGCACAAAAACTGGGAAGTAGTGAAACTAATTCCCTGGTTAAAGCTTCTAAATTGCTTCCCAAACGACAACACATGAAACATTAACAACTGGCAATTTATGGGTTGCATTACTGTTTTTCAAAAGGCACTTCATAACTAATTAATTGCTATATCAACCCTGAAAATGTCACTTAAGTGACATCATAACACTGCTAGTCAGCTGGTGATTTTAATTTGCCAGATCACAACATTCCCACAATCCACAGGAAATTCACGTAAATCAATTTTCTCTCAACCAGTGCTCCCCAGGAGATGGCTAGAATAAAGATGTAATTGATTTACAATTTTTCTTACCAAGCCATGTTTAATTAGAGTAGAATGAGATTGCTATTGTTGCTTAAGGTTAAACTGGGGGTAATTGAAATCCCCAGAGATAACCTTTAATTTCTTTTATAGTTAATTTATTTCTAGTATCAAATGATTTCTCTAACAACAGCAGGTGGCTAGCCGATGCTTTCCTCCAGTCCGTGCCAGCGGGCTGTTTGAAAACTCCCAGCCTTTGATCCCCAACTTCTTCGCTTGTGTGTCACTGCGGCGATCATCTGGTTGTTCTGCTATCTCTAGAGACGATCAGGTTTGTTCTACAAAGTAGGGATTCAGATTATCCAACTGCTCACACAGCTGTTTCAAGGGCTGCAGGAATATTATTAATGCTACTTCAGCCGGGAGAGAGAGACATCTTTGATGGGCATGAAATCTAAGATAAGCAGGGTAGGAGCTCTGTCAAAAGTTTCCCAGCCTGCCCTCAAACTTTTGTTTTATAGTAGTTTGCAAATTTGATGCTCTTTTTGAATGGGGGGAAAAAAGGTACTGTTGGCTGTCAACAACAGAGATTGTTAGATAAGATCTAGCAAAATATTAAGGCCAGATGTGTATGAGTGACACTAATACCAATTTAGAGGAGCTAAAATCATATCAAGTTTAGGAAACACTTCCTTACAGTTAATCTCCAGAGCATTAGTAAGAAAACCTTTAATCTGATATAGTAGGTACAGTTTTTCAATACTAGACACAGTTGTTACGCTCAGTTGCTTACTGAAATGCTGTCATGAAGTTGCAATGCTGCCAATGATAATGATACAAAAAATACATAAACCATTTATTGATCATCAAGAAGAGTTATAGAATCTAGGGTGAAAATGAAAAACAGAAGTATTTACAAGTTGCCACAGAGAGAGACCGGAGTGTACAGGTGAGAGGTAGCCATCTTGTTGTTTGACTAGTTTCAGAATAATCTTAGCATTGCTCATTTTGTTTTAAGTTTGCCTTAAATTGACGTTAGCATTGTCTGTAGTTTGCCTAAATTGAAGTCAATTCAGTTCAGCTGCTGAGTTGGTGAAAGTAAACAGGTTGTAGAAGGGAGTTGCTGTCTAGGACTAGCAGGAATTCTGTTGCAGGAGGAGCCAGGTGGAGCCAGTTAGGTGTGAATTGGGGGCAGGTAGACAAAAGCTACTTAAAGCAGCTGTTGAGAAAGAGCTGTGCTGATTCTCGCTGACAAAAGTTAGGCAGTTGACTAGCAGCAGGAACCAAGAGAAGTATAAACAAACAAACAAACAAAAAAGTAACATTTAGAAGCATGTGGCCACTACAGTGTCAGGTTTGCAGAATGATTGCCTTCCTGGATGAACTCATCCAAGAAGGCTTCATTTGTGAACGTTGTCGGCAGGTTGATATCCTAGAGATCAAGGTTTGTGATCTTGAGGCCCAGCTTGTCGATCTGCGCTGTATTAGCGATATAGAAGAATTGGTAAATCAGCCCATGAGAGAGATGGTGTGCACGGCAAAACCTAGGAGAGTTGAGACCTTAGAGCAGGACAGCGTAGATAACTGCTGGGTTACAGTAGGTCGTAACCGCAGAAAAGGGCATGCACAACCCCTAGAGACACCCCAAGAGCTTGAATTGCCCAACAGGTTCCAACTGCTGGACACCGAGTTGGACAGTGACAGCTCAGAGGGTGATGGGGGGGATGTTGAGCACCAGAGCACCATGGTGCCCACTCCCCCAAAGAAGGAGGTAGTTATAGTAGGAGACTCAATTCTTAGAGGTGTAGATCACACAGTGTGTTCTAGTGACAAGGAGACCCGTATGGTATCTTGCCTGCCTGGTGCTCAGGTTGCAGATCTCCCTAAACTAGTAGACGGGCTACTGGCCAAAGCTGAGGGGAATCCACTGGTCATGGTCCACATTGGAACCAATGACAAAGGAAAAGGAAGGGCAGAGGTTCTACAAGACAAATTTAAAGAGTTAGGAACAAAACTAAAGAGCAGAACCTCCATGGTAGTTTTCTCTGAAATACTTCGGGAACCACGTGCCAAGCCAGGGAGACGGGCAGAGATTAGAAAGTTTAACACGTGGTTGAAAGCTTGGTGTAGGGAAGAGGGGTTTAGGTTTATGGAGCATTGGTCTTTCTTCTGGGATAGATGGGACCTGTACAAACCGGACGGTCTACATCTAAACAGAAGGGGGGGTAATGCATTGGGAGAGCGTATGTGCAGTGACATTGAGAATCATTTAAACTAGGAACCAGGGGGGCAGGGAGCTCTGACAATGGGAGATGTTCCACTAAGGAAAGAAAACCAAGGGAAACTGCCTGTAGGAAAGTCCTGAAATGTTTGTACCTCAATGCCAGGAGTATAAGAAACAGGATGTTAGACTTGGAAGCCACAGTGCTGGCGTGTGACTATGATGTTGTAGGAGTTACAGAAACATGGCTTACAGAAAATTATGGGAAGGATTGGATGGATACACACAGTTTAGGAGAGACAGGCAAAATCGAAGAGGGGTTGGGGTAGCATTATATGTGAAAAATGACATTGAGGCAGAAGAACTTGTATTTGATCCCAGTAACAGAACAGAACCTGTGTGGGTGAAACTTTTGAACAAGAGATCTGGAGGATTAGCGGTAGGAGTGTTACAGGCCACCAAACTCAGATATTCAGAAAGATGCTGCATTGTACAGTGTAATCAGGACTGCATGTAGCAAGGATGTGGCTGTTATAATGGGGGATTTAAATTTCCCAAACTTAGACTGAGAAAGCCCAGTGGGGACTACAGAAGCAGAAATAGAAATGGTTGAGATGGTAAATGACTGCTTTCTAACTCAATTTGTCAGGGAACCAACCAGAGAGCACATGTATTGACTTGATCTTTTCAAATGACCAAGATAGAGTCAAGGGGACAGTAGTTAGAGAACCAATGGCAAATTGTGATCACAATATGGTTAGCTATGAGGCATTCTTTCAAAAAACAAGGTCCAAGTCTAAAACAATGGTCTACAATTTTAGAAAAGTAAACCTTGAAGGTATGAAATGGCACTTAGAAGAGGTAGACTGGAGCACATTGGATACAGAGTCAGTTGAAAATGGATGGTTATATTTTAAGTATATACTACTTGAGGCTCAGGAGCAATTTGTACCAAAACTTAGCAAATTGAGGAACAAAAAACATTGGCCAAAATGGTTTAATAGAGGTATGCAAAAAATATAAAGAGGAAGAAAATGTTGTATTTCGCATACAAAAGGGATGGTGAAACAAAATACATAGAATATGTTGAGCTGCAAAGAGATCTTAAGAAAGGGATCAGGAAAGCAAAGAGAGAAATAAAAAGAAACATAGCTCTTGGAGCTAAAACCAATGCAAAGAGCTTTTTTCAATATTACAACAGCAAGCGGTCAATAAAGGAGGAGGTGAAACAGATAAAGGGCAAAAATGGAGGTATCTTGGAAAACGAACAAGATGTGGCAAATATTCTAAATGAGTATTTCACAGAGGTTTTTACAAAAGAAAAAACAGATGACATGCCACAGGTTGACAACCAGTCCAGTCAAACCCTAAGGGAGATCAGGATAAATGAGGAGGAGGTACTAAAGGGACTAGCAGAATTAAAAACAAACAAATCACCTGGGCCAGATGGGATATTTCCAACAGTACTTAAAGAAATGAGGGAAATGATTTATAGGCCGCTAACTCGATTATTCCAAATGACACTTAGAACAGGGGATGTGCCAACTGACTGGAAGACAGCAAATGTCATACCAATCCACAAGAAAGGGGACAAAACTGAGCCAGGAAATTACATACCAATCAGTCTCACCTGCATCACCTGTAAAATGTTGGAAAAAATTATTAGACAGAAAATAGAGGAGCATCTCAATGAAAACCATGTTCTTGGAAATAGTCAACATGGGTTTAGATGAGGCAGATCATGTCTTACTAATTTATTAAAAAAATTTGAACATGCAACTGCAGCTGTAGATCACGTGAAAACATATGATATGATATACTTAGATTTCCAAAAAGCTTTTGATAAGGTTCCACACCAAAGACTGATCCTCAAATTGGAAGCTGTAGGCATTCAGGGTAATGTAAGTAGATGGATTATGAACCAGCATGATGTATTGGAAACAGAGGGTGTTGATTAGAGGAGTCACTTCTAACTGGAGTGAGGTTGTTAGTGGAGTTCCACAGGGATCAGTACTAGGGCCTTTGCTTTTTCTAATCTATATTAATGATCTGGACTCTGGGATAGTTAGCAAACTTGTCAAATTTGCAGATGATACTAAAATAGATGGCTCAGCAGATACAATCTCAGCAGCACAGGCTATTCAGAGGGACTTAGATAATATTCAGTTGTGGGCTGACACCTGGCAGTTGAAATTCAATGTGGACAAGTGCAAGGTAATACATGCAGGTAACAAAAATGTACACTATAATTACACTATGGGAGGTACAGATCTAGATGAAGTAACACATGAGAAAGACCTAGGAGTCTATGTGGACTCCTCACTTTCTCCATCCAAGCAATGTGGGCAAACAGATTGCTAGGGTATATTGTGAAAAGTGTAGAATTTAAAACAAGGGAAGTAATATTCAGACTGTACAATGTGCTAGTTAGACCTTATCTGGATACTGTGTACAGTTCTGGGCACCACACTTCAAGAAGGATATCGCTGCTCTAGAGGCAGTTCAGAGGAGAGCAACCAGACTTATTCCAGGTCTGAAGTGAAAGTCCTACTCGGAGAGACTGAGGGAACTGAACCTTTTCACCCTGGAACAGAGGAGACTACGTGGGGACTTGATCCAAGTCTTCAAAATCATGAAAGGCATCGACCACATCAAACCAGAGGAGCTTTTCCAGATCAGCAGGGACACACGCACCCGGGGACACAAATGGAAATTGGGTTTCAAGGCATTCAAACGGAAAACAGGAGACACTTCTTTACACAGAGAGTAGTCACAATCTGGAATAAACTACCCAGCGATGTGGTTGAAGCTGAAAGTTTGGGAACATTTAAAAATAGTCTATATAGGATCCTTGGATCACTTAGATATTAATAAACACCAAACGAGCATGATGGGTTGAATGGCCCCCTCTTGTTTGTAAACTTTCTTATGTTCTTATGTTCTTATGTTTCATGTTATATTTAAAGACTACAGAAAAGGCAGGGTTGAAACTATCTTGAATTTCAAGCTTTTATGTTTTATGTATTCAATGGTTTTATGATTGAGTGAGGGGACAGGACAGGCTGATTCTAGCAATACAATATGCAAGTGTTCTTGAAGATGAAAGAATCACATATTCTTCTTCCCTAACACAATACAACTTCAACAAAGAAAACCAAAACCACGTGAAATTTCAGTCCACATTACCACTTTCAAGCACTTACTAGGGGATACATTAAAAAGCACACTGATGATCTCGTCACACCAGAAAATACTTAGGTAGGGAGTCAGCAACAATGTAAAGCCTCACAGCACATCTCACGATCAGTTTAGTTTCAATTTGCAGCCCACAACTACACAGATCCCTTGGATTGGATGGCAAATTAAAGCTGACTATAAAGTTACAAATGCTCTCAAAAGATATCAAGTGAATACTTGTCCCTATAGAAAAGGAAGAGAAAATGTTTTTGGAAGGAGATAAGCATGCATCATAGGGTGCAGTCTGTATGTTTCTAAGGGCAATGCCTAAGATTAAACTATCAGTTTTAGTTAAACCATCTGCAGTGTGGCCAATGAGAATAATTTTGAAGTTGCAGATTAGTTTCGTTTATGATTTTAAAAAGTGTTAGATCAAGATTATTCCTGTGGTGGTGGATCTCTCTGTGGTCCTGCAGGCTACAAAATACA
Source organism: Amia ocellicauda (assembly GCF_036373705.1). Taxonomy (NCBI): domain Eukaryota; kingdom Metazoa; phylum Chordata; class Actinopteri; order Amiiformes; family Amiidae; genus Amia; species Amia ocellicauda. The sequence goes on along the minus strand of NC_089854.1, from coordinate 15,507,268 downwards.
GTATATCGAGTATATCTATATTGCCGAAAGCAATGTGTAGCCAACATCACAGCTGTGTAGGTTCCATACAATCTTTTGTGTTTGGTCATTATAGAGCAGGGTTTACTTGTCATAGAAAGTATTGCTCTTATCACTATATAGTACTGTAGGTGCAAATTTTCCAATTCTTATTGTGTTGTCCATAGTGCTGCCACCTACTGCATTTTTCAGTAAACTGTTGTAGAACATGTGGTACAGATCTCAACTGGTACTGCTTGGTATGTTTTTAATTTAATTCGAACGTGTTACTTGTCCTGTAATATCTGTAATATTTATATGTTCTGAAAATTAACACCAGTGACAAGTGAAGGAATTTTTAAGATACATACAGATTTAACCCCATTTACACTGAAATGCGCCAAATTGCTGGCAAATTGCCTGCTTTTATCCTGTTGCCCCCCATTCACACTGGGTTTGAATGCCGGGAAATTGGATGCATTCACACAGAAAACAGATTGCCGGCAAGAGCCCTGTGGCCCTGGGGCCGAGACGCCGCAGAAGCCGTGAATCCGGAGAGCAGAGGCGGACCGGCACTGTGGACGTGTCTGTACTAGTGCAATCATCTCCCCGTTTAAACATATGGCAGAAACATTAAAATACTCCGAGATGGATATTTAGGAGACGTCACACTACTGTGTTATTGTATATTTTTTATACAGGCAAAACAATCACCTACGTGCAGGGAAACGCTGATTATAATATTCACAGATATAGCAGCCTATTGTTGTGTCTGTGTAACTGCATACAGTGAGTTTAATAGACAACTGGATGCGTCACTATTCACACTGTTGTCATACGATTATGAAAATGAATCGCTTTGCTGGTCAGATCTGCGCACATTCTGCACAACGTGAACACATCCATGTATTATTTGTTTGTATCAGAAGTAGTCAAATGACGTCATTATTATTATTATTATTATTATTATTATTATTATTATTATTATTATTATTATTATTATTTACTGGAGACGCCCTTTTCCAGGGCGACTTACAAATAAGAGCAATACAAAGTGCAAAATTACAGTACAGTTCAAAGCATAATGCAATTTACAAATTACACACGTGTATAGGAAATATGCAGTAAACAATACAATGTCATATTTGTTATTGTTTCCGTTATGCTGCCATTTCTTATATGCATGAATCATGTAACATGTAAATATCCGGTGTTTTATTAATACAAAAGGAGCCGAGCTCACTTGATTATAATGACGAGCTGACAGTTTGCACACAAGAGTGACAGCAGCGCAGGGACGGACACACTGTGTCCCAGCACAGACCGACCCGGTTGCGTTTGAAACCAACCCAGTGTGAGAGGTAACACGTCTGCCTGTATAGAGATAATGTATTTTGTATTATTTATTGGTACATAACTTCTGACATGTGTGACAATAGTTAGCATTAGCCTACATATGCCAACCTGTTGGTTCATCAGTAACACGCAGAATTGCTGCTACTATATTATTTTCAACCTCCGCCATTTCTAACAACCCGCTGCGTTTCTCGTTACGGTCACAAGGTCTTGTTCAAAGGTGGCTTAACCTTGTCGTGTTGTGGTCGCAAAAATGCGCCCCTATTCTTGATGCTGAATTTGACAGCAATCATTTTCGGGCTACATTCACACTGACACTTATTAGACTAGGACCCTTGCAGGGAAATTCACACGAGACCTTGTCGCAAATTGCACATTCAGTTTACAGATGTTAAAACAGCCATCTAAATTAACAAAAAGTGCACATAGAAACTTTTCTATTTCTTGTTTGGTGTAATGGCACACAGATTTAGAGGAATTTCAGACATCGGATGACATTAGCAGAGGAACACTGAAAGCACTGTGTCCTTAGAACTACCTATGGCATTCAAGAGACTGTCAACCAGGGAAGAGATATCAGGCAGAAGTTTCCTTACATTGTCAGAGACCAAAGCTATGATCCTTAATCATAATAAATAAAAGGTTACACTTCAAAAGTATGTTTATCTGCTGTGATATCTCAAATTGCGAAAAGGATAAGTAAAAAAAACAACAACAACTTTAAGTTGAATTACAGCTTAGAACTGATCTCAAACTAAGCCCAGATCATCTTTATCATACTAGTCATGGGAATAGTGCCCTTGTTCAACTTGATCTTGGAAGGTTTTAAAACATTTGTGGGAGGCAAGCCAAAATGTGTCCTATAAACCTGTTTAAGCTTCTTTATATTTGTAGCAAATGGTAACTGGGGGAAGCTTGCAACTCTTGAAGAAGAGAAAGAAGTAGAATTCAGTTTGCTGTGCTCCCACTTGTGGATCCCACTTGAGTTGTGCTGAAATGTTACATGATCATTCTTATTATTAGCTTAATTTTTGTCACATTGATATCTGTTAGTCAATGCTGTTTCATTGAAAGCTTATAGACTTTATATGCAAACGGATTATGGGCATTATGTCTGAAGAGGTATATTTAACAATCTAAAAAGGCAGAGCTGACTTTCCAGTTCTCCAGCTCCCCTGTGCGCCTCTTTCGTAAAGATAGACACAATCTGTGCAGTCAAACGCTACATTTCAGTGTTTGTTTTATGAGTTATAAGACCAGTGGCTAAGGCAATGATGATCAATTGTGTTTTGAAAGGATCCTTGAAATTAAACTATTATAGGCTTGTGTTCAGAGCTCCAAATGATAAAACAGCAGTGAGACTAATAAGTGTCAAGTATATCTACAATGTCAATAGCGATTTTCTATTTGTAGCCTGCATCACAGTCATTCATATCCTCTCCATTGTTTTTATTTTCTTTTAAAACAGAGTTCACTTGCCTCCGAAATTATTGCTCATACTATTACAGTATTGTCGGTGCATGTTTGATTGTTCAATTCGTATGGCGCATGTTCATAGTGCTGCCCCCTACTGCGTTTTTCAGGAAATTGTACTGCAGAAGATAGAACTTGTCATACAAATGTATTTCCTGTCCATGGCATGAATTCTAAAAAAAAAAAAACATTATTTGTTATAGTTTATTTTCTCCAGATCATCAGTGTTCTTCTGTTTATAATAATAGAATTGTAATCTGAATGTGTAGCGCTTTTGTTTTCTAATTATTTGCCCCATTTTACTCATCATTTAATGTATTTACCAGATGTGTTTAATGTTCTACATACCGATATACATATAATTAAAAAGGTAGCATTATGATTAAGAAATATTACAAATTCCAGAGGATACAATTCTGATTTTGTCTCTGTAAAAACTCTAGATCTGTAACCCCTTCAAAAATGAATCGCTGCATAAACACAAACCTGAATCATGCATTTCTATTTCAATGACAATGAGCTTTACTCATACTGAATACAACACCCTACAGTGGACTGGCACCAGCACTCTCTCGCTCTGACCCCTACCTGTATTAACCCAAGGTCTCTCTTATAGGCCAGGATGGGGAAGCAATTAGAGGCCGTGTTTGGAACCAGGGCAAGTATTTGCCTCAAGGAATGCTCTAGGCCAATACAATCGAATGTGCACACAGCCTTGCTACAATTCAGATAGCCCCAATTAGCACAGGATCTGCCTCAACATTTCTCAGCTGGAAGCATAGTGCTCCAGACACTGTAACCATAGCACTGAGTGTTGACATACTTCCCCCAGTTCAACTCTTTAAGGAAACTGAAACTTACAGACATGCATTCAAATATGTGATGACTACATCAGAAGTAGAACAAGAAGGCATTTGTGTTTCTGCACTACAAGCTCTTATACAACAGCTGCAAAGCCACTGACAACTCGAATCTTACATTTCATACGATGGATGGATTAAAAAGAGGTCTCTGGAAATGGGACAGAGAAAACATGCAAGGAATATGAACCAGAATGTGCACAAAAAGTAATAGAGGGATTAAGTCAACTATACCATCAAACAAAACTGGATTTCATGTTTTAGAAAACAGGCTGGTGTAATGAGCAGCTGACATTACCAGTGTTTTTGGACATGCCATGTCAAATCCCACACATGCCTGGCACAGTGTCTCTCAGACCTCATCTGGAAATTCAGCCCTCCTGCTTTGAAATGCAATTAGGATCCCTGAGAAACACAAATCAAAAAGGCCACCATATGCTTCTGTCAGCATTGCTTACTCAAAGCTGTATAGTTGATTAGTACAGTTAATAAGTCCCGGGCAGTGAAAACAACTGTCAGGTCTTTGCTACAGATAATTTGTCCATGGTTGTTTAAGATAATGACATGTCTTCCCCCTCCTTTTTTAACCAACCCATGCTGCAAAGACAACACAGACAAATCTATATAAAGCCATCTAGCTGTTTAAAGAAACATGTTAAGATATTCTGGATGATATTCAGGGTCAGGTCCAAGGAGATGTTAATGAAAATTAAAAATGCTAATATCACCGTATCATAATGATTTTCTCAGGTTGCCAGCATGTATCAGGTTTCTGGACCTGTGGAAAGAAAGAAGTCTTATCTTTGTAACCCGTGTTAATGAATCAAACCAGAATGTAGGATGCACGCTGTGTAAAATACTATAGCTTGCCTTGAGGACACTGTAGGATTGCCAATATTGTCCCACAATAACTGGACATTTTGAGGATGAATGGGTATCTCATGATGCTTCGAAACTTAAACAATTAAATATACTGGGAATTAATCCTTAACCAACTTCACATTATGTCTTATTTACCATAATGTCAAATCAAAATAAAACAAAATTGAACCAATATGCAACTTGAAAGCCTGTATTTTAAATTTACTGATGCCTTCTTATAATTAATACATAGCTCTTCTAATACACAGACGCTGAAAACAAATATTTATTTATTAAGGCTGTACATGTTTATTTATTTAAGTTCAGGGGCAACTACATATATAAAAACAACAACAACAGCATGGATTGTTGCAAAGAGGATGGCAATCTATGGCCAATGTGAAAAGTACTTGTAGTTCAATTTGCCATAACTAAGTAAATATGCAACCATTTTTATTAAAACTAATATTTCTAGAATATCCACATTTTAAAAGCAGCCCTATATCATGCTTAGATGTGGCAAAAAGTTCATTTGTAATATCAAACAAAAAACAATAATGTCTTAATCCCATGTGCTGCTGAATAATGCAGGGATCACCTTTAGGATTATTGGATATTGTGGGTGCATGACAATCGATCAGAGAGACTAGAGGTCATATCACAAAAAATAGGTTTTGGTTTTATAAAACTACAGGACAGCTGACATTTTGTGTCAGTGTGTGAGGTGTTCCATAAGGTGACAATGGCATTCTGAAACGGGGATTAGTATTGTTTGATAAGGAAAACATAGATCCCTTTGAAAATTGAGAAACGAACTCTGAGTAAAGGTAATCACTTAATTTCCAAAAAGGAAAAAAAGGAAGAACCTGTCCTGGACTGGAGAAAACCGAAACCACTACGGCTTCCGTCCCCCATTCCCACAACCCTGATACCCAGATATACACATCAGACACCCCGGACTGTTTCACAATACAGTTAAATATTATATATTAATTATTCATGGCTGTATGCATTTTTTGGTTTGAACATCGTGTTACATAATATATATTAAATTCAGTGTTATCTTATGAAAATATATTTAATTAGTTAGTTAGTCTCTTGGCACACATCGCCTAGCCTGAAATTAAGACTAATTTAAGAATAAAAGGAACACGCTATTGCACTGGAGAGGGTTAAATGAAGTATGAAGTTCATTCAGATGTGAAAAAATGAAGAATGGGTTGAAAATATGTAAGATTATGATTTGATTAGTGAATAATTTGCAAGAAAACGTTCTTCTCGAAAATATTTGTCCTTGCTTTTTATATCAGCAGAATAAATCATTCTTAATACCAGTATTGCATTTTGAGGACCATCTGAGCACCACATACAGCTCAACAGAATACATGCAGAATTAATATTTAAAAAAATGTCTATGCACATCACGATTATGTAAGGCTAAAGGCTAACAATGCCCTGTAGATGTGAAGAAAATCATTAATTTATGGGCATTCGATTGCAAATCAATCCCAGAATGTCCCACTATTTTTCATCATATCATAATTGTGCTACATTTAACAGCATCTCTTTTCTGATGGCATATAAAGTGATGGTAGCTGTGTAGAAATATTATCCACATGGGGGAAGAAAAAAAAAATGATGACCTTAAATTCAATTCATTCACACTATATATAGATGTGTATCTCCATGGTTTATGGTTTTTTTGTAGATTCTAACTCTGCCGTTAAACTGTAAGCATAATATTTTATAGAGAGCATTTCAAAGAGCAGATTATCAATTATTAGGATAAAGTTTATACAGGGTACTTTTGAAGCTAGTTGGTGTGTTCAATCAACTGTATCAGGAAATCTGCACACTGTTTGGTACACACACAAACAGGAAACATTTCCAAACTGAATCTTGGAAACAGAGCAGCTTTGTGCAGTTGTGCGCCCTGCCCTCTTGCACATATAAGACAACACGGATCTACGTGGTTGTAACATGGCCACAAACGCAGGGGTAAATTGCTATGCTCCATGGTGGATAGTTTTCTCAGTCGTTTGATTAGGCCTCCTGCATATATCTTACTTTCCACCTTCTTGAAGAGGAGGAGACCTTCAGAGGAGTTCAAGATAAATATACAGTGCAGCACATTCCCCGCATTCAGAAAAGATTCCTGACCTTTAACCGACGAACACAGTGTAGGCTACTTGTCAATTATATCTTTTCATCACCAATCCCTACGATGCAATATAGTCCACAGCAGATGTTCCTTCTGTTTGACAGGCAATCAATATAGACTCCTCAAACTCGCATTAGAAAACGACCAACAGCCAATCAGCTTCCAGATCTAACTGTAAATTCAATATAAGTAAACAAAGAAATCAATATGCACATATACCGGCTTAGTAAAAGATACATCAATCACTGTATAAGAGCAACAACTGTTCAGCTACTTTCTGATGCTGGTCTCGAGACAAGGGAAATCATGTCAGTGACAGGACATCACATTGAAAGTTAAATTTGCAGCTCCTGAACAGCAAATCCACAGGAAAGACGCAACTGGTCCACAGTTTTAACTTCATCAAGATCCAAAAGCCACTCTGCCTCAAAACCAGCCAATCAAACTGCTAGCACTGTTTCAGTTTCAGTCAATCCACACCCTTTCAGCTTGTATGTTACCCTGCTTCCAGCAACAACATCCAATGGAATTCTGTAGGGACTGTTTAGTAACTGTTTAGTAATGTTTAGTAACTTTATTCAAATGAATAAGGATATATTTGAGCAAAAAAATATTATTTGTCCGTCGTTATTTTATTCAAATTACTTAGGGAATGATTTTTTCAATGGAAGGCTACTTGACAAAATATCAGAATATCAATGTAAATACAGTGAGGGGAAAAAAGTATTTGATCCCCTGCTGATTTTGTACATTTGCCAACTGACAAAGGCTCACTGTGTTGCTTTCTCCTGTATCCTCCTCCTATGTACCATGATGCTTTGCGTGCGTTATGGGAACTTCTGCAAAGTGTAAACAACCGGCAGCCAGTGATGTTTTAACATTACACGTGCTGTAAAACAATTTTAAAACAAGGCAACATTACTCTCCCTCACCCCTCTACCATTGAAGGATGGGAAGATAATATGAAAAGGGGGTCTTATTTTTATACTTGTATTTGAAGAAGTCAATTCAATGTATTCTGGCGACATGTCTCAGTGATAAGAAATAAACATAATATAGAATGTATTATTTGTGATAAACAGTTACATCTACAGCATATACATCAGTAATTTATTTATCAGTGGAGGAAACTCACACTAAAAAAACTAGAAAAACTAAACAGACGAGCCTATCTGTATTGACCTGTCTGTTTTTGTCAACCCGGAAAAATATGTTTTTAGATCACAATGTATGAAATAAACATTATTGCAGCTGTTCGCTTGTCTTCTTCAACTGTTGGTAGACGATGGCATGTATACCATGGTGGACATGAACATTCAGACCTTTTTAATGGTGTCTGATCAAAGCACTGTTGACTTCGCCATATGTTAAGTTTAGCCTGGTTGTTTTGGCAGCCACGAACAACGCTGCACTTTGAAATTCACTGAACCTAGAGACACTTTGTGCTAATGTTAAGATTTATCCACACAATTAGCACCAACAACGCATAAACCGAATACTTGACTAGCTAGGAAACTCCCAGCCGGAAAGCAAACACGACGAAATACACATCTGCCAGAAGTGTTCCCCGAAGCTTCGCCCATAATGCCAAACACATAAATCTCCTGCAGAATATGGTGGATCAATCATATTTTTAAGTGCTTTATGTAGGCAAGGAGTCAAATTAAAATATTAAAATATTGTAGACCATACAGTAGTAAATCCATCAGTAGCATACACAGTTTACAATATAATGCCAGCTATGTATATAGATATTTCCTTATATAATATAGAAGCACAAAACTCTAAAAACTCTAAAAGTATTAGTGTTACTAGAATGTTGATCCTTAGAACAATTAATAACTATGTACCAGGTCACTTAAAACCCACATGAGTAAGTAATAATTTCAATTAAACAACATTATATAAGAAAATGACACTGACCTACCAAGATGTCTCAAGGATGCATGTGTAGGTGTGCATTGCTCTTGTGGGTCAATAGAGATGCACATTGATTAGTAGGGTTGAACAGAAATGTAGAGAGAGGAACTCTAACGTTTTGATACATAAACAAAACCAAAGGAAACCAAGCACATATGAAAAATACACAGTTCACAAATTCACCAGAGCAGGTCAGTTATTGGGATTGTGAATGGTCTCTTTGTGAGTCAGAGCAGTAGCAAGTCATCTAAGACGGTGTGTGAGAGGAGCCCATTAATCCTGCGCACGGCCTCCCCGCCCCCTGCTGTTTTTGGGCCTAATTAAGGGGCTATTGCTGCCGATTCCCCGCTGTGTCTGTGCTCGGGGTTCACAGAGCTCTTGCGAGGGCTGGTGGAGGTGGTAATGCCGGTGGTGGCGGTTATGTAAAAATGTGCAGATTTGCAAATCCTAGGACCTCTCCAATCACTATCCTAATGACTCCATCAGCTGTGTCCTGCTACACGGTGCGGCGATTACGGCCCGGGAGTTCAACAAGAGCTGCTTACACACAGGGAAAGAAAAAATCACTAGCCACAGTGCTGCTTCAGCTGATTGCTTGTGTGCACAGTCTTCCCTCAAGACGCTAACATATGCCTGGAGGAAACAATATTTGGAAGGAGGGGAGCAGAGGCAGGCGGGAGGGTCCAACTGATGGACTTAATGGTGCTGACCTGTTCCCAACAGTTGAGAAGAAGCTGCAGCTTTCTTTTGCGTTTTCCATTCTCTTTTCATTTTTTTTAATGTATTCAACACGGTTTTGTACAGAAAATTCTCACTCATTTGTTTGATAAAACATCTCCTTAGGCTGTGTAGAAAACAGTATCTGTTTTTGTTACCCTCCTGAGTTGGCTTACTCTATTATTATTATTTTTTTCCCTTCCATCTCCTTCTCTTGCTTACCATCTTTTCTCTTTCTGTTGTTTTAATGATCGCATTGAACATCTCACAGTCCCTAACCTTTGCCTGGTTTCTTTCACTTCTCGGCTATTACAACCATGAAACATATGCATTAAAGACATTCTCCTTTGCTTTCATGCAACAATAGGCCATGATGTCCTCCACCCATGAATTATTTTTAAATAGATTGCTTCAAGCAGCCAAACAATAGTGTTTCTTGTTATTGCCGGCGTTTAGTTGCTGAAATTGAATTAACTGAGAATCTATCTGCGGAGGGAAGACTTTAATGCTTTTAAAGATTGTGTAAGATGAGTCAAGGAGCAAAAACTGAAGTCCTTCAACTTTTCTTCCACACACACACATACACAAACACACTCACATATATAACGCACTGTTGGTAAATCAGTAAGGTATTTGTACTGGCAAATGCAAATCCTTTATCTCTGCTGCTGCTGCTACTCATTGTTTTCATTTTATAGCTGCCTGAATGAACGATATTGACCTTGAATGCACACAGATCTCAGGTTAGATAGATTAGTAATAATCTATTGACCACTAAAAGAAGCAGAGGAGTATCACGCACCTTGAAATCCAATCCATCAGTTTAATAATGCATTTCAAAACGTAGGTCTAATTTTCAGGCTGTTGCAGTATCCAAACAAACAAATGGATATATATATTTTTTTACCACTCAGAGAAATTTTACTCACTCACTCACTTTTACTCACCATAATGAAGACATTTACACTTAAGGACCCAGATAACTGAATACAAATTGAACACTGAAAGAATGGAATGTTGATGGGAAATGTCCTGTGGTATTTTCCGGTAACACTGACCTTTGATTCTAGTTGGCAAGGTAATGCTTCATATAATCAGATCCACAGCTCAAGGTTGCAAGTCCCAGCTTTCTTGTCAATTTTAACTTACCTTTGTGCTGCATGCAAGATATCAGGATTGAGAACTGCATAAGTAGAGGATATTGCTCGCAGCCCTGTCTTTATAGACAAGAGGCGACTTCCAGATACTCTAGGACATTACCTTTAAAATCCTTCTTATTTAAAAGTAAAATGCATTTGTAAATACAGGGATAGAAAATGGCACACCACGGCGAATGACAAGAAATTGGGACACTGGCAAATTCCGCCAGGTTTATAGACGAATACCTTCACATTTAAACTATTATAACAGCTTAATTTTTTTCTTATTTTCTCTCTTTTTTTCTGCATATCATATTAGATGCGCTCTGCAGGACTCTCCCAGCAGTTTCGCTCTGTTGAGATTTGCCATTTTCACTCACTCGCACGGCAAAATCAGCCTCTAAAAAAATAATCCAAAACCTCTTTAATCTTATTCCCAGGATGTGCTTTGGGGAGGGGGAACTAGCGTGTGAAGCCCACTGCACAGAAGCTTGTGCAATATGTATATACCTGCCCTTGTTTCTTGCTGTGCTACACTCTGATGAGGACATCGTTAGCACTTTTTCACAAAGGAAATGGGACCTGAATTATCCGGCGATCATTTCGACATGCAGCTTGTGTTGTTTTCATGCACCTACCCATTCAATCCCCAAATATCATCTCACCTGCAAAAACATAAATACAAAAGTTTTATCCTAATGTCTTTCCCACTCCAAATCAATCAGGTTGATGGAGAGTCCCCCTGAACATATGTGTGGTTCGTTCATCCATAACGAGTTACAAACAGCGGCTAGCTCTACTTGAAGGATCAATACAATCAGTCAAACACCATTGCCCATGTCGGCGAGAAAATGCGATAAGAAGCAGGCCTTGACTAAATTAGTTTTAAATGCCTTAGCAGCACTGTGCATGTCACCTTGAGTAATACCAAGGCAGGTGAAATTAATTCCAGGATACTGTAAAGTGAGGTGTCTAACATGGTTCATTTGGTTACAAAGTGTCTGTAGGTTTCTTAAGAGAGAAGGTGTTTAATTCAGTATTTTAAAAAATAAGGTCTTTACACATTCATTCTTAGAACCTGTGACTCAAGATATGGCTTGCTTTTCATCTATCGCCTCATCAATCTCCTCTTAACAAACCTGGGTAATTTCTAATCGAAAATGTTAGTGCAACCACTGTTGAAACTAACAGCTTGTCTTTGATACCATGCAGCAATGTGTTGTGAGAAATGCTGGATTACAAATGTAGTTAAAAAAACTGCGATTTTCTCACCGTGTGTGATAATTTATGAGAGCTACATACCACCCACTTTAATACTCTTCCTACTAAAAGGAATAAATACAAAATGTTCCTTCATCTGGAAGAATATGGGCAGAAACCTTGAACAACACACCCCTTTCCATGTAACACAAATCAGAAGGGTCCTACAGCTACACCAGTTAGGAGTTAGCAAGAAAAGCCAAATCTGGAAATCTGGAAAAAATGAAAAATAAATAAATATCACAAAATGTAAATTGTTCATCTCCAAACCAGATACTGTTTTTTTGTGACAATTTAAGTTTTTCTTTTACAGCTCTACAGTGCTTGGTCACCACTAAATAAATCACTCGTCTATTGTGATGTAGAAGCACACCATTGGAGACACCAGATCTGCTGCTTATCGCCTCGTCACAAAAGCCCCAGAAACCACAGTGTATGGGCAAAATGGGAGAGGGCACAGCACACTTACTCACCTTCCAAATGATTTCCGAATGTAAGATGAGTAACTCTCACTTACACGTTGGTTACTTGGCAAGGCTGGGTTTAAGAAATTGACACAAAATTCAGTTACCACACTGGGCTTGTTCCAATCTATCATAAAATATGGAATGTGCAATACTTTAGCAAACGACAATATCTGGAGACTTGCAAGTGTCTTGCTAGGGTGGAAAAGATACCTCATAGGGGAGGAATTACGACCCATTTGGAGATCAGTTGTTTAATTTTTTATGACAAAATTGAAGAGGCAAATTCACAAAAACCCTTTCCCGTGATTATGCAGAGTAATATTTAAAAGATTCCACATGAAAGCAGAGGACTCCGGCATATGGAAGCTGATTGTGATTAACAGCCCTGCGAGGATAGGATGCAGGGGATGCGGCATTCAAAAGAGATTATTTTCTCTTTAGCAGTGGATTGTGGTAAGGGTAGTGGGTTCCTTCACTTGTATTTATCAAGCTGCTTGAAGAAGCGCAAAGGTGTCTTGCAAGCTGGTTATTCTAAACTCACTGAAGTCTGGGAGATCCAGCCATCTGTAGGGTGTGTTTTATTTTATTTTTGACAAATACTGGGAAATGGATATGCAGCTCTGGGTAGGACTGTAACATGCTACAATGAACCTTGTGCCATGACTGCTAACAAGTCAGGTCCTTGGCCTTATTGTGCATTGACTCACTGGTATCCTGCTATCAATTCAGCTGTTATTGGAACTGCTCTGATTCACAATCAGTCTCTGCAGATGTTGCTTGAGTACTGTAGACAACAGCAACAACGGGCAATTTTAGGATATATTTTCAGAAGATGGCTAAAACTACACAACGCCGACAGTGTGTCTGTCAAACCAAACAAAAAGGAAATGCCAAGTGTAATTTAGCAAATTGTACATTGTGTGTGCTTGATACGCGTGGTTGAACATGTATCAGTGTTGTTGATAGCTTGGCTTGTTCCACTTTTTGTATTTAATTATGTTTCTATATATAGTTATTGTTCAGATGCTGAATGCTGGAGAAGTCTAATAAATATATACTGTATTATTAACATTACCTAGAACAGGGAGGGGGATAAGGCAGTAGCTCACTAATAAAAAATATCTAGAAGATACAGGCTGGGCTTTGCAGCAAAAAAAATGGTGGCAAATTAAATGTAAATGAAATACATCACGTTTTTATTTATTTATAAAATCTTTCCATTTCATCACCAAGGGAAGCAGCAATCGATCCTTTAATGACACCTTAAATGCAGTATTACACAACACAATGAAAAAACAAGACAAAATAATTGATCTCAGTTGACTTAACCACATGATTGTAATCCAAGCTGCAGAGGAAAATTCATGTGATATTGCTATATAGATCCCGCCATCTGTTGGATGAGATAATGGAATCCATGGTGCTCCCAATTAGCATGGCAATAACAGCACAGTTGTATTGATCACTGGAGGGACACTTCTCCAGCGCTGGGTTCGGCTATTGTCCCTAGCCTTTCCAGTGTTCCTATGGTAACCATTCATGTGCATAAGCACCACGTGTTGACCTCGCGAAAGCCCAAGGCATCCGACACCTCAACACATCCACAGGAGACAGTGTAGGCGAGTGATGAGAATTGCCATTGACGACTCTCTGTCAAAGCCAAGGATTATTTCTCAAGGAATTTTGAGACTTAAGCGCCACACAAACATTGCTAACCTCCACCCAAACACATCCACATTACTATTAATTAAGGGCTAACTTTTATTTTTTCTGTTACTGCCACATTACTTCAGTGAACTGATTGAAAAGTAGGTGCATTATAACATGCATTTACTTAAAAACAAAAAGGACATAAAAATAACCATTTACAATCCCAGCGGTGAAAGTTAGTCTTAAGCATTTATAACAACATAATGTTAATACAAATGGCATTAGTATTTCTCTTAAGTGACTTTGTAAATGATTCTCGGTTGGCTGACTGTGGAAGTAAATCTCTTACGGTCTCGAAACATTAACGTTTCCCTGTCCCAAATAGTTTTCAGTGTGACACATTTCTATAAAGTAAACTTTTCTTGTTTGGAAAAGTATCCATTATCGAATATATATGCAAAAACATTCAAGGAAACAGTGACATAAAGCTTCTGCAGATTATTTTAGGATTGTAAGGATAAATATACAAATACATAACCTAAAACATCCATAATGTAACACTAAATTAACCAAAAGATACGACATGAAATGCGTTTAGTTGTTTGATAACAATATGATTGTGTTTTGTGGGGTTTATTTTAATACACTGACCTTTGCTTGCATAATGGTATAATTTTAGGGTCAAAGTACAAAAACAAAAAACAAATAAACAAAAAAAGTATTACATACAGGGCCTTGAACTTTTTTATTGTGAAGAAATATTAGAAATACAGTACTGAAATATCATAATTGGAGATGTATCCACCCCCCCACCCCCGGTGTCATGCGAAGGTAAAATTCCATCCCAGTTTCAGCTTTCTTGCGGTGGGCAGTAGGTTTCCCTCAAGGGCTCAAGGTATTTTGCGCCATACATTTTCCCTTCTATCCTGATAAGTTCCCCAGTCCTTGCAGATGAGAAACCTCACCATAACATGATTCTGCCACCAGCATGCTTCACAGTAGGAATGACGTTCTTTGGGTGATATGCTGTACTGGGTTTTTTCAGTCTTTAAATGAGATTCAAGGTGAACTTTCTTGAGTAATGGCTTCCTTCTTGCCATCCATACCAGGTTTGTGGAGTGCTTTAGATATTGTTGTCACATGGACATTTTGACCAGTCTTGGCCACAGAATCCTGTATATCTCTTGCAAAGTTGCCATTGGTCTCTTGGTTGCCTCTCTGCTCAGTCTCTTTATTGTTCTGTCATCCGGTGTGGAGGGACGGCCTGATCTAGGCAGGGTATTGGTAGGCCATACACCCTCACCTTCTTAATAATCGTCTTGACCGTGTTCCAAATTTTCTGACTTTTGTGGGGAAGAATGTGTAGATAAATGAAAAGAAAAACAAATTGAATGGACTTTAATTTCAAGCTATAAGGTGAATATTGTGAAAGAAGGTGTAGACTTTCTATAGGTACTATAAGTGTTAAAAATAGATAAATAAAATATTTACTTGGTTTTCAATACCGAAAACATTTAACTGTGCACTGTTGGGTATAGCAACTGCATTTCAGTTCCAGACTTTCTGAGTATACCACACCAAATCTGTACTGTACAGATCAAACAATGTTGTGCTAAGCCTCAAATCAATTAAGTTAACCATCCAAAGAACATTGATTAATTCCTCCAAAAATTCAACTGAAGAATGAAATGTGATTATAAAAATGAAAGTTTAATGGAAAGCATTAAGCACTATATGCTCTCAGTTATGAATGAAAGTCTACTTTACTACTCCATAGCGAGCTGTAAAAACATAGTTCTGATTGTACGGTCCTTAGTCACATCAGGTTCCAATTTCGAAAAGATCTGCCAGCTTTCATTCAAAGCTTTCAATGCCTGTTAATTTTACACATTGGAAAGGTAACCACATAAACATTGTGAGTTCTTTTAACTATTTAATAAAGAAAACCTTACAAAACATAAAATACATTAGGAATCTAATGTAGGTCATCTATAAAAACAGGTCTTACCCATTTTTGCATGACTGACAAATCAATTAGTTTACACTTGCATTTAGAAGGAAATGTGTAGAAATACCTTACTAGAACTTGCATTCTTTAACATTTACCGATAATGTGTTTCTATATTTTTCCAGCTTTAATGTCTTTTTTTGAAATTTCATCCCTGTCTAATTGGCTCCTGAATGAATACCAACTTTAAGAAAGAATTTCAATGAATAATACATTCAAGAAAACTCAGTGCATCATTGCTTGTGCTGTATACACAAATCTTCAAAAGTATAGACTTTTTGATAGTCTGTGTGGTATACTATAAATATACAGTGACATGAAAACTAACCCCTTAACCTCAAAGGTTTGGGGAAGATTAAAGTTGTGGCCAACATCTTCATCACATTGCTTCCTCATGTAGTGCAGGAAAATAATTCAGGATATTTCAAAGTGATTGCACCTTGCAACAGCTGACTACCCTATTCTTATTTTCACTCATTAAAAAGAGACCGAACAGACAAGAAATGAAAGTTAAACATTTGGAAACATTACATACTGCCAGTTACTGGTTTCTGGAATATTGACTTCCTAATCTGCTCAAACCCTGACAGTTCATGCAGAAAACAGTACCAGGGAGGCAAACAAAACAACCATGCATGCTACTTCTACAGCATACCAATTAATCCACATTGCTAAATACATTCTGGCTTCAGTAAACTCCTGTATCCATAGTAAATGTTTCTGTACTTGGAGATATCAAGGTATTGAGTATTATCTAGGTATTGTGATTGACTTCTGAGATGTGTTCAACCTATCCACCATTCACCACCTATAAACCATATGAAAAAAGGTGTCACCATAATGACAGGAATGCGAGGTTGGTGATAGGTTGACATCTGCTTCATTTGAGCCTAAGTCTGATGGAGTCATTGCTGTTGAAATGGCTTTCCAAAGAGCTTGAGCAATGGAAGTTAATTTGGGTGATTTGTGTATGTCATCGTGGTATGCTAATTTACTTCTTCAACCTATAAAATGGACTTTTCTCAATTGTTTTCTGGCTCAGCTAGTAAAAATAATGAGCTAAGTGGGAACAAATAAGCCTTGCAATCTGGCCATGGGCTACATAGACATATTTTCATTTACTGATCATGAAAGAGAAAAGAGGAAAGTGTGTATTATCCCTTTCATAAGACGGAACCTGTTAGAAGAAAATGGGTTCGATTTACAATCCAAGTGTGTGCAGTGGCATGCAGTCTAGAATGAACAAAAGCACACAGCAATTTTTCATGATGGCATTACAGTAAATGTCTTGTCTCTGTCTCAGAACTTAAACTGAGGGGATATAGACACACCATTAAAGGGGTCCATTGCTTAAGACCTCGTACTGACTTCCAGTGTTAGCCCATGAACAGGTAAATTATCAGCCAACAGATCTGAGGAATTGTTTTGTTTAATCTTGAAGGCAATAAAACCTGATGATCTGTAAAACCACACACACAACAAAACTGCATTTGATATTCCTGTGTGCTACAATAATAAACATGCTGATTTCTGTCCATCTTGACATCTGGACTATTGGTAATTTTCAGAATGCCAGCTCACCTGGAATTGCAGTGCAGTTATTTGCCCTGAAGGCTGTAGTCTGTATGAGGTAATTGCAACCACAGGAGCTGTGTCTTTCTTCAAAAAGAGTGTGTACTAAGTGCTCTAGTAATTTGGACTCTGAATGGGAATACAGCACATCCAGACGCACACACGGAGCGCTTGTGTTTCTCTCACATCAGAGCCTAGGGAGACACCCATGCACTGATCTGCAGTTCTACACAATCTGACATCTTGCAAAATAGAGTCGTACACATTACACATGTCTGAAAATCATTTGCTTTCCTCAATTCTCAATTTTCTGAAAGATAATTCATTTTTAAAGGTTTAGACCACAAGTCTCTTCATCATCAACCAATACGGTCGATGACCCCGAACCCTAACCCTGACCCTGTTATACATGTGATTAACATCAGAACTCAGACCATGAAATATTCATATCATGACATGTGTTTATCCTGTGATATATTAATTCAAGAGGATTAACACCACATTATTTTAAAGTGTGACCATCAATACTATACAGATAGCTTTTTAACGATAGAGATACTATAGAGATGACCTGATTATAAAGTATGAGGAACAATGCAAACAGCTGTTCCTCAATATACAAATCATACAGTACATGTCAACCTGCTCTGGCTGGGCTTGTAATGGCTTTACTGCTCCTCAGTCTGCATCTGCTCAAGACAGTTCTGACTCATCTGCGAGCGGAAGAGCAGTGGCCTCTGGTGTATTATTCATCCTGCGGTTTATTTTGTTAGACGTTTTCTAGAATGTTTGTTTGTTTTGTTGTCAAATACTGTCAGACAATGTAGATCATGTGGCGTTTCCGCTGGCTCCTAGGAAGTCATGTCACCGGCGCTTCAAGTGATTAACTCGGAGTCTAACCTGACATCTGGCCCCTAGTTGGACATCCAGGTGAGAGAATCCAACCTAGAATTGTTGAAGACTTTGTTTATGTGAGAAAAGATGGGGGTATTGAAGGAAGGCCATGTTATTTTGGATTCATAACTTATATGATACCCAAATATATCACCGAATTCAAACACAATCAACCCCAGCAGCCCTTCGCCAAATTTAAAACCCCCCTGGGGAATTTCTTTCTCTCTGCTCACAGCACTGCTCAGATTCATACCAGCGATCTCTGAGTGAAATAATCAATAAACTGCAACTTTTTACAACGCTAGGCATGCATCTTTTTATGAATCTCAGATGAAGGTGATTCAGATCGCTTTTTAGAAACTGAATCACCAACTAACCCGGCATCAGAGAGATTTTTCTTTTCTGAAGGAAATAAAGAGCTTTGAGTGTTTATTGATAAGACAAAAAAGAAAAGAACTAAAAAAAGGAACATAAGCCTGTTTAGTTGTTTTTTATCATTCTGCTTTGTAAAGAGAATTTCTTTTCGTGTAGAGATTTCTGATGTGGCTGTAGATTTGTTTAATGCCTGTTAAATAACGTAACATCAAAAAAGAGGAATGGAACAGGAGAAGAAGGAAACGGGAGAACTGGATGTCAGAATGTTCCTCGTTCTGCTTAAGAATGCAGTGAACTCATGCAAAGCAACAGCTACAACAACAAAAGGATTCCAGGTATTTATATCAATAGAATTGACAAAGAATGAGTGATGGTAATGTCAACAGAAAACTGATGCACAGCAGTGGCTTGCCACATATACAGTTTAAGAGAAATCAGTAAAGAAATCCCCGTTGAGGTGAAGAGACATGTACACAGATTTTTCACTGACCTTGTTAATGAAAATGCACACATTAATGCTTGATAATAATAACTGAGGAATAAAGAGGCAGGGACAGTATTTAGAAGACCATGTTTATGGCATCTCCCTGTACTTTCCACTTGTTTTTCCCCAGTTACAGAGAAACAACTATCCCGTTTCTCCCTGTTTCGCCTGTTTCATTTTTTTTTATTCTACCTTTCCCCCAAAGGATGGATTTAAGTGTGTTATCTGAGGAACACCAACAAAATAACTAATATACACAAACAAGTGCAGGTGGCATACATGGTGCATTGGAAATAGTGCCCAAGAGATTAGCAGATCAAGCAAAAAAAATGGCACCAGCTTTGATCAATTTGGCCAAATCGAAATAAGAAGTGTTAAAAACGCCCACGCAGGATATGGAATCTAAATAAATAGAAATAAATCACAAACACGTGGATACGACATAGATAAATGTCCTCTTTGTTCTGTTGGGGCCGCCACACTCTAGCACAAACAGTAGCTGTCCATTTTTTTATGTTGCACTGGTATTCAATCGGCTGGTGGTATGTGGTTTATTGCACAACCTGTCCTCAGAATAAGTTAAACTTCTTCCTATAATAATAACGCTGCAGTGCACTGCTGTAATGACTGCTGACAGCTGACAGTAAGCAAAACCACACAACTTTCTCTGTCCTTGGAGAGCAGGTCCGGGGCAACGATTTTAACACCCCAGTCAGCCAACTCCAGAGTCCATACTCAGGCCCACAGGCAGGTTTAATGACTGCATAGGATCTCTGTGTCCGTTTTGCTCGGGGTTACATCAACCACACAGGTCAGCAGGCTCTGGATGTAATGAGGATAATTGATCAATGTGGGCTTGTCCAGGGGGCTGAGCAGAAGAAGAGATGCAGGAAGAGTGGAGTGATCGGTTACAGACCAGAGGTACAATGCGAGTTTAATGACCCTTGGAACATCTCCACTTTAATTTATTATTTATCCCTTCGGCCGGCCGGCCAATAACCTAACTGGTAATGGTTAATAGATCACTGTGCCTCGAGAACATGACCCAAGGCAGTAGGTCATGGAGTCTGAAGTTTTAAAGAGATACCACTGTCTACGGTTTTAATGGACAAGCTGTTGTGTTTATGAGTTTTGCCCCATAAGGCCTGTCTGGGTTTGTATGAGAAAATAGCAGAACCACCAGTCTTGTCTTATTATTCCTTTTCAGCTGCTGTCCATTGGGAACAAATGGTAAGGTATCAAAGAGAGGCAAAGATTAGTGCATGTGCGCAATACATTTTTTGGTTTACGCTTTTGTTAACCAGTATTTATGAATTTTAAGCTTGGAATGTGCCTAAGACCTGTATTAAATAACGCCCTCTATGTCCTCAAAAATACATTTTACTTTTCTGAATGTCTGAAATGCAAAGTAGTGTCTAATGCATTAGTATCCTATAGTCAAACAAATACAACATCAAAAGTGAAGTGCATAATTTCACTCCTTAAGTTGAGTAGTATTGATATATGTTTCATAGATGCATCTCAGAATATATTGAGTTATTTTGCCTGTGGGTATGAAAGCAGATACAGACACTTGCGATGCTAATTTACATAAGGAAAAAGGACCTCTTCAACATTCCCATTCTAGGTTCTGATTTGTTCTGGACTGAAGAGCTGTGGCCTTTATTCATGCAGGAATAAAGCGACAAAACCTGTTACTACTGTTCCACTGACAGGCTTGAAGACCCGGCTCAATTAAAATGGCTGTGTGGTTGAATGGTTACTCTTCCTCTGCGACTTCTTCATGTTCCTTTTGAAATCAAGTCACCTGGCAACCTCTGGTGGAGGCTTTGGTATTTTCCATCCAATGTTCCCTAAAAAGACACCCAAACCAAATGTGCTTTTCTGTCTCCAAACCAAACACTTGTCAGATTGTTGATCTATGATCTTTTCCAGCAGTGCAAGAGGGACGGGAGAATTAAGAAGGTGGCGACGGCGTCTCTTTCAACGTGAGAATAAACAGTATATTCAAAAGGTAATTGATTCCATAACCTGCTTCTCTTTGTGATTTCATTGCACATGACGTCTACATAATTACTGCTTGGTTTCACTTTAGAAAGGGATCACTCCCTTTCATGCAGGTGCGTTTTAATGACTTTGTTTAAAATCGATCCCCCCCTCTTTTTTTTTTCTTTGCAAATGCTCAGGTGGAAAGCCTTCCTTCAATAATGACTAATGTAGCAGCAGCTGTTTGTTCACTTGTAAACAGGACTGACAAGCCAGGAAACGGTAGGTGCTAAAGAAGCACTGCACCGTGAACAAATAAATAAATAATAACCATCATAGAGTGATAGTTAGAGAGTGAACAGTTATTCTAAGCAATCCGTTAAATAGATTTCCTTGGATTTTGGCACAACCCTTTTTGAGATAATTAAGTTCCGTAGATATATCATAAAAAGAGGCACATTAAAATGCATTTGATGAAGGAGCACCACTCTTATTTTGCCTTAATGTAGAAAGAACTGTCCTTTAGACTCTGTTTGAGGTAGGGGGAAAAGGCTAATTAAGAGCAGTGCTAGAGAACAAAAAAGCTAATACAGGACTTAGGTGAGAAAAGTGTAGGCGGAACAGAATAGAGCTCTTTCCTGGTGTTCTCTGTAACCTTAGCAAATGTTTCCTTGAAGCTGCAACCCATCACCCATTAATGTTAAACACCTCATTCAAATCCTTTATGCTCAAAGGATCATTTGCTAAACTGCTCCTTATAGACCTACTCACTTTGTAACTATCCTGGTTGTCCCATTAACACTTGGAGTAGAGCCAGCAGACATGTGTCATGTCATATCTCTAATGACTGCCCTTTTTTGTTTGTTTTTTAAATACAAGGCATCCACGCTTGATTCTGACTGTGCACCGCTGTATCATAAAAAGAAAAAAAAAACAGGTCTCTGGTAGCCAGGCAGTGTAGCATAAGATGACTGTGGCACACGATTGGTTTTCTATTTGCTGTTCAGAACAAATCAAATCAATCAAATCTTCCCTTTCGCCAAAGATGGACAACACCACCTGACATCTCTCTGTAATGGCCCCATGGTTTTCATGATCATAAAGAATAAGATACATACAGAAATACAGCTTTCATTTTTTGACTTTCATGTGAAAATATACGAAGGCTTAAAATAAAAATTTGGATGGAATCATTTTCCAGACATGGGAACCCCAATATAGGGTCAGAAAAATGATCAAAACAAATGAGAAAAAAAATGTTATTTTAACATTTGATGGGTGATGTTCAGTCAGATAATTAGCAAGGCTTTGGGCCGGAGACCAAATTAAAACTTTGACCTACCCGCAGAATGCAAATGAGTAACTTGTATCGCGTTGTGATTTACAAGCAGTAGAAAGTGACTCCGGACAATACATTAAAAGGAGATAGGATACAGGTTTTTACTTTGCGATTTATAGGTAGTTCAAATTTGTGATTTGGTCTAGCCCTTAGTCTGTCTTTGTTGTTCGACAGTAAATACTATAACAATGCTTTTCAATTCCCATGATGCAACTTTTAACCCAACTCTAATTCTGAATGAAACCTCTCTCTCTCTCTCTCTCTCTCTCTCTCTCTCTCGTAAACAAATATAGAATATATACCATATTACAATTGCTAAATCTTTGCATGTGCCTATAAAGAAATTAATTCCCATCGGAAGATTAACATAAGCAATGCTTGACAGAATCTATATTAAAGTCCTTATAATCTGGAATGAAAAAAAGTAATAGTATCAGACAGACAGCTCAACCCCCTGAAAGATTTATCACATTTCTCATGCTGAGAAGTGCACTTCTGGTTCTTCCCTGCAATATATTACATCCCTGACTATCAGAAGAAAGAAAATAAACAGCATCACTGATGTTCTAGCCAATCCCTGCTCGCTTCATGTCCCTAGTTGGGTGTGTTAGAACAGTGAGCTTCAATTCAAGTCTCAAATCCATCGCTGTAGCTGTACATCAACAATAGTGCCACAGAACAAAAGGCCTGTTTAGTTGAGCGTTGTAGCCGCGTTAGAATGAGATTAAATTCTCCAATTGCCACTAGTCTGCTTTCCAGGCATACAGTTGAGGGAATAGCTAGCCTCCAGAAAAATTATCTTTGTTAACAAGTAATTTAACTTTTGTCACTCTTGCTTAGTTCATGACATTATCCTGTTGACAAAACAGGACAGGTATTTCTCTGCCTTTGTTTTCTCATTTGTGGTGTGCGTCACCTGGTCCCACAACTCACTACTAAAAAGTTTTTTCTGAAGGAGATGACCTAGTTGTTGCCGAGGCTGATTCTCACTCCAGTGTTGTGTGAGCTGCTAACAGTTCTTAGTGGGGATGTAAATTAATGCCGAACCAATTAAACATTAAAGCTGTGTGTGTGAACCGCTGCTAAATATTTAAACTGTGATAAATACTTTCAATTAAGGAAGGACAAGTTGGTGAGATTATGCGTGTGAGTCTGTGTGTTACTTTTGTATTTCCTCTGCAATTGCATTTAATTACTTCAGAAGAGGTTTAGACGCTTTTTTTATGGGAACTTTCAGCAAATGTCTGGATGATTGATTTTCAGATCAATTAGTTGCCAGCAACCACATGAGCAAGGCAAGTTAAATGGCCCTGTTTCTGTGTTCACTTTTCTTGAGTTTCTTTGCCAATATTGCCATATTTGTAGCGGTGAGATAAGTTAATTGACAGTGGCTGCTTCCATATTGGGGAATCTTGAAATTGAGAATCTGAACTGAAGATAAAACCAGTAAAATTGCTCAAATTAATAAAAAAAAACAATGGCAAACATGTACATACTCAGTACACTTAAATACTACCTTGACATTTTGACAATTGAATTCAGTATCCTGTAAACACCGAATGCGGATTTCCTTGGAATAAAACGGAAACAAACATTCCAGTTTATGTTTCAACAATCTCTTTCACATAAATAAATACGTACAAGTCAGAGATTTGCACCTGATTCCATGAAACAAAGAGCCTCATCCTTGAAAATAAATGTTAACAGTACAGCAAGGTAACCAATTAAAAAGAAAAGAAGCCAAAAAAATAAAATCACTCAACATCCAGAATACAATGCCTTCAGTACAGAACCATTGAACTCTTATTTTCATACACTTTTAAAACAGAAACATAATCATTTTAGAGAAAAAAGCAAGGCTACACATTTGTGAAAACCTCATAACAATCCAAACAATCTAGTGATGCATTCCTGATAGCTGAGCACGGACATATTGAATGGGTTCAATGGGCTGTATTTTGATGGTGACCTTGAGAGAGCATGCACATCCAAATGACTTAATCGAACAGGAAGGTACATAAGAGAATGGCATTTCACGAACATCTTTTAAAGCAAGTAACAAGTTTCAGCCATGAAACATAAAAGACAAGGAAGAAAAGCTACAAATTAGAGGAGAGCATTGCTGCCACCTCACTAACATTGTGGCTCGGTAGTTGCTTAAAGATCCCCAAGGCTCTTTGAACAAAAACATTTTAGAATGGATTTGGAAAAAGAAGTGCTTTGGTTTCCCTGGCAAAGACACAGAGAAAGCGATCTCTTTCCTAGTCCTAGACCTAGACCTAGACCTAGTCTAATTTCATTAAATTGGAATGTACTGCTCTTCAGTCTAGTTTAATCAAATATAATGCAGTTTCAGCCAATTTAATACTGTGTCATATGACAGCAAAGATGATCAATCCTCAATTTGACCCCAGGAACATGAAGTTTGACTTCCCGCTTGTTGTTTTTTACATCCCTGTTTTGTTGATTTACTTTTTTTAATAGATATCAGTCCATGACACTAAAAAAGCATTACAAAAGCATCTTCCTTGGCATTTACAACACACTTGCATCAATAGGAATTAACTGACTTCCCAGTCCATGCCACTGTTCATTAACATTTAAAGGACAGCTGCACCAGTATCTGATAGGGGTTAGGGTTGAAACCTCTTCTAGGCTCTTCCTAATGAAACTACCTAATTAAATTTGACTTGACATTTAAATTTATATTTAAATATCCTCGTCCCTCAAGCTATTTTGTTTCACCAAACAATGGGAAACCGGCAGATTTATTTTCATTACACAATGAGTTCTTCCATAGGCTGATCAGTACAGACGCCTTGTGTTCTCTGCCCGGATAATACCCTCTGTGCCTCATTTCACATGATCAGTGTGCTAATCCTCAGAAAGCATTACAACACTGTTAAACCTCTAATTATCTGAATTCCCTTCCTTCCCGGCTGCATCTATAGGCTGAATAAAACAGGTGACCATAACGATTAACCGGGCAACACTCTGCTCTATGGGTTCCTTTTGGGATTTTAATGGGGAACTCATGGCACATCTGTTAACAAGGCATCTGAACTTCCATGCCAGAACTTTAAAGTGTCAATTAAGACATAAAATAATGAATGAATTAAGAAATATATTCTAATCAAAACATGACTTAGAATAACACATGTATAAATACATTTCATACCATCTATCTTTGTGTATATATACACTCACCTAAAGGATTATTAGGAACACCTGTTCAATTTCTCATTAATGCAATTATCTAACCAACCAATCACATGGCAGTTGCTTCAATGCATTTAGGGGTGTGGTCCTGGTCAAGACAATCTCCTGAACTCCAAACTGAATGTCTGAATGGGAAAGAAAGGTGATTTAAGCAATTTTGAGCGTGGCATGGTTGTTGGTGCCAGACGGGCCGGTCTGAGTATTTCACAATCTGCTCAGTTACTGGGATTTTCACGCACAACCATTTCTAGGGTTTACAAAGAATGGTGTGAAAAGGGAAAAACATCCAGTATGCGGCAGTCCTGTGGGCGAAAATGCCTTGTTGATGCTAGAGGTCAGAGGAGAATGGGCCGACTGATTCAAGCTGATAGAAGAGCAACTTTGACTGAAATAAGCACTCGTTACAACCGAGGTATGCAGCAAAGCATTTGTGAAGCCACAACACGTAGAACCTTGAGGCGGATGGGCTACAACAGCAGAAGACCCCACCGGGTACCACTCATCTCCACTACAAATAGGAAAAAGAGGCTACAATTTGCACAAGCTCACCAAAATTGGACAGTTGAAGACTGGAAAAATGTTGCCTGGTCTGATGAGTCTCGATTTCTGTTGAGACATTCAGATGGTAGAGTCAGAATTTGGCGTAAACAGAATGAGAACATGGATCCATCATGCCTTGTTACCACTGTGCAGGCTGGTGGTGGTGGTGTAATGGTGTGGGGGATGTTTTCTTGGCACACTTTAGGCCCCTTAGTGCCAATTGGGCATCGTTTAAATGCCACGGCCTACCTGAGCATTGTTTCTGACCATGTCCATCCCTTTATGACCACCATGTACCCATCCTCTGATGGCTACTTCCAGCAGGATAATGCACCATGTCACAAAGGTCGAATCATTTCAAATTGGTTTCTTGAACATGACAATGAGTTCACTGTACTAAACTGGCCCCCACAGTCACCAGATCTCAACCCAATAGAGCATCTTTGGGATGTGGTGGAACGGGAGCTTCGTGCCCTGGATGTGCATCCCACAAATCTCCATCAACTGCAAGATGCTATCCTATCAATATGGGCCAACATTTCTAAAGAATGCTTTCAGCACCTTGTTGAATCAATGCCACGTAGAATTAAGGCAGTTCTGAAGGCGAAAGGGGGTCAAACACAGTATTAGTATGGTGTTCCTAATAATCGTTTAGGTGAGTGTATATATATAATAAATACACAGAAATACATGTGTAAACAAGTATATGTAATCTTATTTAAACAGTGATTATGTCTGTTTTGTCAAATATATGTGTAACATGCTATATATTCATTCTCAGCTCAACTCTTGTTACTAGAAGAGTTTCCTTACAGTTTTACTAATTTCCTGATAAATGTCTGTAGGTAGGGGCAAACTGATTATGGACAGTAATTCAACATCCAATTATCTAAGCACTGAGAAAGCTTAGCTATATTTAACCTGACAAGTTCAGACTTTAAGATATTGTCCAATTCATACAGGCCATTTCTCTTGGGCTACCTAACATCAGAAGCAAAATAATCTATTATATTTTCCCCGTCCGCTTTAATGATAAAGACCATATCTTTTAACATAGATGCAAGACCGTCAGAAGTATTGAATGCTTTGATTAAAAATTAAAATAGTAAAATTAAAATACAGATAAAGCCTTATCTGGGTGTAATTTATGTTCAAAACCTGGGAGAAAAAAATACCTGTACTTTTAAGAAAAAAATCTTCTTGGAGATTAAAAAAGAAAGGAAAAAAATCTCATATGATCAGAGACTTTGAAGATGCTATTACATGAGATAAGGAGCTTGGATTAAAAGATAGCAGCCCGGTATCTCAGTCAAGCTTCAATCACACAACCTACAAAACCACGCTTTTAAGAAGAAAATATCTTGAACAAGTCCCCCTAATTCATTGCTTTAGGCTAAATGGAAATATTGCAAACTTCCTTGAATACCCCTTGTGTTGAAAATTAAATGTCAGCAAAAAGCATCAACTGCAAAAACATCAATTAATGAAAATGATTTTGAAAATATCCCTGAAATAATAATTATTTGATATAACTTTTCATGAAGGAAGAGAAGAACAGCTAGATATTTAATTGCAAAGTCTTTAAACACAACTAAAGTTCAGCGCCCAGCAGGCAGAATTATTTATTTGTGGATCCCGATTTTGAATAATCAGTCTGTTCGTTTGTCTCCCTACATTTTTCCACAGTGCTAAAATGTCATTTAACCACTGCTACTGAAACCAGGCCTAGAATAATGTGATTCTGTCAGTCTCATCATTTGTACCACCTCTACTCTTCGCCCGGTGAACTCAGTCAAGTAATTGGATGTTAGCATGCTGGATAAACCCAAAGAAATGCTGGACTGGCAAACAAAATGAAAAAAAAATGTCAATTTATGGTTTTATTCAGGAGACAGACCCTAATTTTCTTCCTGAATAAAATGTAGGAACTCTACCATCATTCCCCCATTATATATTATTTACCGCACTATTTACTGATTCTGAAATGTATACTTTTTTAGTTTGTATGTCATATACCGGACTTGCTTTGAACCTACCTGTGTGGCCACCACTGTTTCTAGAAAATCCCGCAACGATCTGGAAAGACATAAACGGTATAATGAATGTAACCTCTTTTTGCGTGAACCTCGGTGACTGTGCTGATTGATTAAAAGTTTGTAAAACATAGAGAACAAGTTGACAGTGTTTTTCTGCCCCTGCTTCTGTCTGTCTAGTGTTGTTTGCTGATATTTAACACTCTGATTTTTCTGTTGTTTTTATGTGCTGTAGCTTTATGATAACATCTATCAAATTTGCTTGATTATGGCTGCAGCCTGTTGAATAATTAATTGGTGTTTATATTGGACATAAAAGATGTTATCTGATTATGAGTGAATGGCTTTAAAAAACACTCTTAAACAAACGTGTTTTGTAATTTTCCTGGCTATTCTGTGGTGTTTCTTTTTTATTATTGCTGCTGGCTACAATAAAACAAAAACAACCTTTGAGGTGTGGAGAAACCGACTAAAATTTGCAAATGCATTTTAAAAGGTGCCATTTACCAGCATAAAAAAATTGAGAAAGAAACACTGGCCGTGCACTGCCTTTATTAAGAATGTCAGGGCCAATTTATGCCCAAAAAGAAGGCATTGTGAGATAAAGGCCATGCCATGAATTGAATCAACTAACACAATAGGATCAAAGTCTTGTATTGAACTTTTATAAAAAATAGTTGTCTCACCTTCACTTACCTTTCGAGAGGGTGAGGAATCTAGACACACTGGAAACAATGAGAGATAGCAGCTGAAATTGCTTGCTAAGGGCACACATCTGTGAAAAGAACCCTGAATTTTAAGGCCAATCTTCTTCCCTGGAAAAAAGTTGAGATTTTTCGCTCTGATCAAATCAAATGTAATGCGAGTACAAAACACTGCAAAGCACAGGCTGCTTCAGTTTACTTTTCAATATGGTATCTTTTCAGATTGATCTATTTACTTTTCAAAACGTTATTACAAAAAAACAGTGTGCCATACGTATGTTTTTTCTGCAGTGATGTAGCACTTTTAGTATGTCAATAAGAAGTATGTTTCTTTTCCCAGACGTGTAAAATGTACTTGATCAAAAAATGCATTACGATCTCCATGCAGAAGCATTTAAACCTAAAACTGCACGAGGTTTAATAAGGCAGAGGTCACAATCAAGACTAAAAGATAAATTATTAAAATTATGAAAAAAATAGCACAGTTCAGTTCTGTATTATACTACTGCTGAGATTTCAGAATTGAAATATTTGTATCAGGTATTTCTACACTCTTAGAACAAATGTGTTAAAAACAACACATGATGTGTTGTTTTTTAACACATTACTGAGTGTGATTAAGGACAACACATGTTGTGTTAAAGTTAACACAAGTTGTGTGTAGGAATATTAGCACAAATAATGTGTTATTTCATTAACACATTTATGGTTTAGTTTTACTCAGAATTTGTGTTGGTTTTGTGTAGGAATATTAGCACAAATAATGTGTTATTTCATGAACACTGTAATATGTTAGTTTTACTCAACACGTTGGCTTATTAAAGCTAAACAAAATATTAATTTAACAAAGGAAACTATGTGGTAGTTGTATGTAAGTATGTAAACAGATAAACCTTTATATAAATTATTACTATTGCAAACATGTAGCAGATGTCTTTGTCTTATTAAGTTATTTATTCAATGCAAAACAAAATTAGTCAAACAATGTATGTAAGACATAGTACAGTATATACAATTAAATCATTTGAATTCATTTTACTTATTTACCCTAAATATACTTTTCAGAAAATTAGTTATATCACGTCAAATAATGCATAATACAATATTTTTCATATACAGCATATTACGCATTAAACATCTGTGGGATAATCCACTTTTTAAATTAAGTTAACATCTGTTAAACGTCTAAATATGGATATTTTAAATATGTAAATAACAATAATGAATAATTAATAATAAAAACATAAAAAACACTAAATATGTTATACATTCAATGTTGGCAAGTATAACAGCCCCACATACAGACTCAGTGCAGTGATATGTTGTCGTTGCTGGTGGTGATGGCGCTGCTGGGCTGCGCTGCTCAGATGAGGCTCAATGCGCTTCAGCTTCTCTGCAGTCCCATGTGGAGGAGACACGTCTGGTGCACAGCAGGCCTATGGACAGATCGAAAATGAAGTAACATGATAATGTATTTCTATGTTTGATTAAACGATTAAGTATTATTTAAACCTCACTATATCAATTAAAATCCCCCTGAGACACAATACAGAAATACATTAACGCAGTGGGGGTGACCGGCCGCAGCGAGACTCGAACCCGGGTCTCCTGGGCCACTGAGGACTGGCTTCACAATCGACACAGTATTACATTACCAGCATATTGTACTTTAATTCTCATTTTTAATAGTGTGTATAAGACTATTACTATACTACTACATTAAGCCCACGTAACACTAGAACCCTTAAAAAAAAATCTCGTCTACACGTTATATCTACACGGAAGAGCCCTGGGCCATGTCAAGAAAAAACAAAAGAAGCATGTCTCATGATAAACCCGAACTTTAGAGACTAGAAGTTTTAATGTCGAGTTTTAAAGTTGAAAT
Source organism: Amia ocellicauda (assembly GCF_036373705.1). NCBI lineage: Eukaryota > Metazoa > Chordata > Actinopteri > Amiiformes > Amiidae > Amia > Amia ocellicauda. The sequence continues at coordinate 15,476,368 of NC_089854.1, read as the reverse complement.
CCGGAGTGTTTTTGTTTCACATGGTCCCAGGGCTCTTCCGCGATATTAATTAAGGACATAAGAAAGTTAACAAACGAGAGGAGGCCCTCCTGCTCGTTTTGGTGTCCATTAATAACGAAGTAATTTTTTTTCTTACAATTGTAAAATTTACTCAAACAGAGGATTAACACAAATTGAGGATTAAAATAAATTAATGTTACTGACCTCTCGCAATTTCGTGGCCACAGAGCAGGTAGTGTAGACAGTTCAAACACTCCACGCTGTCCTCAGTGAAGGGCATGTGGAAGCGATTGGTTGAGACACATTTCGCAGAGGATTGTGGTTAAAAATAAATAATGTTAGAAGAAACGCACGTTGTGTAGAAATTAACACAAAATGTGTCATAGGACTGTAAACACATTTTTTGTGTAGAATTTCAACACATTACTTCTAAGAGTATAAATATAACTGTGGTCTAGGACAAATTTAAACACACCATTGCCATCCAAAGGGAATCTCTGTGTGTACAAACTCACTAGAACCTTTTTAAGGAACCATGCAAGGCCACAATAATATTAAGTTTACTGTAAACAACAATACAAAAGACTCACACTCAAACCATTAGCATTCATACTGTAATAGAAATCATAAAATAGACTAGCCTAATGAGTCCAGTCATAGGCCAGAGGCTATACGAGGCAAGGGTCAAGATCTTGTATTCGTCTTGCGGATGTTGAGAAAAACTCCTGGGGATGACTTGTATCATGAATATTAGGCCTACTGCTATGCTTAATTATAGCAGTGCCGAAGAGAGACTTCTCTACGCTTTCCATCTGCTTACCTGAAGCCACAGTGACTTAACCAGACTTCAGTTAACTTAATATTAATTTAATCAGAAACTTTCATATTACGTTATGAGGATAGAAAAGAAAGATGTATTCACAATCCAAAGACACTTAAGGGATTATCTTTAGCAGAGAATATGAGTGTCTTAAAGGTGATATTTAAATCGTGTTGCAAAAGTCCCTGAAAGTGCACTGTTATTTCAGTGGAGTTCTCAGGCAAATTTAAGATGAATGACAGAGGGAATTAAATATAGCCTCAGTTAGCATTCCAATTCTCTTAAATCTGCCATTTGGTTCTTTATAGATGCCTCATCTACTTGCTTATTAGCATCCACTTGCATTTCCCCATGCCACCCCAATCACTAACACTAACACATTCTTGCTGCACTAAAACACTTCTGATAGAGAATAGCACTTATTATCAGTGTGGGAGATTGTTCCAAGTAAATGCCAACAGCTGTTACAAGGACCTCATATGACCATGTGTGAAACTGCTGTTTCTCCCAAAAGATTTTGGGTTTAATACTTGGGAGGAGGCCTCTAGGTCCATCAGGAATGTAACAACCTAGTGTCACCACCTAGTGGGTCGTTAGGGACCACACGCTGCGCGACCACGCCACCTCAGAACACCACCACACAGAATGTAAGTTCCAAATGACAATTTATTTATTTTGGACACAGCTAGGACAGGGCACAAAGATTGTACACTAGCAGGAAACAAAATAAACAGGGGAATATTAAACAATTTCTAAATATATAAATACCATCTCTAAAATGCCTTTAATAAAACAGGGCGATAAAACTAGTAAAAAAAAAAATACCCAACTTAAACAAAGAAAATAATAAAATAACTGTCTATGTAAGAATAAAAAAAAACGATTTCCCCTAGTCTAAAATCATAGAAAATGTAGCAGCAACCATGAGCCTATTATATCCAATAGAGTATATAAAAGCAATCTTTCACTGGCACGTCTCTCTTCCTCTGATTGGGACTTCACAGTCTCTCTCTTCCAGCACAAAGTCAGGACCCCATCGGCCAACTGGGACCCCAATGAGCTGCAGGTAAAAATGACTGTTAATTGATTTGCCAAATTGCACAATACCCAAATAATAGTCACAGTCTTTGTTCTTGTTTACAGGTGCCACAACACTTCACGGCTGGTTGGAGGGAAAGCAGGCGGATTCGGAGTCCAGAGCCCGTCTCTGTCCAGGTAAACCCCAAGAAGTATATGGAAATGTCACATAACGATTCACTACCTCAGTAAAGCAATTTCCTCCATTGTCACATATGCTCTCCTTACTACAATACTTCCCAAAAACAAAGAACGGGATACTTACCACTTCGCAGTCTCTCCGTTGACTCCAATGTTTAAGGATCCTTCCTTTTTATCTCCGTCCATGTTCCCATGGGTTTCCTCTTTCTAATTGTTTGTAATGCATCTTTGGGAGTTCTTTGCCATTCTCCCCATCTCCGATCGCCCAGTCCATTCTCTATCTCGCTCTCTCTCACTCTCTCCAGCACTGTGCTTTAACAAATGCTTGCGGTGTCTGTATCAGTAGATTGCTCACCCTGAATGTCCCAGTCTTTGGGCTTAAATAATAAACACAAGGGCAGGGGTGCAGGTGGAGGTAATTAAGGGAGAAACATACAGGAGAGTCCAGGTGCGAATGTGGCTGGCGGCGTGCACTTGGCATGAAAAACAATTAAACAATCCCGACACCAATAAACCAATAATACCACAAAAAAAAATGCAACAATATAAGGAAGTGGAAACAAACACACTTCAGGAAATAGAAAAAACAAACAACCATGATTGAGAGAAAAACAAGTGCACACTTCTAAGTAATAACTGAATTACAAGGAAATAATAAACCAATTAAGTGGTGAATTGCCCATCACTCCCCGCCCGTGACACTCCCCCCCACTGGACAGATAGTCGTCCCCGAACATCCTTCCCTAATTTACAGAGAACCACCCCTTTCCCTATATCGTAGGGGTTTTACCGCAAGATTGGCCCGCAGCCCACCCAACCCAGTTCTGATGCTCACGTGCCCATTGTAGATTCTTTCGGCAGTGGACAGGGGTCAGCATGGGCACCCTGACTGGTCTGCGGCTACGCAGCCCCATACGCAACAAACTGTGATGCACTGTGTGTTCTGACACCTTTCTATCAGAACCAGCATTAACTTTTTCAGCAATTTGAGCTACAGTAGCTCGTCTGTTGGATCGGGCCACACAGGCCAGCCTTTGCTTCCCACGTGCATCAATGAGCCTTGGCCGCCCATGACCCTGTCGACAGTTCACCACTTTTCCTTCCTTGGACCACTTTTGATACTGACCACTGCACACCGGGAACACCCCACAAGAGCTGCAGTTTTGGAGATGCTCTGACCCAGTCGTCTAGCCATCACAATTTGGCCCTTGTCAAAGTCCCTCAGATCCTTACGCTTGCCCATTTTTTCTGCTTCTAACACACTGAGGACAAAATGTTCACTTGCTGCCTAATATATCCCACCCACTGACAGGTGCCATGATAACGAGATTATCAGTGTTATTCACTTCACCTGTCAGTGGTCATAATGTTATGGCTGGTCGGTGTATACAGCGTGGCAGCAGGAAGTTCATGCTGCCTCCACGCAGCACAGGAGCATCCTCGCTCAACTGACCAGTAGAGAGCAGACAGCTGCACTGTATACACCAGGGGCGCAGGAGCCAGCTCATACGCCACACGTGGGACATCGGAGCGGTGGCCACTTGCTCCACTAGCACAGCTAAAAGTGAGGCCGCACCAGCTCTATAATGTTATCACAAACTAAACTATATACTTTGCGGGGCACAGGAAACTTTTAATGCACTTCCCGCACAACCACAGAAGCAGTGGCCGCCAGCTCTACTAGAATAGCTAGGGGCAAGGCCACATTAGCTCGACTGTGTCGTGACAAACGAACTATATACATCACAGGGCGCAGGAGCCGCCTCATGTGCCACACGCGGAAAACAGGAACAGTTGACACCTGCCGAATAGCACAGCTAACGCAGGACAACTACAGCTCTACCGTGCGAATAAATGAACTATGTACACAGCGGGGCACTGGAGAACTCAAGTGCCCTCCGCTGGAGGACAACAGCAGCGGTCCCCTGCTCCATGGCGTAACACAGCCAGAGCGGGCCACAGACCTGCTGACCAAGGAACTATATACACAGCGAGGCCGCGAAACTCAAGCGCCAGCAGCTGGGAACAGCGGCAGTGAGCTCCATTCTAACCTTTCCAGAATGGAGCCACAGTCCTGCTGTTTAACACATATTATATATACAGAGTGGGGGACAGGCCAGACGCAGTGCACCACCGCAACAAAATGCATAATGAACGAACTATAGAGGGTGGCCACGTAAGGCATCGTACCTGTAAGCTGCATGACAGACCCTGGGAACACAACGACATGCTGTCAGCAAGTCCAGGACCAGCTTGCGCGTGTTCTCGACTGGAAGGCATAGTCCGATGGAAGGGAAAACACAGTTCACTAGTTCCCTCAGGATGCACTTAACCTGTGGGCTACCAGGGCTCGACTGCAGCCAACACAGGGTTCCCAATGGACGGGACCGGTCCCGTCACGTCCAACCTGTAGAACCGCACAAATGTCTGCCAAGGGGACACCTTGAAAAAGGGCCCACAATGTGGCAACACCTCGAGTCGAGTGTGCCACCAGGTGTTCAGGCACCGGGGTCCCAGTGGACTCATAGGCCATGGTAATGATGTCCACAATCCAATGCGAGAGGCGCTGCTTTGGAAGCACCTGGCCTTGTTTCCGTACTCCATAAGACACAAACATTTGGTCTGAGCGCCGAATGTCCTTAGTGCTTTCCAAAAAGCACCTGAGGGCCCGCACAGGGCAGAGAAGGTGAAGCCGACTTTCTTGCTCTGAAGCGAAGGGAGGAGGATGAAAAGCCATCAGATCAATAGGCCTGTTGACATGGAATGGAGACAGCACTTTCTGGAGGAATGAAGAGTTAGGCCTGGAGCCATCTCCTGCAAAATGGACATACGATGGGTGTACGGACAGGGCGTGTAACTTGCTCACGCGTTTTGCAGAGGTGATTGCAAGCAAAAACACAGTCTTAGGTGAGACTAGCTTCAGCTCAGCTGAGTTCAGTGGCTCATATGGGGCTTGGGAAAGTGCGTCCAGAACTACATCAAAACGTCATGCGGGCAGTGAAGGGGTGTGAGGAGGCCGCAGCCGTTGAGCTCCCTTTAGAAACTGCACAGCCAAGAAATGAGACCCATGGGGCTCGCCGTCAATCCGGACATGACATAAGGAGATGGCCACCACATACACTTTGGGCGTGGACAGGGACTTGTCCTGGTCCAACAGGTCCTGTAGAAATTGTAATATGACCCCAATGGGGCAATGAATTGAGTCTTGACCACCATCTTGGCACCAGGTGCTAAACATCACCCAGCGGTAGAAATGCTGCAACCTCTTAGAGGGAGCTCTCGCCAACTGAATACTGGCTACTACCGCGTCTGACAAACCCCCGGCAATCAAACGCTCCCGCTCAGGGGCCAGGCCCAGAGCTGGAGGAGGTCCAGATTGGAGTGCCAAAGCATGCCCTGCACCTGTGACAACAAGTCCGCTCTCACTGGGAGCTGCCAAGGCTCTCCGTGGAGGAGGGCGATCAGGTCTGCAAACCAGAATCTGCAAGGCCACCGTGGGGCTATCAGCAGAACTGTCGCTCGTTCTCTCCTGACCTTCTCCAGGACCAACGGGAGAAGGGGGAACGGTGGGAATGCGTAAAGGAGACAGTGCAACCATGTGTGGGCTAGCACGTCGATTCCTAGGGTTCCTGAGAGGTCTTGGACGGAGAACCATAGTGGTCCACATAGTGTGTGGACTCTGCTGAGGCAAAGAAATCCACGTCTGCCCTGCCGAACCGGCTCCAAAGTTGTATAACAAATGGGTGGAGGCACCATTCTGAGTGAGGAGGTCTGCCACCGTGTTGGACAGGCCTGGGAGGTGAACTGCTCTGATGGAACCGTGGCTGCGCCCACAGAAGCAGACAGTGTGCTATACAGTACAGTCTGTGCGAACGGAAACCTCCTTGCCTGTTGATATATGCAACCACCGCTGTGTTGTCCGTCCGAACCAGCACATGTCTGTCCTGCTGGACTGGCAGGAAATGAGACAATCCAAGGAGTACTGTTTGTAACTGCAGGACATTGATATGTAGGGCCTGTGCAGGCTCCGTCCACCTGACTGCTCCCCAACCTTGCTTGGAGGCGTCTGTCGTCATGCCTGCTCGGGGGTAGACTGGCCCCAGGGGCACACTGAGGGTCAAATTGTACCAACGGAGCGCCTTCCAGCACGCCGGAGTGACTGTGGCGAGTATGCATCCTGAGAGACCTGAACCACCACTGCAGCGGCTTCAATTGGAGAAGGCCGAGGGGGAGGGTCTATGATGCGGCCACTAGGAGGCCCAGTATCCTCTGGCAAAGGGACACCCTGACACAAGCTCTCAGTCAGAAGAGCGAGAGACACGTGCGTATGGAGGTAACTCTCTCTGGCGCCAGTGTGGCGAGCATGGCAACGGAATCGAGGCGCAGTCCGAGGAATTGTGCCTGCTGAGTTGGTGTCAGGCGTCTCTTCTCTCAATTGACCCGAAGGCCCAATTCAGATAGGTGACCTGAAATCAAGTTTGTGTGATTCTGAACCTGCTCCCTCGAGTGAGAACAAACCAGCCAGTCATGTAGATAATTGAGGACGTGGACCCCCTGGCAATGTAAGGGGGCCAACATGACGTCCATGCCCCCAGAGGGGGCACTTCGTGGATTGCTCGCTTCTCCAGGAGAGCGGCGATTGCGACGCAAAGCGCCGCACACTGCAACAGGTCCCTCACTCGTGTCCACACCATGCCTTGGGGGGTGGACGTGTTTGAAACTGTAGGGAGTAGCCAACTGATATAATCTGGAGCCTTGGGTATAGTGTGGCCAATTCAAGAGTTGCTAGGGGGTGTAAGGGTGGGCCAGAGACTGTTGGAACGCCTCAGAGATGGTTGGGTGGTGGGGGAGGTGGGGTCGGGCCAGGCCTCCTACTACCACGAGCTGCCATGGGCTGCCGGGGACCAGGGTGGCCAGGGTGCCAGTGAGACGCTGGCGGAGATGGGCAGGTGGGCAGGGCTGTGGCCTGGGCTGCGGTGCAACCTGTCTGCCTCAGGAATCCGTCATGCCTGGGACACGATCACCATCACCAGCTGGTCTGTCGCCGCCGCTATCTCCAGGATAGGGGGCGGGGTTGATGATGCTCCATCATGCTCCAGGGGCTCTGCCACCTGGGCCAAATACCGGGGGGGCAGGATCAGAGGGCCAAGGGAGCTGGAGAGACTCCACAGCCCTCTGGATCACTGCCCAGCACTCCCGGGTTTGTCCTGTCTGCGTGCGGACCCAGAGACAGGCATTCCTCCTCCCAGGTGGCCCGTCCACTGCCCTCATCCTGGGATGGGGCAGATAGACTCCCCTCAGACTCCAGCGGCGCGGTGTCAGCCGCCACTGTAAGTGCGTCTCCACTCGGCAATGTTTATGTACACGGGGGCACTGCAACACCAAACACAACCTTGCTGTTGCTGGACAGAACATTGTGTATGCCGAGCACCAGGTGCTGGACACAAGTGCCGCGTAGGACAAAGAGGCAGACAAGGAGGCTAAGCAGAGCTCGTTCTCCTACAACCGCAGCAGCGGGCTGTAGTGCGGGCGCAAGCCGGTGGAGGAGCACCACACGCGGGTGAGATCTCTTATGACTGAGGCTCAGGCCGGGCAGCCAGGCCTCGGATTTTACTGCCGCTGCTAGTGCTCCTGCTGTGGAGGAAAAGGTCCTGTCAACAATAAACCAACACAGCAAGCAGCTATCCAAATAACTAAACACACACAAGACAGAGACGATGTGTAGTGAAAATGGTGGTGAACAACACTATGAAGTGAGCCAGCCAGTCGAAATACGCAGTTTGAATGTTTATTACAAACACAGACACAGAGAGCTCATGTTTTTGGGTCCAGTGAAATGGCAAAAGAGGACGAACCTGCGCTGACCAGTTTTATAGAACAGGATGTGGTAACGACCTGTTCTGAGTGACGAGCATGGGGGCCAATGGCAGCTTTGATAGAGTGACGTTTCGATTGGGTTCCTATGCAAGTGCACAGAACCCCCCCCCCTTGGGCAGTGCTTCCGACTTGAAAGATAACCCTCAGCTCCTCAATAAATCGACACCCTCTGCTTTCATTCTTTTCTCAGCCTCCTGCTCTGTCTTTTTTTTTCTTCTTGTTGTCATTCATTCAGGAGTTCATTTCAGGATTTCAACACCTGCACAGTTAGAACGAGCACAAAAGACACAAGCAAATGAACGGGCAACATTTCATATGACAGTACTCTCACACAGACATTTCTCCCCAAACTGATGCCCCAATTACTTTCAAATTCATCACAAACAACTCCCGTCTGAAACAGAGCTGTCATTGTGCTGCATTTTTCAAAACATTTAGCTATACTTTCATACTGTTTATTCAGCATTTTCCAGACAGACATTTAAGGCTGCTTATGTTGAAAACTGATGTAAATCAGAACTGCATAGACAGTTTGTTTCATCCATAGTTGATGTGAAAGACCAGGAATTAGAATAAGTCTATTACATTGCAGTTTAAGTATTTTCACAATGTCTGTGTTACAGACTTGAATACTATATTTTCTATCACTATCTTAGAGCTTTTAAAATGGTCTTTGTCTGAATCCAACACCAGAAATAAACACTAAAATATCATTATTGGAATCCATATTATTTATTCAGCAGTGTAGGGACTAGGGACCACAGTAGGTATTTTCCTCCATACTAAAGTTCACAACATTTAGCTTTCCTTCCATATAAAGGGAAAAACGAGCTCCCAAAGCTGTGAAACTAAAATGAAATAGGAAATGTTGGATTTGTGAGAGTTTTTTTTAAAGGTCTTCCAACTTCAATACTTTCTAAAAACAAAAAGGTCTGGTGGAAAATGTCTACAACAAGAATGTAAATTGCACAGCAGTGTGGCGTAGCAAGGGGGAATCTCTTTTCGTTTTCAGGTCAACAGACACCCGGCCAGCAAGGTCACTCAAGACAAAGCTGCCAGAAAATTACAGGGCAGGTAAATGACAGTCATCACCGGGAAAACCTTGCAATCTTGTACTGGGAAATAAATGGCAGGTATGAGGGAGTTTTATGTGTAGGTGAGAAGGGAATAATAAGGGGTTAAATATCCACCCTCCACAGAAAATCCATGACTTTATTTTATCACATCATATAACGATGGGTTGCGTATGCAACCCCGGTTATCTGAAAAGGAAGCACTGCCCAAGGGGGAGTGATCGAAACGTCACTCTATCAAAGCTGCCATTGGCCCCTGCGCTCGTCACTCAGAACAGGTCCCTTCCCACTTCCTGTTCTATAAAACGTGACGTCAGCGCAGGTTCGTCCTCTTTTGCTGGGAGCCTGGACTCCCGCTTGACCTTGCAACCCTTGGGCAGTGCTTCCTTTTTCAGATAACCAGGGTTGCATACACAACCTATCATAATCTTTCAAGTCGGAAGCACTGCCCAAGGGGGAGGGGTTACTGTATAACAAAACCATCGCAAGGAAGGAGGCAGCGAGCTGATAAGGGAGTCTGCCCCGAGGTGCACAGCTAGGGGACCTCGGCAACACAACTCCAGACAGTAACCTCAGGGGCCCCGTAGGGCCACACCTGGGCTGTCCAGGAGCGAGGACCGTAGTCACGCTCTACCGGGAACTGTCTGTAATCAGCATATACAAAGCAAGGCTACAGAGGTTAACTCTCACGCCCTCCGCTTACAAGAGCAAGGCTGGCTGCTCTACTAGTGCAGCTAGGAGCGAGGCCGTAATCTACTTGCACAATGTCTGGCGCAGGCAATCAAGCACTTGTGTGACCTCCGCGCAATATCATGGCAGTGGACCCCTGATCCAATAGGAGCAGGGCCACAGACCCAATGAGAAAAATACAATATAATACATAGCTGGCTAGTCAACAGAGTAGCCGAGCTGAACAATATACAATACATACATATCGCGTGACAGCAAGACCTTCATGCTGTCAGCGCGCAGCACAAGAGCATCCAACTTGACTAAACAGTACAGAGTGGAAGAGCTCCATTGTGCTGACAATTTAGATTTCGTACAAACGAACTAAATACACCACGGGGTGCAGGAATGAACTCATGCGCTGCCCATGGAACACAGGAGCAGTTGACACCTGTCGAATAGCGCAGATAACGCAGGACAACTACAGCTCTACCGTGCAAATAAATGAACTATGTACACAGCGGGGCACCGGAGATCTCAAGTGCCCTCCGCTGGAGGACAACAGCAGTGGTCCCCTGCTCTAATACATGGCGTAATACAGCCAGAGCGGACCACAGACCTGCTGACCAATACACAGAGCGGGGTACAGGCCAAACGCATGCACCACCGCAGCACAATTACAATGAACAAACTAAATACAGGGCAGCCTCTTAAGGCAACATGCCTATAGGCTGCACGACAAGCCCTGGGAACACATCGACAGGGCTGTCTGTACATCCAGGAGCAGCTCACGTGGATGCTCGACTGGAAGGCATAGTCCGGTGGAAGGGAAAGACACGGTTCACTAGCTCCCTCAGGATGCACTTACAGGGGCAGACTGGGAGAGGAAAGGCAGGAGCCAGAGCCTGCAGGCTACTGGTGCTCGACTGCAGCCAAAACCAGGTTCCCAATGGAAGGAACGGAACCAGTCACATCCAACCTGTAGAACCGGGCAAATGTAAACGGCGAGGCCCAAGCTGCAGCCGCACAAATGTCTGCCTAGGGGGCACCTTGAAAAAGGGCCCACGATGTGGCAACGCCTCAAGTCGAGTGGGCCACCAGGTAATCAGGCACCGGGGTCCCGGTAGACTCGTAGGCCATGGTAATGGTGTCCACAATCCAATGCGAGAGGCACTGCTTTGAAAGCGCCTGGCCCTGTGTCCGCGCTAAATAAGACACAAACAGTTGGTCTGAGCGCCGAATGTCCTTAGTGCGTTACAAATAGCACCAGGTGAAGCTGACTCTCTTGCTCTGAAGCGAAGGGAGGAGGATGAAAAGCTATCAACTCAATAGGCCTGTTGACATGAAATGGAGACAGCACTTTCGGGAGGAACGCAGGGTTAGGCCGTAGCATGACCCTGGAGCCATCTCCAAAACGGACACACGATGGGTGTACGGACAGGGCGTGTAACTCGCTCACGCGTTTTGCAGAGGTGATTGCCAGCAAAAACGCAGTCTTAAGTGACACCAGCTTCAGCTCAGCTGAGTTCAGTGGCTCAAATGGGGCTTGGGAAAGTGCGTCCAGCACTACATCAAGGCGCCATGCGGGCAGTGAAAGGGTTCGAGGAGGCCGTAGCCATCGAGCTCCCTTTAGAAACTGCACAGCCAGAAAATGAGACCCAGGAGGCTCGCCATCAATCCGAACATGACATGTCGAGATGGCCGCCAGATACACTTTGAGCGTGGACGGGGACTTGCCCTGGTCCAACAGCTCTTGTAGAAATTGCAATATGACCCCGATGGGGCAATTAATTGGGTCTTGACTGCCGTCTTGGCACCAGGTGCTAAACGTCCGCCAGCGGTAGGAATACTGCAACCTCGTAGAGGGAGCTCTCGTTGACTGAATAGTGGCAACTAGCGCGTCCGACAGACCCCAGGCAATCAATCACTCCCGCTCAGGGGCCAGGCCCAGAGCTGGAGGAGGCCCGGATTGGGGTGCCAAAGCGTGCCCTGCACCTGGGACAACAAGTCCGCTCTCACTGGGAGCTGCCAAGGCTCTCCGTGGAGGAGGGCGATCAGGTCCGCGAACCAGAATCTGCGAGGCCACCACGGGGCTATCAGCAGAACTGTTGCTCTTTCTCTCCTGACCTTCTCCAGGACCACCGGGAGAAGGGGGAATGGTGGGAACGCGTAAAGGAGACAGCGCGGCCACTTGTGAACTAGCGCGTCGATCCCTAGGGTTCCTGAGCGGTCTTGGACGGAGAACCATAGTGGGCAGTGTGTGGACTCTACCGAGGCAAAGAGATCCACGTCAGCCCTGCCGAACCGGCTCCACAGTTGTTGTACCACAAGCGGGTGGAGTCACCATTCCGAGACCAGGGGGCCTCCCCGGGAGAGGAGGTCCGCCACCATGTTGGACAGGCCTGGGAGGTGAACTGCTCTGATGGAGCGGAACCGTGGCTGCGCCCACAGAAGCAGACGGCGTGCTAGACAGTAAAGTCTGCGCGACCGGAGACCTCCTTGCCTGTTGATATAGGCAACCACCGCTGTGTTGTCCGTCCAGACCAGAACACATGTCTGTCCCGCAGGACTGGCAGGAAACAAGACAGTCCAAGGAGTACTGCTTGTAACTCCAGGATGTTGATATGGAGGGCCCGTGCGGGCTCCGTCCACCTGCCTTGGACTCCACGTCCATCGCAGACTGCTCCCCAACCCTGCTTGGAGGCGTCTGTCATCATGACTGCTCGGTGGTAAACTGGCCCCAGGGGCACACCGAGGGTCAAATTTTGGGGGCTCCGCCACCAACACGCCTTCCAGCACACCGGAGTGACTGTGACTCGGCATGCTCAATCGCGGCGAGGGTGCATCCTGAGAGACCTGAACCACCACTGCAATGGCCTCAACTGGAGGAGGCCGAGGGGGAGGGTCTGTGAGGCAGCTGCTAGGAGGCCCAGGAGCCTCTGGCAAAGGGACACCCTGACACGAGCTCTCAGTTGTAAGAGGGAGAGACACGTGCGTATGGAGGTAACTCTCTCTGGCGTAGTGGTAGACCACCAGCCGTAGCGGGATCTAAAACCAAGGCATGCACGCACGGACCGGGAGGGCTAGCAGTGCTCGTTCTCAGTGAACTGAGAGAGCGAGATCTCCTACAGCCGCAGAAGCAGGCTGTAGTGCGGGCGCAAGCCGGCAGAAGAGCACCTCACGTGGATGAGATCTCTTACGACACACCGAGGCTCAGGCCGGGCAGCCGGGCCTCGGATTTTACTGCCGCTGCTAGCGCTCCTGCTGTGGAGGAAAAAGCTCTGTGGACAAAAAAACAACACAGCAAGCAGTCGGAATATATAAGACACTATATAAACATGACTATTATTTTTAAAGTTTGTAGCCGAAACTGAAACTGAAGCACACCGGAGCCCCGGAGCGCGGACAGAACAGAGTCGGATTAGCTATCAAAGATAATAACTAATAACACATGGTGGTGACAGCACAGCCGTGAAGCCAACCAACTGAGCAATAATAATTGTTAATAAACAATCAAAGTCTAATGCACAATTCAAGACACGGAGAGCTCATGGTCTCAGGTCAAGGCGAAGAGGCAAAAGAGGACGAACCTGCGCTGACGTCACGTTTTATAGAACAGGAAGTGGGAAGGGACCTGTTCTGAGTGACGAGCGCAGGGGCCAATGTCAGCTTTGATAGAGTGATGTTTCGATCAGGTTCCCGCGGAAGTGCGAAGAAACCCCTCCCCCTTGGGCAGTGCTTCTGACTTGAAAGATAACAACAAGGATATGGGCCAAATGCATTCACAGCATCAAGTACAATCGCATGAAATGAAATTTGAAGGTCATTATTGATCAACATTAACAAAACAAACACTTTAAAGCTGTCTAATGAACAGAACAAATTACAAAATATATATTTTTAAATGTTTATGAAGAATTAATTTATAGCTGAGCTGTGTAAACCCCTGAAAAACTAATATGGTTCTTTGTCATTTTTAAATTTGTATTGAAGTCTGTTCTTATCTGCTGAAAAAATATGTTTTGTAGCAGCTCCAGTAATCTTTCCCACAACTTTCCCCTTTAAAACTACTTGTAACGACTATTTCATTGATGTTATTACATGGGTTCTCTGAACTGAATAGACTGAAAGTGAGCTGAAATGATAGTGCACTTTATGTCTCTTTGAACCTCTCTCAGACTACATTACAGGAACTATAAAAGTAATAGCATAAAACATATTTTTGCTTTTGCAAACCCAGCTTTCCTGGCTAAATAGAAAATAAAAGGAATTATTGAACATAACCAGCATGTTTTTTCTTATTTTTTATGTGTAAACCATACACATATTTCTGCCTTCCCCTGATAATAAAGATATAAAAGTATACTTCAAATCCTACAAGCTCCATTCTTTTGCTTCAGTTCCTTGAATGACAGAATTATAGCATAGCTGAGGATCTAAACTCTCTTATCCTATCAAAACAGACAGGGATGTTCTGGCTTGCCTGATGTCCCGTCAGTTGGGGATGTTTATAGGAACCCTTTGGGCAGAAAAGTTTCATTGCAACGCTCATCTCAAGTTACTTTTGTCTACAACTCACATTGCTTAGCTGTGTCTAAAATAACATTACTTTTCAACCAAAATGACTGGCAGGGCTTCAGTTTATGCTCCTACATGATGAAATCAAGACGAAATTGAGCGCAGGCAGAAACTCAATTTCAACTCAAGTCAGTTACTGCAAGTAGGGCTGGTGTCAACTATAAGCAGACTAAGCAGTTGCTTAGGGCCCCGAGAAAGCTCAGGGGCCCCCTAATATGAGGGATCAACAATTTGTGTTGTTTTAAGTATTAGATTTATTGCAAATAATATATTTATATTTAAGTTTGAACAGAAAATCAGATGTGTTCATTTTTTTTTTTTTCCCAAATATGTTAGCACCGGCACTTACCGGTAGCACCGGCACTTACTGACACCAGCCAAGGCAAACTGCGGATGTATCATTCAACTAAACACTTTAACTCATCGCTCCAGCAGACCTAGCTGTCTAAATGGATACCAGGGTGTAAACCCACAGTGACTAGTAACTGCTTCTGGGGGGAGGGGTGTCTTGAACAGTTGTATTTAGTCAGTACAAATGAAACCAGTATAAATTCTGACTTTATGAAGAGAAGCTTGGGAAGGATTTGAACCGTGAATGGCCACGGCCACCTGCAGACACACCACTATCCCTCACCTTTGGAAAATACAACAATCACTGCCACCAACAAACAGCCAAGAGAGAAAGGAAGAGACATTCCAGCACGCCCGATGTGGCAGACAAAATGCAGGGTGAATTGACCCCCTCCTAACACGTCTCTGTGGAGTATGGATTTTTAGAAATGTCAAGCGAGTTGGCCACAAGAATGAAGGCTCACAGTATGATACCTCAAGGCTGAGAAATGTAAAATTCCCAAATGTCTGAGATGACCGCAGGGCCGCGCTGCATGTGTGAGGCTGAACTCGTTTGACAGCACAACAGCCACTGCACCGGATATATAGCGCAGGAAGCAGCAGGGCACAGCCACTCCACGACCACATTTCCCACTGAGCTCTCCAGACTTGCTATTGAAAGGAATATGCTCCCACAGGTGACTCCAGTTTATTCTGTGTTACCACATCCAGATCAATTGTATTTCTAGCTGTCTCTCTCTTTTATTTATTTATTTCATTACATTTCAATGTTTTGCTCTCCCCTTATGTCAATTTAATGGATTTTATACACACACATACACACACACACATACAGAGATTATTTAAGTTGGAAGCACTGCCCAAAGGTAGGGGTTTCTGCGCACTTCTGTAGGAACCCGATCGAAAACGTCACTTAATCAAAGCTGCCATTGGTTCCTGCGTTCGTCACTCAAACAGGTCCTTTCCAGTTCCTGTTTGTATAAAAGGTGACATCAGTGCAGGCTCTTCCTTTTTTGCCATTTCATTGGACCCGAGAATGTGAGCTTTCTGTGTCTGTGTGTTGCATTAGACCTTAAAAACTGCGTATTTTGGTTGACTGGCTTAACTAATAGTGTTGTTCACCACCGTTTCGCTTCATCTCTGTCTCTGTTGTGTGTTTCATTAGTTATATTTATAGCTAATTTCGATTCTGACTGTCTGCGCACCGGAGCTCCGGTGCTTTCGGTTACAGTTTTGGTTCACAAATAGAGCATTTAAAAATAATAATCGTGTTAATATAATGCCATATATTATCCAATTGCCTGCTGTGTTTTTGTCCACAGGGCTTTTTCCTCCACAGCAGGAGCGCTAGCAGCAGCAGTAAAATCCAAGGCCCAGCTGCCCGGCCTATGCCACTGGTCCTGGAAAAGATCAGGAGAGAACGAGTGGCAGTTCTGCTGATAGCCCCGTGGTGGCCTCGCAGAATCTGGTTCACAGACCTGATCGCCCTTCTCCAAGGAGAACCTTGGCAGCTCCCAGTGAGAGCGGACTTGTTGTCCCTAGCGCAGGGCGAACATTTAGCACCTGGTGCCAAGACAGCGGTCAAGACCCAGTAAACTGCCCCATTGGGGTTATTTTACAATTCCTACAAGAGCTGCTGGACCAGGGTCCAGGACCCCGTCCATGCTCAAAGTGTATCTGGTGGCCATCCCTGTGTGTCATGCGCGGAACGATTGTGAGCCTCTTGGGTCTCATTTTCTGGCTATGCAGTTTTTGAAGGGAGCTCGACCTACTCTCGCCCCTTCACTGGCCGCATGGAGCCTTGATGTAGTGCTGGACGCACTTTCTCAAGCCCCATTTAAGCCACTGAACTCAGCTGAGCTGAAGCTGGTGTCACTTAAAACAGGGTTTTTGCTAGCAATCACCTCTGCAAAACGCATAAGCGAGTTACACGCCCTGCCTGTACACTCTTAGTGTGTCCGGTTTGTGGGAGATGGCTCCAGGATTACGCTACAGCCTAACCCTGCGTTCCTCCTGAAAGTGCTGTCGACTTCACCTGCTATGCCCTGTGCGGGCTACTTAGAATGCACTAAGGAAACCAGACACTTGGACCAACTGTTTGTGCCTCTCGCATTGGATTGTGGACACTATTATCATGGCCTATGAGTCCACCGTGACCCCGGTGCCTGGACATCTGTTGGCCCATTCGACCTGAGGTGTTGGTACATCTTGGGCCCTTTTTCAAGGTTCCTCCCTGGCAGACGTGTGCGGCTGCAGCTTGGAGCTCGCCACTTACATTTGTTTGGTTCTACAGGTTGGACGTCACAGACCTGGTCCCCTCCAGTGTTGGCTTCAGTCAAGCCCCAGTAGCCTACGGGCTCTGGGTACTGATTTATCTCCCAATCTGCCCCTGTTAGCATCCTGTTGGAGCTACTTCGAACCGTATATGCCTTCCAGTCGAGCACCCACAAGAGCTGCTCCTGGACTTGCTGACAGCCCTGATGATGTGTTCCCAGGGTCTGTCATGCAGCCTCTAGGTACGTTGCCTGTATATAGTTTGTTCATTATTGACAATGTTTTGCGGTGGCACACGTGTCTGGCCTGTACCCTGCTTTATGCATTTACTGTGTTTATAACAGTGGCTCTGTCTGGAATTAGATGGAATTAGACTGGAGAATCACTGCCGCTGTTCCCAGCTGATGGCGCTCGAGTGGGTCTGTGGCCCGCTCTGGCTGTGTGCCATAGAGCAAGAGACTGCTGCTGCTGTCCTCAGCGGTAAGCACGTGAGCAGGCTCTCGTGCCCCGCTGTCTACATAGTTTGTTAATTAACACAGTAGAGCTAACGTTGCCCTGCGTTAGCTGGACTAACCAGCAGTCGTCAACTGCCCCTGTGTTCCGTGTGTGACGCATGAAAGGTTCCTGTGCCCCATGGTATATATAGTTCATTTGTACAACATATATTTGATTTGTCAGCACAGTGTTAATCCCTGCCCTGTACTGTTCAGTTGGGCAGGATGCTCCTGTGCTGCACGTAGGCTGCATGAAGGTTTCTGTTGCCACGCTATACATGTGCTATGTTATTATTTCCAGCCTGGCTACTCTGAGTGACTAGTCGGCTGTGTATTGTGTATTGTGTTGTATACGTTGGGTCTGTGACCCCGCTCCTGTTGGATCAGGGGTCCACTGCCACGTTATTGTGCAGAGGGCGCACAGATTGCTTGATTACCCTGCGCCTATATATATGTATTATTATATATGACACTGTGCTAGAAGTTTACGGCCTCACTCCTAGCTGCACTAGTAGAGCCGCTGGCCTTGCTATGGTAAGCGGAGGTCGTAAGAGTTGATCTCTGTAGCCCTACTTTATATATGCTGATTACAGACAGTTTCCAGTAGAGAACGAGTACGGTCCTCGCTGCTGGACGGCTCATGTGTGGCCCTGAAAACTGTTTACTGTCTGGAATTGTTATTGAGGCTTGCTGCCTCCTCTCCTGCAACGGTTTGGTTATACAGTGACCCCTCCCCCTTGGGCAGTGCTTCCAACTTGAAAGATAATGATGGGTTGCGAATGCAACCTTGGTTACTAATACTAGTACTAAGGTGTAGTGTAAGGTACACTTATAAATTTCAATTAAAGAAGTGAATTTATAGTATCACCTTATCACAAATCCTGGAATCTTGTAGAACTCAATTTCTGTAATAATTGGACGCAGACACCAATTCCAAAGATATAAATTGTCAAATTTATTCAAAACAAAGACTAAATGTAGCACTACACTAATTATACAAAAGGGAAAAACTAATTAAAATTCAACTCTAGATCAACAAATCAAAGACAAATCACTTCCGTGACCAAATCAAAGACCATGGGATTGCATATGATAACAAACAAATCGTTAAACAAAAAAGGTTATAAACACATTGACTACAATACCGGTTAGTAAGACGAAGGTGAGTCTCTCGTTAGTATTGTTAGTCAGACATTAAATAACTACGCAGGTTAGTATTTATGTCAGGTAACTTCTCATTATATATATATCAGTCTCATTTACGTTTAGGTGCCGAGAAACATCCTATCATTACTTGTTACCACAATTTCCCTTAACTGATTATTATTCAATGATTAAGGATAGGCAGGGCCACCAATAATCTAATGTCTATTAACTTGTGTCAATTTCAGACTAAACAGTTAAACAGGAATGAGAAGATATTCTCGGCGTTGACAGATTTTATTTCTAAAATTATCAACAAAACAGTTTAATGCAACACACATTTATATTTAAGAAAACAAAATGATATTACACATTCTAGAGTTATGAATCACAGATTAACATTTCTAATTAATTTCTCAAATGTCATGAATCATGAACTCCAAACTATTAAACTTATCTGAACTTCGTCGCAGAGAGGTCCATGTGGTTTGGAACAAAGGCAGTCCGGTCCAAGAACTTCCACTCAGTCAATGCACCTGGAAGTTGGGGTTTCGCGAATGTAGAGTCTTTTCCAAACAGATTTTCCACTGGTTTGAAGGCTCCAAGGTTGTGCACAAAATCTTCTTTGTAAGTAGGGTTCCACCGTAGTTACTTGAAGACAAAGTCTTTGAGGAAAGCAGGGCCCTGTTCGTTCCAAGGGTCAAGTTTCTTAAGACTCAAATAGCTATTTAAATGACTGACACTTTCGTATACAGTTGACTTAGTCAATTGTCCAGCTGTAAAACTCCACTGATCAGGTGGGCACAGGTGGGCATGCGCAGTCTGTAAAGTTCTTTATTTAATAAAGTCCTTTAAAAGAATTCTTCGTACGGCTCAATCTCCTTCTCCCAGTTTAACTCTTCTGTTGCCGGCAAAGACTTGGTTGGTTTCTGGTTCCGGTTCTGGCAACAGAGCTACAGGTTGAGCTGTGTCAGCGAGTTTCTGGTTCAGGTGAGAGAGAGAGAGAAAAAGGCAGTGTGCTGTTCCTTATAGTCTGTCAGATCAATAGGTGATTGGTTCTTGAATTTTTGAGATTGGATTTCGGTTTCAACCCCCAGTGTCCTATTGGAGGGGGGCTTGATTTATGACTGATGTCAATCCATGCCATCTTTTGGAAATGCCGTTGGCCCGGGTTCGTAGCTCTATGTCGGGATTTCGGCTCTCATTCACTTCAAAGAGTTTTTATCACCTACAGGCCCCTTTCTCCAGACATCTCACAGCAGGACTCCAAACCATTCGGCCCATTCTCGGTGCCATCCTCCCCAAAACTGTCACTCTGATGCAAACCAGTTCCAAGCTGATGAGTTAAGGAAATCTGATAACTTTGGGGGGGAGAGGTCTTCTTTAGATCAGTGCTTCAGCTCAGAGCCAAAATGCTCTTATCAAAATATACCCAACATAACGCTACAAAGGGTACTAATAATCCAAATTATTATAAGATATCATCTTGCTGGGGAAGAGAAAGTGACAATCTCTTTCCTGTTCTACATGTGTAATAGCAGGGCTTTATTATCTTACACTGCCTAAAAAAACAGATTGAGACATGGTTCTGGGACTTACGTATGTAAAAAGGTTTGACATGTTTGTATACCTCTCTTGGAAAGGGTAAAATGCCATATTGAAAAGCTCTGTTAAATATCCTGAATGCTATTTGATGTTTCCAGTCAGCTTTCGGATTGAATTGGTCAACTGGTGTGTGTGTGTGTGTGTTCCAGTTTTGATCTGGCACTTTCTGGTTTTGCTTCATGTTTCTCTGATGGCTACAGCCAGCACTCACCTGCCTTTCTTAACCCTGTATGGCTGAAGGGGTAGTGTGACCTTTCCGACTGATTCCACACAGCATTGGGATGGAGGGAGAATACTAATATGCTAGATGCCTCTGGCTGTTTTTCATCTGGGCATATAAAAGCTAGGCAGTGTTGATCTGATCCCAGGAGACTGTTCTCCAAGCATAATCCTGCAGGCGTTCAGGGTAAGAGGAAACTGGTGGGAGAAAGGTTGAGGGTAATATTTAATATTAATACAAAAAACTCTGTTTTCATTATTGAAGAAATTATTGAATGTAAACAAATAAGAATAACATCCCATATAGAAATTAGAAGTTATATATTAAGTATATTATTAATGGTAAAACTTTACAATAGGTCTCCCTAATTACATAGTAGGTACTCAGTAACTACATATTAGTTACTCATAAGAACAGTGTAATTATGCATTTGTTAACATGTACTAAACCTAAACCTATGCCCCCCTAAACCTACGGCCTATGATGCCCGGTATACCTCCAAAGGCATCCTTACCAGACAAATGTGTACTTACATATACCGTTAATCATTTTTACACATTAAGTACATGTTAAAAAATGCATAATTACACATAATGTTTTATGAGCAACAAGGATGTAGTTACTGAGTACCTGCTATGTTAATAAACTGTAATTAGGGAGACCTATTGTAAAGTTTTACCATTATTATTTAATTGTATTTGGTGACACTTTCATAATTGCATTTCCTTTCAGAAAACTACAGCCAGTCCTCTTGGCAATTTAATTGTTTTTTAAATTAAATTAGATGATATCCTGCATTTTTAGAAATCAATAAAATAAACCAAATAACAAAATCTTGTTTTCTTTTTTTTAGTTTTTATCTGCAAAAATATCACACTAGGTAAAGAAAAAAGTAAAAAACTAATACATATTTTGGGAGCAATTTCTAATTATTAGTTTGTTAAACCATGAAAACGACATTACAAATAAATTCAAAATACATTAAAATACATATGACTATTTGCTGTTTTTCAGAACTTTTGTTGATTGTTAATTTTGTAGAAATATATAAGTACCTCTTATGTTATGTCACATGATGAGCAGTCAGACACACTTGGCATCACTGATAATGTATGACAACCAGAAATATTATCTAACACACCACGTGGAGATTATTATTATTGCTACTATTATT
The DNA here is from genome assembly GCF_036373705.1 of Amia ocellicauda. Lineage (NCBI taxonomy): Eukaryota > Metazoa > Chordata > Actinopteri > Amiiformes > Amiidae > Amia > Amia ocellicauda. Next base: position 15,454,872 of record NC_089854.1, on the reverse strand, counting down.
TTCTCTAAATGGAAGAAGTTATACCAGGCTATAAAATCCCAGGTGGGCGACACTGCTGTTGCACCCTTGAGCAAAGTACTTTTCTTAGATTACTCCAGTAAAAACACAGCTGTATAAATGGGTAATTGTATATAAAAATACTGTGATATATTGTAACAATTGTAATGAGGATTAGGGCATCTCCTTAGAAATGTAATGATAATAATAATAAAATATACTGGCAAATAATAATTGCAGGCACTGGTCATAGAAGCAGAAGCAATTTGCTTCTTGTTAAAGGTGTAATTTGCTTAATATAAAAAAATCAAAAACAGTCCCTGTTAAAGCTAAATCCACTCAACCTCTACAGAGGTGCTATAATGATTGGCCCATATAACTGGAAAGAAGGTATTTGCTTACTAATTAATAACTACTGATGTATAATGCAGTGAACTCATCTGCTTAGACACCAATCAATACGCTTCTGCTGTGGTGTCGTGTTTCTGTCACTCCTTAGTCTGAGAGCAACTTCGTCCCCCTGTTTTCTGTGCCCCAAATAAGTGCTAGGCAGCCAGCACATCCCTGACCTCTAGTACATATACAAAGATGATTATTTTTTTCTTAAAGCTGCCCTATCACTGCCACGCTTGCCCAGGTGAGAAACTTCTTGGGTGATTATTTTGGCTCCATTTCCATTACCCTGGGGCTCTTCTTCAAAATGACCTGCCCACTTGAGCGGAATAGGCCCAAGGCTTTCTAACATGGAGTGATCTCCTCTGAAGGTTATAATGCCAAAATTGAAGTTGTCACATTCATTTCAGATCCCAACAGAGTTTTTTTGTTGAAATAAGAGTAAGACGACAGTCAGGCTTCACAGAAATAAATACATGCATACATAAGTATATATTTGCATATGTATTTATTCGTTTGTTTGTTTTTATCCAGAGCAGGGTAAAAAAACATGCTGTTCCCCGTTATGGATGCTAATAAATAATGTTTCTCAGAGAATGGAATATGTAAAACTGGTTCTATCAATTAGTCTTGTCTACCAACCTGTTAACCAACCAGCCTACGTGGTTAGGAGCTATTGTTATAGGTGAACTTTTTTGATACCATCTCTAAGTTGAAATCTTGTTCATAGTCCCAAACCTGCTTGGGTCCAATAACTGGTCCATCCGTTACAGCAGTGGTGCCCAAACACGGACCTGGAGAGCCCCAATCCAGCAGCTTCTGCCAGTCCCAAATCACAAATTTCAACAGACTGGGACCACATGGAAGTTATTGATCAATTCAGCAATTCAAGTGTTGAATTAAGGGATTTGTGGTCATTGAGGGCTGAAAAGGGTAGTTCATTTTCTTTATACCAAATCTCTACATAACTTCATTTCACAAATCACCCACTTAATTGATCATATTGAAATGTTTCCAGGTGATAAGAAACTGATAATTAAAGGTTATCTATAAAACCCGTTGTATAGGGGTCCTCAAGGATTGGGTTTGGGCAACACTGAGCTACAGTATCTATAACTGCAGCAAGACTGAGAGGTAAATGGGCCATCTTTTAGCAAATTGTGAGCAGAACACAAAGCTGAGATCAATCAGCCAACTACCTAGTCAAACAGTAAGGATTTCAGAATGACCTTACAAGCACTGCCATGTCATAATCAGGTGCAGAAGCCATCAGATTAACTCGTCTCAAGTACAATACTGCAGGCTGACATTTGCCTGGTAGAAATAGCTGATTAAGTCTACCTTCCAGGTTTTTGATATCTCGATTTCCTCGATTTCAGTTTCCAATGATAAATAATAAAATGAGAGATCTGCAGAGTGATTGTTGTAATTAGTGAAGTGCGGCTCTAGATTAGCCTGATTGAAGTGAGCTGATAGTTGCAGCCCAATTGTACGTTACTATTAAATATTTATTCTCGGAAACTAGAAAGATCAAAGTCAATGTGCTATGGTTACAGAAAAAAGCATAGGAGTGTAGTTTTTATTTATTTGTCTGTTGTTTATTTATCCATTAATTCGTTTTTTTTTTTTTTTTTTTTTTAATTGAGGCCTGCTGGATAAAACTGAATTGAGATTAATTCATTTAAAAAGTATCAGTTTGGCTCCTCAGTGGCTCACCTGTTAAAAGCCTTCATGTGGAAAGCAGCCTGAGACTCAAGGGTTCAAAATGCCAGCTACACTACCCTCTATGTTCAAGGGCTTCATAGTGGATGACACATGTATCCCTTAGACTGTTTTCCTTGGCTAAAAACAAAAAACAAAAAAACTAAACTTATGCTATGATGCCACTGAAGATTGTGAAACATGGCATGTAATTGGTGAGCTGAACTGCTGAATAAATAATCTATCTGAAAAGCATGGTAAGTGTAAATCCATTTTCATCAACATTATTATGAAGAAAAAATACATAAGATATTGTCGCAGTACAATAGCTTGAAATTCAATTCAAAATACTTGTATTATATATTAGTAGTTGTTGTAGTAGGGGTGATCAACATATATTTTTTATGGGCAACTTTTTAGATATTTATTTCAGGAGGAGTTTCAAAATGGACTCTCCCTAAAAGACAGAAGAGTACACATGTGAAATTGATTCAGGAAGGATACTCCAGCTCTCCCTGGCTGAGTTTGCCAGGGGCAGATGATCACACACAGCTCTGTGTCGATTTGTTTGGCGTTGTGAGGGGGATTGATGGCCTGTTTAAACGCTGGGTTGCGTGTTCCTGCCAGGATGGCCATCTATCAGAAACGAGGAAGGATAAATACAGGTTTGGAAGTGACAGCAGCTCAGCCCCTTTCAAACGCAGTTTATCCACAGGGCTTGTGTTTCTGTGCCTCAGCCGTGAAGCTGATTCTGAAGTGCTTTGTATCAAAGACTTTTCTGTCACCGTTGCTCTAACCAGAGCCATTTAAAATTGATTTTGGGAAGAGTTTATCCTTTTTCTTCAAAGTTTTCTAAATCTATGTGAAGTGACACACTTCCCCAATGTTTTACAGATGTTAAACAATTAAGTGTTAGACTCAGTTCAACTGCTGATCCTAGAGTAAGTAATAATTTGTATTCAATGTGAAGAAAGCTCAGGAGGAGTTGACATCAAACGGATGCTAATATAAGATTTAATTTTTGTATTTATTAAGCATACAATTTTGTAGAGTAGATTGACTACAGTTATTTTAACAACAGTGCTGCCATATATTTAAAAAAAAACATTTCAAAACATACAAAAAGATAGAATATTTTCCTTCCAAGTTCTAAGAGACTAGGTAGAGACAAAGTATAGACAACTGAACGTGACAGTTTAATATATGTCTGTCAAACAATCATGCACAAATCACAATATGGCAATTCAGTAGCAGGGTTAGAGGTGCTTTGTGTGCATTCAAGTATTATAATGGGAGTTAACTGTAATTATTTGCAGTAGACCTATTAAAAGAAACTTTTAATCTCTGCCAAGCATCCCACATGCGTTCACAGCAATACTCCAGTTGGTCTACCAATAACATGCTAAAGCTCAGCTGCCTCTGGCACAGAGGGCAGATTTAGTTCTGCACTAGCACACCACGCAGGTGAGTGATACACCTGATTGGAGACAGGAGCCACGGGAAATAAAGTGCAGTTTGAGTAACCTGCCAAAACGTCTTCTCTGAACTGAAGTCACGCTGTTTGGAAAGAGTGAAATAATACATGTGAATGACAAGCAAAAAAAAAAAAAACATGTAGGTGTTGGGTTTTTAAAGCAGAGTTTATCTTTAAGTAAGTCTTTGTAAGACTTAAATAAGAATTTCTGATATTATGGATTATTTTCTGTATCCTACTGTAGTACAATTAATGGGAGAACACAACAGTACAAACATTTAGAAAAAGCAGGAGGAATTGTAAAGTTAACCTGGTATAATATATAAGTAATATCAGGGGGCGCCTTTCTGTACTCAAGCTGTCAGGTGAGACAAGAAACAGCCCCAGGATTACTCTGCTCTGAAGGCAGCCCCTGCTTTGATCCCTGAAGCCCTGTGGGAGGTAGAGAGACTCCAATAAACCCACAGCTAAGTCAAAACTGCTTCACGATTCGAAAAGCTACATGGATGACTGAATTATTCAGCAAGTTTATAAGAGGAGGAGGAGGAGAAGGAGGACATCTAAGAAGAGGAAGAGAAAGACCAAGAACGTGAACATCATAAAAGACCAAGAAATACAAAGCCCACTCAGTCATTAGAGTGTGCAATATAGTGCTTCACGTTCTGTTGTTTTTCTTCACCTCATAAGAGGTCAAGGGATAGGCAGAGAAACTGTGATTTGCATATCAAGTGCAGTCAACAATGTGCTCAAATAATTCATATTGCTCTCAGGCTCCCTAAAGATTTATGAGAAAAGTACTGACAATTTGCATTTATCTCACTGACTCATCACTTGTTTTGTGTTGTATTGTTATTAAGGTGCACACACACTGATATGCGATTCAGGGTATTGCCCTAGCAAGTTTGGTGGATGGAACATTATTGATAAATTTGCTTAAGCCACCACCCAAAAATTGTATTACTGATTCAGGCATAGGGAGGCCTCAAGACAATCTAGCTGTACACGTTTTGTAGTTTAGAACTATAAAAAATGTATTTGATTGCATTCTTTAATCAATTTGAATTAATTGCATTATATACTTTAAAATTCTAATTTATTTTATAAGAGCAAACTAAATTGTTTCAATTATTAAGGTGTTTCTCTCAAATAAAAGTAAATGCTTTGAGGCACATGGCAATTACTGTAGCAATGTTGCACTCAGTTTGTAATCACTGAAGAATTATGCATTGGTACTTTCGCAGTTTGTTGCATCACTGGTGTCATTAGCTCTCAGAAGCAGCACCTCCCCTAACATAATAAATAAATAAAAGAAAATATATCAAACACACAAGTGAAGGACAAAAAATGCATCTCTCCAAGAACACATGCTGTAACTAATCAGAACTAAAGCACTGGATCATTTTCACATTAAAATGTGGTCTGTATCTAACCTGCCAGTTAATGCCTTTTTCTATTTAGACAGCAGTAAGAGAAATACAAAAATGAATAGCAACCACAGGCCAAGAGACAAGGCCATTCAGTAATTGCAGCTAAAGATCAAATGAACCAAAGTTATGAAAATTGTACATCCCCGGACTGATGGCTGACCTCATTTTCGATTAAAAATATCAATCAAGAATAAATACATACAGAAGACATTCTTAGATGTTGCTCAACTCAACTCAATTTGTTGGTGACTGAACCTCATTTAGCAAGGATGAGGTACAGACAACACAATGCAGTGATGGATTTACAGCACAGCAAGAAGCATGCCCCTATGTGCCCAGCACTGTTCTTTTGTCTGTGGTAGGTTCAATGGAATTTTACACCAGCACAATGAACAAATATATACATAAATACATACATAAAACAGTATGACAGTATGTTTTAAGGCAGTGTGAGAGGCAAGGCTGGGGTCAGGGCGGGTCTTTCAGTGGAGGAGACTATAAAACCCCTCCTCCAAGACTCCAAACCCCAGAAGCCAGCAGGGATCCTGATGGCCATAGCCCCGCCCACCACTTCCCCTATTAAAGGAAGCAGGAAGCGAACCAGGGTGTGCATGCTTGGCTGGGGGTAGCAAGGTGCACAGGAGGGCGAGAAGATGATGGAGAGCGAAGAGAGCGAAGAGAGCGAAGAGAGCGAAGAGAGCGAAGAGAGCGAAGAGAGCGGAAGAGCAGGAGAAAGAAGGGAGAAGTTCACAGTTGACGGATTCACTGGCTTACGACCCTTATTCTGGACCTAGACCATTCTCCCTCTTAAACCCCAGACTGTCTGACAACTTCCCACCGGTAACGAACTTTGATTAGGAACCTGCCTTGCCCCTGTCGTACTTCGTACCTTGCTCTGCCAACACAGGCATCTACTGTTATTATTGTTAGTAGTTTTTGGTTTGTAGTTAGGGACCATTTATGTTTAATTAGTGCTCAAACAGAGCTAGGTTTTGTTTTGTTAGTTTTGCCATTGAGGGAAGCAATAAAACAACAGCAAGCCGGTTTTTTACCCTCTGCCTGCCTCCCTACTGTGTGTTTCAAGACCAGACCCTGCCTACATACAAGCCCTTTCTTGTGACAGGCCTCCAACCGGTTACAGTTTGCAATTACATTTTATTGGAGGGAGCAATATCATTTGAATCATATAGAAAGGAAGGTAAAATCTACATTGACAAACTATGCTGGCAATCCACTCCTGGCTGCCTTCTACACCATGTAAATCCATTCTGATTTGTGGATGCGGTAGCCATGACATCATCTTGGTTTGCTCCTTGAGACTTGTTCCTTTAAAGCACTATTGTGTTGGGAGACAATACTCCAGCCCATTAAGTATATAAAGCAGACCTCAAGTTTTGTTTCTTTTAAACTCTCCCCAGCAATTAGTTAGTCCATACACACCTTGACACCCCAGCTTGGGAGATCTTTTAATCAAGTCTTTAGCAAGAAAAACAACAAACTAGCCGCATTTGTCTCCCTCCTGGCTTTTATGCCTTGTTTTTCTTTCTTAAATGATATGGGAGTCCCTACATGACATTCATTAGCTGGTACTGCTGCAGCAGAGCTGCAAGGAAAGAGCATACAAGTTTTTGCCCATCTCACAGTCTGTCAGGGCACCCAGCACGGGGAAGAAGACAAGGGGGGTGATGGGATTTTGTGAAAAGTAAGCAGTTCAGACACACAACACTGCTTAAGCCTGGGCTGAGTACAATTAAGGAAGAAAGGTAAAACAGACACAGGCATGATGTGGCTGCATAAAGAAAGAAAAAAAAAAAAAAATTAGTATCAACCTGCTTGCCAAAGATAGCCTTGGGCAATGGTTACTTCCTCAGGCCTTTCCAGACATTAATTAAAAGCTGACAAGTTTTATTTCTATAATGTAACGGTTTTAATTTTACATGAGTGTATTCCATAATCTCCAAATTAAATAAATAATTAAGAGCTCACTAAGAAACATATTCACCTTAATATATACAAATAGAAACCCCCAGACAATAGACACAATTATAAATAAACGCTCACTAATTTTGAAATCAAGCTTGTTAGTTGGTTTGTTGTTTCAGGGTCCCCCAAGTTACTTAATTATAGAACAAATTTTACAGTAACTAAATATGTTATTCCATACGAAAATGGTTCCCCAATAGGAGGATAAAGCTTCTTTACAATATAAGATACTTGTTAATAAACCACTCCCATACTTTACAGTATGGACTCCACCTTGATCAAAGAAACAAATCATTCACACTCACAACTCATGCTACTGACCACAACCAAAAAATTATGCATCCCTCCTCACACACTTGTACTATAACCAGAGCTTTGAGTCCATATTACCTCTCCTTACTGCTAGTTCAGAAATGTTTCTTTCTCTTTTAGTTTAGTGGCCGCTAATCTGTGCTGTCACTACACAGCAGGCTCTGTGCAGTGACACATTTCTCATTCTCTCAGAGAATACAATGGCACAAAAAAAAAAAACGCTTATGTCATAAAACGTCTTTAACATTTGTAACGCAGCAGGTTAACACCTGAGGAACCAGCTATCAAAAATAAATTAAATATCAAATAATGAAAGATAAAAACTTTTTCATTCTTTTCTTCCCTGATTTGGTTGGAGGGAATTATATTTTTTCTTTCCCTACAAAGCCCCCATGGTGAAACCAATTTATGCTCTGACTACACTTAATATGACATACTGAAGCCTAACATTAGAAATAAATGGAGCTCTCTAGTTAAAAAAGAAAAAAGAAAGCAAGTGAGAACGAGTGTGTCAGGACTGTGGCCACGCCAGCCGGCCGAAATACTGGCTCCAACCAAGGAACTGGAGCTGGCTTGTTACCATGGAGACCAGGTTTCCCCAGTGCTAGCTAGGCAGGTCGGAAGAATAATTCCTGAACAAATTAGCTTGATGGGAGAAAATAAAAAATGTCTGCAATTAAAAGAAACACTTTAGACCTTTGCCATCCTCCCAAACCTCTAGAATTCAAAGAAATTAAGAAGGCTTTAATATGCAGCTTCTGAAGCATGAAACTACTTCCTCGTTCCAGGTGTATCTGAAACACAACCTTGTATACTGTGACACCTTCGACAAGGACTGCCACCACTAAAAAGAGTGGAAAAAATGTAGAACAATGTGTAGAAGGATGTAGAGCCTGAAATCGCTTGACATGTTAAAAGTATGTGATTAAGAACAGTTTGAAATAGAAAAAAAAACATTCAACTCAGGTTTTTACTTCAGATTCAGTTCTTTGGACATAGGAGACATCTTTTTCACAGTGTCTGAGTAACAACTAACATTTAAAAAACCTTGAATCAATTTCTGCAGTTAAATTAAGACTAAAGAGAGACATTAAGTGTGTGATTAGTGTGATACCGAGGTTTGATTGCTGTTTAAGACATCAAAAGTGCAAATCAGGATCCTAAAAATATGCGACGCGTCATCTCTACTTCAACTGTTTATGTGCATGTTTGTGGTTTTCATTTTCATGATTCTTATAAAGATCAATTTTTAATACAATTATTTTCTAGATGTCAGCAGACCATTGTGAAGGGGGTTGTTACTTAAGGCAGCGATCTCACTAAGAATTCAGAGAGAATTCACAGAAACCGTCCATAGGCAACAGAAGTCTTGATTGCCATCCCATATTAACATAGTATTTACTTATTTTAAAAAGCTCATATCATGCATTTTCCACGATACATCCAGGTATTAAGTTGTAAAACCCAGGATTTTAATACCAGATCATTCATACTGTATCAGTAAAATCAGACGACCATGAATACTGAATGTTATGGATGCACTGTATCAAAAAGGAAGAAAGACTTGCTTAAATTCCTGTCTTCCAAAGCTATACGATTTTAAAAAGGAGCCCAATTTCTGCCTTCTAGGGGAAAAAGAATGCTTTAAGAATCCTATGAATTCTTTGGTTTGAATTCAAAAGGAAGAAAGAAACCTATGCGACTGATAACCCACATGTATAACATAATGGTAGGATGTGCCTTTGTGAAATACAGATAGTAATGGTTCAATTATAATAATTTTCCTACACAAGCCATCATCTCTCAGCTCACCACCATTCCTAATGATCCGTCTTTCACTTTCTCAATTGCTCCGCACACGTCACACATCAAAAGCAAAGACACATTGGTTTTTTTATATGTATAAAAACATACCAAAAAAGTTTGCAGATGTGGTTAAACCATACTTGAACAAAAATGTGTTTTTTCCCCAATGCCACTACAAATTCAGCTTTCTGTCTCTGATTATCCCAGTTAAAATTACAAGCTCCCATTGCCAGAAATAATTTGACAACAAACTGCCTTGCCAAAATTGTAAGAGGATTAATGCGTTCAATGCTTAACAGTTTCTATCCTTCAAGCACACTCATAAACACACACACACACACACACATAAATGTGATCTGGTGTTTAAATCATCCATTTAGCTGTACAAACGACTGTGCACAGAGCCCTCTGCTGTTATAGATACATCCCTCTAAAATTAATTTCTGCTCCTGAGGGGATGATTAGAAGATGTGCTGTAAATTTCAGACTCTGTTTCTGACAGATATTGTGTTCACGAAGGTATAAAATAGAGAATTATAACCACAATCTAATTAACTTGCCTGACAATCCCTTTTTTCCTCTGCACATTTTTGTGTTCGTTTAATTAATTTATTTATTTATTTATTTATTTTTGTATTCTAATTGAACTAATTGCTAATATTCAAATGTTCTCTCGGATGAATGCTGACCACATATATTTTGTAAATGCTGCTATTTTCTCTGAATATATTAAAACGCTACATTAAATGGATTTTAATTTTAACTGACACAAAAAACCTGGATGTTAAAAAGATTAAAAGCTAAACTGGACTCTATGAAAATATCTATCCCCATGTTTTCATTTGCAAGTGTTTGAAGAGTTTTACAGATGTATAGCCTATACAATATTAGTATTATTATTTTGACAAATAATAAAGACAACTTTGATCACATCAACGAATCTTACACAACACAGATTGCATCATTCACTTCAGCCACGTTTAGAGGCAGTTCAGAGGAGAGCAACCAGACTTATTCCAGGTTTGAAGGGAAAGTCCTACTGAGAGACTGAGGAACTGAACCTTTTCACCCTGGAACTGAGGAGACTACGTGGGGACTTGATTCAACTCTTCAAAATCATGAAAGGCATCGACCACATCAAACCAGAGAAGCTTTTCCAGATCAGCAGGGACACACGCACCCGGGGACACAAATGGAAATTGGGCTTATTCTAAAGATGAACAACGTTGCGGGTTTGCAAGGCATAACCAACTAAAATGTTTTACAAATATTTGTGAAAACAACCTACTTGATTTGCATGTCATGTCTATGGTTCCTAAGAAAGAACATGGACCCATGCAAACTTAAAATTACCTGGAATGTGGTAGATGGTATTACCACATAAAAAAAAAAAATGATCTGAGTTAATCTAACACAATGTGAACACGTCAATGCACACTTACTCCAGTCACTGCATGCTGCACCTGTATGTCCCTCATCTATATTTGAGATAAATTGTTTATTCCAGAATGTAGATTCAAGCAGAAGGAACACTGTTAGAAATCAACCACTGAGGTCAGACCAAGTTACCGTGGGTAAAGATTTCCCGTAGATTTCAAAGGCTAGTTGACTCCATATGACCCTTGAGTTTAATTTCCAACTTTCACTACAAAATAATAAGCCTTATCGATTTATAGGATGTGTTATTCATTAAAATTGTATTTTTAAATGACTGTCTAAATAATTTGAGCATGTGTTTTCTTTTCATTTTGTTTTTGTTTTAAATCAATATAAACCCTGCAAAATAGCAGGATAGCTCACGGTCAATGCTAGATTGTTTCAAACTGTTCTTTTTATTCTCTTTATTGACACTGGGTGCAAATCTCTGGTGATATAATGGCCTGTTTCCTGCAGGCAGCCTGTAATTAAAAGGTTCTATTGAGTAAACCAGAGGTTTCTTCAAACATTCCTTTTAATGTGTCTTACATTGAGATCTGTTTGTTTTTAGCTGCATCTCAAACTGAATGCAAGATACTTTTTTGTTTGTTTCATAATACTCCCCTGTTTAGCAACCCCCTGACATGCACACGAACAGACACGCATCTCTTGCACTTTGCCTGCTGAGTGATAGATATAAAAGGATGATCAAAGGACCGTTATCATAGAGAAATATCATCTGCTATATGGCTCTGCAAACCTTTCTATCTGTTACACAATGCAATTCTCTGTTTGAGACTCCACTTCACAGGAAGAACATAATCCACATGCCAACTGAGTATAAAAAAAATAATTAAAAAGTAAAAAGGCAAAGAGTGAAGTTAAGAGGTTGGTTTGACAAACACTATACTGGCAAACAACCAATCCACTGATACTGGCACCCAATACAGAAGATGTAAGTTTAATTTCCTAACTCCTAAGTTACACAAAGTTTGTCTTGTTCTTTTTAAACTTCAAACACACTTGCAGTCTAAATCTGTGAAAATCAGAGCGCACATTAGTTTAATCGAAAGTTTCTCCCATGCGTACCGGCAGAAAATGAAAAACTTTTCTTTTTCTTTTTTTTTGAATGCATTAAATTTAAATGCATCTGCCATTAAAGCAATCAGAAGCACTTTCTACGCCTCCCTCAATCTCATATATGTTCGACAACCTTTAGAACCAAACTAAAATGATACAAAACAAAAAAATAAATTTGCTTATTGCTTATCTTAAAGAGGTGTGTGGGGGAGGGGATATTCAATTCTGACAGGTAATCATTTCAGTTGTTCCCAGGTGTTCTACTCTTACTGAGGATGTGATTGGTATACAATTTAAGCTAAACTCTCAAGGTGGCATTCGTTTATGCAAGCCCCTGTTTTTAAATGAGAGAGTACAGACACTAGCATGATTTAAAAAAGAAGTGGAATCAACTTTCACCTTTTTAAAGACTTCCATTTAGAGTGCCTTACCCACAAGTTTTATCCAGACAAAATGGTGTTTCAGTACATCAGGTGGAGATTTGCTTTGCCGCATGATGTCATAATTGTTTCCTTTTGGATGGCTGCTTGTTCTCTTTCAGGATTATTGGAGCTAACCAGAGCAGGAAGAGGAAAAGATCCCATTGCGTTTTGCCATCCTCAATCCCCTATTATTGTCCAAGACTTCGCCACGGGAGACAGATTTAAGTGCGAAAGGTTGCACTTTCTCAATTGCCTCCGGTTTTTTTTTCCTGCTCTTGAAAGAGCCTGCTCCTCGTGGTTTGCGTTTTTTCACTTGAAAGGTTGAAAGCATAAATGTTTCATGAGAGGTTGCCGTGCTCCAGTCACCGAGCGCAGCGGAAGGAGAGAGGCAGGACTGTGCATGAGTGAGGTTTGACCTTTTCTGAAGAGACGCACCTTCAGAGGGAACTCTTGAGGCAGCTTTCAGAGGCCCAGACAACTCTAAAGGGCCTGCTGTGGCTCCCGGAAAAAGAAACATTTGTCTGCATCACAATGTGACCCGTTCTCGTTTCGCAGAACAAAGGGTTTACGTGCTGAGAAGCCAGCCCTGCATGGCGTAGAGAGAATTGATTAATATTCCTGCCATCTTTAAGTCATACCATTGTCTTCTACCTTTTTGTTTTTCTACTTTTTCATCTTAAGCCTTTGTCCCTTTCCTGCTGTTCATACCCGTTTCATACCTGGAGTGTAACACAGTGGTTCGTGAAGAAAAGAGTTGAAAACGTTTATTTCGTTTTTGATCAATCCCTTAGAACACCTCTGGCACCCACTGTATAAACAAAAGGTAATGAGAAGAGAATTCCCTTGGCCATCTATCAAAAATGACCACAGCACTGATCAACCAAGGCTCGCACTACAGCCTATTTAATGTGTTTGTTTGTTTGTTGTTTTCATTTTAATATGGAATACCCTCCTTTCCCACACCACATCAGGAAATACCATTTGGAAACTAATTTGTGCAAGAGGAATTTAAACAGAACAGGCTTTAGTAACTTGTCTGGTCTTTTAACTTATTCAATGATTACAAACTCATACTCAAGTGCTGAGCACAAGATATATAGACCGCCTAAAGTGCTAAGCGGAGGCTGAATAAATTGAAAAAGTAAAAGTGTAGAAAGAAATAGATGGCTATGCATTTTATTAGATTTTTTTTTTAATCTTTTCTCCCCCCGACCTAAAACATTACTGAATCAGTCATTTGCATTTATATAATACCTCTCGATAAACTCAGAGCAACAGGCACAGACAAGAAAAGCAAGCTATACACACTGTAAACGATAAACAAGTACTTTGAAACAAACGCTGGCAGGTTTCTTAAGCAAGAACCTGAAGAGTATTAATTAACGAAACCTTGTTCTCTGCTAGGCTATATGTACAGACTGGAAAAACTGTCAATCTCATCTACATAATATAAAAAATTGTGGGGCACACTAGCCCCTCCCGCGAATCCACCGCATGAAAAAAAAAAAAAAAAAAAAGAGAAAACCGAGCTTGTCCTATTATTCTGGTAGGGTTTATTTATTTATATAAAATGTTATTTCTCTGATGTGTGCCTTATACAAATGACATATCCAGTGTCAATAGCACTGGTATGCCTTGGCAGACTTGAGAGTAAAGGTCCTGTGTATTATTTAGATGACAGGCTCATAAATTGTCATATCTGTATGGAATGAAGTTATGGATGAGAAGAAAAAAAATCACAATAAAAAACAAGCTTAAGTTCGAAAATGTGACCAAGCTTAATTTGAATTCAAGACACATGGAAGGAAGGAAATGTCAAAATTTTACATTTAGGTTGTTTAGAAAGCATTATTTAGAGTAATTTAGCTAAATTCTGCATTAACGTTTGGTCCGGGCTAGGGTAAGGGTTAGAGTACCCAGGTTGGGGTTGCTTGTATAGAAAATGGATAACACTTTAAAACAAGTCTCCCTAATTACAGTGTATTTACATTGTAGGTACTCAGTAACAGTGTATGCATTATTACAATGTACTTACTGTGTAAAATGTTACACTTTTGGCAAATATAGAATCTATTGAATCTATACAGTATATATTTGTATAGCTGCTTGTTCAAACACCTACTCTCACCCCACCGCCATCACCCTATCCACACACATACATAAACTCACACACCCACATCCCTAAACTTTTGTTGTGCTGTATGCCAAACATGAAAGGTTTCAGAGGTCTGGATCTCCCCTGTAAGGTGAAAGAAGATCAATACTGAGTACTTTTGTAAACAGGGACCCTGTTGTCTTATTTCTGCCACTGCAGGAATGAAGCTAACATAAAGAGAATTATTGCTCCAGCCAAATGGATGTGTTTAATAAGAAAGCTGACCGCCTTCAATTTCTTTGCCTCTTTTGGTATTTTTCACTCGTGACATTTTTATAAATTCATCCCTTTAAAGATTTTTTTAAAGTCATACTTCATGCTGGGGAAGTCATTAGAGTTTCGACAAACAGAAGAGCCTGGCTCAAGAGGGGAAATATATTGAATGCCTTGCTGAGAGAAGCGAGGGAAATGAAAAAAGAAAAAAAAACAGAATTGTGGATAGCTGTCACAATCCCTGTCTAAATGCACCTCCACATGTCCCCACTAGATGTCACCATCGCACTTCCTTGCCAGTCACTTCTCCCATCTCCCTCCATTCATTCAATCAGTCAATCAATCAATCAACATTCCTGAACACCATGTGCACTTGTTCAATCACCCTCTGCTCCTATTTGCTCTGCACCTCCAACTTGGTTTCTTGCTTCCCTTTGCTCTACATATAAACTCCTCACTGTCTCTCACACTTTGCAAAGTTTTGTCAGTACTACACTACAGTAGTGTATCTACTTGTGCCTTGTTTAAACCTTTGAAGCCTTGACTCCTTGCTTTGCCCCTCAACCTTGATCTTGGACATCCTCTGACTCTGTCTGCCTGATCGCCCGACCCTGGACTGTGACCACGACGCTGCCTTTTGCCCAGCCTTTTATTGTCCCGTCTTGCTGGTATTCGACCCACGCCTGTCTGACAACCTCCACCACGCACCACAACTGGGTCCCCCTGTTCCCTTGTCCCACAGAGCGTGACTGATACATTCGCAGTCAAATGGATCCAGCGGTTCTAATCCCTCTCTCCGCCCTGAGGGCCGTGCTTGGGGAGCATGAGCACACACTCAGACAAATTGAGACTGCCGTGGACACACTTTTCAAGAACCTGCCTGAGCAGCTGCCTGCTTCCCCGGTGATGGCTGCTCCAGCTCCTGCTGCCTGCCCTGCAGTTCCTGTCCAGCCCCTGTTCTGGGGAAATATGATGGCTCCCCAGGCCACTGCAAGGGCTTTCTACTGCAATGTACGCTGTACTTTACTCGCCTGCCCACGTCCTTCCCCACCGAGGAGGCTAAAATCGCCTTCATTGTCACCCTCCTGACCGGGAAAGTGCTCAGGTGGGCAGTCTGGGAGCAACAGGGCAAGATGACCAGGTCCCTGACTGCCTTCCTCACTCACTTCAAAGATGTCTTTCATCACCCAGTGGAAGGGAGAGATGCCTGGGAACAACTCCTTGCACTGAGCCAGGGCACCTCCTCTGCTGCGGATTACGCCCTGAAGTTCTGGACACTGGCAGCGGAGATGGGGAGATTGGGCTCTCCTCGCTGTGTTCTGTTGGGGACTGGACCCAAACTTACAGGCTGAGCTCGCATGCCGAGACGAGGCTCTCACCCTGGAGCAACTCATCCAGCTGTGCTTTCTTCTCCAGAAAGCTGTCACCGGCGGAGCGCAATTACGACATTGGCAACCGTGAGCTACTCACTGTCAAGTGGCTTTTGAAGAGTGGAGACACTGGCTGGAGGGCTCCAATCATCACCTATGTGGACCTACCCATCATTGTGCCCCCAATTGTTTCAGTGGATCCACTTGACTCCTGCCCGGGTCCCCATGTCCCCCCTGGCGGTAGTTCTGAATAGAGGTGGGGTCAAGGGTTGGTTTCTTGAGGAGTGGGATGACAGCAGCTTGTTTAAAAGCAGAGGGGAAACAGTCAGAGAGGAGTGAAGAGTTGAGGAGGGAGGAGATGAAGGGGAGTAGATCAGGAGCAGTCACTTGGAAGAGGCGAGTGGGTAGAGGGTCCAGGGCACACGCTGTAGGCTTGTGACCTAGGAGGAGAGAGGAAAGTTCAGAGTCCAAGAGAGGTGAGAATAAAGAAAAGGAAGCTTGGTCAGTGGGAGGCTTGGGTGTGATGGGAGAGGAGGAGGGACTGTTGTGAGGTGAAGAAGGAGGCACAATTATCTGCAGTAAGGGAGGAGGAGGAGGGGGAGGGGGAGGGGGGGCAAAGAGGGAGGAGAAGGTGGAGTAGAGTTTGTGGGGGTTGTTGACAGAGGATTCAAAGAGTAAGACTTCTTGGCTGAGGTGAGTGCGGAGGAGAATGTGGACAGTAGAGAGCGGTAGAGTTCGAGGGCAGCTGGGAGTTTGAACCTTTTCCAATTCTGTTCAGCGACAGAGAACGGAAGAGTTCCAAGGCTGAGGAGGGGAGGGACAGACAGGACGAGACATGAGAGGACAGAGAGAGGGAGGAGGTGAGGGAGGAGAACAAAGAGGAGGTAGCACACTTGACAGCAGTGGAGGCAAGGGTGGAGAGGGAGACAGAGCAGAGATTATGGCGGAAGGTGACAGAGGGAGTGGGTGGGGTGGGGAGGCAGGGAGGGGAGAGAAAGGGAGAAGGAGATGAAGTGGTGATCAATACTGAAAATACTGTTTGTTTTCTCAGAGCACGTCTATCGGTATGTGATAGGCAGATCTATATTGAGGAGAGATGTAATACTGCAGGTTTTGTACAAACATGGTAAAACATGGAGAGTCAACAAAGCCAATGTTTGACCACTTATGTATTTATAATATTATTACAACTTGGTGGAGGTGAATTCACAAAAAAAAAACGAAATTCTACATTTGTTTAACTTTACTCTCTAAAGTGTAAGCTTTTCACATGCAAAGACTTTAATAAAAGTATCAGTTTTAAAATTTGAAGAGAAGCAAGCTTGTAATCTAGACATAAGCACATAAAGCTGAATCTTTATTGCATTATACACACAGTTTTGAATAACGATGTTTAGGAAAATTACATAGGGGAAATACATGTGTTACTGTATGTCAGAAAGAGATAAATTAAATCCTTGTATGAACATAAAATGCACAGACACACACACATATACTCACATCCCTGCATATCATAACCAACTCCTCAGCTGTGTTCTAAGAGCTCAGGTGTATTTCAAATGTAAGTGGTGCAGGGGGTACAGACTCATAAAGAATGTTCATAAGTAAAATCTGAAAAGCTCAAAAGCAATATATGAAAATCGTATTTTGGGTTAAATTGGGTAAGGAGGATCTCATCTTTATTACATTATCCCCCTCTGCTTTTTGGATTAATTGTATTATTCACGGATAAGAAAAACAAATTAAAGGCACATGTATACTGCAAAGCTGCAATATGACCACATACACTGGTTTCTTGCTTGCAGACTATTTACAGCAGAGATATACTTTCATTCCACAATTCTCTGATTGTGATCTGTTTAGTGCTTTAATTAAACCAGAAAATACCCAAATAATGTGTACGTTTACAAGGCATGATGCAATCGGATTCTTCTGTAGTCAGATTTTGCAACCTGCATGCATCTTATGTGGCAATTTGATAAGAAAAACAATATTTATAAATTGAGATTTCCATAGAGATGTATTAACTATTACAATGTTATTACAATGTTCTTCATATTGTTTTCTTGGTCATTTAATTATTCTTCATACTTTATTCTTGATTTATTATTATTATTATTAATATTATTATTATTATTATTATTATTATTATTATTATTATTATTATTATGTATTTCTTGACAGACACCCATATCCAGGGCGACTTACAAAATATAAGTGCAATACAAAGTGCAAAAATACAGTTCAGTACAAGGCATAAAACATTACAAATTTCAATTTACAAAATAGAGTGCAAATCAAAGCATAATACATTTTACAAATTTCAGTTTTACACAAGTGAATACATTGTATTTGTTTTACCTGACAGAAGTCAAAAGTTTTTAGGCATGACATTTAGTACACATGTGCACGGCCGAAATTATATTGTAATTCCAACGCCGTGTTTCAAAGGCAATGAGATAGGATTGGAATCAGATAACCCATATCCACAAATCCGATTACCTGGAATCAGATTATGGAGGGAAACCAGATTTCCCTGTCTGATTGTGGAGTTAACATGAAAGGGATTTCCAAATCTGATTACTCTGAAGCTGGATTCACATGGGATATGCTATGAAGTGCTATGTAAACGCACTGCACTACACAATACTTTACCAGTACTTTAATCATTTTTTGTTTTTGTTTATATTCCTGATTTTCTATAATTTCTTAATCACTTATTTTTTTGTATTTTGTAATGGACAAAACATCACCGAAGCAGAGACCAAGGGCAGCATATGCAATTACAAGATCATTTGGTTACCTTCTTTCAGTGTATTTATCCATATGGGTCATTTGATTGTGCAATATTTCCCAGTTTGTGCCTAATTGGATCAACCAATATGTTGATTACTGTTTTCATAACAGCTCACAGAAGGTCAAAACTCTGCTGTCACTTTCAACTGCATCAAATATCATTACGATGGCAAACTTGGACAGTTTACATTGTGGCTGCCTGTCAGTATTAATTGACTTTTTGTGCCAAATCCCACGTATCAAATCTCTCTTTTTTGTCTCCGGGGCACTTTGTAGAACTTAATAAAAACTTTCCATCTGAATGCACCATCTTTCAACCATGTTGCATGTCTGCTAAAGGACCTGGCTCATTGTTTAGGTAGACATCTTTAATTACAGATGCATATGTATGCATATCCTGATGATAAACAACTAAAAGGAAAGCAGGAGCCACTCCTGGAATTTAATCTGTAATCACTATTGACAAGTAGCTAGACTCATTATCAGTCCAGAGGCCCCTTGCCCACACCCCAACCACCACCCACCACTACAGAACAAGTTGCTTTTTCCCAGGGTATTATTAACACTGAAAATCGGGAGGGTGTGAAGAATGCCTGTTCACCTTGGCAGAACTGTGAAGCAGACACACACGGGATGATTGATCTGTCAGTGATTACTCTATGCAGTTACAAGTAATGACTAGTCTGTGGGGCTTAAACGTGGATCATTAGCGCCAGGTAGTGCACAGAGGTTCAAAAGCAACTGAGTTTGCTGGCTAATACAGAGAATATGTTTTTTTTCTTTCTACCTCTACTCCCACTCTTTTCCTTTTGTTACATGTCTGTTTGCTTTTAATTTAATTGCCTGAGTGCTTCTTTTATCAATATTAAGTCTGCCATCCACCCACCTCCTGATCTCATGCTTTTCACTGGCTTTATTCCCCCCAGGGTTTGGGAACAATTGGACAACTGTCATAACCCAAAGTCCAGGTGAAAAACCTATTTTCTGAGGTAGAAGTTCTAACTGGGGGATACTCTGCTTCTGGCAATTAAGTATATTGTTTGCAAATACTGTAATTAAGAATAAATAAGAAAAAAAAAGTGAATGTCTGAAACAAAAGAGCCACTATAACATTTATGTTTCCTGCAGATACAGTACGTGAATTTAATCTTTGTTTGTTGAGAATCCTTGGCATTTTGCTATTACTTTTCATCCAGCTTTAAATTCCCTCTAATTAAGCAAATTGGTTTTTAATGTTTATTGTGTTTATATACACTTTTTTTTTAGATGTAGTTTGCATAGAGTCCTGTCCATTGTACAGTTGCCAGACAAAAGTACTGGAAGCCTTCATTTAGAACAATACTCACTGAATAATTTAGGCTAATACATATTGTTTATTAATTTACTTAATTTATCAGGTATATGCTTTTAAGTGTTTTTAATGTTTATTGAGTACTAATCCATCATAATTGGTAGAAAACAAATTCCAGATGACCAAAGGCTGTTTGTAATAAATACAGATATCTATCGTATCATATCTATCTATCATAAAAATAAAAATAAACAGTTTGCCCAAACAGAAGTCCTGTCATGCAACTTTCTACACTACAGAGGAGATATGATATAATTAATGTTTTTTTGAGCCATTGAGTCATTGCCACTGAAAAGACCGAGCCAAGAGGCTGCCTGAGACTCGGTAGTTCAGTGTGAGATGACTAATGCCCCCATGTCTATTCAATGCAGTGCGTCTCTGTACTCGCTGAGGGGAGCCACTGATAGCCTACGGTTCTTGCTCTCAAGTTATCTTCTGAGAGAGAAAAACACATTGTAAACTGTGTACTTACAAACACCTTGCAACTGACCATGTATGTCACTGAAACTGCAGATGCAATGCAACGTTTAAATGCCATTTAAGAGGTTTGATCAAAAACATAGCATGTCATTACAGGACAATAACTTGAAAATGTATATCAGTAACACTTTGCAATAGGTCTCCCTAATTGCAGTGTATTGTAAGTTGCCCTGGACAAGGGTGTCTGCTAATAAATAAATAAATCTTAATAATAACATAGTAGGTACTCAGTAACTACAAGAGTACATGTTAACAAATGCATAATTACACTCTTCTTATGAGTATCTACTACGTTAATACACTGTAACTGGGGAGACTTATTGTTAAGTGTTACCTGTATATCTAATACACTCCAATATGCACTCTGCTGCAGATGTCCTAATAAAACATAGGAAAATTACAAGAGAAGCTGCACATACCTATTGAGGATAAACCTGACTCTGAGGACTACTTTTTCCCTGCGATTTAATGAAACAAAAGTTGGCAACTGCAGGTCAAACACTTTGAAAGTCAATGGGCATTATACTTTCAACTGCCACAGGAATAACAATAAATGATGTGTGGAAGATTTATGAGGGAGAGGGTAAAAAGGTTAAAATCAATGGCTCTTTCTGGAGTAAAGAGCATGTGTTCCTCTCAACTTTTTCAAGGCACAGACGTCATTTTTAGAAAGCTTGGAGCTAATCCCTGTGCTTTGTAAGATTATTTTAATAGGAGAAAACTAAACTAAAAATCTCAAATTCATATACACATACATTTCAAATATATTAGCCAGTAAGTATGTTTATTTTATTTTATATTTAATGATTTTCTTCACACAGATATTTTTAGAAAGCCAATGTAATGAGAGGAAATAGTTTTTAAGTTGTTGAGCTGGACATTTGGGTGGCTTATTCGAGTCATGAATTTGTCCTCTTCATAATTACATATCTAGGCTACCTGTGCTTTTTTGCCCATTCAATCCCTACCCACACATTGGAGGGAGTCAAACTTTACTTGAAATGTTTGTTTTAGAAAACTTTTGAAATGGAAAAAGGACAACCATGGGATGGTAAAAGCTATAAATGGGTGAAACTGTCAGCTTCTGCAATATGTATTTATGATAGAGTACACAGAGCTCACTCCACAACATTTATAATTGGAATCACTTTAGCAGGGTGAGAAAGCTAGAGGTTACCACGGCTACTTTTCCATCCAGGAAAGTCAGTGCTGGATGCTGATATTGTTGTTGCTTCCAGTACAGATTTCTTAAAGGGTACCTGCAGTCAAAAACAACAAGGTGCTAGATATTTTACCCAGATCGAATGATTACTTTTGATCGTAATGGTATTGTCAACAAAGCATGCATAACCAAATGGTTCAAGTTTCTTTGTCAACTTTTCGGGTCAAGTAATGCTCGAGGGTGCCATTTATTAACCCAGGTCAAAGGTCAATATTATGTATTGTCGTTGATAGCCCTCAGTCGGAATCTTCAGTGAACAATATGCATGCTGGGATAGCTGTCCGAGAGCTGTGTAGCGTTATGTTGGGTGTATTTGGATAAGAGCATTTGGGCTCTGAGCTGAAGCACTGATCTAAAGAAGACCTCTCCCCCCCCAAAGTTATCAGATTTCCTTAGCTCATCAGCTTGGAACTGGTTTGCATCAAAGTGACAGTTTTGGGGAGGATGGCACCGAGAAGAGGCCAAATAGTTTGGAATTCTGCTATGAGATGTCTGGAGAAAGGGGCCTGTAGGTGATAAAAACTCTTTGAAGTGGATGAGAGCCGAAATCCCGACATAGAGCAACGAACCCAGGCCAACCGGCATTTCCAAAAGATGGCATGGATTGACATCAGTCATAAATCAAGCCCCCCTCCAATAGGACACTGGGGGCTGAAACCGAAATCCAATCTCAAGAACTCAGGGACCAATCACCTATTGATCTGACAGACTATAAGGAACAGCGGACAGTCTCTCTCTCTCTCTCTCTATCTCTCTCTCTCTCTCTCTCTCTCTCTCTCTCACCTGAACCAGAAACTCTCTGCCACAGCTCAACCTGTTGCCAGAACCGGAACCAGAAACCAACCAAGTCTTTGCCGGCAACAGAAGAGTTAAACTGGGAGAAGGAGATTGAGCCGTACGAAGAATTCTTTTAAAGGACTTTATTAAATAAAGAACTTTACAGACTGCGCTGCCCGCCTGTGCCCACCTGATCAGTGGAGTTTTACAGCTGGACAATTGACTAAGTCGACTGTACACGAAAGTGTCAGTCATTTAAATAGCTATTGAGTCTTAAGAAACTTGACCCTTGGAACGAACAGGGCCCTGCTTTCCTCAAAGACTTTGTCTTCAAGTAACTACGGTGGAACCCCTGCTTACAAAGAAGATTTTGTGCACAACCTTGGAGCCTTCAAACCAGTGGAAAATCTGTTTGGAAACGACTCTACTTTCGCGAAACCCCAACTTCCAGGTGCATCGACTGAGTGGAAGTTCTTGGACAAAGCCGAACCGGACTGCCTTTGTTCCAAACCACACGGACCTCGTGCCGTGTGCTGTTATCTGAGCCCGAAGACAGAGAGGCCTCTCTGCGACGAAGTTCAGATAAGTTTAACAGTTTGGAGTTCATGATTCATGACATTTGAGAAATTAATTAGAAATGTTAATCTGTGATTCATAACTCTAGAATGTGTAATATCATTTAGTTTTTTAAATATAAATGTATGTTGCATTAAACTGTTTTGTTGATAATTTTAAAAATAAAATCTGTCAACGCCGAGAAATATCTTCTCATTCCTGTGTAACTGTTTAGTCTGAAATTGACACAAGTTAATAGACATTAGATTATTGGTGGCCCTGCCAATCCTTAATCATTGAATAATAATCAGTTAAGGGAAATTGTGGTAACAAGTAATGATAGGATCTTTCTCGGCACCTAAACGTAAATGAGACTGATATATATATAACGAGAAGTTACCTGACATAAATACTAACCTGCGTAGTTATTTAATGTCTGACTAATAATACTAACGAGAGACTCACCTTCGTCTTACTAACCGGTATTGTAGTCAATGTGTTTATAACCTTTTTTGTTTAACGATTTGTGTGATATCATATGCGATCCCATGGACTTTGATTTGGTCACGAAAGTGATTTGTCTTTGATTTGTTGATCTAGAGTGAATTTGAATTAGTTTTTCCCTTTTGTATAATTAGTGTAGTGCTACATTTAGTCTTGTTTTTGAATAAATTTGACAATTTATATCTTTGGAATTGGTGTCTGCGTCCAATTATTACAGAAATTGAGTTCTACAAGATTCCAGGATTCGTGATAAGGTGATACTATAAATTCACTTCTTTAATTGAAATGTATAAAGTGTACCTTACGCTACAGCTGTCACAGTCTGTGATTCCGTTGGGCCATGCCCATGTTCAGCAGTTTTGGATTTCTGAAGCCAGGAAGTACGCGATATAAACACAACTGCACATGTTTCTTTCAACCAGAATCTATATGGCAAGCCAAATTATCATTTAGAGGTATCTCTAAATGCATTTAAAGATATCTTCAAATATTTAAAGATATCTATAAATCATTTAAAGATATCTATAAATGATTTAGAGATATCTGCAAACGATTTAGAGATATCTAAATAATGTGCTTTTTAATGATATCTCTAAATGAGTTTTAAAAATTGCTAAAATAGTTTTAATAAACCTTAAATGTGGGGTGCCTTGTCCCAGCGAGTTTATATGAAACAGAATATCCTCTAATGGAAAACTATTCAAGGACGGTTAGACAGTAGCTCACATCTAAAAACAGTCCACATTCACCGATGTCACAAAAACATTCTTAATTTATTGGAGAAAAAGTGAACATCATGATGCTTACGCGTTTTGACTTATCTTGCTCAGAGCATCACCATTTATGTGACATCAGTGAATGTGGAATGTTTTTAGACAGGAGCTGCTGTTATCCCTCCTTCAATAGTTCTCCATTAGAGGATACTTAATTTTGTTTCATATATATACACCGATCAGCCTTAACATTATGACCACCTGCCTAATATTGTGTAGGTCCCCCTTTTGCCACCAAAACAGCCCTGACCCATCGAGGCATGGACTCCACTAGACCTCTGAAGGTGTGCTGTGGTATCTGGCACCAAGACATTAGCAGCAGATCCTTTAGGTCCTGTAAGTTGTGAGGTGGGGCCTCCATGGATCGGACTTGTTTGGCCAGCACATCCCACAGATGCTCGATTGGATTGAGATGTGGGGAATTTGGAGGCCAAGTCAAAACCCTGAACTCATGATTCATCAGACCAGGCCACCTTCTTCCATTGCTCCGTGGTCCAGTTCTGATGCTCACATGCCCATTGTAGGCGCATTTGGCAGTGGACAGGGGTAAGCATGGGCACCCTGACTGGTCTGCGGCTACGCAGCCCCATACGCAACAAACTGCGATGCACTGTGTGTTCTGACACCTTTCTATCAGAACCAGCATGAACTTTTTCAGCAATTTGAGCTACAGTAGCTCGTCTGTTGGGTCGGACCACACGGGCCAGCCTTCGCTCCCCACGTGCATCAATGAGCCTTGGCCGCCCATGACCCTGTTGCCGGTTCACCGCTTTTTCTTCCTTGGACCACTTTTGATAGGTAGTGACCACTGCAGACCGGGAACACCCCACAAGAGCTGCAGTTTTGGAGATGCTCTGACCCAGTCGTCTTGCCATCACAATTTGGCCCTTGTCAAAGTCGCTCAGATCCTTACGCTTGCCCATTTTTCCTGCTTCTAACACATCAACTTTGAGGACAAAATGTTCACTTGCTGCCTAATATATCCCACCCACTGACAGGTGCCATGATAATGAGATTATCAGTGTTATTCACTTCACCTGTCAGTTGTCATAATGTTATGGCTGATCGATGTATATATGCAATACCAGTCAAAAGTTTTTCCAGTTTTTAATTAAATGTATGCAGTTTAATGTCTCAATGTACTCTGAAATTAAAGCATAGAACAAATAAACTTGGAGATAAATATAAATCATGGAATCATTTTGTTTAACAAAATTTAACCCCTTAAGCTGACAAACCCCTCTAGTATCCTTAAAAGGGCACCGAATCCATGTGCTTCTCTTTAATCCAATGTGCACTCTTCACTGTTGTGTCATATTTACAACCCCCCTCCCACATCCTGAAATGGGGGGTGGAGGGATACTTGGTCTGAGTAGGAATACAAAATCTCAGAAAATATTGACAATTATATTCTGGAACCAGACAGTCTACTGATCAAAATAAGACCATCCACGTTTTGGTAGAAGCAACACACACCCGTAGAGAGCTCAAAATGTCAAGATGGAAAACTCTGTTTACAGTGTACTAATACACAACAATTTTACATAATTGGATCTGAACTTCTCAGTGTTTCATAGAACAAACAGAATATTGATTAATCATTAGGTTGTTCTGAACAAAATAAATCTATTTGCAAAGAAATCCAATCGAAACTGAATGATCTGCGACCGTCTGAATTAGCCCCCGCGGAGCAGACTGCGCATTTACCCCCTGGGCTCTGAATGATGGTGGGCGACACGGAAATTGTAAATCAGGTGTGTTAGATGCGCAATCAGATGCGAAAATAAAATAAAGTTGATAAAAAATTGATGTTGAGATCAGAAATAAAACAATTGAAAGCAAAATAGAATTGCAAACAAAAATAATTATATCAAAAGCAAAAAATATATATATTGAAAGGAAATAATGTTAAAGCGAGAGCACTGGAGTCATTGTCTTTGGTTATGATGCTGCAAGCCTTGCTTTCGCCACCAGTTTCTGTGCTTTTGGTCTTTTATTTTTGTTTACGAGTTTTGGCACTGTTTTGTCATGAGGGCAGGGCTAAGAGGGAGGCATAGGTCATGGCTCTTCATTGGTCCACTAGGTTTGAGTGACAATCAGTGATCAGGGTGGGCTGGTCTGGAGTGGGTGATTTCTGTGTGGGATGGTAATGGATTGTCACAGTTTCAACAGCAGCGCCGATTCTAGCAACTCCTTAAACATCCTGTGTGTGTGCACAGATCTGCAGTCAAAAGCTGGAAAATCACTGGATCCCACTGCCATTTGAGCCCATACATACAGCACTGAAACAAAACATAGGATTCACCTGCTACATGCACAGTAACATGTTTAATATTATGTTCATATTAATGTAACCTGCAGAGCACTTTAATTCAGCTCATCATATAACACAGCGCCAGACAGGAGCTGCATGTAACACTGCCAAATAATGATTAAGAGGGTGTAGTAACAGTATATAACTCTGAAATTTACATGATTTAATGTATATGTATATATACAAGGCTAAATTCACCCAGAAAATTAAGACTTGGAATTGGGAAACTGAGCTACAAAAATACATAAAAGGCAGAAACTATTAAAATATGTCAATAAAAGAGAAACCTTTTAAAGGAAAGCCACACTACTTTTCATAAAAGAATATGCATTAAGGCAATAACTGTGATTGTAATACTATACACCAATTTATGCCATTGAAGGTTGGGGGTCATAACATGTATTTCATTACATTCACTGTAATGATACAGTAACACAAACCAATTTAATAATCGTAAATTAAAACATTCAGTCTAGGTTAGTGCTACTTTTTTTAATTACTTGGCAAGAATAACTTATGTTATCATGTGTGCGTTCATATGCATGCACTTATCTTTTGGTCAAGCCTCAAAGGACACTTTCTAGTTAGGCTCTGAGATATTGACAGGAGAATATGGCACTGCTTGTTATGTAATTATTAATTTAAATATGTAGCTTTTAATTTACTATTATGTTTTGGCTATGGTAAAACCTTGAATGCCCCTTTGTGATGTAGTCTGGCAATAGATGTTTTAAACTGCACTCATTAAATAGCAAATGTGCGCATTACAAATCAAATGTATTGAATTTGATGGCAGACTAGAGAACAGTATTCCTTTCATCATGTAGCTAACCCACATTGTCATAATTCTGATTTACAAATGATTCTTAATTTAACTAATAATTTCCTAAAACAGAGCCTTTTAATTATTTTAAACATTAGGGGTTTTAAGTTAAGTATAGAATTGTATAAATAACTTAACAACCATCTTCTTATTACACAATTTGAATAGTCACATTTAAGCAGAGTGTAAAATCAATGAAGGTTCAATTAAGTAATTGAGAGCTCAGTTGGAACAAAATCCAGCAGGGTAGGGGGACTCCAGGACCAGGGTTGGTAACCCCTGGACTATACCACTGGTTCTCAATACTGGGGAGCCCCTGCCCTGGTGTTTCTTGTTCCAACCGAGCTCTCAGTTACTTAATTGAACCCTCAATTGAACTAATTTGCTTAATTTGACTTTTGTGTAGCTTGTTCTGTCTACAGTTTCATACTGAACATTAGTTAACAACTGTTTAAAATAATGTAAGATCTAAGATTAAGCACAGTATTTGTTAAATTAGGGTTCAAGTAGTACCCTTCTAGTAATTAAGTAATTGAGAGCTCAGTTGCAACAAAAAAACAGCAGGGCTGGGGGTCCCCAGGACCAGGGTTGAGAATCACTGGAGTATACTCCGTGTTGTAATGCATATGAATCAAATTGATAATGAGCCTCACTAAACTGCCACAATACACTTAGATATTATACTGCATGTAAATTAGAAATACAAGTTTCCTCTCTTAAAACAAAAAATGTATCCCCTTCCCTAGAGAAAAAGTTGAATGGATTTTATTCCAGTGTACAGAATACACCTTAAAACACATATAATTATGCAAAGCAGCAAGTGCTGTATTAATGTTCAGGGGAAGAGGATTTGACTCAGAAGGGGCTGCTTTTCAGCATACTGAAAAAATTAATGGATATAAGGTGTCAGTGGCAATAGTTTAATATATTTCAGAAAAATGCCCCTTGGCATAAATATTTAAGCAAGCAAGCTTGTTTAAAAACAACTCTTTACCCAAGAATATAAGTGGATTCTGAGTTATGTGTAATATGTGTAATGTGTTTGTTACTTGGACACTTGTAAAAACCTTAAAGGATAAACAATTGCTTGATGAGAAACACAGGCATCTCATTTATCTTTAAAAGTTCTCAATTGATTCACAACTAAGGTCTGATTTATAGTTAAGACTTGTACAGTTCTGAGTTACCAATTCATTGTATTTGTATTTTTCCCACCTCTGGTAACAAAATCAAAAAAGGGAAAACATTTTCACCTTTCTTTCCATCATATAAGAACATCAATTTCCCTGCCCGTACGCTAGGAAAATAATATATTAGAAGACTAAATCATTTCTAAAGGGAATGTATCAACAGTTAATTGCTAATTATGGTATTGCTATCATTATGTTTCTGTTTTTAAATAAATAAATAAAATGTAAAAACAACGCTTCACTG
Organism: Amia ocellicauda; assembly: GCF_036373705.1. Classification (NCBI taxonomy): domain Eukaryota; kingdom Metazoa; phylum Chordata; class Actinopteri; order Amiiformes; family Amiidae; genus Amia; species Amia ocellicauda. The sequence goes on along the minus strand of NC_089854.1, from coordinate 15,426,094 downwards.
ATTACATGACTTTAAGTCTGACCCACCGCAACCTGGATTTCAGTGCTAAAGAGAGATCCTGTAAGTTTATTAATTTACACATTAAACCCACAACCCCGGAGCTGAAGTGGAACCGAAAATGAACAGTGAATTCCACCTCAGGCCATTACACACCTGCTGAGCCCCAGAATGTTATTGAGAGATATGCAATGGATTCCAATTTACTTACTCCCCAGCTCTGTCTTCCACGCCTTGTGTATCTAAAATTGTGTCTGCCTGTCACTGTGCAATGGACCTTGTCATTCCTTTGACAGCTAGCGTGCTTTTCCGCTGCTCCTTTTCTTACTGTCATTTACTTGTCAGTATAGATGTTGCAGGTCCGCTGTATCCGAGCTACTGGATCTGTCATTTAGAATTGCTGGGAACCAAAGGAGAACTCGGCTCGGGAGGATAAACACATACAGCACAATGCACTCCAACTGGAAAAGAACACGCATTCCTGGACTGCACTTTTTTGTTGCCATAAAGCTGAAAATTTGCATTTAGAATCACAGTGATCCCCCCAAGCCAAACCCAAATAAACCCCCCTCATAAATTTCAGAGAATATTACACGTTGATCTCGAGGTGCGTAACGTGCCGATCAATTTTTTATGAGCACTACCAGGTAAAAGAAGGACATTTGATTTGGCTTGGCTCATTTGTTGCTTATTGATCCAAGGACTTGCTCGAGATACTCTGTGAAGAAATCTGCAGAATCAGCTTGTGCAACTTGGTTAAGTACTTTGCTCCAAACACTGGCAACTCTTCACATAATGAAGTATCAGCTCACCCGAACACTGGCAGTTCAATTTGTATATTTTCCCAGGTCCTTATTTCCTCAGATCTGAAGTAGCTTCATCCTTTGGAGGTTTTGAATACCAGAATCAAATCACAATGCTGTTCCATGTGTTCACTGCTAAAGAGATTCACATTTCTTTCAAGTCCAAGAGTAATCATTGCTGGTCTTCTTTCAACTGTTTCCAGGGCTTCAATATCTTTTATATAGCACAGTGAGCAACCCTTATCACTGTCTTATAAATGGGGTTGTATAAGCTCATTATAAGGTTTTAACATGATCTCCCTTGATTGTTGTTCTTGTGTGTAAGTGTGTATTTTACTTTATTACAAGCATCCCCTGTAAATGAGAATTTTAGCATGTCTGACTGACAAATTAGTCAGTCATATTTGAAGAGAAGACATTTTTCGAAATTTACCATGAATTACAGATCAATTTAAATTAATCCTCAATAAACATTGTAAGTTATATGGTAGTATTTGTTTCATAGTTACTTAAAAAGAAAAAAATATATATTTTCACCCACAGTCATGAAGAGACAGTTCACTTAACAGGTAACCAATCTGGCCTGATATGGCTATATGAAACCTAATTGGTCATTAATTAATGGTGAGCTCGTTTTGCACTTAAAATAAATCCTCCAATACAATAGACCAGCAATATACACACTGATGCAAAATAGAATTGGTATCTCCCACTGGTTCCAGCACTGCACTGTGAGTACAGAACCAACAGTTGTACTTGCATTTACCTCAATGTATAGAGTTTATATTTAAATGTATGTATTTAACTCAATTACACAACACATATAGACTCTTCCACGGGTAATAACTATGTTTTAGATGTTGGGTAAACATTGCTATTTGGATCTAGGAAACTGAGCTAGCCATATGCAAAATACACCCAAATGAAAAGCTGGAAGTAGTTCATGGACATTTGAGCATGGGGATTGTAAGGAGTGAATTTAAATATTAATGGAAATAAAAGACTGTCTATCTTTCCTGTAAGGAATGCAATCAAACAGGAAGCATACAATAATTATAGCGAGAAACTAATTCAAACCGCCTGATTATGCTAGCCTTTCTAAACCAATTCTTTATCCTGCTTGGATTGTGATGGTACCCCGCTGTATTAGCCTCCACTTAATGGTGGCTGTCTCAATTTATCATGCATGCCAAGTAAGGGACTTGTCCCCAATACATAAATTAATCTGTGTGGAATTCCCTCAGCAGGATATTGTTATATATTTGATTCTACACAGAAGGAAAAATACCTGGTGTTGTTTCAAATATAGATCTCAAGTTGAGCACACTCAATGCACCGTTTTAACTGAGTTCTTGAAAAGGTTAGTTCAAGCTTTCTGACATCACTGATTGTTCTTCTCCCACCAGAGATGAAGTGATGCTAATGAACCACTGTACGACTGATTTGTAAATTTCCCTGATGGGTTTAGTAAATTGTCAAATTATATGCAGTGCAGGGTTTGCATGAAGTGGCTTAGCAATGGGTAGAGGCACAATAACTAGTGGTAATCCAGCCAGCAAACATCTCTTGGAGAGGGGTAATCACTCAGGAGAAAAGTACTTATTTCATTATGGTATCATTGGCTTACAGACGGCACTCTTTCAACATCTGTTTGATAAGCCACACTATAAATCACCAGAAAACGAAAGAGTTCTTCATTAATTCATACAAATAAGTTCCACTGCAATGACATCTCTATTTATTGCATATCTTTTTTAATAACAGGACACATAACAACACTTTTCTGTCTTAAAATATTAACTTAATCCATATCCAGCAACAGTGATGAGTAAACTACAGACCTCTTCTTCCTACACTTCTTAAAAAATATATATATGTTTTCCAAATTTAACCATTTAGAGAATGCATTTTCACATTAGTGGCTTGCACTGTACTATTGTACAGTTTCTATTACATCAATTCACTGAAAGAAAAATTACTGGATCCCAGAAGATGTTAATTTCCCCAACCCATTTAATTGGAGCCAGGTCTTTCACTGAAAAACACAATACGATATTCATTGTTTTAAATTATTACTTGTGTGGATGTAAAATTGCTTCATAGCTTATCACAAATCACAACACCTCCTGGTGGTTTGATGATACAAAAAATGGGACTAAAACACACATAATCCTTAATAACTTAAAAGTAAATTTAAAAGTAAAATACATACATTTATACATCAGTCTTCATAACATGTATTTGTATATTAATTAATGTGTTGGTTATGCACTGAAATACTCTGAAAGGTAAGAGACAACATTGCTATGTACAGAATGTCAATTTCAGATCAGTTTCATGTTGATCTTAACAATCATTCCTGGGTCAATTAATGATGAGTAGGCTCTTCTCAAATGCATGGGAGAATGTGAACAGCCTGGCAAATGTCTATTTCAGTCTAAATCAAATTGCCATTTATAGGGAGACTAAAATAAATAATGGATATAAACTGCTTTACATTAGCATGATCTTTAAATGTTGAGTCAATATCATGCATTTGGTTTATGGCAATGCCTCTCCAGCAAGGTACTATCGAAATTACAAATGACATTATTTTGAACTGCCTAAAGTCACAATGAACTTGGTGAAAACATAATTCAAAACCCCATGTTCCTCAAGCTACGCTGCCCCTACAGAAACAAGTGACGGCTGATAATGTCTGAATACAAAGAACGTTCAATGGCTGATTTCCATTCCATTAACAACTATCCAACTATTTCTGTAATAACATTTGTATATAATGCTTTCCCTAGGTAGACAATGCGATTGTGCGTCTGGAGAGTATGGGGACACGTGTTGTTAATGGTTATATGTAGGGGGTATCCAAGGCAACCAGACTCCGAGCTGAATACATTAAAATTATAATCAAACTCAAACAGACAAATATATGATCCAAAAAACTGTACAACCTGAAATAAAATCTTACTGCCCCACAGAGACTGCATTTAACTTACTAAAAGTGAATGTGAATAATGCTTTTAATGCCCTAGTTGCTAGAATACAAACATCTCTTACATGATACATACATATTTTCTAATATTTTTTCAGTACATTCATATATGGGGTGTGGCTTTCATTTTATTGAGAACGCTCAGTATTTGTCATTAAATGTCTCCATCAACCTCACTTAGAAAATCTAAAGCTCGATATTTTACCTTTCACTTTCATTGTAAATGAAATGCATATTAAGCAGAACACTAAGAATTGCTTACTTACTCCAAGTCTTTTGTATTCACGTACTGTGACTGGGAAAGTAGTTTAACTAATATTCTCTCCAGACACTTTACGTGCTATCCATTGCACTACCTACTGAAAACAGTGGCTACTGGTTTGCCGAGTAGGAGGTGTACTTCTACAGCTGAATTTAATGCAGTTCTTATGCTTTCAAAGAGAAAATTAGCAGAACATAAGACATATACAGTAGATTGGTGGTAATAATGAACAGTACCTTACCATTTAGCAATCTGGACCTGGGATTTTATGAGCTGAAGTTGAAGATTAATGGATGGTGGAATTTGTTGAAATCTGAGGTTTCTTCCAGCACAAACTAAATTATCAGCAGAGCTATAGATAAAAAGGAATCAAAAGAACTGCTATCTAGTGAAATAATATGGCATTTTGTGTTCTTGAGTTCACCCACTTCAGTATGAGCAATCATTCCTGTCTCTGTTAAAGGCTGAGTGATCTTATTTTAATTGCGATTCTAAAGTGATTTGTGCAAATGCCACAGTACACAGAATTGATGGTATTGTGAATTGGTCTGTCTTCAGTTTGTTCAAAGCCACTTTTAAAAGACTATGGCCTCTATGGTATTTCTTTCCATTAATAAAAACAAATCTTCAAGCCATTAAAACTCTCAAATTCTATATTATGTTACCTATACTGAGTAAAATGTGTACTTTTGTTTTCACACTGGTATTGTAAATCCATTAGAGTGCTTCAGTGCACTTTTTTTCATATCAGTCCTTTCATTAGCTATTCTTCTGGAATAGATTATTGTGTCAAGTAAACATAGAAGAATAAGTTGTATGGCAACACAGAAAATAAGTCCACAAGAATTAAGATACAATATGCATTTATTATCTCCAATCACAAGACATTTTTTGTGTAATTTCTCCCTAACCCAATCAAAGGCTTACATTGTCATTATATAAGGGCTGATTTCTGTACTATCCTGTTGTTGTTTTTATTATTATTATAATCTGTATATTAATATAAATCAATCTATCAATCTATGTATCTCTATAGAGACAGAGAGTGTGAGAGAGAGATATACTTCAGATCAATAGATGGATTGATAACTGCAAGTGCTTATGGCATTTACTTCTACATTCTGTGCATTGTATTTCAGATAAATTATCTGTGGGGAACACAAAGTGAAAATAATGAGAATAGATTGGCTTTCGCTTCAAATGTTGCAGCAACTAATCACACATAAGCTCACGTCAAACAGATTATCAAAGTTTTTTGGAGGGGGGTGAAACGAACTTGGTATGTTAAACATTCCTCTGCCACATATTAGCCTAATATATAATCAAAATGATTAATTTCTTTGAATTCAAATTGGTCAGCTCGACATTCGGAAAGGAAGAGAGGAGTGAGATTAAATGACTTTGGCGATCAATTATAAACGCTGGGCTGTTCTTGAAGTTACCCGAATCACGAACAGAAGCCATTTATAGAAAATCAGACAGGGACATTAATTTTCAGTGTGTGCTAATAAACCCACAGTAGTATTTCAATTTAATTACCAGGCAGTAAATTGTCTCTCATTTGCATTGGGTAAATGTACCTCAAGAGCACAAAAATGTCCTTATCAGTAAATTTGCTATGAAGTTTCTTTTGTCCAGTTATGTCATTTGCTGAAGGAGAAATGAATCTTCTGAAAGGCAGAACTCCACACAGCTTCGGCTGCTGATTTTGCAACATGAAAAAAACCCTGCAAAAGTGCATACAGACGGAAATACTGCAAACAGGTTCCCAGTAGCAATTAAATTAAATTTAGAGAAATTAATAAAACAAGTTTCTCTTTGAGTAATACTTGTAGCAATGGCAGATTCCACACATACATCCCATTGGTCTACAAAAAATCAAAAGCATCATTAAAAAGATAGAAGAATAACACCAGGACATGGTCTCTCATATAGGAAACTGTAACACATTCCGATTGCACAGGCGATTCAAAATATACTGTTACACTGACCGTATGCACGTCCTTACTCATCAAAAGAAAACTTCACAGTGAAAGGAAATCCCTTGCAAAGGTAGCTTCTCCCTAACCATCCTTGTGATGTCAGAAAAGTCCTTTCTTACACAGCGATATTGTCTCCTGAGATTTCAGAGGCCCTACCCTGACATTCAAGCATCTGACGTCAGACAATACAGCTTTGAATTAGTGTTCATATTGTGGGCTTGAAAGTAATACCTATGGCGGCTGTTAACACTTATCATTTTGATCAGCAGTGAGTGACATCAAATGGAAATTCCTCCGCTGGGATTAGCAATCTACAATCGTCTTTCACTTTAATGAAAATCTGGCACGCAGGTTTCACAGGGCCATGCTGTTATTTTCAAAATCAGGCACATCGCTGGGATACAATTAAAAAATAATACTACATAAATAAAATACATAATTCAATAAATAAAAGAAGTCTATACATGTGAAAAACCCTTTCAAAAGCAGAGTACAATTTTTTATTAAAAAAACATGAAGTCATGTGAAAGTCTTTTGTGAGGCACATAAATTATAGAAGTTAATTTCTTGTTATTCGTACTTTTATGTTGTTTTACAGAAGCTCATTAAATTCAAATTCAGGCATCTTTAAATCTCATGTTGTTTAACCGGAATGAAATGCCTCCGCACATATTATTCCATGTCGTTTTCAGCTCTGCCCTTTTAGCCCTGGTTTCTGATCTGATCTTGAAGCACCACTGTGTACAGGGCTTATCCAACCTTTTCAGTTTTTTTTTTAATGCCCTCAGTCAAATCTCCCCACAGCCTTTATGTTTTTTAAAGGCTAAAGTGTCATTTTCCAAGACCGAAAAGACTAGTTATTCCGTTTGTGACGAGTTGCTCACAGACGAGGCACCACACAGCCGGTCGCGTGGCACAACGCTGGGACTGAAACGCCTGTTATTTATTCCAGAAAGTTTAAATTGGTGCAGGAGAGAGTGCGATTGAGCAGCATTTGAATATTAGACAGTACATAAATAATGTATCACAGAGCCACCTTAATGAGGCCCTTTGCTAATGAAAAATCCCAGTTTAAGGAAGTCCCAAACACAACACACTGCTATAAATTATATATGCTATGTGCTTTAACTGCATTTAAGGCATCCCTAATTAAGCACCCGGTGAAATAAATAGGGAACTGAAACTTTTCTCCCTGTGATAAATGGCAAATTGCGTTGAAAGACACAGGACTGCTGGTGAGCTGATTTGCAATGGCGATACAAAATCTGGCAACATGTAGACATATGAACTTCTGAGCAGAAGAGTTGTAAATTAACACAATGTATCAAGTAATTTAATTCTGTTAATTCACACAGATTTAATTATCCTTAAAAGTGACTTGCCTCCAAATTTAAGGCATAAATTAAAGTATTCAGCCAGTCAGGATTGAGTGAGGAGATTTTTGCTATAATAACTTAGATTGGCACCCTCATCTTATAGTTTGGAGTTTATCTATGTATGTCTATAAAGCCTGGTTTGATACTTGAGATGCAAGTGCTAAAACCATGCACTTACCTTGACAGTTTGCCTTTTAAAGCTTTAAAAGTTTTCTCTGTGAAGTAACATTCGGAACCGCTGGCAATGTTTTTTTTTTTTAATGATTTGTTGGTACATTCATTTATGTCTTTGGCTCATATCAAGTTATGCTTATTTATTTTATTTTTGTATTATTATTTTATTTTTTAATGATATGAAATAGGAAGTTACCCGATGGCTGCAATATTGAAACACGCATAAGTAAAAACAAAACAACACCCAAGGGCTCCATTCCCGATCTCAACATTACAGCATCCTGCTGTTTGTCATGCACTCCCATCAGATTCATTCAAATGAAATGTCATCATCAGTGACTAAAATGATGCATTGCAATATAACGCACTTACAATAACATTGTTTGTTTATAGTCTAGGTAGTTTATGCATTAATAAGTACTATGACTCAAATATATTCAAATTTAAAGTGACTTGGTTTTAGAAAAGAAAAAGAAAAACTCTGCTTATGTGCTTTATTTCCCTTCCACACCTAAATCAATAGTCTAAAGAAACCCATCATGCTTTGAAAGGAAACAGCAGTCTCCTGTTTCTTATAGCTGCAGGCGATATAAGGGAAGCCACAATCTTCTTGGCTCATGCATACTTCCAATCCAGAACACAACATATCATTTTCCTCACTTCACGCCATGTGTTTGGTACCAAAAACAGTAACTTCAGCAGCTGGGCTTTAGACTCCACAGTGGAGCCCAGTTTTGGCTTCAGTAATAATCTGGAATACACGCTATCAGCTCAATTCAGTCCATTACTTGGCTTCAAAATGTGTTTCCTACTGCCCTTTTCTATGTGTGTTGCCAGGGCTGAAAATGTAATGTGAAAGTCAGCTTCATGACTTATGGAGTATTTTTTAAGTTATATTGTGGGAATTACTAATAATGCATTAATGTGTTCAAAAATAAGATTTTGAGTTGAAACGGCATACTGGTTAAAAAAAAAAAAAAAAGTGTGGTTTATCTTTCTCTTTGAATATGCATTTGAAAGTTTATAATAGAAACACTAACAGAAAGAACAGAAAAATAAAACATCTGCTGTGTTCTACATTGTAGAAGCTAGAAAACAGATAACCAAACCAATACACATACAAAAACATTTAACAGTGAAAAAAGCTTGAAACTAAACACAGCAGTAAATGGTCAGAGAATAAAAAGCGTCTTAAGATCTCAATCTCCTAGACATCTCTTTATCTGAAAATCAACTATTCTAGCACACTAAAATGTACAGTACAAAACACACGTTATGCAACACTTTCCATCCCAACTGAGGACCTCAATGTTCTCCAGTTCTGCACTGTAATTCACTGGGAATGCAAACTGTGAAACCAATCATCTTCATGAGCCATTGTTGTAATAGTAGTAGTCCTGTGGAGGTAAGCACTATAGCCTACTGCATGTTGAATTCATATTTTAGGGGGGACAAGTTATTTGGGGCTGTTTTATCAAGTTAAAAATCGAGAGAAGTACATTAATTAAGCATCATCATTATCTTCAGTCTTTCTCAACCACAGACCTTGTTTTGTTTCATAGCTTTTCTATGCTGGAGTGCTTTCTTGTTTGTTTTTGTTTTTTTCTCTCTCTTCTTCATCTAAGATGGTGGGGAATCCGGAGCTCATTAGAAAACACTGTGCTTTGAAATGAGGCAGAGGGGTTTTAACGCAGTGAGCTCTGCTACTGAAGGGCCGGGTGTGATGTGGCTGAACACAATCTATATAACTGCGCTGTCAGCTGAGCGAGGGATGAAGCTGTCTCTAATGCAACATTACAGCTCCCACCTGCTGGGGGGAGCCGCACTGAGCGTGCGAGTCCCCCCCAGGGAAACGCTTCATTGTTTGCTCTGTTTTTGCTTGTTTTGCTTTGGCTTTTTTATTTTATTACCCCCCACCCCTATTTTCACATCTAATGAAATGGATGCTAATGGACAAATAAAGAATCGTCTCCAAATGATTCATCCGTTAAGTCTGGGGAATGTATGTTAACAGCAGAGGCCTCACCCTCCCCTGCTACTGCCAGAACTTAGCATTGCTCTGGCTTTTGTGGTCTTGGTACATCCATCAAACACATTGTCATAGGCATAATACATAACACATGGTTGGCTCTGCTTAGTGTATTTTTTAGCATTTGATTAAAAACAAGGGGAAAACAAATGTTTAATATTACAAAATAATAAAAGAAGTAAAATAAATCTTTCTGCCCACGAGAGACTACCCTGAAAACATATATGTGATGTTGATTATTTAACACAGTAATATTTTATTAAACATTTATCGCACAGCCTCCAGCAAGTCACACAGGTGCCCTCTGTTGTATTGATTGGCCAGCTTGAGAATGCACCTGTGTTTAATTGCAGTGATTCATATAATTTTAGGATGAATTCAGCAGTCCTTGTATGTTCCCTCTGCTGGGAGGTGCATTTCAAAGCAAAGTCTCAACCATGAGCACCAAGGAGCTTTCAAAAGGACTCTGGGACTAAGTTGTGGAGGCACAGATCAGGGGATGAGTATAAAAAGAAAATCTAAGACCTTGATCTTTCCTTGGAGCATGGTCAAGACAATTATTAAGGAGTGGAAGGTCAGGACATTAAATCTGGACTGTATGGTACTCAAGAAAGGCCATGTTGAATTATGTTTGAAGTATGCAAAACAAAAAAACAAAAAATTGTGATTCGACAAACCTAAAATCAGGGACAAAGTTGTGGAGAATTACAGATCAGGGTTGGGTTATAAAAAAATATCTAAAACTTTGAACATCCCACAGAACACCATTAAATCCATTATTAAAAAATGGAAAGAATATGGCACCACAACAAACCTGCCAAGAGAGGGCCGCCCACCAAAACTCAGGGACCAGGCAAAGAGGCCTTAATCAGAGAGACAACAAAGAGACCAAAGATAACCCTGAAAGAGCTGAAAAGCTCCAAACGGAGATTGGAGTATCTGTCCATAGGACCACTTTAAGCCGTACACTCCACAGAGCTGGGCTTTACGGAAGAGTGGTCAGACAAAAAACATTGCTTAAAGAAAAAATAAGCAAACACGTTTTCTGTTCACCAAAAGGCATGTGGGAGACTCCCCAAACATATGGAAGAAGGTTCTCTGGTCAGATGAGACTAAAATTGAGCTTTTTCATCAAGGAAAACGCTATATCTGGCGCAAACCCAACACCTCTCATCACCCTGAGAACACCATCCCCACAGTGAAGCCTGGTGGTGGCAGCATCGTGCTGTGGGGATGTTTTTCATCGGCAGGGACTGGGAAACTGGTCAGAATTGAAGGAATGATGGATGGCGCTAAATACAGGGAAATTCTTGAGGGAAACATGTTTCAGTATTCCAGAGATTTGAGACTGAGACGGAGGTTCACCTTCCAGCAGGACAATGACCCTAAGCATACTGCTAAAGCAACACTTGAGTGGTTTAAGGGGAAACATTTAAATGTCTTGGAATGGCCTAGTCAAAGCCCAGACCTCAATCCAAGTGGTATGACTTAAAGTTTGCTGTACACCAGCAGAACCCATCCAACTTGAAGGAGCTGGAGCAGTTTTGCCTGCTGAAGAATGGGCAAAAATCCCAGTGGCCAAGCTTATAGAGACGAACCCCAAGAGACTTGCAGCTGTAATTGCTGCAAAAGGTGGCTCTACAAAGTATTGACTTTGAGGAGATGAATAGCTATACACGCTCAAGTGTTCTGTTTTTTTGTCATATTTCTTGTTTGTTTCACAATAAAAAATATTTTGCATCTTCACAATGGTAGGCATGTTGCGTAAATCAAATGATAACCCCCCCAAAAAAAAATCAATTTTAATTCCAGGTTGTAAGGCAACAAAATAGGAAAAATGCCAAGGGGGTGAATACTTTTGCAAGGCACTGTATAGACATTTTGGATTAGACATTTTCTTTCCCTTGCTTTTTCCCTTTTTGCTATTGATTCAGGTGCCTAGCTTAGGAAATGGTTGATATACATCTTGTTAAAATTGCCCTCCAGAATGCTTTTTTATTTTTTTAAATGAGTGTCATATTCGATTGAGACTGATAGCCAGTGTCATATTCAATCATTCGGGGATCCTGACAAATAAGCATAGGTATTTCGTATTATATGGATAGGGTTATGTCAAGTATTTAAGTGACTGATAGAAAGAAAAGTCAAATGAATCATACTGCTCTGATGAACTAATCTGGGGTCTAACACAGTGCCAAAACTCTGAATGCTTCATTAGATTCCACAGTTCAGTCCAGTTGTGTTGCAGGTGTTTTAATCTTAACTGCTTTAAACTGTATTAAATACACACCAGTCCAATTTGTAAAAATAGATGAGGACAAGTGAGTACTTTCAAGCCGAACAGAGTTCAAAATCGATGATTAGGTGCTAGTTAGATCAAAAGTCAGGACCGTCAGTGGTTCTTTAGGACAACCAAACAAGATGGCCTCCAAGGTAACCTTCCTAAGTCAGGAATCACGGATGTAGCACACATAGTTAATTAGAAATCTAGGGTTCCCCCTCCTCAATCTCAGGACTCATATCTTATCTGTGAAGCACTGAAAACTATGGATTTTACATCTCATACAATTACCATGTATGAGGGTTAACATAGAGATTGCATTTTCACTGAAGTGTGGCTTGAATTAATATTTCCCTCTTGGAAGGACTAAAGGAGACATTAATTATAATCATAGCATAATTTGCTGAGTTTGTAATCCAATATGGTTCATAATATACATCAGCAGACCAGGCAAAAGCTATTAGGAAACTGTGAATGTTATGCTCTCAATAAAGTTTCTCCCACTTTACGTTCATTCTTTTTGCAATTTGTATTATTTACCCGCCACAGCAGATTTTTCAATTTAATATCTTAAAGAACACAATTACTGCCTTCGATCTAAAAAGGCATTGCATTCCAAAGTCTCTGCAATACTTTTGGGTTGTACAGGCCTTAATGATTTGCACAAGAATACATTTCTAGGAATTGAGACCAAGACCTCTTTCAAGGCCTCTATACTTTATCATCAGAAGCCGTAATGGGAATGGAAATTGACAAAGCTTGGGTTCCGATTATCTACAAAGGCAATTGTAAAGCCACAGCAAATTGCTTTACAGACAGCAGAAAGGCTTTATGAATGTTGTGATTGCCTGATTATTAGATAAAGAGACTTTCTAATGCAATAAGAATAAAACAGATTGCTATTGACAATGGATTTCTTTCTAGGGAGATTTTGACCACTGATTGAGTGAGTAATAAAACATTGTGTTGTGTGTTCCCTCTCCATTGCCAAGATAATAATTAAACAACAATTAAGGGGCGATGGGTCAGGTTAAACTATAGCCTTGACATTGATAGTAGGGTTATTCAAATGATGTGTGCATGAGGATCTCTCTTAGTTGTAAAATCCCAAGATACCTATAAAAAGACGACTGGTGTCTGATTACTGGTTTACCTTGTATACCACAAAAAAGAATGCCCATAAACATCAACGCATTACTGATTTTACTACCAGCAATTTATTTAAAAGGACTGGAAACATTCCTAAGGATTTAAGCAGACAAATAGTGCTTGATGCTGGGATTGTAAATAAACTGCATTGTAGCATTCCAACACACTTGAACAATAAATAGTAATACAACAAACTGGTAATACTGATCAGTGATGACCTCTCAGAAATACACCGATCAGCCATAACATTATGATCATTGACAGGTGAAGTGATTAACACTGATAATCTCGTTATTGTGGCACCTGTCAGTGGGTGGGATATATTAGGCAGCAAGTAAACATTTTGTCCTCAAAGTTGATGTGTTAGAAGCAGGAAAAATGGGCAAGCATAAGGATCTGAGCGACTTTGACGAGGGCCAAATTGTGATGGCAAGACGACTGGGTCAGAGCATCTCCAAAACTGCAGCTCTTGTGGGGTGTTCCCGGTCTGCAGTGGTCACTACCTATCAAAAGTGGTCCAAGGAAGGAAAAGAAGTGAACCGGCGACAGGGTGATGGGCGACCAAGGCTCATTGATGCACGTGGGGAGCGAAGACTGGCCCGTGTGGTCTGATCCAACAGACGAGCTACTGTAGCTCAAATTGCTGAAAAAGTTAATGCTGGTTCTGATAGAAAGGTGTCAGAACACACAGTGCATCGCAGTTTGTTGTGTATGGGGCTGCGTAGCCGCAGACCAGTCAGGGTACCCATGCTGACCCCTGTCCACTGCCGAAAGCGCCTACAATGGGCACGTGAGCATCAGAACTGGACCACGGAGCAATTGAGGAAGGTGACCTGGTCTGATGAATCACGAGTTCAAGGTATTGACTTGGCCTCCAAATTCCCCAGATCTCAATCCAATCGAGCATCTGTGGGATGTGCTGAACAAACAAGTCCGATCCATGGAAGCCCCACCTCGCAACTTACAGGACTTAAAGGATCTGCTGCTAACGCCTTGGTGCCAGATACCACAGCACACCTTCAGAGGTCTAGTAGAGTCCATGCCTCGACGGGTCAGGGCTGTTTTGGTGGCAAAAGGGGGACCTACACAATATTAGGCAAGTGGTCATAATGTTATGGCTGATCGGTGTATTACAATGCTTAAAAAAGAGGACACATTTTAAACAGTCCGATATAATATGACTGAAAACGAGTACAGATGTCTAGACGGCTTCAGAGTGACCAAGCAATTTCATGTATCACCTATACAGAATTAACCTTTGGACTTTTAGATTTACACTGTTCAATTTATGTCATTATATTGATATCACAAATTACTTTTTTACAGCTGTTAGAACTTGCTAAGGCTTATTTTACAGTCTGTTTTTCATAATCTTATTATGAACACCATATCCCTCCAAACAACAATAGAAATAAAGAAAGGAAGAGAGAACGAGAAAGAAAGAAACTGTAGAGACTGCAGGAGTTGCAGTTTCGACGATGATCGTGGCCGTGGTTGTATAGGAAATCAGACTGGCAGTATTATCCAGTAATCTCCCATAAAACCCCCTGCTTGACATGCATCGCTGGAAATCCCCTCTCATTTTTTTTTTTGTGGGGGGGGGTGGTAGGAAAACACTGGGGAAATCACCTTGAAATACAGTCAAATATTATGTCAAACACGATGATAAGGTACACAGAAGTGTGATTTAATTTCTCTGGAGCTTTCAAGGTAGCCTGCATATGTGATAACTCCGTTTGAAATTCATAACTTGCAGGCTGTGTGGTCAGAAAGGTTGTTTGGGGCTGTTTTTGCTTTTGTTTTTTTCTCCTCTAATCTCAATAAATCCAACATTGTAATATGATCAATATACAGCCACATCGCACTAAGTATCACAAAGAACATGGGCTGTTTTTATTACATGTGGTGTAGGTATTATTGGTAGACCGAAACAGATGAATACAGATACAGGATACGGATACAGAAACCTAGTGAGGACAAGATACAATAACAGCAAGAACCGACTCTTGATCGTCCATTTATTATCTATTTTCAGTTGCATCCGGATAACTGACTAATGTCCCAATCAAGGTCTTTGTGTGGATACCTGTCATTTCTCATAATGTTGCAGCCCTGTCATATGCAGGGATATTTCAACTGATTGAAAATTCTCATTCATATGGATAGAAATAGGACAGTTTTCTCAAATACTTGCTATCCTGCCTAATTGGTTGTACTGATGATTACGATTACGACATCTTTATGGAATTAAGTACAAATCAAAATGATTGCTAAATACAGGAGGCAGTCTATGAACTAAAGCCACAACCAAGGATGCTGCATTTTATAACTAGAACTATGAAATCTGAACAAACGTGAGGATCTACATATTTGCAATACACCAGATCTTAATATTAAAATGCAGATTAGGTTGTTTATGGTTGCAAAACCACTAAATAAACAAAGCACACACTATCTTACGTCTCAGTGGCTAAGACAGCACATCTCGTCTTTCCACATGATGTATGTATGCATTTATTTATTTTGAATTCGAGAAGACTGTGTTCCTGGAGAAATTTCCTAAGCAATGAGGGAACCAGGCCAAGAGAAGAAATAAACAAGCTGATTAAAGAGATCATCATAAATAAAGCAGACTGGAAGGCAGCCCTCAATTCCTATGAGCAACACAATTGACCTAAATATAGTAATAATTTATACGGATTATGCAGACGCCTATGTTTCTTGATGATCATACTTGGGTCAATACATTTACTCTTACATGTTCCACACTGTGTTACTAATTGTATTACGGATGTTATTTTTGTTATACTTAACCCTACCTGTCTTCAGGGCATAAACAAATCTAAGACAGGTAATTATTATATGAAAGATTAGATAAGAAATGCCAGTATCTCTACTGTTACATAATGTGTTTTTCAAATAAATAACAATTTGTGAAGATATTTGCCACCGTTTGGTGAAGGACATTCACAGTTACCAGCTTTTAAATTTCACTTCACTTGCCACATATATCAGAACACAGAGCATGTGAAAGAAGGGCAATTAAAGGATCAAAGAATCATGGATGCAAGAATCTCATGTGTGGGGTATGTCTTTAAGCACTGGGTTTCAAAACTTGGACAATAGAGTTGGTTGACTGGTCAGTGTTGCCTGGACTGGGCTCCCAGCTCAAACAGTGATGGTTAATTAAGGAGACGTGTTCAGGAGTTTTAATTGGAAGTTTAATTAACTTTGATCTGGCAAGAGAGACACAGCAACTCAGCCAGTTTATCGCAGCCAATCCTCCGTCTCATTCTTCAAAGGAAATCGAGAAATCCAGATATCGCCCGAGTCTTAACGGAGTAATCTAGCCATCTGTATTTGCTTGTCTCAGGATTTAATTTCTCTCTGGCTGCAGGTCCTACTGTGGCTGATGTGTAGGATTTGGTTTCTGTTTTCATTCCTGCCTAGATTATTTGCCACATTGAGGGAATAGCAACTAATCCACCAAATCTAGCAGTTCAGAGCACTTGTCAAAGCTGACAGTAAGGAAATGTGCGAAGGAAACTATTCAGCCTGCGATTCAGACACACACAAACACAACTGGGTGGAAGAACGTGGGATGGGGGGAGGGGGGGACTGCTATAGTTAACAAAATACATTTGCACGTATGCTTTGTTCTCAGTCATCTCGGAAATAGCACCTCTAAAAAATGGAGGTCGCAAAGCGTGTGGTTTCTGGAGGAAGCACTGTTGCAGCCGGATTCATTCCCCAGCTAATTAATGCAGCGCTAATTATGTAGTGTGGAGGGGGAGTGTGTATTGGTCCAGCACGATTTGGTCTCCAACAAAATGCTTTGTAGGAGGTAAAATAATAAAAGATAACTTCTCTCAGATGTAATTTTTTTGCTTGTACCTTCAGCATACAGCAGGGGTGGGGGGGGTCTGGCCTTTGATCAGAAGACCGCAGGAGATGATCTCACCCACATACAGAGGTGTGATCCATGTAGGAGCTGACTTACTGGTGGGCAGGCGGGTTACATTGTTCCTTCAACACCCAAGTTAGCATTTTCAATCAATGCCATGATTACAAATATATTTCATGGCGCAATTCTTGGGCTTCTAACCCACGACTGCCCTTATGGTGATATGATTCATTCAGACCATTTTCGGTTTCCAGTCTAGACCAGTTTTTATGACAGTAACACCAACCAAACAAACAGAGCTTAATGCACTTAAAACACAGTATTCATGTAATATTAAAAAATATATTGTTTATATTTCACTTTCCTCAAATAGTACTCTTACCCTAATTCATATAATTGGTGATGAAACTGGACCAATCTAGCATTTCTTCTCTAGTATACGATTTTAAATTTAAACGATACGGCTTCTTTGCTGTTCAGTCCTGGCTCTGACACACCATGAATTTTGAATTGTATATAGTGAAAGTGTGGGGGGTAGGTCCAGCACTGCCAGCACTCTCAGGAGGGTATAAGGAACATGTAGACAGATTTACGGTGCAAAACGGTGATTTATTATATACAGTGCGCTGTGATCAAAGTTGGCCCAGTGCATCATCAGAATATACATATTGTATTATAGCTTCTAAATTGACCTTATAATCCTCATACGCTATCTGCTGGCAGGCACAAGTGCTTTAGCTATGTATCTAAAGAGTTTCAATTCTATGTAAACAAACATTTAAAGAGTTCTCTATCTCTTAAACTGATCAATTTTCTATTAGTACTGCTAAATAAACATAATCAATCATACAGATTTTTTTTTGTGTGTGACAAGCTTTTGTTTCAAAGTTTAAAGGGAGTTCTCAAGCAGAACAGTGACATGTCCGATTATAATACATTTTCAGCCTTTTTATGGTAATTTCTAAATAAGCCCATTACATTTTCTTTTTTTTGTCCTTAATGGGATATGCTCAGAAAGGTCCATGTTCCCTACCTTCTGGACTGAGATGTATAATCAGTTTGGCGTGCAAGTTGTATTACTTCATAAAACATAGCACTTAAATAATCAGCACTTCGAAACGGTTCAATCACAATCGGTCGTAAAAATAAACTGTCTGCCCTCACTAATTGGTAGGGAAATTTAATTAGATCATATTTCAAAACACTCATGTTCTAGTGTGCGAGTGTTTGTATGTATGTATGACTATGAGTTATGGAATGACGATTAAAATAGTACCTGTCATTGTGAAATTAATTAAGAAGCAAATCATGCTCAGTTACTTGACTTCACCAGACCTTCAGTTACAGTGTTAAAGGACTACAATTATGTTGAGGGTGCTAGAAGTGAGACATTGAACCCAAAATAACATTTTTTTCCCTCTCTCCATAGTCACAGACTCTAAATGCAAAATGTATTTAATTAATATATTTCATTATAGGAACATTCACTTCATGTTATATTTACCTAATTGGTTCTTTCATAAACAACTTCTGTTTCATGATGGTGCTAGGAGTTTGGTGTACTGAATTAAACCGCTTATTCTTAATTATCAGCACTTTAAACAGTATCTGTGAATATTCAATATAATAATCATCATCATCATCATCATCTTCATCATAATCATAAAAATAGTTGGCTACTTGCCCTTTAAGAGGAGGACTGGGGTGTCAAAGTCATGTGGTTGTCCATATTGGGCAAAAACTATGAGAAATTAAGTGGTGATGTTGAGGTTTTACCACTTTGCAGTTCTTAATTCCCCACTTAATTCCTATGTACATGTTTATGCAAGACTAAATCCATACATTTCCCTTTGTGAGAGCAAGATGAAGCAAGGTCAATGGAACTGTTGACCCTTTCACTGTTAAATTGTCCACCTTATATTACCCAGCTTATAATATTCCTGACATTTAGAACATGTTTATCCAGAGATGAGGGGAGATAATGAGGGCCTCAATTTCTTACTCCGTGCCTCCCTTCTTTCTCATTAGCAGTTTTTCACATGGATGTGACATCTGGGTTGCACTTCTCACTTTCCACTGTCACTTCATCTACACACGCATTTTCCACAAGCCGTCTAATATCTGCATTGACCTCTTGGGCAGGACCATCTCCCAGTGAAAAGGCAAAGTGCTACAAGTCCATCAAAAGCACGTCCCACTTATTATGTCAATCTGTCGCTTTCTTTATCTTTTGAGCGTCTGCGAGATATTCATAGCAAGAACCCAAGGGACAGTCTGTGAATGACCTCAAGTTATTTGTGTATTATTATTATGTTCTGGATCTTGAAAGATCAGACGTGACCTACCAAAATATTTTTTTGTCCCTGAAGTTTAAAACCATGCTTTTGAACCAAGGCTATTTCATGACATTAGTTCCACATGCTTTTAACAAGTGTTGTTAACAAATGCTTAAGGAGAGAAATTTAAACTTTACTGATATGTGGGAGGAGGATATGTTTCCAATACCATTTACAAAGTGATGGAGACAGAAAGGCAAAAATGAACTTGGAGCTTATAGTACTGGAATGCCATACTAAACCATGCAAATAATTAGTGAAATGCAACATTGTAGTGTTCACAAGGGACTTAAAATAAGCAGAAAGTATAACAATGCTGCAATAGTCAGTGTAGGGAGCCCATTTTACAATCAAATCTGTTATAAAATCAAATCCATCCCCCCCTTTTTCCTTTTCTTAATACCAGACTATTTAAACATGCCACCATATTGTAAGAGTTCCACTTATAGACACACACAGGTGGACCGCATCCATCATTGTTCCATTTCCTGTCGAGAGCACATTAGTTACTGTGAGGGAGATGAAGGCATGAAGCCCAAAGGTCTCTACCCACCAGATGCTATTGGATAATATAATATAATCTGTAGCAGACATCGATACTGCAAAGGTTTAGCCATCTGTAATTTGGTTTTGGCAGATGGCTCAAATTTTATACGAGGAGTTCAGATAAGAACAATGAAATGACAAAATAAATCCGTTTTAGTTTTTTTTATGGTCCAAAAAACATTTAAAGTCTTAACAAATCAGGAGTACATTATAACGGTATTATCTACTTTATGCCTAATTAGGACAATTGGATATGAACAATTCGAATCGAAGAGATTTTGCCAGTCATGTAGGCTATAGCGTAATTGTTTGTTTCTTAGAGGCATGTTTTTTCTCTCCATACTCAGATGTAGACAGACTCAGGTTATTCTGAAACCGGAAAACAATACTGACTTAACCATTGCTGTTATTATCATTTTATTACCGCGGACTTATAGTGTTTGTTTACAATTCAACATATTAGGACTCATTACACCTGAAAATATTGGTTTGACATTTTTGGGGGAATGGGTGTTGGTTTTTTACATGGCAACATTTTTTACTTATTTTACACTTCAAAATATAAGAGAAGAGGTCAGGTGCTTCCAGAGATTAAAACATGATTGATTAAAATGTTTTCTGACAAAAGAGCATGTCTGAGTTGACAGGGTCAGGGAGCCCTGAATAAAGGAAAATATATAATTTTCTTCAACCAAAAAGGTGAAGCCTTCTCTCAGGGAGCTTGGCACGGAAATGAGTAAAGTTTACTATGGCTGAAGTTCACAAAGCCAACTTCCTGAATCAAAAAAACATGAAAAGGCAGCAGAGAATAATAAACCAATGTAATACAGTGACTGAAATTTGAATTAAATGTCAGGGGCTGTTTTATCATGTTTTGTCTTTTGCTGTTCGTGTTGATTTTTATTTTTTCCCCTTGGTTAGGTGAATGTATATTGAATACCACACACTAAATTCATGTGCTTAATGCACCAGAAAGTCATAACCCAGAAAATTAAAGATTGATAGAATGATTGATAGATTTCTCTGTGTGTTTGACATAGATCACTGGATTTTATCTATCTTGGTGTGCAATTTGATTAGACCTTCGCCAACTGAGACACATCTGGAGTTTATTGGAGCTTGA
This sequence comes from Amia ocellicauda, assembly GCF_036373705.1. Taxonomy (NCBI): domain Eukaryota; kingdom Metazoa; phylum Chordata; class Actinopteri; order Amiiformes; family Amiidae; genus Amia; species Amia ocellicauda. The sequence goes on along the minus strand of NC_089854.1, from coordinate 15,405,143 downwards.
ATAACCTGGACAACTGCAGGTGTGTTGCTAATGAAATCCAAGGTGACTCCTCAACATTGGAATACTGCTTAAAAAACTGAATAGAAATTCCAATTTCAAATGTGTGGAAATGGGAAAATAACAGCTTTCATTTTTTTTATTTTATTTTTCTGTTTCACATCTTCGCATTTCTCTATGGATCGTGTGCCAAATGTTCATAGTTGTCCACAAACAATGGCAGCATGTCATCTGCAGGCTATTGCCACTACATTACATTTGAAAGGTATGATTTAATAGCTTGAATATTCTGCAGAACTCAAATTGAAAAAAGGAATGTCTAAAAATCATAGTCACAATCATCCACACAGTCCTCCAGAGCTATATCTTTAGTAAAGCAGTGCATCCAGATGCACAAATTACATTCCTGCCAATTCCTCATGGTCCTCAAGTTTCATGTACTTTCCATGCAAATTAAAAAAAATAACCTTATCTTTGGTTAATAAAAACAATGTGTTTGATATAAAAATAACTTTTTATTAGTGAGAATTGAACAGTAAATGTCCCTTAGTTGGATTAACTGTGAGTTTAATTAAAACTATCTAGGATCTCTGATCAAATTGAGAAGCAATCTTCCCAATTCTTCACAAATCATGTGTCTGAGTTCTTGCTTGCTATCGCCAGCAAACATGCAAGCATCATCAGTACATCCATCTTACCCTCGCATTGCTGGGGAAGGCTCTATGGCCTCCCTCCCTAGACCAGCCATTTTACTGAAAATTTTCTCCCCATTCCACATTAATCAATCAGTCGAATTGGTGGGCTTTCATCCTCCTCCTTTCTCCTCTGATGAGGAACGAAGGCTGCACACACACCGCCATGCCTGAGAGCTGGGTTGCTACATTCATTGCACTAGAGGCATGCACCATATGGACCAACTCACCGTGTGTCACAGCATTACAACATTGGGTCAGGCCTTGTCTAAACACCACCTGTCCCACTTGATTTTCAACATGACATGCGACCCCGGTTCTCTGTTAGAGAAAAGCAATCATCAGGTTTCGAGGTTGCTTTGGCAGTCGTTTGGCTCAAGAAGCAAGCCGAAGTTACTTCTGTGGGGATCGGATAAAAAGCATGAAGAGGGGTGGGCTTTCTCCATCACCCCAACAGAAGAGCCTATTGGTGGCTCTGACTTACGTCTCCGGAAGCCTCCCACAAGAGTGGAGCGGTTCCCACTGACGATTTGCATTTCTCTTTCGGAGAACCAGGGTTGCATTGCATACAATATAGTGCAACTACATATTATACATATGTTATACTATAAAAATAGAAAATATTAAAACATATTTTCTCCTGGAACTGCGTATTGCAGAAAGTGCATAGCCTTGTTACATCAAAAAGATGAAGCAAAGCAATATATTTGGTTGGGTACAACAGGCATTCAAAGAAAAAGTTTGATAGATCTAGCCTCAATTCCCTGTGCAATTCAACATATTCCCTTTCTGCTCTAAGGAGCTGCTTTTATTTCTCCCTCAAGCCCACTAGTGGCTTTTAGTCCCCATAGGAGAGGGTATATTAAATGCATTAGTCCCCATGGGAACTTGCCTTGAATTTATTTGCCAATCATGCTACACTACAGGGGGGACAATCTCTAACTCCAAGTTTCTCCCGATATTTTCTATCTGTAAATATGTACAGTGCAGATGTTTCTTCACATCTTTTGATGATCAGACCCCCCCCCCTCCCCCAACCAAATTAGTTAAAGGTATGGCATTCAACACTTACAGACAAGTCTTCCGTGGCACCTCTTGCTAAACCAACACAATATGTGGTTTGCAAGGTAGTGGCTGTTTCTTGGAACACTGCCCAATCAAAATTAAGGTAGCCTGACACCTACAGTGATAACTAGATGTAAGTTGTAAGTTTGAGACAGAAAGTTGAATGGGGCTGACTTTGATCAGTATGTTACAGCTCATCTGCATTAAGTAAATGACAAGGATGGAAATACAGATTGCCTGAGCTGAATTAAGTTTCCCCAGGTATGTAAGGAAATGCACCTAGGGGTGATCCGTTCCCATCAGCTACAACAGCATGTTCTTCTCTGGGTTAAATGGCTCTGATGAACTTTCTCCACTGAAAAGAACATCCGCACAGGCAAAGAGGTTAAAGGACACTCATCTTCAGTCCAATCAGAAGAATGTGTTTAAGATACTCAAGAAACGAGTCAGCCACAAGCAATTCGACATCTGTATGTGGCATTATAACGATGATAAAAAGTAATATGGGGAAAGAAAGGCTTCTTATAGAGCCAACATAATAGAGAAAAAACTAAATGAAGTGTAAAAATTGGCAGTCCGATTTACATGTTTGCATTGAATCTTGAGAATGGTCTGATGGTCTATTAACAATGAATGAACTAAACCTCTGAGAGTTCATACACCGTATACCCATCATCGTACCTAAACATGATGGATAAAAGATTAATAAAGTTCATGAAGGAGGAGGAGGAGGGTGTAGAAGTAGCAGAATGCAAAACTGGAAATTGAGTGTTTGAGATTAGTTTCCTCTGGGGCTAACAACACTAATCCCAGACTGCCGTGTTCTATCTGAAGTCCCTCAGAGTACAGGTTCAGTCCATGTTATCTACTGCACTGAAATTGTATTAAAGCTCACTGAAATTTGCTGACATGCCATTGCTGGTTTTTGCCCCTGAGCTCCTCTCCCCCTAGATTGAGTTGCTTTTAACTGAAGTTTAATGAGGTGTGTTTCACATGCAAGGCCACCCAAATGATCTTCTGGGATTTATCTATTGATTTTTGCTGTATATAAAACAGAAGGATTTACAAGTTGCCATATACAGACATAGGACAGTACAGGTGAGAAGCAGCCATCATGTTGTCTTAGCATTCCTCATTTTGTTTTAACTTCCTTAACTGAAGTTAATCTTGTCTGTAGTTTGCCTTAATTTAAGTCAATTCAGTTCAGCTGCTGAGTTGGTGAAAGTAAATAGGTTGAAGGAAAGGTGATTTAGTCAAGGACTAGAAGGATTTCAGTTAAGTGAGTTGTGCCAGGTAGATCCAGTTGGAGCCAGTTAGGTGTAAATTGGGGGCAGGTAAACAAAAGGGTACTTAAAGCTACTGTTGAGAAAGAGCTGCACTGTTTCTCAGTGATAAAAAAGTCAAGTAGTTGACCAGGGGACAGAAACCAAGAGAAAAAATAAATAAAATAAAAATCAAATTAAAAACTTGCAAAATTTAGAAGCATGTGGCCACTACAGTGTCAGGTCTCCAGAATGATTGCCTTCCTGGATGGACTCATCCAAAAAGATTTCATTTGTGAACGTTGTCGGCATGTTGAAATCCTAGAGATCAAGGTCCGTGATCTTGAGGCTCAGCTTGTTGATCTGCGCTGTATTTGCGATATAGAAGAATTGGTCAATCAGCCCATGAGAGAGATGGTGTGCACGCCAAAACCTAGGAGAGTTGAGACTGTAGAGCAGGAAAGTGTATAGAACTGCTGGGTTAAAGTAGGTTGTAACCACAGAAAAGGGCACACACATCCCTTAGAGACATCCCAAGAGCTAAAAATGCCCAACAGGTTCCAACTGCTGGACACTGAGTTTGACAGTGACAGCTCAGAGGGTGATGGCAGGGCAGTTGAGCACCAGAGCATCATGGTATCCACTCCCCCAGAACAGGGAGGTAGTTATAGTAGGAGACTCAATTCTTAGAGGTGTAGATTACACAGTGTGTTCTAGTAATAAGGAGACCCACATGGTATCTTACCTGCCTGGTACTCAGGTTGCAGATCTCCCTAAACTAGTAGACGGGCTACTGGCCAAAGCTGGGGGGAATCCACTGGTCATGGTCCACATTGGAACCAATGACATAGGAAAAGGTAGGGCAGAGGTTCTGCAACACACATTTAAAGAGTTAGGAAAGAAACTAGAAACCACGATAGTTTTCTCCGAAATACTTCTGATACCATGTACATGGCCAGGGAGACGGGCAACACGTGGTTGAAATCTTAGTATTGGGAAGAGGGTTTTAGGTTTATGGAGCATTGGTCTTTCTTCTGGGATAGATGGGACCTGTACAAACCGGACGGTCTACATCTAAACAGAAGGGGTGCTGATGCATTGGGAGAGCGTATGTGCAGAGTAATTGAGAATCTTTTAAACTAGGGACCAGGGGGTCAGGGAGCTCTGACAATGGGAGATGTTCCACTAAGGAAAGAAAACAAAGGGAAACTGCTAGTAGGAAAGTCCTGAAATGTTTGTTCCTCAATGCCAGGAGTATAAGGAACAAGATGTTAGACCTAGAAGCCACAGTGCTGGCAGGTGACTATGATGTTGTAGGAGTGACAGAAACATGGCTTACAGAAAATGATGGGGATGAATACAAGTTGAAAGGATACACACAGTTTAGGAGAGACAGGCAAAATCGAAGAGGGGGTGGGGTAGCATTATATGTCAGAAACGACATTGAGGCAGATTAACTCAAATTAGATCCCAGTAACAAAACAGAATCTTTGTGGGTTAAACTTTTGAATAAAAGATCTGGAGGATTAGTGGTAGGAGTGTGTTACAGACAACCCAACTCAGATATTCAGAAAGATGTTGCACTGTACAGTGTAATCAGGACTGCATGTAGCAAGGATATGGCTGTTATAATGGGGGGCTTCAATTTCCCAAACATAGACTGGGAAAGCCCAGTTGGGACTACAGACACAGAAATAGCAGTGGTTGAGACGGTAAATGACTGCTTTCTAATTCAGTTTGTCAGGGAACCAACCAGAGAGCATGCATTGACTTGACCTTTTCAAATGACCAATAGTTAGAGAACCAATGGCAAACTGTGATTACAATATGGTTAGCTTTGAGGCATTCTTTCAAAAAACAAGGACCAAGTCTAAAACCATCTACAATTTTAGAAAAGCAAACCTTGAAGGTATGAGGCAGCACTTAAAATATTTAGATGGCAGCACACTGGCTACATGTACAGATTCTTATGTACAGATTCAGTCAAAAATGGATGGTTATATTTTAAGAATATACTATTTGAGGCTCAGGAGATATTTGTACCAAAACGTAGCAAATTGAGGACCAAAAAACACTGGCCAAAATGGTTTAATAGAGGTATGCAAAAAAATATAAAGAGAAATAAAATATTGTAAGGCGCATACAAAACGGATGGAGACAAAACAGATTATGTTGAGCTGCAAAGAGATCAAAAGAAATGGATCAGGAAAGCAAAGAGAAATAGAAAGAAACATAGCTCTTGGAGCTAAAACTAATGAAAATATATTTTTTTCAATACTACAACAAGATGTCAATATAGGAGGAAGTGAAACAGATAAAGAGCAAAAATTGAAGTATCTTGGAAAACTAACAAGATGTGGCAAATGTTCTCAATGAGTATTTCACAAAGGTTTTTACAAGAGAAAAAATGGATAACATGCCACAGGTTAACAACCAGTCCAGTCAAACCCTAAGAGAGATCAGGATAAATGAGTAGGAGGTACTAAAGGGACTAGCAGAATTAAAAACAAACAAATCACCTGGGTCAGATGGTATATTTCCAACAGTACTTAAAGAAATTAGGGAAATTATGTATAGGCCGCTAACTAAAATATTCCAAATGACACTTAGAACAGGGGATGTGCCAACTGACTGGAAGATGGCAAATGTCATACCAATCCACAAGAAAGAGGACAAAACTGAGCCAGGAAATTACAGACCAATCAGTCTCACCTGCATCACTTGAAAAATGTTGGAGAAAATTATTAGACAGAAAATAGAGGAGCATCTTAATGAAAACCATATTCTTGGAGATAGTCAACATGGGTTTAGATGAGGCAGATCGTGTCTTACTAATCTATTCGAATTTTTTGAACATGCAACTGCAGCTGTAGATCACGTGAAAGCATATGATATGATATACTTAGATTTCCAAAAAGCTTTTCGATGAGGTTCCACACCAAAGACTGATCCTCAAATTGGAAGCTGTAGGCATTCAGGGTAATGTAAGTAGATGGATTATGAACTGGTTGATGTATAGGAAACAGAGGGTGTCGATTAGAGGAGTTGCTTCTAACTGGAGTGAGGTTGTTAGTGGAGTTCCACAGGGATCAGTACTAGGGCCTTTGCTTTTTCTAATCTATAGTAATGATCTGGACTCTGGGATAGTTAGCAAACTTGTCAAATTTGCAGATGATACTAAAATAGGTGGCTCAGCAGATACAATCTCGGCAGCACAGGCTATTCAAAGGGACTTGGATAATATTCAGCTGTGGGCCAACACCTGGCAGATGAAATTCAATGTGGACAAGTGCAAGGTAATACATGCAGGTAACAAAAATGTACACTATAATTACACTATGGGAGGTACAGATCTAGATGAAGTAACGCATGAGAAAGACCTAGGAGTCTATGTGGACTCCTCACTTTCTCCATCCAAACAATGTGGGGAAGCAATAAAAAAGGCAAACAGAATGCTAGGGTATATTGTCAAAAGTGTAGAATTTAAAACAAGGGCAGTGTTGTTCAGACTGTACAATGCACTAGTTAGAGCTCATCTGGATACTGTGTAGAGTTCTGGGCTCCACACTTCAAGAAAGATATCGCTGCTCTAGAGGCAGTTCAGAGGAGAGCAACCAGACTTATTCCAGGGACTTGATTCAAGTCTTCAAAATCATGAAAGGCATCGACCACATCAAACCAGAGGAGCTTTTCCAGATCAGCAGGGACTCACGCACCCGGTGTGAGCACACAGAGAGTCGTCACAATGTGGAACAAACTCCCCAGCGATGTGGTTGAAGCTGCAAATTTGGGAACATTTAAAAATAGACTGGATAGGATCCTTGGATCACTCAGTTATTAATGGTCACCAAATGAGTATGATGGGTCAAATGGCCTCCTCTCATTTGTAAACTTTCTTATGTTCTTATATGTATTTACTTATATACGTATTATGTACTTATCTATATTTGTTGTTCAGAAACTTTAGTTCTGTTCAGAACTGAAGAGAAAATGAATGAATTTATAAAATATTGGAATATGTTATATTTTATATCCCATGCACATTTTGTAGAATGTTTTCTAATCACAGGGTTACCAATTCGATCTGATAAACTGATGAGAATTCAAACTCATGCACTCTGAGATGGTGTAAGAGGTATTAAGACAACTTTCCACTGGTAATATTTTGGAATTCAGGCAGAATTGTGTTTCGCCCATTATTTCAACATTTTGCAAGGTGAACAACAAAATGGATTTTCTTTTTCATTCTGCCTCGGTAAAGTCTTTCTCAAGGGACCATTTACAACTGGATTAGTTGCTGTGAATACAGCAACACACATTACATCTATTGAAAGTGGAGAGTAAACTAGCAAAAATAAAAAGGAATGCAATATGTGCACATGGGCACTTGTGTTCATCCACTCAAGTGAGATTTATAGTTGTTTATTAGTCACTTCAAAGGCTGAAACACAGCGCTAGCAAACAAATTGCAGATACTTCAATCCAAACAGAAGTGGAAGGAACCAGGGACAAAACCAGGCAAATTGGACAGATGACACAAGCCCACAATGCTCATTATACAGGCTGCTGCAGACTTCAGACAGGCTCTGAATCTTGCCATTAACTTAAGTATGTATTGGGTTAGTATGGATATTATTTTCTTGTGGGAACAATACAAAAGATTGTCCTATCAGGTCTTTCTGTTCATCACTGTTATGCAATATCACAGTTCAGAATAAATAATCAGACTATCATTAAAGTTATTATTCTAAGAAATGGAGTATGTAAACTTGTGATTATCAGTCTGACTTTCAGCTTCTAGGCAGCTCAGAATGATGTGTCGAACTCTGAATGGTTTGGATTAAAGTCAAGACTATTGTTATGCAGCATTTTCATTTTAAAACAACCAAAAAAAAAAAAAAGAAGCAGGTGTCATTTTGTGTAATATAGTACGTTTTCCCTTGCCCTACTACCATCAGCAGAGGACATATGTATTTTCATGGGATTTCACAGGCAAATGTCACCTTGCTTTTACTCATTACCATCATAAAATATCTGCAATAAATAGCCCTGTGTTTCCAAGCTGGAGGACAGCTATGAAAATGGATTTTCTAGTTGAAAGGGAAAACACAGAAAACATTAGCCACCACTGAGGTACAGAACTCCAGTTTCTCCGCCACTAAAAATCCATTAAGGGACTAACAAATTATAACAATGCAAGTGTGGGCAGGAAAAATGTGAACTACAGGCCTGGGGTCTGATACAAAACTTCATATTTCTCACTTGGCTTACTATTTACTGGATCTGCTGCTAAAACTGACATGAATGTACTCACATTTCAGTTGCTGAAATAGATACGTTACCATTTCAGTCATACCAAAATTACATATCATACTTGGTTATTGCAAGCTTGAATAGAAACTCCAGTATGAACCGACAAGGAAAGGATATATTTGTGGCTTCCATACATCAGTGAAGATCACCCCACTTTACCTTTTGTAAATTGATGGCACACTCTCTGACAAACAGCTTTGAAAGGGTGTTTCACAAAATCAGATTCTGACAGAGTATTTAGTAAGCAGCTAAAATGATATACAAACTCCAACAGAAAACCATGCAAAATATGTAACATCTTGTAGGAAATTAAGTAAGAGGTAGGAAATTAAGTAAGAGGAAACTGTAGATGATGTTGCACATTCCTATAATTTTACAGAGAGAAACAGCCTTATACTTATGGGAACATCATGCACTGTAGGTAAGAGGGAATGTAAAGTACAAGTCAGCAAGAAATAAAATCATTTTAATAGGCACTCTTTAAAACCATCAACAAAGACTTCATCACAGACTGCAGGAGCAATCTAAATTTTCTATCTGTAGGCTGATGCTGTAATTGAATTTCATTGTATTATTTTTATTTCCCTCACAAAATATCAATTTGCCCTTGTGCAATTTGTCACAGAGGGCTAATGTAGCTTCTAGACTCTAAACTCCCTGGAGAGTCCAGGCTTACAGCTTCCCCGGCTGTCTTTGTGTTTGGATCAGCAGACACAAAGTGCACAGCCACTGCAGACCCAATAAAAGTGTATGTTGCTACAACTTTTCTCAGAAACAATCAGATCATAAAGTGAAAATATTATGAGCAGCATACCTCTGAAATGAATTATACTGAAAATAATGTATGTAAATTACCCAATGCTCTTTTGTTTTAATATTGATATCTAATGTTTTAATGGGGTTGTTTTTTATAGTAGTCAGCATTTATTGCACCTTTCTCTCTCCTTCTCACCCATTCATATAAAATAGACCATCTTTAAAGAGTCGCACTGCTTTTGAATGCAGATTGAATGTAACTTCGGTGGACATTTTCAAGATTGTTATTTCCCCCAGTCAGAAAATATTCTATTTATATGTATAATTATATACATCTGATATATTATATGTATTACTGTTAAAAAATACCTGTTCACTACAGCTGCAGTAAGTCATAAGTGTGAGACCAATAGCCGTTACTGCCAGCACATATGTTGCCATTTACTTCAACAATGAATTGCCCCATATTTTGTAGATTACAATTTGTAGATTATTTTGTCAATTAAAACACATATTTCCAGTCTATTAAGTGCAACAGGCCAAGCAATTGCAGTCTCAAAATGTGCCAAGCCGAAATTAGATATGATGGCAGCAGTATACTATTCTACAGATGTTTGTTGAACCACCACAAAGCCATTACAGAGCTAACACGTCTCTCATTAGTATCTGACAAGCTGAAGCTATTTACTGTATTATTGCAGATTTTGTGGATGAAGCTATATACAATAATAATAATTACATAAAAAAACATCCAGAAAAGAAAGTTTATAGACCCTTATATTTTGACCCTTAAAACATAAAAATAAATCAATACAAGCTGATCCATAGGCATGCATGGTTACAAAAATAGTTTCACATGAACAATACCACCAGGAAAGGACTATATATATATATATATATATATATATGTAGAATGATTTTACTGTTAAATAATACTTTGGTATTCTTTGGTATAAAATTGTATTTATTGGAACATGAATCCCCTTGTGGGGCCCCTAGCTGCAGTGGGCCCTGCTGCCTATGCCCCATCGCCCCCGTGATAATTCCACTTCCACTTTCTCTCTTGTGCACAGATAGAGGAAAGCAAAGATGGGAAGATAGCCCATCTGTTACTGAATTCTGTATGTCTAACCCACTCAGAGTGAGGTGCTGAGGGCTTTTACCTCTCTTGAATAGCAGCATTGGTTATTAACGTCAAAAGAAAGATTCAGGCTATATATGGCTGTTCACTTAAACATGGGGGTTGTCTCCAGTTTTCTTCTGCTAGGTTGCTTTTAATGTCTGACATACACTAGGTTGTAGAAGCATTGAACTTTGCACACCAGTAATGCAGTGTACTATAAATTGTGGACAACGTCTGTTGTTAGGGAACGGATGTGCAATACAATTTGAATGCCATTACATGCGTATAATAACAGCAATAACAATAATAGAAGAATCAAATTATAGGAAATAAGAAACAACTTTCAGAGTTTGTTAAACTTCTCTTGCCTTATGTAACATCCGATTCTGCTTGAAGACATCTGTGGTCTTCTGAGGTAGTCTGGTTGGGAGCCACGATGGAAGGCACTACATCATCTAAATGCCACATTAAGTCTCTCAAAATAGCAGTGTTCCAAGGGCTTGAATGTCAGGAAAATTACATCCTTAGTTTATATCACAGCTCATACCCATCTCATCAAAGAAAATCTGATAAGCGCAGATACACAGTTTGGGCAATTGCAGCACTTTATCATATCCGTGCTAGTCCCCACAGCCAAGGCGCATGCCAGGCAGCAGACTGGGGATGTAATGTAAATGACAAATGCTTCATACCTGCACAGTCTAGATGAATTCCACTAAGTGGTCTGGTTGAGTGATTTCCACCGTGCGGGAAAATGTCTTGTGTTCTGCAGCACAATCTCCACGCTCTCAAGATGCAGGCACATGAGGTGCAAGCTTTCAGATTGCCTGGTAATGCAAGAAGCTTTTGTAACAAAATCTACAGAGGTTCTCTCTTAGATGAGAAACAATGATTGTGATTAAGTAAGAAAGCACAATTCTTAGCCTATCCTTTACAGAAGTCGCTCGTGATGATGTATGACATCTATATTTAATAACACTCTCGGGGATAGGATATTTTTCTCTGCAGAGGGAATACCCTTTAGTTGATTGGCTTGGGAGCAAATTTAATCCCAGTTAGAGCAGTAGAGTGACTGAGACCGTTAAAAGGAAGCACGGCTACAAAACTGCTTGAAAGTATGTGAATCCTGGGGTGGTCTTTATTTTCACATATTTTAGACAAATAACTGTATAAAAAACTGCATCTAAATCTCAAGTCTTGATGGGGATAACTTGAATATCAGACATACAAAGAACTACTTAGTTATTTATTGAACAAAACATGATCAGGCAACAGAAACTCAAAGATGCAGAAGTTAGTGGACCTTTTGATTCAATAACTTTCAGCACCTCCTCTAGCAGCGATGATGTCAACCAAATGTTTCCTATAGTTACTAATCTTCTAATCTTGTAGGAGGATTTTTTTGCCCATTCCTCTTTACCCGACTGCTAATGTCAGGATATTCGAAGATCGTCACTCGTCAGTACTCTGTTTCTTGCCTATAGACGATTGATCTAGTAAGCACCCCAGGGAGAATGTAGCAACAGCAAGGTTGAACATCGTTCACAGACCCACACTGTTCCTTAGTAAAAGAATATCTGCTATCGTCAAGTGTACATCAGGCTTATATGTCTGGTATTACTGTGCATCCTGGTCTGTGCATTGCGTTTGAGGTAGTGGCTGGGGTCAACTTTGCTTACTTGTTAAAGATCTTTGAAGATCTGAAAAAGTTCTCTCCCAGCCTTCACTCTCCCTGGTTTAAAGAAGTTCAATATCTTTTTACTAGCTGCACGCAGCAGAGGTCTTTGATGATGCAAAGGCAACACAAACAACTGGAGAAAAGAACAGTGCTGAAAATGGTCATGATGCTCCCTGACATCATATTGCAGAAAACTAAAATAGTTGATTTCCACCACTCCATCACACAGGTAATAGCATCTTAATCCATGTCAAATGTTTCGTCTCATGTTCCCTTTATTTTTTATGAAAACAAACACCGAAAACATGTGGCCATGTTTTTCCCCCATTGGCCTTATTTATGCAAATGCAAAAGCAATATATCTGAGCTGGTAATAAACAGATGGTGCAATGCATGGAGGGGATCTTGCATTAACATTCTGCGCACTGTTGAGAAACACTTACACATCAAAGGCACTTTTTTCTGAAATGAACAAAACATTTTTATCATTCCATAAAGGCAACATTTGCATTTATCCTTTCACTGCATTTCAGACAGAGTATATTAAATTTCATTTATTGATCTGCCATTGCACAGCAGCCTTGATGAAGCTGGGTTTCTTTGTGCAAGCAGGCAGAGAAAAGATTTCTTTAATCATTATCAAGAATAAACTTAATCACGTCTGCATATTTTTCTAGGGTAACTTTGGGCTGTCTTTAAATTTAAAACAGGAATTTAAAGAACATATCATTACACAGCAAGGGTTGATTTTTTTAATGCTATTTTGTAAAGTAGAAACTGAAATAGTTTTGTCTTGGAGAGAAAAATGTCTCTCCATTAGGTTAGCTTTTTCCACTGTCACCCAGTCTCAGCATGAATGAATGGTAAAAGAACACAAATTTTTCAACCAAAGTAGTTGCCACTAAGATTTTTAACCCATGGCCCTTCTGTACCATGAAGCTGGTCAGGAAAATGCTTACTTTTAAATGTAATGAGAATTTTGAAAATGGGTCAACCTGCACACTGGCAGTCTAGTGAAGTGAAGTGAAGTGTTAGCCAGGTTGGGCTAAAATCCATTTTTCCCATTCCAGTTCAGTTTGGAATTCCTTTTGCAATTAAATTCCAATTCCAGTGGAGCCTTTTTATGTCAATGGCAAAGAAATAAAAAATGGAAATCGAATTAACAATGTGTCTGCAAAAGGGAATTGGAATGGAAGAAGTGGAATTGACCCCAGCCCTGGTTTTCAGTGCATACGTTGTGTTGGCTGTCCATGCTTTCAATAATGATCCAAACTCTCACTTCCACAGTAGGCAACATTCGAGTAATAGCCTCCTTGCAGTATAAATGATTATTATTGTTATTATTTTTGTGGTTGCTGTTATTGTTAATAATAATTATTGTTATTATAGTGGAAGCTTAAATTATTTTATGTACAGAATCAAAATTACATTTCAAGAATGGTCAGTATGTAATGGGAAGCTAAAAACTGATTTGTGTGGGATCAATGGTCATGTAAAGCTGTTGTAAAACTGACACCAGAACCCTAAATAACAACCTTCGATCTCCATAAATCAATAACTCCTCCAGCGGTTTCCCAGTCTCTGTGAGAGCTGGGGCATCCAACAGTATTCTTCATAAAAGCAACAGGACTCTACCTTTCAATTTCCTGTGAATCATTAACTACTTAAAATATGTGAAAGGCTTAAATGCCTCAAAGTTCCACATTCACATCCCAGGTAGTACAGATACACCAAACCAAAACTGTAGCATTGGGTCTTTTTGTAGTTTTTATTTCTCTAGGTATAGAAAAAGAAGCCTACCAGAACTATACAAATAGTGACTATCCTGAAAGAAGGCTATGTCCAGTCTAGGGAAATAAAGCCAGACTTCCCATGGGCTCTCTGATGGCTTTACATCTCTCCCTATATAGTGACTGTGTTCTGGATGATCACTCTTCATGATTTATTCATACGATGCTCACATCGATGCTCATTAGCGCTGTTGTTCTTATCGTGACATATTGCAAGTCTAGTTCAGAGAAGAGTTCTTGTAAAGGTGTAGGATAGTTTCCTAGATCTGAATTGAGGTAGATGCTCTTAATATTACTGTACAGAAATATATCTGCAATAAAACTGATATTGTGCAAGGTACATTTTTATTAAGCCCAGATATCATGTGCTGGAAAATCTATTCTTGTCTTCACTTTTCCTGAGAGATCAATAGAACCACAGACATACTAGCATCTGTAAAAAAATAAAAAAATAAAAAAATAAAACAACCTAGGATTATTTCCCCATCAATTTAGCTTCTGCTGCAAAATTATAGAACATGGTTATACAAAGTATTACTTTTCTCATATTCTCATATTTACCAGTATCTCCAATATCCTGCACTCATATTATTTACATATTCCTCTTATAAATAGTATAGAACACCGATGGTGAACCTGTGGCTAATAGGCTGTATGTTGGCACGTCAGGTGAGCAATCATTTTATTTTTTGCAAGTCTGTTTTGTTTTACCTGTAGTAAATTGAGATATTGCCACAATTCAGGTAACACTCTGACATTAATTAAAAGTGTCGGAGTCCGGAGATTGATTTGGCGCATGCGCTCCAGGGGGTGCTAACTATTACAGCAGGTGAAGTGGAATATACCTGTAATATGTGGCATCCTCACTCCAGGTTGTGTGTGTGGTTTGAACACACATTTATTGTGGATTGAAGGAGTCAGTGCAGAATTGCGGGAAGGTTACAGTTCTAAGGCAGACATGGGGATGCAGAACTGACAACCACGTTCATATTAATAATCATACATTTATGTTAATAAGTCTAAAGCTACAGTATCGCCATGCTGAGAGTGTATGAAGTTTAATATCTAGATTTCAATGCTGTATGCTATATTCCAGTAACGCTTTGAGAACAGTAATACAAAAAAAGTGTAAAAATAAAGATACAAATTACTAGAAGACACGGGGGTGCCAAATATTTCAGTACACATCTTTAAATAGTTCAGTATATCTGCTGTAATATTTGGCATCCCCTGAAGCTCATGGGCCAACTCAATCTAGAGCGGTTTGCGCATGTGCAAAATCTAGGCGATTGCTAGAGGATGCATGATATACAGGGGCTGTTGGATTCGTCATAACACCGGCACCCATATTCATAAAGTGGGCAAAAGCAAGCTGTAAATTCTCAAAAAAAGGGTTGTTATGACATGCTGTTCCACTATGTACAATTAAGATCAACTGATCTTATTTGAACGTGGATTAAAGATGCTCACTGTCCAAAATAAAAAGGGTCATATTCCAAAAATGATCGACCTCGTAAAGTGCCATTACTATTTGTAAATTTAAAATAATCTGTTGTCAAAAATAGAATGAGGGACAAAAATGACTTGCATATTTATACATTCATAATGCTATTATTTGTATTAATGCTTAATAACTTAATACAGATATATATAAATACAAATATTATTTGGAAAAGTTGCTGTTTAGCCCCTGTATAAACTTTTACATCCCTAATTAATCTTGGCATCCTTGGTAATTAGCGATATATATTTGGGCACTCCAGCCAAAAAGATTCACCATCTCTGGTATAGAAGTATAAATTTAGATAACGTTCAATTTTTTTAAGGACATCGACATAGATGGATGGATAGATGTTGATTTCCCTCTACAAATAAAATAATTGTATCTAAATGTCTACCTCATTTTCTCTGAATTACAGATACAAGCCATCATTCAACAGAGGACAGCTAGAGACAGATGTAAACAACACGCCTATCTTACCTGCTGCTTGAGCTGTGAACTTCACCTCCCTGCTGAGAGAGAGCGAGAGCAAAGTGTGAACAGGTAGGTCAAAGGCCCACTGATGTTTCTGTTGAAGACATAACAAGAGAAAAGTTGCTGAAGGTGAAATCAGCAAATTGTTCAATAACTTTGTATTTTCTATGATATGACATGCTTATACTCTATATTTCCCAGTATATAGTCTATATCTATATCTATATAAATGGAGACTCACTGTTTAATGAATCCATCATCACCTTGCAGGAAACAGCAGCATGTAGGTTTTCTGTAACACAATTCACAATTGTGTTCTTGTTTATTAAAGGACTAGTATATTGATGGACATTTGGGGGCTTGTTAACACTGAACGCCAGTCGTTACTAAGGATATAAACTATTAGCACTTGTTTTGCAAATGGTGCACATTGAAAGATATGACAAAAGCCTAAATGCACAGTAGAGCTGAGGCAAGGGCTGTGTAAGTTTTGAACTGCTTCCAAGGGAAATACGTGTTTGGTGAAATACGTATTTCTTGCTTGTTAACAATGAGTTTTGCTGCATCGTGGCAGTCGGTCTGTTTTTCATACAGAAATACATCTACTGAGTTCTAGCGCCAAGCTGCATTTTAAGCATGAGACCCTCAGGCTCCAGATTTCTTCATACTGTGGATTTTGGGGGGATGATTTTGTTTAAAAAAAAAAAGTGAAAAACTGATAATTATCTTTCTTTCATCTACTCAAGTGTTGTAAAGGTTTGCGTAACGTCACTGTTGTATAGCTGGTCGAGTTAATTCATTCCTGAATCAATCAGACTCGAGTCAAAGGCTAATCCTGCCACTGCAAACTAATTCTCTGTGGGATTGAGTCTGTCTGCTCTGCAGGTTTGTCTACCACTCATCATCAGAACCCTTGAGACCTCTCTGTGATGGAATGAGATATGACTTCTCTAATGAAAGTGTGCACGATGCTGCTGCAAAGTCTGCCAGAGTTACCTCCAGCCTGAAGTTGTTCTTGATAAAGGAACGATATGGCAAATGCACATCAGTTCTTTTCAATAATACATAACATGTGTTTGCTACCTGGAGAGCAGCACCATTTTACAGCTTGTCTGTTTCAGCTTTATAGGGGGGATTTAAAATGTTTTCTTTGACAATGGCATCAAGAGTGCTACTGGGTTAGAAAGGGAATACTACACATCATAATCTAAACCAAATAATAATAATAATGATTATAAGGATAATAATGGATTGATGGACAATAATAAATAGAACATTTATATTTTAATTAATTAATTAGCATTTTAATTTGTGCTGTTTTTCCACGTTGTTGTATTCGGTGTGTGGTTGATGTGGCTACAGTGATTGAAAGACAGACAACCTTAACATGAACCATGTTTTGCAGGGGGTGGGAGATAAGAGCTGCATGGTGCCAAAGGCAGTTGGCGGTGTGGACTCTGCTGATTGTGCCCATGGTCATATCGAAATGTTGATTTTAAGCTTCAGCGAAAATCGACTTTTAATATTTTAGCTTCAGCAACACACTGGGGATCCTGCTATTATGACCTGCATTTACCTGTTCTGTGGTATTTCAGAATAAATGAGAACAAATGTGTTGATCGCGGGGGTCTTCCCCTTCTCCATTTTTCTTTTTCACTAAACCTGTTTATGTGTGAATATATGTGGCTCTGGTATATTACAGTCCAGTTGCGGCTGGAGAGATGGTTCTTTTTGAAAGCATTTCTGAATATTCCCACATAAACTGTCAGATTGACACTTAAAACCTGGAGGAACGAGGAATGTTGATAAAGGCTAAATTCCCTTTCCCTTTTCTTCATTTTCAATCACAGTGTTGCTTGAAGTACCCATCACTGAAAATGAGAAAGGCACATTTTCATAACCTGGAATATTTTACTGTTCTTTTTATGTGGAAGAATTACTGATGAGGGTGCCATTAACATATTGTATAGACTCAAGTTAGCTACATATTTGTATTATGGGAGATTTAAATTCTGTTCTGTTAATTTGCTTTTCACTCAAAATGCTGTCACTTGTCTATGTAAGGTAACCTTAATTGGTAACTGCATGCATTCATTAATTTTACAGTGTGGCTGTATCAGGAAAACCACCAGCAACTTTTTTTCCCCCTTTCTTAAGAAAATTAGCTATATAGTGAAATTATAAGCTTGATTTAAAACTACAGTGTAATAACTTTGTTTCTGTCCTGTTTAATGCAGTGCCAAGGCTGGGGGGGGGGGGGACGGGGACGACCCAGCCCTGACAGTGCACCAAATTAAGGTGTATTTGAATATTAAAAACATTTCATCTTGTTAGCAGTGCTTTGACATCTGCTTCTTATTAATATAATGCCATAATGCCCTGAAATAATCCAAAAAGCTTTACAGTTTTATGGTCTCAGTTTTCTCTTTTCAGACTCCCTGTTAGTTATACAATCAGAAGCATGAGGGCCCAGAATAATATGATTCTTGTTTTCTTAGACATGGAGTTTCCAAAAAAAAAAAAAAAAAAAAAAGGTGTTGCCAGGAAAAAAAAAAAATCTCCTCAATGGTTTTGTGATAATAAGTAGTGCATGTTTATTTTTGCTGTTATTGTTTTGTTTAAGATGTATTTGTTTATGCTGCTGCAGGATTTAAGTTATGAACCTTGCTGTTCTACCACATGCTCTGTACTGCATGATTACACACACAGTGTTTGTTTGCTGCTTTATTTGTCTCCTCACCCTAAAGACTATGAAACTAATTGTTTAATAATACGAACCATATGATGAAGTTAGTTGTGCTCTGCTCGTATTAATAAACAAGTTGCCACTCGCACAATATCTGCTAAAGTAATTGACGTGGATACTGTCAGAATGGACACAGTGCTACGAATTTCATACAGTCCATTTAATATTTATTTTAAGACCATTCCTGCTCCACAGATTCCAATAATGACTGAAAAGCTAGTGTCTATTGTGTTATACATGAATACTTTATTCATAATACGTCTGTAATACCCATTTCAGGTAATGTCATTTTTTATATCCATGTACTTTTCATTTCTCCATCTTAAGGTCTCCTCTATATTTTTATTCACATACAAACTCTTAGTTTCCTTTGTGGGGCTGTGCTCTTGGAGTGAGTTCTGGTTTCCTAAAGAAGAAAAAAAAAAAAAATGATAGATGGATTTGAATGAAGCAATGGGGAATTCCTTGTCCTGAATGGGGAACATAACCTCTTGGTTACAAAATAATGACTCAGCCTTTGCTACTATCATTTAGACTGCCCATAGGAAGAACTTGTCTCCCAATCAATTTCTCATACCGATTTATGAGGCTGACAGGCTTTTCTTACAATGAAGCTTAGGCACGATTTTAAGAACATGGTGGGTTGTGGCCTGCTCTCAGGATGCTACTGTGCCCCTACATTTAAAACTAGTGGATAATGAGAGATAATAGATCACTGCTGAGCATAGAGGAGAAACAGACTGCCAAGTTCAAGATGGCAGAAGTGGCTCACAATCCAAACATCTTGTAGTTCGTAACCTTGCTAGGTCATGTTGGTAACCTCAATTTTCCCTAGTGGCAACCTTTGGAAAGCAGAGAAAGTCTCAAACACATCAAGATGAAATTAATATCTTTATCGCAGGTGGCCTGGGCCACATAACAGAAACATCATTTTATTCTACACTCTGTGCCTTTGGTGCCATGTTGCCAGTCTTATGTTGAAGAGGGCAGGTTAGAAAGAGTTCGATGATGTGTTGGCAGAGTTCACAGTCTACATGTGCTCTGTTTGAAACCCTCTTGACGTCTGAACCTTGTATTCTTTCCTGAACACAACACCATTTGTTTATATCTGTATTAGGATGATTTAATCTGGGAAATTGTACAGTGCTCAGGGACAGTTTAGAGAGGAGAGTCATTTGCATTGCAGAGCTTTGTATCTATAATATATAAGGAGGAAAATATGCCTCTCTTCACAATTTTCTTTTAAACCACCAAGAAATCAAACTCGTTCATGCAGCCAGATAATGGGGAAGAGAAAAACTGTTAGGGAAGTTACATGGATGCCTTGGACTCGAGTAACTCTGAGTGTCCCCCTGAGTTATTTGCTTCTCTGTACCCCCAGAAGGATAAACACCAAAATAACAGCCTCCCGTCACTTTAATCCTGCCATTGCACAGGCACCGAGAGCAAGAACCCATCTCTCCAACTTTCCTCCGTCACGGAATCTGACAGGATCCCTTGAGGATGGGAGTGCTTGTCTCTGCTCCTTAATCCTTTTATTAAACTAATTAATCACTGTTTGTTTGTTTTTGGCTTGGTATTGTCATTGTTAATACCACTGGGTGCTCGCAGGCGTGGGACATTTAATTGCACTTAATCGGGTGACGACGGCTAGGATGGCTCAGAAGGGAAAACGGCTGGGGGGACTGGAAGTTTGGTGCCTGAATTTAATACTGTGGATGGAAAGTTCAGTGACTTCAATATCGCCCTCTGTGAGATTATAACTATTTGAAAATTGTTATATTCCATGTTAATACATGCACGCACGCACGCACACACACAGCTCAACAAAAGCAAACTCTTGAGCCTAATTGACATCTATCAAAAATGCATTCAAGCTAGCTAGGTCACGTTTTCTTTGAAATGTTTAGCGGATTGTATTTGGTAAACATTGTGGTACTACAGAGATCAAGAGTATGATTTGAACTAGCTTTTTTAATTGTCCTTCATTTGTAGTGTGCATGGTACTGTACAGTACAGCGGCATCTGGAAGCAGACCGGCCTGTGTTTATCCATATACTAATGAGCACTACGGAAGTGATGTACAACACTTGGCTTTAGAGATGACTACTAACGACCCGGCAGCCACTTTGCCTGCTACGGCTGGAGATAATTGTACTACTTAATGTTAGCTGTGATTTCTAAAGTATAATCATTAATGCTGACACTGAAGCCCCTGAGATATCCTGATCACTGTTCTTAAAAGATCCTTTATATCCATATTTGCTGGGTATTGGTGATTGATGGTGTTTTAGCAGGAAGGAGCAGATTGAACCCATCCTGTAACTTTAAATAATCTTTTGTGCCTAATTCCCCCTCCTATATTGCTCTGTTACTGTTGGACAGGGCTGGAGGACTGTAATTGGTGATTGGTAGACTATCCTTAATGAAGCTGTGTGCCTGCAAGAGAAATAAAGTAAGGATAGAGGCCTTGAGAGAGAGAGTTTCACGAGATTTCCTGGCATTTTGCCTAGTGTTTAGAAGCATCCTTTTTTGTTGTTGATGAGGATTGTGACTCATCTGCTTTTATTACAGTATACACTATCTTTTTTTAATATAGATACAAGTATCAGCCAAACCACGTTAATCCAAACCACATTATGCTTAACTACTAGTTTTTGCTTGAACTTGTACTTTCTACTTGTATCTATTTGTGAGTGCATGTGGCTTTTGTGTGGCGCATATTTCAGCTTGAGCATTTCTGTGTTGAGTGCACTGGCAGAACCATTCAAAACTATGATGGCATTTGCCTTCTGACCAAAGTTTGCAATGTCATTTATTATTGAAATCTCTATAATTTAATTCTCATACAGTGGATTTGGTAAGCCGTTCAATTTTAGGAGATGGAAAAGTCAGTGCCATGAATTATCAGAACATTTCTTTCTTAATATTACTAATATGACAGGTTTATCCTCAGAGGTGTCCGAACTTTAGTCCAAAGGGCAATGTTAACAACATTACAGGGGTCAGTGCAGTTGTGAATTATAGATGACCTCTTTGATCTTGTTAGTTTTTATCATTATTTAAGCGGATTGTGTTGAAGATGGACAGAGAAGTAGATGTGACCAAGAACTGCAAGAAAATAGATACATTATAATAATAGTATTTTAAACATGTTTGTTAGAAGTGTGTGTCAAAGTGATATGACTCATAGAAAATTGAAATCCGAGATTAGAATGAATATGCAATATGAAATATCCATGTCACACACTGACTAATCAAGACTGCAATGTCTGAATTTAAATATTTCTAAATTAAGTTACAAAAAGGAATAATGATGATAAAGACTATACTAAATCAGGCTTCTCACAATATTTGAAAATACAATTAAAGGAAAAATGATAGTGTTCTTATTTGAATCTTCTTTAAACAGGAAGTGTACATGAGCTTTTGTGTTAAATATTCAAATTCAACCAAGTCACAAAAAACTATATCCACTAAATAATATATAGTGGCAGGCCTGATGTTAAAAGCAACCACACTTACATTTGAGGCCACGTTTCATCTGTCAAATAGTGTCAAAGTGTCACTGGGAAATGTACCGGAGTCAAGTTATATATAATAAATATGTCATCAAACCAAGGATTGGCAGTGGGCCCAAAATCGATGATGTGCATTGTTTGATAAATAAATAAATCCATACATTCACACATGGTCAAATTTTACATGATCCACTTTATCATGTATACCAGCATTTGTCTTCCCACTTCTAGTGTTTGTGGAGGTTTTTGCTTATCCTGCCACCACCAAACCATGTATTTTAAGAACAAACATGCCCTAGATTTAAGAACTAACATGAGATACCTGAGCATTTTAAGGTGGTTTAAACCAGTGATGATTTAAGATCCATGTACTATTTGTAGCAAACAACCAGAGTTTCAGATAGAAGGCATTGCATTGTGTTCTGTCTCATCTGCATGCATAAGTCATCCTCAGTCAAGTACAAGCGTTTTTTGTATATCAGGAAAACGAGCATGATTTTCTTTTTTGTTTAAACACCCTCTTTATCTCCCTTTTACTGTATAATGAAAACTATGTATATCCTCTGTCTCCCCCACTATTATTTACTGCTTTGCATACACTTAAAGGTCAAATGGCTAGGTTTAAGAAGTCACCATTCACCTCACGTCGTCTTCTTTGGTTTGTTTACATAATGCAAGATGCTCCTGTATTTTCCTGCACGGCGAAGTGTTCGGTTTTAAATGTTTTACAGCCAGACAAACGAGACTGAAGTTCGACTCCTCCAGGGAGCATGTCTCCGGAGACTCGGAGAAAGCTGTGCATTGGTGGAATAGAATAAGTTTTTTGCACACACTCTGCTGCATGCGAAAGGTCAGGGACTTTCCTGCTCATACATCGTTTTATGACATCACCTAATGTAGAAGTCTTATATTATTAAGCAGTGCCCTTTGTTGTATGTGATTAGGGAATTGATTAAACAAGCAATACAAATTATCCCTACAGGATATAGGCATAATAATGCTTAGGTTAAAATACCAAATGGTAGTTAATGGAAAGGCTGTTTTATTGAATATGTACATTTCTCAATACTGAAGTGTTTGTTCATAGTTCATAGTTTGTTGCTGAGCCCTACATTTACTATTTACTCTTTACTATATTCAGTGTTAATCATTTGGAGCAGATTGTCTTCCAGTCTTTTTGACTAACTCTGATTGCGAACTTTCCTCTCAGAACCAGCATCTTTTTCCCCACTTTTACAGGACTTCACCTGGATCAAGGAATACAGTTGGAGAGCCCCAATCTAGCTGAACTGTCCCTGGTTGTTAACTTAAAGACTGCACCCTATCTTACTGAGCCTTGGAGGCACTGTGTATGATTAAGCACAGAGAAGACAGAGGGCCTGTCTACACTATATCATCAATCTTGAGAACCGTACTTGAATACAATCTTGACTCTGGTTCTCAAGTACGGTATTACATTCTCTGTAGTTCAGATGCTAACCGTATTTTGCACTTGTAGGTTGGTTAAAATCCAACTAAATGCATAGGGTAGGCAGGGACTTATTCAGCAGGAGCCCCACATTTCAGAATAACACTCATGTATAAGAATGACCTGACTGTTGACTCCATTAAAACAGCTTTCACTGAAAGTTGTTGATAAACAGTTTTATTCAGCTAGCTATTGATCTTTTGTATACATGGCTTTTTTAAAACATCTAGCTATTTTATTCTGATTTTATCGGTGTGTTTGAGAGCATTGTAAGTTCGAATTTGATTCCCCTCTGCACTTCCTTTATATTAGGTGCCAGAAGGCTTAAGCCTATTTTCACAGGGACAGTTATTTAATATAGCAAACAATGGTTTAAGTGGAGGCAACATCTGGGATTTATGCAAACGTGATTTAGTAGAAGATGGGAGACGTGAGGAAATGAAATAACAAGCTTTCTAAATAATGCATATCATTTTTTCTATTCCTTTCAACGTTGTGATTTTTGTATTTTTTATTTTTTTTGGTCTGCACAGTGTTATGAATAAGTCAAAGCGTTTGTTACCAACTGACTTCATTTCCAATTTTCACAGATCTCGCTAGAATTTGAAGCTGTGGATGAGCTGGCCTTGTATCTGAATTGATAAAATATTAGCTATTAGTCAGTTCATTTCCATTTCCTTCCCTAATTACAGTCTGTCGCAACTTCTATCAATGCTGGGGTTTGAAGGCTCTCTGTTATTCAGAAAGAAGTGCATAGCATCCACTTTTTCACGTTCATGCTTATCTCAGTGCTGAAGGATATACATTTTCTCTTTCTAATTTTCCCTGTGTGCATACACCTCTACATACAGCAACACGAAGCTCAATCAAGGCCAGTTGCCTATCTGTGTATGGTGATGAGGAAAAGAGAGAAAGAAACAGACAGACAGAAGCTATGTACTGGAATATGTATAAATATAAGTAATATAAGTTATAATAAGCTCATAATAAAAAGATATACCCTTTTACTGAAACACAATTTAACGCAAGGTGTTATTAGTCTTAATCCATCGAGATGCTGCTGTTCTTGTCAGGCTCATGTGATTTAATACTACATTATACCGGACTGCGCCGCTCAGTTTTGCTTTGTGTGGCTGAAGGAGGAGGGTGGGCAGAGACATGCTAATGATCCACCTACACAAAACCGACAGCACATGGATCAGGGCCAGACGCCTTGCTTCACAGCGTGTCGCAGCTCGGCGCTCATCACATCAGACACCTAGGCAGAGAGGCTGGTGCCACGCTCGTTTTGCGGGCCAGTTATTAATAAGGAACATTAGTCATAATTTAACAGGCCATCTGATGCCTTATGCAAAATTCATTTAAGGATGTTCTGTAATGTGCTTGTTTTTCTCTCTCTCTCGCTTTCTTTTGTGAACTTACTTGCACAATTCTTTCTGATTGCATGATTTACTGTTCAAACTGCACACTCATTCATGGCTTCATATGAATCACAATTCCTCTTTTATGCATTTTCCGACCTCTTTAATAATAATACTGGCTCCACACATCAGTATTGGGCTTCGTTCCGGATGTATATAAAATCTCCCCCTTAACACTGGGTTTTTTCCAATTGCAAACCCCTTGACTTATCATCTAGTGTGATATAATTATCATTTTCTCTTCTTTTTAATGTCTTAAGATAGACAAACTTCTTTCTTGGCTGGGGCACTGTTGAAATTACTCTGGGATCCTTAGCTGTTACGGGACTTCTCAGATGCTTTGTTCTGTACCTTCTTCATCAAGAGCTGATATCTGATAACCCCCAGCAGGTAAAAAAGTAAATGTGTCATATAGTCAATGTGTTAGACTGTACAGACAAGTCATGACAGCATAGGTACAGCATATTAAAGATAAACATGTACAATTAACATGGCAAACATCTACAAGTATGCTTGGCATTATGCTTTAGTAATGTGGAAAGCATTTCAGATTTAATAATGGCAGCTTATTCAACATCAAGTAAAAGTTGGGATTTAAATTCTATGAAAATGGCCTTGGGTTTCCATTTCTAAATACCTCTGCAACTGCATTCACTACATACCCAATAACTGCAACACATTTTTTATTTTTTGTCTTGCCTCCTTTTGCTTCAGAGATTTTAATGGGTCAGCATTTAACGACGTACCAATGGAGTTCGAATCGAAGCAGTGAGCATTTCATTCTTCTCTACACTCTTTGCCTTTTCTCAAAAGCTCATTATATAGTCCATTTGACAGGTTGATAGATGAAGCAACAAGAAATCAGACTATAATAAAATGAAGTGGAGTACATATAGATTACATCAGCGTAGTGTTGGCCAGGAAGTGGGGGGCTATTTATCAAGGGGAAATGTGTTTCCTTTTAATGATCTGTATTGAGTATTTTAAAGTGATTGTGCAGGAAACAATGCAAATTAAAATTAAGATAAAAAGATAAGATGCTGAATCTTCAATAATGATGACTCATGCAGCTCTAGTTTAGCTATGGTGGAAAAAGAAAAAGAAAACAGGACAGAATATCTTCCTAATTGCGCACAGCCAATACACTGAGATTTACTACCTTCCACTGCAAATTCAGCTGTCGTCAACAAACAAGCCTTATTTTGTGAACACAAATAGGCTACATAGTTTGTCTTTTAATAGACTTAAGCCATATCATGAACTTATTCATTCCTAATATATAAATAACAGTATTCACATGGAATCAGAATCAGAGTTGCTAAATGTCGCACTAATCACCTATATTATGCGATTCCTACCACTTCTGTTCTACTGAGCAGACGACTGTCAAGGTCATTGAAGATTGCCTGGGTTGAGTTAAGTCTCCAAAGGCTTATGCTTTTATAGATTTGCTGTATTAAAAAGAAAATGTGTCTTGCCACTAACTCTGGACCTTACTGTTCTCCTTGCACCTATGGGATTGTAGCTGGAATTTGGTGATGACAACTGGAGAAGAATACTCTGAAACTGAAAACAAAGTCATAATTAAATAAATAGCTATATTTAAACAGTAATAATAATATAAAAACAAAACCTTTTCAAAGTGAGGAACCCAAACTGAAGTTTGCCATACAACATCACACAATATACATTAGCACTGTGTTTTCATTCCAAAGATTTGTAAAAGAGATATTATTTGTATCTTCTTTTTCCCATGTGTATCTATACATGTATGTAAAAGGTGTACTATATTATGTCATTTATCACCAGACAGTATAGATTCATATGATGGAAGGTCAGTGTCTTTGAAAAGTACACAATCCTTCCACATATTTCAGATTTGGTCCTTACAAATGAGTTTTGTTGAGTGTGTTCCAATAAATTCTGCTCCCGTTCCTTGGTTTAAATATTAATTTTACATATTGGCCTACATACATGTAGGCTTCTTATCGGAGCCATACTCACAGAGAAAGTTTACCACCAAATGATATGTCTTCAAAAACGCATTTATCAGGTGATAAGGCCTCTCAAGTATATCAGAGCTAAATGCACTGTGTTTTAGAGACATTTCTTTTTGAGAATAGCCCCATTCTCATCTGTATTAACCAATATTCTTAATATATGGCAAAAATAGTTTCTCTCACTATGTCTCTGTCTCTCTCAAGAACTAGTGTTTGTTTTATGTGTATAACATCTATATATAGTTATATTTTTATCTGTTAATAAAGGTGGTAAAAATGTCTCTCGCTCACTCTCTCTCTCTAAAGTTTTTTACCTCAGTTTATCATATTCAGTTTTTTATCATGTAAATTTAATCTCACCACATTATTTTTCTTGTTCAAACTAGTGTCTAAATATAAATGTAGTTGTAGAAATGTAAGTTAATAACAAATTAATTGTGAGTTTGAAGGCATTTGTGATTCAGTAATAAATACAATATTTTTTAAATTGTGTTTATGGTTTAACACCACAGCTGTAATGCCCTGACACTCCTCCTGGAAACATGAGATTGCAGTGCAGCAATTTACTTTAAACACAACCTTTCAAGATTCGATCTCAAGGGAGATTTCATAAATCATAGTGCTTCATTTCATGGATCAATAGAAATATTAGTAGTAATGAAGCTAATAAAATAAGGTATATCACATGTTTCATTCTGAATGTGTTTTTTATCTGTTTTCTTTCACTTAATCAAATATATTTTATAATTTACATATTTTTTTCAAGTTAGGATTACAGTGCAGTCATGCATCCTGTGATTTACAAATAACAAGAGAACATATTAGCACAACAACCTTGTATCAGAGAATGTATCTATTGTTAGCATCTGCCTTTGAAACAACAGAATAGTTACAAAATTACCCCAAGAGTGATTTTCATTAAAGTCAACCTTTGACTACCAAGGTGAAAGGCCAGTCGCAGCACACTCAAAACCGGCATCAGTATGGATGTAAAGGATAGCCACTATCTACTTACAACAAATATAAAAATAATAATTGAATAATAAAGCATGTGTGTACAGTCTATTGTACAGTATTGGTGCCACAGTAAAACAAAAAGTTAGTATCTCATAAAAATTGAATGTGTTTAGCCTAGTTTGTTTTTATGAGGTACATATCCCATAAAAATGGAAACCTTTACATAAATACTGTGGTCTTTTCAATGTTGGAGACTACTCCAACAGCACATTTGATGTCTTGTAATACAGTGATGTCTTATATATATATATATATATATATATATATATATATAGTGGATTTGAAGTTAAAGGAAAAAATACTACACAGTGCTAATTTCAAATGTGGATTTCTTTGTTTTTGAAAGCAGGACCAGATTTACAAATAAATGACATCAACTGTGTAATGAGTACACACTCTCCAAAGAAAATAATAATAATAATAATAATAATAATAATAATAATAATAATAATAATAATAATAATACAAACACTGTGAGGAGGAGAATGTTGTGGGCAGTATCTGTTTGTTTGGCACTATGTGTAGACTGGACGAATAGTATGTAATTTTTTATTAAGACCTGGGTGGTTTCATATCCATGTAATAGTCCAGAGTGTTCGATTTCACTCATTAATATAGCACAATGTTTAGTACATCAGATTACGCACAATAATCCAGATGCACTAAACACTTCTAAACATCCTTATGACTCAAACCTAAATGATAGGATTTTGACAAGTGAATTATCCATTTGTGATGTTCTCCTGTTGAGAAGTTCTCACGAAACAGAAGTGTTTTGTAAATGCCTACCATTGCTCCCAAAATGCAGGGACATCTGAAATTTGAAATAATATTTAAGGCACAAGCATGCTTTTAGGGAAAAACTGATAAGCAAATTTCCATTGAAAGGATAGCTGATTGTAACAATTTACAACATACTTTTCAAAGTATCACCAAGGCCGGCAGCTTTATTCTCATTATTGGTACACTTCATTTACAAAATCTCCACCTTATTTCTGCATATTTTTTAACATAAACTCACAGAATTTAATATTCATCAACAGCTTAACCAAGGCAAAAAAAGAAATGTTTTTGCCTAATGGTTCTTGAAATCATGCAAAAATAATTGCACTTGTTTAGTACATCACCTGATATTTCAAACTCGTTTTGTGACAGGTTTACAACTCTTAAACATGTTCAATCCCTTAGTACATCTACCCCCAAAGCTCATGAAGATGTCATTAACCAACAAACCTCTGTATAAATCAAAGTTGACTGGAGGGTATGGAACACAACATCAATAATAAGTATTAGGCTTCTGGTCTTGAGCTTTCTGATCAATTTCATTGGCTCACAGTTTCATTCCACGAAATGCATTTCCATATGACCTAGTTCTATAAAGTGCTTAAAAACATCTTCAAATGTCTTCATGTATAGCAAATCACCAGAGATGTATGAATTGGGTATAGGCAAACTACATTCAAATTCCTTTTAGAGACCAGTAAGGAGAACTGTTGTGCCTGAGATGATGTTCAAAAATTGGAAACTGGGGAGACTGTAGATTACATGGTCGCCGGCTGACCTACAAAACAAAAATCGAGTTCAAAAGTTTAAAACCAAGGAAAAATCCAGGAAAAATCCTACCCATGGAATCCATTTTTACTTTGTTTTTTGTTTTGTTCATGAAAGTTAAGTGGCTATAAACAAAACAAAGTCAGTTGTAATTTTACATATGTCTCACTAAATATCATTATTAGTTCTTAATAAAGTGCAAGAATTTGAACATCATTTGTTTATTTGTAATGGTTGATTAATTAGTGGAAAGTTGGTGGTGGCATCATGCAGGGATGTGATGTAGTTTGTTTTTCTCAAACCTGCTGTTGTATTTTCTCAAATGTGTCATGTCCATCTATATCCATGTTGCTTCTAGAAACCTCTGCCTCTTCTGCAGTCTCTCCAAAACCTTCAATTTTGTTAGGAACCAATTTTCTTTCTCAATTAAACTTCTTTCTCTAGTTCTATAGTGAAGTGGTTGCAGTTGAACTCCACATAACCCTATATATCTTACTTGAGACTATGTAATTGAATTGGAATTACCAAGTAATGTATTGGTTTCAGACAACATAGCTTAGTTGCACTGACACTCATTTTCCAGCAGCATACAATAACCTCCCAGGTTTGCAGGTGCCTGAAAGCTCTATTTAATCCCACAGAACAGGATGTGTCTCTTTTATTTTTTTTGGAGGGGGGGAGCTTCATAGGGTTTGTTATCTGGAAGCAGAGTATGTGCAGCCTGCTATCTAATCAGAAAAGGTTCCAACACATTTTCATCCTGAGGCATGAAAGACACTTGTTTCCTGGGGCTAAAATTATTATTATTTTTTTAATTAGCTCATAACATGGTTTGTATGTTTGACACCTCACCTTCATCATACTTGGAAGAAGACGGGTAGGACATGAATTCTTAAATTGTAGGAAAACTGAAAAGAACTGAAGTTTGCCAGTGAGATTGGATGATGAATCTTCGCAGTTACGTTAAGTGTAGCAGTTGCCATCAGTTTTGAAGAATTTTTGAATACGCCTATTTGGTAGGTATTCTGGTAAAGATACCTGCATTTGAAAGTCATTATACTTAGTTCAGTCAACTAATTTACTTTGCTAGCTTCAAACAAGCATTCAGATTAGCAACAATTCGGTGTGCTTGTTTTCTGCATCCCACTGAGTCATGAATAGTTTGTGCAAATTATACACTATTAGTTTATAACATTATAATCAATTTTTTTTAAAGAACATTTACACAAGCTTTTTACATTATGAACTGGCCATTTTGGACCACTGCTGCTACAGTGAAACTAACTAAGGAGATGAAGTGGAATAACAATGCAAGAGAACTCTTATTGGGTCAGTGTAATTGTAATGCACCAATGGTCGCAGCCCAAGTTTTGCGAGTGTGATCAATAATCCAATATGTTTGCATTGAAAGACAGTGACTATATAAACCTTAAACAACTACCCAAGAAGCAATATGTTGGCTTATAAATAACATAGACATTAGTGTATTGAACTGTAGATGAATTTGGTAAACCCAAGTTACTTCATTATTAAAGACATATTTTTCAAATTCTAATCAATAAAGAAGCTCAAA
Organism: Amia ocellicauda; assembly: GCF_036373705.1. Lineage (NCBI taxonomy): Eukaryota > Metazoa > Chordata > Actinopteri > Amiiformes > Amiidae > Amia > Amia ocellicauda. The sequence continues at coordinate 15,374,195 of NC_089854.1, read as the reverse complement.
AAAGTCAGCGTTTTCTGTGTTTCGCCTTTTTCAAGACAATAAACATGAACACATAGATATATCCCTTTAATAATTTACAACATATCAATAGAACATATTGATTTTGTATGTGGGAGATGGATATGTGTTCATTGGCTGGTTGTATTAATTTGATTAGAATAAAATAAATAAATGCAAAAAACATATTTGTAATTACCTTGGTTAAATGGTGTTTCCTGATTACCACTGGAGATAATATTATATATAATATAAATTGTGACTGTTTTGAATCATGTTCATTGTCTTGAAAAAGTAACTTGAACTTCTATTCAATTTTCTCTCTTCTTTTTGCTATTATTCTTATTATTTATTTATTACCAGATGCCCTTGTCCAGGTCAGTATATTGTTAGTATATTAAGCTTATGGGAGATGTAATGAAAGATGGTTATGAGTTGATTTATCATTGATTATAATTTGAAGTTTTTAAGAAATAAAATGAACACCTGAAAAACTCAAACTACATTACCTCAATTTAATTTATAAAATAAAAACTTTATTAAGAATATTTTATAGTGTTTAAGTCAAAGCCCAGAAGAATAAGAGTTGATGGATGGTGGGCATTCACTGGTGAAGAAAAAAGTTTATATTTAGGGAGACCTATAGTCTTGTGTTACACCATATTTTTAAATACTTTCTATCAGACTCCGTTTGCCGAGGTGAGATGTGCTGCGTTCACCTTTTCTCTCCTTATTTATCTGTGTGTGTTTATGCAACACAGCTGAAATTCCTATCCAGAGCCCACTGCTCAACCTATTAAAATGAATGAAATTGAAATGAGTAAAAGAAAAAAGAAAGTTAAATAAAATAAAATAAATAATTCAGTACATTTGCGGGGGGGGGGGGAGAAAAAGAAAATCATTTCACACTGTGCAACCCCATAGTCTCCAAGGTTAATCTGCTGTGATAGGATTCACTCGACCAAACTCCCTGCCTCTCTCACCAGCTGGAGACTGCATATTTTGTTTCTGAAAATGGTAAATAGTATTAAGGGGAAAGGCTTGCAAATTCTATTTAATGTTTTGTCTGTCATGAATTTTAAGTGCCTGTAGAAATGTGGGGAGTGACATCAAGGCAGAATGCAGGTCTCCATAAATCAGGTGTGGTGTGCAACACTCAATCACAGCAACTGTACTTTTACTGCAGAAACACAGACGGCACGTTGCTTGGAATCTCTTGGGAGCTGTCACAGTGAACGTCTGCATGATGTGCAGACAACATGTGAAATAAATGTTTCAAAGCCTGGAAAAGACACAGTAAAAAAACATGATTTCAAGTGACGAATGTCTGCAGTATAAAAAAAATATAAAATCAATGAAAATCCTCTGATTAGTCTGCCTTACCTGCCATACTCATGGAAGGAAGATTCTCTCTTGCGAAACCAACCTAGTTTGAATGGAATTGACTGACTTATCGTCTATCGTCACATGCCCTCATTCCCCTACCCCAGCTAAGATTTTCATTGTGCATTTTCCATTGCAGTTTTCATAATAATCAAGAATATAAAAGGCTGTTGAACCACCAATTTTTGTGATTTCTGTATTACTTGCAACCTCTGGTTTGGAAAGGCATAGCTGCTCTGCACCAGCAGGCAACGTAACTGCAGAGATTGTGGAAACTGCTCAAAATGTATTTGTCAAATCATTTTTAAACACCAAGGACTCACCCAGTGATACATGAGGGGCAGAAGGTAATGAGAAGTCCCATGGCTAGGTCTTTCGTACCATTATTATTATTTTTTTTCAATTTGCTTTAAAATCCTGCAGATATGTCAAGTGATAACATATTCTGCAGTATAAGTCTGTCAGAATCTAAACCTCGTCAGTTCTGCTTGAATTTAAACATAAATACCATAGGGAATCTTTTGAAGAGTCAGTACAATGTAAGATACAGTAATCCACAAATAACATGCAACATGTGTGTATTTATACATAGGCGCTAGGTGGCTAGTCAAAATGTGGAGGACTGATGTAAATACATTAATCATCGTAATGCTGTAAATGTATTATGTAAATTTGAATTTGTAATGTTTGATGCCTTGTACTGAACTTGCTCTTATATTTTGTAAGTCGCCCTGGATAAGGGCATCTGCCAAGAAATAAAAATAATAATAATAATAAAGAAAATAAATGATTGCAAACCGTATTCTGAATTTCAAAATAACATTTGAACAGAGTAAGTATCTCTGTTAGAAGACTACAGCAGGCATTCAAAACCTGTACTGGTGTAAATGAGTCATGAAAAAATCTTTGAAAATGTCAGCAGCTGATTGCATATTTTTTTTATTTTTTATGGGAAACACAAATTGGAAATGGGAAAAGAGGCTACTACATGGTAGATATGATCGTTACATACCTTTAAGTTCCTAATCCATGCTTGTTCTAAGAGATGGAAGTTACTATTAAACTCAAGATCAGTCATTGGCATAACTGAGTTAAAATTGAACTTTTGTATTTTCTTTGAGAAATAATACTTTTGGCCATGTAGTGGACAGCTGCTTGTCAAATATCTCATTCCAAAATCATGGGCATTAATATGGGGTTGGTCCCCCTTTTGCTACTATAACAGCCTCCACTCTATAACAGGCTTTCCACTAGATGCTGGAACATTGCTGCAGGGATTTACTTCCATTCAGTCACAAGAGCATTAGAGCACTGATGTTGGGCGATCAGGTCTGGCTCGCAGTTGGCATTCCCATTCATCCCAAAAGTATTCGATTGGGTTGAGGTCCGGGCTCTGTGTAGGCCAGTCAAGTTCTTCCACACCGATCTCGACAAACCATTTCTGTATGGACCTTGCTATGTGTACGGGGGCATTGTCATGCTGAAACAGGAAAGGGGCTTCCCCAAACTGTTGCCACAAAGTTGGAAGCACAGAATGTCAAGATTTCCCTTCAGTGGAACCATGAATAACAGCCTCAGACCATTATTCCTCCTCCACCAAACTTTACAGTTGGCACTATGCATTTGGGCAGATATCATTCTCCTGTCATCTACCAAACCCAGATTTGTCTGTCGGACTGCCAGATGGTAAAGCGTGATTCATCACTCCAGAGAACGTGTTTCCACTGCTCCATACTCCAATGGTGGTGAGCTTTACATCACTCCAGCCGACGATTGGCATTGTACATGATCTTAGGCTTGTGTTCGGCTGCTCGGCCATGGAAACCCATTTTGTGAAGCTCGCGACAAACAGTTTTTGTACCGACGCTGCTTCCAGAGGCAGTTTGGAACTCAGTAGTTAATTTTGCCACTGAAGACAGATGATTTTTACACTTGGCAGCCCTTGACGTTTCCGCTTCTCTATAACAGCACTTACAGTTGACCAGGGCAGCTCTAGCAGGGCAGAAATTTGACAGAATGACTTGTTGTAAAGCTGGCATGCTCACTGAGTTGCTAAGTCACTGAGCTCTTCAGTGCAGCCCATTCTACTGCCAGTGTTTGTCAAAGAGATTGCATAGCCATGTGCTTGATTTGATACACCTTTTAGCAATGGGTGTGGCTGAAATAGCCGAATCCACCGATTAGAAGGGGTGTCCACATACTTTTGGCCATGTAGTGTGTGTATGTATGTATGTATGTATGTATATATATATATTGTAGCGGGGTGTGTGGTAGGGGCGTTAGAACACACACAAGTTCCCAGAGGCTCCTGGTTGTCCAGACAATGAGTTTCAAAAGCAAACAAACAGTTCTCTCTTGCAAAATCCATTGTCGGGTCACAGGCCAGGGGGTGCTGACTTCCAGAAGAAATGTCCTCACACTCACGCTAACCAACTACTGAGAAAGGAGTGGAAAGGTTTCCTTATTATAAAGCCCAGGTCTGATGGGCTGCACCTGTGTTGATTACATCAGCCATGGGGTGTGTCAGCTCTGCTGCACTCTGGAAATTTCCAAATCCCAGTCCATGGTCCTGATCCTGGAAGTGCTGCCAGCCTCATGCTGCTGTCTGTGGTCCTGTTGGCCAGAAAGGAGAGAAACTAAGCAGCACATAGCAATCATCTATGACCCGGCCACTCATCCTGCTACAGTATACACTCACCTAAAGGATTATTAGGAACACCATACTAATACTGTGTTTGACCCCCTTTCGCCTTCAGAACTGCCTTAATTCTACGTGGCATTGATTCAACAAGGTGCTGAAAGCATTCTTTAGAAATGTTGGCCCAAATTGATAGGATAGCATCTTGCAGTTGATGGAGATTTGTGGGATGCACATCCAGGGCACGAAGCTCCCATTCCACCACATCCCAAAGATGCTCTATTGGGTTGAGATCTGGTGACTGTGGGGGCCAGTTTAGTACAGTGAACTCATTGTCATGTTCAAGAAACCAATTTGAAATGATTCGACCTTTGTGACATGGTGCATTATCCTGCTGGAAGTAGCCATCAGAGGATGGGTACATGGTGGTCATAAAGGGATGGACATGGTCAGAAACAATGCTCAGGTAGGCCGTGGCATTTAAACCATGCCCAATTGGCACTAAGGGGCCTAAAGTGTGCCAAGAAAACATCCCCCACACCATTACACCACCACCACCAGCCTGCACAGTGGTAACAAGGCATGATGGATCCATGTTCTCATTCTGTTTACGCCAAATTCTGACTCTACCATCTGAATGTCTCAACAGAAATCGAGACTCATCAGACCAGGCAACATTTTTCCAGTCTTCAACTGTCCAATTTTGGTGAGCTTGTGCAAATTGTAGCCTCTTTTTCCTATTTGTAGTGGAGATGAGTGGTACCTGGTGGGGTCTTCTGCTGTTGTAGCCCATCCGCCTCAAGGTTGTACGTGTTGTGGCTTCACAAATGCTTTGCTGCATACCTCGGTTGTAACGAGTGGTTATTTCAGTCAAAGTTGCTCTTCTATCAGCTTGAATCAGTCGGCCCATTCTCCTCTGACCTCTAGCATCAACAAGGCATTTTCGCCCACAGGACTGCCGCATACTGGATGTTTTTCCCTTTTCACACCATTCTTTGTAAACCCTAGAAATGGTTGTGCGTGAAAATCCCAGTAACTGAGCAGATTGTGAAATACTCAGACCGGCCCGTCTGGCACCAACAACCATGCCACGCTCAAAATTGCTTAAATCACCTTTCTTTCCCATTCAGACATTCAGTTTGGAGTTCAGGAGATTGTCTTGACCAGGACCACACCACTAAATGCATTGAAGCAACTGCCATGTGATTGGTTGGTTAGATAATTGCATTAATGAGAAATTGAACAGGTGTTCCTAATAATCCTTTAGGTGAGTGTATATATATATATATATATATATATATATGTATATATATATATATATATATATATATATATATATATATATATATAATATCATAAGTTATACTGTATGATTTCATTAAATCCTGGCACTGATCTGAGCTGTTCTTGCTTATTTTATAAAGTATTGTATACAGCAATGTACAGAGTATGTCATTATACTCCCTTGAGGGGCCCCTTTGCCTGGGACTTGCACCTGCACTGCTGGTGGGGTGGGACCAGGGTCTTCAAAGTCATTATTCATTTATTTAGTAATTTGTTTAAAATACTTTTGGTATTTTATGTCATACTGTACCAAAACAGCATAAGAATTATTCTGAAATAATTGAAAACAGATTGTTTAGTACAATTTTCATCTTTGTTTTTTCAATAAAATAATGACGGGTCTGTTTTAATATTTGATTGATGTGTAACCTATCCTATCAGTTGGCAAGCTCTGAGTCTGGTTTAGACTGTAGTAACTAGCCAACTAGATAGTGTTAAGTTAGATACTGCACTTATGTTGTAAGTTGCCCTGGATAAGGGCCTCTGCCAAGAAGTAATAATAATAATAATAATAATAATAATAATAATAATTCGTAAAACAATGTGATGTGTATTGTCCTTTGTGGAGTCAGCTTACAGTGTGTTTTTAACGCCCTGCCCCCTCTGTGCTTAGAGTTAGTTCCACTGCTGGTTAATAGCTTTCAGAGAACCCCATTTCATAATAAACTCAATCTGTAGAACGGTGAACTGATCACATGCGTGCATTTCAGATCTTTGCAGGTCACATCACATTTGTTTAATAGATTCTGTTTTTTTAATTTATATATGCACCCCTGTCAAGTCATTCATAAAGGAGGAGGGGGAAATTGGCAAGTCAAAGCTCAGCATGACTTGATGCTTGACAAGACTTCTTCTCAAATCTAATACATGGGAAGGAGGGGAGTGGAATTTTTCTAGATATATCAGAGGACATTATGAGAAGTCATTCCAGGATTCGAAACATGTTGTGTAACACCATTTATAACATTGTGATCACAGGCAAGACTTTGATCTGCCATCTTTATCAAGCCTGACATTATGTAATGTTCAAACATCAATTCATGAATTTAATTCTAGTGTTGGCAATATATATATAACAGTATATAGATGGAAAAAAATGAAAACCAATTAACAGAATCTCAGAGAGTCTGTAAGTTATCCCTGCCCCCCGTTGGCGTATTTTAATTTTAATTTCCAGTTATTAATATAATTTTATAGATATTTAATTGGGTCCATGCTGAATTATTCCTTTTTATCAAAGATGTTCTTCGCAAATGAAAGGGAAAATAAGATCATTGTTATGAATTTATGTAAAGGCAGAGTGATTAGTTGAATGTAAGTAACTATTAAATATAGCCTGCCCTATGATCAGAAGAGCATTAAATAAAATCAGTGATGTGGAAGCTGGCAGAGAATTTGAACTTGCTTTATCATAGGGTGCCTGTGAATCACATGTATTTTAATAAATGTTCACATCCCTGACACTGACTTCCTTACAATGCAAACTCTTATTATATAAGTCTGGTTTTCGTTCAGAAATGGTTCAACAATCAGTACTGTCCAATTACTTTGACGAGTATTTTAATGAGCCAAATCATGGGGGGTTTGCCATGCTATGAAATATGAGCACATCTGGTATTTCTAGTACAATGCTTTGCAATGATTTTTCATTCATGTACTACAGTCCCCTACTTCAATATAAATCATAAGCCTGTATAAGTTTAAGGTCCTTTAAAAGGTTTTACCATCACTTTAAAACACCTACTTTCATTACAGTTTCCTCATTTGTTCAGTTTTGTTAAGCTCTGCATAACGGTACATCATTTTGGACTATGTAAAAATAAATATGTAAATGTGTCCATCTCCAAAGCTGCAGCACGATCGCAGCATCCCCTACTGATATCACCAGGGTTGACCTCTAACACTGACACACAAGCAATACATTTTTCTGTTAAAATGCCTCACCTTTCTTGTACAACAACAATAAATAATAATAATAATAATAATAATAATAATAATAATAATAATAATAATAATAATAATAAGATAGGATTAATATGCTAGTTTTATGGGCTGTCTGAATAATTGATGCTCAGAGATAGTACTTTTTGAAAACCATTTATTTATGCATGCAGTACCCTGTCCTGTCATTTGTGGTCGTATATATATAGTATATATTTGCCTGCAGGGCTTTTATCAGTTATGTGATCTGCTTGCAAATCAATGTTGGAGTTAAGGTCGCAGATGGTGTCAGCAGATCATTGCTAGGCTGCAGTAATTCAACGTTGCACTTCAGGGTGCAAACTTTTATAAAAGTAAGAAGGGATATTTATAGAAATGGAAACCCTGATACACAGCTTGCAATGTGATATACAGTGAGGGAAAAAAGTATTTGATCCCCTGCTGATTTTGTACGTTTGCCCACTGACAAAGAAGTGATCAGTCTATAATTTTAATGGTAGGCATTTCAAAAAAGTTATAAATTGATTTGCATGTTAATGAGGGAAATAAGTATTTGATCCCCTATCAATCAGCAAGATTTCTGGCTCCCAGGTGTCTTTTATACAGGTAACGAGCTGAGATTAGGAGCACTCTCTTAAAGGGAGTGCTCCTAATCTCAGCTCGTTACCTGTATAAAAGACACCTGTCCACAGAAGCAATCAATCAATCAGATTCCGAACTCTCCAGCATGGCCAAGACCAAAGAGCTGTCCAAGGATGTCAGGGACAAGATTGTAGACCTACACAAGGCTGGAATGGGCTACAAGACCATCGCCAAGCAGCTTGGTGAGAAGGTGACAACAGTTGGTGCGATTATTCGCAAATGGAAGAAACACAAAATAACTGTCAGTCTCCCTCGGTCTGGGGCTCCATGCAAGATCTCACCTCGTGGAGTTTCAATGATCATGAGAACGGTGAGGAATCAGCCCAGAACTACACGGGAGGATCTTGTTAATGATCTCAAGGCACCTGGGACCATAGTCACCAAGAAAACAATTGGTAACACACTACGCCGTGAAGGACTGAAATCCTGCAGCGCCCGCAAGGTCCCCCTGCTCAAGAAAGCACATGTACAGGCCCGTCTGAAGTTTGCCAATGAACATCTGAATGATTCAGAGGACAACTGGGTGAAAGTGTTGTGGTCAGATGCGACCAAAATCGAGCTCTTTGGCATCAACTCAACTCGCCGTGTTTGGAGGAGGAGGAATTCTGCCTATGACCCCAAGAACACCATCCCCACCGTCAGCCTCGAAACCTTAATGACTTGGAGAGGATCTGCAAAGAGGAGTGGGACAAAATCCCTCCTGAGATGTGTGCAAACCTGGTGGCCAACTACAAGAAACGTCTGACCTCTGTGATTGCCAACAAGGGTTTTGCCACCAAGTACTAAGTCGAAGGGGTTAAATACTTATTTCCCTCATTAACATGCAAATCAATTTATAACTTTTTTGAAATGCGTTTTTCTGGATTTTTTTGTTGTTATTCTGTCTCTCACTGTTAAAATACACCAACCATTAAAATTATAGACTGATCATTTCTTCGTCAGTGGGCAAACATACAAAATCAGCAGGGGATCAAATACTTTTTTCCCTCACTGTATATTTTCCCTACGTGAATTTGAATTTGAAATCAATTTGAGTGAATTTGAACCCTTCTGGAGTATTTAAGGGAAGCCAACTTTCCAAAGGCAAAAGCACGGCTATTTCAGGATCATGTCAGGAATTCTCCGAAAGGCCACTCACGTGTAGATCCGGCTGACTGATATTGTGTCTGTCATCGTTATTTCAGAGTTTAACATCCTGCCAGTGTATCTGCTCTTCAACAGCAGTGTTTTTCAAAAGGTTTCCACTGTGGTTCACCTCAGGTTGTTTGGGAAGTATTCTCCCCAGAAATCAGAGGCAAACTGTTCTGAGCTGGTGCACTCACTTTATTCTCACTTAAGTTCTCCCAGGAAGAACCTGCCATGGTTTGTTCCTGCTTTTTAACACTGCTGAAAGAACAATAACATAAAAATAGAAAAATAAAAAAATCTATTGATCACACAATTGAACCTGCCTGTCAGAGTAGAAATACTTCAGCATCAAAGGACTGGAGAACAGTCTGTCCCCAATCATTGGCTGTGTGCTGCATGCAAGAAATAAAATGAAGTACATATATTTAAAACAACAAAAAAAGCATAGCATAACATACAGACACATGAACATTGAGCGTATATTTAGCTCGAAAAATCGAAACCTGCCTTCTATTTCTCTTTATGGTTACAATAAGAAAGGATGGTGGTAATTTGCTTAGATATTAAACACGGTCATAAAATTCTTTCTATACACTGTATACATTTGGATTGTAATGCACCAAGAGAAGGGAATAAACTATGGACAATGGCAAAGGCAAAAAAAAAACATCTTAAGAGCTGCATTTCTGTGGAATTTGACAATTAGCCTACATTTGGAAGAATCCTGAATCTGTGCCCGACAAAGACACATCTCAAAAGATGCTCATTATGGGGAATTTCAAACCCTTTGGAGTAGCAGAGAGTAGCAACCAGTCTCCACCTGTACATACAACATGAGAGCTAAATCACGACTGCAATCTAACAGTAGAACGAGACAAGAAACAGACAAAAAATCTAGTGACTAATCTGTGTTACATGGTACTTTGGCAGACCAGGTAATCAAAGTTAATCATGTGGCTAAATTGCACATGCTTAATTGGTGAATTAGACTAAAACAAATAAATACGAGTCATTATTATGCAAACTGCATAGCATTTCTCATTATAAAGATGTGTTTTGTAAAGGGTGTTGACAAAGGCAGAAGGAATTTCAGTTCTCCACTCAAATTCCAGGTTGATTTATTTTAATAACTGTTGACAGAAAACAATAGTACTGTCTTTATGCACCATTGCTTTTAATTATAATTTGAAATCCAATTTTATGGTCGCCAGCTTTGCTACCTTAGCCATGTTCCCAGGTTCTATTGGTAAGCTTATAATAATTAAAAATTATCATTCACCACCTTCATATTTATTTAAGTAATTCAAAACTGCTTCAGCACTGATGGCATACTATACAGCTCTGAGTTATAGATTATTCTCCGGGATTTTGATTATAAAAATTACATTAATTTAATTTCAAACTCTAAATAATTTATGTCTTGCCTTTTCTAAGAAGGTGGCAAGGGTGGGGGGTTATAATCATTGGAGTTCAGCCATTGGTGGGGAAATCTCCCCCTATGTCTAACCATTTATAATCTCTATCCGAATAACAATAGACAGTGGATTGGTAAAACAGATCTCTCTCTCACTCTGCAGCTACAGTATAACATAATCTCCTCCTGAATTATAAATAACAATTATAAAAAGCAATGTTGAATTTCCCCTTAAAATTATTCTGGGGATACAAGGGTGAATGCATGTTAAACAAGTTAGAAATGGGAAACGACTACTGTTGAGTTGCAGTGATTTAAAAAGTAAGGATTCTTTAAACTGCCAAAGTGTCTTGGGGGAGAATTGCATTTCTCCAGATAGCTGATAATGGGATTGCTTTATATTTACAACCACAGCAAATTTAAACACTACAAGCATGTCATCTTTTCTCTTACGGTTTGAGATCTACTTTATTATGACTTTCTTCTCTCTTTCCTATCAACGTTGAGTCCCTCTGTTCCAACCCTGATTAGTCCTCAGATGCAGTTCTTTGAATGCCTGACCTTCATCGCTGAAGTGTTTGGAAACAGTGACAGCTTTGATCTCGGTGACACAAGAAAGTAGGATTGTGCTCTGTGGCTTTAAATACCAGGGTTTGAGCAGAGCTCTCTGTGGGAACTCAACAATAACACTCAATAGCCCTCTAAAATATGTATCCAGTAGTTTATCAGAACTGTAATGACACAGAACTATCTGTCATCATATAGCCTTTATGCCATTTCACTGCTGCAAACCCCCAAGCTAGTCTAGCTGTACTGAATTCAAAACTGTAGGATTTGGTAAAAGCAGGTATAAGTTGCAATGTATTATTAATTATTATTATTATTATTATGAATGTATTTATTTTTCAAATTACACTATATACTCATGTTAATACAATTATTTTCAAATATTTGTTTTAATTTAATTAATTATATAAAATAAAAATAAATACAAATAATGGCTATTATATGGTATCAGATACATCATATAATTATAACAACCAGGAGGTTACTCATAAAACACCTGTAACTTATAACCTGTAGAATCCCTCAATCAAGACTTTACACAACATTTCTTTTGCAAAGATCATGATTTTAAACAGTCCTTAGTGCATTCACACTTTCCAGAATTAAAACAGTACTGAGTTTCAAAATAGTTGCTCATTTTGACGGCAGATAAAATACCCTTAAGCTTTAGACATACAAAAAATGCTTAAGTTATAGGTGATATTGCTTTCAATATTTAATTGATCTGGATAACAATGATATATTTGTATATATTGTTTTGGTGCTTCTCACATGTTTAAAAAGTACTAGTTCATTATTTCCATGTTGACTTAAGTATGTTTTGCTTTGACTTTCTTTAACATGATAATTATATTTACATTATTATTAAGTTTGTAGTTTTATTCAATGGGACTTGAATTCATTGAATTTATTCATGGATTACTTCACCAAAAACTATTTTAAAATAAGTTGGCCTCTTCTGCTATATAGAGATTTGTATTAGTTAACGTATATTTAATGCATTGAATCTTTGAACCATATATGTATTCCAGACTTTGCATTCTTGAGTATAAGTCCAATGCAAGTTTATATGATATCAGCCAATACACCAAGGATATGTATTTTTAATATCGCATTAGGAAAAAGCAGCGTAAGAAGCAGACACTTCTCTCGGGATTGTGGGGTGAAATGTGACTGAGAGTCCATGAATTACACACAAACCAGTTCTCAGTAATCTGCTCCGGCCTGAGCACATCTAATCTTCTTCTTTCATCTCCTGACTGTTCACCTACTAAAACTAACCCTCTTTTCCCCTTTCTCCTATTAATTTCTCATTTCAATTCCAAATCAGGACCCAAACCAAGCGTAACCTTATTAAAATCATTACCATCCAAATAGGTTTGCACAGCGAAAGACTTATAATATTCACAGATGTGGAGACATCTAGTGCTTGAAGATGCTTCAAGAGGGTATTATCTCCAAGCATTACATATACTCTTATATACTCAGAGACTTTTTAAATATAGATTTTACATATCGCTACAAAATTGTGCAGCTCTTTAAAAGCGTTCAAGTAGAAAGTTCACTGATAGTCTTTTGAAAGCTTTAAGAATAGGTCCAGGAAGGACTGCAAAGTATGAAACCAGGAATATACATAAATATATCTTAAAATTTCACAATCCAAGAAGTTAACATTCAGGAAACTGAAAAGTTCATGCTGTTAATATTTGTAATACCATTAAAAAGTGCTGAATTTACAAAAAAACAGGAGTTCACAGATTATGTGATTTGTAAATCTCAACGCATTACATTAAATAACATTCCCTGTTGTGCATATTATTATTATTACTAATAGCAGTAGTAGTAGTAACACTACACCAACCAAAAACTGACAAAAATAAATAATGACATTGTATTGTAGAACTGCATGTGGAAGTTAGAGCTGATGAGGCCAATTCTTTTAGCTACAACGTGTTCGCACTCCTCCGCTAGCTTAACTGATAAGCAGGATAACATCTTTGGCAAACATTTAGCTCAAGCAAGCCGTGTAGTCACCGCATCATCTTTCAATGCGTACCCCTGCTAGGAGTGAGTGCTGGTGACTTCCTAGAGATATGCAGTTTCACATTTATTGCAGTTCACTCACTTGTCACTGTGTGTGCATACATATACCCTATGTACTTGAATTGTATGTCTCTCGTCAAATGATGCCTAGCAGAATGTTTAATTCCTAACAGTTGCAATGGGATAGAATTTGAATTTGTATCCAAAGTGGTGCAACAAATGAGTATACTGTTTTAATGAAAGTTGATCCTGCAAACAGGGATGTAAAGTCAAAGGGGAATGTGTTGCATGCTGGGAACAGTGTGTGGAAGCTGACAACGAAGTTAACAATGCAGGATGTACACAGTGGAGGAGAGACATTTCCCATTCTGCTGCAATTTGAACAGTGCTCTCCATTGACACTCCGAGGGAAAAAAACAAACAAAGCAAAACAAAAAATAGAAACGTAACTATGGGACAAACATTTCAAAAGCATAAAATCCCACATCGAGATGTTCATTGATGGAAGACCAAAGTGATTCCGTTTTACTTGTTTGCGTTTGTGTGTTTGTTTTCTTCCCCTCGTTTCTACTGCCGTCTGAGATACCAATAAAGCCGTCATGAAAATATACAGCACACAGTGAAAGTGACAGTGTTGTACATGATGTTTCTCAATGCAGTGACTTGTGGAGTTATGCCTTGTTTATGCCTGTGGCTGAGAAGAATGTTGGGCAACGATTCAGTCTGAATGAGTTACGCTTTTCTCTCCTGTATCAACATGTTGAATCCATCAATATTCTTGCTTGTGGCGTTTACTAGTTTTATAGTTCTTTAATACACAGGCAATAAAACACCCTGCACCTAAGTAAAGCAGTGAGGGTGGAGGGTAATGTATGTTATAACTATATTTTAGTTGCTTCAGCAGTTATCTGACAAGTGACATGACATGATGCGCAAATACACTTTATCTCATTTGAATACAAAAATGTTAGGCAAATGAAACAATTTGGGAAACTAAAAAGACTAAAAACATTGTTGTCGTGTGACTCTGATAAACATTTGCTGGGGGAAAAAAAAAACATGAGATTATTTATCGTATATTGAGCTATATTGCCAAATTCAACCTCAGATTAAAAGACAAACAGAGTTAGATTTAAAAAAGAAAGATAATGAACGAAACACTATTTTAATGAATTAACTATCCTTGTTTCCACTAGGGTGAATGCTAAATAAATAAATAAAACTTCCTGTTCTCAGTAGCTCAATATTCAGAGAGATTAAATGCTTTTCATTTAACCTTTTCGAGAACTGAAGTGTAGGAAAAGATCAATAATTACACTGATACTGAAAGTGATGTGATGTATAATTGTGGGCTGCAAGACAGACAGGATAAATTAAAAGACAGACATGGATGAACTAAAAGCCTTTCTTTTGGCTCACCTACTATAACGCCTTCCTTTGACCCGATTCACACTGCAGGAGTTGTTGAAAGAGGCATCCGATAAGACTAACTTGCACATAAAAATGGCTACACAATAGCACACATTCTCTTTCGTTGCCAAACATTACAACCTGTCTCATTTGCCTGCTTGCAAGTATATTTTATAATCATGTTACCTCATTAAGACATGTTAAAAGTGTACAGTCCATATGAACTGGGTTATCCCAATACAAGGTATGTTTTAAGTATTGTTAAAAATAATCAGTCTCTACTGTAAATCCTTTATTTCAACTACCATTTATCACTGTGCAAGATTTTAGCTACTTTGAGATATCTTGCACAGAGGACAGATCATTAATAAACATGCAGAATTGTGATTTTGGAATACATCTGTATATATATAAAAAAGTGCTGATAAAAGGCTTTTACATTTTTAAATTAAGTTGGGTTTAAAGTACTTCACAAAGCATGACCACTTCAGCTTATTAAAAGAAAAATGCATTTCAAAGCATTCAAGTTCACAGTCATGACGGTCGATAACAGCTTCTTGGCAAATATGAAAGCATGATTTGGAATTCTACAATGGGCATTTTCAACATGTCAGCTGAGAAGGTATGCATTGCTACGGACGACAAACGACAATGATTTTCCACAAATAATATGTCAATGTAATGCCTTTCACCTTACTAACTCAAGGTACTGTGCACTTTAAAAATGATAACATTTAAAACCATCTCACTACATTTCATATTATTTTGTTTTAATTAAAATAAAGGAAAAGAACTTGTGAAAGACAAGTTGCTTTCTTGTGCTCTGAATCTCTGAATCTGTTCCAGCTCCAGTATAATAATTGGCCTGGATGCTCTCTGCTATACCACTGTTCAGCCACATAGGCATTTCAAAAATCCACTTCAGTTGTCTTTTCAAATTAGAGGCAAATAAGGAAACAATATTACATAAACCCACCCATTAAAATAAAGCTACATATATAGTATTTGTCTCTATAATTGTTATATAATTCTGTCTTGTGTGTTGTTAAGGTTGCAATGTGTAACTCTAATTTAATGGATGTAATGCTGAGTAATACTAGAACATAATAGGTTATCTTTCAAGTCGGACGCACTGCCCAAGGCGGAGGGGTTTCTGCGCACTTCCGTAGGAACCCGATCGAAAAACGTCACTCTATCAAAGCTGCCATTGGCCCCTGCCCTAGTCACTCAGAACAGGTCCCTTCCCACATCCTGTTCCATAAAATGTGACATCAGCGCATGTTAGTCCACTTTTGCCATTTCGCCTGGACCAAGAACCTGGACCCTTTATTTTTATTAACAATTATTATTCGGTTGGTTGGCTTCATGGCTGTGTTGTTCACCACCGTTTACTGTGGCTGTGTCTCTATATATACTGCATTAATTATTATTGATAGCTAATCCGACTGTTTTCTGTCTGTGCCATGGTACTTTCGGTTTCAGTTTTGGCTACAAATAGAGCCTTTTGAAAATAATAATGGTGTTAATATAGTGCCATATATTATTCACAGCTGCGGCTGTGGGAGACCTCGCTCTCTCAGTTTGCTGGGAACGAGCTCTGCTTAGCCTCCTGGTCCGTGTGTGTAGGCCTCGGTTTTAGATCCCGCTACAGCTGGTGTTCTACTACACTCGGCCCCCTCGGACCCCGGACTCACGGCGTCACCCGGTGTCCCCGGAAACCCCGGCACACATGGTGTGGTTAAGCCTACGGGCCTACGTGGCACTTGTATCCAGCACCTGGTGGAGACACACTTACAGCAGCAAGCCCGCTAGGTGCTCCACTTGTCGCGGAGGCGTGCCCCTGTTGCGTGCCCCTGGTGCAAACACTGACTGGCATCCCCACTGCACATTTCCCTGTTCACGCGAGTGTGCGTGCTCGGCAATGAGCTCCTCTCGCCCCTGCCACTGTGCTACTTGCTGCTGACTGCAATCACTGCTGCGCCCAGCGATCTCCCAGTCCGGCATCTCCCAGTAGGGGTTCGGTGGCTCTGGACCTCCAGCTCTCCCTGAGCCCCTCTGTCCCCTCCTCCAAATATGCAGCTTCAGAGACAGCCGCGTGCCAGCCCGTGCCAGCTTCTCCGCCTGTGTCTGCTGCTGCGCCTGCTGCTGCGACTGCACCTGCCCCCCCCGCAGCAGCCACGCCCCCTCTGCCTGATGTCCCCTTGGTGCGTGTCACTGCACAAGAACATGAGCAACAGGGAAGAGTGGTGGTGTTACGCCCCGTGGACTGTTTGGAGATCCCCTGGCCCTCTGACCCCACCCCCCCTCGCTCCAAGTTTGAGAGGGAGCACTGGTCCTGGAGAAGCAAGCAATTTGTGAAGCACCCCCACTGGGGCAGCATGGGGGATTCTAATCCCCACACTTCCTAGTACCCAAGGAAAATGGCGGTTTCTGCCCCATCTTGGATTGGAGACCCCTGAACCGCTGCCTCAGGGTGTTGCAACCTGCGCACCATTTCCCAGGCAGTCAGGCCCGGCGACTGGTTCATCGCAGTCAATCTGAAAGTCGCTTACTTTCATATCCCTATTGCGCAGGTACACAGGAAGTTCCTCCGTTTTGCCTATGAGGGCCGAGCGTTCCCTTCGGCCTGTCGCTAGCCCCATGCACTTTTTCCAAGTGCATGGATGTCATGCCCTTGTGTTGTTCCGGCAGGCACTGTAGTTTGTTTGCATGACATTTTAAGTTGTCAGCACAGTGGATCACTCCACTCTGCACTGTTCAGTTGAGTTGGATGCTCCTGTGCTGCGCGGAGGCAGCATGAATGTTCCTGCTACCACGCGATATATATTGTTGTTCATTTGTCAACATTGTAGAGCTGGTGTGGCCTCGCTCCTAGCTGGGCTAGTGGAGCAAGCAGCCAATGCTCCCATGTTATGCAAAGAGTGCATGAATGGTTTTCCTGCACACCTCAATGTTTAGGATTGATTGTCACGGTAGAGCCTGCTGTTGTCCTGCATTAGCTGTGTTAATAGGTGACAACTGCTCCCGTGTTACGTGGTGGTGCATGATCTGTGTCCTGCACCTCGTGATGTGTATAGTTGTTATAACAGCACAGTGGAGCTGGCCGCTCTGTACCGTTCATTGAAAGTGATTTCTCCTGTGCTGTGCGGAGGCAGCATGAATGTTCCTGCTGCCACGCTGTCTATACTGTTCTAGCTGTGGCTACTCAGTTGACTAGCCAGCTGTGTGTTATTCAGTGGATCTGTGGCCCCGCTCCTGCAGGATCAGGGGTTCACTGCCACATTAATGCACGGAGGGCGCACAAGTTGCTTGATTGCCTGCGCCATATATTGTGCAAATAGATATATGGCCTCACTCCTAGCTGCACTAATAGAGCAGCCGGCCTTGCTATTGTTAGCGGAGGCATAAGAGTTGACCTCTGTAGCCCTGCTTTGTACATGCTGATTGCAGACAGTTCCAGGTAGAGCGTGACTACGGTCCTCGCTCCTGGACAGCCCAGGTTGGCCCCAAGGGGCCTCTGTGGCTCCTATCTGGAGTTGTGTTGCTGAGGCCCCCTAGCGGTACACCTTGGGGCAGGCTCCCTTATCAGCGCGCTGCCACCTCCCTTGCGATGGTTTTGTTATACAGTAACCCCTCCCCCTTGGGCAGTGCTTCCGACTTGAAAGATAACAATAGGTTGCGAATGCAACACTGGTTATCTGAAAAATGAAGCACTGCCCTAGGGTTGCAAAAGAGGACGAACCTGCACTGATGTCACTTTTATAGAACAGGAAGTGGGAAGGGACCTGCTTTTAGTGATGAGTGCAGGGACCAATGGCAGCTTTGATAGGGTGATGTTTTCGATCGTGTACCTACAGAAGTGTGCAGAAACCCCTCCCCCTTGGGCAGTGCTTCTTTTATCAGATAACCGGGGTTGTATTCGCAACCTATCGTTTCCAGGTGGGGGTTTATATTTTTATATGTTTTATTGTTTATGACTGTGCTATTAGAATCTCTTCCATCCCTTTGTTCACACCTGTGGCTGATGTAAGAAAATAGTTCTCCAGTTCTGGCTATGAAAACTACATGGCTAAAAAAGGCAACACATTTCCATTCTCAGATGCAAAATACTTAAATGTGATATACAAAATACTTCAGATTTTGTTGTTGTTGAAGTGTAAGAAAAATAATTAGCAAGAAAAAGGTTTTCACTTGTTGCTGACCTTCATAAATCAGGCAATGGGTACAAGAAAATAGCTACAAACCTAAATATACCACTTACGATTATAAGGGCAATAATCAAGAAGTTCAAAACCAATGGAACAGTGGTAAACATGATTAGTAATGTATGCTAGTGCATCTTGACCCCACGCACAGTGAGGAAGATGGTTCAGGAGGCAAAATATAATCCAAACGCCACAGTTGGAGAATTACTTGGTTGCATTGTTGAGTCACCAAGTCTCCAAATCTACAATTACACCTCCATTTCAATAACATATTTGGAAGGGTTGTCAGAAAAAAGCCTTTATTGAGAGCAACCAACAAATTTAAGTGCCTGTAGTTTGCTAAATGGCATTGGAGTCAGTGCTATGGTCAGATGAAAACAGAGCATTATGGCCATGCACACCAGCTCTCTGGCCTGTATGGTCCTTGAATCCCATTTGAATTATGCAAAACACTCAGGAAATTATGTAGCCATGTGTTTTGTAGTCTGACAAAACTAAAATTGAACTTTTTAGGCCTAAATGCAAAGTGTTATGTTTGGTATAAACCCAACACAGCACAGCACATTACCCAAGGAGCATCATGACTTGAAGATTGCTGTCCATCAAGCTCCCTAAGGTACTTGACAGAGCTTGAACAGTTTTGTAAAGAAAAATGTGCCAAATCCAGGTGTGCAAAATTCATAGGGAGGCACTGTATATATAAAAAGACACACACATTAACATTATGCCACTCACAGCTGGTAAGCAAAGTAAAACAATCTAGCAGAACACGAGTATGAGTCATGTTCTTATTTACATAGAAATGGCTCTAAGGAATATTTAAAAGGAGGTAAGTTGCTATTAAAGCTATGGCTTATTAAAAAACAAACAGCAGGTTGGGTCATTAATGCCATATAGTGTCATGTTTGATGCCTTCTAAACAAGTTAAAATAAATAAATCTGTAAACCACACAAACACACAAAAAATACACTCAATTATGTTTTAATACTACAGAGCCTACTCCCTCAATGTGTTGAGGCATGATATGGCCCATGGAGTACAATATAAATTTCCGAAACTGAGCACAGCAACAAAACACAGGGTAGTCCTACTGCATCAGCAAGGCGCTGGGTTTTTTAAATTCCCAGGGGGGGCTGAGTTACTAATCCGAAACCCCTATGACCAGTGTCAGATCAAAAAAATAGCAAGAGCGGTTGGGTTGATGGTGTTTTCTCCGGTAAGAGCGGGTATATGTATACGTAACTCTTCAAAATTCCAGGGGGGCTGAGCCCCGCTACTTTATGTTCGGGGGGGGCTGAAGCCCCTGAGGCCCCGTGTAGTTGGCGCCTGTGTCCAGCAGTGCCATCAGCTCAGAATTGGCACACCCATCTACTGTCTGGAGAATTCTGGTCAGAATCGGCCTTGATGGAAGACTTGCAGACAAAAAAACATACCTCTGACGTGGCAACAAGGCCAAGTGACTCAACTATGCATGAAAACACAGGAACTGGGGTGCAGAAAAATGGTAGGAGGTGCTCTGGACTGATGAGTCAAAATTTGAAATATTTTACTGTAGCAGAAGAGAGTTTGTTCGCCGAAGGGCTGGAGAGCGGTACACGAATGATCTCAACATCCAGTCTGTCTGGGATTACATGAAGAGAGAGAAGCAACTGAGGCTGCCTAAATCCACAGAAGAACTGTGGTTAGTTCTCCAAGATGTTTGGTCCAACCTACCTGCCGAGTTCCTTCAAAAACTGTGTGCAAGTTTACCTAGAAGAATTGATGCTGTTTTGAAGGCAAAGGGTGGTCACACCAAATATGGATTTGATGTAGATTTTCCATCTGTTCACTCACTTTGCATTTGGTTAATACATTTTTGAAAGCATTCTTACTTTACAGCATTTTTTCACACCTGCCTAAAACTTTTGCACAGTACTGTGTATAGCATGTGCTTTTCTCTTGAAGTCTACACAGTGATGTAAAAATAATGACTATTCTTGAAAAGAACTTCCTTGTACTTCATTTGGTATGTTAGTGTCCCTGAATTGTTCCTCATATTTGCATAGAGCCCTTAGAGTTTTTCTTAATTTTGATTTAACTACTTGGAAAAATACAATTTGCAAGTTGTTTCAGTTGCTCTTTAAACAAGGAAGAAATCGTTTTTCTGGGCCATATTTTGTGGTGCACTTTGCTTTCAGAATTTACAAAGACTAGGTATAGAAATTCAACACTTTGTTATTATTGATCTCTCCAAAGCTGTCTTCACTCACAAAGACCCTGATAGGGTCAGGTACAGAGTAGCATTGAGCATCAGTTGAACTGTATTTTCCAGGACTGAGGTCTCTGGAAATGTCTTCTTACTATAACAATGCACATAAAGAATAGGGGGTAACTAGAAATAGAAGGCAGAAGGCAGCAATCAATCACAAGTTACTTATAGCCATTCCATGCAGTGTTGAATTGAGTTATCCAAATTGGTGTGAAAAATAAACAATGAAGAAAAAAACATCCAAAACCCATAACTGTAGATATTTTGTACAGTGAGTAGTGTTTGGAAGCATCCTGAAAGCACGGCTGTCTACATTACAGGTCTCTATGCATTATGAAGTTTAAACATAACATGAATTGTTTTCAAACCACCATATGTCAAAGGAGAAATGCAATACCGGATGGCATTTCAGTGGTTTACAACTACAGGGGGAAATGAATAGAGCACTTGGCAGCACTGTAAAACTGCACCAGACAAAAAGCAATCTACACTAATTTCAAACTGTACTCCTTTTTTAATGTAATCCGAGGTGGGCAATTCTTTGGGAAAGACTGATGTTTCTCCTATCTCACAAATTACTGCTCTTCCAATAAAGTGGGGACGTCTTTGTGATTGTGTGAGCTAGATTGGAGCCCATGGCCGGTTTCCCCTAAGAGTTATTTGCCTGTTTCATTGCTACAGCTTGGTGTGATTAGAGCAGATTTGACAGCACACAGATGTTTTTCAGGAACCTCCTGCCCTCCAGTCTACATCTAAATCTGTTTCAGTGAAAGCTTAAATATCTGCATTACCATCAGCTCATCCAAGTTAAGAAGAATAGATTTAATGTGAAAACAGGGACCTAATCAAAGACAAAAACAAACAACAGGCCCAGTAAAGTTCAGGAAATTCCTTTCATGTTTATGTTACTTATTGAATTTAGCATTTTCCTGCTGCACTAATGTTATTGGGGGCATTGATATGCGTTGTACACACAGCCGCTTTATCGGAAGTAGATAGCATTGCATTACTGGTATGTTAAAAAGAAAAGGTTTCTTTCACTTTAAAATTGGATTGTGTCTACATAACAAATGGATCTGCATAAATCACTATCATACTTCGAACAGAAAAACAAAACCTGACTTTAAAAACAGCACTGTAACTAGATTTGGCATTCATTTCCACGTTGAGAAGATTCGTATGTGTATGCCCATCTTAATATGGCAAGGTTTTAACTTGGCTACCACAGTCATAACACAGCATGGTCAGTGAAGCAGCCAAGAATCTAGAAGTCTGTAACTGAGCCAAGGAGGATTAAAATGTTTTTGCAACTCAGACTCCTTCGCCTTGTATTACAAAACTAATTGTAGATCTGATTGTGTGCGTGTGTGTATATGTATACATATTGTGACAGTGACAGCCTCTCCACAACAGGAAGTTGGGCACATCCCAGTAATATAGAGGTGGGAGCCAGTTATCGAAGACAACCTATGAATTTCAGTGTGGCGCCATGAGTTCGTGAATTTGAAGCTGTAGGTCTTCAGGTGGTTTTGCAAAAAAGACAATATCAATCGGCAAATTGTAAGTTATTCAATTAAGCTCTGTTTACTTTCATTCCTTTTTCTTGAACATTCCTTCAAGAGTTGCCATGAACTTCTGGAGAGATTGTGTTTCCTTAATGTACTCCTTTGCAGATCTTGATCTGTCAGAATCGTGGCAAGGGACAGATTGTTGATGTGGCATTGTTGTAGATATACATTTCCTCCATGTTTAGATTTGTTTTATTGAATCAAATATATTATATTGAATCAAATGCTTTCTCATAGTCAATAAATCCCAGGCAAAGAGGAAGATCAAATTCTCCACATCTTTTAAATACTTCTTGGACGACTTGAATATGATCGCAATTTATTACTTACACAGCTAGGACAGTGCACGAAGACTGTACCATAGCAGGGAACACAGTGCATAAGGAAATGGGAAGCTAAATCTATAAAACCCAATCTAAAATTGCCGTTAATAAACGGGGCAATAACTAATAAAAACCCTACCCGAAATAAGAAAAATAAGAAAGGAACTAATTAAGAATGAATAAAACCCAATTCCCTTGTTCTAAAATTAAAAAATAGCAGCAACCATAAATTCACACTCTTAATTCGTTCACAGGAAAGTGCAATAGCTCATAATAAATCCCCCTTCCTCTTGGAGGATGTTGAACAAATTTATTTCGGCTGTAGCCGGGACCCCGTCGGCCAACTGGGACCCCAACCGGACTGCAGGTAAAAAAAAAAAAAAAAAGTATTAATGTCACGTCTCAGGTACGAATCCACACTGCAGGAACTATGGACAGGGAAAGCCAGCAACAGTTTCCACAACCCAGCACAGAGACCCTTCTCTGTCCAGGTAAACAGTGAGAGGGAATGTCCAAAATGTCTCAAAGATTTGATATAAACGCTGTGTATGCTTCTTTTCTTTTAACCATTTCCTTCTTCATTTCCTTCTTCTCTTGTCTCAGCAATTAAGTCTCCTTCTCCTTCGTCAGCATTCAGCTTCCAAGGGTTTCCTAGGGCAAGTTCATTGTAATCCTTCTTCATGGAGTTCATCGCCATTCTCCACCTCTTTCGTCACCTTTGCCAGTCTACTTCCCTCCAGCCCTGTGCCTTCTGGTTTGGATGTCGGTCAGGAGTTGCTGCTCCCTGTATATCCTCTCCATGTGCTCGATCAGTTGCTTCTCTCTTGAATGACAAGGTCTACGCTTAAATACTAGAAATAAAGAGGCAGGGGTGCAGGTGAAGGCAATCAAGAGAAGACGTGCAGGTAAGTCCAAGTGAGAATGTAGCCGGGTGGCGTGCATTTGGCAATAAGAACAATAAACCAATCCCAACCCCAATAAACCAATAATACCAAAAGAAAAGTTAATGACAATATAAGGAAGTAAGAAAACACACTTCATAAGTGAAAAAGACAACCATGGTTTAAAAAAAGAGAAAGTGCACACATCTAAATAAATAAGTGCTAAATTGACCGTCACGCCCCGCCCGTGACACTTGTATAAATACTTTACAAACGATCTTCAGATTATCCATCTCTCTTCTTGTGAAGGAGGATGACAGTTGTGTTGTTCCATTTATCTGGGAATTGCTTAAATCTAAAACACTTTGTGAAAAGCAACCACAGAAAAGTGTAAAATGGAAAGAAGAACACTAACAAAGAAACTAAACAAGCCAATCGACATCAACCTCAGAAATCATCCAGTTGAGTACAATTTGGAATAGAAAAATTAATTTAGTGTACTTCATGACCAATAAGTACATAGATGGATCTCAAACATGCAACAAAATCACAAGTAACACCATGCAAGAGAATTTGTAGACCTCAATACATCACAACAAGATCAAAATATCTAAAGAAACAAGAAAACCTGAAGAGAAAATAAATAAAATAGTCAAGACCATAAATCAATAATGTATTACATTGTACTGTGCAAAACAATAAGGAAACACATTACTGTAGATGCGAGAAAGCTTAACAATAACTTATTTAAAGAAATCACTGAAAATAATAGGAACATCAAAAATGCAAAACAACATCTCCTAAAAGGAAATAATCAAATCATATTGAAATCAAGAAGAAGGTCTCAACAGACACAAAGGAAATACCAGAATTGAATCCAAAAGAAGCTTATGCCAAAACACCTGGAGATTATATATATTTATATATATAGAGTGAGGGAAAAAAGTATTTGATCCCCTGATGATTTTGTATGTTTGCCCACTGACAAAGAAATGATCAGTCTATAATTTTAATGGTAGGTGTATTTGAACAGTGATAGACAGAATAACAACAACAAAATCCAGAAAAACGCATTTCAAAAAAGTTTTACATTGATTTGCATGTTAATGAAGGAAATAAGTATTTGACCCCTTCGACTTAGTACTTGGTGGCAAAACCCTTGTTGGCAATCACAGAGGTCAGACGTTTCTTGTAGTTGGCCACCAGGTTTGCACACATCTCAGGAGGGATTTTGTCCCACTCCTCTTTGCAGATCCTCTCCAAGTCATTAAGGTCTCGAGGCTGACGTTTGGCAACTCGAACCTTCAGCTCCCTCCACAGATTTTCTATGGGATTAAGGTCTGGAGACTGGCTAGGCCGATTTTGCTCTCATCTGACCACAACACTTTCACCCAGTTCTCCTCTGAATCATTCAGATGTTCATTGGCAAACTTCAGACGGGCCTGTACATGTGCTTTCTTGAGCAGGGGGACCTTGCGGGCGCTGCAGGATTTCAGTCCTTCATGGCGTAGTGTGTTACCAATTGTTTTCTTGGTGAATATGGTCCCAGGTGCCTTGAGATCATTAACAAGATCCTCCCGTGTAGTTCTGGGCTGATTCCTTAGCGTTCTCATGATCATTGAAATTCCACGAGGTGAGATCTTGCATGGAGCCCCAGACCGAGGGAGACTGACAGTTATTTTGTGTTTCTTCCATTTGCGAATAATTACACCAACTGTTGTCACCTTCCCACCAAGCTGCTTGGCGATGGTCTTGTAGCCCATTCCAGCCTTGTGTAGGTCTTCAATCTTGTCCCTTACATCCTTGGACAGCTCTTTGGTCTTGGCCATGGTGGAGAGTTTGGAATCTGATTGATTGATTGCTTCTGTGGACAGGTGTCTTTTATACAGGTAACGAGCTGAGATTAGGAGCACTCCCTTTAAGAGAGTGCTCCTATTCTCAGCTCATTACCTGTATAAAAGACACCTTGGGAGCCAGAAATTTTGCTGATTGATAGGGGATCAAATACTTATTTCCCTCATTAACATGCAAATCAATATAACTTTTTTGAAATGCATTTTTCTGGATTTTTTTGCTGTTATTCTGTCTATCACTGTTAAAATACACCTACCATTAAAATTATAGACTGATCATTTCTTTGTCAGTGGGCAAACGTACAAAATCAGCAGAGGATCAATATAGATAGATAGATAGATAGATAGATAGATAGATAGATAGATAGATAGATAGATAGATAGATA
Organism: Amia ocellicauda; assembly: GCF_036373705.1. Taxonomy (NCBI): domain Eukaryota; kingdom Metazoa; phylum Chordata; class Actinopteri; order Amiiformes; family Amiidae; genus Amia; species Amia ocellicauda. The sequence continues at coordinate 15,348,222 of NC_089854.1, read as the reverse complement.
TTCTGATTTTTAACTATGTAGTATAGTGTATGTGTATATTGACAACTGACTGTTTTGTACTGGTCATTTTACTGATCCAGTTTTTCAACATCAATGGCAACGAACTCAAGGGAATTTATGTTTTCTCAGTCCTTAATATTCTTAATGGTATGCACAGTCAATTAATTTAAATTGTACTGGCAAGCAATCAACGCAGCACTGTCCATTTTATTAACCTAACAAGGATTACATTTTGGCCAGAGTACTACTGTGTACCATGTAAACATGAAGCAGGCTGTCACGTACATTGAAACATTGGTCGCAATGTATGATGCGCATATACGTGAACTCGATATAGGATTTAAATCAGATGAAAATACAGGGATCTGGCAATGAAGAAAATAAAGAGAATTAGAAATGATCAAGTAACTTGTACAAATGCATGCAAGGTTAACCCAGGTCACTTCTCCTGCTGTGTGCAATTCTTAGTAATAAAACCTGACAGCCCATCACAAGCTTGCAGCTATGTTGCGTGTGAAATTACTTAGATTGCTAATCCTATAGTTCCATTTGTCTTAATCTCATTTGTGTGTGGAAAAGTAATTAGTTCCAATATCATAAGCATGGAGAAAATGGCCAAAGTAATAGCTGCCAAAGGTTATCACAACACTGAATGTGATATTTCATTGGGCTGGCTAATGCAAAGCCACATCTGTACAAGAATCTGTGGCATACAGTGAAATAAAGGGAAGACTGTTGAAAGGCAAGTTTTGTGCAAATTAAGTAAGCCCAGGCGAAACAAAGCCATCATTAGGTGGCATGAAATGTCCTTTGATAAATTACATGAGACCATCAGAAGCAGGTGAATGCAGTCTTTTGGACATGATTAACAAAAGTTACATCAAAGATATGCATTTCAATTGCATTTTAAAAATTGTTAGTCAGTTCTGGAAGTTTGATGGAAAATGTCACATTAAACAATTTTGGTATTTTTGTACTTTCAACGCTGTAGGCTTAATGCCAACCAAAGTGAATGCATTTTATTTTATTCATTTTGTCTACTCACATACTGATGATTCAATGCTTTATGTGGAACCTCACCAAATAATAGCATGCCAACCTTTACTGTCAAGGCCTACCTTCCTGATGAATAGGAAAATGTCCTGAAAATTTCAAATGAAATTCAACAACAAAGTAGTTGTGAATCTAGTATTTTGTTGCAGTACACAGCTGATCAAAAAGAAGCTTAGTAATTAAGCACACAAGAAAGAAAATGGTCTTCTAGTTGCTGGAAGGAGGAGAAAGAAATTTGGGCTTAACTCATTGACACTCAAAGGCCTTAACACATGGTACTTGATTGTGAGTGACAATGATTTACAACCATGTCAAGAAAGTTCACAAGCAAAGTCTCCCCATCATATTCTTTTCATCATTTCAGACAATTTAACAAATAACGCCCTAGTGGGTGATTAGGGGTGACACGCTGTGTGACCTCGCCACCTGCAGGTGAGTCCAGGTGAGAATGTGGGCTGGTGGCCTGCACTTCGCAAGGGAAACAATAAATCAATCCAAAAATTATAATTATAATTAAAAAAATAAAATAAAAGGTAATATAACAAAATAAGGAAGCAAAAACATGCTTCATAAGTACAGAGACAACTGTGGTCATGAAATGCAGTGCACACATCTAGAATAAAAAGTGAACAAAATATATATAATTAATCAATTAAGTGGTAAATTGCCCATCATGTCCTGCCTGTGACATAACTTCCAATTTAAAAATCTGGAATATATTAAAATGTGCACTGAATTATTTGTTTGAGAAACGTAATATGAAAATATTGATTTGTTTGTTATGAACGGTCTTATTGGTGTCAAAATAATTAAATTCAATTTAAATTCTCTGGGTGTTCATAATATCGGAGTCATCCCGGGAATCGACAAGAACTACAATGTGCTTTCATGACTTCATGGCTCCTACCTCTGCAAAATAAATTTTAAATACTGTTCTGCACTCACACTACAGATGTTAATGCTGTGACTTCACATCAAAGTGCTCAGAGATCACCTGCAAACTTTCAACAGAGGAAGACTGCCTTCTTAAGGAAATTGAATTTAATTGAAGAAAAAATCAAAGGAGAGGTAATAAAAACTAACAAGACTACATATTATATGAAATTATATTGTTATATATTTATAAACCAGTGTGTCAAAGGTTTTAGGTAGTGCAGATAATACAGTTAAAGAGCCAAGAATCAAACACTCAATCAATTTATATTTTGTATAGTGCCCTTCTCAAGGTTGCCACAGAGCACTTCATAGATTCAAATAACAATATTCCAAATGGAAAAGTATACCATTTAGGCAGGGAGAAGAAGAAGAAAAAAACGACCCTTTTTGTAAATCTGTCAGAATTGAAAAGGTATGCATTTTGGGGTTAGCATACATAATATGGGGGGAACGAATATGTAGATGAGATATTTTTAGGATTATGAGCAGTCCTATAATATAAATAGTTCTCATCAAGATAGTGTATCTAAACGTATTCAAAATCCTGGTCCATTTCCTGCATTATGCAGGTATTATTAGTCTAAATCTAAAACCAAAGGAAATCATCATAACTTAATAAATTCACATATTATCTTTGAAATTAAATCAGATTAATAAACTTGAATATTTAGCCAAATAATATGCCAGTAATCGTAAACTTCTTCTTAAAACAAAGAAGCAGTTTTGCCTTATGACAGCAAAACACAATTTTCCTTTTCCAGTCTAACTCATTGTGTCTAAGTGTGCTGGAGCTCACTGGAATGCATTAGAGTTTTGTACTTTAGAGATTTTTAGTACAAAGGAGTTAGTTAGGGGTTCAGTTAGCCTTGGTTTCTGACAGATCCACACTTTCCAGTTGAATGGAATAACTACTCAACTGGAAGATCAAAGGGTGGCTTTAAAGGGCACACAATTCAATCTCCACTAATGGTTCGCTCTTTTTCATTCACACGGATATAGATACACTTTGCACAAATTAACTGCTAAAGGCTGCCCCAATTCAAATTGTATACATGGAATCATTGATATGTCAGTGTTATGTTATGTCAATTTTGTAATTATTATTTTTTTAAGTTATGAGCATTTACAGCACATATGTAATTATTATTATTGTTGTTATTAGTGTATTATTACTGTTATTAGTGTATTATTATTATTGCAGCTTGAACTGTGTAATTGGTTTAATCAGTTACAATCCCTCTCTTTATAAAATTAACTCATTTACTTTTAACAGAATGCACATGGATCACAACAATGACCTCACTTAAGCTCAGCAGCCATTACCTGCAGAAGACAAATGCAAATACAACCATCTCCAAACAAAACATCCCATTGTAATTAACAAGAAACAGATGTACAATGGGGTAAACACCTATCCACAGCTTCTGTTTCATCCAGTCACAAAAGTATTATAAATCTGTCATTTTCATTTTTGTTCCTTCAAATAGCTCATCACTTTTTTATTCATTGCCAGTAGTTGTTATGCAGTGTAGCCTTGATTTGAATTATCAAGGTCTACTGCTTCTTCACCCACACAAGTCTTTATTCCCACTTCCATATGGTACTCTCGAACCCCCCAAAAAACGAATAAATAAAGATACTTTATGACTGTGATACTGTGACTGATGCAATATATTATTCAGATGCATCAGATTGTTTAAAACATTGCATTTCATCCAGTAACTTTTTGTTTCTGAGTTTTTGTTTCATTTACGATCTTTATAGGATAGTTTGTACCAAGAATATAATTAATAAAACATGTACTATTTTACTATTCTTGTAAGGTTAGCAATTCACTCACATTCTCTTCTACTAAAGTCAAACATTGAGTCCAAAGTTCTAAAATGAAGCCTTCATTCGAACAGACTATCCAAAGAAATAGGAGGACGTGGACATTACAGACAAAAATAGAGCACTACAGAGATCTACAGATGGATAAACACAAGAATAGAGAACAAAGGTTCATTCAGTTATAAATATAATTAATCTGACATTTTTTTATTATGTTTTATGATTGCATCCATGTGCAAAATGAAAGAGTTAAGTGCTGTTGATAGGAAAAGCTTTGGATTTGTGCTTTTCAATTAAGTTTAAAACTCCACAGCTTATGTCAGACATGGTGAGAACAATATTGTTAATCAGTCTACAGTACAATTTGGGACTTGAACTTTTTAATTTTCTTGGTATTGTGCAGCTCATACTGAAGTTATTTTATCTGCCAATTGTATCAATGGATCAATGCATACCTTAACCATACATATTATATATATCATCATCATCTTCCTCAGCCTATATCAATCCAATGCAGGATGAAAGCCTTCCCAAGATGTTTCCACTAGTTTCGATCTATAGCTACCCTTTTTCATGTCACGCCTGCAAAGTTTATTATTTCAGCTTCCCATCTTTTATATGGTTACTTTCCAAATCTGTTTTCATTCTTGGAACCCATTCAATAGCTACCTTGGAACATCTTGGATCTATTCCTCTTGCAATATGTCAATTTTAACATGTTTGCTCTTTCAATGATGTCACATTTTTGTTTCATCTCGGATCCATTCCCCCCATCTGTTATTGTTATTCCAAGCATGCATCTGTCCATGCTTCTTTGTGTCTTACGCAGTTTCTCTAACATTTTTGCAATTAGTGACAAGGATTCAGATCCAAAAAGTGAGCACTGGTAGTATACATTGATTGAATACTTTTCTCTTCAGGCAAATAGGTAGATTTCCATTTCCTTCCAACAGAGTGCCATTTTTCCCAGAAGGTACTAAATCTCACTCTTCTTTCGAGTTCTTCCATAATATCTCAATCTGCACTGATGTTTTGTCCAAGGTAGACATAAGTTTGGTCTTATTCAAGTGTTTGCTGATCTACCTAAATTTGTTTAGATTTAACAAAGCTGTTATACATGTCTGGTTTTACTTTAGTTCATTTTAAGTCATTTTAAATAGCTAAATATCAATAGAAGTATGACATTTTTTTCCAGTGAGGGTCCTTGGTACAAATTATTTTATTGTAATTGATCAAGCATTTTACTAAAGGTCCTCGAGTGGGTCCAAACCTCAATTTATTTTGTAACAAAAAATAAAAATAGATGATTTACATTAAAACAGTACCACCTACTGTAGCAAGTGGGTATGTACTGCAGACTCACGGTGTTCAGTAAAACCTTCCCTCTAAAGAAATTAAATGACAGATACAAAGGCAGACTGATGTGAACTGAGCACCTGCTGTTGGTAGCAGATTTATTCAATTTCTACATTTTATTTATTTATTTATTTTGTTTACCAGAAAAGACTGGATTAACACAATACATATTGTGCTCAAACAGACCTTACAAGAAGCACTGCAGTAGATTTTTATACTGACAAGTCTTGATGGACCTACAAAAACTAGAGGCAGCTGAATTGAATTGCTAGGGGAAAAAAATCCCTTCATAAACAGCAGACAAAGAAACAACAGCAAAATTATTTAATTTAGACTCATGGAAAATTTGACTAGAAGGAAGGGGGAGAGGTTATGTAAGGTTATATGAGGTCAGAATCTGAAATTAGAGTTGACAGACATGCAAATTATTGTGCAGTGCATAGCTCTGCTGAAAACGGATCAGAAATGATTAAAGACATTTTCATTTCAGCAACCATGAGCACAAGGACTTCACATCCCTGAGCTGAGAAGAGCGATTTAGAAGCTGGTTGACTGCCTAATAGGGAGGGATATAAGTTGGCTTTTAAAGAAAATAAGCTGCATTTGAAATGACAGCTTAGTTACAAGAAGATAGTTAATGGTTTGATAAAAGAAAAGACCATTTTGATCCATAGCTAATCAATACCAGAATTCCATTTAGCAAAAGCGTGCAATGAACCCCAAAAGTAAGCTTCCTATGTTTATACCTACAAAATACTGGGTAACACTTTACAATAGGTCTCCCTAGTTACATGGTATTAGGTACATGTTAACAAATGCATAATTACACTGTCCTGATATAGTTACTGAGTACCTACAATGTTAATACACTGTAATTAGAGAGACCTGTTGTAAAGTGTTACCAAATTCTGATTTGGAGATGCAGACAGTGCCTTTGCTTTAAAAAAAGTATTAAAAAACAGGACATTATTCACCTACAAATGGACATGTATCTATAGTTATTGTTTTCACCATCACACAATATTTACATAAGAATAAAGAAGATAAATACTTGAGATGTGAACTGAAACAACGATTTATTGTTGGAAAACAAATGAAGAAATACACCTCCACTCCTGATCCCATGAGAGAGAATTGGAGAATGGACTGAAATGCAACAAATTTGATTCTTCTCACAAAATATCTTTTAATATCTATATCAAACAAATATTCTGTGATAATGAAGCAACATGGATGTTACAGTACACCACGGCTCTTGTTGTTTTCTACTTTGTTTTTGTGCTTTTACAATGCTTTAGAAACTCATTGCCATTCCCCGAATAAGATTACTCTAAGGCTTACTGTAGGACTAAAAATGATTAATACTGATGAAAAATTAATGAGTTGATGGCAACTCCTGAATTTATTAAAAGAATCTATTTAATTTTTTTTTAGACTTTCAAAGAACATTGATTGTCTCAGACACCTGCCATACATGTTTATTGTTTTTCTGTATTATTATTTATTTATCTATTCCATCATAATTATATTAGTCGTTCTTCCAATTCAAGAAACCAAGCACTAGGGCATGTTTGGCAGTACTTCTAAGAGTGCACTGTCCCAGTAGAACAAAATAGCTACAGTACCATTTGGCTTACACTTGGGAACACATAAAATAAAATAAAAGTTATAATCTCTTGTTGTATTAGATCATTGCAAATATATTAAAAAACAAATACATTCCACTACTAGTTTTGTTACACCTCCTAATTCCCAGTTGAGATTGTTCTAGCATTATTCAGCTAAACTCCCAGCTTTTGTACCAGAGGGGAGATGAAGATAACATAGAAGCACTCCAGTCACATGTCATTTCTTCTTTTCAATTTGCCAGCCTACAGTCTGATGTTGAACCTAACCAATCCCAGAAGAATGAAATCCAGATGTGCACTGTCCCTTACAGAATCCTAATGGCCTTCTAATGAAACAGCCTACTGACAAACAAGCAGACACTACTATTAGGATGATAGCTACCAGGCAACCTCTCAAAAACGTGTTTCTAAGAATTGGGCTAAATTTCTTTTCTGACCAAAAACATAGAGGCAGAGAAGATCATGCAATGTTAACAGCTAACAAAAACATTCTATACATAGTTCACATCATTTGGATTATATGATCTGTATGCTGTATTTGTTTAATGGTGGAGTGATTCTGTACTGATCAATTAATTTAAATAAAAAAGCAATTTTCAAAAGGATATTTCTTTGCAGCATCTAAACCATAGAGGAAGATTTTATGAAAAATACTGGAAAGCAACCCAGACTTTTACAATTTCAAATCACAATCACTCACACACACACACACACACACACACACACACACACACACACAATTATTCCAGAAATATGCTGGGCGTATGTAGATTCAGTTTTCTTCCTCCACAGGGTCTTCCTTGCAAGACAGCATAGCTAGAAGTGGGTTAGAAAGTAGCCCATGGAGATTGAGAGTCTTTGATGTGTAATAATATGAGCAACACCAGAGTCCTTCCCTAAGGTCTACCCTAGTTTGAGGGGAAAAGGAAAGAGTTTGATCCTTGATAAAAGGCTTCCTTAACCTCTGTGTATTTAAATAAAGGATAATCTTCCAAATAGGCAGCCATAAATGTGTATGCTTACCAGAAGCTTGGAGTATTTAGACAGTGATGCATACATCCACATACATTGCAAATTGAAATGGATACAAAATAAATACATCAGTTACTAGCAGTGGATTGTAAATGTACTTTTTTCCCCCAATCCATTAAAAAACTATTTGCGTTTTTTTTTCTCTTACATTTCTTGGTTGGGCTGTTATTAATTTACATTAGGCTATGCCATGCATAAAAATAAATATATATATAAAAAACACTTAAAACTACCACTTTGATATGTAAGGAGTATCAATTACAGTTAATTTCAGATGAATAGAACACCTGTTTTTTCTCTCTCTTTTTCTTAAGAGCAGTGATACATTGCATAACTGCACACAAACAGCCACGGATAAAATAAAGGCTCTTAAGCAGTGCTGGTCCACAAACCTAATCTCTTTTGTGTCTCTGCTTCAATCATTGTGTGATTCCTTGATAACGAAATGAGCCTGAACATAAGCCTAAAAGTGCATGGGGACTGGATTTTCGAGACATCAACAAAGTACAGCCTTGTGGTACGTGTTCAGTGTAGTAACACCAGCAGTCCAAATGGAAATGTAAAGTGTTAAAAGCCTGCAAAGATTGCTAGCCTGTTACTCTGAAGTCTGGAAATCCTAGATTCTTGTTTTTTTTTTGACAAAAGTAGATATTTTTGGCAGACAAACATCCTGTGCCTCATAACATCTGCAGCAGGATCAATTAGCTCCCACATGTACCTATTGTTTGGCCAAAAATAATTCAATAATTTCAGCCCATTCAGAGAGGTTTTGCGAGGGTGGGGTGATTATTGCATTCATACAGCCTGTATACCTTCCAAGTCTAGGGGAATTACATGCCCATAACAGGCTCATGTACATAACTAACTCTGTTACACATTCATACAGACACTTCAATAAAAGCCCCGGTGATCCATTTATTTTTATCTGCAATGATTTCATTTCAACACTGCTGTCATAAAATTGCATAACAATGTACTGATGAGCTTAACCCGGTTCCCCCAAACAAAAAAATAAAAACCACCACCGTTGTATTTTCTTTTCCCAGTGGCTTCAGTCACTAGCTTTTTTTCTGTTCCTTTCTCTTCTTTAATTTATCTACAATGAACCTTTCAAGCTTCCCCTCTTTGTTTGTCAATATTGACAAGAGGAGCATTTCGGTCAAAAATGGATTTGGCTGAATGTACAATCTGAGCTCTGGAAAAAAAAAATGAAATAGTCACAGATTGGCTGTTCTCTTGTGTAAACTAATTAAGGGGAAGGTCATCTAAGAACATTGATTACCTCCTAAATAAACATGTAATAATCAGAAAACCATGCCAATGCATACTGTGAAAGGGGACGCTCTATTTGGAAGTGACTGTTGGACGCTAAAAACATATGCAAGTGGTAAAGATTCAGTCTAGCTTTGATCTTGTTTTCCTGTGTCAATACAACTGAAGATGGGACTTATAGAAGGACAAGGAGATATCGTGCATAAACACACCATTCCCTCAGTAACTGTGCTTACCAATCGATTATAAGGAGAATACATTTTGAGTTGCCTTTCTGAGCAAGCGTTAAACTCATTGAAAAATAAAACAGCCACACAACCTATGTAATTTGAAAGCACACTATGACAACAAGGTATAATTATAAGTGAAAAATGTATATTTTGTATTGCAAGGAGAAATAAAAAACTTCAGTGTGATGCAGAACATGATGCTTTAAATTATTCATCTTGATGGCTTTGAAACCTAAAATGCCTGGTGTGTGTGGGGTAATTTAGATGTTACCATGGGCAGAAAATTAAATATTGGTTGAAGACACTGTATATGTGACATGCTGAACCAAACACCTCAGAGCATTTAAACTCAGAGCAGAGGGATGACTGGGAAACAAGAGGAAACTGAAGCAACATTGAAGACTGGCTTTGAAGAACTACAGGATTTTAAACCATTTTGAGTGGAAAGTAGGGGGGCATAGTGGTCCGCAACTCAAGGCTGAGAACTCTGGGTTTCCAAAATCCTTCTGTGTGCTCATCTGGAAATGGCAGAATAAAGCAGAGAGTTACATATCTAACCAAAAAGACATTTCACATACGTTTCACATCTTCTCAGGTCAAAAGAGGAAATTCGTTTTTTTGTAGTTCATTCAGTGCGATAAAATATCTGCTCATTTACACTATAAAAAGCTTGTATTTTCGCAGGCCACAGTACAAAAACAATAAGTATCATGTTATATATATATATACACAAACACACATGCATAGATATATAAATGTGTGTGTGTGTGTGAAATGGAACAAGGCCAGAGACAGAAAATGTATTTTCTTTATTCCCTGTAACCAAGAGATATTTTGAGACAGCAAGCTGCATTGTGAGACAATGTTTTCTGGTGATAATGATATTGAGGGTTGCCTTTAGAAGGGAAAGTGGCACAGGGGTCATCAGGTTGTAACAGTTCATGGAAGAAGGAAATTGATTTCAACCTAAACCCAGGAGAAGTGAGAATAAGAAGATAAAGAACTGGTGCAATCTGCAAAGTGTGTTCTACTCTCAGTGCTTTGTAATACCAGTTGACAGAAAACAAACACACCAAGACTAATCTAAAATCAGCTTTTTGTGTTTTTGGTGAGGGAAGGGGGATGATGAGGTAAAGGTAAATAAATACATTTGAAATGTATACAATTAAGTTAATCATCCAAACATTATTCACACCTATGGTCTATTTTGCAATAATAATTATATAGCATGGAATCATTCCAGGCAATTTTAGGAGGCTATCATTTTGACAGTGAGTGGGCGTTTCACTACCCTTCTCTCTTGTAGTAATTTCCAATTGAGTTTTGTTGGCTTTCTGCTAATATATTTTACAATTTAAAGATGCTATAAAAGGAAGTACTATTGAGTATTGCGACTACTATTGTATATAATTAACCTGTTGGATGCATTATTTGATAGAAAATGCAAAATTTGTCAGCAAGTTAACAACTGCTGACTAAGATAGTGTTAAATATGTTGTGTGATGAAGCATTTTATTATTGAAAATATTGAATTCAATACTGCATTATAATCAAATTCAAATAAATAATGTCATAGAATGATATGAATTACATTATAAACAAAATTGTTGTCTATGATTATTATTTAATTAAATAAAGAATAGCACTCCCTTGGATTAATTCCTTTAAGAGAACAGATATTTAGCAAAGGAGTCCATTTGCATCTCAAAGTGAAAGCATTTTTATCACATTCAATTCAGCAGTAATCCCATGACGAAGAAAGAGAAAATAATTTATATTCAATGTGGAAGAGATTTGGAGAATTCAAGTCTCCAAGCCTCCAAAAATACTTCTCTTTCCTTAATTTGCAAAACAGAACAGTGATAAGTCTCCAGGGGTAAAATGTTAAGTGCCTGTCTCTTTGCGGGGTATGAATTATAGAATATACCCTTACGACATGCGATAGCTTGATCAGTCAATAAAATGATTTAAAAAAATAATAATAAAAAAAAAAATATATATATATATATATATATATATATATATATATATATATATTAAAAAGGAGATGAAGAAGATTGTGCCAAAAAAGATTTCCTGACATCAATATCAATATCAATAATCTTTCTATGATTCATTTACATTGTTCAGCTGGGGAGAGACAGTGTTCTGTTTTGCCATAACAAAGCATTTGTCAGCCAGTCTCTAGAACATGCTTTCTAATATACGGTGGATGGTTTGTTTCTCACGGAGAGGAACAGGTTTACTTTTCTCATTAGCTATTCTTCTCTGGAACTGGCTTTTGCACTGCTGATGTTGACAGGTGCAGAACATGAAACTACCACTAAAAATTTAATTGCTGGTTAACAAATTTGGCTGTCAAATTCTATTGTTCGGGGCTGATCCCAAGCAGTAGTGACAAGCGCATTAATTAGATCACACACTATTCCACACGTATTCATGCAATCCCTAGGATTTAGGGAGAAATTCCGTACAATTTGTACCTTGTCCTAACCGTATGCCATTGATTTTGTATGCCACCAGATTACTATACAGTTTATTACAATTTTGTTTGCTATCTAAAATGTCATTATTTTTAGCTTGTAGCATTCTCAAATCACTGTTTCTTTGCCTTAAGCTACAGCAGCAAATGAGTGTGTATGCGCAGTAAGCACTTTGGGGCACCTTCTCAATAACGCCCCACTCATGCATGCACAGTAGTGACTTCGGAGCTCTTTGCATGGGTGGCAGTGCCCGCTAATTTCATTGATGAATGGGGCATACTTTTTTGACGCCTGGCACTTAATATGGCATGTAAAACAGCTGTTACCTAAGAAATGGCAAGAGTGTCTACTCAAAATCTGAGGGAGCTGAACTCAAAGGAACTCAATACAGTTGAATCTCAGAGAATAGCGCTGGACATTTGTTGAGGAATTAATTCATTAGAATGAGTTTGGAGGAAAAGATGAGACCTATCTTGCGCTGCTGGGAAGTATAAACATCGCTAAACAAAAGTGATCGATTTTGTAGTGCTTTTGAGCTGGCCTTGCGTGGACATGCCAAACCAAATCATCTTTGACCCAGGGAGGTGAGTTTTGTGTCTCGTGTAGCATTTGAAAACAGCAACTGTGTTTAAAGGGACTTACAAAACAGCACAAAATGAACTGTAGATTGTGCTTGAGGTGACCAGGGAGTTAACTGAAAAATGTGCTGTATTAAGGATCGCAGAGTAAAGTTGCTGTATCAGTAGGTGAGTACAGTTTGATTTAAGATATTTGATGCTATGCATCTCAGCATAGACGCTCAGAGACACTGTGGGGCAGTGGCTCAAAATAAAATAAAAACAAGGACAAAACCACTAGGTGGTGATGCTGATAAAGTGCTAGTGGGGGGAGTTTGCTAACGAAGTGCTCAGTAAGTGCTGTATGACAATTCCTCATTGTGTGTTAATTGTGAAGTAAGCTTAGATAAATTAAACCTTGTAACCTATAAATAATATACACCGATCAGCCATAACATTATGACCACCTGCGTAATATTGTGTAGGTCCCCCTTTTGCCGCCAAAACAGCCCTGACCCATCGAGGCATGGACTCCACTAGACCTCTGAAGGTGTGCTGTGGTATCTGGCACCAAGACGTTAGCAACAGATCCTTTAAGTCCTGTAAGTTGCGAGGTGGGGCCTCCATGGATCGGACTTGTTTGAACTGCACATCCCACAGATGCTCGATTGGATTGAGATATGGGGAATTTGGAAGCCAAGTCAACACCTTGAACTCATGATTCATCTGACCAGGCCACCTTCTTCCATTGCTCCATGGTCCAGTTCTGATGCTCACATGCCCATTGTAGATGCTTTTGGCAGTTGACAGGGGTCAGCATGGGCACCCTGACTGGTCTGCGGCTACGCAGCCCCATACACAACAAACTGCGATGCACTGTGTGTTCTGACACCTTTCTATCAGAACCAGCATTAACTTTTTCAGCAAATTTGAGCTACAGTAGCTCGTCTGTTGGATCGGACCACACGGGCCAGCCTTCGCTCCCCACGTACATCAATGAGCCTTGGCCGCCCATGACCCTGTCGCTGGTTCACTGCTTTTCCTTCCTTGGACCACTTTTGATAGGTACTGACCACTGCAGACCAGGAACACCCCACAAGAGCTGCAGTTTTGAAGATGCTCTGACCCAGTCGTCTAGCCATCACAATTTGGCCCTTGTCAAAGTCGCTCAGATACTTACGTGTGTCCATTTTTCCTGCTTCTAACACATCAACTTTGAGGACAAAATGTTCACTTGCTGCCTAATATACCCCACCCACTGACAGGTGCCATGATAACGAGATTATCAGTGTTATTCACTTCACCTGTCAGTGGTCATACAGTGAGGGAAAAAAGTATTTGATCCCCTGATGATTTTGTACGTTTGCCCACTGACAAAGAAATGATCAGTCTATAATTTTAATGGTAGGTGTATTTTAACAGTGATAGACAGAATAACAGCAAAACAATCCAGAAAAACGTATTTCAAAAAAGTTATAAATTGATTTGCTTGTTAATGAGGAAATAAGTATTTGATCCCCTATCAATCAGCAAGATTTCTGGCTCCCAGGTGTCTTTTATACAGGTAACGAGCTGAGAATAGGAGCACTCTCTTAAAGGGAGTGCTCCTAATCTCAGCTCGTTACCTGTATAAAAGACACCTGTCCACAGAAGCAATCAATCAATCAGATTCCAAACTCTCCACCATGGCCAAGACCAAAGAGCTGTCCAAGGATGTCAGGGACAAGATTGTAGAACTACACAAGGCTGGAATGGGCTACAAGACCATCGCCAAGCAGCTTGGTTAGAAGGTGACAACAGTTGGTGCGATTATTCGCAAATGGAAGAAACACAAAAGAACTGTCAGTCTCCCTCGGTCTGGGGCTCCATGCAAGATCTCACCTCGTGGAGTTTCAATGATCATGAGAACGGTGAGGAATCAGCACAGAACTACACGGGAGGATCTTGTTAATGATCTCAAGGCAGCTGGGACCATAGTCACCAAGAAAACAATTGGTAACACACTATGCCGTGAAGGACTGAAATCCTGCAGCGCCCGCAAGGTCCCCCTGCTCAAGAAAGCACATGTACAGGCCCGTCTGAAGTTTGCCAATGAACATCTGAATGATTCAGAGGAGAACTGGGTGAAAGTGTTGTGGTCAGATGAGACCAAAATCGAGCTCTTTGGCATCAACTCAACTCGCCGTGTTTGGAGGAGGAGGAATGACCCCAAGAACACCATCCCCACCGTCAAACATGGAGGTGGAAACATTATGCTTTGGGGGTGTTTTTCTGCTAAGGGGACAGGACAACTGCACCGCATCAAAAGGACGATGGACGGGGCTATGTACCGTCAAATCTTGGGTGAAAACCTCCTTCCCTCAGCCAGGGCATTGAAAATGGGTCGTGGATGGGTATTCCAGCATGACAATGACCCAAAACACACAGCCAAGGCAACAAAGGAGTGTCTCAAGAAGAAGCACATTAAGGTCCTGGAGTGGCCTAGCAAGTTTCCAGACCTTAATCCCATAGAAAATCTGTGGAGGGAGCTGAAGGTTCGAGTTGCCAAACGTCGGCCTCGAAACCTTAATGACTTGGAGAGGATCTGCAAAGAGGAGTGGGACAAAATCCCTCCTGAGATGTGTGCAAACCTGGTGGCCAACTACAAGAAACGTCTGACCTCTGTGATTGCCAACAAGGGTTTTGCCAACAAGTACTAAGTCGAAGGGGTCAAATACTTATTTCCCTTATTTTTCTGGATTTTTTTGTTGTTATACACCTACCATTAAAATTATAGACTGATCATTTCTTTGTCAGTGGGCAAATGTACAAAATCAGCAGGGGATCAAATACTTTTTTCCCCCACTGTAATGTTATGGCTGATCAGTGTATATATGCTGTAGTTTAGGTGAAGATATTCACAAAGTGTTAATGTAACACATTTTAACTACACTTACAAGAGTTTCATGTGAATGCATTTTCTTTTCTTTTTTAACCATTTCATGACAGTCTGTGAAATTGATTGTATTTTAGTCATCCATATAGTTTGCAATACTAATATTTATTTATTGTTAACGGTTGCTTTTCAACAACAAACAAATAAACATTTTGGCAAATTATGAGTTTTATTGTTGTACTGTTTGTAAACAAAACAAACAAAATAATAATAATAAGATATGGTATTGCTAATATTTCTACACAGTTCTAGTAATATTTACATGAAGCTCCTCCCGCTCCACGTGTCTCTGAGGTCACTGGACCTATGTCTTTCTTTCCTTTGTTGATGAAAGGATGAGGAGTGTGTACGTGGAAGAGAAAAAGAAAACAATACAATTGAACAGAAAGGATCGACAGAAACCAAGACAAAGACCCGGATTGGAATTGGATCCTGCGTGGCAAAGAAACACTTTGTTTGGATGAAGGGTTTGGTAAAGACCCATCGCCTGTGACCTCACAACAACCCCTGGAATTGTCCTTAAATGACTTCCTGCTAGTAAGCATCCCGGCTGCCCTGAGAGCGTGTTTTGTCCTTGCTTTCTTTTTGTTTGCCACCCCTGTAGCTATCGTCTGATAAGTGTAATAAACACTCCACTCCACTTGTTTTGCTCAGTCACTGGTGTACTGGTATACTCCAAGCCCGGAATAAGAACAGTCCATCGATAGGATGTGATGCAGATGTAACGCCTAACACCTGGCAGGTGCCGAATCCCGACAAGCTGTGAGTGTCACTGTTGTGCAGAAATGCGCGATATCCTCAGCTTAAATTCATCCTCCCTTGGGACCCCCTGGCTAAAGCTAGAAATGCCATAGGCTGGATTGGAAACTGACTCATCCAGCAAACAAGATACACCCTGCCCTGCACTGCTATCCTGCCAGTGCTTCTACCAGGCATGCCACTCAGAAGCCTACGAAATGTTAGTATCACTCAGATTTATTATTACCAAGTCATACTGTTGTGCCCTATAACCATAAAGGGAAAAAAGTTTAAATTTTTCTTCAATCCAAGTGTTGCACAAGATTTTAAAATACAATTATGTCCTTTATATCTCAAAGGTATTCTACCTCCTAAATGGACCATTAAAAAAACACAGTAGCTTGTTTGAATGTCTTCAGACACACAGTGTTCCTCCTTACGACAAATGCAATTATAAAATGCAGGCAGGCGCGGTTAAGAAGGCCTTCTGCAAGGCGTGCTGGAATTAATTCATTTTCTTTTCCTTCAAATTGCCTTTCTGATTTGTTTAAAATGTCAATCCTGCAAATGGGCATGGGAAGGAGTCCAGAAACACATTTGCAAGATGTTATATTGCGCAATAAAATGTAACATTTAACTAATAAGTGGAAGAAAATGTTTCAATCAAAATGGCCCTATAAACCATGCGAGCTGCTCCCCATAATTGCTTGTGGAAATTTAATTAAACAATATTTCAGGATTGCCTTGGCCCGGATCAACAGTTAACAATATTGCCTGCCAACGAAGAAGTAATTTATAATAGGATGGCATACAATCAACCAGTAAATCACTGTCACGCACCTACATATAAAAATAAATGGTTAGACTTCCAGGTTCAGCAATGGCATGAGTTTATGAAACATCCCTGTAGGGAAAATACACGAGACAGAAACAGACTTGACTAAATGAATGCCTTTCAAGTCATCTGTATGATTAGAACTATATGCAGTATGGGAAATATTTTGCTCCTCTCTTTGTCCTCTCCCACCCCCCACTATATTAACAGCAATCTGCTTTATCACTCCCCATGTGACAAATGGTATCCACTTAGCCACTGACTTGCAGTTAGATTCTAAATCGCTATATTCTGCAATAAGCGGGGCACCACTGTCTTGATAAACAGAGATGTCATAAACAGTAGCTCTGCCAAGTGTATCGAAAGTAAAACTGACACAGTGACAGATAAGGTGTTCCAGAGCTCCAGATTTCATTGAAATGTCTTGATTTATCTGTCTGTCTATTACAGAAAATGAGGACATTACAGAAGGTTCCTGACTTTTAAAATGTAAGTATCTCCACTTCATCTTTCCCCCTGTTTGGGAGAAAATGTTTATTAAACCTTTTAGTTTTTCCTTTGGTTTTGAGAAGTGGCATACAAATCACCAACCCACTTTCACTCTATTTTAAGCAGATGTATTTCCCGTGTTGGAGCACTGATTGAGTGTGGGTGGTTAATTTAAAATGGGGGAGGGGTCAAATTCACTGTCATTATTTTTATAGATCACAAGGGTCACAGCTGTCAATATTTCGATATTTATTATCTCAATGAACTCCATTACATACATTATGCATTCCATTTATTATGTGGCTAAAATGAACTAATCAGTAAACAAACTAGGGAGATTTGGACTCTTAAAGCTGGCTAGGAAGTCACACATTCAAATATAGGGAGGCTCTAGAGTCATCACCTGCAAAATGCATGCAAGAGGAATGCACAGGCAGAGTGTCAAACTCACTCAAACACTTTTGACATGACAGCCAGCAGAAAAGCAATTTTTAAAGAGACAAACTGCAACTGTGTGAAGTGGCTCAAAGGGGGCCATGGAAAGTGCCTCCAGCACTACATCAAGACGCCACATGGAAAAAACAGTCACCAAAGGGGGGCGAAGCCGCACGCCACTTTAAAAAAATGTGATGCCAAGAAGTGAGCTCCAGGCGACACACGGTCAATTCTAATTTGCAGGCCGAGATAGCTGTGTGTGTGGAAACCTTAAGTGTGTGGAGATTTCCTCCCCACCAACAGCTCCTGGAGCAAATGCAAAATAACCACGATAGGGAAGAAGACAGGGTCATGACCTGTGGCTAGACACGAAGTCTGTAACAGCTGTCAGCGGTATGAATATCATGACCTCTTAGAGGGGGCTCTCACACTCTGCATGGTGGCAACTACAGCAGGGGACAGCACTAGAACTGATAAACACTCCCACCCAGGGTCCAAACCCAGAGCTGCCAGAGGCGAAGGTTAGGGTGCCACAGCTCACCCTGGGACTATGACAGTATGTCCACCCTGAGCGGAATCTGCAATGTCTCCACATGAAGCAGCTGGATCAGAGCAGTGAACCACATATTCTGAGGCCATCGGCGAGCCACTAGCACCATTGATTTCTCTAGCCTGGCCTTCTCCAAAACAGCTGGAAGAACGGGTTCAGCAGGAACGCATAGAGGAGGGCACCGTTCTAATTCTGTCCTCACTGCCGTCGTGGGCTGGAGTTCGAATGTTGTCAGGCAGAAAAAGCGAGGGTTGCAATTAGAATAAAAATCTAGTGTGGCGCTGCTAGGCCTACTGGAGGCTAAGCTGCTTTGTGTCCCTTCCCTGCAACCAAAAC
This sequence comes from Amia ocellicauda, assembly GCF_036373705.1. Classification (NCBI taxonomy): domain Eukaryota; kingdom Metazoa; phylum Chordata; class Actinopteri; order Amiiformes; family Amiidae; genus Amia; species Amia ocellicauda. Next base: position 15,329,527 of record NC_089854.1, on the reverse strand, counting down.
TCTTGAAGATGGGAAAATACCACCATCCAGGAACAAGGAAGAGAACCAAGTTTGTCACAGCACAGCTTTGTTAAGATGTTTCAGCATTGGATGTGAGGTAATATCCCCTACTGCCATTTGGGAACTATTTTCGAGCTGAAAATAGTAGTATCTAAATATTAGTCCAATATCACGATTCTAAGGCAGCATTCTTTAACAAAAGCTTAATATTAATTAAGCTTAATTAAATTAAATTGGTCACAGTCCATTTGAGAATTCTGTAGTTAACAAAAAATAAAAAGGGGAATTTTGTTTCATCGATTTGGACTATTCTTCGTAAACTGTGGACTACCCTACTATGGCTACTTTAATTTTATTCTGTGCCATATTTATTTTGTTTGATTGTGTACTTAATCATTTGCATTGTGTTGTGCTTATTATTCAGTTTTATGTTATACCGCAGTTAGTATTTTTTAAATCCGATACCGGATATAAATGTCTGGACTGACCGGGGCAGCATATAATCGGGTTTAGCCAGTGTGGAATTAGGCTTTGGCAGTTAGCATTCGTGAGCACTGAATATTTTAATTTAACATTTCTCATCTCAAAAAGGTGAAAAATAGCACAAATATTTACATATATAATAACCTTTATGGACAAATAATAAATTACATGCAATCACAATGTTATATGTTAAACAATGTTATACTTTCTCTAAAGTTTACAAAATAAAAAATTGAATGAATTAAGCATTGGCAGAGAATACAAAATCTCTATTATGTAGGCATTCCATATGAAGATTAGAATACTAAAATGCACATTCCAATGGATATTATACACATCTTTCACATGTGCAGAAAAATAAAATAAACATCTATAAATGTAATATGAATAACTGTCCTAAACTTCCTGCAGAATTACAGCACAAATTAAATTTGTATTCCCAGAGGAGCAGAGACTGTGAAGATAGATATGTTTACCACATTTAGCTTTCCATTATTAGTCCTGAAAGCATGGGTGGAAGGTCAAGATCAATGAAGTGGATCCGAGTGGAACGCTCACATAACATGGCATCAACCAGCCATCAACCATTGCAAAATAAAAATAATAATAAATAAAGCTTGCTTTTAACCAAGTATTAAGGAGATATATCTGTCCAAGGTATTTTTTCTTCTTGGTAACAAGAAATATAAATTGATAATAAATTCAGTGAGATCTTACTAGGTGTGAAAGTGCATAATTACTGATGCATTATCAGAGAAAAGAGGAAATAAATAAATTAGGTTGAGTATTGGAAAAACATTTTTATGAAACATTGAGACTGAGCTGCTAACATTTAACTGAGCTGTAACCTCTTTCCCAAGTCTGTGTGTATGTGCCAGTGTGTGAGAGCGTGTGTGTGAGTGAGTGTGTAGCTGAATATTCAACAAGACTCAGTTAAGTTCAAGTGCAAATTACAAGGCAGAGATGGGATCTTAAAGGTTTTAATCAAACCACGTCATACATTCTAATCAAGACTGCTCCAAATCACAGCTTTGGGAAACAATATTTATTTCCGCTGTGGCTCCGCATAATTACGGAAAGATGATGAAAACATATTATTTCCCATTTCATTGAGCTATAAACAGCTGCAGCAAGGCCCAAAATCTCAGAGGCGATAAAGTAGAAGAAGAGGATAATTGGAGATTGAGAGAGCACCTTCGATTTGATGGCTGCAGTCATGTATATTGGCAGAGTTTGGGAAATCATGATTTTCCTTTTTGTTCACACTGCTGTATAAGGGGATCAATGTATTACACTCAGCAGATTCTGTTATGCTTAAGATATTTAAAATAAAAACCACCCTTATTTTTAGGAAACACTGTCCTGCATTTAAAGTCATTACCTTGACATTTTTTTAAGTTTTAGCTTAATTCCAATGTGACTTCGGGCCACATGTTGTCCTCCTCTCAGTCACCAGGACATGGTACAACAAAATTTTACCTCAACAGGTTTTCCCCCCAAAACTTAGAGAAGAAAAAAGTGGTCCTACAAGGCAAAATATACATTTCTTACCTAAAGAGGTTTCATCTCCCATGATGTTGGTCTAATAGTCACAGTCACTAGCATTAGCCATATAAATAATTGAGAGACACTCACTCATTCTCACTCCTGCTGTACACTGTAATTTAAAAAAGTTATTCTCAAATGCTGTAACTGTTTTATTTACAGTAAACAAGTATTACAAATATATGATTCAAAACAGTCAGTTTTAGTATAGTGAAGTCAATTATTTAGTGCTAGATACGACAATGTAATTACTCTAGGTAATTAAGACGTCTGGCACCTTCATTACAAGGAAAAGGAACATGATTCATAAGGAGAATACCAAATTAATGTAAACTAAAGAACAGTGTAAAACAAACTGACAAAGTGGTATATATTAAATAATCAGCAAAAATATTTATTTACTGTAGCTCATGTTGTACAAACATGCAAGCGTTTATCACATTAAATCACTTTGATTTTAATTTGATATATGTAATATAGGCCTATTTATTTACATAATACAGTGCAACCCATTTATGCCTACCAGTGGAACATGGGCTTAATTAGGACTTAATTAGTCAGACCTGATCTTAATTACATTTATTTTGGGAGCCATAGGCTTAACTAATTAACCTCATATTAGAGTGAGGGAAAAAAGTATTTGATCCCCTGCTGATTTTGTATGTTTGCCCACTGACAAAGAAATGAGAAATGAGAGACAGAATAACAACAAAAAAATCCAGAAAAACGCATTTCAAAAAAGTTATAAATTGATTTGCATGTTAATGAGGGAAATAAGTATTTGACCCCTTCGACTTAGTACTTGGTGGCAAAACCCTTGATGGCAATCACAGAGGTCAGACGTTTCTTGTAGTTGGCCACCAGGTTTGCACACATCTCAGGAGGGATTTTGTCCCACTCCTCTTTGCAGATCCTCTCCAAGTCATTAAGGTTTCGAGGCCGACGTTTGGCAACTCAAACCTTCAGCTCCCTCCACAGATTTTCTATGGGATTAAGGTCTGGAAACTGGCTAGGCCACTCCAGGACCTTAATGTGCTTCTTCTTGAGACACTCCTTTGTTGCCTTGGCTGTGTGTTTTGGGTCATTGTCATGCTGGAATACCCATCCACGACCCATTTTCAATGCCCTGGCTGAGGGAAGGAGGTTTTCACCCAAGATTTGACGGTACATAGCCCCGTCCATCGTCCTTTTGATGCGGTGCAGTTGTCCTGTCCCCTTAGCAGAAAAACACCCCCAAAGCATAATGTTTCCACCTCCATGTTTGACGGTGGGGATGGTGTTCTTGGGGTCATTCCTCCTCCTCCAAACACGGCGAGTTGAGTTGATGCCAAAGAGCTCGATTTTGGTCTCATCTGACCACAACACTTTCACCCAGTTCTCCTCTGAATCATTCAGATGTTCATTGGCAAACTTCAGACGGGCCTGTACATGTGCTTTCTTGAGCAGGGGGACCTTGCGGACACTGCAGGATTTCAGTCCTTCATGGCGTAGTGTGTTACCAATTGTTTTCTTGGTGACTATGGTCCCAGCTGCCTTGAGATCATTAACAAGATCCTCCCGTGTAGTACTGGGCTGATTCCTCAACGTTCTCATGATCATTGAAACTCCACGAGGTGAGATCTTGCATGGAGCCCCAGACCGAGGGAGACTGACAGTTCTTTTGTGTTTCTTCCATTTGCGAATAATCGCACCAACTGTTGTCACCTTCTCACCAAGCTGCTTGGTGATGGTCTAGTAGCCCATTCCAGACTTGTGTATGTCTACAATCTTGTCCCTGACAAACTTGGACAGCTCTTTGGTCTTGGCCATGGTGGAGAGTTTGGAATCTGATTGATTGATTGCTTCTGTGGACAGGTGTCTTTTATACAGGTAATGAGCTGAGATTAGGAGCACTCCCTTTAAGAGAGTGCTCCTAATCTCAGCACGTTATCTGTATAAAAGACACCTGGGAGCCAGAAATATTGCTGATTGATAGGGGATCAAATACTTATTTCCCTCATTAACAAGCAAATCAATTTATAACTTTTTTGAAATGCGTTTTTCTGGATTTTTTTGTTGTTATTCTGTCTCTCACTGTTAAAATACACCTACCATTAAAATTATAGACTGATCATTTCTTTGTCAGTGGGCAAACGTACAAAATCAGAAGGGGATCAAATACTTTTTTCCCTCATTGTATATGCAGTTTCTGCTTTGGAAGAGACACCTTATGATAACGGTTACATTTTGGTATGTTTCTGTTGGAGAAATCAAATTCCAGCACCTCAGGGATTAGCAGCCTGTTTCAGCCAGTGCTTTGCAGGATGTGCATCTTTTTTCAATAATGTGTAAAAAAAAATTTAAAAAAATTTAATAGTGTAGTTTATATGGAATACAATTAAATAACCCCCCATTAACTAAACAAAACAGAATAAAGATTTTCATCCTTAGGGTGCATAATAAATGCATTGAAAGGACAGACCATGTAATTGAATTAATGATAAATGTAGTGAATTACTTAATACGGGAAAATGGTACTGTTGAATACATTTTCTGCTATAATAGTCTATATGCAAAGAAATTTTAGGTAGACCGAATCAATATCTATGAGAAAATGCTGCATATTCTGTATTGGTTGCTCTATCTCTCTAGACGATGAAAGGACAGAGTTTAGCATTTGCTGTATATGTAAAAGGTTACCATTGTCCAAGTTGTGCCCATGGGAAACATATTGTCCACCAGCATAAAACTCTACAAATAGCTACCTTGTACGTACTATGCATACAGACTGTGACAGGCACAATTTAGAAGTGGATGATTGCTGTTCATTTGTAATCCTGTCCTGAATTAACAGTGGGACTAATTACAAACTATACTAAGCTTAATTTTGAAATGGATAATGTATTTTGGTTATTAAGCAGTTTGAGATCATTCAAATTGTAATGGGTTTGGTTACAAGAAGGAAAATCCTACATCTGGATGCCCTATGACCGCTGACCACGGATACATTTAGGGACACTGAGAGCATGGGTGTTTTTGATTAGTTACACATCACAATATGAAACGTGTGACTTTCAGATCACATCACAAGGGGGAGTTTACATGCAGTGTTATTAAGCCAAGAAATGATGATGCGCTTGCACATTTGGTCCGAAAAAAACTAAAATCTCCTTAGAGGTGGAGTTTACATGTGTGTTTTAACCTTACTCTAGACAATATGCTCGAGTCAAAGATGAAATGACTCTCACTCTCCCGAGGTTTACATGGTTCTAGTTTATTGAACTCAAGACTAGCTGCTGTTTACCCAACATCATGTAAATTAAAGGAAAAGGAGTGAATGAATATGTAATTTTGCTCTACGTACAGTTCTTTTTGCTTATTTGGAAGGAAAATCACAGAAAGGGTGGTTTACATGTGCAAGAACAATACTCAAGACTCTTACATCACCAAATCCATGGCTTTAGTGTGGTAACTTGTTCAAATTAAATCATGTACAGCTGTGGCTTGTGCCTTGCATCTACTTTAACTGATATGGAATTGACCCTGTCCTTCTCTGTGGCCATTTGTTTTGGACGCAGATCTAATTCACTCACATTCTTGGGCCAAACGTGGATGAGCATCATCACTTCACAAGTTAAAAACACTGGATTGTAAACTCCAAAATGTAGTATCACTGCCAAGAAATAAACAGATTGTGATATTAGTAGGAGCAATCAAAGCAGGTTGGCACAGTGGTTAGTGCTGCTGCCTCACAGCGCCTGGGTCCTGGGTTGGAGTCCCAGCTTTGGGGGCCTGCCTGTTGATTGGTTACTCTAAATTGCCCTGTCTGTCTCTATCCTCACCAGGAAAAGCTGTTTTGAAGATGGATGGATGTTGAACTGCAAAGAGATGTTAAGAAAGGGATCAGGAAAGCAAAGAGGCAAATAGAAAGAAACATACCTCTTGGAGCTAAAACTAATACAAAGAGCTTTTTTCAATGCTACAACAGCAAGAAATCAATAAAGGAGGAAGTGAAACAGCTAAACAGCTTATGAACTGGTTGATGTATAGGAAACAGAGGGTGTCGATTAGAGGAGTTGCTTCTAACTGGAGTGAGGTTGTTAGTGGAGTTCCACAGGGATCAGTACTAGGGCCTTTGCTTTTTCTAATCTATATTAATGATCTGGACTTTGGGATAGTTAGAAAACTTGTCAAATTTGCAGATGATACTAAAATAGGTGGCTCAGCAGATACAATCTTGGCAGCACAGGCTATTCAAAGGGACTTGGATAATATTCAGCTGTGGGCCGACACCTGGCAGATGAAATTCAATGTGGACAAGTGCAAGGTATTTCTTGCAGGTAACAAAAATGTCCACTATAATTACACTATGGGAGGAATAGAACTAGATGAAGTAACGTATGAGAAAGACCTAGGAGTCTATGTGGACTCCTCACTTTCTCCATCCAAACAATGTGGGGAAGCAATAAAAAAGGCAAACACAATGTTAGGGTATATTGTCAAAAGTGTAGAATTTAAAACAAGGTAAGTAATGTTCAGACTGTACAATGCACTAGTTAGACCTCATCTGGATACTGTGTACAGTTCTGGACTCCACACTTCAAGAAAGATATCGCTGCTCTAGAGGCAGTTCAGAGGAGAGCAACCAGACTTATTCCAGGTCTGAAGGGAATGTCCTACTGAGAGACTGAGGGACCTGAACCTTTTCACCCTGGAACACAGGAGACTACGTGGGGACTTGATTCAAGTCTTCAAAATCATGAAAGGCTTCGACCACATCAAACCAGAGGAGCTTTTCCAGATCAACAGAGACACACGCACCCAGGGACACAAACGGAAATTGGGCTTCATGGCATTCAAGACAGAAAACAGGAGACATTTCTTCACACAGAGACTCATCAGAATCTGGAACAAACTCCCCAGCAATGTGGTTGAAGCTGAACATTTGGGAACATTTAAAAATAGACTGGATTGGATCCTTGTATCACTCAGTTATTAATGGACACCAAACGAGCACGATGGGTCGAATGGCCTCCTCTCGTTTGTAAAGTGAATGATTCAATGTCCCAAAGTACACTTTATACCAACTGCTTGAAGGGAAAGAGAATATGCTTTACCAAATGGCAGGAAATAACAACAGATTAGTTATGGTGTTGGAATATATTAATTTGGAGTCATAGCCTTGTTGAGCTGGAAGTCTCAAACAACAATACAGTTTTTCTGGTCTCCTGTACTATCAGGATGCCACACAGGAGAAAACTTACTTGGGTCTGATCTGAGCCAAACAAAAAGTGTTCTTATTGACCAACTAACTGTCGAGCATAGCAGAAAGACACTGATATTGAATTGAGTCATCCAAGGCTTCCACTGCCTGTGTTACCTCAGAGACCATTGCAATTGAAATATGTGACAGAAAAGTACCCACTCAAACTGAATAAATTAAAGATGTGTGTAGTCATGCCAGATAACTTGAAAATGTCAGCATGAAGAAAAGACCTGTGCTAACTGCATTATGGAAAAGCCTTTTATAATTTTACCAACAGAAACCTTGAAGGGATGAAATAAGTAAATAGAAAGTGTCCATTCATTTGTCTTGTCAAGGTATGCCATTCCTTAGGGGGTTCATGTTCAATTTAGCTTGTAATGTGATATAGCTGCACACACGAGGTGTTTCCATTCACAAAGACCAGGAGAGACAGCATTATGAGAATATCTTTAACACCTTGACAAGAAATTCATTGGCTTCCCACCCCCTACATCACAACTTCAATTAGCATAAAAAAAACATTCTAATCCTCACCAACAAATCCTAATGCGGCATTCACTGTACAGCACTTTTCCTTCAGATGTATAGGTGAAATTGCATGGCCAACTTGTACAGTATTTCAGGGCATTTAAAGCAGAGAATAGACTATGAAATAATTTCAATTCTAATGAAGACAGTTTGTTGCCATGAAATGCTGTCAGGACATAGTTTGTGAGCATGCTAAACATTGGGAATGTGTTCACTGAACTGATCGTTCTCTTGTTGGGTATCGACAAAGACCTAGAGCCACAACAGTCACTGCACTGGATTCAACAGATGAATCTGAAGCCTGTATGGATGTAAACCAGGGTGAAGGTCTGCTGAAATATCAGCTGAGTCTGATCTCAAAAACGTCACATAAACCCTTAGCAGGCTGTCAATAACTGCTGACTTGACTTTTTAATTTATATACACTCACCTAAAGGATTATTAGGAACACCATACTAATACTGTGTTTGACCCCCTTTCACCTTCAGAACTGCCTTAATTCTATGTGGCATTGATTCAACAAGGTGCTGAAAGCATTCTCTAGAAATGTTGGCCCATATTGATAGGATAGCATCTTGCAGTTGATGGAGATTTGTGGGATGCACATCCAGGGCACGAAGCTCCCGTTCCACCACATCCCAAAGATGCTCTATTGGGTTGAGATCTGGTTACTCTGGGGGCCAGTTTAGTACAGTGAACTTTGTCATGTTCAAGAAACCAATTTGAAATGATTCGACCTTTGTGACATGGTGCATTATCCTGCTGGAAGTAGCCATCAGAGGATGGGTACATGGTGGTCATAAAGGGATGGACATGGTCAGAAACAATGCTCAGGTAGGCCGTGGCATTTAAACGATGCCCAGTTGGCACTAAGGGGCCTAAAGTGTGCCAAGAAAACATCCCCCACACCATTACACCACCACCACCAGCCTTTCGCCCACAGGACTGCCGCATACTGGATGTTTTTCCCTTTTCACACCATTCTTTGTAAACCCTAGAAATGGTTGTGTGTGAAAATCCCAGTAACTGAGCAGATTGTGAAATACTCAGACCGGCCCGTCTGGCACCAACAACCATGCCACGCTCAAAATTGCTTAAATCACCTTTCTTTCCCATTCAGACATTCAGTTTGGAGTTCAGGAGATTGCCTTGACCAGGACCACACCCCTAAATGCATTGAAGCAACTGTCATGTGATTGGTTGGTTAGATAATCGCATTAATGAGAAATTGAACAGGTGTTCCTAATAATCCTTTAGTTGAGTGTATGTTCAATAATATGAGAAAGGATTGGAAATTGTTAAATTGGTAGGGTGTTTACTCAGTCCATTAAATAGCTATTTGTTTCCATTCATGCTCTGTATTACCTGATCTTAAATTATAACTATGATTTCATAGTGTTTAATCAGAGACAGCATCAATGACTGTCATTTAGGCAGTTACCTTAAAACATCAATTAACGCCACTGAGAGGAAATTATCTAAAGTGTAGTATATCACTGGCATTGCACGTTGTATTTCACATAGTTTATCATTGGAATTGTATTTTTGGCTTACATATTTGCTTCCAAGCCGTATCGAGTGGAAGTTCTTGGACAAAGCCGAACCGGACTGCCTTTGTTCCAAACCACACGGACCTCGTGCCGTGTGCTGTTATCTGAGCCCGAAGCCAGAGAGGTCTCTCTGCGACGAAGTTCAGATAAGTTTAACAGTTTGGAGTTTGTGATTCATGACATTTGAGAAATCAATTAGAAATGTTAATCTGTGATTCATAACTCTAGAATGTGTAATATCATTTATTTTTCTTAAATATAAATGTGTGTTGCATTAAACTGTTTTGTTGATAATTTTAGAAATAAAACGTGTCAACGCCGAGAAATATTTTCTCATTCCTGTTTAACTGTTTAGTCTGAAATTGACACAAGTTAATAGACATTAGATTATAGGTGGCCCTGCCTATCCTTAATCATTGAATAATAATCAGTTAAGGGAAATTGTGGTAACAAGTAATGATAAGATCTTTCTCGGCACCTAAACGTAAATGAGACTGATATATATATATATATATATATATATATATATATATATATATATATATATATATATAATGAGAAGTTACCTGACATTAAATACTAACCTGCATAGTTATTTAATGTCTGACTAACAATACTAATGAGAGACTCACCTTCGTCTTACTAACCAGTATTGTAGTCAATGTGTTTATAACCTTTTTTGTTTAACGATTTGTGTGTTATCATATGCGATCCCATGGTCTTTGATTTGGTCACGGAAGTGATTTGTCTTTGATTTGTTGATCTAGAGTTGAATTTTAATTAGTTTTTCCCTTTTGTATAATTAGTGTAGTGCTACATTTAGTCTTTGTTTTTGAATAAATTTGACATTTTATATCTTTGGAATTGGTGTCTGCGTCCAATTATTACAGAAATTGAGTTCTACAAGATTCCAGAATTCTTGATAAGGTGATACTATAAATTCACTTATTTAATTGAAATGTATAAGTGTACCTTACGCTACACCTGCATTGTTTGTGTGACAAAGTGTCTCAAGGAGAAAGGCTTCAAGTTATTTGCAATTGTCCACCCCAACATAAACATTTAGTTTTTGTCTTTTTATACACTAACATATGTTATTACTACCATTTGCTGCTAATCTGTTTGGAAAGCTCATGACACACTACTTGGCAAATGATGACTTTCAACTCTCGGATTCCTGTTATTTAATTTACTCCCTTCAGTCTTGTGTCCCAAAAACCCACTCCTCAGGAAAAATTAAATATCTATTTCTCCTCCTCTCTCTCTTCCTCCTGCATGCCGTCTTTTTCCACAGTTCTTCTGCATCTGAACATCTATTTAACAAGGACCTTAGTGTTGAGGCATAGTTTCAAGACAACAAAGGACTTGTCTGATATGGGAGACAAGATAGGACCTGCTGGCATACAATAAAATCCAAATGAAACTTCTGAAAAATCAATACAAACCAATTTTCCTTTGAAGTTCATAGACTGCCTGACTTCTCTCTGAAGCTTTCAATTTCCAATAGCTACTGGAAATACCAATTAATACCCATTGCAGGTATCATGCAACCCCCAACTCACATCACAGACCAAATCAAATCTGGGTCCCCACTGTAATATGTGCCTACATTTTTTTTTTTTTAAGATAAGATTAGATTAGATCAGCAGACAAACTTATCTGACAGACTAAAAAATTTGTACATATCTTTTCAATATATATATTTTTTAAATTTTGTTTAAGATGTAAGATGTATAAAAAGATGCCAGCTGTCTAGGATGGATCTGGCAGCATGTGGGACTTTTCTGCTGTGATGTCATTCAGAAGAAAAAGGGAACCCAATTCAGATTTTGAAGTGACTGTCATGCGGAGGCCAAAAGGCAATGAGCAATTTAAAGAACGGTAGCATTTCTTTGCAGAGCAATTTGTAGATGTAAATTCAATCAGTTCCGCGATGCTACAGAAAATCTAGCAGATTCTCATAGGGTGGTTAAAAAGCAGTCAGCAGCAGACCCTTAATTAAAGGCTAGGTTCAATCCCAGCAGCCCCACGTACATGGATACTCCAGTGAATGAGCGTCTTTACACGATGAGCCAGCAGCCAGTTGACCTCAGTCAGGAGGAAGGGGGTGTAGATAAGTATGGAGCAATACAACTCCCCATAATTGAAGCATTAACAAAGTCCAAGCTCAGGACATTGTGTGCTTGTTCTTGTTTAAGTGTCCATTTGATTGTTTTGTGGAAAGATAGAGATTTAAGAGGATCGCAAGGATTATGTAGAAGGATATGCCTGTCCAAATTAAAAATACCTATTCAAATCAATCACAATAAACTGAAATTAATTTACAGCATACTAGACACCATTGAAGTAGTCTGAAGTTTGTTATCGTTCAAGTCGGAAAGCACTGCCCATGGGGGAGGGGTTTCTTCGAACTTCCCTCAGAACAGGTCTCTTCCCACTTCCTGTCTATAAAACGTGACGTCTGCGTAGATTTGTCCTCTTTTGCTGGGAGCTAGGACTCTCGTTCAACCTTGCAACCCTTGGGCAGTGCTTCCTTTTTCAGATAACCAGTGTTGCATTCACAACCTATCGATTTAGATATGATATTTGTTACATCAACCATTGACTAAGTAACTGGTTCTTCTCCACAGTTATCACAAAAGTTAAGGGTAAGAGATTATCAGAAACCCTGACTGAGTTCATGGTGGAAACAATTCAGTTGACTTCAACAGAGATGATAACAGCAAAAAGTGAGACCTTTTGACTTTCAAAATGTCTCTGAGATGTGCTTCTCCTTTTTTTGGGGGGGGGGGGAGTTGGACAAATTCCACAGTTTTTTTAAAGATGAATGTCTTGTGTGAGAAAGTCAATTTGAAAAAACAGGGGTACAGAAGGCATAGGACATGAGCCACTGTATTTGTTAGACTGAATTAATCCTCAAAGGGAAGAATAGCAAGTGAGAGGGGGTGGAATTTTCAAAGCATCAACTTATCCTGAGTTTCAAAAAATGTATTTATGTATGGTTGGGGTGGAGGGGGGGGGTGGGTGCAATGCAGTCTACTAAATGTATCTGAGCTCTAAAAAGTAAAAAAAAAATGCATCAGTCATTTAGTTTGATTTATGAAACATTATCTAACATTTTCGCATTACCCCATGTATTCCTAATTCATAATTACAATATTAAAAGTGTATTACAACAAACAAATATAAATATAATTAAATATGTAGTATCATTACAAAGCTTGTTCAGCACTATGGCAGGACACAGTCAAAACTTTGACCAATCAATGAAATGAAATTACAAACTTGTACCATATCATGTTAGTAGTAGAATGTGGCTTCCAAGAATAAGTTTAACTGTGACAGGGGACGGGTCTGTACTTTGTGATTTGCGAGTACTGTAGGTCTAAGATTTGATTTGATCTAGCTCTGGCAAATACACATGCCAAAACATAATCAACAAAATGACAAAAAATAATAAGAAAAAACTACTTGAAGGACCATTTTGCATACTGAGCCCTACAGGCAGCAACATGACGCAGTGGAGACGGAGTTTGATCCAGGTGTGAACAGACAACGCACATTGCTCACTCATTCAGAGGGGAGGCAGCCCCCCAACCCCCAAGCAGTGTATCATGACGTCACCATCATCGGCTGTAATGTGAACTCTCTGGAGCAAAACTAACAGAGAACGGTGTTCACAAAGCATTTAAAAATGTGACAATCGCTAGTATGTTTTGTTTATTTTATATAAAATAAGTAATTTGACTAAAACAGACCTGGCTTATGTAAACAATAGGTAAATAAATAAAAACAAGGATAAATGTATTTTATGCAGCAGCAATGGTGGTATTCAGGAATAGATTATGTAGGATGAAATTATGGTTTTCATTTCTCTAAAAAGTTCACTATTATATTATGCTGTAGAGAAAAATTAAAGTGAAAATGGCTTGACAGACAGAATGCATGAGATGAGGTTTACCTTTTTTATTGAAGCTGAAAATCAAACTTATTGCAACTCAAGATGTAAAGAAAGTAGCTCATTCATTGTGTCTGTTTGCTCGACAGTTTGTTTCAGTGCTGTAGTCGAGACCACCATGTCCGAGTCCTAGTCAAGACCAAGTCTGGGACGGAACCCAACGGTCCAAGTCCGAGTCGAGACCCAGAGACCCAGAAACTATTTACTAGCTGATATGTGGATATTGTTATTGAGAATAACTACTTCTACTATGAATAATAATAAGAAACACCACCACCACATAATACTAAGTTGAATATTCACATCTTTATTCCACATTCTTTAATCTCTATTTGATCAAATATATATATATGGAAATATAGCCACTGGACTCTCGGGCAAGCCAGCTGAGAAGTCGCTCAAGTCGCCGCAGCTAAGTATCGCTTTTTCTCTCGCGTTTCCTCGTTTAGTTAAGTTACATTGACTGTTTACGGGGTTTGTTGTTTAGCTACGAATTGTATATCTTGCACCTGTTTTGTAGTAAGAGCAGTGACTGTTTGTTAGTGAATTTTACTGCCAGTTACTCGACACGCCCTATCTGCAATCAGAAGCGTTACACTGTGTAGGCTGTGATTATTTAGCATTTGTTTAACATTACTACGAGCTATTGTTCAGTGTAACTGCGTGTATCTGGCACTGTCTTTGTCTGTATTCAGATATTAAGCGGCCATTAATTGTGCTATTAGAAGTCCTGCGTGGGAGGGAGGGCCATCCTGACCAGCCTTGTGTCATTCAACGCAACACAGGTGTGCACTGTCCTAATTAGTTAGAGGTGTCATATTTAACCGCCCCCCACACCTCTGCGCCAGCAGTCAGCGCCAGCAGCCTTCAGTCCCCCCCTTCTGAAGGGCCCCATCTCCAAAGGGCAGGGACTCCAGCTGCAGGGACTCCAGCTGCGGGGACTCCAGTGAGGAGAAGACTGCAAGGAGACGCTGCACAGCAAAAACAGGCAACCATGATGATCTCTCCGATTCCTGTCCTGCTCTCTCTTCCCTCTCAGCGTCCACCTGCTCGCCATTGTTTCCCTAATCCCTCCAACCTCATCTCTCTGCCTCTCCCCCCCCTCCTCCTCCCTCCCCTCTACTCCACTCTCTGGGGGCCTGTGGAACTGCCACTCAGCTTCCAACAAGGCCGACTTCATCTCCGCCTTCGCCTCCCACCAGTCTCTGGATTTCCTCGCTCTCACCGAGACATGGATCTCCCCAGACAACTCTACCACCCCTGCTGCATTATCCGCTCTGTTTGTCCTGTCCCACTCCCCTCGTCTTACCGGGCAGGGAGGAGGAACAGGGCTCCTGCTCTCCACTTCTCTCCTCTTCTCTGTCCCCCCCTCTCTCTCCTCTATCTCGACCCACAGCTTTGAATTCCATGCAGTGGAAATCACCTCTCCCTCTCACCTCTTCCTTCTAGTTCTTTACCGTCCACCTGGTCCACTCACCTCCTTCCTGGATGAACTTGACTTCCTTCTCTCCTCCTTCCCCTCACTGTCCTCACCTACCATCCTCCTGGGAGACTTCAACATCCACCTCTCCAACCCTTCCCACTGTGCCGGATTTGTACATCTCCTTCACTCCTTTAACTTTTCTCTCTCTCCCCGTCTCCCAACACTCACAGGGCAGGCCGCCAGCTAGACCTCATCTTCTCTAGAGGCTGCTCCCCTTCATTTCCTTCTCCCTTTCCCTCCCCTCCCTCCCCACTCCACCCACTCCCTCTGTCACCTTCTGCCGTAATCTCTGCTCTGTCTCCCCCTCCACCCTTGCCTCCACTGCCCTCACTCTCTTACCTTCCATTGACTGTTTTTCCCATCTATCTGTCAACTGTGCTACCTCCTCTTTGTTCTCCTCCTTCACCTCCTCCCTTGACTCTCTCTGTCCTCTCACGTCTCGTCCTGCCCATCCCTCCCCTCCTCAGCCTTGGCTCTCTGCTGTTCTCTGCTCAACACGAACTAGTCTGTGTGCCGTCGAACAGAAGTGGAAAAGGACCAAACTCCCAGCTGCCCTCGAAGTCTACCGCTCTCTACTGTCCACATTCTCCTCCTCACTCACCTCAGCCAAGAAGTCTTACTTCCAATCACTCTTCGAATACACTGTCAACAACCCTCACAAACTCTTCTCCACCTTCTCCTCCCTCCTTGCCCCCCACCTCCTCCCTCATCGCTCACTGCTGATTATTTCGCCTCCTTCTTCTCCTCCAAGATTGCAGACATCCGCAGGCTCTTCTATACTCCACCCTCATCTCCCATCACACCCGAAACCTCCCACCGATCAAGCTTCCTTTTCTTCATTCTCACCTCTCTCAGATGCTGAAGTTTCTGCTCTCCTCCTATGTCACAAACCTACAAGGTGTGCCCTGGACCCTCTCCCTTCTCGCCTCTTCCAAGCAACCACTCCTGATCTTCTCCCCTTCATCTCCTCCCTCATCAACTCCTCACTCCTCTCTGGCTGTTTCCCCTCTGCATTTAAACAAGCTGCTGTCATCCCACTGCTCAAGAAACCAACCCTTGACGTCACCTGTCTTCAGAACTACCACCCTGTCTCCCTACTCCCCTTCCTCTCAAAGACTCTCGAGCGGGTGGTCCACCGTCAGCTCTCTGAATTTCTGTCTCAACACTCACTCCTTGATCCTCTGCAATCCGGCTTCCGCACAGCTCACTCCACTGAGACGGCTCTCCTGACTGTCACTGACTCCCTCAGCCGTGCTCAGGCGACCTCCCTCTCCTCAGTCCTCATCCTCCTTGACCTCTCTTCAGCATTTGACACCGTTGATCACTCCATCCTCCTCTCCTGCCTTGCTGACCTTGGAATCTCTGGGACTGCTCCTACCTCAGTGACCGGTCCTACCAAGTGACATGGCGAGGCTCCTCATCCACCCCCCAACCTCTCCTCACAGGCGTTCCCCAAGGCTCCGTCCTGGGCCCGCTCCTGTTCTCTCTCTACACTCGCTCCCTGGGTCCCCTCATCGCTTCCCATGGTTTCTCCTACCACTTCTACGCTGATGATGCCCAGATCTTCCTGTCTTTTCCCTCTTCTGACCCTCTCATCCCCTCTCGCATCTCTTCCTGCTTGTCTGCTATTTCCACCTGGATGCACTCGCACCACCTCAAGCTCAACATCTCCAAATCTTCTTCTTTCTCTAAAAATCTAGGAGTCACCCTCGATCCTGCGCTCTCCTACACCCAGCACACCACCACGCTGACACGCACCTGTAGATTCTTCCTGAGCAACATACGCCGGATCCGTCCCTTCCTCACGACTACTCGACTCAGCTGCTCGTCCAGTCACTGGTCCTCGTCTGGTATTCTCTCTGCCCCGATTTGCACACGCTACTCCACTGCTCCGCTCCCTCCACTGGCTCCTGATACTGGCACGCATTCAGTTCAAGACATTGACCCTCACCTACCGCTGCCTCGACCACACTGCACCAAGCTACATTTGTAAAATGTATTATTTTGAATTGCTATGTTTTAGTTAAATTGAATTTGTATTGATTGATGCCTTGTACTTAACTGTATTTTTGCACTTTGTTTGCACTTATGTTGTAAGTCGCCCTGGATAAGGGCGTCTGCCAAGAAATAAAAATAATAATAATACTATATGGAAATACCCTTCATTGTAGGTTTAATAAGTTGTTGTTAATCTTTTTCTTGGGGAATTCAAATTTAGATCTTAAAGTAAATGTGTACCAAACAAAAGGTCTAGGATTAGTACATGGTACAGCTGTTATTAAACCAAGGCAGATGTTAAAGCACTCCCAAAGTGAACTCATGAGGTGAAAAGAAGCCTTATATTCCAAACAGACAGGGACTTCAAACAGCATTCTACACAACATTTTCTGTTTTATGCAACTGCATTATGTGTGATTTGAATATGGACCAAGGAATGGAAAAAACTAAAGATAAAGCAAATGGCACAATCAAGTAGTTCTTAAAACTGTCGAATGTCTACAATATTGAAATTAAATACTGACTTATGTTTGCCTTAATAGTACAGTATTTGACGAGGAAATAGGGTGAAACGACCGAACACTACCCTGCAGCATCAAGAAGGCAGGTCAAAGGGAAATACACACTGGACATTACTGCCAGTAGTGAGGAATAGCATCATATAAGTTAGCACAACATTTAAAGTGGTTGAACAAGGTGTAATAATGTTACTTGACTGTGATACAAAATGTGTTATGAAATGTTTTCGTATTAGGCAGTAACATGCACAGGACACCACATACAAGACTAAAGATCACTAAATAAATCACAAAAGGTAGAAGTAAACTTACCCATTCGTTCTGTAAGGAATCACTTGGCTTCTGTCCAGTGTAAGAGAATTTTGAATGCTTGGTTTTTCAGTCAATCTAAATAAATAGTTGAACTGAAAACTCATAGGTCAATTGGTTTCTCTTTTAAGATTCTTTTTAGAGGGAAGATGCAGTCAAGTCACAGATGTGCAATAATCATTTATTTTGACAAAAATAGGAAACTAATATCATTCAATTATATTACTGAAAATAAGTAATATATTAAGCTTCTGCTAGATTACAATAAGAAACAGATAATACCCATTTTCTTCTTTCTCCTCACAGTACAGCTTATAGGCCAGTCTGGTCAGGCAGGAAGTGGTGTGTCTCTCTCTGTCTCCCTCCAGCTCTCTCTTGTGTCTCGTTGCAGAATGAAGAAGTTAAGAGAACTAAAATTCTCTTTGTTTTCCCTTTTATAAGGTTTCCTTCCAACCAATAGCATTTTGCCACCACCATGACATGGTTGCCTTATGATAAAGTAATTTAGAAGTGGGAGTCATTTCGAATTTGGCTAGGAGCCAATAAGAGGACAGGTCCCTGTTGGTCTTCTGGATATACAGATAAGGTTACCAGGGGCTACCAGAGGCTACAAGGGCTACAAGATAAAAGGGAGGAAGTCTGTTTCCTCTACCAAAGCTGATGGTATAGAATTTCCCATAGAAAAATATATTCTAACAAATAATATCTTACAACAGAAATGGACGATACGGCTACTGATTCCTTGGTACTATGTGGACAGCATACTTCCAAACCTTCACATTGGTTTGTGAACTAGAACTAGAACTAGATCTGCCAACAGCTGATTTTGAGTGAGATTTCTGTCCGCCATCTTGGGTACTTATAAGAACGCGGGAGTACACAGTGGTGGGTACAGCTAAACCAGTTAGTTTAACAAAAATGTACGTATATTAATATATTATATGTAACTGCCTTGAATATATTGTAACAGTTTCGAGCATTTGTGGGTACAGAGTAGGTGCAGACTCCGCTTCAAAGGCAAAAACAGCTCAAGACCTTGTGTTGGCTCATGCATTGTTCAAAGAACAGCAGTGAACATCACTAATAGTGCTTTTACACCGACAAGGTGCTGGTGCCTAATCTGGAACCATTCTGCGCTTTTCCACCGCAAAAAAAATGTTTCTTGGCCAGCATGCAGCCGCTTTTGTGTGATGTCAGGGGGCGGGGGGAGGGGTAAAGTCGTCTCCACAAGTGTCTGAAATAGTGAATCGGTGTAAAACCCTTCATGACTGTGATTTCCACTGTAGCGTTATGTTGGGTGTATTTGGATAAGAGCATTTGGGCTCTGAGCTGAAGCACTGATCTAAAGAAGACCTCTCCCCCCCCAAAGTTATCAGATTTCCTTAGCTCATCAGCTTGGAACTGGTTTGAATCAAAGTGACAGTTTTGGGGAGGATGGCACCGAGAAGAGGCCAAATAGTTTGGAATTCTGCTATGAGATGTCTGGAGAAAGGGGCCTGTAGGTGATAAAAACTCTTTGAAGTGGATGAGAGCCGAAATCCCGACATAGAGCTACGACCCCAGGCCAACCGGCATTTCCAAAAGATGGCATGGATTGACATCAGTCATAAATCAAGCCCCCCTCCAATAGGACACTGGGGGCTGAAACCGAAATCCAATCTCAAGAACTCAGGGACCAATCACCTATTGATCTGACAGACTATAAGGAACAGGCGGACAGTCTTTCTCTCTCTCTATCTCTCTCTCACCTGAACCAGTAACTCGCTGCCACAGCTCAACCTGTAGCTCTGTTGCCCGAACCGGAACCAGAAACCAACCAAGTCTTTGCCGGCAACAGAAGAGTTAAACTGGGAGAAGGAGATTGAGCCGTACGAAGAATTCTTTTAAAGGACTTTATTAAATTTAGTTAAAAATATGACGTTTTTTTTTGTTTTTTTTCTTGTGTGTTTGTGTTTTTATTAAATTGTGTAGTGCCCTGAGACACTTTATCGTATGTGAGGGCTATAATGAATTGAAACTGATTGATTGATTGATATAAGCAGCCAAGATGGTGATCTGAAATCTCATTCCACTGCATTGAAAGTCCAGTCGGTGGTGGATCTAGTTCTATTTTCATCTATGTACTGAAGATATAACCCTCGTAAAGGTATTTCCAGTGTGGACTCATGGGAGTTTAACTTTGTCATTAAAAGAAATAACGTCCAAACATGCTGATACCCCAATGGGCTATGATGATGGCAAAAGCAAGATGTGTGAGAAGGGTGCAACAATAACAACTTCATCTTACTATATATATATATATATATATATATATATATATATATATATATATATATATATATTAACAAAATGCATAAATGACCAAAAAGTTTTACACATAAGCAAAAGCAAAAAATTAAAAATATTCTGTCGGCATATACCCAGTTTTACCTGAACCAGCAGTACAAATGACCGTAGGCATTACGTGGATAATACTGTGACACTAATAATGTGGTAGCCTTATTTTTATTATTAATAATTATGAATCTATATAGTAATAATAATATGTGCAATGTACTTTGACTTTGCTTAGTCAATGATAACTATTGTTCTTCAGTGTAGCTATGAATTTTGCATTTATAACTCAGGTACAGAATATAATTATTTAGTTAAAAAAT
Source organism: Amia ocellicauda (assembly GCF_036373705.1). Lineage (NCBI taxonomy): Eukaryota > Metazoa > Chordata > Actinopteri > Amiiformes > Amiidae > Amia > Amia ocellicauda. The sequence goes on along the minus strand of NC_089854.1, from coordinate 15,309,253 downwards.
TATCTAGACTTTAGGGAGAGAAGAGCCGGGAAAGTATGGAGCACGAAGCTAACTCTACTATGGCTGTTATTCTGTATTTTCTAGTTCAAAACAGTTTGTTTTTCATTCTGAGATTCTGAGTTTTCATAGACCAGTCTCGAGTATACAGCACTGGTTTATTTGTGTGTGTTTTTTTTCTTTTCCTCCATGGTATTTTCATTGAAATCTGCAATGTTCTTGGAATTCAAACCTAATAAAGAAGTCAGACTTAATATTAATCTGTATCTAGTTGCCAACAGCTGCCGCTTTAGCCACCCCTGTAATCTCTGCAAACAGAGCTGAGCATTCATTAAACCCTGGCAATAATATTTCTGCAGGTGTGTTAAAAGCATTTGGGAAATTATTTATCCAGGTTATAGTGTTGACCTATTACTGCTCTTACAGGCAGCAATGCAGAGATGGTAATTATAAAACAACAGCAGAGAGGTAGAACAGAGGGTGCAATGAAGCCTGAATACTGCTCTGTACATAACATCAAAATAGGGCTCTTAGCACTATAGAACTGCTTATATGTGACTGAGTTGCCATTCTTTTGTGTGAGTGGGCATTTAAAAAAGGTGGCACTGTAAACCGTTATGTCTCCATAGAGCAGGTACACAGAGGGCAATCACAAAATTAGGCTTAAATTATTGCCAAGCCGGTGGGCTTCAGTCACCCTGCATTAACAAATCCGATGTTCAGGTTTGGGCATACTGACAATCTCATTTATGTTCTGGGTTCAGGCTCCAGTTCACAGAATTTATCAAGAAACAGCTGGAAGGGATTCTGGGATCAATTAGCAACCAGAATGCAAATGAGCAGGATGGGCAATTGGTTTCACATTGCTTGCAAATACGAAAGTTGTACCTTTTCTGAATACATATTACTGATATGACTTCTGCAGCTGGATTTGAAATACCTTGCAGTGTAATATAAAGTCCTGGATTAGTTGTAAGAGAAAATCAAACAACAACATAAAAAATATGTTATTTAATTCAAGATGTTCCTTGTTTGTTTATTCCTGAATGGCAAAGCCTTCATCTAATGTTCTATGAAATGTAAACACAAAGAAGCCAAATAACCCAATTTGTTGCCAATGAAAACCTTGCTCTATTGCTGTCAAAGCTGTTTGTTCCCTAATTAAATTTTCCTTCTTGCAGCATGATCAAATTAGCCTGTGTTATATGGAGATTTAAAGGAAAATCCCTGAAGGTTTTTTAAATATGTATTTATGTATTTTAAATTTAGAATTGACAGAGGTATCTTGTTAGATTAATTACAAAATCAGTGCAGTCCATTTCCTTCAAGAGGATGGCTTTGGGACACAAAAAGCTCAGTTCTAAAGGTGAGAACCTCGACTGTATTCTGTCCATTTCCCTCTGGACTGGCAAATCCCTTTCACTGTCTATCTTACACACCATCCATGCCTATGAAGAATTCTGCCTGAACCCTACCGAATGTGCAAACGTGAAAGCTCATTACCATGGTCTGTGGAGTTGCAGGCAGCCCGGGGCATAAACATTAATTAAACCTCCTTGAAGTTTGCTTAAATTGACTTGGAAGGGAGCCCTCCATTTCATGATAAGCTGGGTGGCGAGGATGTCTGTCTCTTGATGACTTTCCTGCTGTGAAAATTGCCTCTTTTTATGGGTTTGTGTTTTCATGGTGCTCTATTCACCCAGCTCTTAGGGTCTCCTGATGACCATTAATTTATTTTAAAGTGTTGGGATAATTTGGAAATTACACCCACCACACACTGGGGTACACAAGGATAAGTGTGAAATGGTCAGTTTAAAGATAACCTCAACAACAACAAAACAGAAACAAAATACATATATAGACATCTTAAACTTACACAAATGGAAAGATAGGTAGATACAGTATTGATGTATCCAAGAAGCAATGTACTACATAAATACAATCACTGCTTTTTTGGTATACAGATTATATTTGTGCGGGGTCATTGACAACAGATGGCAAGGACCATAAATAAGTAAATAAATACAATATTACTGTTGAATGTGTTTCTACTTATATTAAAAAAGTACCACTAAAGAAAGTAAATCAGCACATTTGGCAATCAAACAACAGCACAGTACTTCCAGCTCATTACTGGGGTATGAAGTCTCAGGCCTACACAACAATTGTTTTGTCCTTTTTCAGTAGTTTATGCAATGGCAGTGAGAAAGGGATTTCAGTGTGTAGGTGTCTCTTACTTTCTAAATAATAACATAAGAGAAAAAAAGTTACTGTTGGAAAATAATAGCTAGGATACAATGCTTTGCAATCCATCCAATGCAATTTTATGTAACCTAAAGGTAAGTAAATAAATAATAAAGCAATTTAAAATGAAAATGGGCATGTCTATGGGTGGAGAAATGTTTCAGTTCTGACATCCCATGGTCATCAAATTCTGCCCAGCTTAATTAATTCGTTTAGAACCCTACTGAGATTTAATATATTCCCCAGTTGCCAATGTTGAAATTAATATTTACCGTGTAAGTGATTGAAACATCCAAATACTTATTACCACGCAGTGATCCGAGGTCACTACTGTAATGGTTTCAGCACTGAAGAAAGTAAATTCCCAAAGCCTGGTTCAGCATACTTCAAACATTATAGGGCATATTGCCAAAGGTTATTGTGGGCTGGAGTGATGCAACACTGAGCAGTGCAACACTACTGCAAGGATTCCCCATTAGACATTTAAACATGAATTACAGTCTCGTTAGCAGTAATTAATAAATACAAGTAAAACCACTTATGTGTTAATTGCCAAACAAATTAGAGTACAGATTTCAAATTGCATTGTGTTTTTCCCTCTGTGAATCACATACCTCCGGTTTCTTGTTTACTGAAGAAAAGTACTTCCCTGTTGATACATGGTTGTTAACTGCACTAACAATGTAGCTCTCTTATAATTTCGACAATCAATCAAATAATGCTTGTCCTGAAACACTTAACCGAGACTGGTTTTGAATTCCAAAACCAAACACTATATTTTGTATTTAATTAACTAGTCTACATCCTCCTATTTCAAATGTGCAACTAGCCTTTACGGGAGGATACAAATCATACATTGCCATAAAAAATAATAAAACCATGCTGTATGTTATAGACATATTCTGGTTTCTCCATAGTGTAAATCTGATGCTGGAAATGCTGACAGTTAAAAGAATAATAATCAAATAATCTAATCAACTAATTTGCAGTGATGAATATGTTGATATTGACATTGAAATTTGACTAATAAGACTTTCATTGCAGGCTTTGTTACAGTGTAATCAACACTGATTGTCAAAATAGGACAGGGGATTATGCAGACAAAGAGCATAATTGTAACAAGATAAATTTCATTTTGTTTCTGTCAGACTGCTGTTTCACAAGGACTCTCAGAGCTAAGAGCTTTTAGCCCATCATCCAATATTGATGGAAATGTTATGCATTCTCCTGGCACCTGTACACATTAATGCAAAATCAACCAACATTAAACCTGCTGGCATGAACACTGCAGAGACAACAATCGCATCATAACTCAGATAATACAGAAAGCTGAATTTATAACATTGATTGGAAGATAAATGTTTAGTTTAGTTAGTTTCACTAACACTTTTTCGCAATCTCACTTTTAGCCTATATTTCATACATCTCCATGTTCGAGGAGAAACACCTATGTTTCTTTATTAGTTCCCCCTGGGAGGCTTAACACTAACCCCAGCCCCCACAAAAGCAGTATTTTTTTGTATTTATTATTAAAGATGACATGTACTTTTTATATTTCTGGTCATACCCTCTCCCCCTACTTCAAATTCTTGCCACTGTTTATTTCTCACAAATGTCAGACTTGTCAGTGCACAGGAATTCTTCTGGCTTTAGGAAAACGTCCTCTTGCAGACCTGGGGTGAGTGAAGCAAGCCATCTCTCAAGCGATGGCGGAGGGACAGAAGCTAATTTGTGCCCCAATCTGTTGCTGGCAGCTGGAAACATGTGCCATAGCGAGAGCTGTAGCTTTGATTAACGAGTCTGTGTTACAGGTTGTGCGCAGTGGGATTTTATTAACCCAGACCAAAAGCAGTGGTCGGCCGTGACACAGCTGCAGCTGAACTCCATACACTGTAGTCAGTCAAAGAAGAACTGGTTCTTGTCCGCAGATACAATCATACAGGAGTTTGTTTTGTTTTTTAACTTCCCGATTCATGTTAACATTGGGGGCTTCGGGTACAGAAATTAATGAAAAATATGTTACACATACTTGAAACCAGTTTCATATCGTTGAGCTGCATAGCAGGTATACATTGGCAAAATTCCTCATACAAAACAAATCAATCAATCAATCAATTTTTTATTTGTATAGGGCCCTTCGCAGGGTAGCCACAGAGCGCTTTACAGACTGGTAAACATACAATAAAAGTACAGCAAAATACAATAATACATAAATACAATAAAGTAAAATAAATATAGACCTGTAAACAGTTTACATGATCTAAAATAAAGTAAGTGAACATTTAAATAAATAAACCATTAGGCACGGAGGAGAAAAAAACAAAAAACTCCTATGGATGGCATGTAGGAGAAAAATGAATCTCCCTTGTGCCTCGTCGGACCCTCAGAGTGGGGTGTTGCTGGAAAACAAGAAGACAGTTGTGCTCAGATACTGGTCATGCAATGCAGGACATTTCCAAAGACAGTTGTGCAATTGCATGTCCATGGCACACTGGCAGCACTATGGGCTAGAAAAACAGAGGCTAGACAGATGAGTCTTCAGCCGTGATTTAAAGGCTAAGACAGAGGGGGCATCTCTTACATTGGCTGGAAGATCATTCCACAGTTTCGGGGCCCTATAACTGAATGCTCGACCACCTGCGGTTTTCTTGTGTATTTTAGGGAGCACTAAGTAACCGGCTTCCTGAGATCTCAATGGCCGACCTGGAGTGTATTCGATAAGGAGATCTTTTAAGTAGGGAGGTGCCAGTCCCTTTAGTGCTAATGTTAATAAGAGAACTTTAAAGTCTATCCTGTAGTGCACGGGCAGCCAGTGAAGAGAAGCCAATACTGGAGTGATGTGTTCATTTTTTTTGTTTTTGTTAGGATTCTTGGAGCAGCATTTTGGACTAACTGAAGTGCAGAAATAGCTCTGTTTGTGCTGCCTGACAGAATGGCATTACAGTAATCCAATCTAGATGTAACAAATGTGTGTATCAATTTCTCAGTGTCCTGTAATGAGAGGAATTGTCTCAGTCTAGCAATGTTTCTAAGCTGGAGGAAGGAAGATCTCGACACATTCTGAGTGTGTGATTCAAAGGATAGATTTAGATCACAGATGACACCCAGGTTTCGTGCCATCTCCTTAGGGGAGAAATTAAATTCATCAGTACTTTGTCAGTGCATGATGAACAGTTAGATTTTTGTCCCCTAAAATTAGGACTTCTATTTTTTCAGAATTAAGCATAAGAAAATTTCTTGTCATCCATGTTTTAATCTCGGACAGACAGCAGATTCGTTTTTCTAGGTCAATGGTATTGTTAGGATTTACTGACAAATATAATTGTGTGTCATCTGCGTAACTGTGAAAGTTAATATTATGTTGTCGAATGATATCACCTAAAGGGAGCATGTACAATGAAAAAAGTATAGGTCCGAGGACTGAGCCATGTGGGACTCCGTACTTAACCTCAGTTACGTTTCAGTGGTTCTCGTTAATCTGTACATATTGGAGTCTGTTTGACAGATATGATTGAAACCATGACAGCACTTTGTGAGACAGGCCAGCAAGGTTTTCTAAGTGGTGCAACAAGATTTTGTGGTCGATTGTGTCAAAAGCCGCACTTAAGTCTAATAAAATAATAATAGTGGCGTGCCCTAAGTCGGTGGACTGAAACACGTCGTTTAATACTTTTAACAGGGCCATTTCTGTACTATGGCCGGAACGGAAGCCTGATTGGAATTTTTCATAAAGATGATTATCAGCTTGCAACAGGTTTGCAAACTACTTCCTCTAGAACCTTAGAAAGGAAGGGAAGGTTTGAGAGAGATCAATAGTGTTTTAGTAGGTTAGGGTCGGCACTGGATTTCTTAAGAATTGGTTTAATTACAGCTATTTTAAACGATTTGGCAACAGATCCTGAGGATAAAGAGGCATTAATAATATTGTGTATTAGGTGAGTAATTAATTTCAGAGATTGTTTTAGCAGTTTAGTGGGTATAGGGTCTAGTGCGCAGGTTGTAGTTTTCATTTTAGTAATTACGGAGACCAATTCCTGGTGATTTACTGCGTTAAACAAGTCCAAGATAGGCAGGGGCTGAGAAGGACTGCAGGCATCGGCTATAGTATCTGTGTATGTTTCATCAGGTTCTAACCCCCTTCTGGATGAATAGAGGTTGTATTTTTCCTTAAATAAAATAAATACATTTACAGATATATAAAAAGTCAAAATTAGAATGCCTATAATTAAAGATAATGGCTTTACCAGTTCCATTCAGTTTGACAACAGGGGTCTTCTGCTTGTACTCATCCGTCTTTTATCAACTTTGGAGAACACGAAATAATGCACCTCAGGTTTTATAAATTGCTCAAGTCCCTAAAAAGATTAATCACTTCCCTGGCATTTCCAGTTAAAATGCTAAGAGCCTGTTGAGTGTTTTCATGTCCCAAACTGAAAGACTGGCCTTTCCCCGTAGCACCCAGACCAACCACTTCTCTTTACTGTGCTTAACGGCAGGGGGCTCCTGAACAGAATTTTCTGAAATGCCAAATGCCTAACCTTTTATTAAAAAAAAAGAAGAATGAAAGAAAAACAAACTATATTTGATACATTTCAGTGACAGAATTTGATCCTGTTACTGAAAATTGATCAAAATCAAAGGTCCTTTGAGGAGAAAATAAACTATAATAAAAGCGTGTTTATCTTAGTAAAACACAGACATGCCCGAAAGAGGATTGTGATGGGGTCCTTCACCGGTTCCAGGCCCAAGTGAATTTAAAGCCAAGCCCTCAGCAAATACAAGACAAACTTCTTCAGCTGAACCCTCTTATCTGGTTAATGTTATTCTATGAAAGTGTGCCATATCCACCTCAGTGCTCCAGCATATTTAAACAGGTATATCAGCTTCATCTGTCAACAAAACACATCAAACACTGATGCATACAAATATGTGCGAAATCAGAATGAATGAGCTCTTGCTCTATTGCCTTCCTCAAGCAAAATCAACCTCTTACCCCATCGTTGCTCCCCTCTAATGTTTTTATTCAGCAATTACTACGACAATCGTTCTGAACTTACATTTATATGAGAGACTATGCTACTCTACTTCTGTAAGCGTAGGAGTATTTGAAAAGTTTTACACATTCAGCTCCTCACCTTAATATCGATTTTTTTAATACCCTCCACTTCAATGAAAAAAGGTGACACAATATTCCTCCATAAAAAAAAATCCTGTCTTAATTAAACAGAAAATGTGAAAAGTCACCCAACATCCTGTCTGACTGCAGAGTGACAAATGTTATATTACCCCATAAACAGCACCAGTTAAACAATCAGCACTTCAATCAGATGGGTCTATAAAACCACACAAGCTGTCTTCCAATTGAAGGGTGGATTTAATTAACCAATATTTCAAACTCCTTTTCCTAAGGATCAGGAGCCAAACATATTGCAATGGGAACCATGAACCAATTTACAAGTGAATTGCCTTTAATTAAACAAGAGATGTTTGCAGTGTACCTCTGAAAATGCTTCCAATTAATGTTTGTCAGTGGTGTTTTAAGCTGACCAGCTATGTTCTTCAAAAGGTGACCTACTCAAGCCTTAGCAGTCAGATCTACACCTCCCTTTATCTCTCTAATACCATTGGCAACTTTACAATACAATCCCTAAACGCTTTCATGAACTCTACATATTACATATTAGTAATAGAAATAAAGGCAGTACAGAACCAAAGGGTTAATAAATTTGTGTGCATCAAAGACAGTTTAAAGGTCACTACGGTTAGATACATGCATATTTTATTAAGAACATTCAGAAAACCAGTTTGAAAAGGTCAGGTCAACTTTGACTCCAAGGTTACTGGCGACGTTCTATCAAGCAGGTCATAAAGAATTAATGACTGCTTTTTGTAAACAATCATTTTGTGACCTTTGATGCCAGTGACTTACTGTACAATTTATGTTCTCATCCAAAAGTAACATAGAGGATGATGATCAGAATGTGTCATTGATTTCTCACCAGCAGCCATTTAATGATCACGAATGGTTCAGGTGAAGTATTATCTTCTTGATGAGTTTTGCTTATTGATTTTACAGTAATGTGAAATGATGTTGATGTTGGATGTACAACAATAAATCGGGGTATTTCACTGTTCCAGACTCAGCTGCCAGCAGTTTCCAAAGAGGACCTTTTTATTTTCCACTAAAGTATTTTTTTTTAAATGCATGAATGAAGTGGAGCTGATTAAAAGTATGAATTAAAATAAATTACATTGCAGCAAATTCCATTGGTTATGGCCAGTAAGTCAGACTTAGTTTGAGAGATCTTCAGTTGAAACAAACAGTGTCTACTTTTCAGCAGTGTTTTTTTCTGCCAGAGAATAAGATTGTAACTTTCTGTAAGTTACAAAACAAATACAAGACTGCAATTACAATTTCTAAACTTTATATTGGTTATTGTTCAAGTCAAGGATACTACCTCTGTGAATGCAAATCTGTAAAACAAAGCTGCCTATTGTTGGTCCCCTTTTCCATTATTATCAATATATTTTCTGGTTTAAGTTGAGGCCTTCTCCATAGCAGGCTGTGGCCTCAGGGCAGGTCTCCTTACCAGTCCGCTGCTGGCCTCCCTAGCGATAGCTCGGTTATATAGTAACCCCTCCCCCTTTGGTTAGTATATTTTACTCAAAAGATAATGTTAAGAATGCTACCCTGGATATTTGAGAAAATGTATACAAGCAGAAGAGGGCTGCTTGAGTGTCAAGTACAGTGGCTGATAGACAGCTTTGTTATACTAAATGGGTTCACGAAGGTCCCATTGTATCGACATAGGCCCCTCCCCTTTGGGTAATATCCTTTTTCTCAGATGTCAGGAAAGTTTCAGCAAAGTTTCCTCTAAGAAAACAGAAATGTGGGGAAAAGAACTTTCTGAAAGCCAGAGTAAATATTCTCTAATACCATTTTAACTTGGATCAAGCTTTAAGACAGGTTGTTTATGCAATGCACAATTCCTGAATTATTAATAAATGTGTTTATGCTCATAGAACTCTGACACAGTGATACAGTGTAAACTCACAGATTAACTATCCTTCAGGGGAATTTAGTTTGCCTGAGTTGTATCATCAATAACAAATCCTGGTTTGAATTTTAATTAAAAAACATAACAATCGTTCACTTTGTTAGAAATGCATAACTTTACTGGGGTCTACATCATTTTTCAGAAGGGGAAGTACAGATTTCAAAATTGCTATACTTGAAAATAATATTTTAATAACTGTAATAAACATCACAATCTAAAAACATAATAAAAAACCTGATAAATCATTTAAAACATAAGAACAGTTACTAATAACACCTTACTGATTATGGAAAAGCACCACACTCCAGCACTATAAATCTCTACTTTTGCACCATAACCCCCTGTTCTTGTATCTGTTTCCCGAGGCCCCGACTAGCCACAACACCCTGGTATTAACCCCCAAGTTGTTAGTACTAACTGCTCTGATAGAACATAGATGCTGTTAAATCAGTGTGAATGGTTTCGATTTTTTTTGTATATACATATATAAACTTCAAACAACTGAGAGACTTAAATAGAGGGTTATGCTTTTAAATACAGAATATGACATTAACATGGGCATAGTAAAATAAAGTAAAATCAAATACAAAATAGATTATGTTAAGGGGTAGTGCAAATGTAAACATTACATCAGGGGGGGGTTTGCGGAGGGGTTTTCTTCCGTGAGAGCGGGTGGGGGGGGGCCCTCAGCCCAGGGCCCCAGGCAATTGCCTAGGATGCCTACCCCCTTGCGACGCACCTGGTTACGTGCAGTTAACATAGAATGAAGACCATAACTATTCAACTACAGCAGTGTTCTGGAGAATTCCCTTGAAGCCTGGACTTCTTGGGAATAGTGAAAAGATGACCTTTGAATCTACCTTTGATTTGTTGGAGAGAAGAATAATAAATATCTCGTACTGTTCGATAGTGAAGATCAGGTGGGGTATGACTTTGAACAAGCCTGAAGTAAAACATGTTTCGTAAATTAAAAGACATGACAAAATACATTTTTAAATGGCACACTAAAGTGTCTTCAAAGGATATAACCTAGCCAGCCATATCCTGTTGTGAAACTTATTTTGATTCACAGTAGTATTAACTCAAATTCCATGGTCTTGGGTTCTGTAATGACAAACTGCCTGCAACATGTTCTTCAAAAAAATGTAAGCAATATTTCTAGGACCCTTCAAGTCTCACTATCAGTTGGCAAATCCTTTTTAAACCATATGTAATATACACAGATCAGCCATAACATTATGACACCTTGAACTCGTGATTCATCAGACCAGGCCACCTTCTTCCATTGCTCCGTGGTCCAGTTCTGATGCTCAAGTGCCCATTGTAGGCGCTTTCGGCAGCGGACAGGGATCAGCATGGGCACCCTGACTCGTCTGCAGCTACGCACTGTGTGTTTTGACACCTTTCTATCAGAACCAGCATTAACTTTTTCAGCAATTTCAGCTACAGTAGCTTGTCTGTTGGATCGGACCACACGGGCCAGCCTTCACTCCCCACGTGCATCAATGAGCCTTGGCCGCCCATGACCCTGTCGCCGGTTCACTGCTTTTCCTTCCTTGGACCACTTTTGATAGGTACTGACCACTGCAGACCTGGAACACCCCACAGGAGCTGTACAACCCAAATAGTTTATACAGGAATCATTATTAAAGTGATAAGAACAAATTATTTTGATAATGCTTTTCACCACAATCACAAGCCAGAAGACAGTTTAAATAATCCACTGTTTAGAAATCATTAGCTGCAGTTTAGACTCCCCTGGGATGAAACACAGCAGCATTTCTGTTGGTAGATCCCACTGCACCGCAGCTAGACCGCAGTGAGAGCTTTTCACTGCAGTCTGTGAAAGCAAAATAATGTTTATAAAGGCACTGCAAAATGAATGGGGATAAATGCAAAGTGCCAAATACAAGCATCCAAAATATTAATCAAAACATTAATAAAGGCACATCTTAAAACTGGCCTGGAAGGATTTCTGAGGATCTGTCATTTTCCTTAATTGATACCAAAAAAGAGAGACTTAAAGATGCCCACAGAACAGAGAAGTGTCAACATCAAACCTAAAGCCAAAGGCTTCAGAATACAATGTTCACTTATGGCCCCTAATTTACAAAAGTGACATTGTAGCATAAAACAGAGCCAAGAGCAGGATGAAAAAAAAAACGAAGGCCTAATTCCGTACAGTGACAGGTCCATGCGGTTGAATCTATTTAGCCGGCAACAAAGAAGTCTTGGGGGAACTGTGATTGAAGCCTTCAGAATACTGAAGGGTATTTAGAAAGACAGGAACAAACCTAAATTAAGGTTAAGGCTACAGCAGATAACCATGGCTAGGAGTAAAGCCCGGAAAAAAGATCCTATGCTATTTTGAGAAAGCAAATTTTGATAGATATTTTTTCATGATATCACATGACCACATAATCGATAAAACAATAACAATTTAAATAATAATAATAAACACATTTTCAGAAACCACATTGTTACATTGTCATTAAATAATCTTAAAATGCTGCTTTTAAAAATAGAAAACTTGGATAAAACAGAAGCGCAACATGGTCCATCTTATCTACCCATCTTATAATCCTGGACAACCAATACAACAGGAAGTTGTAGAGTTTCCAGCTATTGGTGCTGCTGAGAAGTCTCTGCCCATCGCCTGGCTCCTGCAAACAGCAGCCACAAATGGAAAGAGAGAATGCAGAAGCAAAAAGCCTCAGGAAACGAACAGTAGGACACAGCTTTTGTATTTAAAATCAATAGGCATGGGGTTAAAGCACTTTCATAGTGGCTGGGCTTATAGAGGATGGACGGGCAGGCCAAGTGGGTTGCAAGCAGCGCGGAGACAATCATTGACTTGGGAAGAAAAGCCACTTACACCCAGTGGCAGGCTGTGTTTGTCATGCAAGACAGCGCCTTCCCTGTCAGAACTTTCTTTAAGTCATTAGCTCTCCCTCCAGAACTCCCAGTTGCATTAACAATAGCTTCTGACAAATCAAACGGAATGTAACAAAACATCAAGGTTAATTAATTTCTTGAGTTCCTTGACTTTTTTCTTTTTGTCCCCCTGCCTCCTACTAGCCATTTTGTTTCTGTTTCATGTTCTTCCAAAACACCTTTTCCAGTCAAATATAGGTCAGAGACTTCAGCCAAACACAGAGAGGCTTTTAGGACAATCAATATCCTTTCATTGAAGCGAGTGATAAAATCCTGTCTTTCATGAAAAGAATTTTAAGTTATGTACCATTGCCTAATAGTTTATTTTTTTGTATGTGTGCGTGATCAAGTTTTATTTTCAGATTCATGCGTTAACATGAGCCTTATTGTTTTTACATATGAGGTATTTACATTATTTTCAACTGCCTATAATAAAGAAATTCTACCCCCTTTTGTTTTCTTGTCGCAAAAAATATGAATCGTTTCTATTACCTGATGCATAGATTCAATAATATTGTTGTACATTCATTCTGATCATTGCTTAATATATTTTAAACTCTATATAATGTTCTGAGTATTAGTGTTGGGATCAGTCCTTTTCACTCTATTTGACTTGCAAGTGGGAATGGTTAATCTTCTTCTTGGGGTATACCACACATTTCAAGAGTACCTTTTGTGCTCGCAGATTCATCCGCGCTCAAGCCTGCATGCAGGATTGTCAACTGGAAAAACAGTATGACAGTGAGTAGTAAGGCTGCTTGGAGAGATTAGCAGAATGAATCCTTGTCCAACCAGTACAGCTAGCATTCTCAATCCACTGCATGTGTCAGCCCAGTGCACCAGGGCCAAGGTGTTCAAACTTATATAACATGTGCAAAGTGTTTAAGCTCCAGCTTTGTGTACCGTCCAGAATGTTAAGTGCATGCAATGTCAGTGAAACCACATCTCTGTTCATAATGAGATTAAGCTGTGTTTTTTTAATTCTCAACATCACACTTCACCTGCCTGGATTCCCATGCAGAGAAAAGCCGCATTGAAATGGCAGAGAATCTGGTATCCTGCCATTAAATCCATATGGACACTGTCTGAAGAGATACTTAAAAACGATAGGTTGCGAATGCAACTCCGGTTATCTGAAAAAGGAAGCACTGCCCATTGGGTTTCTGCACACTTCTCTAAACCCGATAAAAAATGTCACTTTCTCAAAGCTGTCATTGGCCCTTGCGCACGTCACTCAGAGCAGGTCCCTTCCCACTTCCTGTTCTATAAAAGGGTTGTTCTCTTTTGCCGGGAGCCAGGGCTCCCGCGCGACCTTGCAACCCTTGAGCCAGGTAACCAGATAACCAGAAGCACTGCCCAAGGGGGAGGGGTTACAGTATAGCAAAACCATCGCAAGCGAGGAGCCAGCGAGCTGATCAAGGAGCCTGCCCCAAGGTGTACTGCTAGGGGCCTCGGCAACACAACTCCAGACAATAACCTCAGGGGCCCCGTAGTTCCGAACCTGAGTTGCCCAGGAGCGAGGACCACAGTCACAGTCTCACAGGGAAGTGTCTAGAATCAGCATATACAAAGCAGGGCTACAGAGGTCAACTCTTACACCCTCCGCTTACAATAGCAAAGCCAGCTGCTCTACTAGTGCATCTAGGAGCGAGGCTGAATCTACTTGTATTACACAATATTTGGTGTGGGCAATCAAGCAACTTGTGTGGCCTCTGCACATTATCATGGCAGTGGAGCCCTGATCCAATGTGCCACCCGCGAAACACAGGAGCAGTTGATGCCTGCTGCTTAGACTGGCTAACGCAGGGCAACATTAGCTCTACTGTGCTGACAAATGAACTATGTACACAGTGGAACACGAGAGCCCGCTCATGTACTTACCGCTGAGGACAGCAGCAGCGGACTCTTGCTCTATGGCATACAACCAGAGTGGGCCACAGACCTGCTGACCAAGGAACTATGTACACAGTGAGGCAATGAAACTTGAGGGCCATCAGCTGGGAACAGCGGCAGTGAACTCCATTCTACACATTTTCAGAACATAGCCACAGTCCTGCTGTTTAACACATAGTATAAATATATCTATATCAGTGTTATTCACTTCACCTGTCAGTGGTCATAATGATATGGCTGATTGGTGTATAAGGCACTATATAAACACGACAATTATTTTTAAAAGAGAACGAATCTGCGCTGATGTCACGTTTTATAGAACAGGAAGTGGGAAGGGCCCTGTTCTGAGTGACAAGCGCAGAGGCCAATGGCAGCTTTGATAGAGTGAGCGATGTTTTCGATTGGGTTGCTACAGAAGTGCGCAGAAACCCCCCCCCCCCCCTCCCCCGGGCAGTGTTTCCAACTTTTTTTTATATATTTCTGACTTTTCCCAAGTGTATACAGAGGTCCAAATATATGTTCCCTCACTCACATGATTCTACTTTTGTAAGTATTTAAATGCACATATCCTGTTGCTGTCCTAAGTGGCTTTGGGGTGTGTGTGTTTTTTTACTCTTTTTTCTTTTCACATACCGCACATACGTGCTTTGGTATGTGAGGCAGAACTCTGACAGAATGTCACTGAACTATAAGAGTTTCTTATCACCCATTTAATGAGGAACTCCGTGTATGAATATTAAAGCAAATCAGTCTGTTCTTGAATGCAGCTTTCTATCCTAACCGAAATTCTCATCCATTATAGGCATCGGAGAGTAACTGGGGATTGTGCAGCAGCCATTGAGATACAGACAAAGATCATGAAGCAAACTCTACAGAGAACAAGAAAGGTTAAGAGTCGATGCGAGGCGAGGGAACATTCTTGTGTATTCTTCAACTGATGTGATGAACCAAGTAACCAAGGATAACTAGGCTCAGCAACTGGAGGTAAGTACTGTACTTTTAGGCAGTGAAAAAAGGAAAATATCTGAATGATCCAGGCAGTTAAGAAACCCTATGTCCTCTTGCCACTGTTTGTTGGTGACAGAAGATTCATCTTAATTTTTTCTGAAAGTACAGGATTCCTGACCCTGTTGCTTTAAAGTGCAGGCGATATTCTTCATGCCTTCAGATTGTGTGGGGCACCCCAATTAAATACATGTTTTGTTGTTGTTTAAAACTAAGGTCCTGATTGGCAAGTTGAACCCTCATGCATTATGTAAATATGTTTAGATAAAGGAATTGTTATCATGTTCTTTTTTATTGTATGTAAAAAGGAGATGAGAGGTTTTAATGATTCCAATACTGCAGAAGTTGTAAGCCAATATAAAGCCAGTCTCGATGGTGTGCAATGGTCTTATTTTACTGATCAACTAAGGAAAATTGAATGTATTTTAAATTGTTAATATTTTACAATAAACATTTCAAACAGAGCACATGAAATACAAGCTGTTATTATTATTTTCCTTGCATAAAGGCATCTGCACAAATAAGTAAATATTACAAACAGGGTTGTGAAGTTATTCCTTTAATGTTTCCTCTCAGGACCAGATGTTTCACAGGTGAATAATCTGACTAATATAAGCCCTGATCATTTGAGTTTGTGCTAAAACAGCTCAGTTCTTCTTGATGCTTTTGTTCTTTTTCAAAGAATGAGTCCTCCGTAACAAACATTCTAGTAAACCCACACATACACACAAACAAAATCAAGTATGCACATTACCAAACTACCACAGATGCTGAAGTATGTAGATCCAAATGGGCAATTCATGTGAAATGACTGGCACTTAAATGAAAACAGAACATAAAAAAGCATTTTTCAATCTGCCTTTGGTTAGTCTGCCATGCACAGAGACAACATGGTTCAAGGGGGGATGTGGTGTAGGTCAGATAAAAGGACAGTAATGGGCAGTATCTACAATCTGTAATGATGCCTTTAAAGACAGGATTCCAGATGGCTGTTATTTGTGCCAGAGAATCATGCTCCATCCTGTGACTGAAGCCAGGAGTGCCATTTTAATACCTTTAAAAATAGTAGTAGGCTTTGCATGTTGCTTATTTTAAAATACCCTGCAGGAAAAAAAAAAAAACATCAAATGTGAATATTAACATACCAAAGAAAAGGCATTTACAAAAATGAGGTCACCTTCACACTCAAAATAATAGAGGAGCTACATCCACCAATTATATGAAAGCTTGGACTTGTATAGCACTTCAAAAGTATGCATAGACAAGGGTAGCTGTGAAAGAACTAATTGTTGAAAAAGTGGTCCATTGATCCCCCAGGCACTAGTCTCCTCAAGTAAGTGGGAAGGCAGCAGAAAGGTCATGTGTGTCCATACTACTGTATCTTCCCACAGAAAGTGCAAGGACCAGTGACAACTCAAATAAAACTCAGAAACCAGAGCTTTGGCAAATAAACTGTTGGACAATATGGTAGTGATAGGAGAAATGATATGGAGAAATCCCCAAAGTAGGCAGAAACTGCAATGCATGAATTAGAAAGAAATTGGAAGTGGCATCAGTCTTATTAAAATATATTCTGATAAAATGGGAGTGGTTATTCATAATCATGTTGTGTCTATTTATCCCAAACCACAAAACATGGTTTAGCTGTTTATATATTTATATATAAGTATCACATATTAGAAATCCCTGCAATGCAACATTGATATTTAGTTGAATTTTCAGGAGCAATTGCACTCAAAACTGTAGCACTTGATAATAGGGTGCTGTTTAGAATGTGTTAGTAATGATATGCTAATGTTTCATAGATGATTATGTTTTGAAAGAGGGACACTTTTTAGCTACCTGTTCGACTTGGTGATCATTCCATATTTTGCAATAACTTGATTATAACTAATGTATAATGCTTTTGTAAGGGTTTATAAAGTACCTATTAATCATCTAATACACATTTATAAATCATTAATCATATATTTAATAAGCAGCACCTAACTAGAAAGTTCACAGTTACAAGTTCTACATAGGAGTTTGACAATGACCTGGAAAAAAAATTAAATATGGTTTTCAAATTCAATACACAAACTTTCTGTGGGGTTTGAAACACTCATATATTTTATGTATATGGATACCACATAGGCTTAGTGACATATGTGTTTATTTTCCTGCCTATTAAGCATGTGGTGGGAAATGTGGTGTGTAATTTTTGCAGGCCGGTACACAACGACATGATGAATTTGTCTCCTAGCCATTTAAAAATGGCCAGTCATCCGGCCAAGAATATTAAAGTGGGAAAACCAGATTGTTGGTTCCTGTACAAAGGGGTGCGATCTGTCTTCATCCATCTGTTTTCTTTTCTTTGCTTATCATGTAACAAGGCCTTGACAAATCAAGCAAACTGCTGCTGTGTTAATTTACTAACAGGGCTAATGATTCCCCTTAGGGACAATCATGGCGCATTGGCGAGGGAATGCTAGGTAACAGTTAGAGCAAGTAAATCAAGTTATTCTTCACTTGATTATGGTGAAATCTGTAACACGTTTAACTGTCTAGAGAAAGGGGAAGGGGGAGAAAGAGTGGAAATTATTTTTGCCTGATTAAAATGGAGAGTTAAAGAGAGAGAGAGATTGCCAGGCTCTTCAGGGACCAAACAGCGAATGTGTGAACTGCACAGGAAAAATATTTGACTTGGAGGCCAGCTTAATTACATTTGCTTTGTTCCACAATTGTGCATTTTAATCACATTTTCCTAGTTTTTGGT
The DNA here is from genome assembly GCF_036373705.1 of Amia ocellicauda. NCBI lineage: Eukaryota > Metazoa > Chordata > Actinopteri > Amiiformes > Amiidae > Amia > Amia ocellicauda. The sequence continues at coordinate 15,291,367 of NC_089854.1, read as the reverse complement.
TTAAAGCGTTGTTTCATGTCTTCAGGTGAACTTAATTTCAAAGTCACTTTAATTTTGTCATAAACAAAGGACGAGACTGGAATTAAAAAATAGCACAAGCTCCCGAATTAAGACTCCCACTGTGTACAGCACTCTGAAGAGGTCAGAGGGCTGACAGCTTTTTGCACCCATTTCCGTCGGGAACACTTTAAGCCAATTATCCACTTGAGGAGAATGTCACATTGTTTCAAGACAACTAGTGGGGTGGGGGGGCTGGGTGAACTCTAGAACTGCTCTTGGCTGATACTGGATCAATCCAAGCTAGGATTCCCTCAATGCTATTACTAGAACAGCAACCATTAATATTTCTAGTGCATTTCCATGAAGGTTAAGTAGGACAACATAAGAACAGTATTGTAATGAGATGATAAACAACAACTTAGAAGGAGATTTATAAAACAAATGACTGGGGGGGGGTAATTAGGCTACTGCTTTTTTTAAGAAACAAAGAGCATTTAAATGTGAAGCAGAAGCTCATGTCTAACCTCTTCAGGCTGCTGGTAAGTGGAGTGACATAAAGGTTAAGAAAGGGGTTAAGATGTTGAGGCAAACTTCATTGTAGCATTACTGTTCACAGCTATACATGAATAAGCATGCAAAACTAAAATTGCAGGAAGGGTACCTGTCCTAGCTGTCTGGCACTTACCGCAGTGACAAAACCTCAGCCTTGGACCGTTTAAAACTATACATCACAGTGGGAGTGGGAAATAAACATGCTTGGTAGGTTTTAATGTGTAGAGACTCTCGGTATATGGAAAATAATTCAACAACTAAAATATTGACATTTTGTTCTGAAGTTTATATTCTGTACACTCCCGTTCACCTCTGATTAGCTTTGGAAGTGCAGAAAAACACGGACAGGTCCCAACCATCTGGATGCTCACTATGTGCCTCCTAGCATAATTATTTAAACTACTCCTTTGACTTCTGTAGTCATTTTGTATTAAGATTAATTTGAATCAGTGCCTGGGAAACCTTTTCTTTGGTAATTATTGCATGTAGTCTGAACATATTGACAGTTGTGTACTAATTAGCTAAATAATAGTCCAGGGTCACTTAGCCTTGTGTCTTCATACATTAGTCATCAGATGTACTTGAGGAACCCTAACCATCCTAGTGTAACTCTTAAATGTATTTTTCTGGTTAGATTGAAGAAGAACACCTTGAAAGCACTTTTATTTAGCAAATATGGCATGATATTTTTTAGATGCAAGTTCTCATTAACACGTGCATCCCTTCAATTCAACAAGGATAGACTAATAATGGGATAGCTTTGCAGATAACCCTATTCTTTGAGGTCCACATAATGACAATGTTGAAGGTGAAACTTCATCTTGGTATCAAGTCACACCAAGCCTAAACATGTTTTGCAGCACCATTCCCTATTAATGTAATGAATAAATAGTGACAAAGAGCATTACTTGTCTGTCTTTTTATTTTGCTAACTTTCCACTAGAGCCCAATTCTTATGCAAGAGATGGACTGAACCCAGATGTTTATTAGCAGTTTAACTGTGGAGCTGTTCTGTTGATTATGATTTGTGTTGAGGTTTATAACAGCAGTTCTGTTACAAAGTGTTGTCTTTTCCCATCAACTCTCCGATGGCTGTTGATTTATCGATGGCTGTCGCTTTACGATCTGACCTTGGAAGTCGAACATAAAGGATATCTTACACCCAGGTATCTTTTTAAAGAAACCAATTCGAGGTACATTCTACAGGAGTTACTTCTACAGGAAGGTTACAATTATTCTGAACGTCTGCTGAGTCATACTGTAGATTCTCACAATCTAGCTATACAATATGGTGATTTAGAGGAACATTAAAAACAAAAATAGAGATCTGGGAAGAACTGCTTATGTTGTGTGGTGGGTCTAGGGTAGAGGTTGGGCGACACACACTCAAAATCCTTGTGGAATACAGACATTCTTGTTAAGAAAACCATCACAATATGTAGGGGAATGAAAAATGAATAACCATGCTCCTGTTACAACAAAACCGGGGTGCTAGAATTGATTTTTCTTTTCATTCGCATCACAAAACCCACTATCAACCAATGCACTCATGTTGGACTCATACCTTAGGCTCTGCATGGCCATTTCTATATAAAACTAATTGTGGCGTAGGTGGCAACAATTCAGCATTTATAAATATACATGAAAGGAATTGAAGGAAATGAATTATACAGCATAAAGGATACACTAATGTATTTTCACATTTCTGCTTGGCTCAGAAATGAATCAGAATACACTTGGCTGCTAAGAAATTATTTTATTGATCTGGTATGAAGTCATTATGGACTACATCTACACGGCAGCTGAAAACACAACATCTGGCCCGCCACAAGATTTTACCTGGTTAGATTCCCTTGAGACAGGTGCAATTTATGAAAATAGAAAATGAAAATGCCTTAAACAAATACACTAATAATAACATCTCAGTCATTAAATATGTGGTACGTTCTCCTTCCTTTTAATAGGAAATCTTCACCAAAAATATAAGTTTCTTAAGTTTTTTATTTAAAGTATATAAAGTTTGTTGTAGTTAGCTGAATAAGAAGACACAAAAAAAGGCTTGTAAATGGAATGCATTATTTATTCAATTATTAAAGGCTTGTCTTAATTTCAGACAACAACTGAAATCTTTCATGCTACCTCTTAGGCAATTGCTATTTTTAATGATCTCATTTATCAGGTACTCCACACTTTAACCCCATATAAACACTTTACAGCTTTACTAAGTAGCATCTCTAAGCAAACTATATGCCAAGAGGAGGTAGGGACTGAAGATAGATACTTGATGCTGAATGAATTATTTATCCAGTAGTGTGTGCTCTTCCTTCAACACAAACAATGGTTTAAACCACTGCATCCATTTTAATCACCTGACTTATCGGGTACTCTGCATACACTTCTCGTTGGTTTGAGGGGGAAAAAAATGAAAAGGGTACTGATAGCCCAACAGCATCTGTGAGGAGAGAATGTCTTCACTTTCCATTTTCTCTAATGGTTAAGCCTACAACTCAGAAGTGCATTGTCATAGAACATATTCGAGTGAATTCATATAAAGAATTACAAACCATAAGCTTAACCCTACCCCCTAAATCCTAACATAAACCTAGACATTGCATTAATCGGTAACACTTTACAGTATATATATATATATATATATATATATTATGTCTTCACGCATGAATTCATGTTTTTCACAACCCCCTGGTGAGCGAGTAAGAGGATTCATTAGGAATTCATTAGGATTCATGGTTATTAAGGGTCTTCTTTTCTCCAGTATGTTCCTCATGAATTCATACCTAATTCCTTTGCAACAAATGGTGTTAATCACGTGTACAAATATGAAGAATATGAAGAAAAGCAAACAAAATGTTTTGAATTTTAAAATGTATTTTTTCTTGCAACAATCGGCGTTATGCCAAGTTACATTTTCTTGTAAAGAATCATGCTTATTTACAAGCTAATCACATGCACTTCATGTTTACAGACAATCATTTTAAAGTCATGACTTATTCATGTTATTTCCTAATGAACACAGCATGAGCAGACCATTACAGTAAAGTCATACACTATGCATGGTATTTCCTAATGAACACTACATGATCATACAATTATAGTATAGTCCTTAGTCTAGGGGCAAGAATGTATACTGAAGTATGTGGGTATAGGGGTTTCATGCTGTTTGGGATGTACTACTGCAAACGGTGCCCTGATGCGACTGTCAATCGACTCACACACGGTCCATGGCATTCAATGATAATAAAAATAACAATAATAATAATAATAATAATAATAATAATAATAATAATAATAATAATAATAATAATAATAATACCTTTATTTATTCCGCGCTTTTTTGAAGGTGCTCAAAACGCTTTACAGACATTATAAACAGTAAAACAAGAAAACAATTAATAATGTAACTGTTAATAAAATCACAATAAATATACGGAGCAATATTACAAGGATTTAAAAAAAATGTTTGCGCATATATTTATGGAGATATCTCAAAACATTAAATGTTTTCTGTACCCCTACCAACAGTGCCAGTATTAATACTATGCAAAATGTAAATATAAGAAATGCTATATCTTACTGATATTTCTCCATGAAGCTCCTACAGCTGACCTGCCTGCATAACGTTTCCAGTCTCCTGTATCACTTCCTCCCGGGTTTCACTTTTAAATAATTTAAATTTAAATAACCAATCAAAAGCTCTCTGTGCTTAGTCCCGCCTTTCATAAGTAAATTACCCAATCAGTGAAGAGATGTTTACGAAAGCAACTCATAGATCAGTACTTCTCCGGGGGTAGAACCTGTATGATTCCTCTTTTTTTTTAGTTTTGCTCTTTTTAAGAAAATATAACGGAGCTGTGTCCGAAACCGCCCCCTATCCACTACATAGTGCACTATTTAGGGTGTCGGCTATTTTGTAGTGATGTCCGAATTCATTCCCTATATCTCGTTCTCTACATTTATTCACTCATTCTTACCCACAATGCAATCTGATTTCGATGGTACATACAATGTACACTCTCCGACCCCTATTTCCCATAATCCAACGCGGAGACGGCGGCAGAGTGCAAAAATGCATTGCTCGTGCACTTGTGTTAGTTTTTGTTGGTAGTTTACTTCGCTACAATTTTTTATTTTTTATATATATATAATTCAGCTTGTTATGTTTCTGTATATTTTATTTTTCATAAAAATAATAGAACTGTTTATATGTCATCACAGATAAAAAGAATGAAAATGCTACTGTTATTTATATATATGCACAGTAAAACATTTAATTGCATATTATAAAAGTGTATACACTCACCTGAAGGATTATTAGGAACACCTGTTCAATTTCTCATTAATGCAATTATCTAACCAACCAATCACATGGCAGTTGCTTCAATGCATTTAGGGGTGTGGTCCTGGTCAAGACAATCTCCTGAACTCCAAACTGAATGTCTGAATGGGAAAGAAAGGTGATTTAAGCAATTTTGAGCGTGGCATGGTTGTTGGTGCCAGACGGGCCAGTCTGAGTATTTCACAATCTGCTCAGTTACTGGGATTTTCACGCACAACCATTTCTAGGGTTTACAAAGAATGGTGTGAAAAGGGAAAAACATCCAGTATGCGGCAGTCCTGTGGGCGAAAATGCCTTGTTGATGCTAGAGGTCAGAGGAGAATGGGCCGACTGATTCAAGCTGATAGAAGAGCAACTTTGACTGAAATAACCACTCGTTACAACCGAGGTATGCAGCAAAGCATTTGTGAAGCCACAACACGTACAACCTTGAGGGGGATGGGCTACAACAGCAGAAGACCCCACCGGGTACCACTCATCTCCACTACAAATAGGAAAAAGAGGCTACAATTTGCACAAGCTCACCAAAATTGGACAGTTGAAGACTGGAAAAATGTTGCCTGGTCTGATGAGTCTCGATTTCTGTTGAGACATTCAGATGGTAGAGTCAGAATTTGGCGTAAACAGAATGAGAACATGGATCCATCATGCCTTGTTACCACTGTGCAGGCTGGTGGTGGTGGTGTAATGGTGTGGGGGATGTTTTCTTGGCACACTTTAGGCCCCTTAGTGCCAATTGGGCATCGTTTAAATGCCACGGCCTACCTGAGCATTGTTTCTGACCATGTCCATCCCTTTATGACCACCATGTACCCATCCTCTGATGGCTACTTGCAGCAGGATAATGCACCATGTCACAAAGGTCGAATCATTTCAAATTGGTTTCTTGAACATGACAATGAGTTCACTGTACTAAACTGGCCCCCACAGTCACCAGATCTCAACCCAATAGAGCATCTTTGGGATGTGGTGGAACGGGAGCTTCGTGCCCTGGATGTGCATCCCACAAATCTTCATCAACTGCAACTGCTATCCTATCAATATGGGCCAACATTTCTAAAGAATGCTTTCAGCACCTTGTTGAATCAATGCCACGTAGAATTAAGGCAGTTCTGAAGGTGAAAGGGGGTCAAACAAAGTATTAGTATGGTGTTCCTAATAATCCTTTAGGTGAGTGTATATATATATAAAAAGATTACAGAGATGATCAAATTCATGAAGCCACACAGGTGAGATGTTCAAATGTCTGCGACAGCTCCCGAGTGCTCTGTGAGGCAAGGAATACACGTCAGCGTCTGAAATCGCTCGCTCATTTCGTTCACTCACTGCTGTACAATAGTGCACTCACTGCCATTCACTATATAGGGAATAGGGAATGAGTGAACAAGTGGGCGATTTCAGAAACAGCTCTGGAGTTTATGAGCAGGCGGTGGGCTATAAGATCTTCATAATTAAATATCAGTAAAATATACCATTTAATATATCTGGAGCTGTGGATGCCTGGTGGGGGTAGTTAATGTTACTGTGATTATTACTGTTAGAAAGCAGGAAATACTGATTTCTGGGTTCATGGGTCAGTCCTGCGCTGTGATTGGAGGAGCCAGGCACGGGGGATGGCATATATAGGGGCCCGGTCCGCTGCAGAAGCAGGACAGGACAGAAGTGATGTGCGCAGGTGTTGCTGCATTTAGAAGCTGTTCTGAAAAATAAAGCCTTTTGCAGGAAACAAGACCCGGTCCGAGTATTTGTTGTTTTGGTGGCGAACACACATATAGCATACAGCACATATCGCTACAATATGTACATGTATATATATATATATATATGCGCTAACATTTTAAATATATTGTGTGCCTTTACAGCATAGCATGAAGCAGCTATACTCACATATTTCAGTTTACTATAATTGTTTGATAATGTAGTGTTCATTAGGAAATACCATGCATTTACATTTACTTTACTGTAATGGTCTGCTCATGCAGTGTTTGCTTTTATTCATATAGCCAGTCCCGATTTGTACACGTGATTAACACCATTTGTTGCAAAGGAATTACACATTAATTCATGAGGAACATACTGGAGAAAAGAAGACCCTTAATAACCATGAATCCTAATGAATTCATACCCTCTTACTCGCTTGTCAGGGGGTTGTGAAAAACATGAATTCATGTGTGAAGACATGATTTATATATATATGATCAACTTAATTTATTACAAATTATTTCCATATGAATAAGAGCCTTTAAATCATTATGAATTCACAAACTTGAATTACAAATGAATTTCATCTGAGTTCACAAGAATTACATCATGTATTCATGTGTTTTTCCTGTGTTGTACTATTGGAATTCATGAGGAATTAATGCCCATTATTGTAAAGTGTTATGCATTAATCATATGAACAGTTGTAGTATTTGCCCCAACTCTCCATCGAGGTCTCTCAAACCTTTAACCTTGATCCTGTCCCTAATTCTTTCTATAATTATAGATGAAGGATATCCCTAAATTGATTTCACTGTGATTATTGATTTGTAAACGCGTATGCTCTCAGGGTTTCTTTTAACACGATATAAACATTTAACTGCAGTTCTTCAACAGTACATAATCTTAGGAAATCAAAATAATGTCAGCAAGGTGGGAGTGAAAACAAATAGATCAAGAGTATGTTTAATTGATTAAAAACAAATGTATTTTCTTCATTCTATTACAACAGTGCCTGCTTGACTTTATACCAACTCTGCACATCATTTAAATCGGGGATGCCCAAACTATGGCCTGAAGTCACACTTAGTTTGGCCGGCAAATGGGTACTGTATAAATAACTTTAATCCTTTAATTACTAATTTGGAAATCGTATTACCAAAATTATGTTTTCTTCACTTCAAGTCAATGATAAAGATATTTGAAATTAATTTCTTGCAAAAAGTTGCATGTGTTTTGGGGGTATGAGGGACACTTATCTGTGTGTATTCAAAATGGGTTTAGAAAAAGAAAGTGGAACACAGAAGAGAAACAATTTCAATAAAAATTGTGTGAAAGCAAGTTGTTTGCTTAATATGACAAGAACCAGTGGCTGTAATGAAGGAGTACAATGTCAGTAGACATTATGAAACCAAACACGACTCAACACACTCTGAATATAAAGGACTCATTTGGTTATCCCACGTTATTTCTGGAAGCTGGAAATGCTTTTGCCACTCATGCTAACTTGATAATTGGCCCTCCAGGCATTACATTGTTACCCCCCACACCATATTTAAATCCTCCTCTGGTACATTTTGGTGGAGTTTGATCCAATTCACAGGGGTGAACAGTTTCTTTCTTAAGCCTGTCATCTTCAATGAGTTTTACCAGCATTAATTCTTATTGTCCTGCTGGGTTGCCACAATTAATGACTCTGACTGGAACACTCAGGGAGTGCAGTCAACAGTAGCAGACTGTGGGAATAATGACTTGGATGTTGCAACAACCTCTTTTACATCAAAATCAATACCCTGGATGTCTTACTGAGGTAAAGTAAAAGGAAGGTTATAGCAAGGGGTTCAAAAGTTAACACTCACCAGTGTTCCTCATCAATTTTAATATATTTTAAAAGCTCACTTACTCTTTAGTTGAACAGCCAAAATATGTTATGTGCTGGACAGCTTCAATAAGCACTCTTCCACAAAAGTCTGTTTAAATCTCCTCCTACCACTACCCTTTAATCATGCCTATCCCTAGACCAAGCTTTAACTACAGCACTAGTGCAACACCAAGCCATAACTTTGAGTTTCCACCAAAGAATGTATTAGGCGGGAAGCACCATACTGGATTTTAAAGTAGATGTTTGGATCTTGAAACATAAGGTTGGTTCAGATAGCTGATCTGGTGACATTTGTTGAAAAACTTTTGTAGTTGATATCCCAGGCCATTGTCAAGATGTAACAATTGCTTGAGGGAATTCTTAGGTCAGTTTATTTATGCTCTGAAGACTGGTATATTAACCTCACCAGGTTTCAATGAATCCTGTTTAGCAGGCACACAGCGAGGACAGCTGAAATCAAGTTAAGCCCAGTTCTTTAAAGCACAGCAGTCGACCAACCACTGCTTTTATGTTTCAACAGAAGGAGAGAGGACATGGTTAGGATGTCAGATTAAAAGGCTATTATTCATCTCCCTCCTCTAACCTCGGTCAAAGTGTGTGTTGTGCCAACGTGAATTGTAATCTGAATGGAGCCTTTCAAATCGAATAGAAATACTGAAAATACTGGTTTGATGTATTGCACCAAACTGTCTGCCATGTCCTCATAAAAGCCACTGCACAATCTATCTCTGGGTTGTGCAGAGCTATCACTGTATTTGCCCCTGTTGAGAAGTAATTAGTTAATGCAACAGTATTAATTCTGTGACTCATATTGGTAAATGTAATTGTGGCGAATGAGGACAGTACCACTTCCACGGAACAAAATAATAACAAAAACTACAATTATATTTACACGAATGTGATCCCCAAGGTTTGCCAATAAGTCTCCACAAATGTAATAACCTTAAAGTACAAAGTTAAAACTGTTCTTTGCAAAGTTCTTTACGTCCCTGTACTACATTTAATGAATCCTTAAGCCTTTCCCAGTAAAACTCATTCAAACCAAAGTGTTGAAATTAAAATAAAAAACACCAGACAATGAAGGCAGAGGTTTAAGTATTATTAGATGCCTGCTGTTAAATGTACATAGTATCTAATGCTTTCAGTTTACATGCCTGAAGACTATAAAACACAGTGACTTAACACTGCACTTCATATTGTGTGCTGTTAATGTTAATGATTGCCTTTACTCCTCTAGACTAATCTCATTGAATAATTAACAATCCATCTACAAGGTATTTAAAAATCCCTCTTGGCTAACATATTGCAGGGATACTTATAGAATCCCAGCAATCCTACCAGAGCATGGTTAGTTCTATAATCTTAATTCCTTTTGTGAAATCACTGCTCAGCAATCGTGTTATATCTGATGATGAACCAGAACACCTACTGTTACAAATGTATGCTGAGAAAGACAGGTAAGGTAATTTTAAATCCCTTTTGGGCAACACTGCAGAATATTTCTAGAATCGTAGACATAAATCCTTCTGTAGCATGTCCAGTTTTAACATAACAATACAGTATCTGAATACAGATGTTGTTAATTTTCATGATAGCCTATTATGAATCTGAAAATTCAGCCTTCAAAAAAGTGATTTATGTTTAATTTCCAGGTGTCTGTGAGACTTAAAATGAAGCAGTTCCTTTCCAGTTAACTAATTATGAGTAACTGTGCTTGAATGAGAGATCAAAAGGAACCCTCAAAGACATTTCTCTTCATGACAGCCAGTGATCTCATAAAACAAAAGGAGAATTCAATTTTTCTTTGTGTCTTTGTATCGTGCCATTGTTGTGTTATTTTCTGAAGTTAAAATTAAATAAAACAGAGCTGATTTCTTTGTTAAGAAAGCATTTGGTTTCCTCGCAGAAACCCACACTCAATAACAAGCTAATAAAATCTCTGCTCAGCAAATGTTAGATTTTTCAACTTACCCATCTCTCCTGACAAATAGAACCATTTTACCAACCAATTAGCTAAAGGTCGTGGGGTTGGCTATTCAACTCTATGCTACAAACGTACCTTAAAATAGAGCCCCGGCAGTTGTGTAGCACAGTGTAGGAAATTAACTTCAGCCCATTATTGGAAGTGCAAGAGTAAGTGTATTGTAAGCTACAAAATTACATTCTTGTAACATTGAGCTGTCACAAAACACAATATTCTTCGGTATAATTTAGTAGTTTGGGAAGCTGAGTGGGTAGGAGGAGGGGAATTAGATGAAAGATTTGTGATAAACTGTACTTTTATTTTTGTTTGTTTTTTCCTGAATCATGTTGAGCCAACACAGACTGAAATCAAATCATTTCTCCATGGGACAAGAAAGCAAAAATGTTTCTGAAATGGTTGGTGGACTGAAATGATCCAAAACAAATTCAAAGATGTGTAATTGTGTCCTAAGGACATTGTACTAAAGGGACAGGCTGAGATTAAATACTGTACCTGTATCTTGCACCTGCAGTTTGGTACCCTTGGTTTCAAAGTCATTGCAGATATCCTTGCCAAGAGAGTATATAACAGGGGAAACACAATCCTCCTGCGATTCCTAATTAATTGTAAAGCACTACAAGAAGTATTTCAGTTGTTTCAATAACATAAACCAGACAATGCACACCCTTTGTATATTGTCTATAAAAAGAAACATCATGGGCAACACAAAAGGTGTGTGGAGAAAAAACAGGAACAAAATGTGTGTCTCTTCACAAAGAAGCACAACTTGCAATGGAGTCACATGTTCATCTGTATCTCATACTGGGAAACTGGTCAAAGCATTTGTGACGAGCAGACTGGATTACCGCAATGCATAATCTTAAACTAAATGTGATTCTGATGTTACATTGTGTTGAAAAGAGTGCTGCTTGTGTGCTAACAGAAATTAAAGTATTTAATTAAAGTTTTATCCCAGCTTCACTGGCAACATACTACTGCCAATTACCTACAGTTGTTGTCCATTCATAGGCCTGAGGAGAAGGGAATGAATGTCACAGAAGTGCACAGGAAGTAGCTTTGTGATTCTTGTGTGTAATCTTTGCTCAAACAGACTAATGCAATCCAGAATTAAGTCTGTGGGGACCTGGCAAGAGCCTTATATGTCTTGATACCATTGCGCCAAAGAGCTGGCTTTTCAAATTAGATTGTTGTGTGTGATTGTTTTACTGTTATTTCTACATGCAGCTTCTTGATTCCTATGATCCTTACATGCATTAAATCAATCAATCAATAAACAAACAACCAGAGGACCCAAAGACTGATCAAACATCTTTGAAATATATATTATTCCTATAGTCTGTCTATTTGTGGATTTCACATCATTACACAAAGAGCAGTTGTGAAAATAATTTGAAAAGAAAAAAAAAATACACACAAGTCTATGGATCTATGTATAGTATAATTTCAGCAGGCAGAATAATATTGTATTGAACAACCTTGCTAGCTGTCAGGCTGGGCTGAACCGGGACAGTCTGAGTTGCTATGGACCCAAGTGCGGTTGGTTAAGGGATAGTCAAACAGGCGTAGAGGTCAGGTAACAGGCAAACAGAGTATTGTAGAAGAGACAAAAGAATGGTCGATGTACAGGTGTAGGTCAGTGTGATCAGGCAATTTCAGTAAGAAGGATAATCCAGAATGACAGACATTGAGCATCACAGTACCCCCCTCCTTACGGGGCGACACCAGTAGCCCCAGAAGGGTGACGGTGAGGACGTTCGCGAGATAGATGAGCAGGAGCATCAGGGTGGTTTGCGTGAAAATCAGAGATGAGGGAGCGATCGAGAATATCCAAAGCAGCAACCCAAGACCGTTCTTCAGGTCCATATCCTTCCCAGTCCATGAGATATTCAAGCCGTCCCCATCTACGGCGAGAGCAGAGCAGGGAACTGACTGCATACGCCGGTCCATCATCAACCTCTATGGGAGGAGGTGAAGAGACTGGATCAGCGACTGAACCCAAGGAGTCTGCGAGGACAGGTTTGAGCAGGGAAACATGGAAGGAGATATACGAAAATGTGGAGGAAGTTGAAGTTTATAAATAACAGGATTTATCTGCCGGATTATTTTGTAAGGACCAATGAATCGGGGACTTAGCGTTTTACTGGGAAGTCGGAGTCGGATATCCCTAGTGGAGAGCCAGACCTCTTGCCCTGGTTGCAATCATGGAGCCGGTCTGGGTCTGGGATCTGCCTGTTGCTTATGGCGGTGCACAGCCCGCTGAAGCCAAATGTGGGCAGCCTGCCAAACTTCTTCGCTTCGAAGGATCCATTCATCTACAGCTGGGACCTCAGACAGCTCCCCGGTTCCTGGAAACAATGGAGGTTGAAAGCCTAGGACACATTGGAAGGGTGTCAGTCTGGTAGAAGCATTGATTAAATAATTCTGAGCATATTCTGCCCAAGGTAGAGATTTGCTCCAGTCAGATTGGTTATGACTACAATAAGTGTATAAAAAGCGTCCAATTTCCTGGTTAGCCCTCTCAGTCTGGCCATTGGTCTGGGGACGATAACCTGATGAAAGACTGATGTGTATGTTTAGCAATCGGAAGAGTGCAGTCCAGACACGTGAAGTGAATTGTGAGCCCCGGTCTGATACAGCATCCTCAGGTAAACCATCAAACCGAAACACCTGGGAAAAAAGGACTTCAGCTGTAGCAAGAGCTGTGGGAAGACCGTTGAGAGGAGTAAGCCGATATGCTTTGGGAAAACAATCTACTGCTACAAGAATCGCTGTGTAACCATTGGAATTGGGGAGATCGGTGATGTAATCAATTGAAAAGTGGCACCACATTGGGGAAAAGCAGCGACGAAACGCTGGACATCTTGAAGCAAGGAAGGCCACAAGAACTTTTGCCGAACCAGGAAGAGGGTACAACGCACTCCAGGATGTCTGGAAGCCTTGGAGGCGTGCAGCCAGTGCAGTACCTGGAACCGGATCGAAGAAGGAACATAAACATGAGAGGAAGGGCAGTTAGTTGGTGAGGGGTCGGTTGATTGAGCCTGATATATAAGATCCATTATATCCCATGTAATGGGAGCCAACAAACAGGAAGCAGGCAAAATAGGTTCACAGCTGATGGGAAAAACATAAGAATCAAACTGTAAAATGAAATCTGGTGAAAAATAATGATGGGGATTTAATCTTTTAGCAGAGCAAATATATTCAAGATTTTTATGATCAGTTAACACTAAAAAGGGCTTCTGAGCTCCCTCTAGCCAGGGCCTCCATTCCTCAAATGCTAATTTCATAGCTAAGAGCTCCCTGTTACCAATGCCATAATTTTGCTCCACAGGGGAGAGTTTCAGGATGTTGCTGTGACAAAACCACCCCTACAGTGCTTTCCGAGGCGTCCACTTCTACAATGAAAGGCAATGCACTGGTTATGAAACTCGCACTTCTCTGCTTTAACTAATAAGTTATTCTGTAAAAGGCAACTGAGAACCTGCCAAACATGTGAAATATGATCTGACAATGTAGAGGAATATATGAGGATGTCGTCAATGTACATAATTTACGAAACAATTTAAGAACTGTCTCAAAACTTTATTGACGAACGCCTGGAATACTGTGTTTGCGAGACCAAAGGGCATAACCAGGTATTCATAATGTCCATTTTGAGTGATGAATGCAGTCTTCCATTCGTCTCCGTCACGGATCCTTATTAAATTGTAAGCACTGCGCAAATCCAGTTTGATGTAGAAACGTGCTCCTCTAATTTGTTCGAGAGCCACAAGAACTAGGGGCAGAGGATTTGGATACTTTACGATGACTGCATTGAGTCCTCAAAAATCAATGCAGCGTCGGAATCCCCTATCTTTTCTGGCCACGAAGACAAAGCCTGCGGTGGCTGGAGATGTGGATGGTTGGATAATGCCCAGTTCCAAGGCTTTTGTAATATAATCCTCCATGGCTTGTGTTTCGGGAATGGAAAGAGAATAGCTATCACCTTTAGGAGGGGATGAGCCTGGTAGAATGTCAATGGCAAATCCCATGATCAATGAGGGGGTAACGTCATTGCTTTGGTCTGATTGAACACGGCTGCCAAATCCTGGTACTCTAGAGGAATTTCAGGTGGACTGGACTTTCAAAGTGGGTGGCATTGCAGGGCATAGTTATGCAATGTGAAAAACAAAAGCTCCCCCATGAAAGAATATCACCCGCAGTCCAAGAGATGACTGGATCATGGTGTGAGAGCCACGGGAGTCCCAGGATTATGTCCACTCCAGGTGAGTCGATTACTAAAAACTGTATTTGTTCAGTGTGTATAAGTCCAATGCGCAATGTAATGGGAATCATCTTGTGAGTGATGTGACCAGAACAAATAGGTTGATTGTTGATAGCACGAACTTGGATAGAAGGATCACATGGTGAGAGTGGTATGTTGAATCGACTCACCATCTTCCGGTCCATGGAGTTGCCTGCGGACCCTGAATCAATTAAGGTGAAAACAGACATGTTCTTAGATCCTAGTTGAATCTTCACTCATATTCTACACAGTGTAGGAGTAGCAAGGGGACATTGTTTTCTACTCACAGTGATGTTAGACGGTTCTATCCGGTTGACAGGACAAACTGGACAGGAGTCTCGATGGTGCCCGGATTGTCCGCAGTATAAACGCAGTCGTAGTTGCAACCTGCGTTGACATTCCTCTGAAGATAGACGTGTGCGTCCAAGTTGCATCAGTTCCTGATCTATCTCGGTCTGTAAGCAGGGGTAACACTGCTTGGCAAGGAAGATGCATCAGAACCAGAGGGTTTTTGTCTGGATCAAAGTAAATTGTCTAATCTGACTGTGAGCTGAATGAATTGTTCCAGCTCCAAGTTCTCATCCCTACAAGCAAGTTCAGATTTTAAGTCAGACTGCAGTCCCCGATGGAATACTGTATGAAGATCCCGTTCATCCCATCTGCTGAGAGCTGCCAGAGTCCTGAACTTGAGGGCATTATCAGCAGCTGATGAGTTACCTTGGCGTAGAGCAAGCAATTGTTCACCTGCATCCCTTCCCTCTGCTGGATGATGAAATACTTATTTTAAGTGAGAGAGAAAAGAATCCAGAGAACGTGTAGTCTCTCCATGTTGGTTCCAGATCGCAGAAGCCCACTGAAGAGCTTTACCAGTTAAGAGTGTTATTACACATGCAATGTTTGCCTCATTGGAAGGAAATGATGATGGCAAATGAGCGAAATAAAGGGTACATTGTAGAATGAAACCTTCACACCAATCCAGTGCGCTATATTTATCAGGTACTGCTACCTGGACCGGTTGTATAGGTGTAACAGGAGCGGCAGCCACATGAGGAGGTGCTTCGGGAGGTGTCACTGGTGGCGGTGGTGGGAGACGCTTGACAAGTAGATCCAAAGTTGATTCTATCTGTCTCAGCATCTCTTCATGCTCACCGAGCATTTTCCCCTGT
Organism: Amia ocellicauda; assembly: GCF_036373705.1. Lineage (NCBI taxonomy): Eukaryota > Metazoa > Chordata > Actinopteri > Amiiformes > Amiidae > Amia > Amia ocellicauda. Next base: position 15,275,443 of record NC_089854.1, on the reverse strand, counting down.
GCACTCAAAGCTTTTTTCAAATCTGACGTATCCACTGAGTCCACTGCCATGGCAAAGTATTCTGTCAGGCTGGGCTGAACCGGGACAGTCCGAGTTCATGTGAACCCAAGTGCGGTTGGTTAAGGGATAGTCAAACAGGCGTAGAGGTCAGGTAACTGGCAAACAGTGTATTGTAGAAGCGACAAAAGAATGGTCGATGTAACAGGCATAGGTTGGACAATCAGGCAAACTCAGTAAGAAAGATAATCCAGAATAGGTGACGTAAAGGCAGGAAGGGGTCAAACACACTAAAGATAAACACTAAATAACTTTGGTTCAGGCTCGGAATTGCAGTAGACACTAACAATACTTCGCGTCTTCTGTGAGGAACAAAGGGGAATACATACATGGGTGGATGTGCGGATGGATCAGATGCAGGTGACAATGAGTGCGTAATTGGCCAGAGAAGATCATTCAATTATTAGATAGTGTAGTTTGAAGGAGACGGGAAAAAACAATGGAGCACGAGTGGCCTCTGGCGGTGTGTATGAGGAATGACAGGCAGTGAGCATCACAATAGCCCAGTTTACTATGCTTTTCAGCAGAGTCACATGATCACATTCTATAGAACAACTGTGACTGAGGAAAAATTTAAATAGAGGACAGATGAGTAAGATCTTTAGACATGTGTATTACCCTTCTTAAACATACTTCATAACTGAAATTGTCTTCAGGGCTTGGATTCAAGTCAAATTGAGCACTGAAAAGCCTCTGCAGTAACTTTCTTATATGAGTATTTTTTTTAAAAACATTGTATTCTTGGCAACTCATATTGACAATTACAACTGACAAAGCATCACTAATTGACAACATATTTCCAATTGGCAATCCAGTTGCACATATATACCATTTGCCCCATTACCAGTAATGCAGCTGACAATTTTTGCCTGCATTTCCAACTGATAAAACCTTTTTTTTCCATCACATACCATAATTGAGAAGGATGTACAGCTACAGATAACATTTTCCAATATCATGTTTTTCAAGAGCAAATGTTCATGAGCATATGGAATATGAAGAATATTACAAACACAACTGATGTAAGAATAATTAAAAAGGCTTTGGAAAACTGCATATGTCCTGTTTGATTAATAACATTGTCAAGCTTAATATTAATTGTTTTAAATAGTTACAAAAATGAAAAACAAGCTAAATACCCCCGACTTATTTTTTCTTTCTTTCCTGCTTTTTTTCTACAGCACATTCACTCTGGTTTAAGTTGACATGCTTTCAAAATTATTCTAATTACTACGGCCGTGGCTGAAACAAGTTGCTTCAAACAGGCTCTAACTTACAATTGGTTAAAATAATTGACAATTTACCAGTGTGTGGCACATTCAGCAACAGAAACATTCAGTGAGAGCAATTCTGTTGTCAATTTGTTGTCGTTGTTGTCGTCAGCTAGAACTGACAATAAAAATACCTTTTATTGTTATTATTATATCTCTTTATATTTTCTTTCTGCCACTAAACTCACTAGTTATACATTCTTCAGGGATGAGAAGGTAGACATCAAAATACATAAGATAAATGGGAGAGTATTAATGACAGTAAAGAGAAGGAAACCTATGCTACATAATATTACAAATGCCCAGTGCCACCACTAATTACTTTCAGGGTGATACTATTGTACTGACACATGCAGTACGTTCTTATATGTCTGAAAAGCCCCCCTAATTTTGACTCAAATAATTCACTAGACCTCTGCCAAAACAACACATATTTACAATATTTAAGTATTTGTAATGCCTTTTACTAGTAATACTACACTAGAAATGCAGAATGATCAGGAGTATGTCCACCCCCAACCCTGCCCCTCACAAACACACAAATCCTAAAATTGTTGTGTTTATGCACATTAGACTGGGATTTGGTGGCCCTAACCTTACGACCACCACCTCTGTCAGAAGCAAGGTTAAACCACCGAATTGCTTGCTTAGACACCTCTTTGTTTGTGGCATTTGTTCCAATGAGGTTTTTACATACGGAACCTGTAAAATAAAAAGACTTTTGGTAAGTCCATCTTGTAGCATTGAACAGTAAATGGTACTAATGAATAATTAAATAGACATTCCATGATTTAGGGCATAATCATTTATTTAGTCATTTTATCAGTTTTTGATTGAGTAGTAGTAAAAAAAAAAAAAAAAAATCTAAATCATGATTAAGGTATTTTAATGTGACCAAATGCTAAAATAATCCTATAGTACGCCAACTATTAAGGCATTTTCCCATCATATCTACTAGACCAATGATTCTGAAAGCTGGTCCTTGAGGACTACTGTCTGCTGCCTTTTAGTCCAGCTGAGCTCTCACTCAATGCAATTACTCAACTGAGCCCTAAATTGAATGTTTCAGTTGCTTTGCACTTGGAAATAGTTCAGATAAATGTTCAACTGAGAAGCTGACAACTCAGCTGGCATGAAATCTAGCAGAAACAGTGGGGCAGGGGTTCCTAAACCGGCAGGGGATGTTTCAGGGGGTGGTTGCAAATATTAGCAAAGCTAAAAGTTATATAAACAAATCTCCCAACCCTGCCTCTGCATGTATGTACTTCAAACGTCCTGAAATGCTTCCTGGTTAAATTATGTATCTTTGTATAAAGGCCAAGAATTGAAATTATGCATTCAACCCACTGTAAATGGGTACTCTCAGTTGACTTGAAAGCAAACTCAGTACGTTTATGACATAATACAAAATACTGCATGTAGTGTGCTTTACAACACTTCCCCCAATTGCTGCCAAAATGGAAATCTAAAAAAAAACATAACACAATTATAGATTCAAATTTTCAACCAAAACCAACAACATTTGCTTGTTTAATGCAACTTATTAAAAACTCCAATGTTTATTATGGACAATGCAAAGCAAACTTAGACTCAGTCCTTTAAATATGAAGAAATTGAGCAAATAATGTTAAAGATACCAATATTTTAATGGATTCTGCATTCTGTCCAAAACTAATATTTTACATTTTTAATTAATAGACATATCATACAGGAATGATATACAGGGAACACAATCATTTCCAATGAATGTGTTATACCACCAGTGGCAAAGCAACATAGTTTTTATAAATTGATTTACTAGTTAGTTCAAGATGATTGGCCCTGTCTTCTAAACATCTCTTCATCATGTCTTACTACTACTTTGTTTTAGTGTCAGGAGGGCAGTGTGGCAGCTATATAGCATATCTCATAGCAAGAGGTCAAAAAAGGAGGAAGAGAAACAGCTAAAGGGCAGAAATGGAAGTATCTTGGAAAATGATCAAATGTGGCAAATGTTCTAAACGAGTATTTCACAAAGGTTTTTACAAAAGAAAACAAAGATACCATGCCACAGGTTAACAACCAGTCCAGTCAAACCCTAAGAGAGATCAGGATAAATGATGAGGAGGTACTAAAGGGACTAGCAGAATTAAAAACAAACAGATCACCTGGTCCAGATGGTATATTTCCAACAATACTTAAAGAAATGAGGGAAATTATTTATAGGCCACTAACTAAAATATTCCAAATGACACTTAGAACAGGGGATGTGCCAACTGACTGGAAGACAGCAAATGTCATACCAATCCACAAGAAAGGGGACAAAACTGAGCCAGGAAATTACAGACCAATCAGTCTCACCTGCATCACCTGTAAAATGTTAGAAAAAATGATTAGACAGAAAATAGAGGAGCATCTTAATGAAAACCATATTCTTGGAGATACTCAACATGGGTTTAGATGAGGCAGATCATGTCTAACTAATTTATTGGAGTTTGAACATGCAACTGCAGCTGTAGATCATGTGAAAGCATATGATATGATATACTTAGATTTTCAAAAAGCTTTTGATAAGGTTCCACACCAAAGACTGATCCTCAAATTGGAAGCTGTAGGCATTCAGGGTAATGTAAGTAGATGGATTATGAACTGGCTGATGTATAGGAAACAGAGGGTGTTGATTACAGGAGTTGCTTCTAACTGGAGTGAGGTTGTTAGTGGAGTTCCACAGGGATCAGTACTAGGGCCTTTGCTTTTTCTAATCTATATTAATGATCTGGACTCTGGGATAGTTAGCAAACTTGTCAAATTTGCAGATGATACTAAAATAGGTGGCTCAACAGATACAATCTCGGCAGCACAGGTTATTCAAAGGGACTTAGATAATATTCAGTTGTGGGCCGACACCTGCCAGATGAAATTCAATGTGGACAAGTGCAAGGTATTACATGCAGGTAACAAAAATGTCCACTATAATTACACTATGGGAGGAATAGAACTAGATGAAGTATCACATGAGAAAGACCTAGGAGTCTATGTGGACTCCTCACTTTCTCCATCCAAACAATGCGGGGAAGCAATAAAAAAGGCAAACAGAATGCTAGGGTATATTTTCAAAAGTGTAGAATTTAGAACAAGGGCAGTAATGTTCAGACTGTACAATGCACTAGTTAGACCTCATCTGGATACTGTGGACAGTTCTGTGATTGACCACATCAAACCAGAGGAGTTTTTCCACATCATCAGGGAAACACGAACCCAGGGACACAAATGGAAATTGGGCTTCAAGGCATTCAAGACGGAAAACAGGAGACATTTCTTCACACAGAGAGGCGTCACAATCTGGAACAAACTCCCCAGCAATGTGGTTGAAGCTGAAAATTTAGGAAAATTAAAAAATAGACTGGATAGGGTCCTTGGATCACTCAGTTATTAATGGACACCAAACGAGCATGATGGGTCGAATGGCCTCCTCTCGTTTGTAAACTTTCTTATGTTCTTATGTTCTTATCTTCAAACAACTATTAGTCAAATCCATTGTGGCTCATCATGCCAAGTGATAGTGCTGGTCTCAAGAGTTTAAATTCTGGTGGAGCCCATGTTTTCTGAAAATCTATTGGTTGGTTTCAGTTTTTGTGCTAGAGGGGGCAGTGTGAGGTTGATAGACCAGATCTTTGAGCAAATAATATGATAAGAATTTGTGACTCACTGCATGCAGTGATTTCCTAGAAGTTGGCAAGACCTGTGTTCAAATCCTGGAGCAGCAGCTTTTTCTCATAGTTGTTCGTGCTGGAGAGGGCAGTGTGAGCTTGATATACAAGATATTAGTGCAAGAGTGAGTATGAAGTCCTTTGTGACTTACTGCATGAAGTTCTACTCTACATCCTGGAGGGCCTTGCTTGCAATCCTGCTACAGCACTTCTGAAAATTGTTTGTGGTGTTGTGCAGTGTAAGGTTGATATACCATATGTTTGATCAAATAAGTGTGGTTGTGGAAGCTATCAGGATCTGAGTTCAAATCCTGTCTTCTATTGAATTTCTATTGATCATGAACCAGTACTTTGTTTCAGGGTCAGGAGGACAGTGTGAGGTTGAGAAAACAGATATTTGATCATTAATAATGGGAGTCCTTTGTGGCTGACTTCAAGGAGTGTTGGTCTTGTAGCCTGCAGAACCCAGGTTAAGGCCTCAGGTTTGAATCCAGCCTGAGGAGCTTTTTGTTGACTCTAGTAAGTACTTTACGGAATATAATACTAACATATATATATATATATATATATATATATATATATAGACAGAGGGGTGGGACATATAGAATGAGGAGTGGGGATGATCAGTGTCAGATATAATGGGGGTTAGGGAGTATAGGAGTGGTACAGGCCAGGGTAGTGTAGCATGGGAGGATGGAGTAAAAATTGTAGTTTCCTCTCAGATCTCATCCTATGCTACCAAACCCCAGGCCACTCCTCCCCTATCATACAGAGGCCTGTTTGTGTGTGTGTGTGTGTGTGTGTGTGTTTGGAACTTAGGGGTTTTCTTTTTGTAATCAGGTTGAAAGAGATTTTTATGCAAATCCAAAGTATAGCATTGCTAATATCACAAAAATAGTAGTCTTAGATTCCCTGTTGGTGATTTTGAGTATTTCTTATTTTTTTGTTTGCTTTTCTTATCCCATTTTTGTGTGGATTACATTCCTGGTTCTTCTGGTTGAGTTCCTTCAGTGGCCATTTCCTTTGGGTATTTTGTTTCTATTCTTGAAACGGTACCCTACTGGACATCTCATTGGATCATGGGAGATCTAAACAGACCAGGGTGAGATCAGTTCAAGACCTTTCTTTGTTTTTTTGGATTAAGGAATTTTGTAAAGGCTAACAAACACTAAGGCTGGGACTAAGAATAAGAATAATAAGAAGAGTGGTCCTTGGGCTAACACAAGTGTCATTGGTAAAAGTATCAGATTAATCTTATGTATATATAGTTCATTTTTTATATATAGTGATGTTTATGATTGTGATATCCTAAACTTTAACTGGTGTTAGTCCACAATACACAAGCGATCTATTACTATGATGACTTCATACTTCAGGTTCATTGGTCAGTTGACTCAAGTCTGATATTATCCTCTGGTTAAAGGGGAAATTGTCATTAAAGCACTGAAATCTCACCAGTTCCACTTTAACATCCTGCCACATACTATAAATCCAGCTTCTACATAATTGTGGGCCAAAGGGAACAAAACAGGCTTGAATCCAGACCATACTTTGCAGGTAAACTACTCCTTTATACAGTGTGAAAGTTAGGACTCAATGATTTACTATAATGTATGCCTTCCTCAATGATTTACTATGTCATCCTGTCCCCCATTAAAAAAAATACATCACAAATTTCAGACACATTCATAAAGTGCACTCCTTTTTCATTTTTGTTTTCCCCAAACTTAGCAAACATCTTGTATAAATATAATACATTCCTGATTCAATATACATTATACAGATTTACTGGAATCAGTAACACAAGTTAAATGATGTGTCCACTATATATGCATTTCTACCTGTAGCAGGTGATTAAACATGATTAACTTGATGAGCCTGGGGGAATTTTTTTTTTTTTAAGTCAAATTGTAGCATAAAAGTAAACAAAAAGTTTTCAGTGAGCCTTGTAGCTCTTGCTGGGTTATAGCTGAAAATTCTTCAAATGTGAAATATCTTTAAAAACTTGTTATTTTGAGATACTGATCTTGTAATTGGTCATTGTTTGGACTGCAACTGCAGCTAAGATGGGTTGCATAGTTCCACCAAATTCAGGCCAGCTTCACTCAACGTGTACGATTACTATGTGGATTTGCCAGCACCAAAATTTGTCTGGGCTGGAGATGGAAGAGGGCACTTTTTTTTTACGTTATTTGACAATACTTAAACAGGTATGGCTGGAGGTTTGCAATAAAAAAATGTGCATTAATCGTGGTCCCTCAAATCTGTTTCTTAAGTAACCAAACTAATGGGAAAGACACATGTGCATGCAGGGAGATTTTATGTGGGAGTTTAGTGCCTCACTTCTGTGGTTACCAGAACTTAACAGAAGTTTGCTATTGGAGAAAATAACCTATACTCTGAGTAATACAGGAGATGCATTTTACAAAATATGACAACCTTTAACATCTTACTTCACAGCACATTGAACCTACTATGTTGCAGCTACTAGAAGATGTATTAGACTGACAGAGTGAATCTCCCCTTTTATTTATATATTTATGTATTTTTGTGGTCAGCTCCCAAGATCATGTCTATGTTCTATTGTGTTTTGTAATTGCAGTTGTAAAATGTGTAAACAAAGTAAATTAAATGCAATCTCCAATGAAATGAATACAAAGAAGCCAAAATGGAAAACCCAATTGTACAGTGCTGTAGTATCCTGATATCCTCTGGAAAGACCTCTCTGGCAGGCAAAACACGACTAAATGAGTAGCCACAGATATATGTACCTGATGACTGGAGTCAAGCAGCTGACAGGAGGGAAGTGTAGGTGTAGCACAGGTCACATACTGTACAGCTGATGTTAAGAGTGCAGGGTGCTGGACTAAACTAAACATCCACTAAACACAATCAAGTAATCAAGCACACTACATGATCGCTTAAGTACAGGGGGTCACACACTTAACGACTGGTCTGAAATCCTTTGTCATGTGACCTTAGCTTTACTGACCATCAAGAGATTTTTGTTTCTGTGCTTTGGACTGCTAATCAATAATGAGCACACATTTCATATACAGTGAGGGAAAAAAGTATTTGATCGCCTGCTGATTTTGTACGTTTGCCCACTGATAAAGAAATGATCAGTCTATAATTTTAATGGTAGGTGTATTTTAACAGTGAGAGACAGAATAACAACAAAAAAATCCAGAAAAACGCATTTCAAAAAAGTTATAAATTGATTTGCATGTTAATGAGGGAAATAAGTATTTGATCCCCTATCAATCAGCAAAATTTCTGGCTCCCAGGTGTCTTTTATACAGGTAACGAGCTGAGAATAGGAGCACTCTCTTAAACTCTCTTATAACTTTTTTGAAATGCATTTTTCTGGATTATTTTGTTGTTATTCTGTCTCTCACTACTAAAATACACCTACCATTAAAATTATAGACTGATAATTTCTTTGTCAGTGGGCAAACGTACAAAATCAGCAGGGGATCAAATACTTTTTTCCCCCACTGTACATTTTAATTCCATAGATATTTTCGATTGACCACAAGAAACCGTTTTCCATTTTTGGATTAAACAAACAAACAAACAAACAAAAAAGTATAGTCAAGACCAATGGAAAAAGAGGATTTTTAACCATACCATTACACTATTCTAGCCTTTTTGAATTACTAGGGGTTTTGTAAGTCGCCCTGCACAAGGGTGTCTGCTAATAAATAAATAATAATAATAATAGCAGTTCATTATTTGCTAATACATCTCAAAGTTATCAGCCTCAATTTCAAAAACTGACCATCGGCCCGGTTGATTTTTAGTTGGGGGTGATGAATGATTTGAGGGAAACTGTTCCTGAAAGTAATATCAGGTTATTGAATTTCTTCAGTTCACCAGTTATCTCAGTGAGGTGAGGTGAAGTGAGGTGAAATGAGTTCTCTTGAATTGTGCCTGGAAGCTAGTACAGCCCTTCCTATATTAAAAGACTGTACATTTCCACAAGATTTTTATTCTGTAATAATACCTTACATTACATAGAAATGGAAAATACATCAGTGTCAGGGGGGATGAGGGTTCATTCTGATTCAAGATATGGTTCTTAGGAAAAAGGAAAAAAAAAGGAACGTGCATGCAAATTATATATATATTGCAAAAAACAGGTTTACATTTTTCACCAAAACATGCATTTTCTACACCTTTCTACTTCTGCAGTAGACAAAAAGTTGTGATATCGATGACATAAGAATTTTAAGGAGGATTTTGAATAACGTAGACAGACTGATCTATAATTGCAATCTGAAGCCCTTGGAACAATATTTACAAACAAACATTTCCATATCCTTGTGCTTCAGTCAAATCAGTTTCATCACTGTTAGATAGGGAAACTCTTTTATACAATTATTTCGCAATGCACTTGTGTGCGTATAGACCCTGTGGCAAGTCATTGGTTTCTGTCTTCTTATGTTTTTTTTCAACTTTTATACCTCACGATCCAATCTGGGACACTTTCCAAGTGGTGGGGAAGTTGAGCTGCTGTAGGTATTTGCCTTATTGGTTTGGGAGTTAAAACAACCTGCCAAAAAAACTTGAAAGCCTGCACAACAAATTAGAAACGATTCTAAGCTGCATCCCCTTAGTTACACATATATTTTGGACACATATATTATCTTTTCGAAGGCAGGAATCGCTGGAAGGCTTGCTTATCAACAATGCCCCCATCTCTTTACCTGCAAAACAATTCCCTCCCTTCCTCCTCACAAATCTCTGTGAAGGCCACTCGGGAGAACAGCTGTTCCCTCTTTCATGTGGTTATTTCTGAAGGATTAGAGGTTTACACTTTCTGTAATTTGCATCTGTGTATTACTTCATTTTGTATGTGATGCATACCTCTTTTTCTGTGTGTGTTGCTTAGATAGATTGCTAGTTGGCATAGTTAACCATCTATTGCAGTAAATAATAATAATAATAATAATAATAATAATAATAATAATAATAATAATAATAATAATAATAATAATAATACTGCCAATTTGAGAGTATAGCAATTACATTCGTACAGATTCCCTTCAGTAAACCTTGGAAAATCAAAGTATACCTTCAGTTTGTCTTAGAGGATACAGAAACAACCACAATCATTTAGAGAAATCTTTTATTAAAACACCTGTCCATAGACTGTGTTTTGCAATACTATGATAATTAGATTATATTAGATTCTATTAGATGGATGTAAATCTGTCCACACAAATTGATAATGCTGGGTATAGTGGTTCAAGTGAGGGATCATCTGAAAGTTAATTTGCTGTAATATAGTGGATATTTGACCATGAAAAATGAATAAATTACCATATTGCCTTAACATTATATAAATTATTTAAGGAACACAATAAAAAACTATTATTTTGAAATACCTTAAACAAAAGAGAGAGGATCATAGGAAATAGTAGCAAATTATATCCAAAAAATACATGCAAAAACAGTCAAGACAGAAACAGATATAGATTTCTTTTCACTTGGTTGGACTGACATGTGTTTGAACAGCTCTTATTGTGTCAGTGTAATGGCTTATGACTTTTTCAGTCCACTCTGTTCAAGCATTGGTGGTTTTTGCTCTATACAAGTGTACCTGGTGTTCACCCTCTTCACAGGGTGCAGTTGAGCTGGTCAGTTACACATCCTTGTTAATGAGAACACTTTGACGCTAGGGGAGCTCCCATTCACCTTAATCTGTTTCTTATCAGCTCATTCCATACCTGCCTGAGTCGAGGAAGGAAGAGCAGTCAACTGCCGCCACTAGGAAATGCCTCTTCAATACTTTATGATATGGAAACTATTTCTCCATGCTTTCTATCCATGGCAGCTCACCCCCATAAATCACATTAAGTACCTGTGAAAGAAAATGGCATCTCATTATGGGAACAAATTCGAAATGATTTTGATAGATGGGGTAACTCGCAACACAGTCTCTCTCTTAGGTTGACTGGGCGCTATCTATAATAATATATATGTATATATTACATATATATAAGGTTATTATTTACCTTTTCTTTCTTGATTATGGGATTTAATCGGACACATTTGCAGGATCATTTGAAAAGCTGAGGGATGAGTATTAAGCCAAATGAAGATATACGGCCCTTGTTTGCGAGTTGGATGTCTTCCTGCCTGTGTTTAATTCTATTAAAAGCTCTGTATTGTAAATGGGGTAACGCTCAGTGGCTGTCCAATACACAGTGTTAATAAGTTCTTCTTTTTCCAGTAGCCTTGGTTTCAAGACAACTTTTGAGGAATTATGGGTAAGCAGATACAACATATGCAATCCAATACCTTTCCATCAAAAAGTAAGGAGGAGACACAGAGCAGATGCATTATCACTTTTTGAGGGTAGTGTTTGTAGTCCTATTTTGTTATTATGTGACAGTAAGACCTTTGGGGTATAACTTGAAATGTTTCCTTTTAGCTACCAGCAACAGGTACATTGTATTTTATAAACCCCCAATAAGTAAACAGTGTATGTATAATAAATATATGTATTCATATTTATCATATCTAGATGGCACATATTTAAGTAGGGGTGCTCTTGCCAACCTCCAGATCAGCTGCAGAATAAAAATAAAATAACCCCACCCAGTGATTCCTAATATTCATGTAAAACTGTCAAGATTCAGATCACATTTACTGGGTGTGTCGCAGTGTGTCGCAGTGTTGTGTAACCATTGTTGCTTCTGTTCTAATTATTGACTTCACAAATTAATGTATTTCTTGTATTTGATATTATCTTGGTATAATACATGTATAATTATAAACACAAAAGATTCAAATAAAATGCATTCAGTATCTCTGCTGTAATGTCAGATGTTTAGTAAATACCAGCTGTACACAGACTGTAACATTGTCGATCTATTACTATTATTAAAAATATCCTCTGTAAAATGAACCAGTCATACAACAGCAACCCTGATAAGACAGATAGTTCCTCAAAATAAAGTACATAATGATGAAAGGAAGTATTCCATAATCATTTTAGAAAACATTAATCTCTTAGGGCTATAATTTTAATGAAGCAAAAATAAAATAAATAATGAAAAATAAAACTGTAATTGGTGTGTAAGACATTAAGAAAATGAAATGAGCCAAAATTAAAATGCATTGCGATTTAAAGGCTGTTCTGTGTCAAAATCATTTCATTTCCTTTTTTCACACATTCTTTTTTGCCCCCCTCATAGGAGATAAGATTCAGTTCATTGACTTGGTGATTTTAGCTACTGGTTGAAGAACCTTTCAGCTCAGGAGTCCAGGCTTGTATCAAGAGGACATCCGGGGTCAGTTCGATTTCATGGTTACACAATTCCTCATTGATCCAAAGACATTTATACAGACCCACCCCATTAATGCATGTCTCCTCACCTCTACCATTTCCCCTAACCCACCTCTCCTATATCGCATGGGTAATAGAAATTACTGTCGGAGCAAGGACTTACATATTGAAGATGAATGCATACATGTTTCTCTATTTTTTTTGTATGTATACATTTCTATTTCTTTTTAGACTTGAAATACATTATATGGTCTGTGTTGATGTGTACTGTAAGCTATATCCTGTGATATCACGTCCTGTGAAACTTTAATTGCAGATTGGACAACATTTAGTACATTTCTTCACTGATCTTGAAAGCTGCTGGGCCCAATAGCAGTGGACAATGAGTAGAGAGACCAACAAGGCAATCCCATGGTGACTGGAGTTATATTGTTAGTGAATTAAGATTATAAAGAAGGTCTCAAGTATAAGGAAGAGCATTACATCTACATTACATTACATTTAATGTAGTTATATCCATCACATTGAAGCAGTTCAATATGTCCTCATGTTTGGTATTTTGTCTCAAGACTGGTCTCCAAGCTTGTGTTGCTGAACTTGCATAGTGTTGTCATTGTTGTTTGGGTGTGTCTGCTCATGTTAAATTTTGCATGGATCATAAGCTTAAGACCACCAAACTTTTTAGCCATACTTAATACCAGGTCTACAAATGCAAATAACATTTCTCTTTGTAGGTTGATGTTTCTAATTGCCAGGAAGTTGATGTCCAACTTGATTGAAGTGAAACTATGCATCACGACTGTTCCTTCCATTAATCAACAAATAGATGTTTGGTGCTTGACAAGGCAATTCAAATGCAATAATTAGCCATAACATTTTATTTAAGAACCACTGCGGTGTTGAACATTTCTGTGACAGTTTTTCCGCTGGTCTCTTAATTACTTTAATAACTTTTTAGGTAATTAAAAAAAAGAGAAGTCACATCTCTGGCAAATTGGAGATATATACCCTTAGTTCAACATCCCTGAAAAAAATTGAAAAGTAGTCATATTCTAATAGTGTGAAGTATGTATGTATGGAGATGCAACCAAATTGTGTTACCCTGAGATCTCAAGAGAGAAGATTGAAACAGAATTGAGAAAAAGCTACTTGAAGCCGTTAAATGTCCCAATAGATTCGTCGTAAGTGTAGGTGTGAATTTTGTCATGTGTTTAAAGTGATGCCTTAAAAGAACATTGAATTAAAATCTCAGAACAAAGGGTGGCTTTTTGTTTTGCAAGTCCTACAAAATCATCCATGTAAGACTAAATTTGTATTTATGAAACATATGTGCAAATTATTTATCCTTGGGCTATATGTATCAGTTTATTGTAGATAATGCAATAAAGAGAAACATAAAATGTACTGATTAGAGCATGGGATTAGAGATTAATATATATATATATATATATATATATATATATATATATATATATATATATATATATATATTAAAAAAAAGATAAAACATCAAATAAAATATTTCAAATGGTGTTTCACATGAATGGCTCACTTTATGATTGTACATTACACTTAATGTAGGTTTCTGATGTGATGATTCATTACACTTTGGTAACAGAAAAAGTTATCTTAGAACTCAATTCTTATTAAGTATTTATAAGTGATATAAACTGAAATAACAGAATTTACTTCCATTTTTTTGCCCCAGTCATAAAACAAGGCATTTTGTGACAAGAATCAGCCATATAGCCAACAGACGTGATTCTATCAGAGGATCCAGCATAATTTTGAAAGTTCCCTGAGCATTAGCTTCCACAACTTGGCTTGGTAATTTATTCCATGCATTAATAATTCCAGGGGAAAGAAAAAAAAGTAGAATTTACTTATAACAAGTTTCCATGCATGTCCTTTTGTGCCCTGATCACTACATGCATTTAGAAATAACTGCAATGCACTTAGAATTGAAACTGAAAAAACGCTAGAGGAGAAGATAATCACCGATTTCTGGTTGTCAGTCAACTGCCTGGAACTACAACACCTTCAGGGTGCAATATCACCCGCCTGTAGCTCCAGTGAAACTGTAATGGTAGAAACATCCACCAACTTAAATCAAGTCTTAAAAATAGATATATCTCAAATGCAGAAACATGTTAAACCAATGCAAGTTTAGGATCTGGGGGGTTAAAGAGCTAATTTGCTCAGAGGACTTTAATTGTCTTTGATGTTTGGGGTCTCTGGTTGGATTTGCTTCTCTTTCATTTTCCTAGGCATCCAGGCCTCAGGGGAATGGGGTTAAGTAAAGTGTGATAGTTTGTAGAGCAGTGCTGTGGGCAGAAGCTCCCAGCAGTGCTGTGTTGTTAAAATATACCGCCTTGTCCCAAAGCATCTGCATTGTGGAGTCTCATCTGAATGTGATTCTAATTTTGCAAAGTTTAAAGTTTAGTTATATACCTGTCTCTTTGCTGGTTGATGGTGAACACTTTTAAGGTTTTCATTCAAATACTCTATTTTTAAATGTGATAGTTTGTGCATTATTGTGTTGTTAATTCTAAAAGGCCTTTTGTTAATTCTAAAAGGAGTTCCTTTGCAGCTCTTACATGCATTACCTGTCAGTTCCTGTAATTATTTATTTAAATTATTTAAAAAATGACTTCTGTAGAAAGGTCAGTATAAAAATTGTATTTGGTCCGCTCCTTATTCTCCCTGCTGGGGACTAACACCAACAGTAGATCACCAGCTGAATATACCTGGTAGTGGTAGTGTTTTATCAGATATATTACCTGGTTCCACCATGGTACAAATACACAAGATAAGAGTATGGAAAAGGAGAAGTAAGTAATAGGATGGAGGAGATGAATTGCATTATTTGTTCAGACTGTTCAATCTGGCAGTAGCAATATTGTTGAAAAGCAACAGTATGAATTTCATCAACTGGATTTCATCTACTGACAGAGCCAATATGTATATAATGTATAAATGCAAGACTGGTGGGTTGGTGCATCCACCTTCTCTAGAGCAAGAAACATTTTGATTGCATACTAAATTACTGTTGTCAACACATTGTTGTGAAGGGCAACACTACTGTGGCATGCATCTGTGATGATCAAAAACACTACAGAAATGTTGCTGAAGCCAGATTCTTAAAGGAATGTTATATAACCTCTGCATTATATTACTTAATATTTTACATGGTCTGTGAGCTCTTTAAAAAACAAAAAAGCATACTGCTTTTCCCTCTGCTTTTTGCCATGCTAGCTAAATATTTAAGCAAAACGGTTGCTTCTGCAAGGAAAATTTCAACACTAACTGAGAAATAATGAGATTTAGAAATGTGACGGTGTTGCACAATTTGTCAGTGCACAATGCTTAACCAATTTGCGTGTTTTTGAAGCTTTCCACCCTAGCGCACAATTGTCTCCAACTTGAAACATAAGCCAACTCAAATGTATTTCATTGCACCACACCTAAGTTCTCTCTAGATCTGCACATTTAAAATCAGGTTAAGATTTTGCTCGGGCACAAGAGGCTTCAGCAATCTTCTTAAAAGTAACTTCCCTACAAAATGGTTGTCAGAAATCATTCACGCAGCTATAGCTAGTATTGTAAGCAATGTTAAAAAGCTTGAAGTATAGAGACAGATTTTTGTAAAGTATAAAACAACCCAGCCTTTTCCAATGCAGATGACTATTTTATTAACATTAAGAAACAGGTAATAATACATTTATTATGAAAGGTTTTAGCTCAGCTGTGACTAAGATTTTCATCTTTTAATGTAAAGAGTTGTCTTGGGCTGTGGGCTGCACAAAGCCTTTATTCTTTTCCTTTTTTTTGCTTTTGCAGTTATCTGCTTTATTTGAATGAAGGGAGTGATTTCCAATCCATGTTTCTCTAACCAAGCACATTTCTAGCCATGAAATAATAAGAGGCTTCCAAAGAGTCAGCAATTATTTTATTGCATGTTTCATGGCTTTGCTATAATCGACAATAAAATAAAAGCGTTATGATGCATGCAGAGCACTTTCTGTGTTTACAGCGAGCATTTTGTTATCCAGCAGATGGATTGGTTAGTGCAAATATACATATATTTAAATTTTAAAAGAAATTACTGAGAAAAGCTCAGCAAAAATTAATAAAATGAATATGAGCTAATGAAAGAAGTGTTGCACTGCATGCAGACGCAGGAAGGCAGTGACAAGCAGTTACTTTAATGTGACATATTGTAAACAGGAATGTAAAGGATCATAGTGTATTCATCATAATGATTTTTTACTTTCAGGATTCTGGATTTTTGGGAACAATATTCTTCCTATTTTGAACTAAATTTTGGCTTTGAGGGTCGTTACATCCAAATTGGGTGAACGGTGTAGGAATTACACCCATTTTTATATGTGGTCCCCCCAGTTGTAGGGGCTAAAAAGTAATTGGACAATTCACTGCTCAGCTGTCTCAGCTGTTCCATGGCCAGATGTGTGTTATTCTCTCATTAGTTCAATTACAGGTAAGCAGATAAAAGGTCTAGATTTGAATGCCATCATTAGGCATTAACAAACCAAACCAATCAGAGAGCTAGCAAAAACATTAGGTGTGGCCAAAGCAACTATTTGGTACATTCTTCAAAAGAAAGAACGCACTGGTAATCTCAAGAACACCAAAAGGCCCGGAAGACCACGGAAAACAACTGTGGTGGATGACAGAGGAATTATTTAATGGTGAAGAAAAACCCCTTCACAACAGTTGGCTAGATCAAGAACACCCTCCAGGAGGTAGGCATATCTGTGTCAAATTCAACAATCAAGTGAAGACTTCACCAGAGTAAATACAGAGGGTTTACCACAAGATGTAAACAGGAAACAGGAAGACCAGATTAGAGTTTGCCAAAAAACATCTAAAGAACCTGTACAGTTCTGGAACAACATCTTATGGACAGATGAGACAAAGATCAACTTGTACCTGAATGATAGGAAGAGAAGAGTATGGAGAAGGGAAGGAACTGCTCATGATTCGAAGCATACAATCTCATCTGTGGAGCATGGTGGAGGTAGTGTTGTGGCATGGGCATGTATGGCTGACAATCAAACTGGTTCCCTTGTATTTATTGATTATGTGACTGCTGACAAAAGTAGCAGGATGAAATCTGAACTGTTTAGGGCTATATTATCCGCTCAGATTCAGCCAAATGCTTCAAAACTCATTGGATGGCGCTTCACAGTGCAGACAGACAATGACCTGAAGCATACTGCAAAAGCAACCTAAGATTTTTTTAAGGTGAAGCAGTGGAATATTCTGCAATGGCCAAGTCAATCACCTGACCTGAATCCAATTGAGCAGCATTTCACTTGCTGAAGGCAAAACTGAAGGCAGAGCATCACCAGGGAAGAAACCCAGCATCTGGTGATGTCTATGGGTTCCAGACTTCAGGCAGTCATTGACTGCAAAGGATTTGCAACCAAGTATTGAAACTCACAATTTAATTCATGATTATGTTAGTTCGTCCAATTACTTTTGAGCCCTTAAAACTGGGGGGACCATATATAAAAATGGGTGTAATTCCTACACCGTTCCAATTTGGATGTAACTACCCTTAAATTAAAGATGAAAGTCTACATTTAAAGCACATCTTGGTTGTTTTCTTTCAAATCCACTGTGGTGGTGTACAGAGCCAAGATAATTACAACTGTGTCACTGTCCAAATATTTATGGACGTAACTGTATATCTATGTGCTATTCTGATGCAGCCTGAGTAATTTTACTGGGCTGAGAGTGACTATTTCAAACCAAAAGATCATTCAGATTTTTTTTTTTAAATGTACCATGTACTATTGATACATTTTTCATTTAACCTTTTTACCTTGCATGTTCAAAATATTGCAGTGAGAAATAGTTCCCCAATACACAGTGCAAGACACAAATATATCTGAATTAAAGTTCACCTCTTTTCTCGAGGGAGGATTTTAAAAATAGCTACAGCTGTCATGTCTTGAATAACTAGAAGAGGACATTTATTGTTTATTGAATTCACACCATGACATTGATCACATTTCTGTTGGCAATCTCATATATATTCAAACTATTTCTCTTTACCCCACTGTCTCATATGCTGCAAAAGGATGTATATTTATATTTGTGTGTGTTGACGTATGGTTTATAAATACTGTAAATGTTATTCTGTTAGGTGCCTTCAGAATTTTGAAGAAGGAATCCAGAATTCAATTGTTTATTGAAAAGCTGATCAGCATTTCTGTGGAGTGCTTTTTCTCATAGATACATTTACAAAAGAAAAACATTATTCCTTTTGAGAACATTTTACCTTTTTTATCAAAACCAAACAGATCTGAATCTTTGAAGATTTAGAGCAGTTTAGAAAGGAGAATGTCATCAGTCCTACAAAGGTGAACCCGTGTGTTATTTTGTCTGCCTATCTCTCTACTTTTTCTAATTTTTCTACACATTTACAAAAATATAGGCATGAGTCAGGCCATGAGTCGGGAGGTGATAAAACTGAACAAAAGCTGGTGAACAGGCACGTATGAAGGTAATCCAGGACAGAAGGATCAGAAAATATTTGCAACATGTTATGTTTTCTTTCACTTTATTACTATTATTTTGAAATCCCAAACTGTTCAGTTATACCTAGACTTCTTGCCCTATTCTGGAGCACAGTACTGTTCTACATGAATGGCTTCACCTTTAGTTGATGAGGTGAACTCGGGAACCTCCTGTTGGTTCTTGTACAAGACTGAGCTGCAATGCTCTTAGCTCTCAGTTGGAACGCAATGGGTCATTGGTTAATTCTCAGCCTCTGGCAACCAAACTGGCTTACAGCTATCTGGGGTGCTTTCGAGTTAGAGCACAAGAGAGTCAATGCTGGGTTTAAATGTTTTACAATAAATTGCACAAAAAGCTCTTCTGTACTAATGTTACACTGGTACAGAACAAGGAGTTTCCAGTTCATTATGAAAAGGCCACACTTTTGGATCAGTACTTGTTTTGAGGAAAACTGTGATTCACGTCCCTGAATCATTTCATTCCATACTTGATGGAAATACACTTTGACAGTCCTACGTGATTGAGTGTATGTTTTTCCTCTTCTGTTTGTACTGTATTTATTTTATTATAACACATTAGACCTTCCCTGCCATGTAAAATAAAGTGTAATTGCTTTTTTTAATTATTATTAGAAACTGAAGAAGCAAATAAATACTTTCTGAAAATGTACAAATGCAAGTCTTCTGCACAGTGTAAAATAAAGGTTTTATCAGTAGGGAGATCCCTTTTTATCTATAATGTATTTATCTAACTTTGTGGATTTCAGTATAAACTGTGATATGCATGTAGTGGTTTCTTAACAAGATCTATTAGTGAAATGGACTTTCAGTACTTGATGCCCAAGAAAACAACCTTACAGACATCAAAGGTGGAATATACTTAGCTGACTCTATAATACAGTCAGATCTCTCAATTAATACCATAGCAGAATAGCATCAGTCAACTCTATAGGGTGTTTCCAGTTTTTAGAGAAATCCATCAATCCAGAAAACAGTTTTGATCTCAGTCAGTCAACAGCCAGAACCCCATTCCCCAATAGAAAATGCTTTAGCAAGAAATAGATGACTGGATCAGTTTTCTCTCCTTACAAATTCACCATAACAATCAGGCTGTGTTTCTTACTCAAAGAAAAATAAATAAATAAACAAACAAACAAACAAGGACTGGCAGCTTGAGCACATGACAAAGCCCGGACTGTACTTTGTCATACAAATCTGCAAACACGTTCTTTAATCTTAATCAAACAGACAGATGGCATTGTTTTTCCAAAGTAAAATGCAGGGAACCCAAGGTGCAATTCAAGTGCAGGCCAAGTTTAAACAGGCAGTTAGCACAGACTTGGTAAACAGGAGAGGGATTTCAATGATTACAAAATGTATTCACAAAAGAACATTCAAAGAGCATTGGGGAAGCAGGGCTTTTAAATAATAACCCACTTCACTTTATATTCTAATGGAGGTAATCAATTGCAGTAACCCAATTGCTGGCTTTTGCAGAATACACTGATCATTTGTTTAAGATTATTATTTATTTGCAATCTTACATATCTATCTGATGTTTTGCCAATCTATCACCACACAAGCCATTACAATACACACACAAAAAGCACAACAATATAACAGAACTG
Source organism: Amia ocellicauda (assembly GCF_036373705.1). Taxonomy (NCBI): domain Eukaryota; kingdom Metazoa; phylum Chordata; class Actinopteri; order Amiiformes; family Amiidae; genus Amia; species Amia ocellicauda. Next base: position 15,254,956 of record NC_089854.1, on the reverse strand, counting down.
CACAATGGCTAAATATGTCAAAATATAAAAATCATCAACTTGAAAAATGAGAGAGTGTTTGATCATTCCAAAGACTTGCATATGTACTTTTGGTCTAGTTTTGAAGGAAAATGTGAATTAAAACAACATAATATCTGCAGTTAGTGTACAGTTGTAGCCTAACCGCTCCTTGACTGCACCCAAAACTAGATGAAGACAGGCTATAGTAACCTCTAATTTATGGTCCATCAGTCTGTGGTACTGGAAGAGGTCCTGTTACCATGGGGAGCGATAAAAAAGTCCTTTGTTTTTCTCATGTACCATCAACAACAACTGATCTCAAAAAACCCTATCCATAAGAAAGTGCAAAAGAGATTAACATGGGGATTACAACAACTGGCAGAACAGGCATACAGCTGGGTTTGATGTCGCTGAAACCTTGAAGGACACAGAAACTAGGGCACCAACCCCTCTAGCATAGACACATCCCTCTGTGATATCTTGGAGAGATTCATGATCATTTTTAGGAACTCTTTTCAGTTATTACAGAAGTTTTTTTTTCTCTCTTTTCCCAGCCTGATAGTTTAAGCAAATTGATGTTTCAGGCATCCCTGCTGTGGACTTCACTTGGTGAAGCAAAGGGAGAAGATATTTGTCGCACCATCTGACAGCCAGGGCACCTACGCGGCTGTGGAACTGCAAAGAGACATCAGAGCTGGGAAAATAAATCAGGGGAAGTGCGTGGATGAATCAACAGGCAGGCAGTGTAAGTATGCCCGTTACGTAGGCCCGTGCCCAGTTGGTGGACTACCTGGAGGGTGGCCCAAGCGTCACAATGAAGCACCATCATGCGAGGTGGCCTAAATGGTTTCCTCTGGAGGAGAGAGCCGGATAGCGGGCGCGCTTGCCTTCAAAGGCGACATGTTAGAAAATCAGTTGTTAACGAAGTGCAATGTAGTTGCCTGGAAGGTTCTCTCACTTCCTCAGCAGGGTGAGCTGTGATTCACCAGATTCTGTAATGTGCTGTGAATAATGAATCACCCTGCTGCGTGGGGATTCGATATGCCGGGTGAGGCACAGAACTCAGATCAAATTGGGGTAGAGGATTAACACACCGATTAGAGTGGAATGAGAAATCTTTACATTAGGACACATTATTAAACACCTAAATACACAACATGCAAACAAATAGCAAAGGAAAATAAAGCAAGTCACTTTCTTCTTCTTCTTCTTCTTCTTCTTCTTCTTCTTCTTCTTCTTTTTTTTTTCTTGAAAAGCAGCTAAACACCTCAAGGGCTGTATTGCAAACAGTCCAGAAAACCTATATGTGGTTTCAGATTGCTTTTATTACTGATTTTCCCAATTATTTACACACTAAAAGTGGAAGTTGAGGCACAATGACCAAAACCTGTAACTCATTTAACAAAACCATACACCAAATCTGCATTACTACTGGCACATGTTCTGCTTTTCCATTCTATTACACACATTTGGCAAACCACAACAGACAATTCTCTACATTTGGCACAATCTTCACAACTAAAATCTACTGAGTGCAAATTAAAGCACTACTGTTCAACAAGCTAAGCTCAACTACCAATTGATCACATTCACTCTTCACATGTGCAAACTATTTGTGTAAGTGTTCACTTTGCAATCAGACCTTAAGTATGGATAAAAAGGCCACAGGTTAGGACTCCTGTGTTTGGAGAACAATGGAAGCAAACTTGGCAGATACAGAGAGAGACAGAGGTAGAGGAGGCGCAGAGGAGGGAACACCATTGGTCAACGCACCATCATTGAGGAATAACAAGGTGGTGCAGGGCCGATCTGCAATTGATCCTTCAGTAGGAATCCAGAGTCAGCATACTCTACAGAAGATTCACCATAGTCTTCCTGTAGCTCATTTAAGCTTCCATAGCATTGTCCTGGAACTTGGAGGTGTCTTCAAGGGCATTCACAACCACAAGTTGGTTTAAAGATGTGAAGATATACTTCCTGCTCTCTGAAGAGACATCCTCTTCCTGGCACTGGGCATCTTTGTCTCAGGAGTACTCTTTCTCCAGGCTGGATATCAGCTTCCAGTGAGGAAACCCCCTAGAGTTGCTGATCAACCTGAAGAAGAGCTGGGTCCTTCTGGCTGCATTGAGAAGGTGGCCACTGGGAAGACCCTGAATCTCACAGATGTAGCACACCTGTTGAAATGTATTCTCTCCTGGGTAGAGGGGCCAGCCCAGGAAAAGTTCAGCCATCACATAGCCCAGAGACGACATGTCCATCTTCTCACAGAATGGCAGCCCCAAGAGAATCTCTGGAGCTCTGTGAACCTGTGCAGGAAAAACAGAAGAGAGAGTCAAAAGGCCTGGACAAAAGAAAAAATTAGCATCACAAAGGTATGAGATACTTTGAAATTATTCAATTTAGTCCAAGGAACTCAGCAGAGATTTGATTTCCACTTTTTATTCGGCTTCAACAGTTCTTCGGCCTTATACACTACCAGTCAAAAGTTTTAGAACACCCCCATTTTCCCAGTTTTTATTGACATTTAAGCAATTCAAGTCCAGTGAATAACCTGTAATGCTACAAAGTTAAGCGGTAAAATGCCAGAGGTTTTAAAAAAAAAGTTTAGGTTACCAAAAACTAAAAAATAATGCACATTCCAGAGTTATATACTGTGTTACTACACCCTCTTAAGCATTATTTGGCTGTGTCATGTGCAGCTCCTGTGCATAGAAGTTACACTGTATTCCTACAATGCGCACATTGTTTGAAAGCTCATTCTCTTGGCTACCAGCATGTTTCATTCTCAAACACATCCAATTAACAGTGTCGCCTGCCCTCATTCAGAGCCTGGGGGGTAAATGTGCAGTCTGCTCCTGGGGGGGGGGGAGGGTCTCATTCAGACGGTCACAGATCACTCAGTTTCGATCAGCTTTCTTTGCAAATAGGCTTGCTTTGTTCAGAACAACCTAACGATTAATCCAGTATATAGTATTTGATATTCTATCTAACACAGTGTTCAGATCCAATTATGTACAATCGTTGTGTATTAGTACACTGTAAACAGAGGTAGATGGTCTTGTTTTGATCAGTAGACTGTCTGGTTCCAGAATATGTCATAATCGTCAATATTTTCTGAGATTTTGTATTCCTACTCAGACCAAGTATCCCCCCACCCCCCATTTCAGAATGCGTAAATGTGGGAGGGGTATAAAAACCAAAGTTTTCACATCAGAGCATGCTTCCCATCGTTAGAAATCTGACAGCTTTCATGGGATACCAAACACTTGGCAAACAACACAACAGTCAAGAGTACACATGGGATTAAAGAGAAGCACATGGATTTGGTGCCCATTTAAGGGTACCAGAGGGGTTTGTCAGCTTAAGGGTTAAATTTTGTTGAAAATGATTCCATGATTTCTTTTTTATCTCCAATTGTTTATTTGTTCTATGCTTTAATTTCAGAGTACATTAAGACATTAAACTGGAACAATTGAGGTGTTCTAAAACTTTTGACCGGTAGTGTATATATGTTATAAAGAAGTAAAAAAACATAAGTAATAACATCCCCAAAACTGGAATACCTGCTAAAACACAACGTTCCAACAACATTGTAGCAATGTAATATAACGTAATTTTCATTGCTAGAACGTTGTGGCAACATTGTGTGATAGCAGGGATCAAACCCAGAACGCCAAGCAGCGCTATTCATTAACCACTGTGCTAACGGTGATACAAGATAACATCAAACCTGTTTTACATAGCCTATAGTCTCTGCAGCCAATTGTCTTAATTGTATAGGGCTGAATTTATAAATACATGAATTTCGGGGCTGCTCTTGCCAGGTGTATGTATGCATATATGTAAAATGATCTGGTTCAGCAACCATCCAACCATATATAAAAACAAAGACCATTCCACACTTCCCATTGTTGACTGTCTGTTGGAATGACACTGTCTGCTGGACTGGAGCTGTCCCCTGAAACAGTGCTGTGCCAGAGTTAACACCATCCTTTTCTGGCATTATTTTGTGCGTCGCAAACCTGTTTATGCCTGGCGCATACCTACAAATATAGGAGGAATCACACAAAAGTTCAGCCACTCCACCAATATTGTGGCATACATACAATTAATTGATTAACAGCACAGAATGGATTGCACGCAAATCCACGCAAAACTGGGTTTTGAATATGGCAAATAATGTGCATTGTGCCTCTGTGCAGTACTCAGACCCTACCAATATCGGGCCCAATGTCTCAAGACGGAATATAATAATTGCGTTTCATACAACCCGAATTCTGAAAAAGTTGGGACAGTATGAAAAATGCAATAAAACAAACAAAAAGAGTCATTTGAAAATTAAATTTACCCTGTACTATATTGAAAACACATTATTAACAAATTATTTGATGTTTTACTTTGTGAATTTAATTTATTTTTGAAAATATACAATCATTTCAAATTTGATGACTGCAACACACTCCAAGAAAGTTGGAGTTTACCACTGTGAAACATCACCTTTTCTTTTAATAACACTTATTAAGCATTTGGACACTGAAGACACCAGTTGGTTAAGTTTAGCAAGCAGAATTTCCCCCCATTCATCCATTATGCATTTCATCAGCTGCACAACTGTACGGGGTCTTCATTGCTTTATTTTGCGCTTCATAATGCGCCACACATTCTCAGTCGGAGACGGGTCAGGACTGCAGGCAGGCCATGCTAGGACCCGCACTCTCTGCTTATGCCACCATGTGCTTGTAATCCGGGCAGAATGTGGTTTGGCGTTGTCCTGCTGGAAAATGGAGGGACGTCCCTGGAAAAGACAACGTCTGGATGGCAGCATATGTTTTAAGACAGTGACGTCTGAGGGATCAGAGATCACGCGCATTCAGAAGTGGTTTTCGGCCTTGCCCTTTACGCATTGAGATTTGATCAGATTCTTTGAATCTTTTAATTTTACTGTGCACTTTAGAAGGTTAAATGCCCAAAATCCTACCGATTTATCTTTGGGGAATGTTGTTCTCAAAGTGTTGGATTATTCGCTGACGCATCTGTTGGCAGATTGGCGAACCTCGACCTATCCTTGCTCTTGAAGGACTAGGCCTTTTTTGGAGGCTCCTTATATACTATGATTACACGATTGCCTCACCTGTTTCACATCACCTTCTTATTTCAACTTGTCACATTGCTATTAGTCCTAAATTGCCCCAGTCCCAACTTTTCTGGAACGTGTTGCATGCATCAATTTCAAAATAAACGTTTACCTTAAAAAAACTATACATTTTTTTTTAAATACAAGTCAAAGTACATTTACAAGTCACTCCTCTTTGTTTTTATTAGCATTTTCCATACTGTCCCAACTTTTTCAGAATTGGGGTTGTAGAATTCTAAAATCTGGGAACTATGCATTATTTGTGAAGTTTAGCAAAAGACTGGCAATAGAGAGCTCAGGTGGAAGAAAATCCAGAAGATGCTTTGTCCATTGGGAGTGAGGGTTGCCACCACTGGTCCAGAAGAAGAACTTCACAAAAACAGAAACAGTGCTAAGCAGCTATGCCAAGAAAAATGTCATCAACCAACATAGAGATAGAAAGGTTGAAGGTCTTCAAACCTTTTGAAGCATCATAGTCTATTCACATGGTGTAAATTCGCTCTCCGCTTGGAGCTTAAGCACTTTTTCAGGGCTGATAACATCTCAACCACATACAGGGAAGCAAGGAAGATAAATGGGTCTCTGCCTTTCTGAAATTCAGAATAGCTCACTAAACCACAACACTGGTGAGAGAGGATACACCTGAGAAGAAAATGAACCAGACAATGGTGGTCTAGCAGGGACATGAAACCATTGTGAAATGCTTAATAATGCACCCTACGAGGAGAAGTGCTCAGCCCGTTTTACTGATGTAGCGGTCATTTGCTTTTATGTTTTCACTTACAGTGATATATACAAAAATATATATTTCAAATGTATATATATGAGCACTCTCTATTAGGAATGTCATTAATTGACAAAGTTCATTTTAGAAACAGCTGGCCTACTGACCAAATGTGACAGAAAGAAACTGGCAGTCTGTCACTTTGTGTTTATTAGAAGAAGACATGTGCCTCCCAGGTAGGTAGTCTTCTCTCTCATTGTTGTGGGCAGGTCAGGCTGCATAATACAGTGTTGATAACCTGGTCTGTCATGTATGACACAGAATCCATAACACAGTCCTTACACAGTTACACCCCCGCTGACCCCCGAGCCCCCTCTCCCCATCAGCAGTAAGGAGTTTGAGACTTAAAGTGTCTGACAGGAAACAATTCATGCATCAGAGGGTTAAACTGTATTAGTCAGTGGATCTGTATCCTGTCCAGGGTTCAGCACTAAAGGATAATGACAGTGTCAGTGATTTCACAGGTGGGAGGGGAAGAAGATAAAAAGAAAAAAGAGAAAAACAGATTGTGATTTATTGTAGTGACTGAAGACTTACTAATACAAATAATCATTAAAACAATATGAATACTAAGGGAAAAACAGCTTTCTCCTCTTTTCTGATCAGCTTGTAGGCCCATAATTGCTGTGCTAGTTTATTTATTGTCTCTGCATCAATGAGAAAGTGCTATCTTGTTTTAAAATGGGTCCCTTATCCTGTAGACATGGCCTGCCTTGCTATTGACCCCATCGATATAAGACTCTAAATTAGATTTATTTACACTGATTTTAAAGTTAGACACAGCTTTTCTGAGCCTCTAACCTGACGATACGCGACACACTTTAGTAAGTCCTGTAAAAACTGCACACACTGGCATGAGGTAAGCAGTAAATTATATTTTGTGGCTGCCCAGACTCATTGCTCTAAACAAATGGATAAAGGTAGATCTTAGTAGATCTGGACTTAAGCACAAATGAGGTCCCTTTTAATACCCCAGAGGATAGAGATTTTAATTTAATTGGGGAGAAAAGCTATGTGTTTTGCTGCCACTTCATGAGTTGCTCCAGGGTTTAAGGTAAGCAAAGTTCTAGTGTCCAGTCTTGGGGCTCATTTGTCTTACTAAAGGGCATTTCTGAAGCCCAAGAACATGCATTGGTGTTGTGCAAATTGGGGGTGGGGGTGGGGGATCCCTGCCTAAACAAATTCCTAAAACGCAATACAAAAATATAGTCAATCTATTTCAAATTAAGAAATATATATTTTCCCTAGAATCAATATTCACAATTTTGTACTCTCAAATTCTGTTAATTAATGTACAAGGAACAGCTTGGCATTGCCAGCGAACAAATGCAAAGTTAAAGATCCCACAGTCATTATTATTATTATTATTATTATTATTATTATTATTATTATTATTATTATTATTATCATCATCATACAAAAAGAATTCAGATTCCACAAAACAAACTCCATTGAATTTCTAAGGGAAGTCTCATTTTAGTAAAACATTGATGTGCTGCTAATGCAAAACCATTTGAGGACACAGAAGAAGAAGCATATGAGGCTTGGCACATATTATCTTGGTCTGTTTGTAATGATGCATGAAAACAGAGGAGGAAAACATCAGCAACAGTGAAAGAAGAGGGATAAGAGTTGACTGGACCTTCACCCTGGTTATTATGGTACTACCTACAATATTACCTCCTTTGAATGCAGCAAAAAGAAAATGTAATCTTTACAAAACATCTCCCCTAGAAGGTCAAAATGAGGTTAAACTGGTATATGGGGTCAAATTTACTAAAACACAAGATGGGATGAAAGTGATGCTTTAAATAATAATTCAATGGAGCACGTACAACAGAGTCAGAGGTTGGTGTGTATACGTGTAATGAACAGTGTAGGTATAATCAGAGGATATTGAAAAAGGTACGTCCGTTTGGTTGTATTTCTTCCATGACACAGAGCAAACTGCTCTGGTCAACAATCTCTCAGCATGCGGTATGTAAAGAGAGCATTGTTGGGCAGTTTAAGATGATGATAAGCTGGTATAACACAGTCAGAAAGAGACCCCTACAGCCCCTCACAGTACACTACACTAGGGTAAGCCTCGACTGCATACTGTATTGGGATCCCGTTTCGTGAACTGCACAGATGCACTGGTATTTGTACATCAAGGGAATTTAAATTACTTTTTTATAGAATAATATTTTAGAATGCCACATTCGCTTAAATTAAACAACAAAAAATTGTATGTGCTGTTTTTTTTTTTGTTTGTTTGTTTGTTTTTTCTCATAGGAGATCCTATAAGTGCATGTGTTGTATAAAAACAAGAAAAAAAACATAAAAGGAAAACTAAAATCCATAAAATAAACATTTAGTAGAACATTCATCTGCTAGTTTTCCTTTACAGATGCACCTACCAGGCTTTCAAAATAGAATTTTAAAATGCATTTCATATTTTTATTTTTATTCATGATTAAGAGAAGAGCAGGTTAGTGATCATATGTGACTGCAGGGGACCAGTAAGCACACAGTGTTCCTGAGAGAGTGTTTATTGTGAAATGAATGGCAAACTCACTTCATTCTTTTTAAAATCTGCAATCTCCCTGCAGGATACCAGTCAAATGATTTGGGTGTCTCCAGTTTGTTGTAACAGTTTAAAGACAATTTTGGTGGCCTTGAGCAAAATAAGTGAAAAATGTGCTTATTTTAAAGTTTGCTTTATACACAGTTTTTCCTTACATAAACAATAGGCACTTTTACACTGCCATTTCTGATCAGGATCAAATGCATCAGTACATCTGATCCAGATCATGATCAACTGTTAGCAGCCCCAAAGGTCTTTGCATGTGCACTAGCATTGGAAGTCCAAACTTAATTATATGTATACAGTATATTAAAATTAGTAATTTAGAACACAGAGCTATATAAAAAAAAACTGTTGTTTTAGCTCATTACGAATTATTCTAACAAAGTAAAACCAACACTCTGCTTATTTTTTCACAACCATAACATTTTAAATAAAATACAATCACTATATGTTTGCTAATTTAAAATAACAAGCCATTTACTGTGCATTTTAACAATATTTTATTTATAATAAAATGCATGTAAAACAAAAGCCACCGCAGTGCATCCCAGAACTTGAGCTGTTCGAGTGTTCACTCGGCCAGGATCAAATGCTGCTGATGCATTTGATCCGGATCTGAACCATCACCCTGAGAGGTACATTTGTGTTTACACTGCCATTTCTGAGCAGGATCAAATGCTACTGATGCATTTGATCCGGATCTGAAATGGCAGTGTAACCTGTGTAATCTGTTCCTTACATATGTTTAACCTACTCCCCAGAAAATATTGTTTAACAATTTCAGTCAGTTCTAATTGATCTCTGACTTCTCATTTGTCTCCTCTTTTGATGCTGGACTTCTATTTTTGTATTATTAAAAAATGGTATTCATATAAGATGGATGTCTGGCTACCCAGCCTAACTTATATTCACTCAAGCAATATTGTGTCTATTCCTTTTTATTTCTTAACAGTTTTATTTTTGTATTATTATTATTTCTCTTATGTTACTGTGCAATGCTTTGGGCTTTCAGATTGTGCTCATGAAAGGCGCTCTTCAATTTAAACTTGTTTATTTATTTCTGGAGTGCTCAGTCCCCCTTATGCCTCTCTCATAAACACCGTTGATGGTATATAATTAGGTGCCATTCAGGTGCGCAGGAGGGTAACAGGCTGCTAGAAAAATGAGATGAAAGCATTACAAAGCGGATTCTTTGTTTTAAATAACAGCTCTCCTGGATGTACTGCCCCAGGGAGGGGGAAACAAAATTATGGGGACTGCACTGAGATTAGAGGTGCCACCTGGTAAACACCAGAATTTCAAAAGCTACAGGGGAAAGGAGTTATAAAAAAAAAAAAGAGCACCAGTAATTTCAAACTCCAATTTAGTACACTCAAAATGCCACGGTTTCCTTCAGGCACCAGCCTACAATTGTATTTCCCCCCCCCCTACTTTTGCTGCTTTTTTGGATTATTTATTATCATGATTAATTCAGAATAAAGGCAGAATAAAAGGCCACAGTAAAGTGAAGTTTTCAGATTCAGCCCATTTGTTCATCTGGGCTTCACAGGTTTGCTGTAAACCGGGCGCAAGAAGGTTTCTGAATCAATGTTGCGAATCAACAGTTACATACATCAACATCAGATAGCCAAAATAGTCAAAGCTAATGTTCAAAATAAAAAGCACACCCCTGCCACCATTCCCACTTTCACACGATCAGAAACAAAGCCAACAAGCAACTTCTAAGAAAGTTCTGGAATTATTTCACAGTTGTTGGCTGGCTTTTGATGTGAACTACGTTTTGAAGATATCAGGTATATGTAAGGATTAATTATTTTTATATTTTTCTGCAACATACCACAATATAATGTTCTCATTATTCAAATGTGTTGCTGAATGTTTTTTTTCCATGCTGTATGCTCTTAATAAGACTTTAATGCCACAGTAGTTTTATCAATTTAATATAATTTAATCCTCATTATCAACCTGTCAATAAAAATATATAATCAAAGTATATAATTATTTGTAGTAATAGGATATTAAGGGCTCAAATCTGGGTCTGTGCATTTACTCAAAATAAGCCAGAAAACAGCCAGTGCCCGATGGTTGTTTATATAAGAATGTGTATCTTGTAAAAACCAAAATGGATCAAAACTACAGTGCAGCAGCTCTCACTCTTTCACTCCGGCATTGTCTCAAGTGACTTACTGACTGATATATGCTAAATGGGAACACAGGCAGTTTTCCACCGAGGCAAACCGAGATAAGTGCTGATGATTACTTATTTGCACCATGACAACAGCTCATAATAGGTGTGTGACTGTTCGGGTGTGTGGGGATGGGGAAATAGGATTGGGATCCCTGTGTCACAGCTATGCAATACACAGTGTCTCCATTTCAGCTAGGCTATTTTCAGAATGATGGGAATGCTGAAATTGCATTAGATGGCTCTGAGGGTTTCTGAGGGGTTAGATGATAAAGCAATTTGATCCACTGTTAATACAAGGACAATAAGCAGCATATATGTTTTTTTGTTTGTTTGGATGTAGTTATATATTGAAAATATAATGCCAAGAGAGAACAGTGAACGTACTGGCAGAGCTTTGAGGAAACACAAGAATTTCAAAACATTACCAGCTCATTTGCTGTGTTTCCTGGGAAGTTCATTGAGAACTCTGGGTACAGGCAATACTCTACCTGATTTTATAATCCAATTATCAATATTCAAAAGCTGTGAGGAGAATGAAACAATTGTAATTGGAAGCTTCAACCTTAACTGGGATCTGGACACAAATTACAATTTTAGATGGTATGTGGCATTATAAAACTTTGCTAAATATGTGAAAACACCAGCAACTGTAGTATCTAATACCAGGAGATAAAATTGATTTACCGTTGTATTGCTGTTTCAATTTTAGTTTTTTCTTCCCCTAGAAGAATTGCCTATGCGAACATGCGGTTGTGCCTGACTGCTCTGATTACAGTTCCTGTGTAAATTCACCAACTACTGAAATAATGCAAAAAGTTTAAGGAGATTAAAATAATGCTCCCTGAAGCTTGCTCACTCTCTTGTAACTTTGTAAGTAACTAACTGACACAGACGAGTACTGTAGCATGACATATTATGTCCAGTGGTGGCCACAATTATTGCATCAACCTACTTTGGACAAAAGTATTGCAAATATCATCATATATGCATATCAAATACTGTGCAGAGACCTCACCAGCTAGGTTACCTTCTTTGTTGACAGCACCCTAACTATTATTATTATGCTTTCAATTGTCAGTTGTGTATGATGCAGGACAGTGCCCTGTCTAGATGTCAACAATATTATATTTGCACCACTGTTGCAATTTTAGCTTAGTGTATTGTGTAGTGTTCAGTAGTTTTATGTAGCTGATTTTTTAAAAACATTTTCATCCAAGGCCAGAGAGAGAACAGCACACAAAGCAGAAGTCTGTGATGAAGTTTGGGGTACCTCATTGATGTCATGTAGTTGCCCGGCAACCAAAGGCAGTAATCTTCTATATTATAGTATGTTCTGCAGAAAAACTTGAGCTGTGTTTTCCCGACTGGCCATCTCCGGAGCATTTCGTTGTAGCTGAATAAACTATTTTGGTATGATTCTAATTAAATTGGGCCTTGAGTGTTCCTTGTCCGCCTATCTGTTGAGGGAGTAAATTTCTCCCTATAAGTGTATGAGGAAATCACCATCAAAGTAATGCAGTAAGTCCAACAGTTCAATAAAAAATAAGTCCAGCACTGTAGGTGGTGCATTACAGAAGTAAAGTAAATGACGCAGTATACTTGAATGTGAATAGGAAAATGGAGACTACAGGACAGGGCTGGAAAAATAATGGGAAGTTCAAGTACATTTTGGACTCGTGCAGTACAATACTTCTGCAGGGAGTGAGCTGCTACCAGCACTGGAGGGTAAGGGAGGAATATGAGGCTAAATATATCATCCTTTAGATCCAAAAATCAATATGCCCCCGAAAAATTTGTAATGACCTTAAAAGAACCCATACGAATCACTGAAGCTGAAACTAGAACAGTTTAATTAAGCATACTCCACCACACGTGTAGGCGGCGAAATATGCACAGGTCTTCAGCGTCTACTTTATTAGCAGATATCCTTTAAGAACAGAGCTTTAGCTGTGGATTGTTACTGACTTTGATCCGTGAAGCTGAAGACAGAATTGCTCCCTCTCTTATTAAGCTCTCTCCCTCATTCCCAAAGATCAACAAGCGCCAGAATCAAAACCAGCCTCCTCAACAATATGAAGTAACCCTTTCTTGCGGCTGAGATTCAGAACAAGTGTCACACTGCTTGCAATCTACAATGGAAAGGGGTCTGCAGTTAGCTTTTGGAGTATTTTTTGCTTTCTACACAGAAATGAAACACCAGAACACCAGAAACACCGGATCACAAAAAGCACCATATGGGCAGTAAAAAAAGGACATTTATCGAGGAAGTTGAATAAAGCCTTCCTTTAGCCCCCTATCTACCTCATTACACAAAATATCAATGACTTGACATGCCCTCAATACATCATACTCTATATTGTAATACAAGACCTTGAAGGGTGGCAGAGGTAGTTTCTGAATGTAAAGAAATCTAGTTAGAACCTTGATATTCCAATGCCAGTTAACCTCCACAGTCACACTGTTGTTCATCCAGATTGCACGTAAAGCTATTATGATAAGACAATTTTTGCAATGTTTGAGTATCTTTTTAGCAATAATCTGATTCTTAGACCAAGGTAAGCTCATATGCCTCATTAAACATTATATAATTGTGAATATGGAGAGCTATTTAGGCTTTTTCCACTAAATACTATAATTTAATATAAAATGAACCACTGTGCAGTGTTTATGTGGCATTTTGCAATTGAGTTCCAGATGTACATAGACCATTTGTACCTTGTACCACATACGTGAATTTTGTTCCAAGCAACTAGTGCTGCATCACTCACAACGTCTTCCCACTGCAAAATTAGGGGAAGAAATCTCTTCATGGAACAAATGTCTTCCCCTTAAAATGAAGAAACACAACAGCCTATGTCAGAACTGAGATACTTTCTTAAAAACCATACTTTGAGGCCAATTGGAACATCTGATGTTGGAAAAACTCAACTTGGGAGGCTTTCAAAATGATACTGTTTTTTACTTTTAAAAATATAAATATAAAGACTGTATGCAGTATTTACAATGAGGATTTACTTACTCTTTTTCATTGGATCCCCAGGGATCCCCAGGTCTTCACACTAGTTTGGTTTCCTCTTCTCAGAGGGCTTCTTATTCTTGTTCCACAAAAATACAGTCACTAAATCGGTTTACCAGATTTCTAGGTCTGACAACCACGATGTGTGTGTGGCTGAGATTAATGTCTAGAATAATAGGATAGCTGTACCTGTTTGTTGACAAAATAGAGTGGGAGGTGAGAAGGGGAAGAGGGAGAATTGATTTTTACATATCCTACTGTATAGGAATACACCAACAAATACTGATCAGATGCAAATCCTAATTTTAACAGAGTAAGAGGTAGGTTCCCAATTGACAAACTCGGTACAAGTCTTTGTTCAGACCTCAGATTACTGGGTTGAATCTTGACTTTCATTAGTTGAATGTGGCCACTGCACAATTAGCCCCTTGGAAAAAGATTCTTGGCTTGCCTCTGAAACAAGCTTTGTGGTTGTAAATCTCTAGTTAATCGAAGACAGACCTCAAATTTATCAGAAAGAGGGTTGTGTGTTGGGGGAGACAGAATTTCATCACCCAAGCCACAGAAGACAAGGTCATGCAAACAAATGTGGAAAGAAACCAATTTCACATTTCATACTGGCAGGCTCAACATCCGTAACCAATGTCTTGAGATCTATGCTTCTTGACTTGCAACACCCATACTGTTACAATTTTCTTTTCTAAATTATAGAAAGGCAGGGTTGTTTAATTGGTTTCAGGAATAACTTACTCTTTTGTCTCCCTTATTGTCATAAGCTTAATTTGCTATCAGTATTATTCATGAACTTTCATCAGGCTTGGGCACCGTGAGCAAGAAAGTGCTCCGCAGCTGACAGATCGGAAGAAAAGCTTTTTTGTTTCTTCTGTCTGCAACTTCTTAATGAGGTTAAGCTTTCAAACTGAGAGGACTGCTAATGTAGACCTCGATTGAAAGAAGCTGCTTTTTACACAGGTAGGGTAAGCAATGATAAGAGAAAAGTCTGTTGTAATGACTGTGGAGGGGGGGAAAAACACTTTATTTTCTTTCCATGCATGCAGAAAGATAGGTTTGGAATTTGGAAAAGGATAAACACTGACACTGAGGCTAAGTTTTCACTTTGTTTTTGAACAGTAAAAGTTCTGTTTACTTTTATTTCAAAGGATTCAAGGGGCATTTACAACAATTCAAGAATACTGAATTGCACCTGTATCTTCCAGTGTGCACTTATTGGCCTCTGTCCCCTCCTTTCTCTCCTCCATCACGACTAACAGCTTTGAATTCCACACAGTAGAACTCACTTCTCCCTCACACCTCTTCCTTCTAGTCCTTTACTGTCCTCCCGGTCCACTTGCTTCCTTCCTGGACAAACTTGACTTCCTTCTCTCCTCCCTCCCTTCACTGTCCTCACCTACCATCCTCCTGCGAAACTTCAACATCCACCTCTCCAACCCCTCCCACTCTGCTGGCTTTCTTCCCCTCTTCCAATCTTTTAACTTCTCTCTCTCCCCATCTCCCCCGACTCGCAGGGCAGGCCGCCAGCTAGACCTCATCTTCTCTAGAGACTGCTCACCTTTGACACTCTCAGTGACACCCCTGGACATCTCAGACCAACACTTCATCTTCTTCTCCCTCTCTCCCCTCCCTCCCCACCCCACCCACTCCCTCTGGCACCTTGTAGGTCCTAAAGCCTACAAGTTAGTTCTAGTTCTTCTGCTTCTCGATGGATTTAAAAGTTCTTTGATCATAACATTTTCAGGGGGACTGAGAGAAAATAAATACTTTTTTTTTAAAGTCCTATTCAATGAAAATTCTACATTGCTCAAAATGAAAAATTAATTGAATGTTTAATCAACTCACAAAACAGAAATTTCAATCTGTGTTTGTTTTGTTTTTTAAACCAAAGTGGACCAGGCAGAAAATTAGAATATTATAATATTAATATAAAAGCTAGCAATAAGTCACTTGTGTAATGTAATATGAACTTGTATAATGTAAGGCTTCAAAATTGAGAATTCCGTTTTTTTTGTTTTTTTCTTAAAGGGCATGTCATTTGACATTTTGACATAGCTGACAGGCTGTGGAAGAATCATACTATTGCTGTATAAACAAATCAGACAAGTGCTTAAATATTTCTACAAATATCCCAGAGGGCACCCACACCAGATATCCTGCAAGTGTCATTTAGGAGAAGAAATTGGGATTGCATGGAGGATTTTGCAGAAAAACTTGCAAGTGTGAAATAAACACATCAAACACATGCAACATGTGAAAGTTGTTGTTGCTGTTACGGTCTAAGACAACTAACATAACCCCCTCTCAATGCAACAGGTGGTTCCCTCTCCCACTATATTTACTCTCAGTTTTCTGGTTTTGTGAGCCAGGGCCCTACATGTAAATGATGGTTGAATTTTCGTACTTTGGGAACATCTTTTTAGGACATTGAGAAGGTATTCATGAGAAGGTATTCAAGAACAATCCATTCTAGTTGTGGAACATGACAATGGAATTGTTCAAGAAATGTTTGGATGAGATTCTTTAATCAGTAAGGTACTATTCACCAATTCAACAAGACGGTCCCAATGGGCTCCTCTAGTTTTAAATCTTCATTATGTTTTTAAAGCTATGCTCACAGACTTTGCAGGACACAGATTACAAAGGATCTTGTAGTGACAGACCTATCTTTTGTGTGGAAATGGATAATGCCCAGTTTTTCCTGCTTTGTGTTTCCATTTGCTTTCAGAAAAAATCATTGTGAATACACAGAGAGAGAGAGAGAGAGAAAGAGGTGGAAAATCGGTGGTAATTATTGAATCGTCAATGCATCAAACAGCATGGCACATTAGTACAGGAAGGAAGAAGTCATTTTATTCTAATGGGGGCTGTGCACAAGGTGTTGGCGATCTTCGCCGATCATCCACAGTGATAAAATGCGCAAGATGCAGCAAAAATGCATTTTTGCTCTGCCGTTTAAGAGCAGGAATTAATAACATCGATTCAAGCCATCAGGCCAGCTCACACAGCCTCTCCGCAGAGCGCATTACTGTCGTGACCACTTTGCCATTACATTCATTGCCGTCCCGCCGTTATGCGATGCTAGGTTATTATTGCCTTCATACAAGCTTCCCTTCGCAAGAATAATAGCTGTAGACTCAACTTGTATTCAAATCTTATAGTGTCTCTTAGACAGAGGAAAATAAGTGAAAACAAAGTTCAGATGCGTCTTATAGAATTTCACCTTCAAAATTGCAAAAGGTGTTCTCTCCATTTTGTGTTTGTTTTGTTTAGATTTGTATTTTCTACACCAAGGGCAAGAGTGCTTAGGAAGGTAATGTAACTGAAAAAGAGCAGTTTGGCTAGACTTCATCTCCCCAGACGAGCCCCACTAATGAAAACACAACATGACGTGCAATGCAGTAACATTGTTTATCCATTTCACCAAGACAAGCCTCCTCAATCCTCCTGGTAGATAGCCTCCACTTGAAATGAAGAGTAAGCTGGGGGTTACAAATTTGAATCCTTGCTGTGCCCTTCACACAAACTGTGGCTGTGTTTTTATATATATATATGTCCCATTGTGGAAAGTGTGCAGATAAGTTAGACAAAGAAAACACTGTCATTGAATTGCATGTATCACATCAATTGGACTGATTGTGGTAGGTGTGTGCAGAAAAAAAAAAGAGAAGATTCTTCACACAATCCTGCAACTTTGCAACTATTTGATTTGTAGCTAATATGTTACAGTAGCATTATGGGTTCAGTGTTAATTGCTACCCTGTGGCTGAAACACTTTTCATGTACAATGTGATAAAAAATAAATGAATTTATAAACTGGCTTCTTTACTGTGAAGTTGCAAATTTATGTTTAGGATTTAGCATCTCAGGGAGAAGAAAATAATAAAATCAGGATACCCCCAACCCCCTCCATAGTTGGTGGTATTGAAAATTATTGATTTATGACAATCCATTTCTCTGTAAGTCAAGAAGGATAATCCTTATTCAAGCAACCTGTGAATTATGAGGTGATTTCCTACCTTATTCATGGAATAAATAAGGCCTCGCCAAAAGGTATTCTTTTATGGTGCATACTCAAGCTGTCACTGACATTAATCTCATTATAAGTATGTGCCAACAGATTCTCCGTTTGTGATCACCTACTGTGGCGTTCTAATTTTTGCACACAAACAAGCAGAAATTGGTTTTCTTCTGGAAGCAGTGGAGTCTGTTAGTTCAGAACTGTTTACCCAGTTTACTAGCTGAGGGAAACAATAATTAGAAAAATTCTGGATTTATTTAAACTCTTTCTATTTTGATAAGCAATGTTTTGTCTTATTACTAAAGAGTGCATACTGGAAGAAATACAGTTTGCAGTAATGTGTGGCTCTTTAGCAAAAATATAAAAATGCCAAAAATCTCTCCAGATCCACTTTGAGAACCTCAAATTCAGCAAATCAACAATGTAAAAAAAAGACAGCATCTCTACCTCTTTCATCTCACCCCTAAATCTTTTCTACCACCCAGAGAATGAAAAGATTAGAAAGAGTGAACATTTTTAGTGAACCATTCCCTGAAAGTTAAGAGTAAACAACAGGCCATGACATCAATGGCAGCGTTTTGCATTTTCACCGGCCAGCCAGTGAATCTTGTCCGTTCTCATCAACAGCGAGATCACCCAGGTGCCGTCATTGCAACATCATTGCTCTGTGATCTGGGATGGCTTGTGTGTGTGTGTGTGTGTGTGTGAGAGAGAGAGAGAATAGTTATCTTATGCAGGAGCTGACCGAGGAGTCTCTGTCAGAGCAGAAAATCCACAGACAAGGGACACCCGGCAACCAAATGCACGCTGCCATTCCAGCATCTTTGGGTTCCTAATTAATTAGCATACAAGAGCTGGAAGGGAGATTCATTAAAGCAATCGGTCCAGTGCCGCTGAATATTTGTCACTGCATGGTATGTCTGAGGCGGAGATGACCTTTTCTTTCTCAGATGCTTTCAGGGCCAGGAAGCACCAGAAATACACTGGCCAAAGAAGGGGACTTGAACAACACTTGTTTTGAAAGGGCTTCTGCTTCTATATGTGCAGGCACCGTAGTCGATCGAGAGCTCCAGAAAGTCGATTTTTGCAAAGGTGGGTCTAGATAGTTTGTCTATCACTTGATTTAGTCACTACACAACACCTGTTGCCCAAGAGGAAGAGGTTCTTGCCAGTGACGCACCTCTTGCAAAACGCAGAGCGCAAAACCAGTCCAGGTGCAGCCGACAAACAATCGGGGGCATTAAATAATCATCTGATGTTCAGAAGGAGTCTATTTCAATTACAGCTGGGTTCCACTGAGAAATGCACTGAACCTGCTGAGTGAGATTGCTCATTATATCCCACACCTGCCTGATCTGTTTGGCCTGCACTAGACATATGAACACACCAGCCGATCTGATCAGAAAGTATATAGCAGGTTACAAGCCTTAACCCCATCTGCCAACATGATCATGATCCTTCGATCTTGTTATCATATTCTAGTGCACCCCCCCTGGTATCTTCTGCAGCATCGCCAGGCCATCCTGCCTTGTAACACTTAGTGGCTTTTTTCACTTGGCCAGTATCCCGCAGACCCTATTCTCACCACGGCAGGCTTCCATACGGTACCTCCATTGTCTGAAAATAATGAGGAATGAGAGAGTGTGTTTATATTAACAAAAACTATAAAAATCAATACAGGAAAAACACTTTCATAACAAGACCCTGTTCCAGAGTCTTAACACAATACATACTGGTGGGTTTATTAGAAATGTTTGTGTTAGTAGTTTGCATTGTTTGGCTTACTAGCATACTATTCCTGGATGGGAACTCTCATGATCCCATCCCTCGTCACCACGTTTCTTTCTCCCACCACCTCAAGGCTGGTGCTGTTCTCCAAGGAGCGTTTCCCCTCTTTCCCCCGCATGCCACT
This sequence comes from Amia ocellicauda, assembly GCF_036373705.1. NCBI lineage: Eukaryota > Metazoa > Chordata > Actinopteri > Amiiformes > Amiidae > Amia > Amia ocellicauda. Next base: position 15,235,320 of record NC_089854.1, on the reverse strand, counting down.
GGTAGTGGTGTTGGATGCTGTACAAGATGAGAACAGGAGTAGAGAAGGCAGGCTGAGAGGAGCAACAGAATCTTGTAGAAACTGAAGTGAATGGTAGAAGGAGACAGGAGACACTGAAAATTACAGACACACACAAAGTCTTTAACTGAGGCTGGAGGAGGGGCCGTGCTCTGACAAGCGGAGTGTACAATGGGACATGTAAGTAGCTGAATAATTGATGCCGACCTTTATGAATTTTAATATCGCGATGGCGTGGTGGGTGATGGACATAGGTGCCGAATGGGAGGACGGCAGTATTGATTTCTGTAATAGATGGCGGAGGTTGAGCTCCAGATGGCAACAGCGGTGACAGGCCAGATGGCTGGGGGCTTGATGGAGTGCTTGTTCATGGGAGAGAGAGAGGGAGTAAGGCCAGGGGGGCCCGGGGTCCTTGTAGAACGCGAGAGCCGCATTGTGCTCATCAGCAGACCAGATGAGCGAACCGTCCTTGGCTGTGCCAGTAAAACAGCACATGTCTTTTTCAAGATATGAGTGGGTTGCTATGATAATGGGCCTGAAAGATTAATACAGTCCATTTGTACAATAGGTCTCTCATCCCATTTTCCTATGCTCTTCAAGACAACGCACCTATCACTCTGTATAAGGGAAATAAATGACTTGTTAAAGAAAGGTGGATTTTCTTTTATTCATTTTTCTGGGGGGGCTGAATCTTTGAAAGAAAACAGAAGTTGAATAACCTCTAAAGAGAAAAAACTGTTCAATTGAACTTCAATTACAGAAGCTCACTGTGGTCTAATCAGTTTCTCACTTTCACTTAACAACTCACAAAAAGCTATTGTAAAAAAACCCAGGGGTAACCACCAAGGTGATTCATGTCTCAATAAGGGAATGTAAAGAGTTGCATCATGTAAGGGAATGTAGCAACAAGTTGTAGTAGCAATGCAAAACTAAAATAATTATGCAGAGATACAAAATACAGAGCAAGATAAAGCAGTATCACAAATGATGTGCATTTCCTTGAGATATATGTCTGGAATGTTTGTTCTTCTGCCAAAAAAAAAAAAAGGCAAGTAGAGTTAAGGAAAACACATTACGGCTGTTGATCTCCAATGATCTTTTAAGAACTGTCTTAATGAAACAAAAAAAAGTATTGAAAACTGAAGTTTGCAAGGTCAAATGGGCTCCTCTTATCTAAAATGTATCTTCTGTTCTTATAATTTCAAACACCACTTGTCATAGAATACTGTTACAAATAATTCATCTAACCAAAAAGGGAGGGGGGAATGAAATTTTAAGACTGTCATGAACACAAAAACTCTTGAAATGTGTGCTTGGCTGAGCTTTTGGATTTCTAGGTGACTCACTGCTGTTTTCTTTGATTTGGGCTCTTCAGTCTTCATTACTTGCGCAATTTTAATTTGCATATACATCGATGATTAGTTGTTCGTAATACAAATACTGACAATGATGTGTAACTGAGGTCTCATTAAATGTACATAAGTGATGTGCTTTTAAGTGCTGAGCCCACCTAAGCAATCAACAGAAGGCATTTGAAAATAATAATAATACAAATAATAATAATAATGGTAACACTTTGTTTATAATAATTTATAATCGATACCTAAACTACTCTATTGACATGTTATTAATTATGTTAAAATTGTTATATGACATTAGATATTATAAAATATAAAACTTTCGTTTAGCTATAACACATTATAAATCAATAACATTCTTTATAACAGGTATTATAACACAACATTGACATGCCATAATCAAACTATTATCATAAGCTGCCATGCCATTTATTAGCTGCAATAAAACATAATTATTATACCATAATAATAATAATAATAATAATAATAATAATAATAATAATCTAAAAGTCCTAACTCTGCTGTATAAATTCAATGACATATTGAAAACATAAAACTTCATAGTTTGATCAGTTCCTGTAAGTTTCAAGTTTTAGGCAACTGATTGCTCAATTTGCATGCAGTGATTTAGTAAGATTTACTATATGCACGCTTGAATAAGCCTGGCTTTTTTTATAGAGTGCGGAGAGTCATGGGTACCTTGGCAAATCTATTGAGCAGCCAGCATCTGTTGTGTTGTAAATAAACATTACCTCCTCATAATTAAGAACGAACAGCTCTTTAAATAGCATGCCGTTCAATCAAGTTGATATTTCCTTGGGAGAATCAGCAGCACAATTCCACAGTTTCAGTCAGGGATTATTCTTGAAACTGAGGAAAAAGTAACTCACCTTATTCTTTAGAATATCATCAATCTGGACCTCTACTGCACCTTAAGCAAGCAGACTCCAGGCAAACAAGTATTTGTTTCAGCATTTCAGTGACTTGCAAAAGGTTGGCTTTGACCGATTTAGACAATAAATGTAGTATAAGAGGACAGGGTGCATTTTCTGAAAGCTCTACCTACACCTTTGGTGGCAGAGGGTGACCTATTGTATTGTGTGCTAGTTCTGGAAAAATCTCAGGCTTTCTGGAAACAGGTGACTCTTTGACAGGAATGCCATACTAAACTAAAGCCAATGGCTGAAGTGGCTTGCTTAAAGGATTTAGGGATAAGAATGAAAGGAAGGTGTGGGAGCAGTGTGCAGCAGTCATAAACATCAGGTGAGTTTAAGGGGGCCTACTTTTTGCGTGTACTGCAGAAAAGTGAGTGAGTGATTGTAGAAGGCGGCAAAACCCATTGAATTCAATACAGGCCTGTACTTATCCACATTTTGAAGCACTCATTTTACAGCTATGGAAATTAGACCCACTCCAAACGCCTCCAGGGACTCTGTCATTGGGAAGCCAGAGACGCAATTTTCACACGAAGCCTGAAAAGTAGTCTGGGCAGCCATTAGAGGCTTTTAGGTTTTGTTAATGATTTTTTCATATGGAGAACAGACTCCACCCATTGTTTCCTAATGTTGTAAAAGTTAAATTCCAGGCAACTCTTTATTTTAGGAGTGACATCTTTAGGCGTCACTGTGCTTTTATGAAGTTTCGGAAGTGAGGTTTTCAGTCATGATGTTGCATGCAATTTCTTATCTTGCCGGTTGGGAAAAACAAAACAAACAAAAAAACACCATATGTGTTTGAATCTCAAAATTCTCCTTCACACTTCAAAGCTTTTTAAAGAAATCCTCTAATGCATTTAAGTCCCGTGACTGAGACATGTGCTCCCCGCCACTGAAGGCAGGCTCTGTGTGTATGAAATTAAGGTTGGACGAGTGAATTCAGACAATACATATTCTTCCCCATCTGCTTAGCCTCCCAAAAATCGCTTGTTTTGTCTCCACTCTTGTTAGCCTATCCAGAACTGTCAAATGTTAAACATTATTGTGATCAGGATTTGACAGTTTTTGACATCAGCTGACTAACACAATGTACCTAAAATTGTAGCTCCAGCCAGCTGTTCAATACCTAAACACTGCCAAAGGGCAAAGTGCCACCTGCTAATATAAGATATTATAGATTTGTTTTACTCCAGATGGGAATACTTTACTAAATACTAAAAAGGTTTGTTTATTCACATATGCAGTACTGTTTTTGTATGTTTTGTTTTCAGCATACCAAAGAAAAGGAAGCTCATTCTACTTACAAAAATAAAACACACTACACAGATCACGAAGCTGAAAACACCATGAAAGTAACTATCAATCTGTATCACCACTATTTGTCCTATCTATTGTGGGGTATGTTACACAGCTGTCTCCACACACACATGCACAGACATTCACACATGACAAGCAAAAAAAAAAAGGAATAAAAAATAAAAGGATGTGGGGATTTGCGAATGAGATTTCCCCAGTGAGTAAGATTAGATTGCGTGGTTGAGTTGGAAGCTGTATGCCCGCAGATAAGAGTTCAATCTCTGCGCGTTAGAAGTTCAATATTTTTGACAACTCGTGGGCAGCTTACAAATGTTGGCCTAATTGTTGCTGGAAACTTAATTAGCCCTGAATTTGTTGGTGGGTGCCCCATACTCTTGCTGCATTTGATCAAATCTGACTTGTGGAGAATTTGCTGTAAAAAATATTTTGAGACAACCTGTCTACCCATATTGTTAAGATGACATAACAAACTGCCATCCTGTTAAATTAAATGCTTGTTGTTGTTTTCTTTTTAAAGGGCTTGAAAAAAATGGGGGGAATAAAATGTCAGGGATAGCTCCAGGCGTCTTTTAGGCAACTGTCCATGTGACAAAACATATACATATTCTGCCTTAAGAAATGTGACATCATTCTTTACTATATCAATGTAAGGATTTTGAATATGATACATGGCCCTAGGGTTAACCTGGACTGTATGTCTATAGCACAGGGAACAGCAGGTATTGAAAATGCACATCACTTGCAATTTGCAGTCAGCTAAGAGCAGAGCTAAAAACTGGGTGTGAAAAAGCATGAATGCCCAATTTGCAGTCAAGAGGAAAAAGATGTTCTCTGACATAAAGTTGGGCCCTATAGTCCAGAAATTGCTAGAGCACAGTATTAGCAGACAATGCCTTGGACTTTCAAAGGGGTACAACTACCTGGTAGTGGTGGATTTGATCAAAAGACAGACTGGATGTTATTGGTACTTCTTCCTGTCAGCTTGGTTTCTATTTTCCCTTTCAAGATTTTCAAGAGCTCTCTCAACCCCCCAGAGACATCTATCCTAAATCCTTTCAAAAGACCTCTAGCGTTCCTTCTCACAAATCAATTGCATATGTTCATTGGTTTCACTTCTCAAACAGGGAATAGTGATGTTCAAAACGGGAGTGTGAAGTCTACCAGTGAAGTCTGGTAGAAGTAATGGGTATTAAAAGCTTTCTTTCACCTTGGTCGGGGGATTAGAAATCCCTTTGCTTCAATATGGATGAAACCTGCCTCCATCTTCTCCCAAGTCTGAGGGAGTCCAGTGATTAACTATCTTCACAGCCCCTGTCTGTTTTCTTCATTTAGTTGTTTCTGGAAACAAGAGTAAAAAGTAATGATTAATGAATAAGAGTAACAACAGAAAGCAGCCAACAGTATCACAATTCTATCACATTGCCGAAGCAGCCTGTCATGTAGTAAGCACAAGGTTCCATTAATGTTCAATGTATTGCATTATGCAAAGCTAACTAGAGTGGACATCCCAGTGCAGGACTTATCTACTGAGCTTTGTGATCAACCTATCACTTTGATACCTTCTTGAAAGGGAATAGTTGGTGTGATCAGATATTGGATGTTGGCCTTTAAGCAGCCTTTTAAATTGGGTCAAATTCCTCTAATTGCTTGGGTATTGCCAGGGTATTTGTGTACAACAATTTCAGCCAATCAGTTATGAAATACAAACACAGGTCCCTCAACATCCTGTGCTTTTTGGACAAAATGTCTTGTGAAAATGATTTCAGGTAAAAAAAAGAAACGTCCACTCACTTTCAACTGCTTTTATTTTCAGCAAACTTAACGTGTAAATATTTGTATGAACATAAAAAGATTCAACAACTAAGACATAAACTGAACAAGTTTCAGACATGTGACTAACAGAAATGGAATAATGTGTCCCTGAACAAATGGGGTCAGTATCTGTTGTGGCCACCAGGTGCATTAAGTCCTGCAGTGCATCTCCTCCTCATGGACTGCACCAGATTTGCCAGTTCTTGCGGAGAGAGGTCACTGGACTCCCTCAGACTTGGGAGAAGATGGAGGCAGGTTTCATCCATATTGAAGCAAAGGGATTTCTACCCCACTCTTCCACCAAGGCACTTGCACGTTCCCGGACATTTCTGGGGGGAATGGCCCTAGCCCTCACCCTCCGATCCAACAGGTCCCAGACGTGCTCAGTAGGATTGGGATCCAGGCTCTTCGCTGGCCGTGGCAGAACACTGACCTTCCTGTCTTGCAAGAAATCACGTCCAGTGAAGGTGGGTTTGTGCCCATAGGCGACGTTGTTGCCGGTGATGTCTGGTAAGGACCTGCCTTACAACAGGCCTACAAGCCCTCAGTCCAGTCTCTCTCAGCCTATTGTGGACAGTCTGAGCACTGATGGAGGGATTGTGCATTTCTGGTGTAAGTCGGGCAGTTGTGGTTGCCATCCTGTACCTGTCCCGCAGGTGTGATATTCGGATGTACCGATCCTGTGCAGGTGTTGTTACACGTGGTCTGCCACTGTGAGGACGATCAGCTGTCCTTCCTGTCTCCCTGTAGCGCTGTCTTAGGCGTCTCACAGTATGGACATTGCAATGTATTGCCCTGGCCACATCTGCAGTGCTCATGCCTCCTTGCAACATGCCTAAGGCACGTTCACAAAGATGAGCAGGGACCCTGGGCATTTTTCTTTTCAGAGTCAGTAGCAAGGTCTCTTTAGTGTCCTTAGTTTTTATAACTGTGACCTTAATTGCCTACTGTCTGTAAGCTGTTAGTGTCTTAACGACCATTCCACAGGTGCATGTTCATTAATTGTTTATGGTTCATTGAACAAGCATGGAAAACATTGTTTAAACCATTTACAATAAAGATCTGTAAAGTGGTTTGGATTTTTACAAACTTATCTTTAAAATACAGTGTCCTGAAAAAGGGACGTTTCTTTTCTTGCTGAGTATGTATATTAAATGTATATCACTGCCCAAGGGGGAGGGGTTACAGTATAACCAAACCGTTGCAAGGGAGGAGGCAGCGAGCTGGTAAGAGAGCTTGTCCCGAGGCGTACCCACTAGGAGCCATACCAACTCTATGATTGAAGCCACAGGGGCCCTTTGGGGCCACATCCAGGCTGCCCAGACAAGAAGACCACAGTCACACTGAACTGGGAAGAAATAATGGTGTATCCACGGGGCATCAAGAATCCTTGTGCCTACCGCGAAGCCTAGTAATAGCGGCCTCCTGCTCTACTAGCAGGTCTAGGAGTAGGGCCAATACCAAGACCACACCATATACCATATAACCACAGGGTGCAGTCTCACACCCTGTGCTCAACCAACTGGATAGCGACTGCTGGATAATTCAATTCATAATAATGGAACTATATACACAGCGGGGCAACAAAAGCCAACTCAAGTGCCTTCCGCTGGACACAGCAGCAGCAGCCCCCAGCACAGCTAGCATAGCTAGGGCGGGGCTACAAACTGCTGGCAAAAGAACTATATACATAGCGAGGCACAACGTGCCTTCACTAACAACAGGAGTGGGCATCCACGCTCAACTTAAATAAGGAGCGGATAAGCTCAACTGTCTATTCCAACGAACTATGCATACTGCAGGGTGCAGGAGCCCGATGGGTCGAATGGCCGCCTCTCGTTTGTAAACTCATGAGCCAGCTCATGCACCACACACAGGACACAGGAGCAATTACACACTGCAGCTAGCAGCAACAGACGCTCTACTGATGTCAATAATAAATTAACTATATACACAGTGCGGCACAAGAGTAAACTCAAAGCCTCCTGCTGAATACAGCAGCAGTCTGAGGAGACCAAAATAGAGCTTATTGGCCTCAAAGCTAAGCACTGCATTTGGTGCAAGCATAACACCGCATATCTTCCTGAGAACACCATCCCTACCGTGAAGCATGGTGGTGGCAGCATTACAAAAAATTGATGCAGTAAAGCACAGAGAAATCCTGGAAGAAAACCTGCAAGAGACCTGGGAAATAAAAATAAAAACAAAGCCCGGACCTCAGTCCAATTGAGAATATGTGGAAAGAGTTGAAAATTGTTGTTCACCAAAAGGTCCCCATCCGACTTGATGGAGCTTGAGCAATTTTGCAAAGAAGAATGAGCAAACATTGCTGTGTCCAAATGTGCAAAGCTGGTAGAGACTATCCACAGAGACTCATGGCTGTAATTGCTTCCAAAAGTGCCTCTACCAAATATTGTTTGAAGGGGAGATTACTTATGCACTCAATTATTTTCTGTATTGTATTTGTAATTAATTTAGAAAAAAATGCAGATGATATTTTTCACTTTGACATTATGGAAATTTTCTGTGTGGATCAGTGGCAAAAATTCCTGATTAAATCCATTCTGATTTCATGTTGTAACACAATAACAATGTCCAAGGGGGGTGAATACTTTTGAGAGCCACTGTAAAATCAAGCCACACAGCAATCTCCTTAGATGAGCATTGGCAGTAGAATGAACTTTACTGAGACCTGAATGACTTTCAACGTTCAGTTTGTTCAGTTCGTCAAATGTCTGTCCTGCTAGAGCTGCCCTGGTGAGCTGTAAGTGCGGTTATTGTTAAGAGGAAAAGTCTAGGAGCAACAACAGCTCAGCCGTGAAGTGATCAGCCACACAAGCTCACAGAACAGGACTGTTGAGTGATGAAGTATGTAGCACATAAAAATAGTCTTTCGTTGGCTGCAACAATCACTTCCAAGTGCCAAACTGACTCTGGAAGCAATGTCAGCAGAAGAACTGTGTTTCGGGAGCTTCATGAAATTGGTTTCCATGGCCGAGCAGCCGCACAAGCCAAAGATCACCATGCGCAATGTCAAGCATCGGCTGGAGTGGTGTTAAGCTCGCCACAATTTGGCCCATCCCACCTCTGGGATGAACTGGAATGCTGACTGTGAGCCAGACCTGATTGCCCAACATCAGTGCCCGACCTCACTAATGCTCTTATGGCTGAATGGAAGCAAATCCCCTCAGTAATGTTCCACCATCTAGTGGAAAGCCTTCCCCGATAAGTGGAGGCTATTACAGCATCAAAGGGGGGACCAACTCCATATTAATGCCCATGATTTTGGAATGAGATATCTGATGCGCAGGTGTCCACATACTTTTGGCCACATATTTTTGTCCAGTAGTTTTAAGTACTGAAAACTATTGAGTATGTCGTTAAAAATGTTATCAGTGTACAATTTTCCCTCAACCACCCTCCCAACCCCCCCTCCCCCATCGTCACCAAATTGCCAGCAACCCCTCTAGGTTGACATTTCGCAAACGCCCCCCCACCAGGGGTCTGGGATTTTCATATCAAAAGTGGCAAACATGGTGCAGGGGGCATGACTCCAGTATGCAACTCCCTGGCAAACCAACTTTTGGACAAACTAGTCAGGACACTTCAGATAACAGACAGCTATAAAATGAGGTTAATTGAGGCAGATTAAATTGACTTTACTTCTTTTGCAAGTGGTTTATGAGAGATCTGCCCCGAGATTATAGAATCAGTTCTCGAACGGAGTGAGAAAGTGAAGGTGTCCTAATTACAATTCATAAAAAATTGTGTATTATATACTAATAGCTGGAGTGAGAACTGATCTTATTTTATAACCCCCAACACACAACAATACCTATGTGTGGAGGAAAAAGTCCTGTGGACAAAAACCAACACAGCGAACTAGCCTGAATAATAATAATAATAATAATAATAATAATAATAATAATAATAATAAACAACTAGTAGTCGTGTGAAAGCCGAGATGAACCGAGGCGCCGACGGACTTCCGTGGCGTGCACGGAACAAAACAGTGTGGCTAATTTAAATAACATTTAAATAGCACAACAACACAACTGTAGCGAATCGGTGGGTGGATGGTAGTATTTGCACCACCTGCCAACCAAAAAACGCAATTTCTGTTTTTCATTCAAAACACAGAGGCTCTCACCTGTCCTGGCGAATCAAGGTGCAGGGCAAAAAGAGGAAGTCTCTGTGCAAACGTCACCTTTTATACAAACAGGAAGGGTCCTGTTTGAGTGACGGGCACAAGGGCCAATGGCAGCTTTGATAGACAAATGTCTTTGACACCTTCCAGCGAATGCGCACTGAAAACCCCTCCCCCTTGGGCAGTGCTTCTAACTCGAAAGATAACATTATTTCCATTGAATTTATTTGTATAGCTGATGCTAGTGAATTAAGATTACCACAAGCGGGATCTGGGAAAAACACAGAATTTCATTAAGCAAACCGCCTTTTCTGTAGTTTAACATCAGCTACTGTACCTGCAGCACACAGCACAAGAACACAGTGTTCAGTTACACAGCACCGTAGTAGTTGCAGCACAGTACTTGAAGTACTAAATTAATAGTGTTTAGGTTGATTTATTTACCTGATGCAATTCGAATGCAAAGGAAAGTATGAAAATTCACCAAAATGAAAATAAAGAAAACTTAGAAATCCCCTTATCATGTAAAAATCCCACATGCAGCCAACTTTAACAAATACATTACATGTGGACATGCTTGTGTTTCTTTCAACAAACAACATAACAAAAAAAACTGCCACTAGTGAAACAACTAGAGCCTATTTGATATCTTTTTGTAAATGATTATTTCAATATTTTTTATCATCAAATAAAAACTTTCTTTAACAAATGCACTAGTGTAAATGTATTTATTTACTTCACTTTACTTTTGGGCTAGTAATATTTCTGTTTGGCTAGTAAAAATGTCAGGCTACTAGCCAGCTGGCTAGTGCCAAAACTCCTTAAGTTCCAGCCCTGCTTGATGGCCCACTGGTTGGGAAACCCTGCTGTAAACTGTAACTCAGTGACTTACCATAAAAAACCTATCCAAGGGGCTGTGTAACTCTATCCCTGTTAAGACTTCCTACAGTACATTATTAGTCAAAGGTGGTAGCAATAAAAGCCAAGGGACAGCAAGGTAAATTTGTATAAAATGAAGAGGAAAAGAGAGAAATCTTAAAAGTACAAAATGAAAAGGGCATGGTTACCACAGTAAACTGTTACTGGGTGCCATTTTATTGCATTTGTACTATTCCTTCCCTGGTTATCACCAGTATTTCATCATTAAGCAGTTCCCAGCCTTAAGGACTCCAATATTAATATTCATGAATGTAATGTTTATAAATTAAGTTGTCCTTAAGGTTCGGTAGTATGTTAATGTAAAGCTGAAGCATACGGTTGCAAGCAATAAATATTTGGGTAGAGCTGTCACTGTGGAGCTGCGGGTTTAAACACTCTGGGTGTTTACAGCACACAGCTGTTATTCTTCATTTCTCAAGAGCAGTTATATTTTTATTGATCATGTTTACCATATGAACCACCACCTTATTAATTACATATTGATTGCTTGTTAGTATTATTGTGGCCTACACTGTTTGTTGGTGTTGTGATTGCTCCCCCCCCTCTTCCCCCTTCACAGTGCATTATATTTGATCGTTCCACTTCTCACACAGTTAGGTGGTCTTAAAAAATTGAACAGTATGCATCATAATTATATCTGTCATCGTTTGTACCATATTATTAATACTGAGTTGAAACTAAATGTTCAAAGCATACCATGTACAATTTGATTGGGTAATGAGAATCCTTTCATTGTTCACAATAATCCCCATTCCCTCAAATCATATGAGATAAAAAATAAAAATTATCCTGCCCAACATCTAGGATGTAAACACTAAACCTGACTGAACACCCTCCAAATGATTTTCCAAAACCAAAATGTTTACAGCTGCTAACAGAAAATGTATCTCTTGGCTCTTGCTTGCACTTGGCAAGGTATTGGATAGACTGATTATAAGTAAATAAATAAATACATACATACATATGAATAAATGGCATAATACATACATTACTTTTTTTATAAAATTAAAATGTATATACTGTTTAAATAATGCACTCAAAGATTTAGAGCCTGGATATTCGTTTATAAAGTAGATGTCACATTTCACATTTGGGTATTTCAAATCAGTTTTGCAGCGCTGTAGTAGAAGGGGAAGTCATTAATGGAGATTAACACATATGAGAGACAGTGTTAGGGATAGAATCCACTGTAAATTAAATCATGGGATTTGGAAAGACTTGTAATAGAAGTCTTGGAAAGCTAGCATGAATTAAATTAATTTGAGCACTCCAGCAATGTAGTCCGGTAATGTGGTGTACACCATTCCAAACCGATAGACCGTTTGCGATTATCCAACTTAGTTATCCGTATTAGTCCCAAAAATGTTTATATTACTTTATTGTTTTGGCCCGAACTCCTTCCTCAAAAGATGCCAAAAGACATTGGGAAAATAGTGATGTAGCAGGTGCCGTCAGACCTCAATCTAGATTCAAAGCACCATCTCAGGCACACCTCCGAGTGACTGATCCACACAGGCCCAACAGAGTGACAAACCGCTAGCTTAAAAAACCCTGACTTAGGGGATTTGAACATTCTAGCAAGTGAAGAGAGAATCATGTCACTATAGCAAGCTCTTTTGACACACTACTGTGAACCCTTTTAACTTGATTCTTAATAAGAAATATTTTGGGGGGGGGATTACTCAACAGAGTCTAGTACTTAGTAAGCTGAAACAAAGACAGAAAATCACTGAGGACACAAATAATAAGACTCATTGGTTTATTTTGTAGAAAAACATGCAGTTTATGAAACCTGCAGTGGCTTAAACTGCCGTGCAATGAAAGTCTGGTCTTTTCTTTTCCCTGAGACATGCAATGGTCTCAATAACCGGAGAGAACAACATGAGCTTTTCACTGTGGAAAGGTAAACAGTCAATTTAAGGGAGATGGAATGATCCTTTATTTTTCACTTCGTGTGCGATCTACAGAGACAAGTCGGATACAAGGAAAAGAATAAAGAGTCAGAAAACACCTTCCAAAATTATAAGGATAAGTGTGTCAGTAGAGAGAGAAAGAGAGAAGAAAAAGGCACAGTTTTGTCTTATCGGGATAGGTGTCAGAGAGCTATTGATTTGATGTTGAGGAGCAGTTTACAGAAGGGGAGAGCTGCCGAAAGTGTTTTCTGAGGCAAAGGGGCTCTCTTCTGGTTAATTCAGAAAGGCTCCAAGTGCACAGATAAGCAGGTAATGGTCTGTCACTCACTGTTGAAAGAACATTGGGAATGGAGTGGAAAGTGTGGAAACTCAGCTCACTGGGAGAGGCCATTCAAATGAGAGTTTTGAAGGTGTTTAATATCTGTGTGGGCTTTTTTTTTCTGATTTACTATTATTATATGTTTTTACACTATGCCTTCATCATAGAATTAAAAAAGTATTGGAGGAAATATTTCATTATTATTTTTATTATAATTATATTTTTATTAAATCTTAAACTGTAGTATTGAATCAATCACACTTTTTTAAATCAGGCTTCTCTCACTTTATGGCGCTACCTGCTGTCACACACAAAGCTTTTAATATGCACACCAACAACACAGTATTGTTATGCCTTGGAAAGGTTTCTCATAGTAGTCTAGCTGAGATAAAACAAGGCCTCCTGAAATCAAATCCAGTATCCCTGCAGAGCACACAAAGTTGAAGAACTGGGTGATTATGGGGAAGAGAAAAGGGAGTGAGATAGAGAGAGAAAGAGGCTTACTGGCAAAGCAAACAAACAAAACAAGTATTTTCTTTGGCAAAAGAGCCCCCTAATCTAACCCTTAGGCTTTTTTTTTTAATATAAAAAGAAAAACAAAGAGAATTAGCTCTTTTATGGGAATGGAGCTTTACTTGATGTAAATCATCTTCTTAAGCAAACCCACTCTTTTTCCAGGGCGGTGGAAAAGAAAGGTGATGTATTTTATTGTATTTGTTTAAATATATACTTGTCCACATGAATAAGTGCAAGTCAAGCCCAAGGATTATGTCTCTGTTTGAGATCTTCATTCAGTACAGCATTCCCTTTTGAACCCTTTTGAAGGGATCTGGTTTTCTATACAACAGGCACTCCTGGGACTTACAGCACAAGGCATATAATACCTATAAATTTGAAAAAAAAAAAAAACTCAAGATGCAAAGTAATTTTGGCAGACCCATCGTTTGCTGCGCACAGGTCATCGTTATTTCCCTGTGAAGTCCCGTCAAACCTGCACGCCCCCGATCAATACAGATTCACAACAGACAGACCTGATCATACACAGACACGCACACACGTACACATCTAGGCCAAACCTGAAATCAAATGCAATACCCGTAAATCAGTCTCAGTTCCTTTCTTTCACATACAGTATTTCAATCTTTAGTAATGGAGTGTGACAGAAAATACCACATTGGACTAAAATAGATCAACCAGTAATAAAACATGAACACCATTCAACGCACCCTTCCTATGACACCCAATATCAATTACCAGTGCTACTAACCAGGTTAATAGTTTGAAAGGATCTAGCTCTAGGCAGAACCGGCACTGACATTAAAACAGATCTGAATCAATATCATATGCTTGAGCAAGAAGCCATTTGAAGGGAAAGACACACCAGTCGATAGCTTTGTAAATGATAAACAGAGCTTACAGATTCCTAAGGTGTTGTCATCTGTTCTGTGTAAAAGAAAAAGAACAACAACAAAAACCTGGTGCTAAGCATTAATATTTCTGGCAGCACCCGGGATGATTTCAAACCAGCAGAGACTGATGAGTTTGAGTAACACCTGTTTACAAATGAAGGACTCCAGGCTGCAAAGGGCCAATATGCACGGTTGTTTGAAAATGGTGGTTATTGTGTGTCTAAAAAGTCTAACTTCACAATGGGTTTAAGTGCTTGAGCCATACCTAGGAAAGACTTCTCCAGACGAGACCAATATCAAATCACTGGAACAGAAAAACTCGAAAGATTCTCGAAATATGGACATATTGAGACTAAACTCCGTAGTTTGATACAGCAAAGGATTGTGTGTTCAGTCCCACTGTACCCTTGGTCAAGGTGCTTTACTTTACCTAGATTGCTCCAATCAAAAAATCCAGGCTGCATAAATAATTAATTGTTCATAAAAAAAAATGTGATGTATTGTAACCCCTGGATAAGGGTCTGCCTGCTAAGGAATATAATAATAATCTAGATGGATGAGTGTATAAATATGACTACTTATGACTACCTCCTGCGATGGAGTTGCAACCTGGAAAGCTATTTAAAGTGATTACGAACATAAGGATTACAAATGAGACCAGGGTATTTGGCCCAACATTTGAATAGAAGCTAATAACTAAATAGTCCAAGGATTTTATTAAGCTTTTTGTTCAAGGATCCTACTGTGTCTGCTCCAATGACATGACTGGGTAACTTGTTCCAGACTCCCACAACCTCTCTGTGTAATGAAAATGCTTCCTGTTTTCAGTTTAAGAAGCACTTCCCCTTAATTTCCCCTTGAGTCTCATTGTTTGTGAAGAAGTCAAATGGGTTGATTTCTACTCATTTTGTCAGTATGCTCACAACCATATCAGTATTGGTGCAGTTTTAAAACTGTGTGGAGAGAGAGTCAGTGCTGTTGATGAGATAAAACTGCCCAAATAAACCTCATAAATCTTTCTCTCCCAGCTAACACATATAAATCTGATCAAACTTTTATTTATTTTTTGCACCCTGAAAACAAGCAAACAGATCAATTACATGACCTGATTGTATAAGCTCTCGGTGCAGATGTGATTAAACAGATAAGTAGTTCCTGATTAATTTTACTGACAATTTTGCTCTGATGAATTCTTAGTTAGCCTATCACCTTGACTGATATCTGCCTATGTTTAATGATGGTACAGTCTGACTAATGGCACAGAAGATGCATAGTTCCTTCCAGTGAAAGTGAGATAAAATGAAGGGCAGAGGAGCAAACATTTGATATCATATGTAATATATTGCTATACCTGGACAGTGTTTTTTTTGTTGTTGTTGTTGTTGTTAGTGGTGGTAGTGGTGGTTCCTATGTCTGAATGAACTTGTGCCTTTGAGAATCTCCTACACTTCACAAATCAGGCTCATATAGGCTAATGGCCTAATTTTCCAAAATGGAAAATTCCACTGCTAAATGGAAATCAAAAGGTCACCAAAATAATTAGGAAATGTTACTGGTATTAATTAAAATAGGGGGAAATATAAAGGTGTAATATTAGTATTTATTGTAAGTATAATTATTTATACTACTATACTATTTTTGTATTATTATATTTGGCTAAACATAAGTCAGGTGAGTGTTGTCTTCAGGAACTGTTGACTGTTGATGTGATGCTCTACTACATTGAATTGGTCATCCACATTAAAATCAGATATCAAAGACATTCATATGATTATAGAGCCACTGTCTTTATGGATATGTAACAAAGTAAATCTACCTTGTAATTGTCCACATTTGCAAGACTGAAGCTAGTTTACACCATCATCAAAAAGCAGATTAGCTTTACATTCCTCAAAGCACAACAGCGCCATGTGAGAGATGTTCTCGAGGCTGGGTAGAGAAGGGATGGCAGTAGGGCTGGAGGAAATGAATGTTTGTGTCCACCACAAGACAAAATGCAATGAAAAATAACAGCAATACTGGAAGAACTGAGATTAGCAACTGAAGAACCAGCCTGACAGCCCTCCCCACCCCAACACATAGCTGTGTCAAGAGGAGACTGCAATGCGTTCAATGTCTGATCCACACAATATAATTTAGATCCATAAATGCACAGATCTCATTAATGCAAAGTTGGGATTCAGAGCAGGTCCTTACAAACTCTCCAACTCGACTACTTATGCTTGCTATTTCTCCTCTTTTGCCCCCAGTGGTGAAACGAGCTGCCCATGAGCATTCGTATGGCACAGTAACATTCATTTTCCGTGCCTCCTGAAGACACATCTATTTAGACAACGCTTTTAAACTAGTCCGATCAGTTCTCCTAAGCCGATTGCTTGAATGTGTAGATTTATTTGTGCAATGATACTATGACCTCTGTAATGTTCTGTAGGTGTAGAACATTATGTCAGTGTTTGTTAAATCATGTAAACCTCCTTGGAGAAAGGTGTCTGCTATAGAGCTAAATAATAACAACAAGTTATCAACAATGCTTTTTACCTTCTTAAAATCTGCAAAAAAATTGTAATTCATCTATAGCATACAACAAAGGGAGAAAAATCAACAACCCCCAATGAGCTTCAAGCAGCACACTTCATCACAGATCACAATAGTCTGTCTCTGATTCCGCAGTCAGACACAGAAATCACATCAAAGACAGGAGAATGTCACGCTGACAAAACCCTGGACCAACCGCCATAAAAATATGTTTGCAAAATAGCCGCCAAGCCCTGAAAAAACACTTGTGTCGCAGCAATTTGTCCTCAAGCCTTCAATTACAAACACTGTGACCATAATCTCCTCATAATCCCTTTATAATAACACGCACATAATCTTTCGCATACATCATGAAATTTGGAAAACATCCTGCATGCGCTGGAATGTTTGCACAACCCAAATGTCCATGACAAAGACTAACAGGGTTGGTTGTTTTCATTTATTAAATTTGTTTATTTATTTATTTTCAGCAACTTTGGAGTAAATCCTTTTCTTTCTGTTGGATTGCATTTTCATTTTTCTGTTAGCGCGGTCGAGAGCGTGTCAAGAACTATAAAATGTCCTCACCGAATGGCGTGGGGGGGATGGTAGATTTTATTCGAGAGGCCCTCCAGAAACTTACTGCTTAATTGAAGGTAATTTACGGACAGAACAAGGTCCCTGCTGGCAGGTAATGTTGTCAATGTCAGAGCCAAAAAAAATCGAAATTAATTCGAAACCTGAGTTTTTGCTGGCAATGGAGTGGTCTTGTTTTTAAGGTCGCTTTGCATATTAATAAGCAACTTGAAGTGCTGATGTGTCTGGAACAGCAAAATCCTGAGTGCATTGTCTGCGTGAGGTTACTTGAATTAGGACACAGATATTGCCCATGAAAAGAGAGATGAAAATAAAGGTTAATGTATTAATTTACTTACTCAGGAAGTGCACACTTACTACAGTATTCTGGTCACTTCAGTATTTTTTGTTTGTTATTGCCCTCATCTCAAATTGACACCGTGGAAAAGTGCCAAGGTGGCAGATTAGAGAGGCTGATGTCAAGGAGGACTTTACATATTCAACACCAAAGAGGTGAGGCAAAGACCACACAGCTACATCTGAGAGACCACAGAAAATGTGCAACACCCTTCACTGAAGAGAGAAGCCTAATTAAAACTTCAAGAAGAATGGAATCCAGTCTCGGCCACAAATCTCCTGAAAGGTTGGAGAGACTGTGAAGAAAAGACCCTAAGCTGTTATTAATGGTCAAGGTGGCCTCGTCCTGTGTACTGGATTTGCAGACACTTTCAAATCTAGTGGTGTCTTTGTAGCCCTGAATAAACTTACATTTGGCTGATGCATTAATCCAGAGTGACTCACATTCCACAATACAGCTGCACTAAAAACTTGCAGGGATAGGTAAAGAGCAACATAGTTTACATTATTTCTTAGAGGATGATAGCGAGATTACACCAGGCTATTGCAAATACATTACTGGTTTGGTCTAGAGTGATATTCTTCATAAAAACTTTAATATAAGTTTAAGAAACTTTAAACCCTTAGATATATATAATTTAATATTTCAAATTGTTTCGTTATTAGGCTTTTATGTTTTATATGTTATATTTTCCTGTTGTTATGCAAGCATGTTTATTTGAATATATTATTTATTATTTCTCAGCATAATAATCCCTGCAAAAAGAACACCAGTAGAACCACACCCCAGAATGCCCTCTTCACTGATAATGGCACCAAAACCCTTAGACCTGAGCTCCTCCAGACAATATAACACTATAATAACACGATAATAACTTGTTAACGCATTTTGCTTGTGCCATGTACGCTTGCGCCCATACATATATGCAGCAAGAAACTAATAGCATCTAAAAAGATGGCATCAACATTGAGTGGTGCTGTGGGGTTTGCTGCAACTCCAAACAAGGTGACACTGTCTACCTTTACTTCCTCTATATTCAACCAGTTATGTTTTTCCTCCCTCTCCCTGCCTGATCAGCAAAGTCAAATCACTGCTGACATCAGACGAGAAGCCGCTGCACCAAAGAATGGTTTTCCCACCGCCTCACTTAAGTTGCATCAGAAACTTCTCCCAGCTGCTGGCAGTGAAGCAATTCAACAGGCTTAATGACTGTCACTTTACATGCTAAATGTGATCAGGTAATCCCTGATCCGTGTACATCTTAAGAATCCCACGCTGAGTGAGGTGTACCTGTATTAGGGAGTAAGAGTTATGGTATCTGGTGTGAAAATCTGTCAAGGAAGAAGGTGCTTGTAAAATACTTCCTTTCTCTGTGGAGCTAGTGGTACCAGGATACTGATAGTATAAATCCCATATACATACTCTTAAATGATTTCTAGCTCTACCGCTTAATAGATGGCTGCTTCTCACTATGAATGTACAGAGCTACAGAGCCCTCCAGTGGAGATCGAATTAACTGCAATTGCCAAAAATAATCAGTTTCTTCCTCACTCTTCCTCTCTTTAGTGTCCTGGTGTTACTCAGTCCCACAATTTCAAAGACAGAAGTGATGTGAAGGACACAATTAAAGTTAATGCACCCTCTTAAAGCAAAGCGTTATATGCTTGCTTACCCATAGCTTCCACCTACATGTCATTCACAATCTGTGTTAGATTTTAGATTTCCAGTCAAGCATGTACATCTGCAATGAACTCATAACATTAAAGAGTGCTTTTGCTGCAGAGATTCAATGGGTTTGTAAATGACACAGTAAAAAAGATGCAATACATTCAACCTTATAGTTGTTTCAGAGGTCATGATGGAATGAGTGTGTGTGAGAGTTTCATTTGCGATCAAGGTCGAGAAAGTCTGTGTTTGTGTGGTGAGGGGCGTTCCAGTCAGCTTTCATGCATGCTTTTAAACAAGAGAATAAATAAAAAATCATTAGAAAAACACAGTCACCTGGAGATTACAACATCACGGTGTAAGACATGAATCATTGCAGAGAGCGTGTGAGGGCTTAAATCAGCCAGACCTGCAAACCTGTGGCCCACAGGGAGTACTGTATTGACCTTTTCCAGGATAATTGCTACATGGATTATGTGTGCTGGTATGTATAATTTAAGAATTTATAAACATGAAGAGATTAATTACCGACAACTCCTGCCTGGGGACCTATGAGGGGGAAAATCCCTTACTGGCTGCTTCTACTGTGCAGCACGTTTCGAGGTTAGCAATTACGTGAACATGCCCTACGCCTATGGAAACACATTTACACAGCAAGGAAAGAGAGGGTGGCTGGGGAATTTTCACGGCTTCCTCTGCATGCCGTTTCGCTGTTTGACATTAATATGGGTTACCTAAGTTGTGGGATGTCCAGGCTGCCATTATTGAGAGCGCCTTAAACTGGTGCAGAAGTCGAATGATTTGTTTTTGTGCAGGATAATAGAAAGGGAAACCAGTTAGTACTTATTTTGATTTACACAGTTGTCTCTTTTTATTCCGACCTCCTCTGTAATGCCTACCTCACCTGTCGCCAGATTTTCCTTTGAACGGTTTTGCACAAGCGCATAGATATCTCTTCCTTTACCATCTCTTTCATGAAGTCAACCCCACTTACAGCCCATTTCAATGCCTGTCCAAGACATAGCAATATGAGGGAAAATCTTGGCTCAGGAAAACAACAGTGGATAAATCAAGATCAAACAAACACCACAGTAGAGAATCCTTAACATAAGAACAGAAAAACAAGACACAGACTCAGCAATTTGCAAAACAAAACATCCTCAATTTATAATATGGTGACTCCTGCCCCTCAAAACGTTGTTTCACATTGTATCCCAAGAGATCCCTTTGTTTTCTGAAAATTCAGAAAAACCACAGGTTCTGGAGTATATAACAAACCACAATTTGTAAGAAAATAGAAGACTCGGAGCAACACTTTGCACTCCAACAGGACTTTTTGCTTTTCTTTGGAATTGTCTGCCTTCTGACAAAAGTCATACTTTTTCACCTGTTTGTTTTCATTCCAAAAAAAAAGCGAGTTTTCAAGTCAGCTGTTAAAAGAGACAATAGCAGATTCTGATTTCTCTTATCAACACCGACTGCAAAACTCCCTGTCCCCAATGCAGCTGAGGTGTTAAAATATACAACCAGTTCAGTTTCAACTGTTCGTAGCCTAAATTCAGAAATGGACAATACTAATAGGAACAGCAATGTATATGTATGGAGCTAGTTAGTTTAGTACTATATAAGTCAGATCTCTAAATTGTTCAAAGGAAGACTTGAATACTGGCATATAAAGAACATACAATATAGGACCCTTGACACTCTTGACATATTAATATACTGAATCTTTTCAAAAAGGAAATGTACAAATTTTCCATACTTGGCAGAATGTCTTGAAACAAGATTCCAACCGCAAGGTGCAGTTCAGTTCCTCAGCAATAGTCCGTCTGAAACAGGCAGGCAATACATTGCAGCACAAATTAGGCCCTGCAACAGCTGAGGACACTCGTTTTCAACCTGTTAATATTTGATTTGTATTTACATAGCCCATGGTAATGTAAGCAGTAGTTTTTATTTTCCTCCACTGTGCTTATTTAGGCAGTTGTGTTTATTTATCATTAAAAGGATTTTACACGGGAACTCTCCTGGGGAAACCTCAGTCTAATTCAAAGAAGTTCAGATATATTCGCCCCTTTATTAACTTTAATGAATGAATGAATAAATAAATAAATAAATAAATAAAAGGCACCAGAATAAAAAACTGACAAATACTGTAAACCCTCAGTTTACCAGGGAGACATGGAGGGCTGGATTTTTTTTTTCACAGAAACAGAGCAAGGATCTGTCTGGCCCCAGAGGGAACATTCTCTGTCAAGCACTTATGCCTTTGTCAAGCCTGCTCAAATAAATATGGCAAGGTCCTGAATGGGAAAACAAACAGCAGCGATCTCCTCTCTGATCATGTAAAGCTCGATCCCCGACTCTTTCAAGACTTCCCACAGTGCCTTGGTCTCAATAAACACTCCCCTAGGGCATGCTTGGCTATCTCAGCTCTCAGCTCGTCTTCATCCAAACACTTCAAGATCCATCTAAGATGACATGGCCAGTACCACCCAGATCACAATATTCTCCAGACGGGGTAGCTGCCTGTCTACGGCCGCCATGATGTTGAGAGAGACCCTCACCAAATTGATTATCCTCCTCATACATATACTGTTCCCCTCAACGTAATCATGCCGGTTCCCTCCGGAGTAGATTAATTTCACGCATTTTATCTTTGAAAACCTCCGGACGACCAACTACAAGGGTCTGAAAAACCTTCCGCTTGGGAACAATTTCAGGCATAGTGAATTGTTTAAAAACTTGTAGTCCACATCTATAGCAGCCACTATAGTTTCCTAAACAGTTGATCAACAGCCAGGATGAAAACAAACGGGACTGCAGCCATAGTGACTTGGCTAGGCTGACAATATTAATTTCCCAGTTCACTTCTAGAGGTGGCAAATATTTGGTTATTAATCAGGGTTGCAGAATCAGGCAAATCATGAATAAGTGTTTGGTGACTGACCTGCTGGGGTTCAGGAACAAAGTGAGGAGGGACCTCATTCCACCTCACAGAAAGATTGACATGGTGCTGGAATGCCAAGGATTGTTTTGAATGTATAGGGCATGTGGTTGTAACAGGAAACACACATTACGTTTTTTGGGATCGGAAGGCTTAATAAAAAAACATACAAAAACAACAAGCCATACGAATACTAGGGAGAAAAAGAAATCAAGCTGCAAGTTCATGGAAAGATGAGTTTAGCCCTCCTTGTCCCTGTGGCCTGGTGTCAGAGACTTCTGCAGAGAGGAGAGCGTGTGTTGCTCGATGATAGGAAGGCTAGGCCTGCCAGTCTGCAGCAGGCAGACAGCGAGCCTAATTGACATTCAGCTCTGGCACTGGTACTCTTATTACAAGTAGCTTTCTTCTCGTTTGTGTGTGTCCTCAATTCCCTGGGTGCCTGGATCATACATATTCACCAGGTTCTGTCTGCAGGTGGGCAAAAAGGGAGAGGTGAAGCCTTCACTAACAGGCAGTGAACACACTGTCTGTCTCAACTGTCCTCCCCCTCTCTCTAGATCGCTCTGTCTCTCCCTCCTCCTATCTCCCTTCCTCATCCATTCTTGTTCCCTTTCTGTCTCTCAGTCTCTCCTCCAGTTTCCTTCTCCCTCCCATGGGCAGAAGTCGTTCCCCCTGAGAATCTGTCAAGAAAACAAAAAGAAAATATAGAATTCTTTATTTGAGAACCCAAACTGTCCTATACTCATCTGGATGGATCACCGCAAGTTAACCTTTGTTATCACTGATGCAGGACAGTGCCCTGTCTAGATGTCAGAAGTGTTCTATTCACACCATCAATGCAGCAAGATTGTGTAACCCATGTATGAATTTAAGTTTGTGTATTGCTCCACAGAGGCCAGGTGCAGTAGTTCTGTGTAGCTGATTTTTAGAAAAGCGTTTTCATCCAAGGCCATAGAGAGAACAGAAGATAAAGGAGACAGTGTGATGAAGTTTGGGGTTCCTCAATGACATCATGCAGTTGCCTGGCAACCAAAGGGAGTAATCTTCTATTTAATAGTATGCTCTGTAGAAAAACTTGAGATGTCTCTTCCTGAATGGCCATCTCCAGAGCACTTCGTTAGAGCTGAATCAATTATTTTGGTATTATTCTAATGAAATAGAGCCCTGAGTATTCCTCGTCTGCCTATCTATTGAAGGAGTAAATTAAAAATAATCTAAAAAATTATTCAGTATACCTGCAATAACATACCTAAGCGGAGTCATTTTCACCAGTGGTAGGGCAGACACGGAATTGCAGTTATCTTACCCATAGCTGAAGTGACATCTAATCCTAAATATATTGCAGTAGATTAGCATAAAAGGTGATAACCTAAGACAAAAAAACTCAAAGCATTACATAAAATACAGACAATATCAGAGATGCCCATGATTCAAGGGGCACTGGAATGGTTCTGGTGTAACTCACAACCATAGCAACGGGGGATGAATTCATTAAAATAACATTAAGCAAATGAAGAGTTACTAGTTCTAAATCTGTGTTCTTTCCTAGGCGCCTAATCTGTCAAAATGTTTCATATCATACTCTTTATAGATTCACAACTTTCACAGCTTGCTGCTCAGGGGTCTGGTGGCACAAGCAGGGGCACATTGCTCCACAAGCATTTCAATGCATTTGAGCTAAAAGCACATTCACAACCAAACAAGTGTGCATCCGTTAATACCGTTTCCCCTGTGTACTGCAAATTGTCCTAATTACTACAATTAGGTGATCAGAGAAGACGGGAGAGCAATGTCCGAAAGGGAAATTACACATAAAAACGTTCCTTTTTGTCACATTGAGATTGCTCCAAGGATCTTAATTGTGTTCCCTAATCATAATTACATGTGCCTCGAAACAGTTGACCTTATTTGACACATGAAAACTCAAATTAAGCCAAAGTTAGTGAGGGTCGTAATTTGTTTCATCATGGCAGACTTGAAGCAGGTAGATATTCCTTTTTTTTTTTCTTTGCATATTCTTCTCAAGCAATCCATCTCTGGCGAGGCACAATGTGAGGATCAATTAGCATACCACCTTTCCCTTGCTCATTCTTTATTAGCCTCTAATTTCATATAAGGGACACTCTGCCGTCCATCATTCCGTTCAGGAAAAGAAATTTCTAATTAATTCTCGACTAGGTGACTGATAACTTTTGCAATCTGCCTCTTCAAGTTCCAGGAAGAGATTCTTCTTCCATTAACCCTAATAAACACAAGTTCCACACAATCAGTCATCACCTGCTCTTGTCTGTGTAGTAAACAGCTCCTGTTTTGCATGCAAATTATTCGCCCCTTTATTAACTTTCATAAAGTATAATACCAGCTTCAGCTACTAAGTAACTGCCACAGATGGCGAATGCATGATCCAGCATTTATAAAGTACCTCAGCATTTCCTATACTTTAAAGAGTAACTTAAAATGAAACTTTGTCACACTTACATTACGTCTTAACCCAAACTCCAAGTTCACATACAGAGATCCCATACAACTTTAGAGCTACACTGAGTCCAGTCCTAACCCTTCTGATAAACCTAACCATTTACAATTCCCTAATCATATATCTAATCCAAATCCAAATCTCTTAACTATACTAGGTCCTATCCTCCACTCCAATCTTAATTCAAAAACCACAGCCAGACTAGTCCACACATTACAAGATTAGAGGAGGTCAATTGTATACTACAGTAAAATGTAGGCTTTGTATTAGGGTCATGATTAGTGTTTGGCTAGAGTTAACAATAGATTTCCAAGAAAATGTTGGCTACAAGTAGGTTAAGCGCTAAAATAGATGGGGATGTTGCCTGGGCACCATTTCAAATTTTAGTGCTAACAAGGGATGCTTTTTTGGCTTTCGTTAGGACTGATAACACAATGAAAAATGTAAATGTTTCTGCAACTCAGCTCGGGTGTATGGGAGTGTTAAATTCATTTTAAAAAATATGTCACATATTTGCATCTGTATTTAATTTTGGTAGCACAGGCCTCACATTTGCTTCTGCATTTAGATTATGTTCGCAGAAAGAAAAATGTCAACTATATGTTGGCATTTGCTTTTCCAATTTAAATGCATTTGACCCCAGGTCTGCTGTAAGCATGCAGGTAAAAACTCGCAATGCAATTTATACATCTCTGGATAAACCAATTTTCATGTAATGTAAAATTCAAACAAACATTACAAGAGCCAAATAACATTAGGTCTCATATATGGCCAGTATTGCAAACAAGCACATTTATTTTGGACTCTCTTTAGCTCTGGTCCACCATCTTGTGGATACATGCAGTATTGCCTCTTACTATACACATTTTATGTTCAATGTGTCCCAAGTATGTATATCACCAAATCTTCAAAGGTTCTCATAGTGAAATCTAAAGACAAACACACACTCAAAAAACAACAGCATCCTGGCCTAGGTCTCTCGTCCTTCAAGTGCATGATCCTACTACTTCTATCACTGCTTTTGTTTATGATTCTAGCTGGGCTAGGCCTTCCTCTCTCCATATCCACTCCAGAGACACGAGAAGCAACCTTACATTCAGAATATCAGATTCTTCAAACAAAGAGAGATCCCTGATCACAAACCTGGGGATTTCTTCACACTCTGAAGTATGGAATGCAAAAAAGCAGAGACACAGCTATATCTGTGAGAAAGAGACTGCGGCAGCTGTGTTTCCAGACTCATGTCACTGCCAGTTTCCCAGGATGCCCATCTGGAGGACTTTTCCAGTGGTTTCTGGTCCTCAAGGGCTGATTTCGTGAGTGTCTTTACATCATTGGCAGCTAAAAGACCTGGGGAAGAGCATTCAGTTTTAATTAGTACCATATGCAGGTCAATTAGATAAATGAGAACCCGAGTGGAACTAAAACCAGAAATTCTCACAGCCCTCGAGGAACAAAAAGTTAGCAAGCACTGAGTCACTAGTTCAGCCCTTAACGTGTGATGTGCACATATAAGTGTGTGGATGTGTAACTATGTGTGTGTGTGACCCGATCTCGCAAAGCAAGACGTCTGTGAGGTTATTAAATGCAAATGTATGTATCCTAATCACAAGATCTGAAAAGAGGTGTTAAATGAGCCATTGGCAACATTTATTTTAAAGATTATTATAAACTTTTGCAGATATTGCCTTATAAAGTCAGGAAGCTTGCGAGAACAAAAACTTGAGGGCCTTGAAAAATAACAAGAACTTGGTTTTGGCAAGAGCTATGCATTGTTAATCAATATCAAGCATTACAAGGAAAGTATATTAATAGGGCTAATGTTTTCATTTGTCTAGACTGATTGAATTATTGGGTGTGCAGAAGTCTCCTGGAATTGACATCACTGTGGATGTGAGCTGGTACTGTTACAATAACCCAACTTGGGCAAATTCATCTTTACAAACTCAAGGAACATCTCAGAGCACAAACTTTGTGATAAATATACTTACCCAGAATCCTCCTTTATCCTTGAAGTGACTGACAAAGGTGGCAGAAAAGGAAGATTGGTATTGGTGGTATAGGGATTTGAATTGAGAAATTAATACACTTTTGTGTGAATTGTGAAACTATTAATTTTATGTTCTCTAATTGAAAAATAATTAGGTTGATAACATCTCCTTTTATCCCTCCTTCATTCTTCATTGCCAGAAGCAACATACACACTTGTGTGGCGCTATGAGGAAATGGGCAAAGGACAAAAACAAAGAAGAACTTGTCAGCCCTTAAACAAAAGTGCTACTTACCTCTTTTCTCACCTTAAACTTGTTGTGACGAAAATACAATTTATGTATATATACACACAAGTAAATACATATTATTAGAGTACATTAGATGTCACCTTCACTCACACAATTAACAAATTATGCCAAAAAACTTCAGTGTTCAATTGCAGCATCAGAAAGTGGGAAACAGGGGAGGGAAGGTGAGAATTGGAGCTACAATTCCATTTGCAACAAGCAACTGTGGGTGATTTTAAGATCCACACACCTAATACACACACAGACACGCATACACACATGCACACAATTACCACCAAGCATTCCTGCCCTTCAGCAAATGTGTCCATTTGCCATTAGCCTCTAATAATAAATAATGTCCATTGAACCCGTCAAGGTGCAAAGAGACTAAGAATTTCAATCCTTTTCCATTCCTCCAAAAATGAACAGTTATTATTTTGTTTCTCTGTATGCCCTCGACAATGGAATAGCCCTAGAACAGAACAGCAGCGTGTGGCTGAGCTGATAGTCAGAGAGCAGGCTCTGGAAATAGTTTTGTTAGAATAAATAAATCAAGAATACATTACATAATCTCTCACACACACACTCAACTAAATTAACTGCATTACAGAGTGATAAAGCAGGACAGAAGCAGGGCATAAAAAGGACAAGAAAATAGAGAATAATAGATACTTAACATCACATTCAAAAAATACAATCAGCACTAGCAGTTTTCTAAGTTTTAGTGTTGGCAATGGCAGAAAGGCGATAACACAGCGCAGGAAAACAAATGTGCCATATATCCCTCCCCAAAGCAATATTACCATCTAGCAGATACTGTGGCTGATTAAAGCCCTGTTTCCAATTTAATTAATACAATTAAACAAAACCGTAATTGTAACATTGATTCCTATCTATATTGGGTCATTAATGTTTAATGCTTTGCTAAAAAGATACTGTGGATGACAGAACGCTAACAGTACCATCCACTTCAACAGGAAGTTCAATATTGTAAATTTCAAATCTGTACTGAGTTACTAAACAACTTGGTGTGATAGAGATTCTGAATCCCATTGCAAGTAATAATCCTGCCCCAAAAAATCACTTACAATGACTCCCACAGTACTAACATGCAGGGTCTTGTTCTCTTACAGGATATTTGTTCTTCTTCTTCTGCCATTCCTCTAAACAACTACTCTGCATACAGTTCTTACCCAACATATACCAAACTTCATACACTTAATCGTCATAATACCGTTTAGGGTGCTTGTGCTTTTCAAATGGGTAGAATCAAGAGTTATTGATTTATGATCGATTGAAAAATGAAAATTTCCCATTTACTTCAATGGTGAAACGCATTCTCACGCTCAGACATCTCAAGACGTACAGTCAGTAGCAAATCAGCATTGAGCTGTAACTTGCATAACCAATCAGCGGTCACAGTTCCCAAAGTTCGATTTTTTCCAACTCAAAGGTCAAACTCCATCTCCCTATCAGTGCTATTCTTTCTGCTGTGCCATGTTGTACTGGGATTTCCCATTGTGGTCCTAATATCGTATATGATTTGATTGCCACATAATACTGTAATATACTAATACTTATACAACTAATAATAATTATACTACATTAAAATAATTTATAATGGGTTTAAATACAGATTATGTGTATTGTGATTATTCCATATTATTCACTCGTCATAACTTTGCTCTACGAAATGTCAGAAAAATACCTCAGTTCATTCCCTATAATATAGTATATTTTCTATGATTTTACCACAATTTTACCATGCTTTTAAGAAGTATTTACAATATATTTTCCCCTTATAATAACGTATTATATGAAAACTTCTACTACCACTACTAATAATATGAATTATACTACAGATACTATATACTAAATATAAATAGACTGGATGTGATCCTTGGATGGACACCAAATGCTGTATCGCCCTGTTACATGATACTCTCAACAGCCTTCCTGCTTTTGTCCGAAGCCTGCCTCCTTTTCTTCTTTTTAGCTGCATCAGTGAGCTGAACGTCAACATCCTGCGTCTCAACTCCCAGCTCTGGTATGAGTGGCATTCCCGGCAGTTTGGTGCACAGCTGGCAGTTGAAGAGGAGCTCTGCTGGGCTACAGCCAGTGACGGAGTGTGGAGTGGTCCTGTAGGCCAGTAAAAATGTACTACTCTTTACTACCAGTCTTTACCTTCAGAATGAGCAGTGTGAATGGCCTTACACAGCGTAATTTTCTCCCTTTTGACTTCACCGTTCACCTGAGGCCAGTATGGTGTGATGCGTCAATGATGAATGCCATTCTCACTCAGAAAATCTTTGAATTCTCTGGATGAGAATTGTGTTCCATTGTCAGAAACAGTTGTTTCAGGGTGACCGTGAGTAGCAAATGTCTCTATTAAACATCTGACAACATTAGAAGCAGTGATGCAGTTAAGCACACTCACCTCCACCTATCTGGAGTAGTAGTTTGTCGTGACAAGAAGATGCTCTCCTGATGGAAACAGTGCACAGATGTTGATGGCAATGATCTGCCATGGCTTAGCTCAGTGAGCAGAATATGAACAGGCTTGATGTTCAATTGTTCAGCTGGTATGTGGGGCAAGACCTGGCGAGCTGTTCCGCCTCCCCGTCTATGCCTGGCCACCACACTTTTGTACGCAGCCGCTGTTTTGTTTTGACGATGCTTTGATGGCCTTCATGAGCCAACATCAGGGTTCTTTTCTGTGCTGCTTGTGGCATTACATTGCGGGAACCTCTCAAGACCATGTGCCCAATGCATGACAGTTCCTCTTTGACATGCAGAAACTGAGTGTAATATGAGCTCCAGTCACCTTGTGTGATGCACTTTTTTAGTTTGGTTATGGTAGCATCAGCTGCAGACATTTCTGCGAGCTCTCTTGGTGTGAATGCCTGTGGAACAGCATTTTGAACAACAAAGTAAATGTGTTCCTCGTCAAATATTGGAGATGGTGGGGGGTTCACAGTCAGCCTTGGACAGTGAGTCAGCCATGTTCTGTGGTCCTGGCTTGTAGATCACTTTGAATCTGTATGGCTGCAACCTGAGCGGCCATCTCTCAATCCTGGCAGGGATTTAGACTTCAGTGAGTCAATTGACTCCAGAGGCTTGTGATCAGTGATCATGACAAACTCTTTGCCATAGAGAAACACATTAAACTTTTCACAGGCACAGACAATGGCCAATGCTTCTCTCTCGGTCTGGGAGTAGTGCCTCTCTACATCTGTGAGTGCACAGGCTTGAATGAATCATCACTTTGTTTTTGGCTCATGATACCTCCTAGCCCTGCTGGGCTGGCATCTATGATGACATGTGTCTCTGCTTCTTGATTGACATATGCCATTGTGTGGGAACTTGCCAGAGCTGATATGAGTGCACTAAAGGCTGTCTCCAGGTCTGTACCTCAATTCCAGGTGTAGGATGTCTTTGTGAGACATCACAGCAGTTCATTCAGATTGGGAATTAACTGAGCACAATAATTGACAAGACCCAGGAAGCTCCTGACTTCAGCTGCATTGTGGGCCTCCGGGTATTCTGAACTACCTCCACTTTGGACTGTGCTGACCTGATGTCATTCTTAGAGAGGACATGACCTATGAACTACATCTCCAACATTCTGAAGTCACGTTTGTCACAGTTCAGTATCAAGTGCGTTTCTTGCAATCTCATGACTACTTGGTGCAGTCGTGCATCGTGCTCCTGCACATTTCTCCCAAAGATGACAATGTCATCTGATATGTTGTGCACCCCCTGCATACACTTGTCTGATCATGTGCTGGTACGTCTCAGGACTCTCTTGTATTGCCACAGAGCAGTGTGAGACACAAACGTAGTGAGTGAGCTTGACTCTGGTTTCAGCTCAATCTGGTGATATCCCCACTTTCAATTTAGTTTCAAGAACACCTCTGCACCGGACATGTCCTCTATTATCTCATCAATATTGGGAACAATAGCGCACATTAGCCTCATTAACTCATGACGCATGTCAACACACTACAACCAGTGGTGAGACCCACAGAGTAGGTCCATTTAACTTCTGAATAACATCCATATCCTCTAGCTGCTTCAGCTTAGCTTCGACAAGCTTTCTAACACTGAAGGGGACTTGATGTATTGGTTGTGCAACTAGGCTGACATTTTCAACAACATGCAGCTCTCAGCGATATCTGTTTTCCGCCTAAGAATGGATATCTGTGAGCCTTTCACTGCCAACACATCAGTAAGCAAGTGAGATCCATCTGCAGTTCTAACCATAGCAGTGAACAGTCCTTCTACTGCAAGTGGTGTCTCTGAGCCAGTGGAGTCTTCTTAGTGGTGAGTTTTAGGCCCATGTTGCATTTTCCTTGCAATGACTTAAACACAGTACTGCCCACAATGTTGCAACTAGCTCCAGAGTCTATGAGCATATTCACTGGCTGATTATTATTATGGCCATTTTACCATCCCCTGCAGAGCCAGGTGAAAGTGAACACATACTCATCATCATCAACACTGTTCACTGAGGTTATATGATGTATAACCGGACTGTCTGTCACATGGTTTATCTTTGGTTTCAACTTTGTCCTGAACATAGCTGAAAAGTGTCCCTCTCTTCCACAGGAACGGCACTGTTTCCCCTTTGCTCGTCCAAAATGCCCACTTTGACCACACCGATAGCATTATGATTGTCTTTCATTTGAATTTATTTGTATTTGGCTTTGTGAGCTGGCTTGTTGTATTTGACCTGTTTGTGTTGCTGCGTACCAGCTGCATTGGCTGTAAGTTTCTCCATTTGAGCTGCTTCTTGATCAGCAGCCTCCGTCATCCTGGCGATGTCTTGTAAACTGGAGAGTGTGGGATCCCTCTCACGCAGCAACCATCTGCGCAAAGCATTTGAAATGCACAAACGTGTCAACTGATTCCCCTTGCTGACAAACATGCCTCTCGTATGGAATTTTTTTTGTGAGGTGAAGTAAGTATTCAACTTGTTTAACACTTCTTCAAAATCTGTCTTCCCCTGCCATGATTGGGGCAGCCAGTCACGTGGTATGAGTCAATAAATCAGATTTGTCTTAGAGTCATACAGAGTTTTTGAGATTCGATTTAGATTCAGTCAAGTTCAGTTTCAGTTTAGTCAGTCAGTCAGCTTAAAATGAATTCTGTGCTTCTGTTCTTCCAAATAAAGGTCCTGTCTGACTTGCACCCTGCGCCTCCTCCGTTATTGCCGTATAGTGTGATGAAACCACGACGAGAGCAAGAAAGCCGTTCTCCTTACAATATCTTGTACATTCGAACCACTCAAATGCAACAACAAAACATGTTTCTGTGCCACGTCTTTAATCGCTGAAGCCACGAGATAAAGTTTGAAACTGCTTACCCATTTAGTCCAACATATTCCGATGCTAGCAGGGTCTGATTGCACATCAAATGGAGCGAGAGGGGGCAAACTCAACGCGGTCCCTATTGTTTTCCTGCCGTCCATCTTCTTTTGGGTTGTAAACTCCACAAATTAAATCCAGGAACTGTTTATCAACACAAATCCAGCTGCTTCAGTGAATGTAGGTTACACTTCTCATTGCCAATGTAACATATCTCAAACAGGCAACCAAGTGAGATAAGGGAAACCACTTTTAATGGCGTGCTAGACTGTGGTACATGTCTTTTCCTGCTGGCTTACAACTGCAAACACTTATTATTAACAGTATATGTTATCCACCAGTAGAGGTCACTACACTACATTATTGTTGATGTAAGCGCTTAATTTGGCAGATGCGAGTAGCTGGATATTGACAAAGCAATGTGTTAAAGAGTGTGGCTACGCTGATTGAGTTTTTACATTTATGCTTTTACTTTGATTTCTATTTTCAGACTCTACAGATTTATTGCCTACCGGTCTTACACATACTAGTACAGTTGTCAAGTGTCAGACAGAAAGCCAGCCTCACCACATGCTTCTCGGCAGGGCCACACATACGTCACTGATCTACAACAAAGACAATGGTACAGTGTTGTATACTATAGTAAACTGTAAAACCTTGTGATATACTACAGTACAATATATACTATAGTATACAGTTTAATACTATATTGTACTGGAGTACCTTGTGACATACAATAGTATTTACTACAAAACTACAACAAATACTATAGTATACTGCATTCTGTATTATACTGTAATACTTTGCAATGTACTATACTACTTCATACAGTAGTACAACACATATTATAGTACACTGTTTTATACCATAATACACTTTAATACTCCAGTACACTGTAGTAACATGTGATATACTATAATACACTGTAGTAGACTGTAATACCTTACTACTGTACACACATTCTGTAGTATACTGTTTTATACTATATTAAACTGTAGTACCTGGGGTCATTCTATAGTATTAACTACAGTACTACAATAAATGCTATGGTTTACTGTACCCTCATTGGGATGTCTGTTTTATACTAATAATGCAAACATGCAGAGATCAAATGTTTATACATTAAATATTGAAATCAGTTTACAACAATGATTATGAATTCAAGCTTCTTTTTGTGGTTATATTCTGTCTATATGAAAACTGAACAAAAGCAAAACAAGCATTATTTTCAGACAGGAAGCACATTTATTTAATTGCTGCAAGAATTAAAGTCTGTACAAGACATAACAATGCTAGTTTAATTATCATAACCCTGTTTCCCTGAAAATGAAAGCCATTACCGAATGGGAACAGCCTTCTGACCTGCCAATCAGTGAAAACATGTACCAAAGCTGCTCAATAGGGGCCCTGGTGGCAGGAGAAAGATCCGCCCCTGGTGTCTGAGAAAAGTCTCTTCCTGACTGAAGCTCCCGCCATTTCTTCATCAGGAAGGTCGTCTGGCTGAGCGACCCCTGAAGGGTAATGGCTGTCTTTCTTTTTCAGGGAACCGTTATGATAATAACCTATTGTTCCCTTTGAAATTGAAAGACAGCCATTACCAAATGGGAAGACTATACCAGAGCTGCCAGAGTCCTGACACCTGATTTAAGACCAAAGCAGCCTTTCCACAACATTATCAGGCAGTCCCATAGACATTAGGCAGTGCCTTTCAGGGGCCAAACCCACAACTGCAGCTGTGCTGGGTTGGGGTGCCACAGCAATCCCTCTGCTTGACTCAGCAAGTCCTGTCAAAGCAGAAGCTGCCATGGATCCGCGCTGATTATTCTGTGCCAGCATCACAAACCACAACTGTCTCAGCCACCGGGGGGAATCAGGAGGACTTGGGCTCCATCCTGGGGAATCCTCTCTAGTGTCAGTGGAAGAAGTGGCAGTGGGGGGAAAGCATACAGCAGTTCCTGTGTCCATGGGAGAGCAAAAGCGTCCACGCTCAAGGGACCGCCTCCTGTTTCCAAGGAGAACCACAGAGGGCAGTGGGTCATTGCCCATGTGGCAAAGAAGTTGGCCCAAGCTCGTACCATCCTTTCCCAGATATGTTCCACCACCTGAGGATTCAGTCTCCACTCCGAGCTGTCTGGACCTCCGCTGGAGATAATGTCCGCCGCTGTATTGGACATGCCGGGCAGGTGTATTGTTTGTATTGAGCAGAGATTGTCCTGCACCCACAGGAGCAGTCTGCACGCCACACGATGTAGTCTGGAGGAGCGCAGGCCCGCCTGGTGGTTGATGTAGGCCACCACCGACGTGTTGTCCATCTGAACCAGGAAGTGTCTGTCTGCCATACCATGGCGAAAGTGGTGCAGTGTCAGCTGCACGCTTGCAACTCCTGTACGTTGATGTGAGCGTTCAACTAGAGACAGCTCCACATCCCTCTGACTCCCTTCCCATTCCAGACAGCGCCACATCCTATACCTGAGGCGTCTGTGGTGATGACTCCCCGTCTGTGCGGGCAGCCGAGGGGGGAGCCGAGGCACAGATTGTCTTGATCTCTCCACCAGGGCAGTGCCTGCCAACATGTTGAGGTCACATTCAGTGAGTGGTGTTTGTCTTTCACTGGGTGTAGCCTGTGGGCATTTAATGGATGCATGTGCATGAGTCCCAGGGGGAGAATATTCGAGGCGGCCCCCATCAGCCCCAACAGTTTTTGAAACTTGACCATTTGGAGAGTAAATGCCCTTCTGAATGATACAAGGCACTTCTCCAATGACTCGATTCTTTATTTGGATAGGTAGGCAAGCATGTCCCAAGAGTCTAGCCTCATTCC
Organism: Amia ocellicauda; assembly: GCF_036373705.1. Classification (NCBI taxonomy): domain Eukaryota; kingdom Metazoa; phylum Chordata; class Actinopteri; order Amiiformes; family Amiidae; genus Amia; species Amia ocellicauda. Next base: position 15,200,151 of record NC_089854.1, on the reverse strand, counting down.
CAAGAAGCCAACCATCTGTGCAGGTTCAAAGGAGCTTTTCTCTGTGAGAAATTGCGAGACCCAGTGCAGTCATGTGATGTAAGACCTCTGCTGTATGTTCCTCCGCCTGAAGCCTGGAGTCTGTGCACACCAGCCAGTCATCCAGTTAATTCAGGATACTTATCCCTTTTGTCCTGAGGGGGGCCAAGGCTGCATCCATGCACTTTGAGAATGTGCGGGGAGCCAGTGAGAGGCTGAATGGCAGCACGATGTATTTCCTGTGCACTGGGAGGATGGGGACATGGAAGTAGGAGTCCCTGAGGTCTATTGATGTGAACCAGTCACCCGGCCAGACAGACTGGAGGATTCACTGTGCAGTCAATATGCGGAAGTTTCTTTTCTTCAGAAACCTGAAGCTTCTGTTCTTCTTTGGCACAAGGAAGTATCCCGAGTAGAACCCTGCTCGAGAGTCCTCTGCAGGCACTAGTTGTATCACTTGTTTCTCCCGCATCACAGAGATTTCCTGTGACAGAGCTTTTGCCCTCTCAGAGCAGTAGTGGTCAGCCGGGGGGGGGGGGGGGGGGGAGAATTAGAGGGTGTATTGGTGGGTCATCGTTGTTCGCAACCAGGAGTCCTGGGTGCAGGCTTGCCATGCTCCTCCAGCTTCACAGGGGGCAGTGTTATTCAGGCTGCGTGCCACTGGTCTGTTGTGCCTTGGAGGAGGCTTCACTGGTCTTGGCCACAGCCTGTTGGGCTGTTGGTAGCCCCACAGGCGATGTTGTGGTTGCCTCCAAGCCTGCAGTAGATCCGCATATTTCAAAGCTGTCTCCTTATCCTTAGCCGACCACTCAATGGAGAGGTCCACTGTCTCACCAAATATCTGGCCGGGGGTGAGAGGATCATTGAGAAGCATCGCCTTTTCCGTGTCCTGGAGCATGGCCTGCATGAGCCAGAGATGTCTTCGGGCTACTACTATGGCTGCGAAGGATCTCCCCATGGCTTTCTCTCCCTCGAGCAGAGAAGCCTGGTCGAGATGTCGAGGGTATGGTCGATAGCTGGTCGAGAGGTCGACAGATGTTGATGTTGAGGGAGGTCGGTCGTGTTGATCTCGATGTACTCAACGGTTTAGACTCCCGCCAGCAGAGATCGAGTCAATATAGGGATTTCCGCTACCGGGAGATGGGAAGAGAAGCGGGCACGACGGTCAGCCGTCCGAAACCGCAGGAGACTGCTCCAGCCAGAGCAGCGTCACTTTCTCATACCTTCTCCTTCCTTCACTTGAATCTGTTAGGAAAAAATGGTCCAGGTGTCACCACCTACTGGGTGTTTAGGGGTGACATGCCACGCGACCATGCCACCTCCTTTATTAAACGAGAGAGGACCTCATTCACCCATGCCAAATCTCTCCCCGGGCAGGCTTGACTGGACCCAAGAACACCACCACACAGAAGGCAAGTTTTACACAATAATTATTTATTTTTAAATACCTAGGACAGGGCACGAAGACTGTACCAGCAAGAAACACCAATAAGGAATTGGGACACTAAATGTATAAAACCATCTAAAAGTCTAAACTGCCTTTAATAAACTGGGCACTAAAATAAAATAAAAACCTACCCAAAAATAACAGAAAAGAAATAATAAAGAAGCTCAGCTAAAAACTAAACCCCAGTTTCCTATACTAAAATACAAATTGTAGCAACCAATAACTTACAATCTCTTTGATTCTTTGGTTCAATTGTAAACAGGTGCAATGGCACAAGACAGAATCCCCCTTCCTTTTGGAGGAGATTACCCCAGTCCCTTTCCTACACCAGGCTGCAGGTAAGAACAAGTACAATTATTAATCCTACTTTGTACAAGCCCAGAAATTATTATTCACTCTCTTTCTATGTTTACTTGCAGGCACGGATCCGCAGGGGCTATGAACAAGAAAACCTCACAACAGTTTCTGCAATACAGCACAGGGACCCGGTCGCTACGGTCGCTACGGTCGCTACGGTCGCTACGGTCGCTACGGTCGCTACGGTCGCTACGGTCGCTACGGTCGCTACGGTCGCTACGGTCGCTACGCCTCATCTCCCCTCTCTGTTTTCTCAGTCAGTTGGTTGCCTGCTGAATGACCATGTCTCTGTGTTTAAATACTAAACGAAGAGGTAGAGGTGCAGGTGAAGGCAATCAATGAGACAACATGCAGGTATGTCCAGGTGAGAATGCACGTGCATGCACTTGCCAATAAAAGCAATCAACCAATAAATAAACCAATAGAAAAGTTAACAATATAAGAAAGTAAAGGAACACACTTCATTAATAAAAAGACAACCGTGATCAATTAATAAGTGCACACATCTAATTAATAAATGAAATAAATCTTCAAACAATTAAAGGCGTTTAATTAAATGCCCGTCACGCCCCGCCCATGACACAGGAAGTAATAATCGCTCAACAGATCTCAATAGAGGGACCAAAGCTGGCTCCAAGCGAGACTCCTGCTGTACACTTACCTCTGAAGAGAAGCAAAGCTCCAAAAGTAGCGATAAAACACAGAAGAGCGCAAGTGGATCGTTATCCAAATAGCACACTTTTAGTACACACGCAAGCGAATGAGACTAAAAGCAGTATCACTGGCAAAGGTGAAAGAAGAAATGGCAGGCAGCTGCATTCAGGAGGAGACATGGATTTTCAACCCACCACATTTGTCCCACATGGGAGGAGCCTGGGAACGGCTGATAGGTGTGTCACGACATATACTTGACTCTCTGCTCCTTCAGACGGGTCCCTCTCATCTCATTCATGAGGTGCTGTCCACCCTGATGGCGGAGGTTACAGCAATCATCACCAGGTCCCTCACTTCCATCTCCATGGACCCAGATTCACCTTTTCTCCTGACACCAGTTATGCTCCTTAACCAGAAAGTGTGCACCCCTCTTCCCCCTCCAGGCATCTTCAATGATACAGATCTTTAAAGAATGCATTGGAAGCAGGTGCAGCACCTGGCTAACATCTTTTGAGGCAGATGGAGGCGGAAATACCTCTCAACTCTACAAGGCCACAGCAAATGGCAAGACAAATATCAGAATATCAAAAGGGGCAATCTGGTTCTACTTAAAGATGCTCAAGTGAGCTGCGACGAATGGCCCATGGCTCTTGTCACAGAGACATTTCCCAGTACTGATAGAAAGGTCAGGAATATCGAGCTCAGGATCACCAAACATGGGATTATCAAGACCTTCTTGAGACCCATATCAGAAACAGTGCTCTTCATGTCACCAAAGGACTGAGACATTTCTTACAGTTTATGTTAGGTTTATGGTAATCGTTTAATACCAGACTGGGAGTGTCATGTCACACATTCAGTGGCTTTACATTTGTTGTTTTCAGCACCACCTAGTGGATTGTGAAGCTACTTCATTGTATTCCTATAGGTCATGTGACTCTGTATATAATTCAAAATGGTGGATGGTCTCTTAAGGGTGATTCAGCAAGCTTTCTTCTGCTTACAACCACTTTGTGCCGTGGAGAGCATAACCTAAAAATAACAGGCTGAACACCTTTATGTAAAGTAAAAAAAGAAGAAGAATGTCAGAACAAACACATATACAAATGTGACTCAAACATCCCTAGTATAATAGGTTGAACAATTTAAATAAAAAACAAACACCTAAGTAATTTTGTTTACAAAGACCCTGTAATGAACCATACCATCTACTAGTTTGAATACTAAAGGAAGCGGTCCAGCCATCCTCCGAGCATTTCTAATTATATAACTCAATAGCGTATGTGTTGCCACCACCTTTATACCCCAGGGAAGTCTGATGATAAGCTTCTAATTGTTAGCCAGAGTGGAGTGGAACAAAAAGGGCCATTTCCCAGAATCAATCTTTCTTCATAACACACATTTTACAGTCAACCAAACTGCAAGAAGAGGGGTTAATTAGAGGAAATAATAGAATAGAATCCCTTAGAGCCATTTGTCTCAGCTAGACATCCCCAACCCAAGTATAATAAGAAAAAGAACAACTTTTAGAAAAGTAAAAAATACAGAACTCCAACAAACAATCAATAAAACAAAATAAGTCCTGTATAAACTAAATACAGCTATAAAGGAATAAACACCAGCTCACACTAACATCTATAACCAATCAAACTCAAAACAAGATAAATACCCCGGGCATGGCTAGTACAAGTCAAATACACATATTAGAAGATCATCAACCCCGTCCCACCCTTCTCACAAATGTAATAAAATCCCAATCGTCAAACATTCACACAAATATTTACAAATGGTATCCAATTCTAATTACACATTACAAATATAAAATTACATTAGATAAGGTTAGAATCATTGTATCAACATCCTCACATCACACTAGCAAAACACAATCAATTATGAAGATTAGTCTGTATTCGGGTAGCAATATAAGGAGGAGAGAGATAGGCCTGATTCCCTTATCTGTGTCACAGTCTGTGGGGCTGGAGAGGATAGGGGAGCGGACCCAATTGCAGTGCGACGTAGAGGTGGTCAAAACAAGCATAGGTCAGATACTGGCAAGACAGGGCAAACAAAGGCTGGGCAAAAGGCGTTGTCGAAGTCACATGAAAGGGTCAGGCAATAGGGCAAACAGGGAATCAGAGGAAGTCTAAGGTCATGGTCAAGAGTTACTGTAAAGCCGGAGGTCAAGGATAAAGAGGTGCTCAGAGATGTAGTAGATACCGACAAAACTTTGCACTGAATGAGAGTCAGGGAGGTGTTTATAAAGGCTAGTAGGAGAAGCAGATGATAGACAGCAGGTATGTGGTGAGTAATCAGAGTGCTTGTTGTGAAGATTGAATGAGTGACTGATTGAAACTGGGAGCGGAGACAGGTAGGGAGAAGGTGATGGCGACCGCTGGTGGGGACATGTGAAGGTGCATTACACTAGAACATAAGAACATAAGAAAGTTTACAAACAAGAGCAGATTATTCGACCCATCATGCTTGTTTGGTGTCCATAAATAACTGAGTGATCCAAGGATCCTATCCAGTCTATTTTTAAATGTTCCCAAATTTTCAACTTCAACCACATTGCTGGGGAGTTTGTTCCAGATTGTGACGACTCTCTGTGTGAAGAAGTGTCTCCTGTTTTCTGTCTTGAAGGCCTTGAAGCCCAATTTCCATTTGTTTCCCCGGGTGTGTGTGTCCCTGCTGATCTGGAAAAGCTCCTCTGCTTAATGTGGTTGATGCCTTTCATGATTTTGAAGACTTGAATCAAGTCCCCACGTAGTCTCCTCTGTTCCAGGGTGAAAAGGTTCAGTTCCCTCAGTCTCTCAGTAGGACATTCCCTTCAGACCTGGAATAAGTCTGGTTGCTCTCCTCTGAGCTGCCTCTACTATGGTTGACACATTACCCCCCTCTCCACAATTGGCCGCAGCCAAACTCGACCAGACATGGCGGGGACGGTCACAGGGCCGAGGGGCAGGAGCTGCAGGATGGGCAAGGTGAAAGTTCAAGATAAGTGAAGGGTCAAGGACATCAGAGGCAGGAACCCAGGAGTGCTCCTCCGGACCATAATCCTCCCAGTCCACCAGGTATTGCAGTCGACCCCAGAGGCGATGAGAGCGGAGCAGGGATCACAGGACCATCATCCAAATCCAGAGGGGGAGGAGGAGGAGTAGTAGATGTGGTTCTGTAGTGAGGAGGCAACTGCAAATGGAATGCGACTGGATTGATCTGCCATAGAATCTGGAAAGGGCCGATGTATCGTGGAGTTTTTTGGATTGGAGTTTCATTTTAATGTCCCTGGTAGAAAGTCAGACCTCTTGTCCTGGCAGATATTGTGGAGCTGATCGGCGACGACAGTCCACTTTGGTCTTCTGATGGCAGATCACACTTTGTATTCCTAATATCTAATATCTAATGGTAATACAAATTTAATAAATCTGTTTTGACTTAAAGTGGCCAATTTTCATGTAACCTGTGTGAAATACTTTCTCATTCGATACCATGTTACCTGCATGGGGTTCAATTTACCTATCAATAGAAGGTTCGTACAGCATCAATAAGCTATAAATAGCGTTCACATTATTTTAACTGGCAAATGACATGAAATAGAACATGTATTGATATGCTATTAAGTACTCTGTTAAAACCATAGTATGTCAGTGTTTGACTCATTTGTAATGTAAAACCTTTCTGGCATAACACAACATAAAGGTGAGTACACAAGATAGTGTGACATACACTGAAAAGACTAAGTTGTAGCTCCTGTTGCTCCCTATGTGGGTGTATCCAACCTTCAAATACTACATTTCTCAGTGTTCTTGTTGTTTTCTTTTCTCTCTCCCCATTGGCTTACATATACTTACTGGAAGCATTGTTGATATGAAGTTACTGTAATTATTTCAGAAAATATGGGTGTTACATAGATTGCACAGTACAAATTTGTTTAGTGTTATTCCAGTACATTACTGTAAAATCTGGTTAGAGATATTTAATTATTAGTGTACAGATACACAGACCAGTTTGGGTGGTTTCTGAATCTCACACATTTCCCACTCTCCTCCTCGGTAGCTCAATGTATCACTTATTTTTTTCTCTTTATCTTTCAATTGAACATTTAGCGCAATCCGGAGCAATTTAACATAACAAAGCCTAAAAAGGTCACATGGTATTTTACTGTAAAGAACACAGGAATATACAGGTGATTGTACAACACGTGGAGTGTAGTATCATACTGTACTGTGTGCAGTACGTCACTGTAAATTATACAGTAATTTACAGGGATGTTTATAGTGTATTTATGCTTTCCTTACAATCAAATTATGCTTCATTGCCATTTTTGTGCATACTCTAAATGCCTGCTGATTAGGCAATGTATTAAAAAAAAAAAATATATATATATATAGGTCCAGTTCTTTTGCTTTTACATGGTCATGTAGTGTCCTTACGGTGTGTTTACAGATATTTCATTAACAGTCTGGAACTGTAGTGTCCTGGAAGTGTGGGCAATGTGGCTTCCATATGGCACATCTATAGATGTGGCTAATAAACATTCAAGAGAAGGCAGTAGCATGTTTGTTGAAGACATACACATTATTAATTATGTATTGATGACACTCAATCAACAGTGTTATTATTATTATTATTATTAATAATAATAATAATAATAATAATAATAATAATAATAATAATAATAATAATATTATTTTTATTTCTTGGCAGACGCCCTTATCCAGGGCGACTTACAACATAAGTGCAAAAATACAGTTAAGTACAAGGCATCAATCATTACAAATTCAATTTAACTAAAACATAGCAATTCAAAATACATTTTACAAATTCCAATTTACAATTTACACAAGTACAGTAAGTGAGGTCCTACATCCTGGACGGTGAAAGCTAAGTGCTGTCAAGATGTAGGGTCACAGTCAAGGGCTACGGGAAAGGGAGCAAGGAGGAAAACAAATCATAAACACAAGAAGCATGATAAGACTGAGAAGTGCTATCTAACAGGGATAAAAGGACTAATATTACAAGTACTGTCGGAAAAGATGCGTCTTGAGTAAGCGCCAGAATGAGGTCAAGGACTCTGCTGTTTTGACTTCAGTGGGCAGGTTGTTCCACCATTTAGGGGCCAGGGATGAGAAAGAGCGGCTCTGGAGGAAGGAGAGTGGAGAGGAGGCAGAGTTAGTCTTCTGGCACTGGAGGAGCGCAGTGGTCTGGAGGGGATGTATGGAGAAACGAGTGTCTGAAGGTAGCTTGGTGCAGTGTGGTCGAGACAGCGGTAGGTGAGGGTCAATGTCTTGAATGCGTGCCGGTATCGGGAGCCAGTGGAGGGAGCGGAGCAGTGGAGTAGCGTGTGCAAAACGTGGCAGAGAGAATACCAGACGAGCCGCAGAGTTCTGGATGAGCTGGAGTGGGCGGGTAGTGGATGCAGGCAGGCCGGCCAGGAGGGAGTTGCAGTAGTCCAGGCAGGAGAGGACCAGTGACTGGACGAGCAGCTGAGTCCAGTAGTCGGTGAGGAAGGGACAGATCCGGCTTATGTTGCTCAGGAAGAATCTGCAGGTGCGCGTCAGCGTGGTGGTGTGCTGGGTGTAGGAGAGCGGAGGATCAAGGGTGACTCCTAGATTTTTAGTGGAAGAAGAAGGAGAGAGTATGGTGGATTCCAAGGGGATCAAGATGGGGTCAGCAGAAGGTGAGGAAGAGTGGGGGAAAAACAGGAGATCCGATTTGGAGAGGTTGAGCTTGAGGTGGTGCGAGTGCATCCAGGCGGAAATAGCAGACAAGCAGGAAGAGATGCCAGAGGGGATGAGAGGGTCAGAAGAGGGAAAAGACAGGAAGATCTGGGCATCATCAGCGTCGAATTGGTAGGAGAAAACATGGGAAGCGATGAGGGGGCCCAGGGAGTGTAGAGAGAGAACAGGAGCGGGCCCAGGACGGAGCCTTGGGGAACGCCTGTGAGGAGAGGTTGGGGGGTGGATGAGGAGCCTCGCCATGTCATTTGGTAGGACCGGTCACTGAGGTAGGAGCATTCCCAGAGATTACAAGGTCAGCAAGGCAGGAGAGGAGGATGTGACGATTAACGGTGTCAAATGCTGCGGAGAGGTCAAGGAGGATGAGGACGGAGGAGAGGGAGGCCGACCAAGCACAGCTGAGGGAGTCAGTGACAGCCAGGAGAGCCGTCTCAGTGGAGTGAGCTGTGCGGAAGCCGGATTGCAGAGGATCAAGGAGTGAGTGTTGGGACAGAAATTCAGAGAGCTGACGGTGGACCACCCGCTCGAGAGTCTTTGAGAGGAAGGGGAGTAGGGAGACAGGGCGGTAGTTCTGAGGAGAGGTGGCATCAAGGGTTGGTCTCTTGAGCAGTGGGATGACAGCAGCTTGTTTAAATGCAAAGGGGAAACAGCCAGAGAGGAGGGAGGAATTGATGCGTGAGAACAGCAGAGAGCCAAGGCTGAGGAGGGGAGGGACGGGCAGGATGAGATGTGAGAGGACAGAGAGAGTCAAGGGAGGAGGTGAGGGAGGAGAACAAAGAGGAGGTAGAACAGTTGACAGATAGATGGGAAAAACAGTCAATGGAAGGTAAGAGGGTGAGGGCAGTGAAGGCAAGGGTGGAGGGGGAGACAGAGCAGAGATTACGGTGGAAGGTAACAGAGGGAGTGGGTGGAGTGGGGAGGGAGGAAAGGGAAAGGGAGAAGGAAATGAAGTGGTGATCCGAGATGTCCATGGGTGTCACGGAGAGTGTTGAAGGGGAGCAGCCTCTAGAGAAGATGAGGTCTAGCTGGCGGCCATCCCTGTGAGTGGGGGGATACGGTAAGAGAGAGAAGTTAAAGGAGTGAAGGAGAGGAAGAAATCCAGCACAGTGGGAAGGGTTGGAGAGGTGGATGTTGAAGTCTCCCAGGAGGATGGTAGGTGAGGACAGCGAGGGGAGGGAGGAGAGAAGGAAGTCAAGTTTATCCAGGAAGGAGGTAAGTGGACCAGGTGGACGGTAGAGAACTAGAAGGAAGAGGTGAGAGGGAGAGGTGATTTCCACTGCATGGAATTCAAAGCTGTGGGTCGAGATAGAGGAGAGAGAGGGGGGGACAGAGAAGAGGAGAGAAGGGGAGAGCAGGAGCCCTGTTCCTCCTCCCCGCCCGGGGTTTTGTTGATGTTTTTACTGTCCATAAACCTCCGTTTGCCTCCATTGCTACATCAGTGCCTAACAGTGGCCCAGAATCTGAGCAGTGCCCCAGCAGCCCTGTCCTCTCCAAGGCCCAGCCGGCAGCCCACTGCCTCGGGTGAAATGGCCGGGCTTGCCTTGCCTGGCGTTGGTATCTGTACTGTGGCTGGGGGAAGTTCTGCCCTTTGTACAGCTGGGAAAACTCTACACCATAAAAGCATCGTTCTCATCACCATACCTGGAAAAATAAAATGAAACTTGTTAAAAACGGCAGGTTCAGAATTTGTTTCTCATCACTGAAAATCAGAGTGTGTGCCGTGCGCTGAAACCAAGCACATGAAAGGACCAGAGCTAAAAAGGAAGAAATGGAAATAAGGAGAGAGAAACTCACCTGCACCTCACCTCTGCAGGGTCGACCCACATAGTGTGCACCCACGGCAGGCCCAGGTCGCAGAACAGCATCCTGCTCTCCTCGCAGGCCCAGCGCAGCTCAGGGTCCTCCCACTGAGGTCTGTTCACACGGATACACCTGCGGGGGGAGACAGATCCGCTCTCAGGATGACACGCCAACACAGGACACAAACCACTCCCCAGAAAGGACTCACTCTCCCACACATAAAGACACTGGCATGACAGCACACTGCACAGCGGGCGCACATCGCAGATAAACACGTCCCAACAGTTAAGGCAAGCTATATGCCTGTATTGTATTATGATTTATTGTAAAGCGATATGAAAGTGTGCTCTGCAAATAAAAATAAATTCAAACAGACTTAATGCATCAGCTTTAAACATGATTGATAGAAGTGGTATTAAAATAGATTAAATTAGTTTAAAAATGGTGGAAACCAGAGCTTTCCAACTAAAATTGAGGAAATGTCATCCTTCTTCTCCTTATTAATCATAATTATTTTTCAATAATGCAATTTTGCTCCAATCTTTTGCTTTTGATTACATATGTATTTGCTTTCAGATACCAGACAGCCTTGATCATCTATCCATTTCAGGAATGTGTCTTTATCTCTTGTGAGGAACACTACAGCTGCAGGACAGGATATTTATTTTAGTTCTTGGTTTGAATGTGTGTGGTAGGTTGTGTATATAACATTAATTTCTGCTTTGAAGTATCATGACTGCAAGCCTTCAAGAAAACATTTAAAAGAGGAGAGTGGCCTAAAAGCGATAAAAACAATACCAAGGAACGGTCTATACAAGCTAACCATATGTTGTTCCCCTTTTATGATGTAAAACTAAAACTGAATTTCAAAAAGCTGCACACTAACCTATTTTAAGATAAAACTAAATTAGATTTTTTTTTCCAAAGCAAAGAAAATCTAGTAGCCCATGCATGTATTTCTTCCGAAGCATATTCATTTCTTAAATTTGAATTTTAAATAAATGACAACAGGAATGAGAAGGAAGCATCACTCATGAAAAGATATATTTGTATCTAGTGTTTAAAAAAAAAAAAAAACACCTGATCTGGCGTGTACTAAAACGAGTCGGGCGAAGGCGATACAGAATCTTCTCTAAATCAGACAGGTTTGCGGTGCAAGCATGTACTCTGAAAGACAGCCATGCTTAACCAGAATAGCATTATCCTTTAAGAGTTATTAATACACAGTCCCGGTGCTAGCCATGTGATCTACACACTGTGGGAGTGCACATCTGAGTGAATGAGACTGCTAGGGGAAGGCTGTCTACTGCTGACATCATGGCATTCGAAAGTCCTCAAGATAGCCCAGCAAAGGGAATTCAAGCAGACAGCTAATTTAATGATACTATTCATAAGCTTTTGGTTTCAACAGACAGCATTTAGTGAATATTAGATTTAAGAGAAATTGTAAAAATATACTGTAATTTATTCCACACTGTCAAGTGTACTTACTGTTTACAATGCTCAACTGTTACTTCAGCTTCAACACTGGCTTTATTTGTTTTTTAATGTCATTTATGTTATAATTTGGTCTGGTTTATGTATGAATTTTTTTTTACAATAATTTCACATCCCTTATTGAGTGCCCCTATTATCTGCAAATAAAATCTATGAAGGGGATAACTTCTCCTGGGAAGTGTCTTTCACCATGGGTTGTGCATGCCTCTCAGTGCGTGTGTGTGCGTGTCTCTGTCCTCCCGCGTCAGTGTTTTACCTGTATGCCTGGCCCTTGATAGGGTTGTCAGGATACCAGTGCCCTCTGAACTTCTCCTGCAAAGTTGCAGTCAGACGCTTTGCGAACTCCTCCACCTTTTGCTTCTCCAACTTCCTGATCAGCCTAGAGAGGAAATGGACAGCGGCTACAATTTCTCTCTTCATCCTCCACTACAACCAGCCTCAAAAAAAGGTTCAATTCCTCAGTCTCTCAGTAGGACATTCCCTTCAGACCTGGAATAAGTCTGGTTGCTCTCCTCTGAACTGCCTCTAGAGCAGCGATATCTTTCTTGAAGTGTGGAGCCCTGAACTGTACACAGTATCCAGATGAGCTCTAACTAGCGCATTGTACAGTCTGAACATCACTGCCCTTGTTCTCAATTCTACACTTTTGACAATATACCCTAACATTGTGTTTGCCTTTTTTATTGCTTCCCCACACTGTTTGGATGGAGAAAGTGAGGAGTCCACATAGACTCCTAGGTCTTTCTCATGCGTTACTTCATCTAGTTCTATTCCTCCCATAGTGTAATTATAGTGGACATTTTTGTTACCTGCATGTAATACCTTGCACTTGTCCACATTGAATTTCATTTGCCAAGTGTTGGCCCACAACTGAATATTATCTAAGTCCATTGAATAGCCTGTGCTGCCGAGATTGTATCTGCTGAGCCACCTATTTTAGTATCATCTGCAAATTTGACAAGTTTGCCAACTATCCCAGAGTCCAGATCATTAATATCGATTAGAAAAAGCACAGGGCCTAATACTGATTATCGCTTTCCCAGCTGGGGTACCGAAGCACAGAGGACAAGGGCATGCAGCTCCAGGGCACCCACCTTTTCCCTGCCTGTTCCCGGCCCCCTGAGTGAGTGGTCAGGGACTCTAGAGCACGTGGGGCTGCCCATCTTCTGCCCACGCTGCCACAGGCCCCAACATGAAATGTCAGGGCCAGCACCCACCTCCCGCTCACCCGATCACCGATGGCCCTGGGCAGAGAGCTGGCTCACTCATCCCTTCTCCTGCCGCCTCTCTTCCCTGCACTCACTCCATCTGATGCCTGACCCCACTCCTGGCCAGGGAGAGTCGCCACCTTCGTTTCCCCTCTCTCTCACTCTCAGTTCTATGTCATGGTTGGGGTTTTGTCTCATCTCATCTGGTCTGCCGTCAAATTGGAACAACCAGTTTCCATTCCCTCACATGGCCCAGGGCGCAGCTGGAAGATTAAAGCAAAAAGTGTGCAGCGATTCCAAGGGATACTGGGATTGGCTCATGTTGAATCAAAACACACATGCAAAATCATACAATAATAACAATAATAAAGCAATTAGTGAAACACAAACCACACAGTGCCTAGTGATTAATATATAAACAATAATACATATAGCTTAAAAGGGAATAATGCATTTAGAAAATAAACTAGTGAATAAATAGAAATAAATTAAAAAACAAAAATGTGCCAACAAGCTGTCACACTGTCTGTGAAACATACATAAGTGACATGTCTAGTGAACAAAACAGGGTCTAGAAGTGACTTGGCCATGTAAGGTCTATGTGGTAACTCTATGGTTATAACTTTTAATGTGTACCTAGAAATCACCTAGAAATATTGATTATCTTATTACTGCATATTTACAGTCACCTAAAGGATTATTAGGAACACCATACTAATACTGTGTTTGACCCCCTTTCGCCTTCAGAACTGCCTTAATTCTACGTGGCATTGATTCAACAAGGTGCTGAAAGCATTCTTTAGAAATGTTGGCCCATATTGATAGGATAGCATCTTGCAGTTGATGGAGATTTGTGGGATGCACATCCAGGGCACGAAGCTCCCGTTCCACCACATCCCAAAGATGCTCTATTGGGTTGAGATCTGGTGACTGTGGGGGCCAGTTTAGTACAGTGAACTCATTGTCATGTTCAAGAAACCAATTTGAAATGATTCGACCTTTGTGACATGGTGCATTATCCTGCTGGAAGTAGCCGTCAGAGGATGGGTACATGGTGGTCATAAAGGGATGGACATGGTCAGAAACAATGCTCAGGTAGGCCATGGCATTTAAACGATGCCCAATTGGCACTAAGGGGCCTACAGTGTGCCAAGAAAACATCCCCCACACCATTACACCACCACCACCAGCCTGCACAGTGGTAACAAGGCATGATGGATCCATGTTCTCATTCTGTTTACGCCAAATTCTGACTCTACCATCTGAATGTCTCAACAGAAATCGAGACTCATCAGACCAGGCAACATTTTTCCAGTCTTCAACTGTCCAATTTTGGTGAGCTTGTGCAAATTGTAGCCTCTTTTTCCTATTTGTAGTGGAGATGAGTGGTACCTGGTGGGGTCTTCTGCTGTTATAGCCCATCTGCCTCAAGGTTGTACGTGTTGTGGCTTCACAAATGCTTTGCTGCATACCTCGGTTGTAACGAGTGGTTATTTCAGTCAAAGTTGCTCTTCTATCAGCTTGAATCAGTCGGCCCATTCTCCTCTGACCTCTCGCATCAACAAGGCATTTTCGCTCACAGGACTGCCGCATACTGGATGTTTTTCCCTTTTCACACCATTCTTTGTAAACCCTAGAAATGGTTGTACGTGAAAATCCCAGTAACTGAGCAGATTGTGAAATACTCAGACCGGCCCGTCTGGCACCAACAACCATGCCACGCTCAAAATTGCTTAAATCACCTTTCTTTCCCATTCAGACATTCAGTTTGGAGTATAGGAGATTGTCTTGACCAGGACCACACCCCTAAATGAAGCATTGAAGCAACTGCCATGTGATTGGTTGGTTAGATAATTGCATTAATGAGAAATTGAACAGGTGTTCCTAATAATCCTTTAGGTGAGTGTATATTGCCAGTGTTTGAGTTTTCAGTCATGGGTTTGTACAATACAAACCAGTGTCCCATCCTGCAATAAAACCCATCAGAAGGGGCTTGTAGTTATGGCTGCCTGTGCCAATTGCCCTGCAGGTGAATGATGTCTTCATTAAACAGCCCTGTATTTACCTGCACACAGTAACCCATGGCAGAGACACTACAGCAGTATTTCTGGAAGCGGCTAAGCCTCTCTGTGTTATACATGCTGAGATGTGGTGTATTTGATCCTGGGGCCTGTGGTTCATTTGTATTGCTTTTAGTAAACCAGGTCTATTACCCACCCCCTTTTAAACCTCCTAGCTACTCTACTTGTGTTTTGAATCATTTGTATCCAGCATTTTGGGTTAATTTGCAAGCAACATGTTTGGATTGAATTGGACCCTCCACCTCCCATACATCCTAAGGGATGAAGGAAAATACAGAAAAAACTCATGGCACCAAAACAAATGGGTCAATAAATAAGACAGTCCACACTTTTACCACAAGGCAATGGAGGCCATTTTATTTATTACTATTTTTAGAACAGCTGAAAGCAGTGTCTGCAATTCACAATTACAGTAAATATAATATTTGAATATAGAAAAAGAAAGAAAAAAAAATGCTGTTACCTATGAAAAAAAGTGTTCTATGATCGTCTCTAGGAAGGAACCAGAATAACAGATGTATTACAATATGAAAATGCAGAAACAGAAACGTATTTCCCTATAAAAGTACTTTCCTCTACCTTTTACTGTAACATGTAAGCCTTATATTACATTGATTGTGTGTGTGTGTTTTATTCTTATTCTCTATTGAAGTATCAGGCCAAGCTAAAACCTCTCGCATTTCCCCAGTTCCCATCAGACCCCAGATGCCGGCCTGTCGATTGTATGAAAACCGTTAACTCCAAACTGCCCATCTGCTGCTCTGACGAATGAAGTCTCCCAATGAAGGATATACTTGCTGTCATCTTTCTTTGGTTTGTTTGTTTGTTTGTTTGTTTTTTGAGCCCGTTGAGTTGGGTTGGCTTTGTTTATGCATGTTATGCGTGTAAAATATGCAAAAGCCTTAAAGTTATAGCCTCCCATGTATTGCAGATCAAAGCAGTTCCTTCTTTTACGCCAAATAATACATATTAAAATATTGAAATTTATATAATTTAATTTACCCTTAGCCCCTCACCACTGTCCCCACTACTACACACCAACCTGGAAGAGTTGGTCTACAACAATAGACAGGCTTTCTGGAGGTAGCTAAACAAACTTTGAATGAATTTTATAACAGAAAATCCCATTCCAATAAGCACCAGTGTTCTGTCACACGTACCATTATTACACTGGAGGTTGCAATATCAATAACATTCATCTCTTCCAGCTCAGTGCTTTATTTACCTAATTTATATTCATACTTCTTTTTTCCTCTCTCTCTCTCATTGCTAATACATTACTGTGAAGATACTGTATGATTGATATACTTTCCATATAATTTAACATCATTTATTTTAAGTAAATATAATTAAATCAAACACAACAAAGAAATCTTTTAAGTTATGGAAGTGGCCACATAGTAAAGAAATATGGAAAATGTTAGAAATCCAAGCATAATTTAAGAATCATCTGTAATGATAATATAGTTACAAATGCTAGCATTCTCACAAAGTCAATGTGTTCCCTATCACACACTGGGCTTTGGAAAGCTGTTCCTCTGCTTTATATTGGACATCCGGATCAGCTGACCCCCCACTTGTTTATTTGTTGCTAATTGATTGAGTTAATCCACAGGTGTGTGTGATCCCCAATTTAGTGTGTACCTGCACTTCTGTTGCAATCTGACCCAAAGGGTAACACCTTTGAGTTTCTAACTTTATCCTTGCACAAGTTGTCTTTAGCCTGTACTGATGTGTACTGTGATAAATTATGCCATCTGCTGTCAGAGTGACTGAACTACACCTGCAATAAAAAGTGGCTTCAAAATTCAATAATGGTTTCCTACAATCCAGTCCCTGTTACATGCTATATATTTGTATATATGTAGTGGCTTTCACACAGTAAAGCTCAATAAAAGACTGCATTCACCACCACCCTCAGCTTGATAAAGTTTAGAAAAACACGAACAAGAGTATGACCAGTGGTGTGCAGTCATATTTAAGCATGTATACTTCCAGCCTTTGAATATTCTTGTGCCGTCAAATAGGCTAAACATAAATGCACTGCACTTTTATACTTAGATTGATACTTTAGATATATTTGTGCTTACACCTTTTCATAATAATGAACATCATAACTTATGAAGGAAAACATACACCTCAGAAATTCCCTCTCTGCCATCAGGGGCCACTTATGCAGTTGATGGTTTTTGTCCACACATTACAGGCTTATTAAAGAAAATACCATTCATTTTTGTAACACAAACAAAAAATGAATAACAAATTACGTAAAAAATTATAAAACAGTGCACAATTTTTGTCTTAAAGAGAACTTCAAGCGCCAACTACAGCTTTAATTTCATGTTCAACTGCACATGGTTTTACTTTGTTGCACAGAGCTTAATACATGTATTAAGTGTGTGTGTGCGTGTAGACCGTGATCTGTATTTAAGCAAATTGGTGAGTGAAACTATAATCTACTTTCATTATTATTATTACTATTTGAGCCAACTACTGGTTTCAGACAAATTCCTAAGAAAAAAATCATAATGATTAATTTGAAACTAAATAAGCCTGCTTTGGAAGTCAACTGAGGAGCTCCAATATCAGTTTTTCAAATTGTCAGCTTAGATCATTTCTACTTTCAATGCACTTAACAAATTCAGAAAAATACTTTCAGGCACAAACACAAACAGAAGGAATAATCTGGGAATGTAAACAGAAGAGTGTGTTCAAATACAGAATGTAGTTCAAAACCTTTTCAGTGCTCAATAATGCCCCTCTATTCAGCAAAAGACTGTTTTCAGGCAACAGCATAGATACCTATTAGCAACAGAAATGTCTGTATTGTTCAACATTTGAACACAGGGAAGTTTGGATTTCCCAACGGACTTGAAAAGCAACAAGAGCCCTTTATGAGGATTTTGAAAGTGTGTGGAAAAAAAAAAAACTGCAGCCTAACAGAATATTTACACTTACTTGATTAAAATTACACAGTCCAGCATCTCACATAACAGCAATTGTGTTTCAAGTCATGCAAGTAATGTTTTGTTTATTTTGATTTAGTACCTTCCTCTTCGAATCATTTTAAAAAATGGTACAGCATCTAATATTTTCCAGATGGAGTAGTTTAACCTAAAGGCATTGTACTGTGCCTCAGAATTTAACAAGAAAAATATCTAATTTTTTTCCCCAATATATACTTTCAGATAATACATTTTAATAACAATACTAGAATGTTAAGTGAATCATTTGATATTAGACTGGGATGTTCTCTCACTTAAACACTTTTAGATATTTAGAATTTGAACATTATTACTGATTTGTGCTTCAAAGCTGTTTTTCAAACTGCTTTGGATGAAACTTAAACCTATAGTATTGTACTGCGCAGTATATACACTGTTGACCTTAAACCAGCAACAACTATTGGGTTAAAAACAGAAATCATCTCCACTCAAATACATGCACCACTGTTTAAAAACACAGCTGTCAGTGCAATGCATCACCTATATTTATTTTCCCGAGAACGACAACTAGCTCAGCTCAATCTAGTGGAGTGAGTCAAAAGGTAGAGCAGTAACAATCATGCGTTTTATCGATCCAGCATTTGGGAAATTCAGCTTTTGGAATGCAGTGCTTGTTCAGAAAGCATACCGATATGCATTTTAATCCCTGATCCATATGCAAAAGTAAATGTTACTTCTGCCTTTACCACTTTGTGCTTGACATATATGTCGGTGCATTTCAAGTTACATCTGAACGTTTTATACCAGACCAATGGGGGAAAAGTGCACCAACTCATAAGCTTCCTATGATCAGACCTTTAAGTCAGGGGTCTCCACTTCTGGTTCTAGATTCTTGGTCTGCTCCTCAAGCTGGACCAGTTCCTTGTTTAAGTAGTCAAAGATCTAGCATGATCTGCAACTAGAAGTAGTCTATAAAACCGGAAGGATAAGGGATCTCAAGAATTAGGGCTGAAGATCTCTTCACCATCCCTTCTGACACAATAATTGACAATATCTTTTATAATTCCAGTTGCCACTACATTTACAGCTCAGTGGAATAGTTAAAGCCAGGACGCCTGCAGTCTCCAAAGAATTATCTTCCCTTACACTCCAAAGGTTAGTCTTTCTCCCTCATAAGCGAGCGAAAGGTAACGGCCAATTCTATTGATCCGAGGCAGATTTTATTTAGAAATAACCACCAACAATAACAACAACAACAACAACAACAATAATAACAAATAATAATGACAATAACAATAATTCTCATCATAATCACAACAAGTGAACAAAATAAGTTAGCAGGATAAGACTATTCTGTTCAAAGTGCTTCTAAGAACATGATGTCATTGTGCCAGATGATTTAATTTTCCTGCAGGATTGTGCGAAGAACGCGGACGAGTTTTTGCATATATTTCTCGACATACAGTGAAAATCAAATCAAAATAAAAGCATACAAAAACTGGTCAGGGAATCTGAAACAAACATTGCAATCTGTAGAAGAATACTTATGGAATTGGATTTGAGGAGTGTAGGGTATACAACAGTTTCTGTGAAAGAAGGGAAGTGAGGAGTTTATATATATATTATATAATATAAGATACAGGCTGTACAGATCTGACATTGCAGACATCATGTGCCACTGCAGGCGCATCTCTGTTAATTTAAATTATTTCGGACATTCTGGGGCGGTGGAAGGACGTTACTCTGAAGAGAAAAATCTGAAAATCCTGACACTCACTATAAAGCTTTGTTTGCCTTTACACTGGGCCTGTGGAAGCCTGTGGACTTAATCCCAGACTGCACTTCATTCAAGTTTGCTAATCCTTTTCTCAGACACTTCAGGTCTTAAGCTGTATATCACTACAACTAGTGTGATTCATACTAGATGCCCTTTTCTTTCTGCATGAGCAGGATTATGAGATTTTAAATAATGGGTTGCATGTGTTTCTGAGCACAGACTCAGAATTGGGATTTCTAATCAGTGTATACCCTGCTGACACCACCTTTAACACTCCCCACTTCCTCCTTTCACAGACTGGTGGACAGCACAGGCGTCAATCAGCGTTGGTCCTTACACTCACCTCAGAGAAGTTTCCCACCCAGGACCACTTCACTGCTCATTAAAGAACACATATTGGCTTGTTTTCTTTGTTCTCTTCTGGAAAATCAATAGAATATACCCTAAAATAACAGCTTAGCATGTAAGATTATCCGTGCCTGGCTTTAGATGCCTAAATCAAAGATTTGTGCTACCTTTACTTGGGACCCCCCGGGAGATCCCAAGGAGAGAAAAAAAAAGATTGTGGTATTGTTCAGCATCATTGTGCCACAGTGAGTTGTGATAAGGCGTCTGGTACGGCACAGGTCAGCCAAGTTGAGCCCCTTCAACCTGAGTTCAGCATTGTGTCAGTAATAATTGATTCGATTCGCTGGCTGATAGGAAGGTCTGTGCGGGTGGGGAGATGGCAGAGTGGTTCATGCAATCTCCTCGAATGTAGTGAAGGGAATTGTTTAATTAGGGAATAGCAAGAGAAAAATTAAGACTTAGTACAGTGCATTCTTAAAAATATATCCTGAAGTAAGAAGAAAATATGTATGTGTATATACTGTCACACACACACACGTATACATATACATACTTGTATATATATACACACTTACACACACCACGGCAACAAATGTCACATTCTTTCTTTCACATTCTATGTTGTAACAATACATAGTCTACTTATAATGGATAAAGTGTAATTATAATAATTACACAGTATTAATAAATAATACAAAGTTATATTATAATTTTCTGGTATTCAAGATCATCTGTCCGATTTGCTTAAACTGCCTCAACAAAGGTAGGAACATACCAGAAAAAAAAGAAGATGCAAAAAGTAAAATAAGAGAACGAACTGAATCTTGATGAAATTGTGACCTCTGCAATCCTGGTCCTCAAGTTGAGTCAGGGTGGGGGGAGGATTCCTCACAATCTACTCCCACCAGGTGTCCAGCCGTCTCACTCTCACTTTCTGTTTGTAGTGGTACTCCTTCAGGTGCTCCTTCAGGGCCGTGGGGATGGGCAGCACGTCGATACCGTCATAGGTGGTGCAGCTGGCGATGACTGCCCGGCAGATGTGTTGCAGGCTGAAGGGCTGCGTGCGGTGGATGGGGCTGGACAGCAGGGGCTCGAAGAACATGCAGGAGTTGGGATCCTTGTAGTGCTCTAGGAGGCCGGTCACGGTGGAGGCATGGAAGACGCTGGGGTCGTGCACATCGAAGCTGAAATTGTGGTTCCACTGCTCGATGCGGGCATGCAGCGACCGGCCGTAGCGGCGAAAGCTGACCGAGAATAGGTAGTCCTCTTGGGCCGAGTCACGCAGGAGGAAGGTTCCCTCAGGTTTGCCCTCCAGCAGGGCCTCTGCCTCGTAGCGGTCCATCACCCCCCAGTAGCAGGGCAGGTTGGTGATCTGCAGGAGGTCGGGCACCAGGCAGTGGATGTAGTCGATTTGGGTGTGGACCCGATAGGTATCCCTGCATTTCAGGCGCTCCGATTGGGGCAGTGCGGAGGGAGCAGGGGGGTGGCTGTCTATCCCAGCTGTCACTGCTGCCGCCGCTGCCGCCAAAACTACCGCCATGGGCTCTGAAGAAGCAGAACAAGCCGCCACTTCGTCTAAGCTGTCCAAGCAGTTTCGCAATATCAGCTGCTGTTGTGGTTGTGGTGGTGGTGGTGGTTGTTGCTGTTGCTGTTGCTGTTGCTGTTGTGCCTGCATCTGCAGTTGCTGCTGCTCTAGTTTCTGCTGCTGCTGCTGCTGCAAAGTGGCTCGATCGTCCCCCGCCAGCTCATTCATACCGTGCGCCAGTTTTGGCCCCAGCTTGTAAAGGGGGTTGATCTGGGCCGTCACCTCAAAGGTGTGGATCTGGGCGTTGGGCGGTGGCTCCACTCCCTGCTCGATGCTGATGCGCCGTCTCTCCCGCAACCGGTCGTCCTCGTCCTCCACCATGGTCATCAGATGCGAGGAGCTGGCTGCCCCGCTCAGGGTGTCCAGCAGGGCAGGCTGGGAAATGGGGGCTGTGTGCTGCTTGATGAGGTACCACTTCTGTGCCAGGTCGGAGCCCGCCGGGAAGGGGCACTTATCCAGCATAAGCTCACTCAGGTGAATCTTGCGGCGGGAGGAGGAGGACGACGAGGCGCAGGAGGAGGTGGAGGACGAGGGGGAGAGGCAGGGCGAGGGGCTGCTGTGACTCTTGATGGGGAAGCACTGGCCCACCGCATCCTGGATCTTCTGTCTCAAAGTGCGGCCGCTGGGGACCCTGGCGCCACACCCCTCCCCCTCCTCTTCTTCTGCTGCTCCTGCCAGCCCCTCAGCACCCAGTTCCTGTAGGATGCCGCCAGTGGAGGCAGGGACCAGCCGCCGCCTCCTCTCCAGAGGGGACGACCCCCTGTCCCCGAACTCCCTGCCCGCCCGCAGCTCTCCGTATTCGAAGCCGTCACTGGCAGGGCGCTCCAGCGGGGTGTCTTGCCTGCCTTTCTTCTTCCCTCTCCCGTTCTTCCTTCCCCCGCTGTCGCCGGCACTGCCCTCCCTCCTCTCCTCCGAGCGGCTCTGTCTCACTTTAGGACGGGCCCCCCTCTCTTTCTCCTTGCCCCTCTCATCGCTTTCACGGGATTGTGACATCGCGGTCTAAAGAGAGGGAATCTGGGGGGCTGTCGATACTGGACGTGAGGGGTTTCAATCTGGGATTCTGTGCTATAGAGTCAGGGTGTGCAGTCTGTTGTTGACGGTTATCTCAGCAGCAAACCTCCGATGCAACGTCTTCCTTTAGGCTGATCTTCGCACTGCTGATGTGGCCCCATTCCTCGCATCATCCCAGAGGCTGGCCGCTGCAGAATTGAGTACAAACAGTGTCAAAACAAATAACATATAACCTGGGCAACTCTCAGTTTATATTGTGTTGACAAATACAAAGATAGCATGATTCCTCCCCCCACTATTAACTTGAAGAAAAAACTACGAATTCAGTTTACAAGCAATCAAATCGCAGTGTCTTAAACTACAGAGCTGAAGTAAAACAGTAAATAGTCTAGCTCACATTTTTAATGGACGCCCTTAGAATACAGGATAGAAACAAAAGGAAGGAGGACTAAATACGTGTCATTCTGAGCACAGAAATTATAATTATATAAATGATACGGTATTGAAACGCACCTTGTACAGTACAGCGCCTGTTTTTAGGGTAACAAAACGTGTTATAATAACTTTCAACTTTAACTGGAGACAGCAAGCTAATCAAATCTCGAAATGAAATGAGATAAATGAAAACAAACAAACACAAATGTACCTTTGTTGCTGCTTGAGCAAGAAGATGGTCTGGGGAAATCAAAGCTCATTTGAAGTAATGAAGCAGGGAAGGTGTTGCTCTCGTCCTGTTCAGGTTTACAAAATGCAATGAATACAAATACGTCACACAGTGTATCCACACGTATCGGTTAAAAATGTCACCGCAAGCAATGTGTATCTAATTTAACTGTTACTGAATGTGGCTTCAGTTGGTTTCAGTTTAATCCATAACCACGTTGTCAGCACACACCATTGATTACTCGGTTTTGGAAGAGGGGCTGCACATCAATTGTTCATATGATCTGGATTAATACTTATGTTTTTCATAACATCACCCAAGAGGCCATCATTATTAAAGGTGTTATGTAGATATTTTACTGTATATTTCGTGTGTGAAAAATTAATAATGTTACACAGTTTGGTCTAAGATCATGAACCATAAAGTACAGTACGTATATATAACTGGTATGGCACAATAAGGAATTAAACACACCTTAAACTCCTATACTTGCTTTTCAACACAGGAGAAAATGCTACATCTGTTGAAAGCTACACTAACAGATAGTTACACATTTTATAGTTAATTTAGAGTGAAATGTGTGGGCTGAATCGCACTTATAAATGGTCTAGGTGTACGGTAAGAAAACCATGACAGCTAACTGTGCTTTCATTAGATGAGAGCCAACGCAAAACGCCGACTAAATTACATCACCCTACCTTTTGTTTTATACACATCTGTGTGAAATCCAGCTGATCCTAAATAAGAGTGATTTCCTTGTTAAAGGGACAGGAAAAACAAAGGAGCCCCGCGGCGCATGCGCTGAAGCAAACGACCTGGGGACGACGTTAATGCTGCCCTCTGGAGGTTGGCGGACCAAACTGCATGCCTACATCATCCACTCCCCATAGTGGAGGTAAGAGAAAGTATACATGGTACGATTGTATGGTGTATCAGTATGTAATGAAGCGGTGTTTATATAACCAATCTAACCATAAAATAATGTCGTTTATCTACCCACTCTAATATTTTAGCCTGTATATTAAAAAAGGATGTAAGGCTCTCAATTCCTGTCCAATTAACAACTGCTTCATCCCAAAACCTCAAAAGAATCCCATCTACCAGACAAAATTAATGCTTCAAAAGAGTCTTCCTGCCCAAAATAAATATCCCATCTTTAAATGTAGCCAATTTGTTCTCCAGACTTACCTGAACATTGCTTGAACCCAATACTACATGTTATTTTTATAACAGATTAGACAAAGACATTTTGCATCTCAAACCATTCAGGCTAAAGTTAAGATTCTGAAACTCCTCATTCTATCACCCCTTGATGTACAATTCTTACCTGGTCGGTATCTCGTGGCTGATCAACGGCAGGAGCAGCACTTGTGTTTCTAAATGAGAACACAAAGAGACATCGGCCTCATTGTAATTCAAAATAAGAACAATAAAACGTTGATCTAAACAGGTTGGTGTCTCTCACCAGACAGAGTGTCTTCTCTTTCTGCCTCCTGGTCTGTGTGTGTCGAGCAGTGCTGTTCCGGCCGTGCTATTTTTATTCCCATCTTGGGTCATTACATTTGTGAGAAGGAGGGCACTCTTATTGGAGAAGACAGGTTCAGCAGAATGTGTTACACCTCTTTAGTGCCAATGAGCCAGTGACTATCAAAGCCATATTTCAGAGGTGATTGCATACTTAATATAGATTTTATGTTACATCTAGGAAGTTTTGCATGCTGCTCAAAAAGTGAGTCAAAACTAAGCAAGGACCATCAATTCTATGCTACTGTTTTATCCCATTACCTTTACTACTACTACCACCAACATGAGTTTTGTAACCAATTATCTCTGATCATAACTGTCTTTCTGCTTGTTAATCCATTCAGTGGATTCAGATCTTGTACATTTTTTTTAGATTTCTTATAACTGTGCAATAATATTTACAATATTAAAAACACTAAATTAATCCCTGCATCTCTGAAGGATAGCTTGTAATAGTATCTCGTCTTTTAGCATCTAGTCTAGTCTTTAAATAATCTAAAAGTAGATTACTTGCAGTTTTCCTTTTGAACTGCATACTTACTCTGCTCTCCTGTACTCAGGCCTTCAGTAATGGCAGAGCACACCAGGCACAAACACAGCAGCAGCATTTGCGAATTTTCATCATTTACCATAAGCGAAAGAAACACTAGGAATTACCTGCAAAGGCGATAGGAGTTATATTGCTTGAAAAAATAATTCTGATTAGATCAAACTTCATGGTGATCCATTCATATCAAACATGTTTATTAAAAGAAGACAAGGACACAATCCTTTTTTTTTCTTTAAATGTATTGTAACAAAGGTATGAATGTCCTCAAAATAATGTTTCAGCCTTCATAAATCAGCAAAACATGAACAAATTTGAAAGAGCCTTGAAAAACGCTCATATATATACATACATACACATATATATATATACACACACATATACACATATAGGTGTGTGTGTACATACACATGTATACGTATACATAGGTTTTCCAATCATGTAACTATCTCATTAGGGAAGGGCAATAAAAGACAAAACAAAACACAACAAAACAAAAAAAATAAAAAGCAATGACCCTCTCCCCTAACTGTCAAAGTAACACACAGAGGTGTTAACAATAATAATAACAATAATTAATCCACTTTTCAAGACCAGTGATGCAGCCATACATGTCTGTCTATGCATCTTTCTGAGACTGCCAAAACAATGAAAAAAACAGCAGTACCAAAATGAAGTAAAGAACAAAATAAAAAAAATAAAAAATGAGAAAAACAAAATCCAAAACAAAAGCACACTCCTCTCCCTGTACGGGATCACAGTTGTAGGTCTTATTGGTGAAGGCTGCTGCAAACACATCCCCAGTCCTGACTGAGTAGAGTTCCTCACCAACATGCTAACAAAAAAATGAAAAGCTGATTTCACAGTCAGCGATAAGTGCCTTACAGCAAACAGAGACATTTTTTTTGTTTGTTTTTTTGCAGGAAAGGAGAAACTTGTCCCTCTGGTCAGTCACCCAAAGAGAAAAAATGGCTGCAGTCACAATTGTTGTTTTCGTGATTATTTTCTCCTGGACTTTGCTGCCCCGGACAGACAAGAAACACGAGGGGATACGAGTTAGACGCAGGTTGCAGCTCTGAGACAGACAGCACTCCAGTATTTTCTTCTTCTACTTTTGTGGCTGATCAGACAACAAACTGGATGCAACAACTAAACCCCCGGAGGAGAAGAAAAAAACACAAAACCAAAAAAATGCCAGGATCCCGTCCTCAGTAAATCCAGCTGTGAACGCTTTCCTGACACACACCTCTCATTCCACACCCTTCACACTTCAGCATCACTGCTAATCTTTGAAATCCTGTGTTTTTACACCAGTTTGATACAAAACAAATAGCGCACAACAGTTTAGCGTGTATATATATATATATATATATATATATATATATATATATATATATATATATATATATAAAGTGTTAAATTCATTTTATTTTTTTTGCCCTTCCCCATTTTTTTATTCCATTTTTTAAGTTATTTATATATTTTTAACAGGGATCAAAAAATATACAAAAACACAGGAAAAAAAGGCACAGCCACATTTTGCATTAACAGGTTGGATTTTTAGTTTTTCTTTTGTTTTTCTCATCTGCATGCAGCGGTAAAGGTATATAAATAACTCTTATTAAAGAAGACAGAGCTCTGTATCTGTAGCCAGTACAAAACACAACACACAGTTGCATTAACACAACAGGGTTTACAATTAAATTTATTAACAGGTTTCACTCCCTCTCCCAGGGCCCCCCATCCATCTCAGATGCCCCCTTTTGACTGGACAAATCAAAGGAAGGTCTCAGTTTTTGTTAAACCTTTGGACAGCTGAAACAGACAACTCGAACCATATTCTTGGCTTGAAATATTCAATTTTTGGATTCTGTTGATGAGGAGTTAAACGTGTTTGGTGGAGTATTTACGCACCAATTGTATTTGTTGTCATGCAATTTCCCAGAAATGCAATCAAATGACAATTACGACTACAGGTTCAATTCTTCTGAATTTAATTGAGACCTGGAATTTCAGTTTTTAAAGCCATGTTAAGTGCCAAATTCCCTTCCCCTTTCTTGTCTGCATCTCTTAAATATATTCCCCCCAAAATTGAAATCAATACAAATTGACCTCCTAGAAAACAAAATCCAAAAAAATATTTCAGGCAGCTCATATTACAGAGTTCATACCCAATCACACTGAGGATTTTTTTTTTTTTTTTTTTTTTTTTTTGATGGGACACACACACATAGGTTTAGTTTGTATCATCTCAAAGCAAGAGGTGGTTTTATTTCCAGCAGAAAAAGTGCTGTTAAGGTCATGTTCAGCCTCATGTAAATCAGTTTCAAAAATTAAAAGCATATTTTCAAAAGAAAACACGGAAAAAGAACAATAAAACTCAACTCAATGATATTACTCAGTTTTGAGGAAAGTAAACATATAGTGTATTATTTGCAAGCTTGAAAGTGATTTATACCAGCAGTCCTGCACTGTAACTCTTACGACAGTGTATATGCAAAATGACATGTTTATCGCCATAATTTTTCTCAAAGCTCATTTGAAGTGATTGGATTTTGTTCATGTTCACAAAAATCCAGATTGGTTTGACTTGGTTTACAGTCATGTTTCTCTTCTCATTGGAAACGGAGCGAAACTGAAGAGGTGAAGCAGGAGAAATGTGGGAAAGAGGTATTCTATATAGCTGAAAACATCTCAAAACAATAAGTATGATACACTGACAATAAATGCCACCTTGAGCTCATTAAAATGCGGTTCTAGAAGAGATTTATACACCTCAGAGCAGAAACCAGTCACCCAGTGTTTCATGTCAAACTCATGAGAGCGAGCTAGTGGAAAATAATATTGTAAGGAAAATAAAATCACATAAACCATCTACAGTGGAATAAACCCAGACAAACCATAATCTCAGCAGAAACTTGATTTATTCATTTGAAGGCGCTATCTCCCCAAACATTTCACATGCCATAATATTTGATGTACTGTACTAAGAATGTACTACCCTTACAAATGTCTAAAGTCAGAGGGGAACCAAAATAGCCACAACTAGATAGCAGCAGTGTCTTAAAGTGTTAAAAAAAAAAAAAGATGCTTTATGAATTGGGCAGACAGCTTGGGGGAAAATCAGCCATGAGAAACAGTTCCAGAGAGCACGTCTGTCAATGTCTGAGTATCAGCCAGCCTGTTTTGTTAACACACCAGGCGTAGCATAACTTCACTTCAGGCGATCACCAAATGACTATGTATTTATATTTAATTGCCAATTGTTTTGAATTATTTATGCATGCAAATTTGAAAATCCTATCACAACTGAACCCCAAAAAGCACACTGTCTTTTTCAGCCAGTCCAAAGGTGCCCAATATCTTAAGAAGGCAGACGATCTAAAACAGAGGAAATGCCTTTATAAATCCCATAACAAAACCAAGCTATTTCTTTTTTTTTTTTTTTTTTTTTTAATTATCTTCTATAAAGACAAGATGCATTAGTGTCAAGTTTAAAAGGCAACTTGGGGGGGAGAGACATACAAACATTAACAAAAAATAATTACAATATAAGCACAGCTTTAACATGGAAACACACACAAAAAAATGTACTAATACTTTTTTTTTATATACTCGCTTGCCTTTACAAAGCAAAGAGATAATAATCCAAGTGACTACACAATTGTTTTCATAATGTTCTCATGGTTACCAGCCATAGCAAATAACAAAAGTTATTCTTAATAAAATGTATCTAAAATAACATCCGTTTTCTTGTGTTTGTCTTGTTTTGTTTTTCTTTTGTAAGAGGACCCTTAATCTTTAATGTATTTATTTTTATTTTGTAGAAATAAATAGTTAACTCTGTAAATACACCATGGATGTCTCCTAATGTCTGAAGCTACCTCTTACCCAATACCCCTGCATTTGTAACTATTCATTTTGTACCACATTTAGAGGCAATTCTTGACAGTTAAAAAAAAAAAATGCTTAAAAGCAGGCAAAAAAACCAAGAGACTCCCCTCCAAAACCTTGTTGTAGTTTTTTCATTTGTTTTGTATTTTAATTACAGGGGGGCAGTTTTAGCGTTTGGTAAAGTCAGGGTATTCTCTTCTGGTTAAGAAAATCATGCATAATCTCACCCTCCCCACCCCTCAACCCCACCCCAAATCCCAGCCAGTGTTGAAGCATCATATTTGGTTATGACTTTTTGCTAACTGTAGCCAGGTTTAAAAAGTGAAAAGTGTAACTCGAGGTAGCTCTAGTGTTCTAAAGGTTACTACAATTCTCTCTCTGGTAAAATCTTTCTTTTTCACCCTCTTAAAAACTTCGGACCCTTCGACCATCAAGTCAGACTCATCCAGTTTGTAATAGAACCCTTTTGTAACCACTTGGTATGCTTGATGAATAAAATGTAGATGTAAAATGAACACAAAGCCAGTGCAAGACAAGGACATCGGTTCTACTTTTTACGTGCATTTAGTTCCAATGACATTTTACATTTGTGATGGGTGAAAGCCAGCTGGAAAAACTAAACAACCAAAATCCAGTGAGTGGCAAGGGGTGGAGGGCAATTGCTATTTTGAAAAGTTTACTCCTACTGAACTACACACAGATAATAGGAGTTGCAGGGTATTCATTAAATATAGTGCCATGTGTTACTGATATTTGTTATGAAGCATAATGTTATTTTCTTTGATAGCACTCTCTGCACTTCTTATTTTATACAGTGAAAGGTTGAAATCTCTACTCAACTCTACTTAATTTACTGTATTACTACTTGACTTTATCAATAATGACCCAGAAAAAAATTGAAGTCATTGGGTACCGAGCAAGAAAGGATGGAGACTGAGTAAGGTGAACTTCAACCTTTAACGGCTCAAAAATAAATCCTTCAGAGCCGCAGGGATTTGAACAAAGATTGCCTCTTGCAAACAGGTGTAATTGTAGAACACTACTTTTCAGAGACCATGCTTTTGTTATTCTTCCAAAGAGAACCTCCACAATTCTGCCCGTACGGTCCATTAATCCCCTTTGTGTTTGCTCTGTCGCGGTCTGCAAGGCACAGAACCATATAAAAATAAATGAGGAATATTTCCTTTGTGCTTTTGACTTTTGAAGTTTAGTATGTTTTGGGCTTCTGCCAGTCTGAGGATTCTGAACTTAAGCAGAAGAGGATCGAAGGGAGACAGTTACAGTCTGCTCGATGACAGGATGTGCCAATTTATAAATTACAGCAGGAGCAAATGTCTAAAGAGTGCTGGTCCAGAATACAAAATCCCTCAAAGTCACTACAGACCCTTCGACACACGACTACAACATTAAAGCCTTTCCGGGACAACACCGAACAATCCAAAACAAGTTTCATGTAAACCTTTAGTGTCTTCAATAGGATGATTTAAGTGTAGAATACATAGTTTTTAAATACGGAATTCACATGGTTTATGTTGACAAAATACAGACAATTCGTATTGACCTACCCTGCAAAGTAAACCATCTAATTCCAGAGTGGGTGAGTAAATTTGATCCATTGTCTTACTCTGTCAGTTACAGCTGTTTTACACTACAGAGAATGTATACAGAAACACAAAAAGGATAAACTGTAGCTCCACAAGCACAGATGCAAACAGCAATCCCAAAGCTCCTGTCTCAGGAGACAATGAGGATAGCACAGCAACTGAATTTCCACTGCTTTGAGGTTGCCCTGAAATGAACTTGGTTGCGAATGGATTTGATTTACAACAATACAGTTACTATATATTACTTCAGTTCTTACTGACATGATGATCCAGCACATGATCCCTGCCACTCGTGAACTCATTAAAAAATAAATCATAAAAATAAATGTTTCCAAAATATTATTATAGCAGCTGAACTGAGGGTAGGTATTCAGTTTGAACTAAAATCTTGGGTCGCACTCATTCTAGCAACCAGAGTAGACAGTACAAGATTTGTCATTTTGCTTAAAAGAAGCAGAAGGATAGAGGTTCCCCATAACAATTCTGGTTCTCTCTCCCATGTGAACAGCAACACCCACCCAATCTACATAATAGAGATCTTTGGAGATTTTGTAAAACTTGGATCCTTTATCTCATCATGAGCACCACAATCTTTGTCCTTCACACCATGCAAAGACAGAAAACAGCAACTCAAAGCAAGATAAAAAGCAAACGCTATAAATTAAATACCAATACCACACTCCCTACTCTCAATACTCTGTCCCGACCTCTATGACTCACCAGCAAGTCACAGCCATTTATCTTCCTGAGCTGACAGACAGCCCAAATCTTAAACCACAATTTGCAACATTTATTTCCCAGAACACAGTTTCAGTAGTAGATCTCCAGAGTGCCAATTACAGAAATCAGCTGGACATTTTGTAAAGCGTAATGTATTGAACACGGTGGCACTAATATTCAATCAAGTACTGTGTTTAAGGACTCACTCCCATAAGTAAAACAAATTAAAATAGTTAAAGGGAAGATCAATATAACTACACCCTGGTTAAATGAATTGCTTGAAAAGACAAATCCACAAAAGATCACCAAAAAACAAACACACAAAAATGAAACTCCACCATCTGATTAATCAATAACGTGCCATTTCACTCAAATACAGATGAGAAATGAATACAGATACAATGACTGTACATCAAACACCTTTTGTACGAAACTGCAGGTTTGCATAGGTTTATATAACAAATTAAAAATCTGCATTGGGTAATCTCAGAATGTGCATTAGAATTGTTGCAGAAAGAAACTCACCACTGTCCACTACAGTGAAGCAAACAAGATCTCCAACATGAACCAACTTACGAGAAACCATCAACTATTGTCATTCTCCGCATGCTACGCACAACAGCTACATTTAGATTTTTATTTTGTGCTTTCGAGATTTATACCCATCATTCCATGGGACAGAGTACGTAAATGCGAACGATACACACCCAGAGCAAAACATGCCATTTTAAAATGTCAAACTGAACTCCTTACATTTGCGCATCTTACTAGACATTCTCAATCCGGCCACTCCAAAACATCAGAAAGCATCCTGTAATCCCTGCGTTTCTCTTACCAGCTTCCTGGATACTAATATCCGAATCTAACTTTCTCCCCTTTCTCCAACGTGTACTTAAGAATACTTGAGCGTGCTTGACGGACTGGGCGCTTGTGGTCTATACAGTTTCCATTAATGAAGGTGTCCACAACATTCCCGGTTAGAGGAAGCCGCAATTAGAGGAGCAGACCACCAGGAAAAGGCATGTCAGCATGTTTGAAAATGAGCATTGAGGAATATGCAGGAAGAGACAATGGCACAGCAAGCCCTGACTAATGCTGACAGCTCAGAAACGCACAAGATTGTTACACTTCAGCTGTAACACTGTCTGGAGAAAAAAACAAAAAAAGGTCAGTGTCAGCAGAGTGCTGACTTAATAAGTGCTCTTCCATTTACTAATAACAAACAGTGGGCTGCAGGTGGCTGCTGTAGCCCACTAGAGGGCACTGTGGAGCAAGACAAAGGAAAGACTAAAAAGCCCCAAATAATTCCAATAAGATCTTTAGATGCACAGCAGAATCTCCATTAATCAATCAACTTGATCAATTCATGTAGTACACGGATATTGTAGTACAATGGCCTGAAGGATCATGCTTCAAAGGCGTTTAATGGCAACCTGACTAGCTAGCTACTAGAACTTCCAACCCATCTGGTGCCGACACAGTCCAAATCCATAAACCTGAGGTCAACTCTATGCTTGAGGAAAGGAATTGGCGTCTATGAAGTGGAACCCTGCCACAGTCCTAAATTTGGGAATTGAGATTGACAGGTGGGTCACATTCTTGCATAAGGACAGGTTTCCAATTAAGCAATTTAAGAGAAGAGATGGAATGGGGAAAAACAAAACAAAAAAACAGTAGAGATAAGTTGTGATCATTATGGGCAAATGGTAGTCTCTCTCTCTCATTGGTGGTGGGACCTGCTCTGACTTTCCTACCACATGCTCTTGTTCTTCCCATGTCTACTGCCCGACCCTGCTGTCTCACACCATCTCCACTTGGGATGCCACTTTGCAGTCCCGTGGGTCTGTCATATAAATGCTTCAGCAGTCAGTTGGCAGAAGCACCGACAAACAGAACAGGTTGAACGTGGGGATCGCTCAAACATACTCTGACGGCACGTTAAATTGTTGCCTGTCGGGAACAGCTGAAGGGTAATCTTTTACAGCTGCCCAGGGTGCCGGCTCATTCTTGCACGCGAGAGTTTAATGGAAACCAAAGGATTTTTAAAGATGCTTAACTTAATCTGGATGGCGCTGTGATTTCAATTTCGGAAAGGGGTTTGAATGAGCCGCTGACCCCCACATTTGATCCTTGTGTGGCGTTTAAAAGGTGTTACACACGGATCTACAACCCTCTTCCTCAAAATCTGGCCCTCAAGGAAGAAAAGTGTATCTGGCTTAATTAAATCCATTGATTTGTGAATTAACTAACTAAACTAATTAATTTGACTGAAAGAATCCTCACAATTTGAAATGTACCTTTTACCAACTCACATTAACCCCAAAAGACCAGTTACATCTTAATACAGGGAGAGCATATGTATAGCCCTGATGTTTCCCAACACCCTCTGTTCTTTGATTCAAAATCTTTCCGTCTATAAGACCAAGCCAAATCCCACTGCTTCTGGTTTTTCAGTGACCCCATTTTAGTTAAACATGGACTGCACACATCACTCCTCAATGAACAGCACTGTCAATTCCTTGCTACATTCCACTTTCAACATTTAAACGCATAATTATCATGCCGGAAGCATGAAGACTTATCCTTTTAAGTGTGATTGATATTTAATTATAGCAGAATAACACTGGCTTATCTCCAAGCACCAGGTTTAGCCTTTGATGAGCTGTAATACTGATAAAATACACTCAATCACGCTTTCTGTATCTTGGGAATAATTAATTTTTGGGGGGGGGGAATCACTGATGGCTTGATTTGGTGGGATCTGAAAAAGTGGGACAGTACGTCACTATTTGAGACACTATAATTTAAAGGTGAAACCCACAAAAGAGTTAGGAGGGGAATGACAATATAAGTGAGCTGATTTAAGCCTTTATAGTCTCCTGCTTCGGACTTCTGAGGAATATAAATACAAATCAATGACCCACAGGCAGTGGCTAAGTATCCTATATACATGAGATACAGCCATGCCTGTGATCGGTTTGGTCTGTTTAAGAATTGGGATTCTTTGGGATTTGGAGAAAAAACTCACAGGACCATCAAATCCCTGATGAGTCACAGCTAGCACAGGAATCACAGGTCATCACAGGTGATCTTTTAACGCCAGTGCTAATAAGTCAACAAAGATTGGAAAACTGATGCAAAGAAAATAAACAGTGACTTTTGGATTACAGCTGTATGAAAGTCTGCCCTTCCAATTCCAATTTCATAAAGAAGGTTTTAACATTTGTAAAGGGATGAATACTAAAGATTACAACTTATTTTATCTTGAAATATTAATTGTCCGAATGTGGAATAAGTGAATTAAAATGAGTCCTCATGTCAGACAAAGGCCTCGTTTTCCTTTTCTGCACACAAAACAATTAACTTGATTTTACAAATTGACTACATTGGTACATTGAAATGAACAGGTTTATATACTTCACGTTCTTTGCCAATCACTCAATCGTTAGACGAAGGCAAACTATTTTCATTGACAAGTGAAACAATGCAGACTTAATTCAACACTGACATTCAGACAATCAGTGAATCAAAGACGGGGGCTCTACCCTAGTAACATGCTAATGTGGGGAAAATAATGCCAATGCATCTCTCTCAATAATAAAACACTCAGTTCATGTAGAATCTGAAAGACATTTTCGAGCAGCTCCACGCCATTGTGGCGACGCTGACAAAGTTAATTAATTCATGGCTTGCTTCACAAAAGGGACTCATTTGAGTGTAACTGTACCAGCTGGGTTTGGACACTACCTGGAAAGTCCCCACCTTAAATTGCTCCAATAAATACAGGACATGACAACACAGACAACCTGAAAGACTCTCAAAATTGCCTTGAGATGGACCATGTGACTAAAAGTCTAATTCCAAATTGTTATGACAACCCGAGCAACACGTATACTTCATCACTGATTCACAAATGGTGATTTTTTTTTTGTTATACAGCAAAATAGAAGGATCAACCACCCAACAAACAAACAAAGGATGTCAGTTTGAGACCGGAGCGGGTCAATGCAAGACTCACATACGCGGTCATCTAAAAACCAAATTGCAAAAACCATGACTAATGCATCCAGATTCCTCCTGCTGCAACCGCTCTAGTCCCTTTCGCGATATACATCTCATTTTGGAGAGCGCTCTGAATAATTGATAACTCGGCAAATGCATGCGTCTCAAACACTACCCGGCAACTTTGCACTGTTGCACTCTTCAGAGAAAGAAAAAACTCATTAGAGTTGCTCATTTACATGTTGTTGACTGTTACTTTATTGAGAATGTCTCTGCACTCTTTTGTTTCAGAAATATTACATCGCTAGCGTGTCAGTACTGGAGATCCAAGTCATTACATCAGACAGACCAACGCTAGGGCACAACTAGTAGACATTGAGACGGGTATTCATACATTTTCTTTTTTAATAAGAGGTAATGGATAAAATGTGGAGCATGATGTGCACGTTATGATATTTACACTTTTGGCTTCTAGATGACCCTCTGTTACCTT
This sequence comes from Amia ocellicauda, assembly GCF_036373705.1. NCBI lineage: Eukaryota > Metazoa > Chordata > Actinopteri > Amiiformes > Amiidae > Amia > Amia ocellicauda. Next base: position 15,164,240 of record NC_089854.1, on the reverse strand, counting down.
TATCAACTGGCAAAAAAAAAAAAAAAACAGAAGCATTTTGGGTTTGCATGAGGAGAACCTCCCAAAAAGGCCCCCCATTCCAGCTGCAACCACAAGACCAGTTAAAACCAGCAACCTGTGAACAACCCCACCCTAGTGTAATCTTGCCTTATCCCATTGACCTTGTGGTAGACACCTGCTGAAGGAGACATACAGAGGAGATGGGACTGCTAATCAAAGTAGCCTCCACACTCTTGCAATGTTGTTTTTTAGTTATTTTTCTTCTCTTTATATTGTAGTAATCTGTGTTTGTTTTATAATAAACCTTAGTTATTAAGTATAATAAAGTAGAAAAATATCAGAGAACATGTACAGTTTTATTTCTCTCTCACTTTTGTACTGTTCCATCTTTTCATTGTCTTTTGTTTTTGTAGTGACCGTATTCTCTACTCTTTCTTTTAAAAAATTTTTTGTCCTGCGATGCTTCTGTGAAAAGAGATGCAGGGATCAAAGTGTTTTATATAAAGTGAAGTGTATATCTTCTTTATTTTATTATTATTTTCATATTGTCGATGTTCTGTCCATTCCATCTGTAGGGGAAAACAAGACAAGATCTAGTTTGTAAACCATTCCATATTCTCATAGAGCTAAGGTAACAGCATAACAGTGATCACAGTAGCCTGATCCTTGTGCTTATGTGGGGTTCAATAATTAAAATATCAACACACATTTGGGTAGAGGCCCATGTGTTCAGTGTCAGATGGTTAATCGATTAGAACGAGTTATTCAGCATGAAGCATGTAAAAATGTGACTACCCTTGTGGTGAACATGCTGATCTGATCAATGTTATACCCAGCCTTCAAAGCTGCTTTAAAGACCCCTCTGCTTATTTCAAAGACTGCAAAAAAAGATGTAGTGTGCATTACAGTATGGTTACCTGCTCATGAATTTACTCTGTTTATTTTTTTCATTTTCCTTTAACATGCTTACTTTTGGACAAGAAGCTCAGCCTTTGAATACCCATAGTAAGACGACATCTCTTTGGCTATAATTGTTAGACATCACTTGTCAGATACCTAAAAAGTGTCAGTTTACGTTTCTGCTCTCAAGTGTAATATACACTATGATGTGTGTGTGCGTACGTGCATGTATAGGTTGTCACCCCTTTAATCTATCATTTGTCAGTTTCTTTTCTTGAGGTTTCGCTTCAGGAATTAAGAGATCCATAAGAAGTCAGACTGGTTTTGTAGGAATAGGACCGAGGAGACCAAGATGGGTGTAAGCAGTTACCTGGAGACTGGTAACCTGGGTTGTGTTTCAACTGAGAGCACTGTCTATCTGTTTGTTGCTACAATACAGTAGAAAATGGAAAAAAGAGCTAGTGAATTGGTATTTGGTACTCACCACCTAAGGCATGCTCCGTCATACTGAGGCACAGTGACTCCAGCGTGGGGTTGATCTCAAGGTCTGTCCCTGGAACCTGGCATTCTGAGCGTGGGAGAGAAAAACTTCTGTTTAATATATATGTTTTGATTTCTAAAGGTGACAAATGTAATTATCAAGCCTTGCAATCCACACTCTCTCATACATACTGTACAGGCAAACATACTAGACAGCAGAAGAGAAGTATTATTAGATAGAAGAGTTACATTGCTGTTGTGCTGCACTGGATACATAATCCTGATGGTCTTTTCTGGCAACACCTGTCCAATATAGAAAACTGTGCAGGAGCAGTAATGCACATGAGACCTTGCATTTGACATTCGCTTGGTTTCGTCTCCGGTTCGGGCAGACTCACCTGGTTGCTGGAACATGAGCATGGTCTGTGGGGAAGTGTGGACGGGGAGAGAGTGCGTTCTCTGCACCGAACTGCGACTCTGGCTCGGCATGCTGTTGCTGCCCCCTGGGTTCGCAAACCACAGGTTCTGCGGGAGGAGGGACACAAAGACACGGTCAGAGACCACCAGCCGAGACCCTGGGTATTTGGTATTCAACCAGTCCAGCCCAGCGCAACACAAGGTGTTTTTAGACTGTCCTCCTGTCAAGAGTTTAATACGGCAAGGAAGTAAACGGGTTTTGCTGCGTCTTACCTGCCGGCCTTGCCCTCCCAGCGCGGGGCTGGCGAGCGTCTGTCGAGGGGAGGTGCCCCCCATGCTTGCGGGAGTTATCAGTCCCATCCTGCTGGTGGGCAACCGGGGGGGCATCTGGAACGGCCTCTGCCCTCGACGCCCCAGGCCCCCACCCACAGAGCCCGCTGTGGGGAGAGAGTTCGACCCATATGCCCAGCTGGAAAACACAAACACATCACAAAAAAAATATATAAATCATTAAAATTTGCAAAGACAGCAGATGCACACTATTATAGTTAATCTGTTACACTATAAACAGGCAGGAAATGGTGCATCATGTACCGCATATTATTCATTCACAACTTTGTACATATTTTACTATTAAGCTATTTAAGCTCTTTGGATGAGATTTAATTTACTTACATTAAATAAATGACTGTGGAGCAGCAATTAGTGATGCAAAGATCAGCCCCTAGTCTCTACAAATTGCTCAGGATTAAGGTTCCTTTCACAGTGTTCTTCAAAATGCATTTCTTGAGGCACACAAGCCAGCAGGGTTAAGAAGTCTCTTTAAAATCACCTGCATTAGGCTCAGGAAAGGTGTGAAATGGGTTCTGGACTCCTTGGATTGGCTACTGTGCAAAAACTAACACTTTCCACACTGCACACACAAACAACCCTGCATGAAGGCCCAGGTGCCTGGCACGGCCCACTCACTCACCCTTTCTGTCGGTACCCTGGCAAATCCAGCATTGATTTCCGTGGGAACAACCGGAGCAGTTTCAGGACCTGCTGCTTCCAGGAGACCAGCCTCTTCTTCTGGGTTTCCGTGAATGCCTGGAGGTGGGGAATGCGGGAGAGAACAGGAACGGCTGAACATTTCATACAAAACTGGAACAGCAGCTGAGGTGCCAACACAGAAAGGCAGCAATGTCCACAATACACAGCGAAGGTGCAGCAAGGTACAGTTAGGGCCATAAATATTTGGACAGTGACACAATTGTCATCATTTTGGCTCTGTACGCCACCACAATGGATTTGAAAGGAAACAATCAAAATTTAAGTGTAGACTTTCATCTTTAATTTGAGGGTAGTTACATACAAATTGGGTGAACAGTGTAGGAATTGCACCCATTTTTATATGTGGTCCCCCCAATTTTAGGGGCTCAAAAGTATTTGAACAAACTAACATAATCATTAATTAAATTGTGAGTTTCAATACTTAGTTCAAATCCTTTGCAGTCAATGACTGCCTGAAGTCTGGAACCCATAGACATCACCAGATGCTGGGTTTCTTCCCTGGTGATGCTCTGCAAGGCCTGCACTGCAGCTGTCTTTAGTTCCTGTTCCTTCAGTTTTGCTTTCAGCAAGTGAAATGCTGCTCAATTGGATTCAGGTCAGGTGATTTACTTGGCCATTGCAGAACATTCCATTTCTTCGCCTTAAAGTCTTGGTTTGTTTTCGCAGTATGCTTCGGGTCATTGACCTTCTGCACTGTGAAGTGCCATCCAATGAGTTTGAAGCATTTGGCTGAATCTGAGCAGATAATATAGCCCTAAACACTTCAGAATTCATCCTGCTGCTTTTGTCAGCAGTCACATTACCAATAAATACAAGGGAACCAGTTCCCTTGGCAGCCATACATGCCCATGACACAACACTACCTCCACTATGCTTCACAGATGAGGTGGTACGCTTCGAATCATGAGCAGTTCCTTCCCTTCTCCATACTCTTCTCTTCCCATCATTCTGGTACAAGTTGATCTTTGTCTCATCTGTCCATAGGATGTTGTGCCAGAACTGTACAGGGTTCTTTAGATGTTTCTTGGCAAACTCTAATCTGGTCTTCCTGTTGCCTGTTTACATCTTGTGGTAAACCCTCTGTATTTACTCTGGTGAAGTCTTCACTTGATTGTTGAATTTGACACAGATACGCCTACTTCCTAATGTTTTTGCTATCTCTGATTGGTTTGTTTTGATTTCTAAGGCAAAACACCCCAAGAACAAAGACAGCTGCAGTGCAGGCCTGGCAGAGCATCACCACAGAAGAAACCCAGCATCTGGTGATGTCTATGGGTTCCAGACTTCAGGCAGTTATTGACGGCAAAGGATTTGCAACCAAGTATCGAAACTCTCAATTTAATTCATGATTGTGTTAGTTTGTCCCCCTAAAACTGGGGGGACCTCATATATAAATGGGTGTAATTCCTACACTATTCACCAAATTTGGATGTAATTAGGATATTTCCTTTCAAATCCACTGTGGTGGTATACAGAGCCAAAATGATGGCAATTGTGACACTGTCCAAATTTGTATGGACCCAACTCTATATTTCATTTTTTTTAAGCAGGTCTACACCTTGAGAAAACCTGGGTTCAGAAAGAGACCCACCTCGTGTGTCAGACACTTCTCGATGAGCTGCAGGTAACTGCTGATGTTCTCCTCATCCGGCCTTGACACCAGAAGCTGAGTGCACACTGCGCAAGACAATCAAGAGACAACAGTGAAATTTCAGACACATCAGATCCCGATATTTAAACTAGGACCCAGGGGATAATCAGGGGTAGTAATTGCAGGACTGTATACTATTTATTTTTCAAAGAAAGGATGGGTGGGTGGCTGTCTGTGTGGAAGTGGGCTCTCCCTGGAGTCCTTGATGATACAGGAGGATACAGATTCTTGGATGAGTAATAAAATATGGACTGAATGTCCTCTTGCTTGTGATATTTCAACACAAAAGCAGCAAAAAGAAAATACATATCTATTAAGACTTGCTCCACATAGACAATCAATTGTTGATTAAGTGCAAAACAAACATGAAATGCTTAGCAGCTGTAACCAACACAACACAGTACTGGAGAAAAACTGGAACCTGCAAGACCTCATTCTTAACACAACAACATAAAAATCTAATGAATCTGTCAGAAATAAATTTGATATGCCCAAGAGGATTTCTTTCAAAAACTGGACTGCCTCTGAATGGATTACAACTGCAAAGATGGCACGAATGAGCAACTGCATTAAAGAGAAAACTAATCTCAAATGCTCACTTGGATCTCCCAGTCAGTTCAATTCTCACAACTGACATGTGCAAGGTGCAGGCAGCTCCAACATCAATCACATAAGTGGATGTGACAGTGAAATATTCAGCAGCCTCATTTTTGTACACTCCCTCACAAATCATACATCACATAAGCAAGGCTTTGGGTGAAACTGTCACTCTGCTACCAAGTTAGAGCATGACATATTTTACATATTTCACAACTATGTCAGACCGCAGAAATAAAATTTCTTATTTCATGAACAGTGACATACACAATTTTAACAAGCAGAACAGAAATCCATGGCTTCTATGTTTTAGACATTCATTAGCACAGTAATAAATTAGTCCCCCCCAAAAAATTGGAAATCTGCTAACATAACTGTGCAACCACCTTCTTCCCACTGCCCATTGGATTGAAATGGGCAAAGTAGTCAACCATTCCATGACAAGGGTCAAAATCACATATCGGAGTAATTCACAGTGTATGAAGTCAAGTAAATTCTGACCCTAATATGTGCCTACCCAAAAGAGCCCCTTCTCCGTGATCTGAACATGGCCTCACCTTTGCCCATGACCCTGGTAAACTGGCCGGCAATGTCTCCATCGGAGATGGGCGTGACTGACGACTCCCCATCGCAGGGAGAGGGATTCTGGGACTGAAAGCCCTCTGCCGCCGTATCCTTGTCCTCTGCTAACTTGGGGCCTTTTTCCACAGCCTGGGGGGAAAGCTCGACCTCCTTCTGAGTAGCCGCAGGTGGGGCGTAGGCCTTGATGGGTGTAATGATGATCTGCTGGAGTTCCTGCAGGGCATTGCGCAGGTTGCCTCCTTCCAGGATATCCTGCAGGGGGAAGAGAAGAAAGAATGTTCACCGGGCATACACACTATGGCCAGATATCGCAAAACTAAATTGGATCATTTTAGAGTTAGAAATGGCTGAAGTGTGCGTGACAAGTTTGATAGCAGTTTGTTCCCCTGAAATGTTTGGACTTGGGTACTTTTTCCTTGCATGTGTGAGTGCATTATCTGAGTTTCCTGCAGCTGGCCTGCCTGGCCAAAAATCGGTGCCGCCTGGCCCAACAAATGCATGAATGGAAAAGATAAATATATATATTTTGAAAAACAAGTGCACTTGCTCATGCTCGGCCCCTCCCCCATTGACAATCCGCCAGTCCCCCCATCAACAAATATGAAACCAACTGCCATGCCTACATTTCTGGGGGAATCCCTAATCATTATTTTCCACATTTTAATTGAATGACTCATTTTTGGGATGCACAGGGCATAACCATTAAGCTTAATGACTCAATGCTTTTTGTCTTTTATGCACCTGTTTTTGGATCTTCCAATGGACAGGCCCAACAATATTGTTGCAACAAGTATTTATTGCAGTTATTAATCAAATATGTTTTTACTTCTGAAGTAATAGGTTGGCAATTGCTATTTGACAAAGATTAATAAAAACTACTCAAAAAGTCCTGCATAACCACCAGTCAGGTCATTCCACTCTGCAAGACCACAATGCAAGCAGCAGTGTTAAGGCCTCAGACAGAGCACTTCTGACAAATCTTGCTGACCGCACTTCTAAGACACTGTACATACTAGGAAGCCAAGGAGTTTGCTGATGCACAGCAAGATGAGGAAACCCTGGCCAACTTAAAATCCATACCCCCCCCAACCTCTTCCAAACCTGGCAGTGCATGGCCTATTTTATGATGCCTCTCGGGAGCTTCTGATCAGAATCGGCTAATGAAATAGCACAGACCATACAAAATAAAATGTAGTTTATTTAGTCTACTTCAAACGCTACAAAAATATTAACAAAAACGATTTTCTGGCAACAGTACTCCTAGTGTAAATAAATAGTTCCAGCCTATGCTTTGTCCAGGCAATCCATTTAGACAGAAATGCATGCAGACGTGGAATGGTTTTAAAATTATGCATTATCCAAGTTCACCAAGTGAAGTCTTATTCTCACTCCTATTCCAAAGACCTTTTGCATATTGTCAGTAACCACAGCAAAAAAAAAAAAAAAGTGAGTTTCACTCAATAAAATCAATCTGACATTCAGAATGGTGGTCCTTATTCAGAAAAGGTTTTTTTTTTTTTTTTAATCTTGTTTCAGCAAAATATGCAGTTGGCTCCTTTTGGCTTGTTCAGGTGCCAATTGAACCAGAGATATTTCTGACTTATTTGTTTTTGTAGCACTCATGAAAGAAGACAATAGCACTGGTATCAACCATAGAAATGACAGGCACGGCAATGAGGAAATACCTGTGGGAAGCTTAAACACAAGCTGTGCAAACTCAACGCGGCTCTCAGTGCCATTTTTAGCTGAATCCGATCTCTGCGTATGTATTGTTTTGGTCTTCTCCTGCACATACTCTATGATTTAATTGTTATGGGATTTTGTCATGAAAGGATTTATGTGTGTATATATACATCTTCATGACCTCTTGGACTTTGTAATTATTCGGTGTTCTTTTTCTCCACAGATGATTTTGTACTGTATACAGATCTAAATATATATATCCGACACAAGGATTCCTCAAGGCCAGATTGCAAGACATAAAGCAAGGAAATCTTTGGCTTCATTACATACTTATTTGCACAATAGGTTTCACAGCATTATGAACTATTGATTTCACCACCCCGTTTCAGAAAATCACGGTTAAATTGTTTTAGAAGCTCTTTGCGCTGAAAGAGATTGTTCAGATATATATATATATATATATATATATATATATATATATATATATACACACACTCACCTAAAGGATTATTAGGAACACCATACTAATACTGTGTTTGACCCCCTTTCGCCTTCAGAACTGCCTTAATTCTACGTGGCATTGATTCAACAAGGTGCTGAAAGCATTCTTTAGAAATGTTGGCCCATATTGATAGGATAGCATCTTGCAGTTGATGGAGATTTGTGGGATGCACATCTAGGGCACGAAGCTCCCTTTCCACCACATCCCAAAGATGGGTTGAGATCTGATGACTGTGGGGGCCAGTTTAGTACAGTGAACTCATTGTCATGTTCAAGATACCAATTTGAAATGATTCGACCTTTGTGACATGGTGCATTATCCTGCTGGAAGTAGCCATCAGAGGTGGCTCACATGGTGGTCATAAAGGGATGGACATGGTCAGAAACAATGCTCAGGTAGGCCGTGGCATTTAAACGATGCCCAATTGGCACTAAGGGGCATAAAGTGTGCCAAGAAAACATCCCCCACACCATTACACCACCACCACCAGCCTGCACAGTGGTAACAAGGCATGATGGATCCATGTTCTCATTCTGTTTACGCCAAATTCTGACTCTACCATCTGAATGTCTCAACAGAAATCGAGACTCAGACCAGGCAACATTTTTCCAGTCTTCAACTGTCCAATTTTGGTGAGCTTGTGCAAATTGTAGCCTCTTTTTCCTATTTGTAGTGGAGATGAGTGGTACCCGGTGGGGTCTTCTGCTGTTGTAGCCCATCCGCCTCAAGGTTGTACGTGTTGTGGCTTCACAAATGCTTTGCTGCATACCTCGGTTGTAACGAGTGGTTATTTCAGTCAAAGTTGCTCTTCTATCAGCTTGAATCAGTCAGCCCATTCTCCTCTGACCTCTAGCATCAACAAGGCATTTTCGCCCACAGGACTGCCGCATACTGGATGTTTTTCCCTTTTCACACCATTCTTTGTAAACCCTAGAAATGGTTGTGCATGAAAATCCCAGTAACTGAGCAGATTGTGAAATACTCAGACCGGCCCGTCTGGCACCAACAACCATGCCACGCTCAAAATTGCTTAAATCACCTTTCTTTCCCATTCAGACATTCAGTTTGGAGTTCAGGAGATTGTCTTGACCAGGACCACACCCCTAAATGCATTGAAGCAACTGCCATGTGATTGGTTGGTTAGATAATTGCATTAATGAGAAATTGAACAGGTGTTCCTAATAATCCTTTAGGTGAGTGTATATTCCATTCAGATACAGCTACACAGCTACAGAGAGTTGCAAAACACACACAATAGTAGGATGTGCAAATAGAAAGAGATGACCAAACAGGAAAGATCAGACAATACGCACGGCTCATCCACAGGTTGCTTACCTTCTCCAAGGACTTGAGGACACTCTGTCTCTCGCGTAGCTTCTGGATACTCAGGGCGATCTTGTGCCGAGCTCCTTTTGTAACGTTCTGAAGAGTAGAAAGGAGAAATTGAATTTATTACGAGTGCTTAGACCAAAGAGTAACTTCTTGGCATGAAGGCCTTTGCACACTGGATGCAATGATGCGTCCGAGTGTGTGCATGCCTATCTCACATTGCACACAGAGTCCGTCATTGTCGATGTGTCAACAAATTCAGTTCGATCCAATTTCCTGTGCGTCAAAAATGACATTGGCCAATGAAAAATTACAGGAAGACACTGGATTGATGCTCTTCATCTGCGTCCTCTGGAAAATGTGCATGTCTAACCACCAGTTATAAGGTGCTGTGAAAAGCTGTGGTATAATAATGAAAGGCAAATGATCGAATAAAACTAGCACAAATGGAGTAGGGTATTTAAATGGAAATATGAACATAAAACATTGAAAGGATTGGTATAAATAACATCAAACCGCATACACCGCACAGTCAAAACAAATAAATGAAACAAATGTTTATTTGGGGGTAATCACACTCAGCGTCCACTTGATCTGACTACAGTTGTAAGAAGACACTTGTAATGCTACACAATGTGTGTGTTTTTCAAGCATATGACTAGACAGATGAGGTAGAGATTGCGACTGAACTTGATTTGCGTTGATACAGATAAAACTCTGTAGGCATATTTAATACCTATATTTAGGAAAAGTCAAGAACGGGTATGCACAGTGCATTCAGGAAAACACAGTAATTCAAATTAAAATCGGTCAAACTAACCAGCTCAGCCCTTCTAGTGTTAAATTAAGGTGAATCGCGCAATATATTAAATCACGAAAACTACAGTCGAGCTTTGGATTCAAACTGGATTCGTGAGTAGTTACAATACCATTTGTGAGCAAAACATCCGTTTGCTGTAGCAATTATAATGTAGTTTGCCGATTATAATTATTCAGTGTTTTTTTTACAAATATACATTTATATTGTGTTTTTATCATTCCCGTTCAGCCTTGTTATACTGTAATGTCAATGCCTAGTATTTAAGTATTACTGTGTGGCACAACCACTTAAAGACTTTTACACTTCATTTAATATTAAGTGCCCGATTAAATCTACCCATTGATTAACTGATCAAATATCTTAAAATCGAGCTGACAGCCCTAATGTTTACATAGACTAATGTTTATTTAACAACATGGTTGTCTGAGATAAGTATACATCAATAACAAAGTAATAATTTGTGTTAGAGATGTGCATTTTTAGCTGCGCAGCTGAGAACCATGTGCAGTTTGTTTATATCGCGTCTTTGCAGAACATAGGCATGGTATTGACCAATGGAAAGGACGTTACTATAGATCTGTCATCAGCCCTAGAGATATTGTATATTTTTTTACCCAATCACAGACCATGACTATTAATATCTAGCCAATCCAAAGGACCTTTCTCAGCCTTGGGACCCTCGGCTCATAAGGCAGGTGTCAGATTATGTGCTGTTGCAGAGCACAGATGAGAGAGAGAAAGACTTTTGCATCGTAGCTTAAAAACAATGACTTTTAATCACAACAACATTCATTTTAATTACTTTAAAAAAAAAAATACTTTGAAATGTAATGTGACTTTTAATGACTCACGGGAACCCAGAAGAAGGGGAAAGGCTGTGTATCTGGTGGTTTTTACAGATCCAGTGTGCAATTTCTTTGACGGACAACTTTACACATGACGGACTACAAATGATGCATCGGATCCAGTGTGCAATGGCTTTAAGCCAAACCAATAAACTAAATTGTAAGCAAAGGCATGACAAGTTTTGCATATCAATCGGGCTGGTGTATACACACAGCTTTTGCAGGTTGGGTGCTACTGTTACTAGTCCCTGTCACAAACATCACCATGAAACCCAAGCTGTGAAAAAGACATCAATGATCAATTAAAACAAATGAAAATCCAACTAATCAAACACATAGGCCAACTGGAACATTCACATCATGACATACAACAAAAAATAAGAGTAAAGAAAAGATGCTTCCCCAAACCTGTGACTCAAGGTGCTGCTCCGTCAGAATCATCATTTCCTCATAGGTCAATTGGGAGAAAAGTGAAGCATATTTATGGAGACGAAGGCTTTTCAGCCATGTGGGGACATCTGAAAAACACATTCACTGGTCAGGAAAATCGAACAAAAGGCAGATATATCGGTTTGTGGCAGACAATATTAACCAGCACTAATAGGACAAAACAAAAATACCCCATCTCCTGCAGAGACCAATTTCTATGTTTGGGTTTTCCAACCACAAAGTTAGCTCACCAGCCAAAGGAGGGGAAAATCAAAGGCCACCCTGGCCAACTTTAATACCAGGACAACAAGCACATGTCATCCTTGAAGATCTTCATCACAATCAGGCTATGGTGCAGCCCAGATTCCGACTAGTGAACTCCACACTACAGGCCTGGGCTGAGCAGAGACCTGTGAAGTTCAGGAAGCACTTCCTTGCCCATCCCTGCTAATAGAAGAGACACACCAGGGGACAGGAGGAGGCTCCCTAGGTCCTAGCAGGAGGACGACGTTCACCTTTCATGCCGCTGCCCTCCTCTTGGAAGGTGTTGCGGGCAGAGGACTGGTCCTCCGTCTGCTCGCTGCCCGAGGACGCCACGCTACTCTGGGGTGACAGGGGCGCGTGGTCCGGGGGCACGAAGGGTGAGCGCACCCCGAGGTCCTCCTGGCTCAGCCACTCACTGCTGCAGGCCTGCTGGCTGGAGGGGATCAGCGACATGGATCTCTTCAGTGGACTGGGGTGGATTTGGCTCGAAAGAACTGGAAGAGAGTGGAGGAGGGTGAAAGTTCATTTTGGTTACCAACTCAAAATCTGCTGACACTTGCAAAGACTTTTTGGAAAGAAAAATACACAGATGAGCAAAAGAATCTGCTTATAAAATGGCAGAGCTTGTTGCTTCATCTTCAGTTTTATTTCTAAACAAAGGGTGGAGAAAGGGTGATCCTATTCATTCTATTTAAATACATATATTCATTGTTTGGAGGTCATGGGATCAGTGAAGCAAACCAAGGAATCTGCAAACTTGTGGTTTGCTCATTTTCTCATACAGTGTGACATGAAGTTTTTCAGTGATCCGATACATTTCAAAAGCTGAGCAGTCACTTTACGGTCATGCCATCAGTTACATCACAACCTGGATCTTTCACAATCTATCAAAAGGAACAAAATTACCCTCTTAAACTAAATCAAGAAAATTAACCACCCATAAAAATGCATGTTGTAAATAAAAATGTTATTTCCTAACTGGGTGGTTTCAGAATATTCAGAATCAGCTGAAATTAAATCTGTCCTGTGCTCAGGTAAATGAAGGAAATTAATCAATCTAAAAAATCTCCAACACCTAGATTTCTCTGCATTCTCTCTAGTGTCAGTAATATTGGATCTTACATTTTAATCATGACTGCACTATGCAAGAAATCTTTGATCTCCTTTGGAATAACTCTCCTGTACCACAACAGTAATCTATGATCTAGGTATTGATTGTTGTGCATCTTTGGCAAAAGGCAGAATTATTTGGTTTCACAAATAAACATGGAACTCCTTCAAAAACCTGCTGCTATCAGGTTTATACAGCTGTATGCCATTATTTTGGTATCATGATTTATTTTTGCCTTTTGTAGTCGCCACACTTAACTAAAGCAAAGCCTCCTTTCTATTCATGTATTAATGTTCACAGACACAAGGCAAATAGTTCATGAACAGAGGGCAGGAATGTACGGTCAATGGTAATTAATAGTGAAATCCTTCAAATGAATGGGTGAAGTGTGCTCCTCTTCCACCCACAATACAGGTCTGAGCTTGAAATTAATCTAGGACACCTGTCTCCTTTTATTTTCCTGTACATCATGGTTCAGTTCTTCAGTTGAGCTTGTCAAAGGCTAATTTCCTGCATCTCAAACGGTTTGTTCTCCATGTTTCACTCACTTTTGTGTTATCAAATTAATGACAAGCTAATCTATAAGCTTTGTATAAAATCTACAAAGGTTGAAAGCATCAAATCACCTTGTCAAGATGTACAATCAGCAAGCTAAACTATATTAGGATGAACTAAGAGGGAAGGGAAAGCCCTTAACAAATGACAGGGCTGAACAGAGACTGACTATGAATGTCAAAGTGTATTTCTGTGGAACTGGAAATGCTGTCTTTGAGAAAGCATTGATATGTCTGGTGCATTATGCTCTCATTGACCTGTCTTTTAACGTTTTCCCACGTTGCTGTTTTAGAAGGTTCGTTCAGTCTCCAAACTTTTTCCGAACTGTTTGGAGGTTTGTCACATGAAAATCACATTTAATTTATCTTGGTGAATCTGACAACTGTTTGAATATTAAACCAAACCAGATATAGTAAAACATTTGATTTGCATTATGCCAATTACTTAAATAAAAGCTGTTGGATGTATAAAAATTAAAAAAAAATTAAGATTAAGATTTTAACAATGCAGTACAAGTGTGCAAGATGTTGTAAGAAACATGCTATAGTATAAGTATGAAACACAGAATAGTTGCTTACAATGACCCTCAAAAAGTTGAATGTAAGCTGTGCAAGAGAAAATTGGTATATCACAGAGGAACAAGCAGTGTAGGTTTGAATTAAATACCTGTACATAAACCGTGTGCATGTAAAAATAAATGATTATTACTTAAAATAAGTTCTGTAAATTATGCAAATTAGCACCATTGAAGCTTCTAACCTTCCATCGTAGGTAACAACTGACACTTCCAGACTGCCCAACTTTTCCCAGTCTTTACCAAATGAGCAAAATACTATTGAAATGATTCAGACATACTGTGACCTGTGTTGGTGCCTCCACTGATGCTGTTCATGTTAGAGGAAACGGAGGAGATGGTGTGGAAGGGGAGATGCCCATTCTGGCCAGCAGAGGAGGAAGATGAGGAGGAGGAGGAGAGGGCAGGGGGCTTGTCCTGCCAGGCATGGCTTGGGTCCAGGGAATCGGGCTGGCCGGCCGCCCACTCGTCAGAGCCCTGGCGGGGGTGGTAGGGGCCGGGGGCTCGGCCGGGGGCGTAGGTACAGGACAGGTGCTCTTCCAGGTGGTTGAGCCACATGGCCAGGGAAGTGCGGTCCTCCAGGGTGGTGGCCGGGTGGATCAGGGCATAGGACAGCAGCTGCCGGCTCTCCTCCACGAACAGGCTGCTCTCGATGGTGTGGCTCAGCACCTTCTGCAGCAGCTTCATGTATTCGCACTTGGCCTCTGCGTTGCGCGGCTGCAGCAGGGGCAGGTGGGACAGTAGCAGGGAGACCACCTTCTCCTTGGGCTCCTGGTGCCACTGACTGACGATAGCTGGAGACGGGGAGGAGAGGGAAGGGGAACAAGGGAGGTAATTTCATTAGATCTGCTAGTGCACAGACAGGGATTCTCTACAGCGAGAATGGGCAGAGCAAGTACTATCTGGAAAAGCAAGATCTTCTTGCTCTCTCGCTTTCTCACACACATCACAGATATCATCTTTTAACATTGTAAGTTCTAAAGTTAAAAAAAGAAATTCACTGCAGCAGAATGATAAAACAATACATGAAGTTGGCTTTCAAATTCGTGAAAAGAAATGACAGCCCAAACAACCAAATTGAGGTAATTCAGAAAAACTAGAACAAAAACATTTTTATAAAAAAGGATTTTTTTTTTATTTTTTTTTTTACACCTCTACCTCAATATAATAGTTCAAATGAAGATTAAAAAAAGTAAATCAATGGATTGAAACTGTCAATGTTATAACTTTAAGACTTGCAGACATTTACTAGAGTGAAAGTTTGCTCGGCTTTCAAAATCATTATTTTACCGCATTATCCGAATGTGATATATCGTGGTAGAGGTGTATTTCTATACAGAAAACGATTTAACCACCCATCTCCGGGATCTTCTGAAAAGCAACAAGGTTAATACAAACTGAATGACTTTCTGGTGTTTGTAACCTTTATTTTGTTCTTACAAGTAACATAACATACAAACATGTAGTTACTGTAACTTGAAACAGGCCCTAACTATTTGTGGACGAAGGCAGCAAGCTTATCAGATCTGGGTTTGTGAATGAGGAACAGTGGATGAAAGTCTGTACACGAGGAACATTGGAAACACATGACATTAGTCGGCAGCTCTTTGTCGGATATTTGAGTGGCCTGACCTGCTTCCTATTGCCAAAAAAACAACAACTCAAGAATGGATTTGTGCTTTTATCTCAGGCCATGTGGGTCTGTATGAACTGGGTCACCATTAAGAGCTGATAAATTTAGTTACCAAGGCAGCAGCCAGAGAGCCTGGGGCAAGAGTCTTACTTGAGGAGGAAGACATACTATCTGCTAAGGCAGGAATATGTTTTTCTCTAAGAGACATTTTGTGCAGTGCACTCACCATTTTTGCCCATTTTAAAGGTTTAATTCTTCCATAAAGTTTTGTAACTCTGGTAGGATATATTTTATCCTTCTCACATGTGTATTTTCCAAAATAACTGAAATTACTAAATGTGCTAATTGTAAGTTTAATTAAGGGCAGGTAACCTATCAATATAATGCAATATATTAAAGTGTCAGATCTCTCCATTCAGCACAGCACAGCAGTAACATAGTTTAGAATAAAGTCAGGTTGTTTCAAATAAATAAATAAATAAATAAATAAATCTGGAATCATCGGAGACTTGGAAATGAAGATCTCCATTTGTGTCGAGACTCTGCCTACTTTATAACTAAAGTAACCATAAATAAGAGAACAAATGAATATTCTAAAATTAAAAAAAAAGTATAAGAGTGTTT
Organism: Amia ocellicauda; assembly: GCF_036373705.1. NCBI lineage: Eukaryota > Metazoa > Chordata > Actinopteri > Amiiformes > Amiidae > Amia > Amia ocellicauda. Next base: position 15,148,191 of record NC_089854.1, on the reverse strand, counting down.
CTGCTTTCCTGCTTTCATCAACTGTTCTACACTGATAATGAAAATGAAGTGACACAATTTTAAGAGCTTTGTTTTCAGGCTGTCAGGAAATGAAAACAGGAGCCACAGTAAATCAGCCCGTCTCCTTCTCATCCCCAATGCGGCAGAATGAACCAGTGCACGTTGACATGGTGACTCTCATTACATTACTTTCCCCAGTAATGCCTGCCATATTTGTAATTACATTCCCATATAGGAACAAGCCTGCGAAACTCTCAGAGCACAGATAGGAATATTGCAAACAGGGAAATGTCAGTAATGCAACTCGTCATGATTTCTCAGGGACTTTAAAAGTGGCTGAAAAGAAAAGAAAATGTATAGTATAGGAAAACTCACATGGCAAGTGACACTAGTAACATTTATTTGTTTCTCTCCATTGTTGTTTATTTAAATAATTAATCTAAGACCTTACTGGTGCATTTTGGTCTGTGCCTGCTCTTTCCTAATCTGTAACAAGCTTTATCAAAAGTGTCGAACGCATTTTTGTATCGCAGTCAAGGTCAGAACACTTCTTGCCCCGAGCAAAAGCATAAGCAGAAATGTGTGCTTCATTCTACACTACTAAATGTAGCCAATGTAGCATGGGAAGGTTTTTGTCTTATTGCAGTGTCATTTGGGCCAAACAACACCATCCAGAACCTGCATGGCATCTTTAATACTTTTCTTTTTGTGCTTTAGGGTGTCAATGATTCATTTTGGCTGGACAAAATTAAATTATCTAGCCAGGGCAGGTATTTGTTCTAATAGCTTCTTCAGTGATTTTTATTTATTTTATTTATTTAATTAGTTGAGGCTTATGGTGGAAGGTCCACCATCCAGCAGTGAAAAAGAGTGATCAGTTGGTTATCATGGCTTGATTCTACTGAATGGTGCTGCTGCTGGGAGGCAAAGCCAGACCAATACAGGTGAAGTGCAATAAAGGATTTTTTGTTTCTCAAGGAGTGGTTCACAGCTGGCCAAGAGATGCATGATTGACTGTCAGAGGTCTTGTGAATGTTGTGTTCATCTCTACCTTAGTTACAGATGTCTGTTGCTTCTTTTGGGCACAAGACTGGTCTGGCTCTTATTTATTTATTTATTTATTTTGATACTATGCTACTATACGACAGTGCTTAAATGTGCATCAACTCCTCATGCTCTACTATCCAGAATGTGTAAAGCACCTGATTGAAATCTACTCTTGTGCAGTTATTATTCTATTGATCCATCAGTGGAGTTGTCCCTCAAGGGCCTTGGACAAATCAGACAACATACCTAGGTACCTCTCGAATAATCAGTTTGGCAGAAAATAAACTTCAGAAACAAAGACAGGATGAAACAAAAATAATTTAGGTCAGGAATGTCCCCAAATCAGAACTCATATCAGTACTGCCAAGTTCTTTTAATCTTTTGAATAACTGGCATTTAATAAGTAATTTGTGATAATGACAGCACAAAAAACTGGTGGAAAAATGTGTTATAATAAAAAAAATTTTTTAATAAGCATTCTATAAATATACACACCATCTTAACATTTTATGTAATCTAACGCAGGTTATTGCTATTGCTGTTAAGATTAAACTTATTATATGCAAAAACCCCATGCAAGTTTCATGTTTGTATACTGTTAAATACAATGTGTGTATGTGAATCAACATGAATAACACTTTCCAAATCTTCTAACCTTGCCAGGTTTCATTTGACAAGTACAAACAAGCAGCTCCCAAATGCTAACTACTGTACTTAACTCACACCATTTATACCATCAACCTGGAGTGTGATATAATTGCCCATAGGACCTACATTGCCTGTTAATACTTGCTTCATTATTTAAAAACAAAACATTAAAAAATGACAAATATATATATATATATATATATATATATGATGACGACGACAATGCTACAGACATGCATAGTGACAGACTGGCAGTGATTTCCTACAGTAAATTGTCCTTGGGAAGCCTTGGAACGGTTTCCTGAGGAAAAAATAAAAACTTACCCAAATGTGCAACATGAGCAGTACTGTACGTTAACAGTGGAATGTGGAAAGTAATGTACTTAGAAAGGATGGATATAAATCCTGCACTTTTTCCTGTTATTTACTCTCTTACGTAGTTCGTATCCTTCTGTGGGACCGTCTGCTCTTTTTGTTTGTATTTCGATTCTACGCAAACATTTTCAGCAAACGTCGCCTCTGAGGATTATTAATCACGTAAGATAGCCAACCACTGAGAGGCAATTGCACAAATTCCTATTCATCTCATCTCAGTGATAAGTGGGCTTTTGGATCATTGTACTACACAAGGGCACTTGAATATCCTTTAAGAAATAATTTCAGCAGCGGTTTTCAGAGCAAGGTTAATTAACAAATTCAACGTACGGCAACAGGATTGTGCAGGCAAAACAGACAACGCAAGAAATTTAATTAGGAGAAAAAGGTTTAAACTTCTTTGGGTGATAAAATGCAATATGTCTGCTGACTTTACCAATTTCATGACAAAGGTTACTTTCTAGAAGTCTTTATTGTTGATGTAATTAGCTTCAGTCAGATATTAATTGAGACCCAAGACCTGAAAATCCCTTATTAAGCCATTTGAATGCCATACCATTTGAACCATACTGCATCTTAAAGTTTTTACAGCCTCCGACTTGAAGTTTATTAAAAATACATAAATCAATGGATGCTCTGTTTCAATGGGAGGCAGAAAACAGCATGAGGAGACAGCATGAATGAACAGATGCGGGGGGGGAGGGGGGTTGCATGCTAAACACACATACCTGAGCTCATTCATAGAAACCACTCTGGTAAGGCAGCCTGGAGTGAGTCAGCCATCAAACAGAATGGCTTTAATTACAACTGTTTCATGATCATGGAAATATGAGCTTTAAAAAGAAATGGGGGGGGGGGGGGGGGGTAAAAAATAGAAAATGTCTAAATACACAGTGACTGTCCAATACCGAGTGTGTACGTAGTGCATGGTTTATTGCAATGCAGACAGGGTAGGAAAGAGGAAGTGATCCCAGTTTGACTGAGAGATGGTTAAATTGAATATAATGGAATCAGTGGGAGCTCTGTGTCCACCCAAGGATTCCTAAGGCAGGCGAAGGAATGCGAGAGAGAGGGGGGGGCGGGGGATAAGCATGTCGATTGCAGCAATGTGTGCTTAGAATACTAAGTAACATGAGATCTAAGCTACAGAGAGAGGCCTTTACCTCCAGCATGCCTCCCAGTCAAGAGCATCAAATGAGCGGGAAAGGTGGTTGACAGGATTTCACACAGTTGGGAGGAGGGGAGGGGTCTGATCAGGATGTCACACAAACAGTGCCTTTGAATGGCATTCCCCATCTCAAACAGCAACAGTATTAGCTTTAGGAGACGTGTGAATGTGAACGTCTGAGCTGGGGCTGGTGCAAGTGGCCAGATTGTGTCGGTGCATTTCCAAGTTATCAAGTTTATGGGCACGCGTTTTTGGAAGGACCACAAGACCGCGTTAATGTACTTTATGGGTCCACGGGATCCAGTCCTTTCCCTGGGTTTCTTCAACTCTCTGCCATGAGAAAAACACTATGAACTTCCTTTAGGTTTTGCAGGGGAAGGTTGAGGGCGTTTGAGGGTAGGTGGGGGTGGTGGGGGAGCCTGGTGTCCTTGTGCTAAGTGAAAGGCAGGGCGCAGGGCCGGCCCACATAGCAACATCCATGCAGAGCTACTCAGGAAACACCAGAGGGATGATATCATTGTTACAACTCACTCACTTCCCTATTGGAAACGGCTGCTGGAATGCCAGTGGCAGAATTCCACCTCGAGTTCAACGGTTCGCATCCCTTAAGCATTTGGGAAAGCTTAATATCGTTCTAGTTTTGACAATTACAATTTAATTTATGATTGTTTTTTCTCATGGTAAATTAAACGTCTTCAATCCCTTACTGATATGCTTACTGCCTTCTATCGAGGGTGGTACAGTGAGAGTTTGGCATGGGAAAGTTTTGCACGACTGAGACAATAGTGAATACTGGTTCAGTGTTTAGGTTGGACTTTTCCACCACAAAAAAATAATTGCAAAACATTTAAATCGGCAAAAACGGCGTCTGCTAAAAGTGATTGTGTATTAGATTACTGGGTGCAGCCACATTGACAGCACAGGAATGTGGTAGACTACCCCCGGTCAGATAACACTCTGGCTGGCGTACCGAATATCTGTGAATTTCACCTCACAACACGATTAATTTAACTAGATTGAGCGCATGAGGAACAAATCAATTGTTTAAGGGCATTGTCCCATAAATGTTGATACAGTTGAGCCTAGTGTTTTGTTTTTAATATTCATAAGTTAATACAAGTAAGTACAGCTCTTATTATATAATTGGTTAGGCATGCTGAGATTTAGAAGTGATTAATTTACTGTATAGTGATTTATCACCAACAAATGAGATATGAAAATATTATATGATCTGATTAAGTGTGTTGCTGTGGGAGGACATAACTCTCAAAATAAATTAAGAAGTACTGCTTTATTGGTGTCTTTCTGGTGTGTATAGTGACAAAGGATTGTGGGATATAGGAAGAGCTGAAGGAGAATGCTGGGCCTGGGGGAGACCGAGAGAGGGTGTGGCCCACTGAAACTGTGAGCTGGAAAGCAGGCAGACTTGTATCCCTGCACTGAAGCTGGTCTTATAATTCACAATTCACTATTGTGTATAAAAAAGTGCAGAAAACTAGAAATGAAGCATCCATTTAAATCCTTCCCCACTGCTCCAAGCCCCAGCAAAACAAGAGACAGACGAGTTAAACAGAAAACAAATAGTGCTAACCGGAGGGATTGTGGGTTGCCCCCCATTGTCCCCCACTCTGGATTTGCAGTATAGTGAAAGCAGGGAGCCCCCAGGGCCTTCCCAGGCATGGATTCCTTCTCAGACCGGCCGTTTCCTATTCGCTCCACACAGTCTGAATTCCTGAACTGTGGGGCTGGGCCGCATCTCTGCATTCCTCAGCCCACACAAACAATCCCAGAGGAGAAAGCTTCAATCCGATGACTCAGGGTTTGTGGACGTCTGCAAGAGCAGCTGGGAGAGTCCACGCACTCGAGAGCTATTGTTCTGCGAAGCGACGAAGGTGGATGGGACGTGAACGGATGACACAGGATGTCTCCGAGCAAGACGCTTGAACCATGGAAACGTGCAATATCAGACAGGGCCAGAGCTTCCGTTCTTACCACTGATCTCTCCTCACGTTATCAGCTGCTTTGTCTTTTCACTGTGGCTCAAAGGAAGAGAAGGTGGAAATATGCTCCAACGTCAACCTGCAGATTGTTTTGTCTGTGTGTGGCTTTTTTTCAGCTGGGGTTTCCCTTTTCAGCAAGTTCAGCAAGGTCTTCCAGATAACTACGAATCGCTTTCGAAGGAATGAGCAAATTGATCGGAGAGAAAGCCATAGAATCATTGCCCACAATGGACTAAAATAGGGACTGAATTTCAGCATGCACCTGCTCACTAACTGCAAATAAAGCTTTATTCATATAGAATTAAAAACAAAAACATTTCAAAAAGGAAAACATGCATCATTGCAACCCCAGAAACAATTTGCAGAGTAAATTGGTTTAAAGCTGCTACCCCACTATAGTCCTATTCTCTATCTACTGCCTTTAAAACTTGATTTACATCCTGTTACAAACTGGTGCAACTACATAACTTTTCTGATGGAAGTTTTCTTTTTTTTTTTTAACTCTTATTTGTCTTTCAAAGCTGATAGTAAAACAAAACCTGAAACAATGACAAGAAACCTGGATGTATTCTACATGCCAAATCACTTCACAAGGAGGTCCAGTTACAATTAAATACAGTATTCTTGTATTCCAGTTCTTGGGAGTGTGCCTGGGGCCCTCACACTAGCTCATTGGCTTGGTATGTGACAGATTTCTGCTTCACGGCATTCAGAGAACACATTTCACTCCTAGCTGTGCTGTCCTACTAGACTCGAGTTCCTACACAGAAGTATCACAGAGCACCTTTTCAATTACAACCCCCTCCCCCTTGCCTCACCCACAAACCTCAATCTATTTCCTCTCAAATCCAATGTTTCCTCACCACACGGTCTGGGTTCTCTGACCTACATGTTAGGGAACATGACAAGATATAGTTGTACTGCCATAGATTTCTGGACTAGCAGAGAAATTGCTTTTTTTCCTCCCCTATCAATTTGTTACATAAACAATGATATAAGATAAATCCTGGGAGCAATGGGATCAAGCCAGTTGAGCTTTAACAGATGGCTTGTCTTCAGAAGTTCACTGTGCAGTGTAGAAATTACAAGCAGAGCAGGATCTTTTGGGGAAGGTAAGATGAACAGCCTTTCTGTCAGGGATAAGTCAGAGGGTAATAAGGGTTTGTCTGGGAACAAAAGTGAAACAAAGACATGAAACAAAAGTGAAACAAGAGCAAAAGCAAATATATATGTTTAAATCTAATTGCAGGACATAGGTTTTATAAACTATATTTAGATAAGTTAAAGGTACAGTGTTATTATTTGGGAGGCTGCCATTTTATCATTTATTTCACAGTAGAGGGACAAGTACTTGTTATGAAGTGCTGTGTTCTATACTAACCTCCCAACAGTAAAAGACTGTGTTCCAATCGAAGTTGAGAGACTCTGAATGCATTCAATTTGAAACAACGTCACAACAATCCTTGATGTGTTTCTTCCATATTTAGATGACCAATGTCAGTTTCCCACGGCTGGGTCTCATACAAACCAGCAGAATCAGTGACAACGTTGTGTACCCAAGGTCTACCACGCAGCCCTGTACTGACCGAGTACAAATGGTAGTGCTTATTGAGATTTTTCACACATAGACATGTACCGAATTACTAAGATCTTGGTGGTTACTGGGGATCATGAAATACAAGCCTGTGCCGAATGACAGCACTACACACTGACGTGGATCTCCCTGCCAACTGCTGACAAATACACAATAAATCTGAATTTCCAAAATCACTCAAGGAAAATCATACATGATTTTTTGTAGTGCCATTTTTAGTTTTTTATCCAGGACCAATATCCAGTTTTGGAAAACTGATCTTCACCTTTCTTTTTTCCCCCCCACTTCCTTCAGTTTTTCATCCATAATTTTTAAATAACTTTTCTAAAAAATCTCATGAGGCCAAGAAATATGTTACTTTCACACCCTCATCAAACTCCATCGCATTCCTTGATATCTTCTGACTGTAAACATTCGAAAGACCATTGTAGGATTTCTGCATCTGGGAGTCGGAGAGCTGTAGGATCCAGGGAATCAGTAACAATGATATGCTTACTCAAGGTCTAACACACAGGAATGTACTGACTCAGTATGATTTGGGTGCTCATTGAGGTTTTCTAAAACACAAACGTGTCCCAAATTACTAACATGGCTGTGGTTACAGAGGATCTTCAGACACGAGACACTCGCCTGACTCACACCAAACACCATCAGACGAAGCGTTAGAAGAAATACATCTCTAGCGGTAAAAGCGACGGTGAGCAAATCGGGTCCTGGAAGGCCGCAAATCAGAAGGCCTTGTAGGTCTCTCGAAATCCCAAGATCTCTAGGGGTGAGGATAGACCATAGTAATGTCCTTTTGATTGGACAATACCATCCTCATATTCTGTAGTTGCACACTGGTTTGCAGCACCCAGGAAAGATGGAATCTCAGCTACACACCAAAAAGAAAACCTCTATCACAAACTGTTCTCCCATAAATGAATAAAGTAATACACACCCCATTTTGGGCTGATCTGTCCATATTGTTCTGCCAGGAAATTTTATTAAATTAGTCCAATGAAGCCAAGAACAGGATGAATTTGGCACTTGACATAGTTGTGGAGGACCCCAGTTGTGTCTCCTAAATGTAGAGACAACACAGAGCGGAAAGCGTTTACAATCGAAGCAGAGAAGAGGAAACACAGCAACTCACCAGCATTGTTGGCCTCGGCCTCCAGGATGTGGATCTCGGTGCAATCGGCCAGCGAGTGCTCCAGGCAAATCTGCAGAAACCGGGCCTGTGTGCGGGTCACCCTCTTGAGCAGTGAGAGGAGTGCCACAGTCTGCTCGCACTCGTTCCAGCCCTTGAACCAGTCGGTCAGGATGCCCACCTGATCTCGGAACATCATGGTGTCCCCAGGCACACGCTCACACGCACACACCCACCCACCCTCACACGCACGCTGGCACGCACGCACACGCCACACGCTGGCACGCTCCCTCTCTTGCGCTCTTGCCGCCCACCTCCCTGGCAATGCAGCAGCCTTCCTTTGTTCTCTAATGTTGCTCAGGTCCCTGCTTGACAGGAGCCCCTCACATGGTTTTGGAGGGGGTGTCTGTGAGTGTGGGGGTGGGAGGGTGGGAGTTGGGGAAGGGCTTAGGGTGGGAGGAGGGGAGGGGAAGGGGGGGAGGGGGGGGGAATGATGGTCTGTTATTCCAGCCCAGGAGTCCAGGTAGAGGAAAGCCGCCCGTCTCTAGCACATCCCAGTGGGAGACAGCCTTCCCCAACACCTCTGGCTAGCAGCTGCCTCCCCACAACTTGCGTCTTGAGTTCTTCGTCCACGGTCTCAGATGTAAAGCTGCCCTCTGCCAAGAAAATACCAACAGATTAGAGACCACGAAAATAAAACATTCATTTATAGCTAGCATTCACTGATGTGTGACTATTTTCTCAGGGCTTTTCAACAACTGTACTTCCGCATAGATAAACAAATTGACCTGAGAGAATTATGTCATTAAACTGCTGAGGACATTCTTTTTATTGGGTCAATTGTTACTGTCAGCATCTGTAGTTGAGTGCATATAAGTTCAAAAAGTGCATCTAACTTGTTTTTACTTTAACCTAGGGCAGGATAATGATAATGATACATTTCATCATGATACTTTTACCCATAATATACACTCACCTAAAGGATTATTAGGAACACCTGTTCAATTTCTCATTAATGCAATTATCTAACCAACCAATCACATGGCAGTTGCTTCAATGCATTTAGGGGTGTGGTCCTGATCAAGACAATCTCCTGAACTCCAAACTGAATGTCTGAATGGGAAAGAAAGGTGATTTAAGCAATTTTGAGCGTGGCATGGTTGTTGGTGCCAGACGGGCCGGTCTGATTATTTCACAATCTGCTCAGTTACTGGGATTTTCACGTACAACCATTTCTAGGGTTTACAAAGAATGGTGTGAAAAGGGAAAAACATCCAGTATGCGGAAGTCCTGTGGGCGAAAATGCCTTGTTGATGCTAGAGGTCAGAGGAGAATGGGCCGACTGATTCAAGCTGATAGAAGAGCAACTTTGACTGAAATAACCACTCGTTACAACCGAGGTATGCAGCAAAGCATTTGTGAAGCCACAACACGTACAACCTTGAGGCGGATGGGCCACAACAGCAGAAGACCCCACCGGGTACCACTCATCTCCACTACAAATAGGAAAAAGAGGCTACAATTTGCACAAGCTCACCAAAATTGGACAGTTGAAGACTGGAAAAATGTTGCCTGGTCTGATGAGTCTCGATTTCTGTTGAGACATTCAGATGGTAGAGTCAGAATTTGGCATAAACAGAATGAGAACATGGATCCATCATGCCTTGTTACCACTGTGCAGGCTGGTGGTGGTGGTGTAATGGTGTGGGGGATGTTTTCTTGGCACACTGTAGGCCCCTTAGTGCCAATTGGGCATCGTTTAAATGCCACGGCCTACCTGAGCATTGATTCTGACCATGTCCATCCCTTTATGACCACCATGTACCCATCCTCTGATGGCTACTTCCAGCAGGATAATGCACCATGTCACAAAGGTCGAATCATTTCAAATTGGTTTCTTGAACATGACAATGAGTTCACTGTACTAAACTGGCCCCCACAGTCACCAGATCTCAACCCAATAGAGCATCTTTGGGATGTGGTGGAACGGGAGCTTCGTGCCCTGGATGTGCATCCCACAAATCTCCATCAACTGCAAGATGCTATCCTATCAATATGGGCCAACATTTCTAAAGAATGCTTTCAGCACCTTGTTGAATCAATGCCACTTAGAATTAAGGCAGTTCTGAAGGCGAAAGGGGGTCAAACACAGTATTAGTATGGTGTTCCTAATAATCCTTTAGGTGAGTGTATGTATACATGTATGTTTATGGGATTTTGTAGTGGAAAAAGTAAGTTATCCCTCTGGAATATTGACAAAATTAAGGGAGTTAAAACCACCCAGTTTACAGAAAAAATAATTCAGAGCATGGGAGGATTATGCTACAAAAATAATAGAGAGTACTCTTGCTTGAAGGTTACGTCAATTTCCCAAGTGCAATTGTTAAAGTCATTACTGTACGCCCAATTTTTCAACGCAGTTGTATTCAAAAATGAAACTGAAAACAGCAAAGGCAGTTAGCATGCATGGTTTTACATTTTACAGACTGTAGAAACTGCCCAGGTATACATACACAGATAAAAGTACTCCTGTTTAAATTGCATGTTCAGATTAGAGTTATTGAAATGGCACATCTCCAAATATGACATTTGGGAAGTAAAGACCGTAGTATGCTTGTATGTTCAATTTTTCTTAACATTAAATCTAAAAATGTATGTATAATTCTATTGCAGGATACTGAAAATAGAAACTTCTTAACAATAGCATATAGTAAATGGTCTATTTTAGAAATCACCATCTGTAATATCAATGGAAAAACGTGTAAAAAACTAAGCCTGCATACTTTACACCATATGGATGTGTTAACTGAGGGTCTGCTGGAGAAAATGACACCGACTGTATTGTAGAACTACTCCAGGGGCTTGCTTTTTAAGAGATGTTTGCTCAAGCATGCAATCTCTAAGGAGGAGACCCAGAGCTTGGTTTGTGGATCTCTTAAAAGAAAGCCCACACATAGTTAGCAGTACTTTTTTCATGGTTTTTCAGTTCCGATTTATTCCCCCCCCAGATGTTGTCAGACTGACTGTCCCATAGCATTAAATAGACGTGCTGGAGCCGTGTGTTGTAGCTTCATGTGTGTACCATTTTTTCATTTTCCAAATATCTTTTTTGTGTTGATGGAGCATGCAGGCTCTCTCCTCTCACTCAGTTCTGGGCGCTGGCTACTGCATGGTGCTACCATAGCAACAAGTGCTGCCCTGTGGGAACAGCTGGAAGCAGGCAGTCTGCTGCAGGCCTCTGGAGTGGAGATAGACCCCCCTTTCTTTGAACAACACAGCACAGGACTGTGAAACAAAGCACCAGGCAGTGCCTTGCCTGGCAAGCACAAAACACTCTGTGACTATTTTTTCATTCCACATGTGTCTCCAATATGTATCTGTACATCAGGGGTATCAAACATTTAGAGCAGGGCCCAAAGGACAGCATGGAACATCATGAACGTACCAACATAAATATATACACTCACCTAAAGGATTATTAGGAACACCTGTTCAATTTCTCATTAATGCAATTATCTAACCAACCAATCACATGGCAGTTGCTTCAATGCATTTAGGGGTGTGGTCCTGGTCAAGACAATATCCTGAACTCCAAACTGAATGTCTGAATGGGAAAGAAAGGTGATTTAAGCAATTTTGAGCGTGGCATGGTTGTTGGTGCCAGACGGGCGGGTCTGAGTATTTCACAATCTGCTCAGTTACTGGGATTTTCACGCACAACCATTTCTAGGGTTTACAAAGAATGGTGTGAAAGGGGAAAAACATCCAGTATGCGGCAGTCCTGTGGGCGAAAATGCCTTGTTGATGCTAGAGGTCAGAGGAGAATGGGCCGACTGATTCAAGCTGATAGAAGAGCAACTTTGACTGAAATAACCACTCGTTACAACCGAGGTATGCAGCAAAGCATTTGTGAAGCCACAACACGTAGAACCTTGAGGCGGATGGGCTACAACAGCAGAAGACCCCACCGGGTACCACTCATCTCCACTACAAATAGGAAAAAGAGGCTACAATTTGCACAAGCTCACCAAAATTGGACAGTTCAAGACTGGAAAAATGTTGCCTGGTCTGATGAGTCTCGATTTCTGTTGAGACATTCAGATGGTAGAGTCAGAATTTGGCGTAAACAGAATGAGAACATGGATCCATCATGCCTTGTTACCACTGTGCAGGCTGGTGGTGGTGGTGTAATGGTGTGGGGGATGTTTTCTTGGCACACTTTAGGCCCCTTAGTGCCAATTGGGCATCATTTAAATGCCACGGCCTACCTGAGCATTGTTTCTGACCATGTCCATCCCTTTATGACCTCCATGTACCCATCCTCTGATGGCTACTTCCAGCAGGATAATGCACCATGTCACAAAGGTCGAATCATTTCAAATTGGTTTCTTGAACATGACAATGAGTTCACTGTACTAAACTAGCCCCCACAGTCACCAGATCTCAACCCAATAGAGCATCTTTGGGATGTGGTGGAACGGGAGCTTCGTGCCCTGGATGTGCATCCCACAAATCTCCATCAACTGCAAGATGCTATCCTATCAATATGGGCCAACATTTGTAAAGAATGCTTTCAGCACCTTGTTGAATCAATGCCACGTAGAATTAAGGCAGTTCTGAAGGCGAAAGGGGGTCAAACACAGTATTAGTATGGTGTTCCTAATAATCCTTTAGGTGAGTGTATATACATAACTATATACAAGTGTTAGAAGCAGGTTTCTTTATTCTTATTTCAAAAAAATCTCAGGCCATAGGCATATTCCATAATATATTGTGTCCTCCCTGATTTTACTTTTACTTTTTTACCAGATGAACTTGACACTGTCTCCAGTTAATCTAGTGCAGATTCCAAGGTACCTAAATAAACTGCAGGGTTGTGCCCCTCCAGGACCCTGAATGGATACCAAAAAAAAGCTCAAATACCATGGCCAGTGTAATCAAGGGCTAATAGAAAAACTTAATTAACTGATTTAATTTGGCTGTGCTTTATAGACACCAGGACATGCTGCTTGATGTCTGACTGAATATGAGGTCACTTTTCGACAGCTTCCAGTTCATCCTAATAAGATTTAGCACAGCATTCTAGACATTTGTGTCAGAAGCACAGAGAGGCCAAAAGCCAATAATACCTTCATTATAATACTGCATGATAATGCTTCTGAAATCAAAGTGAAATACAAATATTATAAGGGCACCAGCATTCACCAGGAAGCATAAACACTTCCTGCAGAACAGCAAGATGAAAGAACGTCCGCCTGCGATTGCTCACCACCTAGGAACCCCCACCAAAGAGAGTCCAGTCAACAACAGGACTGGGCCAGGTAAAGGATCTGGAAGAACTATAACTAAAGCTCGTGCTCATCAGAAATATCTGCCATTGTATCAAGCACCAGACAAGCTGCCAGACAGTACGGTGCTCCCAAATCAGTCTTTGGCCTTTACCCTGACCGTCAAGTGAGCATGAGACTCTGTATGCTCTTCTATACAGGTCTAGAAGGGAGGATTGATCAGCCTCAATAGCTTCCTGCCAGGATTTTCGTTTGTGTCCTTCTAATTCTACTGACCTGCCCTCAAGAGTGGCGCTTTTCACTTATTGTCCTGCACTAAGAAAACCAAGACTCATATGCCATGAAAGGAACGCTGATTTAAGCTTGATTGAAGACCTCAACCAAACGTGGACTAGAGGGCTCCTGGATGGTTGAACCAGCATGGGCCACCCCTCAGACCACAGCTAAAGCCTGACAGTCCAGTGTAATGGGTTTGATTCTGAGTATGGTCATCAGAAGAACGTGAGCAAGCACCGCAGGGTTACACCGCAGGGTTACAGGCGAGTGCTCAGTGACTCCTCCTTCAGCGGTCTTAGCCTGGCGGTTTGCATGGTGTGTTTGTAGACATGAAAGAATGCGGATGTTGGGCAGTGCGTATCCATGGAGATGCATGCATCATCTTCATCCATCCTGTGCTGTAATCATTTAACAGCAGCAATCCCACTCACTGTCGCAAAGAGACTTCCTATCACTGTGTGTAATTTTGGTAATTATTTCATGAGTAGTCTGGCATTGGTAATGGGAGTCAACAATATTTTATGAAGGGGAAAACAAAAAAATTGAGCTGGCAACAAAGTCCAACCTGTGGAGGACTGTTGCCAGGTGGAACATTTCCAAAACTTTTTTTTTTTTTTTTTTTTTTTTTAATGCAAGTGATACCAAACTATAAATAGTCAGTGCTGACGCCTAGAGGATAATTTGTCTTAATTAAGTTTAATTTGCCTCTCTGGTAAAAGCAACCAATTGAGAAGGCCTTCTAATTAGTACACATTAGAGCATGTAAGCTTGAGACGGGCCTTATGAAATGCTGTATGAATGCAGTGACAAGCATATTAATTATATTAAAAACTGACAGGTTCCGAAACTTTCAGCATAAACAAGTAAAAGCATTTGGAAAACACTGAAAGTTGCTGTGATTTGCACACTCTTCTCAGTTTCCGACGGCATCTGATTTCAAATCTCATGCTTCCCTGGGTGCCATGTATTGTGCAGACAAGTCGAAGGAATGTGATGCAATTGTATCATACTGCTGACTGGTTACTGCTTTTAAGATAGGAGCAAGTCACAAGGGTAGCCTCTGCCTCATGACATATCCTAGGATGCCAAGGGGGCAATTACATGGTTAAGTCGCTGAACTGACTGAAGAGGAAGAGGATTTTCAGTGGGCACATTTTAACTCAATCCACTCAGAAAAAACACATGAATAGCAAGAATTGTGTGGAATTTAACAAGCGTTTCATGTCAAACACTTCCTTTGGCCCTTAGCAAAATGCATACTAGCTTGCAAAGCAGTGGCCTTCTTAACTGCTCTCCATATAGTAAATATCACCAATTTGGTATTTGTTTTTTAGGCCATTTTCTGCTTCAAATCTGGAGGTCTTAAATCCTCAGTTTTGCACTGTGTATGTAATTGGCATTTCCAAATCCAGAAAATATCCTTCCTCATCTTATGCTGGATTCCAATTCTTGGTGCCACACATGGAAGGGGAAGAGACCATTGAAAACATCCCGAAGAGAAACCAGGTGATCCCCACAATCAAGGTCAAAATAAAGCTGCCTGATGTTGCTCTCATTCACCTCCTCCCTGTACAGCCATGCACTAGTGTGACAGAGTATTTGCCTCCAGGTGTGGCTCCCTGGAGCTGTGAAGAGTGCCAGCTGTTCGTTGCAGTTCTCCCAAACAGGGTCAAAAATAGGAATGCTCACATCTGGAAGCCAGCCGTCAAAATGACATGTTTAGACACCTTCTGCTGTACCTACAGTACTACACTTGATTCATCTGTAGTCATCAAGCACAAAGTCAGGTAACATTCTCAGGAATACAATATAGGATTCTTCCCCCAAGAGTGTAACAAAGTTGCCATAATAGCACGTGCGTTTTCTTCCTCCACTGTATTGGATTTCAATACATTGTTCTGATGGTGTTATGGATCACAAAGATAAGTGCCCATGGCTACAAATCAGGGTTGTTCCTGTACAGCCACCAGAACACCAAGCACTCTCCCTCTCCCTAGCCAGCCAGTGCAGATCAGATACACTGTGAATATGGATAAGGAGAGATGTCACACAGCAGCCTTCCAGTTGTGTGCTGTTCCTCTCAATGCCACAGGAGGACTTGGCTTGTGTGTGCTGAGTGGGAACAAAATCAGGCATGGAACCAAGCAGGCTGTGTTAATGCAGCAGTAAGGGAGTCACTCCCCAGCTTACTGGCAGGCTCCTCAGAGCATTCTGGGAAGGGCGAGAACAGTAAGAGATTTGCTAAACTTTTTTTCCCCTTCATTTCCTAATTTTGTGATTAATGAAGCTGGGATTGATTATTCCATGTTCCGGGGGGGGGCGCAAGGAGATCACTTATGTGAACCACCACAAGTATATGATAAGAAATGCCCAACTTGATACCACGATTCTACCTATCGTCAAACATTAGGGGTGTGTTTTCGCGCAATGATCAGGTCGTATGTCTGTGTTTTTGCGATGTGGTAACTGGATGGTCATTTGAACCAATGAACCGAGTATGAGACTCGACTATCAGTTCATTGTCATGTAACAAGAGGTAGTACTGTTGGATGGAATGGGATCTTGACATATGCTGCAAAGTTAAATGAACTAAAATAAAACTAAACATGACACATTACATACAATTCAATTAAATGAGTGAAACAAACTACCTCAGTATTTACTGTAATGCAGTCTAACATATTTGCCTATGTATAGAGATCTATTTTGCATGATTTAAGTATATAACATCTGACATATCTTTGACAGTAGTGAGCATTACATACATCACCAATAACACTCAGATTGCTGCAACTCCATTATTTTCAACCTCCGCCATCTTTACTGACCGTGTTCATTTGTTGCATTTTGGTCATGGTCACAAATTCTAGGTCAAATGTGGCATAACCTAGTTGTGTTGTGGTCAAAATGCAGAAACGCACCCCAGGATATACACACACACAAAAAATAGATAAATAAGAGATAAATAAATATAAGTTTGGTGGGGGGGGGGTCCCCAACAACTCAAAATTCACAATTCAATGCACCAATCTGCACTGATCTTCAGCTACACAGAACTTACTGAAGTTATTTTCCTGTAAATAACTGAAACTGCAATAAGATAGACTCAGACACAACAATGCCCCAGTGGCTGGACAGACCATAAACTGGGTAGAATTATTTGCTGTGTAGAGAAATGCAGTTCTCTCCTAGATTTAAATCAATGATGTTAATCCAATTATAAAGCCACACTTTGGAAGTAAATCATGTTGATGTTATTCAATGAAAATATACAGAAAAATACTTATAGGACTACAATTCAGACCAACATTACACAGAACTGACTGCGATTCCATCCATTAAAAGATAACCCTGCATTAGATCCGCTATGAATCACTCTCTTTTATTCAGGTCAGCTTATCTTATTATGGTTAAGATAATCTCCATCCGTGATGCTGAGGAACTGGAACACCCTCTTGCCAAGACCAGCACTTTGACAATTAAATCATTAGCATCCAGGCTGAGAGTTAACTATACACACCTGTCAACTTGGAGCTTACCAATACAACCTTAACGAGAAAGTAACTGCCAACTGTACGCACTGCCCTAAATGTATGAGGTTCCAATTCTGATACCAAAAGATCTGTGCATGATTATCAAGACAAAATTCGAACAGCATCCACAGAACAATCTTTTATTCTAAATTGCTATTAGCTTGTAAGGGATTTCCATTTTGTATTGTGCTTTTCGGATCTCACGCAAAGGAAGGGCACATGATTGAATGGATTGAAAGGCATTTATAATTATTTTTATGAGAATTTAAGTGCAGTTCATCTGTGAATTAAGAGTGATCTTATAAGATGTATTGGATATTGTAAAATATAAAAAATATTGGATTTATAAGATAGAATGGATAGTATAGCTTTATAAAATGTATGAGGGACTTAAAAAAAGGGTTCATATTAAATTACTTCAAGACACCGAATCAGTATAACTTATTACAATGCATGTGCTTGATAGTGGGTATCCACTGAGTATAAGGATGAAGCCCCCAGCAATAAAAAATACATTTTGAGTGGCAGGTGGGTTAAAGGATTGATTTATTCTAGACAGAAAAAGGCCATCATATTTATGGGGACAATATCACATTAACTGTGGCTGTTTCGGCAAAGAAGGAGAAAAAATAAACTCCCAAATAACAAAGCTATATTTTATAGCAAACAGAATGGAGATATCACTTTGAAAATGGAAACAGTTTGTGCTTGCTGTCAAATGTAACTGGCAAAAGGTGCTGTGGTCTGTTGTGACAACAGACAGAGGCTGAAAACTTCCTTTTGGTTCCTTAGTGAAACATCCATCTGACAGCTGTGAGAGGTTAGCAACTTAATACATCTTTCATTGCAAAGCCATTTACTGTGCAATCTTGAGAATCCCAGTGCAGGGTTCTTCAAGCAGGGACTACAAAATTGATCATATATCAAATACTCCCTTCATTAAAACTGATTCTGGTTCATGCCTGACTGATTGTTTTCTTCTGATTATGTTTTGTTTTGTTTTCTTTATTTGTTTTAGTTATTAATTATGCCCATAATTCTATTAGGCTGCATTATATTACACATTTGAGATGCTTGGACTTTCACAAAACACAATAATCAATAGAACATTCCACAAATCTGATTATCAGTCCATTCATCGTTAATATCAACACTTACAAAACCCAAGAGAGCACATCATAAGTGCCCCGCTCTTGGATTACTTTAGTAGTAGGCAGATCGTACATCCGTTAGCTCTCAAACTGTTGAATATTAGTTTCTCTCTGATTTGGAGCTCATCCACTGACTTTCGTATTGGCAACAGTACTAAAGGAAACTACTCAAAAAATATTAAAGGACTGAGCTGACTGCAGCACAAACGCAATCCCACTGCCAAGTGGCTGGCCTGCTGTGTGTCCCCCTGTATCAGCAGTACTGTTGAGCAAATTGTCAGCAAGAGGCTGCAAGTGCTGTGGAACTGGCATCAACCTGTATATAACAAGTAATCAGATTTTTCTGTTTTTCTGGTTAAAGTGAAGGAAAGAGAAAGCTGTGACTGATTTAATCCCAAAGCAGCAGCTCCACATCTTTCTATTTTGACCACAGTACTGAACCAATGAAGTGCGTACTGTTCATCGTGATGCTCTTACCAACTTGATTTATAAAGCAGAGGATCAAACCCCAAAATGGCAACAAACAGGCCCAAAACCTATACAGATACATGAGATGGAAAAGTTGTTCTATACTTCAGGAACAAATACTTGTGGATTGAAACACAAATACTTAATTTTGACACACCCATGATAAAAACACGATCAACAACACAGAGGGGGGCATAACAATTACAATAACTAATTTTAAACAGTGTGGACCTGAATGCATAACTGCTGCTAATCAAGTAGAAGATGTAGAATATAGTAGTGAATTCACATAATAGGGATTTCCTCAAATCTGTGTTTACAATGTATTCAACATGATGCAATTTAAAATATGTGCTGGGCTGCAAAACCTTACTCTAAATACATCTAAGAATAGTACTTTTGACTGCACAGATAATGAAGTTTAGGCGCTTTGTGGTTCAAGGTACTGACATGATTTTTCTATTGACAAAAATGCTGGACTTGAAAGGTGCATTATAGAAACTGGAACAAGTTATCCCAAACAAGAGGTTTAAAAAGCAAGTGTGATTCACGAGAACAATGCATATGGTGTATCTTTAATGCACAATGTCCGTATTTCATGGTTGCTTGTCAATCCACTGCTACACTAGTAAACCATATTATTAAAATCACTGACACATCCAATACTGAAAAGGACCATTTGTAACAGCAAACCAAGCTCCAGTTACTATGGTGTAGCCTACTTGTACAATGCTGCAGTCTTCCACTCCCATGCATGCAAGGCCTTTCTTGAGAAAAGAAAAGCTAAATAACTGCACTACTGGTGGATGGCATTAAGTAACTATGCAGAATAAAACAAACAATAACGTTGCCTTTCTAGTCTATAAATAATTTAGATCTGCAGAACCATATACAAATCCACAGTTCTTAATTTAATAAATAAAATGATAATCTGGTTAAACAGTGCATTTAAAAGACTGTCAACATGTATTCCAGCGTGTTTTTAAGTTTAAGAAAACCGACTGAGATATAATATAAGCAAAGAGCCCATTTCCACTGCGTGTAAAAGCAGATACATAGTTGCCCTGATCCAAAATCTCTAAAATATTTGTCTGGTTACCCCTCCCTTATTTTCTAAATATGCAGTGTAGCGCAAAGGGATAATCTGAAGCTAGCTCTCCTCCTACCCAAGTAGCTTTCTTATTTTCCCCCCTCTCTCCTTCTCTACCCTGTGATTTATCTCCATTACATGCAATAGCGAATGCCTATAGTGAAATGCAACATGGTAAAGGATCTTTAGATTCATTGTTTCGGGTTTCTCCACATTTGTCATTTGGATTTCTCCCAGTTTGCTTCCTAACCAGATCTATCTCCATCCCCCTTTCCTTTCCTCTCGTTTCCTATCTACCAAGCCCCTCATCTCCATTAAAACACATTTCAGGGAGACGAGATGTCAATACACCAATGCCAAAACGAAACACAAATGCAGTTTGCTTTAAATGCATGTGTGGGGTTGGGTTTTCTTTTTGGGGGGAAGGGGTGCATTATTCAACTAACAAGTATGCATTCATTTCTAATAATCTAGTCATTTAACCCACACTTGCAAGCCCCTTCTTCTCCTCTCCTCCCCAGTCCACATTCGCTATGAACTACAGATCTTTGGAGAAAGTGGGGAAATCACGCTGTAGTGTTGTGGTTGAGTCTGCAACACACACACACACACACACACACACACACACACACACACACACACAAGTGGCTCTATACAAAGACAGGGAGGAGGAAAATAAAGACGATAGATAAAAAAGTGCACAAACCTGGCGTGGCGTCGTGGGCTTTGCGATCCCAGACAGTTGCACAGGGATCCTGGATCTCGGGGTCTTCCCCGGGCCTTCGGGATCCGTGCTGCTGCCCTCCGTTTGATGGGAGGGTTTGAGAGACTTTTTCTCCGCGATTGGCGGGGTATCTCCTTTTCTCACTGTAGTGGTGGATGGGCTTTTTCTCTTTTTTTTTCAGCTCTTGCCACGGTTCAAAGTTCCCTCGGCGTTTTCTTCTCTTCCTTTCTTGTGTATCTGTCCCTCTGTGCGTGTGTCTGATGTGTGTTTCCCCCGCTGTTGTTTATATTTTATATCGCTTCCTTTAACGATTGCTGTTTTTTTTTTTTTTACATAGAGGTCAGCCCCTGGTCTTTCATTAATTGTAAATAGTACTTCGTTTTCCGGAATATATATATATATATATATATATATATATATATATATATATATATATATATATATATATACAGAAAGAGAAGAATATATATATATATATATGTGTGTATGTGTAATATATATATATATATATATATAAATAAATAAAAAATAATAAATCCGCGATAGACACAAAAATATTAAAACACAAAAAAACACAGACAGCCAGAAAGCTTAAAAAAAATCAACTCCGATTGAGACCTGACGTAGAAGACGCAAACAGTCCTACAGTGCGTAACAGCGTCGGGGCGGGGCCAAGTGATGGGCGGAGGAAAGCCCACCCACCACCGGAACGGCGCTCTGATTGGCTGGTTCTGGATTGATTGACACTCTTACTGAACGTGCTAGAGCTGAAGGATGTCTCCCCCCCCCCCCGTCGCAAAACGTGGGCGGGTTAACTAGGGGTTTGATTGACGTGACCGAGATGGGAGTTGGGGGCTTAGGGAGCTCCATTGGTGGAGGGTCAGTGTGATTGACGGGCAAGAGGGAAAATGCATCATAGTAGTTTATTTTTAATATTATTTTTTAAATATGAATGATCAAAACCAATTTCTGCCACATGCATAATTGTTTGCTAAAATACCCCAATGGTTACAAACATGTACGCAAGATCAGATGATGACTGAAACGTGCAGCTAGTATGAGTTATTATCTTCTAGTCCTCTGTATTTGGAAATGCAATTTGAAATATTAAAAATGTAAATAATGCCGCTTGTAGTCACGTTTATTTGTGTGAGTTATTTGTGTGTGTTTATTTAATCCGTGCAACATGTTAACACTATTACATCAAAAAGCAATAACATTTGAAGTTACAGCTAACAAAGCATGTTATGGTTTGGAGGGGGGGTACGTTTGTCAACATGCATTTCTAATCGTTTCAAAATAATTCCAACGTCGAGGATGATTAACAAAGTATCGCCTTTGCGGTTTTAATTGTAAGTACTATTATCTTGGTCATTGACAAATACGAGAAGAGAATCTCAAAGGTGCCGATTGCACTCGGTATTTCCAAATCCCACAACCGGTTTCACTCACCACGTGAAAAAATAAATGCAATGAATACTAGACGCCTGATTTAATAAGATCACATCCATTGTTTTCATCATTCTGCATTCAGATGCCATCTATAGGCCGAAAGCATGTACATAAAATAACATTGCATAAGTTTCAATTTACGGCAAAAATGCTCTGGCTATTCTTATTAAAAATGAATACATTAAACGTGAAAATATGACTAAAGCAGGTTCTTTCAGACAACTATTGTGATGGCAGATAACGTCATGCGCAAAATATAGCAATAAATGTGTAATAAAGATAGATAACAGCACTGCGTAAGATTTATTTTCCATTACATTTTTTAAGTTGTTAGTCATGATCCTATATCACAATATTTTGACAGCCTTCCTCAAATGATTGACTGATTGCTTTTAATCATAGATCCTAACATAGATCAGTTTGTTAGTTCTCTATGATATAGTCCTGACCTTGTGATCTACAGTACCATGAAATAGTTTTAGGCAGGTGTGAAAAAATGCTTTCAAAAATAGACATTAATAGATTATATTTATCAATTAACAAAATGCAAAGTGAGTGAACAGAAGAAAAATCTACATCAAATCCATATTTGGTGTGGCCACCCATCATCAATTCTTCTAGGTACACTTGCACACAGTTTTTGAAGGAACTCAGCAGGTAGGTCGGCCCAAACATCTTGGAGAACTAACCACAGTTCTTCTGTGGATTTAGGCAGCCTCAGTTGCTTCTCTCTTCATGTAATCCCAGAGCCAATCAGATGCCTCCCTGATGGTATTGCATGATGGATAAGTATCTGCCTGTACTTCTCAGCATTGAGGAGACCATTCATTCTGACCAAATCCCCAACTTCATTTGCAGAAATGCAGCCCCAAACTTGGAGGTAACCTCCACCATGCTTCACTGTTGCCTGCAGACACTCATTCGTGTACCGCTCTCCAGCCCTTCGGTGAACAAACTCCATTCTGCTACTGCCAAATATTTCAAATTTTGACTCATCAGTCCAGAGCACCTGCTGCCATTTTTCTGCACCCCAGTTCCTGCGTTTTCATGCATAGTTGGGTCGCTTGGCCCACTGTTCTCTGCCAATTCTGAGCTGATGGCACTGCTGGACATCTTCCGATTGTGAAGGGAAGTAAGCATGATGTGTCTTTCATCTGCTGCAGTAAGTTTCCTTGGCCAACCACTGTGTCTACGGTCCTCAAAGTTGCCCGTTTCATTGTGCTTCTTCAAAAGAGCTTGGACAGCACATCTGGAAACCCCTGTCTGCCTTGAAATGTCTGCCTGGGAGAGACCTTTCTGATGCAGTATAACTACCTTGTGTCTTGTGGCTGTGCTCAGTCTTGCCATGGTGTATGACCTTTGACAGTAAACTGTCTTCAGCAACCTCACCTTGTTAGCTAAGTTTGGCTGTTCCTCATCCAGTTTTATTCCTCCTACACAGCTGTTTGTTTCAGCTAATGATTGTTTCAACCTATATATTAAATTGATGATCATTAGCACCTGTTTGGTATAATTGTTTAATCATACACCTGACTATATGCCTCCCTGACTTTGTGCAAGTGTACCTAGAAGAATTGATGCTGTTTTGAAGGCAAAGGGTGGTCACACCAAATATGGATTTCATTTGGGTTTTTCTTCTGTTCACTCACTTTGCATTTTGTTAATTGATAAATATAACTATTAACATGTCTATTTTTGAAAGCATTCTTACTTTATAGCATTTTTTTCACACATGCCTAAAAAGTTTGCAAAATACTGTATTTTCATTTCCTGTACATCTTCAGCTTTGAAATGAATTGTGCATAACAATAAATACAAATCTTTTTTTAAAGATAATTAAAACTAGCATGGAAGCTTGACTTGACTGCATGCTCCCCTCATATTGCTGTACAAGCCTATATTATAAGCCTATATTATATTTTTGAAGGACGGTTGCACATAATGTATTAAGAATTACATTTTAGCCTATTTGTAGTTTTATGCAATGTAAATTTGTGATTATTTTCCTCAGTACATTAATACATAAATAATTACATTACTAAACTATGTTGTCTGTGTTAAGCTCAATCTAAGGACTGAATCAATTTTACAAGCTCTTGTTTATGTCTTCAATCTCCAAAAAAGTGTTTGCTTTCATATAGGAGTCACCACAGCAGCCTACCTGCACCTCAACAAACCACCTTACAATGCAAGGCTCTCTTCAACTTGCATGCACTGCATCAGAAGGAAATCTCAAAATAGACTACGGAGGGGAGTATTTTTAACTTTGTTTTGGTCCATAAACTCCAAGGTCAGATCCTGAGGAAGGCAAAACGCAGTTCTCTAGGAAACCAAGCTGTTGACAGTGAGCAATAACAGGCTGCCATCTGCCCTGCCCACAGATCGCCAGGGGTCTTTAAGTGTGCAAGCTGTCTGAAAAGAAACAGTATTTTTTTTTCTTACACTGGGATTAGAGGCTCAATACCATTCATTTCCGCAAACAGCAACACTACATTACAGAAGAAAGCCTGCCAAATGTTAGGTTACAGGGTATTTATACAGGGTATAAATGATCTCAGCAAGGCCGATATAAATGAAACAATCTTGTGATCCTCAAATTGAATCTTTCACTATTACCGCTCTTGAGTTGCAGAGATTTCAAAGGGAGGACTGGCATCTGGGGATTTCCTTTAGATTTTACTGCACATTCAAGTTCACTTTTAAGTAAAAGAGATTTAAAAAAATGTACCTGTTTTGTGATTAATAAAATTCTACAAAAATACATATAAAAAAAAGTCAAACATTCTTGATCAGGTTGCCACAGGTGCTTTTGTCAGTATAGATCATATAGTATAATGAGTATATCACCCATGCTTGGGGGCTTTAGATTTCTGTTGGTCTTCACAAGAAGCTTTAGTCACAAATGCACTGGGCCTGTAGTGTGAAAAGAAACATATGGCTTGTCACCAGTTTCAGAGGACACTTGCATGTTGTCTTCATCTCTCCTGTTCTGTCCCAAAAAATGTGATGGTCAGCTGACTGACAGTTGCATTTTATTGTTTTAACAGTTCCTTTGCTTAAATGTGTCTATTGATCAATAACCATTTACATGTCTATATTTAGGGATGTCTAATGATTTTTACTCATCATCAATTATAAGAGAGACCATTAAAAAGCAAATTTCACACAATCAAGTGACCTATGGCAGTGATTCCCCTCTCCCTTTAAGCAATTTAAAGTCAATAGATCATAGTGCATCAGTTTAGGATTAAGTATATTTCCTTCAGTCTCATCTGATTAAATTTTTTTATTACTTTTGTATTACCCAAAACATTCACTGCCTATTTCCTGCCAGGCATTATGGCCCAGCCCCCTTTTTTTTAGCAGCAGTTACATTAGAAAAGGAACTGGAGAACCCAGAAGCATCCTGTCACAAGGGCTTTGTCAGAAGGTAAGCTTGCTGCAACTAGAAACTGCTTATAGCACCGGAAAAACTAAAAAAAAGAGGAAACCCACATCTCCCTTGCAGAAAATGGTAAGCAACTTGTTTTATGTATGTTATTTAGTTGTGTGCCTTTTTTCAGAAACTGGAGAGGCTTTTAAAAACTAAGAACTGGGTGCTGGTTTAAGAGCAAGTGCAGGTACATTTTAACACGCTCCCTCTTAGGAAAGTGTGCAAGGCAAGACTACCCAACACTTCAGCACAACTGGCTTAACAACCCGGCCTCAATCTGTCACTTAAGGCTTTTTAAGGCTAATAATTCACTGAAAACTGCTCAAGCATAGGCGCAAGAAGTCTGCTCCCACCCACAGCACACTTGTTTTTCTTGTTTCTTTTTTGACACCACTCAGCCAAACCAGAGGCGTCTTGACATGAGCTCTTCCTGTGTGCATCAGAATCACATAAATCAAGTCTTGAAATTGGGGAGATGCAGTAAACACATTCTTTGCAGGTTAAAACGCAGCCGTTGAGATTGAATACCATGTTGGGTTTGTCTGTCTCCCGAATGGTGTGTGATTTGCTTAATTGAGCTAAGGATCAGCTCAATTAAACGCTCATCAATCGTCTCTGCTCTGATTTCAAGTTTCCTTTTAAGAATTACAAATGACTTCACTTTGTCCTGCTTTTCTAGACGTTCTACCAAAATCTGGTGGTCAACCCTGGTCCATGAGGTGCCACCTCAAGTCTC
Source organism: Amia ocellicauda (assembly GCF_036373705.1). Lineage (NCBI taxonomy): Eukaryota > Metazoa > Chordata > Actinopteri > Amiiformes > Amiidae > Amia > Amia ocellicauda. The sequence goes on along the minus strand of NC_089854.1, from coordinate 15,122,076 downwards.
AATCATTGACTTGAACCAGTTAAACATTGTTTCCAGGATGTGGGCAGCTAACGGATGTATGAAACTGCGGCTCTCCAGGATCAGAGCTGGCCACCACTGAGACGATAATAAAAAGGACAAAATTAGCTAGTGCAGATAAATACCCCAGAGCACAGTTGGAGTACAGAAAATTGGAAGACACAGTGGGCCATATTTATAACACTATTTCCCATGCACTAAGTTTAACACAATGTTACAGTGTAAGGAAGATGAGCGAGTATGTGCTTGTTTTGCATTTTTTCTCCAGTGCTCGAATTGTGATTTTTGTCTGCCTGTGTGTTGTGTCTAGTCGGACTCCCTGGTGGTGTGTGAAGTAGATGAGAGCCTGAAGGACAAGCTGAAGAAATTCCGCTTCCGCAAAGAAACCAACAATGCAGCCATCCTCAGTGAGTACCAGCTACAGTCTAGCTCCCTAAGTCTGGAATAATTTGAGACAGAAAAAATGCCCTTGAATACTTGCAAATCAACACGTAAATTGATCTTAAACACTTGATAAAATAATCATGAATAAAGGGGTTGGTTGATTTGTGCAGAGCAACCTAACTATGCAACAGTTGTTTTGTTTTGCATTCTTTCTTTCGATATTTGACATGTGCTATCCAGATTAAAAGAATACAAAAATCCATCCAAATTTCAACAGACTTTCCCCTATGCCTTCCATGCTCTCATTTCTTGGTCAGTCTGGATATCTAGAGCAGTGGTTCCCAAACCTGGTCTTGGAGGACAACCTACCCTGCTGGTTTTTGTTCCAGCTGAGGATTGGGAAACCCTGAACTAGAAGGACACTTTCCCCATTGTGAAAGATCCCACTGAAGGTCACTGAGCAGAGTTTCATTTTGAGTTTGGGTTTAGTCACATGCCGGAATGGACTTGTTTTGTTTCACTCTACACAAGCTTGTGTTTTTCTTCAGTGAAAATCGACAAAGATAAGCAGTTGGTGATCCTGGAGGAAGAATTCGAAGTAGGTGTTGTTTTATGTTAAGCTCCCGCAGCATTAAATGTGCTTTTTTTTTAAAACATGCCTTCTAGCCCTGTACTGTTCTATAATATACTTGCACTTGCAATAGTACAGGATAGTGCATAATTTACTGTAAGGTTTATAATTCATTTACCAATTAGACTTAAATAGCCAGTTATGTGGTAGGACCTTTTTGGGACCTTGAGAGGGTTTAATTGCCTGTCCCTTTGTGCTGGAGTGTAATACACACAGGCAAGAGACATGGATAGCTGCACGGTACTGGAGCACAGCCAGCCACACACCTTCACCGTGTGGCGCAGTGTGATTTCCATTGGGGTCTCAGTTCTGTGCTGCAACATGTTTTAAAGACTCCAAGGAGCCTGACGTCTTTAAAACTGACTCCAAACCAAACTCCTTCTCATTGCAGGACATTTCTCTGGACGACTTGAGGAGTGAACTTCCTGAAAGGCAACCAAGATATCCTTTTGGCTGTGCACTGTATTATCTCTGCAAGTAAAGCTTGCTCTGATAGGTAGCAGGGTTTTGAGAAATAGTAGTGTACATCTCTCGATTGTTTTAATTCTGTTAAGCTTGGAAACAGCCCTGCTTGGTCGATAAAAAAGAAAAAAGAAAACCTATCAGGGTGGGAAACATAAACATATAAATTAGAGGCGTGCTATTTTGTTATTGGAGGTTTATAATGTTGAGTTTTTCCAATCCCTGCTCCTTTCTTTCATAAATCATTACAATACAAAACATTATTTATTGTTCAAACAATGAATAGAATATTTACACAAGATATACATTTGCACCTGAATATAAAAGATGTTCTGATGTGCGGAGCAATCCTGATTACTTGTATAAAGCCAGATTTCCATGGTGGATGGTTGAGCTACAGAACTACAGAGCTGTCATCTCTGGACATCGCAGTCCTCACAGGACAGTCAGTTGTCTATTTCTCCTGTGATAAAAAAAGCTGACATTGCACTTAAATCATTTACAGAGTAAAAGGGGTTTCTTATGTACTGTCTTTGTGTCCAGCCACCTGTAACACAGAAATAGTTAGTCAGTTTCATATGGCCCTGAACCAGCCTGAAAGATATTTCTGCAACAAAAAAATAAAACAAAACAAGTCACACAAACACCAGCACACAATTGTATAAATACTTTTCTTTTGCTGACATATGTTGAAACATATTTTCAAGTGTTAGCAGAATAGACATTTACATATATATTGTAATATGGGGAAGGTATCATTTGTGTAAGAACAGAGTAACAATACTGAAAGAATGCAACATCACCTATTACACTCAATTAAGTTTGGGAGGGTTCAGTGAATATTTAAATCATAACCTAATGCCTAATGAGGTTTGCATTACAAAGTTATATATATATAGGGCCAATAATTCGGTTTGCCACAACTTCCAAAATCCCACTACATTTTTGGATGGCAGCTTTGGCTCAATTTATTTTAAAGTGATGATTTATTTCTGAATTACCTTCAAAGCGATGTTGATCCTTGACCAGGATGCACATTCATAGTCTACAGCTATAAGTATGTCCACGGAGATGGCAGAGTGTCCTATCCACTGTGTTTCATCTTCTGCAGCCCTGTGGGTGAGTATATTGATGCATTGTATTGAGACAAAAGGTTTCATGGAACTGCCCAACACTATCAGACTGCCAACAAGTTCAGGGTTCTTTCTGTGGATCGTAGTATTTCAGAATCATTCAAATGATGATCCCTATGATTGAAGTGGCCAAGGATTGTGATGTGCAAATTGAGATCAAATAAAGAAAAAATATTCAATAAATTCCCATCCGATGTCAGTGGACTATGGGGGATCCACATTATTTAGCTTTTTTTTTCCTCTCACTGTTGCTCATTAACCGAGCCAAACTCTTAACTGTCCGTTAAAAGTAAACAAGCATAAAATAAATTAGAATTAAAAAGCAAGGGGCGATTTTCAACCATTTCCCACAATTTCAATAAAGATACAAAGTTACTGAAGGGGTAAAGTTGTTCACAGTATTTGAAAGAGGATAATAGATTTATGTAAGGGCTAATATGTTGATCTCCAAGGGTCTAATTTGATTCCAGTGTTGGTGGTTGCCGATTTAAACATCTGGAAAAGGTCTATAGTGCAGGTCCTTGTCCATATGTTCAGAGCAGCTCCTCAGGACCCGAAGGGAAAACAAGCGAGGATCCTGTGTGTGTAATGCTATGGCAGTGACGCTGTATTCTCTGTCGCCAGGCTGTAAGCCGGAACAGCAGATGATGTACGCCGGCAGCAAGAACAGACTGGTCCAGGCTGCAGAACTCACCAAGGTAATAACACGCATGCCTTCAGACATCTAATGCTCCCACACTCACATCCCATATCTGGTTGGCTTAACTGTTGCAGTGCAGTGGAGTTCAAAGGCATTCAGAACAAGAATCAGGGGATGCTTTTTCCACAGAGTTGTGGATGAGTGTCATACTTTATTTTATTGTATTTAACAGGGACATTGCACAATTGTACACGTGTCGCATGATGCCGTTCTCACATTGAGCCCCAGGAGTCCGGCCATAAGAGAAATGGGAGACTCATTTGCATGCTTGTCCGCAAGCACGATAAGTTTCCTCCTTCTGTAGAAGCACACCAATTTCACCTCCACATTTCCATTGGCAGTCTAGAGAACAGGAAAGATCAGGTAACCAGGTGTGTTTCAAACAACAAAATGAGAAATGAGCAAACCTACAGCTTGTGTAGGTTAACAGACGATAAATTATTACAAAAAATAAACAATCTGCAGACATTTTAAAGCAGACTATTTGACCATTAACTGAGCAAATCAGGATTCCGCTACAATAGCTTTTAATGCATTGCTTGAAAACTGGTCGATCCGATCTTAATTTTCACTCTGCCCCGCAGGTTTTCGAGACCCGAAATGCAGAGGACTTGTCAGAGGAATGGCTGAAAGAAAAACTCGCCTTCTTCCGCTAAAGGTCTTCACTTGTTTTTAAAGGGCAAGCTTATTTTTTATGTTACAGAAAGAATTGATAAATAAGTACGATAAGTTGAACTTCATAGTATATATTGTTCTGTTAGTATAAGCATTGTTTTGATACGTGTAAGCAATCACAGAAAAGATTCAATAAACAACATGTGGGTTTGATCTGTAATTAATCCTGTATTTGGATATAATACACCTTCACCTTGATGATAGAATAAGACATGTAAACATAGCTGATCTTTAAAAGAGCAAGAAGAAAAACTTGAATAACACATTAATAAAAAAATGATTACATGTACAAATCTTGTCAATGCAATTCAAATGTCACTTATATGACGTGTGACTTTGCCAACAAGAGTTAATTACAACTCTGAGCAAGACCAATCTGAAAGAAAAAACAACCCATAAATAGATCATCATCAACCTTTATCAATCCACTGCTGGATGACAGCCTTTGCCAGATGTTTCCAGTTATTTTGATGTACAGCATTTGTTTCTTTTCACCTTCCCATCTTTTCTGTGGTCTTCAAGCTCGTTTCATATCATGGGGTCCATTCTATAGCTTATTTTGTCTAGCTTTTATCTGTTCTTCTTGCAATCTGTCCAACCAATTGCCATCATTATAACATCATGTTTAAAACCATTTCCCATGAAACAAAAACGGCTATTCGCAAATTGTCCAATGCAATCCAGATCACTTGCTGCAACTGCAATTATTTTTTTAAGAAGCTTTGAGACATTTTTAATCCTACAGTGCTGAGTGTGGGGGAAAGAAAACCATCTTGGTTTTCGACACTGCGAAGAATTATGCTTAGACTGCAACTTCTTTCTTCCAGCAGCCAACACAAACACATTCCTAAACAGGCATGTCTAAAGGTTAGGAACACTATGAAGACCGTTTTTGTTCTCCTTTGTTGATTTCAGGAAACTTGACCGAAGACCCACCAAGAAAAATAAAAATAAAAAAGTCCTCATTTGGTAAAACATCAAAGGAAAATCTGTTGTTACAGAATTAAGGTTATGAATAATTGCTACATTCAATCATCCAAAAATTGTTCTCAAATATTTCCCAGTGCAAATACCAGGACTAAGGAATATTTATTTGAATACATGTTTGCAGATGGGTTAACAGAGCATTCAATATGCTATTTGCATGCAGAAAATTCCAACTTCTCCTAGGGTGTAGAGGTTTCTCCATTCAACGAAAATAGAAAATAAAAGTAAGAATCAATAAATTATGTAGGTGTGACAAAAGATGACGGGTCTACTTTTATTATTTAAGCATCAGAAGATCTCAATTACACATTACACCTGGGGAATTGCACCCCAAATAGGGTATAAATTGACCCTTTATTCACAAAGTTTATGTAACAGCATATTTACAAGTTTAAATCAAGTATACTGCTTTTTTGCTAAACAAACTACCTCTTTAGTTTGAAGCCTACTGAAAAGCATTTACTTCTATAGATGCTATATAAAATCAACCAAACTCCTAAATAAAAAAAGATTGGGTTTTACTGAAATGTATCACGTATTGCGAGTCAAAGAACTGTCAGATTGTCTCTGGCATTTCTGAACAATTCCCAGCTGTTAATTACACTGGCAGTTTCTGCATTTCTGCCCAAAAACTAAATGGAATAATAGAAAACGTATAACAAAGTTTTTTTTAATCCAACACTGGACGGAGAGAGATGGCAATGAGGGATAACGTCTCACTATTCAGTTAAACCCCCCCCCCCCATAAAAAACTAACAGCCACTGGGAACTGATTCTGAGAACGCTGTCTAGTATGTACCACTTGCTACCAACAGAAGACAAAAACAAAAAAAAGGTATATACATATGAAGACAGATTATCTTCCTGACATTTGCACTGATCACAGACGAGCCTCCGTGCTGGACCTTCGAAAAACAAGACTGCACATCCCAGGGAGCGGTTCACTGCCTGAGTAGCAGCACTGCAGGGCGGGCGCGGTCTAGGGCCCCGGTGTGGCAGCGGGGCCTGCGGGGCCACACGCGTGCGCTCAGTCGCTGTCACTGCCCTCGCTGGAGTCCGAGGCCTGCTCACTCCCGCTGCCGCTGTGCTGCTCCCCCTCCGAGTGCTCGCTGCTGCTGTGGGCTGGGGAGGGACTGCGGCTCCTGCGCCCTCCTGCCCCTCCTTCCTCCTCCTCGTCGTCTTCCTCCTCCTCCTCCTCGCTGCCGCTGCTCCGGTTGTCATTCTTGGTGTCCGCCTCGTCGTCGTCCTCGTCACTGTCGTCGTCGCTGCCGAAGATCTCCTCCTCGTCCCTGGCTTCCCTGGCCTGCCGGTCGTCCCCGCTGTCGCTGTCGCTGCCGCTGCCGCTGGCCTTCCTCTTCCGTGGCTTCGCTGCTTCTTCCTCTTCCTCCTCCTCCGCCTGCCTCCTCCTCTTCCTTCCTTCCCTTGCGTCCTCCTCCTCCTCTTCCTCCTCCTCCTCATCGTCACGGTCACTCTCGCTGCCTGAGTGCTCTCCCTCGCTCTCGCTGCCCTTCTCCTTGTCATCGCCTGTGCACAGAAAGACAAATGGGCATTTACAGACAGAGTCCCACAGGCTGCATTATAAAGTCACGCACTGATGTCAAATTATTGTTTTTCAAATTCAAAAGCTGTCAAATTTTCTCCCAGTTTTCACAAAGCAACTTTAAAAAAATGAGAATAGACAGCGTGGACAGATTATTTTATTGTTACTTAAACCTCATTATGTTGGATTTAAAAATATATAAAGAGATTCCTTCATGATATTAGTTTTAAAAGTCAAATCATATAAACACTCAAGTGGTGGAGCTGCCCATGTTGAAAGTCCTCTTGGTAAGAAGTGTCAACAGCACTGTGATGTATAATGCAGATTGGAGAGTTTTTCACTTAGATAGAAGAGATTAACTTGATAGCAATTTTGAAATCAATGATCCTGGCAGAAGTGCACAAAATGTAAGCCGAATGTCATCAAATGTGTGGCACTTCAGTTTAAAAATGGAAATGAGATTCCTGAAGAGAGGACTAGTACAGGGGATTGCTCGCACTGGAAAACAAAACCTTCAGCAAATCATTAAAGCCAAACAAACATTTACACAAACTCATCATATCACACGAGGGCAACTTTGAAGACAATGCTAGTTTAGCGTGTAGTAAACATTTCGACACATCAAGTCTCCCTCTATCAAGGCACATGGTCCGCACAACCGTTCTGGAGAGGAGCGGGATGGGGAGCTCACCAGAGTCGGGCATGTCCATGTCCATGTCCATGTCCATGTCCTTGTCCAGATCGATGTCTTCCTCATCTTCTGGTTCATGGTTCTCCAGCTGAGCTTTGCGGGCTTCCTGTGGGGGACAGAGAACACAGACAAAAACTGAACACACTTCACTCGGTTAAACACCAATACCCAAACTGGCGGGACAATTGTGACTGAGGTGACTGAGCTCCAAAGCGTTGCCCTAGTCTCACCTGAGCCTCCAGCTCCTTCTCGTTCATGTCTCTGTGCTTGACCACCAGCACAGCGTTGGTAGTAGACTGGGCTCCGGCCTTGGCTCTCCTCTTACTCAGCCGCACTCTGGAATACAACAGCTTCAGTCAGGAAACGGACACGGAACAAACTGCTCCCCACCAACACCAACTATACGACGGAATACACAAACCTGGTCTCCAGCTCGTTGTAATAGACTCCATCTCCATCCCTGAAGATGAAGAAGTAGTTCTCCTCGTAGCCTTTGCTGGCCTTGTTCTTCACGTTCCAGTTGTACTCCCTTGCTATCTTGTAATCGTACCTGCCAGCCCAAAAAAATGCAGCCATTATAGAACCTTCAGCTTAACCACATGTGCATAGGACATGTTCAATCATGGAGATAAACTGATAAATACTGAGAGGTATCAACTGCAATCAATGCCATAAGTACTGGACTAAAAGCTTCCTTTAAAATGTATGCAAACTCTTAATACAAATACTAATAAGGTGAATTGTAAAGTCACAGTAGGTTCATTCAATGGCCAAGCCCATAGGTATTCATGCAATTCAAATACATGAAAACAGGTTGCGGCAGTTTCTTACACTTCCTCAGGTCTGTAATCCAATTCCTCCTCAAAGTCTCTCTTGCGTTTTCCCATGGTGTCCTCGTTGGGCAGGAAGTAGGCCACAAACTGATTGCCCTCCTCATCCATCATACCCCTGCAAAGAAAAGAGAACTGCATCACACTCTAGCCATAACACAATGGCAGAGTTTCAAAACAGTTGGGGTTTATTAGCTTAATCAATTTATTTTTTATTAAGCATGGGTATTAAGCACTTGTGTTATTTGTATTCCACAAATACATACATATCAATACATCTATCAAAATTAACCTGGATGCAATTAAATAAACAGCACTTTGATGAGCTCAGCAAAACAAATAGGTTGGATCTGGATTGAAATACTCCTCAAACTATTATAAAACAATTTTTAAAAAGAAATCCTCCGTAAGAGGGAAAAGGCAACTGGTTTGGACCCTGTCCTGTCTACTGTAAGAAGAGGCATATCTGCAAACCTGATCATAGCCTGGGACATCATTTCCACACCAGCAGGACCAGAGATATCTTTGGGAGCTGGGTCCGAGTCAAAGATGACTTGAGCGCAGGGGTTAATCCACATCTAGGCAGGGAGAAGAAACAACCTCACTAGGTTAGAGTGTCAAACCCAGAATAATTACACACATTTTTACATTTCTGAGGAGAGAGCGTCATCCAGAATCTATATAAGGCAAGTCTGCGATGTTCTCTCTCAGTCATTACCTTGAAGTCAGGAAACACAGGTAGGATCTCCACTGGTGTGACCCTGGGTTTGCTGTAATGCTGGGCAATCTGAAAAGAAACCAAACTACAAATGAACAACACTGACCAACTGTAACCCCATGTCACCCTTCATAATATAAGCAAAACCTAGCATAATTTTAAAAACGAGTCTGTAGTACTTATATAAAATCAAGGTTTGGATCAAAAGATATTTTCTCTAGTCACCAAGACAATGTTGTAGATTAGTTTTGGGATTTAGATTTTCTGCTACCTTGAAAACCCCTCAATGTTTCCAGCCATGGAAAATTGCATTTTATTAATATGAATATTATTATTATTATTATTATTATTTTTGTCATTTAGCTGACGCTCTTATCCAGGGCGACTATAGTGGAGCAATCTAAGTGAAGTACCTTGCTCAAGGGTACAACAGCACTGCCCCACCCAGGATTTGAACCCACAACCTTCCAGTCATGAATCCAGAGCCCCAACCACTACTCCACAGTGCTGCCTCTATCATGATTTCTGGTGACTGACCGGTTTCTGTGCATCCTCAAAGGTCTTCTCAATGGCGGCGATCTGGCTGTCTCGGTCCTTATAGATCTCTTCCTCGGTGAACTGCTGCTTGACAGACACCCCGATCCTGGAAAGAGACAGAGGGTATAAAACACAGGACTCATACACAAGCCAAAGTGCCTTCTACTCACTTCTCATTTTTACAATCAAGTATTGCAACAACAATGTTGCAAGTCTGTGGTGCTCCATTAATATATTTCTGTGTTGTAATAAGCACTCTCAATGAATCTTAATGATTCTGTGTCAGATAACTTGAGAGAGGCTGAGAACTGGGAGGATTGAGTTTTCATTTGAAAACCCCTCAGGATGTTGTGCTGGGGAGTTCAGGACTCATTACAAGCCAGTCACTTAACTAAAATTACATCTGGGATGCATATACAGACTACGTTTTTGTATTAGTACATTATAAGTCAAACTACCCATAGACACTCAGTTAAAACTGTTGCATAAAACAGTCTTTGCCAGTCAATTACGCAATAATACAAAAAAAAACCCATGGTGGACACTTCTTTAAAACAAGACCCATCCCAGTTCACAGTAACTGAAAATCTGTGCTTGCTATTTAAATATAATGTAGAAAAATATATACTTTGGAGGTAATTTTCTGATACTTGCACTATCATACCCCTTAAGCATTACTCTTAAAACTGCCACATGATGCGTCAGTGAAATTACATCAGACAAACTGCTAAAGACTCCTTGAATATTGAAGCTGCACAACAGTCTGTCACAATCCAGTTGCAAAAGAGAATAGTGACGATGACATAAGAGCAATGCTTGATAAGTGTACTGTAATCATCAGTTCTGGCATAGTTCAGGACACTGTGTCACTGCACTTACAGCACTCCCCAAACAGACCTCTGTAAACAGGTCCCAAGCAGACCTCAATCTACTTACTTGACTTCCACTTTCTCATTTGATACACCATATCTGTTGAATTCTGTGGAGATATACTCAGTCTTCCTCATCCAAGGAACCACCTTAGCATGTTGCTGGGATCTGCAATGGGAAAAACAAATTAATGGATGAAGATCACAGTTCACGACCCAGGACAAATAACACAGCTGATGCTCAGTAAGATAGATCATTCATGTCAGTAGACAATATGATCACATATGGTGCACGAAAAGAAAGATTGCAACTGCATCCCTCTGAATATTATTTAGCCACAATATAAAATAATTGCAGTCTCTGTATTAACTGCCAGTTTGGATGTTTAGAAAATATTTCACAAAAAATAAAAGTGGTTTTACCGTTTTGAGCTGGACGGAGCCTGGATATCTTCTTCTAGTAATTTTTCATCTGCTGGGTCCAACATAACTAAACGAAACAACATTTAGTTACTGAAATATCTTAAAGGTATAATGTACAATTTTCAAATACATGACCACTCCTACAATACGATTAAAACAGGGCTCCACATCTCTGGAAACACTATGCTAGTCCCTATGTCAGGAACAACTACAAATAACATACCATGAATGCCAAACTCTATTCAGATGTACACCTTGATAACAGAAGGTGCTCATAATAAAGAGAAGATGAGTGCATAAATAAAACATTTGTCCCCATTTAATCCACAAAACCCATGCATTTTTTGGCATATACATTTACAGAAGGCGGAAGTGCCCAATCGAGAGGTCTACACTCTTCTGAAACAAACATAAGAGAAAGGCAGAGCTAGTCTTACTGCTAGGGTCTATCCGGTAGGTGTCTGGGTTGATGAGGTCAATGGTGACCCCCAGGTCAGGCTCAGTGAGCAGTTCATGTTTGTGTTGCTTCTCCAGTGACGTGGCCTTGTACTGCACAAACCTGCACAGACCAAACATCTTTATCACCAACAAGAAATCATCAGGAGCAACTGCTCTTGCTGCTAGTTAGAAAATGACCACAAGATTCTGGAAACATCACAATCAGACAACCATGTTTTCTTTTTTAAATAATAGTTCTAGATAACAAACAGGACTTTAAATTTAAAAGCCAGTCTGTGATGTTCTGTTCTCAATACAATTTCTCTGATCCCACATTCTGAAGCCGGGATTAAATCTGAACTTTCAATTAGCTTCCAATTACAAGTTACATACCCACTATTTCATGACAATGTCTCAAAGGAGTTTCACGAGAAGCTGCTAAAAAACAAGCACTCCTACCTGTGTTGATCGAAAGGGTAGGTGATGAACTTGGGATCGAATGGGATGTCAGGGAGGCTGTTGCAGTATTTCACACGGCAGACGACTCCAGACCTGACAAATGCAAAACAGACACAGATCAATGCCAATCCAAACAGAAAGATTAGGTTTTCTGTACAAATTAAGTGCGGTGATGGTTAATAGTCCACAGGGACTGGAGGTAAGACTCACTTACTGCTTTCATTCAAAAAAATTAAAAATAAACAAACAATATGAACCTGCTGCATAACTATGAAAATATATATCTAAATCAATATTATTTTAGAAGTTAATAATATTAACTTATAAGTTAAAAAGAGCTCTTACCTTTCTGGGACAGTTCTGTGGGAGCTACTCCTGTGATAGGAAACACATTGACAGTTTCACAGATCAACTCATCACTGTTAACAGATTAACTCAAACAGATTCAATAAGATGTCCCGCATAGGTTTCCATATCATTGGGAGAAAGCTACTATGGTAAAAACAAACATCTGATGCAACTAAGTCACAACCTTACTTATCTATATTTTTAATGTTAACTTAAATGGACCACTTGTTTACGATCAAGATCCTCCACGTTATCACGCATCAAATGATCAGCTCTACGTTATGGTGATTACATGCACAAATAATAAAGTTGGTTTTTTATATATATATATATATATATATACTGATGAAAACTATGCCAGCACTTTGTTATGGCGAGGTAACTTAGTGTACTTTACGGTTTCTTACCTGTGCCCATCTTCGCGTTGGGTTTGAGTTTGGATGGTTGGGGCCATCTTTGCGGCGAATTCACAATACCACACGAAGACGCACTCTGTTAAATATCCTCCTTAGAAAGAAATATTAATAAAGCTTATAAAAAGAAATATACCAGGCAAGACAGGGAAAAACGAAATTCACTTTCTACTTCCCAACCTCGCCGTCTGCTAGGACCCTAGCCGCTTCCAGTTTGGTAGGTCATACCAGCGCCTGAATGAAATCCACGACATTGCAAAATGACATTAAAAATAAATCTATTCAAATAATTAATAATAATAATAATAATAATAATTGTATTTTCTATGTCGATATATGTTGTTTGTTAATGTGACTTTTATGTTTTAACGACTGTTTTTAATATAGGGCTATAGGTATACATCATTTTCAAAAATGTAATATATCTATACGACCTTGCGATATATTTATGAATTTCTATATCAATCAATGGAGTTTAAATATATAAATTTTCAGTGTTTTAGAAATTACATTTAAAAAATAGTAATACAATGTATGTTTTAACAAGCTAGTTAAGAGACTACTATAACCACAATGCTTTGCAAACGAAAGACCAATTAGGATGCGAGGCGTACAGAAGGAAACACAAACAGGGTTCATGTGCATTGCACAGGAAACGAAATCGCTCAGCAAAAATGGCATCGCAACAAAATATGAATCAAGCTGGAGGAGCCGGAGTCCAACCGGGGTTGAAGGCGACTACACTGCAACAGCAACAGCAGCAGCAAATGCAGCAGCAGCAGCAGCAACAACAATATCAACAGCAACAGCAATTGAGCCAACAGCAAGATTTTGACCCGGTTCATCGCTTCAAGATGCTCATTCCCCAACTCAAAGAGAGCCTTCAGGTGACTAGACATACATGCAACATCAACACACACTAGATGTAATAAATGCTCTATGTAAGTTACCGGCGTCAAATCTCCTAGTTGTGCAGTAGCTAAGGGAGTGGGATCCAGTACACTGCTGTGGAGTGTGTAGCGCTATATGAATGACAGCCAGGCACATTAAAACAGCATTTCAAGAGGTCTGTCTGTATATGTAAACTGAACAAAATATACATGCAACATGTAACGGTTTGTTCCCGTGTTTCATGAGTAGAAATTAAAGATTCCCTAAAAAGACCATATGCACAAAAAGCTTATTTCTCAAACAATGTGTGCACACATTTGTTTAGATCCCAGTAAGTGAGCATTTTTATTTTGCCAAGATAATCCATCCACGGGTGTGGCATATCAAGAAGCTGATTAAACAGCATGATCATTACACGGGTGCACCTTGTGCTGGGGACAATAAAAGGCCACAGATGTCTATGTCTATAAAGTTTTGAGGAAGGGTGCAATTGGCATGTTGACTGCAGGAATGTCCACCTGAGCTGTTGCCAGAGAATTGAATGTTCATTTCTTTACCATAAGCTGCCTCCAATGTAGTTTTAGTGATTTTGGCAGTATGTCCAACTGGTCTTACAACTGCAGATCACATGTAACCACGCCAGCCCAGGACCTCCACATCCGACTTCTCCACCTGCGGGATCGTCTGAGACCAGCCACCCGGACAGCTGATGAATCTGGGTTTGCACAACTGCTGAATTTCTACACAAACTGTCAGAGACCGTGTCGGGGAAGCTCATCTGCATGCTTATCATCCTCACCAGGGTCTTGACCGGACTGAAGCTCTGGTGGACATTCCTGCAGTCAGCAGGCCAGTTGCATGTTCCCTCAAAACTTGACTTGAAATCCATAGATTAGGGCCGAATGAATTTATTTTGATTGACTGATTTCCTTATATGAACAGTAACTCAGTAAAATCTTTGCAATTGTTGCATATTGCTTTTATATTTTTGTTCAGTGTAAATAGCTAATCACTGCAATTTGAAGACTGATACTCATAACACTTTTGTTCCTGTCTCTTAGAACGTCATGAAGATCGCATCTCTAAATTTAGGGCACAATACGGCAATTGACAATGGAGTGTAAGTGACCCATATCCATATTCAGCCTTTTAAAAACTTATTCATGGAATATCCACATGGGTTCAAGATGTAAGATACAGCTTGTAAGTATGTAGTACAGTTCAACATGTTTTGTTTTTCTTGAATTCTTTCTTCTTCAGTAAGAGCAGTGATGCCACTGTCCAGAGATTTGACAAAAGCCTGGAGGAGTTCTATGCCCTGTGTGACCAGCTGGAGCTGTGCCTAGTAAGTTCATGTTTGTTTTCCATGCTGCTCTCCCGTTTGTGTTAGGGCTAGGCTAGTGTTAGTACAAATCCCAAATATGTTGAACTTCACATATAACTGATTCACTCAGATAATTCAATCTAGCAGCATATGATAAGCCATCTAAATGTGCGTTTCAGGAATTTGGACAACCCGAATAGAGGTACAGTGAGGGAAAAAAGTATTTGATCCCCTGCTGATTTTTTACGTTTGCCCCCTGACAAACAAATGATAAGTCTATCATTTTAATGGTAGGTGTATTTTAACGGTGAGAGACAGAATAACAACAAAACAATCCAGAAAAACGCATTTCAAAAAAGTTATAAATTGATTTGCATGTTAATGAGGGAAATAAGTATTTGACCCCTTCGACTTAGTACTTGGTGGCAAAACCCTTGTTGGCAATCACAGAGGTCAGACGTTTCTTGTAGTTGGCCACCAGGTTTGTACACATCTCAGGAGGGATTTTGTCCCACTCCTCTTTGCAGATCCTCTCCAAGTCATTAAGGTTTCGAGGCTGACGTTTGGCAACTCGAACCTTCAGCTCCCTCCACAGATTTTCTATGGGATTAAGGTCTGGAGACTGGCTAGGCCACTCCAGGACCTTAATGTGCTTCTTCTTGAGCCACTCCTTTGTTGCCTTGGCTGTGTGTTTTGGGTCATTGTCATGCTGGAATACCCATCCACGACCCATTTTCAATGCCCTGGCTGAGGGAAGGAGGTTCTCACCCAAGATTTGATGGTACATGGCCCTGTCCATCGTCTTTTTGATGCGGTGCAGTTGTCCTGTCCCCTTAGCAGAAAAACACCCCCAAAGCATAATGTTTCCACCTCCATGTTTGATGGTGGGGATGGTGTTCTTGGTGTCATAGGCAGCATTCCTCCTCCTCCAAACATGGCGAGATGAGTTGATGCCAAAGAGCTTGATTTTGGTCTCATCTGACCACAACACTTTCACCCAGTTCTCCTCTGAATCATTCAGATGTTCATTGGCAAACTTCAGACGGGCCTGTACATGTGCTTTCTTGAGCAGGGGGACCGTGCGGGCGCTGCAGGATTTCAGTCCTTCACGGCGTAGTGTGTTACCAATTGTTTTCTTGGTGACTATGGTCCCAGCTGCCTTGAGATCATTAACCAGATCCTCCCGTGTAGTTCTGGGCTGATTCTTCACTGTTCTCATGATCATTGAAACTCCACGAGGTGAGATCTTGCATGGAGCCCCAGACCGAGGGAGACTGACAGTTATTTTGTGTTTCTTCCATTTGCGAATAATCGCACCAACTGTTGTCACCTTCTCACCAAGCTGCTTGGCGATGGTCTTGTAGCCCATTCCAGCCTTGTGTAGGTCTACAATCTTGTCCCTGACATCCTTGGACAGCTCTTTGGTCTTGGCCATGGTGGAGAGTTTGGAATCTGATTGATTGATTGCTTCTGTGGACATGTGTCTTTTATACAGGTAATGAGCTGAGATTAGGAGCACTCCCTTTAAGAGAGTGCTCCTAATCTCAGCTCGTTACCTGTATAAAAGACACCTGGGAGCCAGAAATCTTGCTGTTTGATAGGGGATCAAATGCTTATTTCCCTCATTAACATGCAAATCAATTTATAACTTTTTTTAAATGCATTTTTCTGGATTTTTTTGTTGTCATTCTGTCTCTCACTGTTAAAATACACCTACCATTAAAATTATAGACTGATCATTTCTTTGTCAGTGGGCAAACGTACAAAATCATCAGGGGATTAAATACTTTTTTCCCCTCACTGTATATAGAAGACGTCAGGTGTGAGATTGGGGTTGTCTTCCTGAACTATTTTTTAACTAGTAAACATGCTGAAGGCTGTCTTGTTAGATTCGTGAAAAGCTGCTACTGTGTATAGCAGGTCTTTGATCAGTGACTCAAGACTTGGGAAATATTGTTGAAATGGTCCAGTAAAGACTAGAACTTATGTTAAAAGCTCAGGGTGGAATGAAAACCTGAAGACACTGGTTCAGGACAAGAGTAGGTCACCCCTATAGTTAAATCAGAAATGGGTGAACTGGACATTGTTTATTCTTTTACGATTTTGTTTTCTCCTGTTCTTCAACACACCCTGCTCTCACTCTCTTCCAGCGGTTGGCCTATGAGTGCCTTTCCCAGAGCATCGACAGCGCCAAGCACTCGCCCAACCTAGTCCCCACCGCCACCAAGCCAGACACAGTGCAGACGGAGAGCCTGTCCTACTCGCAGTATCTCAGCATGATCAAGTCCCAGATCTCCTGTGCCAAGGACATCCACAATGCCCTGCTGGAATGCTCTAAGAAGATTGCAGGCAAGGGGCAAGCCCAGGGCATCCTCTGAACCCCTTGCCCACCACAGCCATCTGTCCTGTCTGTTTTTCTATCGCTTTTCTACTGATCTGTGTTAATGCCTATTTTGAAATACAAGCTGTACATGTAGTCTGGGATCAACAGCCTGTTTAATGCGAGATCAGTGTTCTTCTTGGAGCAGATAATTAGTGTTGGACAACCACAGCCCTGGAGAACCTAAACTTCAGGTTTTACAGCTCTGAATTAATTGCTGAAGTCTTGAAATAAATATATGTTTAAATTTATGTTTGAAGTAAATAATAGGCATTTGTGGTCCTGGGAGGCTGCAGATGTTAATGGTTTTTTATGCTAATGCCCCCTCTCAATCATCTTTTAAGTAGTTAATCAAATAAAATACTCCCTTAACTAGTCCAAATGAAACTGTTACATGAGTCTTTTGGAATTGAAGTTTTTGGCCGACCCTGTTCTAGTGCTTCACAAATTCAGCACTTGCATCGACTGGCCACTAGATGGAAGAAATTATTATTTTTTTAGACTTGGTAAAAGCACCTGCTTTGCAAAGGGGTTGTGGAACAACATAAGAAACCAAAAACTATGCATCAAGATGATGTGTGGAAAAATTGTTTCAGGTTAATGTTTATAGATTTGTTTTCAAGGAGAAAAATAAAATGTCTGAGGAATTGAGTAGAAGAATAAATGAAAATAAATAAAATTCAGCATGTTATGGAAGTAATTTACATCTAAATATTGTTCACACAACATACCTTAAACAAAACTTTATATATATATATATATATATATATATATATAATATGCCCAAATGTTTTCATTGGGTGGAAAAACATATACATATATATATATATACTCGGCAAAAAAAGAAACGTCCTCTCCCTTTCAACTGCTTTTATTTTCAGCAAACTTAACGTGTAAATATTTGTATGAACATAAAAAGATTCAACAACTAAGACATAAACTGAACAAGTTTCAGACATGTGACTAACAAATGGAATAATGTGTTCCTGAACAAAGGAGGGGTCAGAATCAAAAGTAACAGTCAGTATCTGGTGTGGCCACCAGCTGCATTTTAGCAAGTACTGCAGTGCATCTCCTCCTCATGGACTGCACCAGATTTGCCAGTTCTTGCTGAGAAAGGTTACCCCACTCTTCCACCAAGGCACTTGCACGTTCCCGGACATTTCTGGGGGGAATGGCCCTAGCCCTCACTCTCCGATCCAACAGGTCCCAGACGTGCTCAATGGGATTGAGATCCAGGCTCTTCGCTGGCCATGGCAGAACACTGACCTCCCTGTCTTGCAGGAAATCACGTCCAGCGACGGTGGGTTTGTGCCCATAGGCGATGTTATTGCCGGTGATGTCTGGTAAGGACCTGCCTTACAACAGGCCTACAAGCCCTCAGTCCAGCCTCTCTCAGCCTATTGTGGACAGTCTGAGCACTGATGGAGGGATTGTGCGTTCCTGGTGTAACTCGGGCAGTTGTTGTTGCCATCCTGTACCTGTCCCGCAGGTGTGATATTCGGATGTACCGATCCTGTGCAGGTGTTGTTACACGTGGTCTGCCACTGTGAGGACGATCAGCTGTCCTTCCTGTCTCCCTGTAGCGCTGTCTTAGGTGTCTCACAGTATGGACATTGCAATGTATTGCCCTGGCCACATCTGCAGTGCTCATGCCTCCTTGCAACATGCCTAAGGCACGTTCACAAAGATGAGCAGGGACCCTGGGCATAGAAAGGTCTCTTTAGTGTCCTTAGTTTTTATAACTGTGACCTTAATTGCCTACTGTCTGTAAGCTGTTAATTTCTTAACGACCGTTCCACAGGTGCATGTTCATTAATTGTTTATGGTTCATTGAACAAGCAAGAAAACATTGTTTAAACCGTTTACAATAAAGATCTGTAAAGTTATTTGGATTTTTACAATATTATCTTTAAAATACAGTGTCCTGAAAAAGGGACGTTTCTTTTTTTGCTGAGTGTGTGTATGTATATATATATATATATACTGTAGATATGGGGATTTTCTGCCATAGGGAATTGAGTATACTCAGTTTAGTCAGGTACTATGAAAACATTTGACTGCCACTCCATGGGAATTGGTACAAATACTTTCAGCTACATATGTATTTGTATATTCAAAGCAGTTTCATTTTTAAAAGGTTGTCAACTTCAGTCTTGAAGTCTCATTTAATTTCTTTCCATTTGATTTGCATCAGCTTTAGATCCTAGCCCAACCCTAACCTTTATAATGCTTGTGTATCAGGAGTTCATGTACATGTTTTAAGGTAGGTAGGCCCCCTTTCTCAACCGAAACAACGTCAATAGTTAAATATTGCAGAATGTGAATTGTTGGGGAAATGTATGACCCCAGTTCCTTCTGTGGTAATTTGTTTACACTAGTCAGAAGAAAAAGATCACACCCACTATTCTGAATTGAGCACTTGCTTAGTGTTTGGTCACAGATGTGAGTCACATTTGATGTAATATTTTACGGCAAGTTTCAGTTAGTTATCTGCAAAGAGGAGGATAGGCACCCCTGCACAGAAACCGAGAATGACATCTGTAGTTCATGTGTACATGCTGTACTGGTGTTGAGAACAGACTGCATGAAGACTCACAACACTGATTGCTTGTATTTTACATTTGCTAACTTTTTAAAGAAGAAAACATCAAATGGATGAAGTACATCGAAAACAATGTAATATATATAGTTTTGATCATTCTGTGAGCAACAAACTGCTTCTACTGTAAGGAAACCTTGGTGGGAGAAGTTAAGGTAACCACATACTCTCTAGATATGTCTGACAGGAGAAGAGAAGAGGGAGATATGATAAGTGATACAGTGAAGAGCAAGGACACATACACCTCTATAAAAGGTTACTGAGTTCAGAGGCCTTGGCTTAAAGTGAAAAAGATAAGCTGTGATAGAAGGAGGGGGGTGGCAGGGTTTCTAGGTACAGAACAGCCTTAGCACGTATCACCCATCGCCACATATAGAACATGGTGTTCTAGGCTGTGAAATGACATCATCACTTCCTGTGCCTTGGCAAACACAGTCTTACTTGGCTGACAGACAGTGGCTCCTTCCAGCTAGGGAGGCTGCAGGAGGTTCTGTTCCATATTAGACAGCTGCTGCAGCTGTTCTCGTCACCGTTAACAAGTGCTATGGTTAAGTCTAAATATAAAGTGGGAGGCTAGACATTCTTGTGGACTGATTGCAATACACATCATACTGTGGTTATGGTCACTGGTGGGTTTTCTTGGGGGTGGTTAACAAAATGTGTCAAAAAATAAAATGCACATGGAGATTTTTCATACTCTGGCTCAGATTGGTCACGGGACATTCTGGACAGTATGGTTATGTCAAAGTCAATGACTGTTTATTTACTTTTCACTTCTGCTTAACATAAAGTACAGGATTTATTGATTGTTTTTTCACTTCTGCTTAAATTAAAGTCTACTATTGCACTATAATACATGTCAGATGTTTGACAATCCTTCACTCAGAGTGTCTCTCTCCTGGATTAACTTCTCTTGATAGTAAGAGAGACTTGTTATGGATAGTCAGCCATCCATTTTCCTATGTAATTTACACAGAGTATATGAATGATATCAAAGAACAGCGCGGAAGCATGTGACATGAATTTGAAAATTGTAACAAAGAGGGCTCTCCAAGGATTATAATGGAATTACACTTGAGCAAAGAGCAATACTCTGCTTCAAATAAAAAGATACAGAATCAGTCTTTATAAGCTTTCATGTACAGCTAATTAACTACATCTCTGATTCCAATATAGATTTATGACATCAATTTTAGCAGGGATGGCTCTGGAGGGTTATTTGTTACACGCTTTTAGAGTATGGTATGACTGTGAAGAGGTAAGAAGTGTTTTCATGGGGGTACGTGTTATTGGTTATATGAAGGATACAACAGATTCCTAAAATGTAATCTGAAGCTGTCACAAAAACTTTCACACAATTAGAAAAGCTCTGGAGACTAAAATGACATTATAGCAAGTTCTGGGTGAAAAATTACAACACCGAAAAAAACAAATCCTGAGAATGATGACGCAACTAAAGCCACTTATACCAGGAGGCAGCCTTGAGGAAGGTTCATCACAGCATAGGCCCTGTAACAGCGAGAGACCAACACCAAGAGTCAAGGCAAACTGCAGTAAACACTACATAACTGTGGCTATCTGTGACTAGCCTGGCAAAAACATTACATATGCTATGCCATCTTTCCAACTGCAGAAACCATGGAAAGAATAAATCAACCTTCTGAATATTTATTTTGTTGCCGGTGAAACAGTAAGTACATTTGAAAGGTTAGTAATGAGGCAAGCCCGCCAAAACACGGTGTTCTCATTTGGTAGCTTATTCATTCCAGGATGTATATCGTCAAGCCAGTTCCTTGGAAGTTCCCCATGGATCCCACATCTCTAGCACAGAATGTTAAGTTGTTCCACACATTGTTCTCTTTGTCCACAGTTTAAACAGTGCTTGCCTGTGTGTACAGGGTGCTGAGACACCACCCCGTGTCTCTGAAATCTTGACAGAATTGAAAGTAAGATCCACGTGGGCCAGGTTGAGTGTGATATAAAGAAGCTGATACTGTATGTCTTCTTAAGTGAGGCTGTCAATTGGGCACTTGCAAGACAACAGAAGAACTGTCATTGGAACATTGCTCGTCTTTGGCAGGGACGTGGTGTTTAGAGGCAAGCTTCCCTGAGGATTAAATCTCATCCCCATAGTCCACAAAACCTTAGTAGCTACATTGGAAATCACTTGCCTTCCCTCTCTATCAAAGCACTCAAGCTCAATAAGAAAATCATGCTTGTGGATCATTATTATGGTTTTCAAACATGTTGTTCGACAACCTTTCCGATTTTCTTTCTAAACTGCTATCTTAACTTTAAAGGGTGGGTCTTAAAGAGTAAGACGTCAAACTTACACGAAACAACAACGTATGATTTGTATTGTCTGAATGTAATGTGTCAGACATGGCAGCAGAGGGAGCTTGTACCCTTCCAAAAACCTCTTGTAATGTTGATCATTAATGTATCAATCTGCTGTAGGTCAAACATTAAACTTTATGCCAGATTTGGTGCCAGGTATAATGATAAAAAAATCTTTATGGAAACCATTTTCCTTCATCAGCTGTGAATCAGACACCAAGACTATATAAAACAGAAGGTCTGTTTGACTCCCTAGCCCAAGTATATTCCTGAAAAAACTGCCATATATACAGAAAGAGAGCTACACGAAGGAGAGAACACCTGGTTATTGTTTAAACACATGGCAATAAAGAACCTGCAATCTGGACCATATCTTGTTTTACAAAGCACAAGTTGTAAATGTAAAAAGTGATTGTACGGTGCAGGATATTTAATTCTGCATTGGCTCGCATATAAGGGATTTACATTTAATTGTTTTTTTTTCTGTTAAATGAATACAGTTTATAAATATTTGGCCTAATTAAATGCATGTTTCTTTTCTGCACTTATTTCTGATGTGTTCATAATTACATATGCATATTACTTTTTACCTACTAATGCAGAGATCAAAGATGCATATGATTTGTGACTATATGACAGCGTGCACATTGCATCGAAAATGCTATTTAGGGCCATTGGCAGAGTGATGCAAATCATACAGCAGACGTGTGAAAGATAATTTCTAGAGCATGAGAAGCGTTGCTGTGGAATGACTGTGTGTTGATGATATATGCCTGTCTGCTGTGCTTGTGGTTACATGTACTTGATCAAGAAATAATTAACTTGGTGTTCAATGAGGGAGAAAGAGACAGAGAGGGAGAGCAAATAACATGCTTTTCAGGAAGTGGTAATGTGACAGTAGGGAAGCAGTATAGCAGTGAAGGTATTGTGGTTAAACGAAAGAGAATGTTGAGTGTACTGTACTGCTCTGAACTGAAATATTTCAAAAAGAAATGCACGGACATGAATCTCCATATTCTTTTGAGTGTTGTGTACTGAAATATGGTGTTGTTTATGAGCAAATTAATCACACAATATATACTATTTCCAGTGGATTTGTTTGCATGTTTGTATTTGCAGGGATTACACTGTAAATTAAGTCTAAATTGTTCCAATATGCACACAATTTTTCAAGTATTGTTGACTGTAATGTGCCACTCACGTTAACGAGGCCAAGCACAGGCCCGTTTAGTATTGCATTAATTTCAGGTAAAATGAGTCTGTGGGCTGCCTTGTGGTGATGTTTAGTGAGAAGTGGAGGAACTGAATATTGTTAAGGTGTCTTGATAAGTGACGGTTGACCCTGCAGAAATACCTTTACTATGTGTCAGGTGTCCCATGTTTGTGTTTTTTAAACTGTGATAGTGACTATGATACAGAAAGTGGTTCAAGGTAGACATAGCAGTGCTATCACACAATATCTGGAGCAATGCGGTCTTTTACATTAATTTATAAACCTAAAATTCTCTAAATGTAGAGTTTCTCTTAGCAACTTGTATGAGAAAGCAGGTCTGAAACTGGTTTCTGGCCTGGGCAGACCAATACTCATATCTGATGTTCTTGTGTGTGTTCAGATTACTAATGCACACACACACAAATCTATGAATGAATGGTACAACTGAAAAGTACACGAGAAGATACTGCCCTCTAACCTCTATAGGAACATGTAGCAGAATGTATCAGCTGTACATGACGTTGTTGGCTGCCTTTAATGGTTATCAGTATGCTTAGAAAGGCAGAGTTCAGAGAGCTGTTGACCAACTTTTACACTACTGTGAGTCACAAGGAGCCTTCCACCTACGCTGCCATTACACTTAATGTACAGAATGGTCCCTATTACTGGTAGTACACGCATACACACTACACCACGGGGGAAGGGGGAAACAGCATACACCAAATACTAGATGCATAGGGTATTAATACAGGACACGTAACATACAAACGTCAGCACAGGTTGTCAGACTAACACTCATAGAGACCACACTATGAGCAAACAATTTAATTAAGCCAGAAATTCCAAAAGGCCACGGTGCTGAGTCTCCTGTCCTCCTTGCGAAATGTCTCTGAGCCATAAAGCCTACGTGTCTCTCAAAGGGTCCGCCGTGTTCACTTGTGTGTATGATGGTTTCTACACGAATGCCTGCTGTAATGACAGCCTCAGTCCACTTCCGTTCTTATTCATGATTTGCTTCTATTCATAATCAGAGTCAATGTGATTGGTAGGGCAAGGATCACACCATGTGTTTATCATAACAGGGATCTCAACCCTACACATCTGTTTGGATTACACCTGTAGACCATTCTAATCTTCTCCTCAATGTGAATTACTATAATATGGAGGTGAATGTTTACAGGAGTTGTTATTCTTCCAATATAGTGTAACATTATATGTTGGTGATTGTTAAACCATGTAAGTGACAATGGATCATGCTATCAGCTACATAACTTAATAAAAATAACAGAACAAATAATAATGCCCCCTCATTGACTTTTCAGAAACCAATCTGGTTTAGAGTTGTAGTCAATATTTTAAGTTCTTAAAGTTTGAAATAGGACTATGTTTTTTTGCTCCCTTCACTTTGACAAAAGACATTTCCTGCAGGGTGGACATATGCACACACTTCACTGCAGACATCATATGCAAAGCAGGAATTGTGGAGTATTCTCTTTAGGGCATTAGCACAATCACACACACGCAAATACAAATCCCTCCCTGAACGAGTCAAACGGTTCAGATCCAAATACATTACTACACGGTACAGCCTACAATATAGAAGCACTGAAATACAGTTATCTCAATCATCTATTTAAAATGTGGTGGACATAGAGGTCCCATGAGTGAAGGGGAAGAGCGAGAGAACGTCAGGAAAAGGCCTTGCACTATTCTGCCAGGCTCAGAATAAAAAGGAGAAGTGGTGTGTGAGTGTGCTAACTAAAAGCAGGAAACAGGCATCAGATATGAAGAGAAAGACAGAGGGGCCGGAAACAGCTGAACGTACACTGGGCCCACATAGCACTGTCTGAACTGTAATAACCCAGGCACAGCCTAAACACAGTGCAGGCCACACATTCCGGGCAATTGCAGATTGTGAAGTGCAGCTTTAATGGAGAGTGAGGGTTTAGAGACACTGGCTGGCACTGTGGCCCCACTGAAACTCTTTGTGGGGCCACATCTCTCCTCCTGCCACATTTAGTATCTCTCTCTCCCTCTCTGTTTAACTCTGTTATATCTTCTAACAATTTATATGTTTACGTGGGTTATACACAAGGAGGAAGTCCAGGAACACACCAAGGTAAAACAAGGCCCAACTTTTATTTACATAACACAACAAACAATGTTACATAAATATGGCCCCAACTACATGGTATCTTTTCAGGTTTCTACTCTTTCCTTATTGCCCAGTGTCAGACTACGGCACCCTGGAGAGTTCACAGCACAAAACACAAAACACACCAATCTCTCACTTCAGTTTCACTTTTGTGTTATGGGTGTGGCTGCTATGAAGATGAAGAAGAATATTCACACATCCAGGCCCATATTCACACAACTTTGATATTAAATTTTCCCTAATATAAAAAAACAAAAACTCCCTAATAAGTGGGTGTCTTACGTTTGTTTTCCATCTTTTAATCTTTTTAGGATTCATCTTCCTTATAAGGTATCAAATAGAACATTAAAAATACATGAAAGGAAACAGAACAGTACTTAAATAAAAACATTGTTTGGATCAAATTATACAGGAAATACTCTATCCTGCTAATTAGGCATCCTTTCCCAAGGTAGTTGGTACTCTCCTGTAGTACACATTGTTGAAAGATTTCTCAGGAATTTCTTTCTGAATGAAGGTTTTGTATGCTTTAATTTAGTCTATGATGGGTTACTGATTCATTCATTCATTTATTATATCTAAGTTTTGAAAATTAATTCAGATTTACTTTACTGATTTACTGACTAATACTAATGATATTATAATGATTATGACTATTATAATAATGCTTATTATTATCATTATTTTCAGTATTAGGGTTCTTGAAGCAGTATATATAATGTGGTTTATATGTCAGTGCCTGCCAGTATAAATAAATACATACATACATAAATAAATATTCCTTTCAAGCCCAAAGTCTAACCTGGTTTCCAGGATTCTAGGGACGATATAAACCTTAAAACTGAGAAGATTCTGGTTGAAAAGGGCAGGACCTCAGCCCCCAGACTTTCCACTGCAAAACTATGGAACACGAGGCCTCCCGGGCGCTCTTTTTCCTTGAAGCCCTTGAAGAGTTATCTTTATTTGATCATGCTGAGTACCCAGAACCCGAAGTGTTTCTGTGCTTCCACTGTTTAGACACAGTGTGGTATCGCAGAGTCTCTCACTGGAGCCAAATTCACAGGATCCGCTGCCAGTAAAAGACGCCCAGCTTCCTCTTTCAGTGGATTTCTAGTTGAGTCATTAGAGAGATAGGGTACACTGAGTACAAAAAGAAGAAACAACAGAAGCACAATAATCTCGTAAACCACAGAAATGTGTCATGATAGATGAATGTATATCATTTTTAAATAATGCATTTTAGCATGAGTTTTCGGTTCTGAGGATGGCTAGAGTGGAAACCCCTATTCCAGTAACCCCTAGCTTCCATTCCAGTAATTTCTCATCTTTAGTAGGTGTTTGAGATTTGTTTCATTGTCAGGCCTTTGCATAGATCTTACTGCATGTGGAGTTATTGTACGTGGCGCTACACAACTTATATATAGCTATAATATCATACAAATAAAATTATTTATTTCAGTGAGTGTATTTACAAATTCCCTGCCCATATTATTACAGTATATCTCCCTACTTTCTACAGCCTTAAATAGTTCAGGAGAATGCTTTTGTTCGAAAGGAGTGAATTAACCAAATTATTTTATTGTGTTACCTGAAATGAACACACGTGATTTTCAGTCACCTTTTTTCCAAGGTGACTCATTTTCAAGATAAAAAAATGCATGTACACAATGCAGAGAGTAGATATTGTAGGATTCCATGATAATACAGTATATTGTATAATACAGCAAAATATATGGCAAGATACAGAAAATATTAAATTAAGTGACTATACTTTAACAGTTATGCTGAAGCACTATTTTAAAATGAAAATATATTTTACAAAGATTGCAATTAATAAACCTTCTCCCCCAAAACAAACAAAACAAGATTCAACAAAAGATACAACCAAATATATATTTCTTGGCTTCCTAGATTATAGTATATATACCTAACTGAGTGTGTGCAATTTTTTTGTTATATATACTAAGAACATAAGAACATAAGAAAGTTTTCAAACGAGAGGAGGCCATTCGACCCATCGTGCTCGTTTGGTGTCCATTAATATCTAAGTGATCCTATCCAGTCTATTTTTAAATGTTCCCAAACTTTCAGCTTCTACCACATCGCTGGGTAGTTTATTTCAGATTGTGACTACTCTCTGTGTAAAGAAGTGTCTCCTGTTTTCCGTTTTGAAGGTCTTGAAGTCCAATTTCCATTTGTGTCCCCGGGTGCGTGTGTCCCTGCGGATCTGGAAAAGCTCCTCTGGTTTGATGTGGTCGATGCCTTTCATGATTTTGAAGACTTGGATCAAGTCCCCACGTAGTCTCCTCTGTTCCAGGGTGAAAAGGTTCAGTTCCCTCAGTCTCTCAGTAGGACATTCCCTTCAGACCTGGAATAAGTCTGGTTGCTCTCCTCTGAACTGCCTCTAGAGCAGCGATATCTTTCTTGAAGTGTGGAGCCCAGAACTGCACACAGTATCCAGATGAGCTCTAACTAGTGCATTGTACAGTCTGAACATTACTGCCCTTGTTTTAAACTCTACACTTTTAACAATATTGTTTGCCTTTTTTATTGCTTCCCCACACTGTTTGGATGGAGAAAGTGAGGAGTCCACATAGACTCCTAGGTCTTTCTCATGTGTTACTTCATCTAGTTCTATTCCTCCCATAGTGTAATTATAGTGGACATTTTTGTTACCTGCATGTATTACCTTGCACTTGTCCACATTGAATTTCATCTGCCAGGTGTCGGCCCACAACTGAATATTATCTAAGTCCCTCTGAATAGCCTGTGCCCATTTGGGGTATATGTCATAAAACCCCCAGGGCAGCTGGTAGATTTATTAATGAGGTGTAAATATTACTTATTCACTGGTTTCAATACATGTCGCTGCATGAGATATGTAAGTGGCTTATCTTAAAAGGAGTGAGCTGGGAGAATTTTTCTGTTTTTGTTAATCTCTTCAGTATAGTTCTGATATCATATGACACTGACACACTGTGAAAACAGTCTCTCAGAAATAGCCTGAACTGACAGTGAAGCTGGAGCTCTGACTGGTAGTAGAGAGTCATCAGCTGGTGTGAAAATTATTAAATGCAATTTTGGAGGCTTTGCAGGTTCATCTTATCCTGCACAGGCAGAGAAAGACGTGTATATTTTCCATCACTATATGAATACTCAACATCTTCCAGTTATTTTGCGACCAGCGTCCTGTTTTTCATAAAGACAATGCAAGTACAAATTAGTATCAGAATGACTCCTTCTAAATGTGCGTAAGCATTAATTCTCCTGTTGGGTTATTCCAGTTATGCACTTCAATACTTTCAATTGATTTGAGCCAATGAGTGAAACAAGGAAAACACAGACTGGAGTTACTTTTCTTTCTTCCTAGGTGATTCAGGTGCTGATTAAAATAAAATAAACTTTGCAGCTGGTCTTCAAAATACTACAAATGTTTTAATCCAGAGCACATTGTAGTGTAAGCACATTATAATCTGATAAATAAGACTTTAAAATATAACATTTCTGAATCAGTAAATAAAGAAGGAGTGAATATGTCTAATTAAATAGCAACATGCTATTTAGGACAGCCACAATGAAATCACCCAGATGTCACTCTTATGATCACAATTGGTCTCTTTTTTAAATCGAATCCAATTTTCTATAAAGAGGAATTCAATGTGAAATTCTTGCCTGAGAACCAGTACATTTTAGAAGGATCCCAATCTAGTAAAAAAGTAAGACCAAAATAGAAAAATCAAACAAAAGAAAAAAACTCCTGAATGGTAAAGTTGTGTCCCAAAGGCTGGAGAAATTAGTTTCATATCAAGCCTACATGGTGGTCAATGAGCATATGAGGTCATAGCAGTAAGTCAAGCTCAGTAATTAGCAAAAAAGAGGGAATAATTATTGGAATCTCTAAATAAAGAAAAACAAACATACCAAGAAAAATGTGTATTGGGTGTTTAGACAGAATAGTGTTTGATAGAATTGCTGCTGAACAGTATTTGTTTTAGTTTGAAAGGAAGGGCTTTCCTGCATTACAACCAATACTTCTCACAAAACACATGACAGAAAAACAAACAAATAATGTAATCAAGATGTTGACATGCTTATAAACACACACATTACCAGTTGTCTCCTCCCATAACAAGGTGACATTAATGACTTTCACAACTTGTGTGACTTGTCAGGTGACTTGCTGAGTCAAGCAAAGTCTTAAACATTTCCCCACTCTGGCGTCCATCGCAGCTTCAGGAATGAGTTATCTCTCACTGTGTTTTAATACCTTGCTGTACCAAGAGAACATGTTTATATTGAGTGTTTTAAAGTGTCGGGCATGATTTGTCTAGTAATAATCACGTGAATTCTTGGCACGCTGAAAGAAACTGAAACTGACATGAAAATGAAATGCCTCTCTAGATATCTATTAAGACCAAGCCTGCCAGATTGCACACATCCAGTTCAAGTAAAAGTGTTTGTATGCATTGCATTTGTTAATTAGTGTTCAGGATTGAAAGTGAAATTACCCTTTAGCCGTGGAAGCAAGCCATTCAATTAAATCGATCATGAGCTGGTGAAACATGATCTGCCATCTTTGACGCACTAAAACAGGAAACAACTCGGATTTCTACAGAAATGTCCATCTTTCGAATGAGAGTCAACAGACAAAGCTAACAATGCACCAATTCACTGTACATATGCATGAATAGAATAGCCTGGAAAAGGAAATACGTTTTGTTAAAATTCAACAAAATGTATCTTGCTAGCTACATGAGTAATGACATTTATTAAATGATCAGCATGCTTCTATTATTTTGTGTGCTTTTATAAATGGACTGCAGAAAATCCACTATACCTACACCTACTACAATCCTCCGATGTAACATGAAACACGTGCTATGCCTTGTTTTAATGTCACTTCAACATTTTCTCGGGTGCCCTTCCCTTTGCTTGCCCACTTGACAGAAATGAGCTGAAATCAGCTTTTTCCTTTTTTCCCCGTATCTGTTTTGCAACTTCTCTCCTCCTGTAACAAGCCCTAAATCAGTTCCCATGTCCATGTACTGTATCAATTGACAGAGACACTGAACTATCAGAAATTGATTCAGGTGACTGAACAGTTTGGAGTAAAGCACTGTAGTGGTGGTGCATATTTTGTGTGTTGTGAGGAGGAAGCTGGGGATGAAATATGTTTCTGGTCAGCAATTATGGTAGATTAATGACCCTCAAAAATGAAGATAAATGTCAATTTTCCCAGTACAGTGTCAACATTAGTGTGTTTGTGTATTATATTAGGAAAAGAGTGTCATAAAAAAAGAGTTGGTAAATGAAGCTCTTTAGAGGAAGTAGATCCATCCACTGACATTTCCTTGACCAGAAGTACAAGCTGTACTTTTGGAAAAGGAAACTAATCCCTTTTAAATTCTTACTGGCAGACAACTCTGCCTTTTCCGCCACTGAGTGGAACCAGGGGGGTTAAAGAGCAAGCTGATCTCAGGACAACCCGTTTCCCTAGAAGACCCTGAAAACCAGGACTTTCCCCAGTGCGCAACTGTCACCCAAAACTCAAAAACAAACCAAAACAAGCGACTCTGAGGCACAGCGAGCTCCCTCTTCATGCGGAACAATGCCTGCTCTTTCTGCTGTTTCCACTGTTTGTGAAACACAGCTGCTTAAAGACGTCATTCTTGAAATCCCAGTCAAAGGCTTACCAGCACTTACCAACCAGCCAACTAATCAACCAGGGTTTTCTCCCTCACATTTGTTTTCACACACATGTCATTCCACACACACACACACACACACACATCAATACAAGATGTGATTTCTTGTTTTCCAAGTTATATTGATAGCAACCATTTTGATGTCAGTATTGTTAAGTATGATAACTGGTCATCCAGTGTGGAGGGACAGCCTGATCTAGGCAGGGTCTTGGTGGTGCCATACTCCTTCCACTCAATAATACTCTTGATCGTGTCCAAGGAATAATCAAGGCCTACAATATTTGTTTATACCCATCCCCTGATCTGTGCCTCCACAACTTAGTCCCAGAGTCCTTTTGAAAGCTCCTTGGTGCTCATGGTTGAGACTTTGCTTTAAAATGCACCTCCCACCAGACGCAACATACAGGGGCTGCTGAATTTATCCTAAAGTCTTGTGAATCACTGCAATTAAACACAGGTGGAGGCCACTTAACTTGGTTTCTGTAGGCAACAGGTTACACCTGAGCTAATTTAGGATTGTTGTTACATGGGGGTGTGGACACTTAGCCAAACAAACCAAAATTTTCTCCACATTTCTAAAATATGTTTTCACACAGGATGTGTAGATTTCAATGCATTTTAATTCCAGGCTATAAGGTAACAAAAGGTGAACAATTTGAAAGGTGTAAATAAAAAAATAAAAAAGTACTCTGGTCATGGGTGAGATACACAGCTGATCCACAGTACAGTGTACAATGTCTAATTGGTTAAGAAAATACTAAAAGAGTATTAAAGGTTATGAGCATTTTTCACAGTAATTGAGTTAGTTGTGGTTGTTGGGTTTAGGTATATGTAA
The DNA here is from genome assembly GCF_036373705.1 of Amia ocellicauda. Lineage (NCBI taxonomy): Eukaryota > Metazoa > Chordata > Actinopteri > Amiiformes > Amiidae > Amia > Amia ocellicauda. Next base: position 15,090,378 of record NC_089854.1, on the reverse strand, counting down.
CTTAAGATGTATTTGTACTTTTTTGAAAAGTCACTTTAAGCCAGTGATTGGTTAAATTGCATAATTGAGAGTAGAGTGAGAATGAAAGCTGGAAAAGACCCTGTAGCTGAACAAGACATCCCCCCCAACACACACCCCCTTCTGCATTAAATTTGATCAGTGTGTTTACAGCTGAACACTTGACACGAGCAATATCTAGCACACTTGGAAAGAAATGACAGCTCCGAAATGACGACTCTGCAGTGATGCCTTTCCACAGAGGTGACTCATGTTTCTGTCAGAGGTGTTACAGGCGAGGATGTGTTTACATACACTCTTTTTGCTTACTCAAAGCAGTACTCCGATCTGTCATCGTTCACGTTTCTAGTTTCCATGGCAGACTTCTTACTGGCAGCACACCTCAGCGCCGCTTGCTTTCTGTTCGCCTGGGCTGTATCATGACAAACACGAGGGAACTGGTCACAGATGGATCACGTACAGTATCTTCTAATCTTTAAATTATAACCACACTTCTGCTTTAAACCTTACAGGCAGCATAGGTTTATGGAGGGCTGGAGCATCCTGTTTTGTTTTTTATTATTAATTAATTGAATTAATGGATATAATCATTGGCTCAACTAGTTAAGGTGACCATCTTCTCCTACAGATTCAAGAATCTCATCAGAGAGAGATAGTGCCTGCAGAACAAAAAAAGAGTCACAATTCAACGCATAAAGCTATTTAATTACTTAGAGCTTGGGAATATAATTTCCAACAACAAATAAAAGGTGTTGCTTCCTACATTTGACATATAAGAAGTGCTAATAAGATGGTATGGATGGTGAGGCTCAATGTCCTATAAATATTGCCGTTATAAAAGGAAGAATACAAAAGACAGAGACCCGTTCACATTTATTAGGCTGGCCATGGGCCACCTCAAATTGAGTCCTTCTTTTTTCTGACCCCGTTCACATTTGAGCTAAGTGCGTTCACATATGCGGCTACAAATTAGTCCTAAACTAAATGCATGCCGGGAATTAAATCTGCTAAAACAAACCAGTTAAGCATGACATTAGGTCTGCTTACAGGTGTATGCGATGTATTGATATCACAACTTATTAATATTGATATATATTGATCGCGTCTATATGTTCTTTGAAATTAATCTTAACCCTGTGCAGCCGAAATTTTCTAATATAATTTAAAAATACATGACGACAAGACGTTTTGCAGATGTTTAAAAAAAATTGAGAACATTTAAAAATAGACTAGATAGGATCCTTGGATTACTTAGTTATTAATGGACACCAAACGAGCACGATGGGTCGAATGGCCTCCTCTCGTTTGTACACTTTCTTATGTTCTTATGTTCTTATATGGTATACTAGTTTTCACCCAACTCAGGGCCGCCTCAAAACTGTGACCCCGTTCACATATGAGTTATGGCATTAAGGAGTTCAGGGCTGGCCTAAATCTCAAATGTGAACGAGAGACATATGGCCTTGCCACATTAAAATCTGCCCCACCAAACAGTGGCATAGTCAAATTAATATCAGCACATGGGTGTTAATATCAGCTTTCTGCATGACAGTCCGAACAGGGCTGAGGTAACAAACAAGATGTATTTCTACATGCTCCAAGTCGTGCTTGCCGGTGCTGTCTTTGTACAGTACACACATTACATTACCGCACTCATTGGTTTCCAGTGAGGTAAATCTGCTGTGAGCTATGATGCATCACAGTCAAACGTGACACAGATTGTATCGTAAGCAACCCAGGCATTTCCTGGAAGTGCTCATGACGATGTGTCTGATAGGAGCTCTGAAAAACAACACAGGCTCCTTCATGCAGGAGCAGTGACCGGTAGTGTTACAACAGGTCACATGAAGTTCCCCTAGACTTTAAAGTGTTGCTACTGGATGAACAGTGCTACACAAGAAACACAATGAAGTCAATGCAGTTGTTAAGCGAAAAGCTGATATATTGAGCTGCTTCTCAGTGTAGAAGTAGTAATGAACACACAGAACTAAATTGAACTTTCAACTTTTTTACCTTTAAATACAGCATATTTAATATTGGCAACAGATCCCCTTTGAAACAGAGAAGAGCCATCTCAGAATTGTGCAGACAAACATACAGAAATAAATAAAACAAACCTCTTGAATTCAGATTTGTGGAGGCAGCATAAAAGTTACTGAGCTACACCTAAAATATGTCCCTGCTATAACAACAAAGATGTGTATACATATTTATAGTTACTTTCAGGGCATAAACATAATCAAACTGGTTTTGATATTCCTAGAAAACAATCTTGCAATGGCTTCAAGATCCAGACCTGAGGAATATATAACATTGGTCAGATTTGTTTTGCATTTTTTATTGCAAAACAAGGATATGAGGTTTGTATCAATATAGCAATATGGATCCTGGTGCAAGAGTATGACTGGTGTTCCTGTCATGGCAGTGCATTCCCTGAGTTGACCTGAATAAACAACATGACCAAGAGAAATACATGGTTTATTCAATGCCCTGTTTTGGGGAAGGAGTTACATTCTGGCAAGCCCAGGGAAATTTGGTATTGTTATGAGGAGGCATTTTAGCACTGAATATATGAGTATATATATACTGGCATGCTTTTAAGGAAAATCTGAAAGTGCTGCATATAGTTTGTTTTGTTTGTAAAATGCCATCCCAGCAGCTTTTTACAGAGGGGAACAGGAAGTAGGAGCAAAGCTATGTAACAGCTGATACAGCTAGGTGGCAGGAAATAGGCTCTTGACATTTTCTCCATCCTGCATGAATAGTTGGTTGTGTCACTACCACAGATTCCTGGAACATTGTGACTTCCATTTGTCAGTGTTGCATGTCATTTGACTTCATTGTATGTCTAATTGGAGAAAACCTGACTGGAAATTCATCTTTCTTTATATAGGTCTTATTTCCCCTGCTATTGAGCTATCCTCTTTCTTCGCTTGGCTTTAGGAGATTAAAGGGACAAAAGCATGACATGCATTTCAATGTCCCTACAATATTGCAGCTGTGTAGAATGGTGATATTATTTAGTATATAAATACACATTTACCAGTTTTCTATGGTTTCTATGGTCCATAATATCAACTAACCTTTTAACAATCAATAACAGACTCCAGAATATATTTGTTTCCTTGTGAAAGGTGCTATACAAATAAACACTGATTAATTGACTGAGCCTCTACATTCACTATGAACAACAAAAAGACTGTTAAAAAAGACTGCTCATCCGTACTTGTAATTATCTCAGGCAGATAATATTAATGGACTGCTTAATAATAATAATAATAGTAATGTATAATATTTTAAAAGTAGTAGTAATGGTAATGAAGTATGTGAGTGTCCTAATGTTTTGCATCTGTTTTTGACCAAAAATAAAATTTAAGTAAATACAGGCACTGAAATGTAATTGAAGAAGCACTGACTCAGAACTCATGAGACTTGGGAATGGTTTTTGACATTTCTTTGACATTTTTGAACACTGAAAGCTTGGAAACACGACAGCGAAACCACATTTTTATTTTTAGATTTACTTTCAAATGATGGTACAATTGAATGCAAAAAATATATTCAAAATGTTTACTTAATCAACAAGTATCTGCCCAAAATGCAGAAAAAACAAGTGAAATAAATGGAGCTCCCACAGTGATACATTCGGTTAATGAAAATGGGAAAAGTCAGTGGTTTTGGTTATCATGGTTCTGCTCGTAAAAGATCCTTGTGGTTTTCATTTTCGTCTTTTCAGGTTCTCACGGTTAGCTAAATCTGTCAGTAGACCAATGCATACCAGGGAAATGGCTTATAATTCAGAGCAGAACATTGGTTTCTAACTAAAATTCCATAACATATAAATGTCAGTTTACATTCTAGTGTTGGTGAGCTATTTCCCTCAAAATAAAGGAACAAAAATTCAGTATATATATATATATATATATATATATATATATATATATATATATATATATATATATATATATATATATATATATATATATATATAATTACATTGTATACTTTCAAGGCAACTTACAGTTTACACAAGAAGCATTTTAAGCATTACAAAAGTGCTGTAATACAATCAATACAAAATACAATAAGCTTACATTCTAGTACAATGATTTAACACAGATTTAGTACAGACATAATACAGTTAAGTCCTATGTATGTGCACTTTATCCACTTGAATCCCATATCAGTCAGGTACGATTCATTAGGTTCAGCACATCTATTGGCTATGTCAAATAATATAACTTAAGTCAATTAATCAAATAAAATATGATTCTATTTTATTAGATTAAAAATAGCATTCTTGTTCCATGCGGGGCACATGACCATCTTCGATGTACTTCGCCCCTATGCATTCAATCTCAGCTGGAAAACTATGTAACGTGAGTAGACAGGTAAGGGCGTGTGGCCCTGGGCTATGCCAGTTTATCGTATGTCAGTCAGGTTGATTGGGAATCTCAGTCTCAGTTGCAATCTTTGCTTATTTTTTGTATGCAAGATCAAACCAGCAGCAGAAAAAAGCTGCCCAGTCATGTATTGCATAAACCCTGACTGGCATCATCAACAGGATGATGAAAATTGATCAGACTCTTCTCGCTATTTGAGCACCAAACCACCACCTCTTAGACACATTCACACACAGTTTTCCATAGCTTCCTTCAGAATGGTGTAATTTATCAAACTATGATGGTATGATGTAACATGTCAAGTGTGATAACAGCATGGCATAAAAAACAAAAACAAACAAACAAAAAGCTTTCCAGGAACAGAATTCCAATTTACACAGAAGCATCCCATCTGTTGAGATCATGCCGTCTACAATGAATGTTAACAGGATCCAAGTCTCTTTGCAGTTGACTGGCATTACTTAATAATGTTTTTTTTTTGTTGAAGAGAACAAAATATCAGAAAATAAAGTTAGACCTCTCACTCTATGTTTATCGAATGGGCAAAAACATAGAAAAAACTAAATTGTATCAATGCTAAATAAAACACTAAGATCAACAATAATACTTTTCTGTAATTTCCATCAGGTTCAAAAACTGTATGTCACCCATGCTCTGTGAAGGCGTACATTTTTTGTCAAAGTGCTGTAACGTTAACAGAAACACGAAGGTGTGACGGACATGACGGAAGGTGTGATGGACATAACGGACTATTCATTTTTTCCAACTAGTAGGAACGGATGGAACAGATTTTGTGTGTATCCCTCCAGGGATCTTAGTAATGCATACACAGACACACCCTTTATCATATTTCTATCATAATCATTCCCATTTGCCTCACATATTGTGTCCAATATTCTATTCAATTTTATTTTTCCTGGATGTTTTCCTCTGACACTATTGAGGAGTAAGGCACTGTTATCCCCTGTGTATTTACTCATGTCCTTTCATCTCAGTGAACTGCACACAGTCTCCTGCAAGAACAAAGGGAATCCCAATGATTCAGGATTACTGATCATACTTAGTAAAAATTTCCATGTGTTGATCTTCAACAAAAACAACCAAAAAAATCTACAAACTTGTTTCATCGTGCAAGTTTCAGATTCTCTTTTAATTTCTGCCCCTCCCCCCTTATTATTGCTAAGATAGTTTACTATAATGCAGTAGGTCTACCATTTAAATGCACGAGACAGTATTCACAGTCACTCACAAAAAACTGTCAACATTGCTCCATCAGATAATACAGATGACTGGTGTGCTTAAAATGGTTTTGTCTTAATGTTTGTTTTTAGTAGTCTATGAGAAATAACAATGTAGACAAAGATTTAATCTTTTCACAGTTTTTTTTCCATTTCTTACAGCTTCATTAAAAAGTTATTTATACCCACAGACTTTACTTAATTGTAACAACACACCCTAAATATGCAGTGCTCCTCGGTAGACTATAAAACTTCAGATGCAACATGGGAAAGTCTAGGTTCACCTTGCTTGATTTAGAACTCTGGGTCCAGAAAGTGCATGACTTCACGTATGTATTTAAAAACAGAGAAATATGAAAAGCAAAAGAAATTAAGGGACATTCTCATTCTCAGGGGAGTTTCAGATTATTATTTGTTTAAATTGCATTTACAATTAAGTTGACATGATGATAATACACATGCTCTGTCTGCACATGACAAAAAACTACCCCTACTTCTGGTTTGGATGGAAAAGAAAATGTGATTGTGAGATCATAAGGCCGACATCAAAAAGATTTTCTCAATTTTTAAATTTGTCAGGGCAACTGGGTTATAATAATCAAATAAAACAACTTACAAATATAAGAATGATACACAACAACCGTATCACTGATATTTAAACGCATGCTTTTCCTGGAATTTCATCACAGTCAAAGTACTGTACCGAAATACCATTCTACGAGCTGGGGCATTATTTGTAATTGCTGTGACAGTAATAAGACAGAAACATTAATGTGAAATGCTGTGGAGTTAATTTTTCCCTACTAGCGGGAAAGAAGGGAGTATTGTTTGTCCACATTGCTCCAGGCAACTTAGTTAGACTACAGCCCTGTAATTTAACACTAATGAGTGGTGAGTCCCCATTGCACTCCATAAAACCAGCCAGCATGTAAGAGACTTTTCCTTACTCACACAGAGACAAGCCATAGAAAGGTTAATGGTGTGTGCTGCGGTTGTGCCTCTAGGTGGGACTAAAACCTAACAGGAAGTCTGGAGAACTGTGCAAAAGCAACAGCGGCCTTGTGTTGTGCAAACTTTCAAGACTGGAATATAAGACAGGAATGTTTCAAAGTGCTACTTGTTTCATCAGAACAGAGATAGGTAGAGCAGATTGATTGATTGTCTGCTTGGATTAGACATCTAATTTGACGTTTTATACAGATTTATAGGCTGGATGATCCAGAAAAGAACCATGGCTTCTGAACAAATGCCATACCATAACCTAATTACGTTCCCTGTCACATAAATATAAGGTTAACAGGATTTCAGCCTAAAAACCTTGAGAAAGTTTCCCTCCTAAAGCTTTTTTTTTTTGTTTAAAGCTTGGTTTACGTCATTCAAAATGTGGAATGTGCAAATTAGTAACATGACTTCAATTTCAGTAATAATCCACCATTCCAGGACCACCTGGAGATGCAGATTCAACTGCAGTGCAACTGGAAAACTTGGCTCACAGGAAACAAATCATAAACTTTATAAACAAAGCAAAACCCCCCCTCAAAAAAAACATCTTCACGACAGCGGAGAATCACAGTGTCTAACTCATGAATGTTCGTGACTGTCGGTAATGAGCTTTGTTTGATGTGGCGCGTGGAGAGATTGGTGGCGTCACAGGGTTTGTAGGAAAGTCAGCGCTCGCCGATGCGACATTTTGTCTGCCTGTCAGCTCTCTGCGTGCGTTTGACACACAATGAAATTCAGTCGTTTTCCATTCACAGTTTTCGATCTACACTTTACAGAAATGTCTGGAAGCTAGTGTGGAGTTTTGTCCAGGTTTTTCAGACTTCCTCTCTACATACCTCTCATCTTGGTCACTTCATCAGAACAACACACTGTGACAGCAAGACACACTTCAGCAATCACAATAGTTGGTCTTTGTTTTTGTCCACTTAACAGGTCCTGGGGTCTCCACACACGTCTCCACACCCTAACCTAAGCCAAACTGTACCTATAAACCCAATTGTATCCCATAACCCCAACCCTAACTAGGAAACTAACCCTGTCCCTTATTGAAAGAAAGAAAAAAATGACTTATTGCTTTCAATTTGCAGATGTCACAAATATTCAGATATTTGTGGTTGGCAACCTGCATAATTTCCAATTTTGCTGACAGCTCGTTCAATATGTACCATCATCGAGATCGTAACTTCTGTAGAAGCTCTGCTCAACTCTTTGGGAACCACTCACAACATCATCTCATATACTGGATGTACACTGCCCACCAGAGTGCAGTTCCAGAGAAGTACAGAAGGAAGTAGAAAAACAGTGTATAGCCTGAGGGTCTAATAGGATAATCTCTTATTTGAAAGTGTTACTGGCAACAGGTTGGATTTTCAAGGATTTCAGTCTTTTACAATAATTAGAAACAGGCAGTGCTTTTTGTACTTCTCCTCCAGTAAAGCAACACTGACAAGCAACGCCTTCTTTATTTACTTACTGAGCGCTCTGAGAGAGAGAGAGGGTGAAGTGAAGGAGAGAAAAATGCTGGATATGAGGGACTGGACTGACCTACATTAAAAGAGTTTGTTCTCTGAATGCCAGTCACATAGCATGATGGGAAGGCTTGTGTTCTGTGGCCGGCGGCTCCTCAGGCACAGAGTGGGTGAAGTGCTCCTTAGTTCACTGAGGGCTTTCATTATTTTAATATGAGATAAAAGTGCAAAATGGGTTGGGTTAGCTTGTCCCACTGAGGAAACAAAACAGAACAAGTGAAGGGCTTGAAATTGTACAGAACAGCACACACTTCACCTCCCCCTTTATAAATAAACACTCCACTGTTTGCTTTACCTGTGCCATATGACTTTGTTTAAAGCCTCATTTATGTACTGAAACCTGAAGGTGAGTGTAAGGTTGGGTTTGTGATATTTTCTGAAGCATAGACAAGCAAAACAAGCTCCAGGCAGGCAAATATGGGCCAAGCATCCCGCCTAAACCACATTTCCTCATTTCATAATGCCAATCCCGAAAAATAAATCCAGGGGTCTGTCAATTACTCTAGTAACGAAACATTCTCCCTCCGGTTTTGCCACACTCTTGTAAAACAACTAAATTAATAGGACTACAGCTTTCACATTCCTATGGTATACTTTTCTTGAAAAAATCAGTCCGGTTCCGGGAACTAGTTTTTTTCAAAGTCAATCGCAATATGTGCATTCGCCCTGAGCCTGCCACGGAAAACAACTTACAGGACAGTCATGAAAATAAGGGGTATACCTAACATATTTTATATCAGTGAGTAGCTAGGAACTCTTAAAGTGATAGATACGCCGTTCAATCCCTTTGTGATGGATTGTTAATATAAATCAAAACTTACGGAATGCATTTTAATACGGAGCACTAAGGTTTTATAAAGCAGACTGGAAATGATCACCTGCTCTGTGACATCTATGAGAAAGTCATTGTCACTTGCAATAGTCATTCTTAACTGATTAAAATGAGGGGGGGGAGGGGGTGAATGTTTCTACCTTTGATCCATCCTATAGAGATTTATTCAAATGTTCCTTGTTCGACTCATAATTCTTTATCTTGGTTTACTGTAATGTTTCACCTCATGCTGTGTCTTCCTATGATAGTAAGTTTTACCACAGAACAATGTAGTTCTGTTTTCAATACTGCAGGTCACTTCTATGTACAGATAGCACTGTAATCGTTCCTATGACACCGACATGAACAGATTTCCACTCTAGCACAGTGAAAACACATACACACACATACACATACACACACACACACACATATACACACACCTACACACCTACACACACAGGCACACACACACATTTGCAAACAATGGGTCAAACTGAAACCAATATCTGGTCTTTTCTGTATACTGCGTGTGTGTGGGTGTATGTATGTAAAGGAGTCGGTGTCTACATGTAATTTTTCCATTTACCAACATTTCCAAGCTAAACAATCCCAAAATGGATTTTGCTTTTTGACTCTCAGGTCAAATTCCAGTAAGGGACAGCAATGAAAACACCAGCTATATATATATATATTTTAGTTAACTGTTAATTTTAGAAACACCAAAACCAGCACCCTTACTGAAACTGCCCAGTGATTTCAAAGAAGTGGATCCTGTCGATTGTTTTTTTAAATTCACTTTTCCGACAAAAGCCCTAATTCTCAAATCACTGTGCCTTGAAAATTGATAAATACACACAGACATAAAGACAACTGAAGAACTTAAAGGTTTTTGTTCTATTTGGAGTTAAATACTGATTTCAAACAAAAAAAGTGGTCATGTTAGTACATGAGATCAAATTCCAATACATTGAAAGTAGTTTTTGTCTGCCATTATTATTATTATTATTATTATTATTATTATTATTATTATTATTATTATTATTATTATTATTATTATTATCTTAGCAGACGCCCTTGTCCAGGGCGACTTACAAAACACAAGAGCAATACAAAGTGCAATTGGAATTGCATGGAACTGGTTCACAGTATCAATTTAGATATCATTTACCTTTTCATCTGATTATATTTATAGAACTGTGCTTTGCTGTAAAACACCTGGACAATATGCTTGCTCTCAAATCCACAAATAAAACCATTACACCCCTACATTAGTTATCATTAATACCAGCCAGCACAGCATGTTTTCACAATCATTGTGAATGTCATGCATTTTGTTTCAGTGTAATGCCAAAGCACGTGACATAGGATGTACTATAGACTAATTAGTCAATTAAAAACGACACTCTTTCTACAGTTCAGTTCCGGTACAGTTCCTTTTACACATAGTCATGAGACCCACAAAATTCAAAAGTGTTTCTCTTTGTGTATGTATTTTTGAAGAAAATGATGAAGAATAAATGTCCTATTTATTTTTCAAATTATGTACTATCATAAAATGAAAATGTTTACCACAGGATTCAATAACAATGTCCAGCACATTTTATAATCACTTTACTTCATCTTACATTTGATTTCCCAGTATGTGTCTGGTTATTAACAGTTACAGTACATTCCACTTGTGTGATGTGGGCACACAGCACTGTGAGCCTGTGTCAAGGCTTCTTGGTTTGGAAACAGTTAACCAGAGTTATATTTTTAGCATTGAAAACAAGCCCCCAGCTGCAGACACTGGTTTAAAAAAAAAAAAAAAAAGAAAGAAAAGAAAAAAAAACTAGCTACTGTAACCCAGAAAGTAGTACAAAATGTACATAACGTGTGAGAGCAAAACATCAGAATACTGTACACTGTGTTATACTGTCATTTATATAAAGGTCAAGTGAAAAGAATATTAAGAATCTGCATTTTAACAGGAAGAGGTGAGCAAAGGGCATACACTTCCCATACAAGCGTGCAAGTGATAAACTGAAGGTGGAACTTTTCATCACAGTGTCTGTACAGTGTCAGGATGGAATTCACACCATTTTGTCTTTTTGTTTCCCTCAAAGATGTATTGGGTACACAGCTCTGAATGGTCAGAAAAGGAAACTTTAGGTGAATAGTAATTTAAAAAAATAGTACATTGTAATTGTTCCTTTTACTCATCTCGTATCACTCCATAATCACAGCAGCCCCTCCCTGTTTGGGCTGAATTGCCATTTTCAGAAAGCATTTTTTTTTATTTTGTCCTTTAAACCCCATTTTGATTTTGTTCAACTCTGTAATAAAGAGATACCAGTTGTCCAGGGCAGAATCAAGCCTGTGACATTTACTTAAACACACATATGATTTCCCAGCTTTGCCCTGGGAATTTAACATACATAAATAAGTTTTCTGAACCATGATTTCTTTCTACACAGCTGACGAAGGCCTTGGCCCGAAACATCCTATAATCAGTTATTTTATATACATATATAGTACTGTGCAAAAGTTTTAGGCAGGTGTAAAAAAATGCTGTAAAGTAAGAATGCTTTCAAAAATAGACATGTTAATGGATTACATTTATCAAATAACTAAATGCAAAGTGAGTGAACAGAAGAAAAATCTACATCAAATCCATATTTGGTGTGACCACCCTTTACCTTCAAAACAGCATCAATTCTTCTAGGTAAACTTGCACACAGTTTTTGAAGGAACTCGGCAGGTAGGTTGGCCCAAACATCTTGGAGAACTAACCACAGTTCCTCTGTGGATTTAGGCAGCCTCAGTTGCTTCTCTCTCTTCATGTAATCCCAGACAGACTCAATGTTGAGATCAGGGCTCTGTAGGGGCCAAACCATCACTTCCAGGACTCCTCGTTCTTCTTTACACTAAAGATAGTTCTTAATGACTTTTGCTGTGAATTTGGGGTTGTTTTCATGCTGCAGAATACATTTGGGCCCAATCAGATGCCTCCCTGATGGTATTGCATGATGGATAAGTATCTGCCTGTACTTCTCAGCATTGAGGAAACCTTTAATTCTGACCAAATCCCCAACTACATTTGCAGAAATGCAGCCTCAAACTTGCAAGGAACCTCCACCATGCTTCACTGTTGCCTGCAGACACTCATTCGTGTACCGCTCTCCAGCCCTTCGGCGAACAAACTGCCTTCTGCTACAGCCAAATATTTCAAATTTTGACTCATCAGTCCAGAGCACCTGCTGTCATTTTTCTGCACCCCAGTTCCTGTTTTTCCATGCATAGTTGGGTCGCTTGGCCTTGTTGCCATGTCAGAGGTATGGCTTTTTGGCTGCAAGTCTTTCATGAAGACCACTTCTGACCAGACTTCTCCATACAGTAGATGGGTGTACCAGGGTCACACTGTTTTCTGCCAACTCTGAGCTGATGGCACTGCTGGACATCTTCCGATTGTGAAGGGAAGTAAGCATGATGTGTCTTTCATCTGCTGCAGTAAGTTTCCTTGGCCGACCACTGTGTCTACGGTCCTCAACGTTGCCCGTTTCTTTGTGCTTCTTCAAAAGAGCTTGGACAGCACATCTGGAAACCCCTGCCTGCCTTGAAATGTCTGCCTGGGAGAGACCTTGCTGATGCAGTATAACTACCTTGTGTCTTGTTGCTGTGCTCAGTCTTGCCATGGAGTATGACTTTTGACAGTAAACTGTCTTCAGCAACCTCACCTTGTTAGCTGAGTTTGGCTGTTCCTCACCCAGTTTTATTCCTCCTACACAGCTGTTTCTGTTTCAGTTAATGATTGTGTTTCAACCTACATATTGAATTGATGATCATTAGCACCTGTTTGGTATAATTGTTTAATCACACACCTGACTATATGCCTACAAAATCCCTGACTGTGTGCAAGTGTACCTAGAAGAATTGATCTGTTTTGAAGGCAAAGGGTGGTCACACTAAATATGGATTTCGTTTAGATTTTTCTTCTGTTCACTCACTTTGCATTTAGTTAATTGATAAATATAATTTATTAACATGTCTATTTTTGAAAGCATTCTTACTTTTTTTCACACCTGCTTAAAACTTTCCAGACTCTGCTCCCTTAAAATAGTAATTTTAACCCTTAAATTTGTAAGCCACCAGTGCATTGCTAATGGTATATATATATATATATATATATATATATATATATATATATATATATATATATATAAAATTTACTGGTTTTAGTAATATGCATTTTGTTGATTTGGAAACGCTCCTATCTTGCAGATGTGTGTGCTTCTTTCCTCTGCAATGTTATCTGTGAACATCTCCAAGTGCATGACATTTGGGACGGAACAAGATTACAATCCATGATAGAACAGCTGCAGACAAGGACTCTCAGCACGGTCTGCTGTTTTTCGAGTTATCCGATCTCACTCCACCCTGCCTCTTGGAAACGTGCATGTAAAAAGTCTGCTTAACTCTCCTGACACATAATCTCAGAATGAATCAGTTGCGAGTCTTGCCAGCCCTGAAGAAGACAAGAGCAAGAACACTGTGGTCTGTGAAAGCCAACTCTTAGGTCGAGTGAAATTAGTCAGTCAGAGAGGGATTGCGGTTCACTTCATTTGTTTTACAACAGCCGTAACATTTGAGCTACTTCAGTTCTTTTTCCTGGAGGAGGGTGACAAAATTTCAGTTTCAGTTGCCATTTGGTTCAATGCTTATTTCTTAGCTAATCAGAAACATCAGCAACGAACGTAAAGATGAAAGATGATAAGAAGCTACTATGTGCAGCAATATGGTTTGCATATTAAATATTAAACTGAGGAGTGCTATTTACAAAGCTTATCCTGAAAAGCCAAGCGATCCAGTTTATTTACTGTTTTAAACCTTTAGCCACCCAGATCAAGTCCAGAGAGCAAGAGTTCAGCAGGTTGTCTCTTTGTTTGTCATTTTTTTCCCAAAACCAGGAGCAAATACATTCAGTTCAGTCAAGCAGGGAAATTGTGGTTTGACATTTTTTTAACTGTATTTTTGTATAGCAAGAGCCCCAAAAAACGAAATATAATGAAATCATGGCAAATGACACATGGGCAAACACTTTTAGGTTGCATTAGCCTACATTGTGACTAATGTTTAGCTATACAAAAGCAGTAATAACCATAAGTAAAACAACAAATAATTAGTGAACCCACTCAATTTCAATGTCATTTTGTACAGGGACAGAGCTAAGGGTATTTCTCTATGCATCGTTTTTCAGGCCCTGCACTTAATTTTATTTTCCAGTGTTTACAGTCTGATATTTACTGCTCACACAAAGGTTCTTTCAGAGATGTATTGATGCTGTATATTTTTTCTGCTCAAATTTTAAAATCTGCGCCTTGTCCTTCAACGGTTTCACTCTCCTTAGACAGAGGCGCTCTTTGAGTAGATAATCTTACACCAAAATGTATGAAACATTTGCCATCCTACTAAGATTCCACCTATTTACTTTATCAGGAAAACCACACAAATAAAGACAAATTGTCTCAAATTTGACTGAGGAGTGCAGGGTGCTTAAATGTTTCTTTTTGATTAGGTTTCAGTTTCTCTTCTCTTTTTTTAAAATAGTGCACTTGTGGTGTAAGACTATCAAAAAACCGTGTAAGAAAGTTGAGAACAAATAAGCACAGATCTTGGCTTGTCTCTGCTACTTCCTGTCATATGTAAGGTGCATCACTTATACAGAGATTATGTACTCCTGTATCTGAGGCCTTTAAGAATTGATCCCTTGATTTTGGCCACACCACATTCGTCTCCTGAATCTAGCTCCAGCTGCTTCTCAGGAAACTTTTATTTTAGCATCCGCAGCGATGCCTAGATTCAGCACAGATTCAGCACATGTGGGGAATGGCAGGGACGGGCCAAATCCTCGCTTTCCGACCGCAGGGTTTTTAAAGGGAAAGCTGCTCTCAAGAACAACAGGAAACACGCGTAGACCATCCCTTTAAAAGAGGAGAATGCTGGGCTCTCGGATTGGCGGCTCTGTCGCAGGCTGTAATTGCTGAACTCAGAGGAACGTGAAGGTCAATTAAAAATGCTCAAACCTCCAATCTTGAAAAGAGTTTGGGTGCTTTGGCTACACAACGTGATTATCATCAGTTTCCTCTTTCTGCTGTGGGCATGACATTTGTAATTTCTATTTTAACTCTCCAGCTACTGTGGTATGATATGTAACCTACATGTTTCTTAAAAAAAAAAAAAAACATAGGTACAACTGCTGCTTTCTATACAGTTTCCTAGTGTATGTACTTCAACCTCATTTCCAAACTGGGGGACCTTTTCCAGATTAGCCTGAGGCCTTCATCATATATTTGTTATGATAGTCTAATGACAAGCATGTACTCGTAACAAGTCTTTAGCTGCTACACAGACCAACCAAACAAATAATCTTGGCATTATTGTCAATTCCCTTATATATCCAAAGAACAAAAAGTACCTCACAGAATACTGAAATAACACCCCCAAATCAATCCCTTTGAAAGGAATCAGTCCATCAGTGGTGAAAACATCACACACAATGTTTGACTTTCACTCAGACCTTAAATTAATCCAATGTTATTGTCTAATTTACAAAATGATTATTCTGTTTTTAATTTGGTTATGGTTTTGCAAGTCCCTCAGTGACAACACAACACTGAAGCACCTGTAAGTCAGTTTGTGGCAGGAATACATTTAGAAACGAGATAAATGTCATATTCCAGCATGTTAAATTCCATTTTGTTGATGAATAAGGCATTTGTCATCAACGTAATTTATATAATTTGCCAGAAATCCATATAGCCGACACACAAGCAAGCTCCTGGAGGACTGGATGTCATGTGCTGTTAGGATTCCCTTGTTTGACCCTGTCTGTCCAGAGGAAAGTCCAAAGTAGGAAGAAAGTCAGGTAGATCTTTTTACTTCTCTCCCAATCTATCCCACTCCACTCCTCTCTCTCTGCTTTCCTCACGATAAGAGAATTTCATTCCTGAAGTGTGACATCAGCACAGATGCTCTCTCAATAGGGGGAGAGGGGAGTAGGGATGGATCATATTTCATCTCATCTGCTATGTTGCTACACAAACACACACACACAGTCCACAGACAGAAAGATATGTGGAGGACGGGACTGGAGTTTGTCTCATTCATGTGTGTTGGAACTCTAATAAATTATTCTGGTGGAAAAAAAAAACGACAGAAGGAATCTTAAACCTCCTATTTTTTTTACAGGGTGTACTACAGTTACCCTGTGAAGTTCTTAATACACAACACATTAATATGACCTTCACACCCATATAAACTGCAATTTTGTCATATTCATTCTAACCCTTTTTTGGCTTCTGCCAAGAAAAACAATTTAAATTGAGTTATCATACATTATAACTACAAAACTACTAGTACCACTACAATACTAAAACTAAAACTAATAATAATAATAATAATAATAATAATAATAATAATAATAATAATAATAATAATAATATGTTAGGCATATTGTCTGTCCAATATTTTGTTACAGTTCTTTCATGGCGTAGTTTTTTCACAGTCATTTCCTCTTAATTTCTCAACTTCATATATACAGCTGTGTTTAGTCTGAGGCATGTCTAATGAGAACATGTCACTAGGGGGACACTAATTAGAAAATAAAATCAACCTAAATATTTGTTGTACATTTAGTGTTGTAGCATTTCCAGACGCTGAGAGATGAGAAACGTGCCACCGAAAACATTCCAACGTCAGATATATTTCGTGACGTTGGGGTGGGATAGCAATCTGTTGGTCTGAAATGGCACGTAACTGGACTTTAATGATTCAGTAGATTTCTTCGGCGCTGGAAAAAATATTAACATACCGATAAGGATCCAAAATATTCTGAAAGATTAATCTGAAATGTCAAGTCCGTGACTCCCTTTGATTCCCAGCCCTTGATAGGATGAAAACTTTAGTTTTTTTTTTATGAGTGACATTTCAAACATTGACTTTCTGTAACTCCTGAATATGGTGCTAGTGTGTGTGTATATATACTGCATCGGCATCATGAGCCATTGTCAATCCAGCACTGGATGAATGCCTCCCTAAGATGTTTCCCACTTGTTTTGATTTACAGCACCTCTTTTCACTCCAGGAAAGCTTGTGATTTAAGATTCCCATATTTTATGTGGTCTTTCTTTCTGGTGTTTATCCATCCTTTGGGGATCCATTCAATAGCTTCTTTGTCCATCTTTGGTCTGTCCTTCTTGCAATGTTTCTGGCCCATTGCCACATTAACCCTTTACACTCCACCCCATTATTTTCAGATCATCGGCTTTCTGAGAAAGACATAGTATTTTTATCAAAACTACAAAATAGACAGATGTGGTCCATGACTTGTTAGGAACTAATGACTGGGAGCTTTCATACAACGTCTTACTCGCGTATGTAGGGTCTTCCAAGCCTGAGCTGCACAATCGTGCAATCAGCCAACTGTTGGGGTACAGGACTAATTTGCGTATGCTTGTGTTTTTGCAGCTTATAGTACGAAAGGCAACCAGTTTCTCTTTCATTTGGTGCAAGATAAATGCATCTGACACAAACTATCAAGGAGCTACACACAAGTAAATAAACAGGAACATAACAGGAAACATTGGCCGGAGTGTAAAGGGTTAACATCTTCACTTTCAGCGGTCACACATTTTGTTTGTTCTCGGATCCATGCACTTTGCTCCTCTTTCTTTTCTAGTTATTCCAAGCATACATCTTCCCATTCTTCTTTATGTTGCTTTCAGACTACAGATATAGTTGAAAGTGGTCACCCCTTTCATTTGAAATGTTATTCTGTTTATTTAGCTTAATAAGTTCAGTTCTGAGATTGTGAAACACTGAATCAGACTATAAAACTATAAAGATGATTAATTATTAAATATAGTTTAAATAAATGGCCAATGGTTTCCAAATCACAAAAAACTACAAAAAAAAAGATGACTTCAATAGTAGCTCAGCTCTGCAGTCATTAAATAAAGCCTGGATTTGTTTTTAGTTTTTTTTTATAATTATACTGTTTCCTCCTCTTTACAGTATTCCTGCTGGGAATTAGACGGCCTCCTCCATTTTCCGTTTTCCATTTCCAAATCCCAGAGCCAGGCGCTGGATTTCCCCTCATCGCTGTCGTCGGGCCCCTCCATGGAAAGGGTCATGGGAATGGTGAGAGATAGACAGATGAGACAGGAAATGGTCCCCGATCCTGGCAACGAGCTGAGCAATGAATGATGACTGGCCCATACCCACACCCACACCCAAACCCATGGCTCTGACGAACCATGAGACTGATCAGTTGCTTTACTGCCTTGAACTAATTAGCTACAAGCAGGCTGCCTAAGAGTATCCTAATAGCTGCACAACCCCAGCTCAGTGTCCCTGTTTTGTATAGCTCTAACCTCTTTTAAGTATGATGTAATTTTAAAATAATGCAGTCACAGAGTAATATTGTCCTTTATGTCATTTACATGCCAAAACTAAGCTGCTTTCACGTTAGTTAGTTGAACACGGAGCAATCCCAGGTCAAAAATCAAACGCTTTCACGTTGTCATTTTCAACCCGAAATAAAACTCTGAAGCCAGGGTGAACTTGTCCCTGCCTGCCAGAGACTAGGGTTGAGTTTGAACTTGGGGCAAAGTGCTCACCTTCACAGCCCAATTAACACTGTATCCATTCCTACCACCAACTGTGTTCACCACCATTTCACAATAACTGATAAGCTAACTCATAAATCAAGTCTCGTACTGAGAATGCTGTGTAAATTCAGCTCAAAATCCAAAATCCACCCTTTTTCAGACGGGAGCTCATTCTACTTAAGGCTACACAGTGGGACATGTTGAAATATGTATACTTCCACAGCCATTCCTACTTGTTTGACGATATGCCACGGACATTTGATTGTAAAGACTCTTGCACGGTTATAAATCCTAGAATACAATGCTTTGCAAACGCAACACAGGATATAAAAAGACACACGCACAACCAATAAGGAAGTATTTAAATGTCAATACCCATTCGACCCACTCTTATTCTCTGGCGCCAGGTGGACCTCATCAAACTGGGCCCACAATACGTTTCTCACTCTCTGCGCCTCATCAACATTCCTCGCTGAAGGAATTCTTTAATGGTAGACTTGTGAGCACATAATTAGGACCTTCCAAGCTTTCAACGGTGGTACAGCTGTCCTCTGTAGCTAACTTCGAACTCAGAATGTAAAAAAGGAAGCTGAAAAGAATACACGTCAAGAGTATCAACGCATAAAAGAAAACAAAAACATCACGGAAACATAGTAGAAATTCCTGCCATTCAATTCAGTTGCATAAGGGCGGAGAAAAAGTGTTTGTTTATCAGATATTTTGTTCCTTTTTATGTTTGTTTGTTTGTTTGTGTTCCTTATATGTCACTCCCACTGAGGGCAGGTTGAGTGGTCGAATACATATCGGGTTATTCTGCTTGTTGGTTTCAGCACTCAGACATTATAAATAGCTTGGACAGGATGTTGTGTTTTTCCGTTTGACTGTGCAGCAAACTTACCACCAGTTGAGAGTCAGTTGGGGGAGAGTACAGTATTAGGAGGGCTTTGGGCATCTTTCCACCCACCCCCCAAGGACTTGACCGAGATCTTGAAGATTTGCAACAGCGCCACATTTTCCAGACACCATGGTAAGTCAGTTAAAAACACTGTGTGGGCCTGTTATGGAGGACGTCTAAGCGCAGTGTTGGGCAAAAGCTTGATGACTGTTGTCCACCTCCTGCAATTTGTGGAAAAACATAATAAAACGACATGTTAATTATTACGTTCACCTTTCAGATAATTTCACATGTTCCTTATAAATCAAAAAAGCAATAGGTGCTGAAACTCGGCCCCTTATTTCTTCCATGCCACTTCAAACAGGGCACAAGCGATTGATAAACGCCCTCGGAAGATAGGGCTAGACACTGACGTCAAGGAGGCAATCAAAATAGAAGAAGTGGGCAATAATAATAAACTAATAATAAACAGTGATAAGAAGAGGTATGGTGGCATTACAATTACACCCAGGTTTATTTCAGTTCAGTTCTATTGCCCACATTGTATATTTATTTGTGACCCATGCATAGGAAAAAAAAAAGAAAAAAAAAGTTAAAAACATTAAAAACAGCAGCAGTATTAATATATGTTTCTTCACACATACAAAAGATTAAAGGTATATCTATGAAAATATACAAGATGAATGAGATAATGGACTAATCAACACCAGTCTTGCAGTTAAAAAAAAAAAAAAACGGCACCCCAGCGATCAAAATGTGAGCGATAAACATTCTGTCAACATCCTGTTTAAAGTACATTTCTGGCTGTCAAAGCCTGGCAATCAAGCCTGTCAGCTTGAATGCCAGAACAGGGTTCGGAGAGATAGGGCTATTTTGAGACAGGAAAAAAAAAAAAATGTGGCCTATGATTATAATTGGAAGAAAGGAGAAAAAAAAAAGTAATTTGCTTTAGTTAACAACTGAAATACTAATATCAGTTTGAGCCCATCGTGAGATGAGAAGAGACATTGCAGGCGATCACTGAGCCCTTGTTACTAGTAGCAAAAGGCAACTATGTCTTGTTTGTTTGGTTTGATAGCTATTGAATAATGACATCCATCCATAAATAACTATGATTTTATTTGAAAACATGCCTGACTAAATAAGCTGACGGGACAAGACATTCTTACATTTACTCTGTCACAATATCTATAAGCAGCACCTTCTGATAAGATTGTGTAATTTTCCTTATATTACATAAGAAAATTACATTTGCTGCAACTATACTTCCCTGTTTCCATTTTACGCCTGCAGAAAATAATCATAACAACAAGTAATGTACAATTTGTTTCCTATACCGGGCACAAATATCATAAGAGCGGTGAGACAGATTATTATATGTAAGTCAATGCTTAAAAATCTCATTAGGTGCATTTACAACAGCAGTCCTATCCTTGATGTATATTGTTGACTGATTTGGCCTTGTACAAACTTGTACAGCAGGGTCTCTCATAATAAAATGAACTGTGATTGGGTACATAAGTAGAATAGGTTCATAATTTGTGATTCAGGTATCGATCCACTTTTTTTATTCTGGTCCAGGCCTTAGTTTTAACTATAATCTGGAATGAGACACTAGCCCTAATCTTCAACCAGACTACAGCAGGAATGTGGTATAGACCAGTTTTAAATGTACAATAATCCATCATCTTTATCCGCAGAATACATGTCCCAGCACTTACCCACCTGCACAGATTCATATCAGTGCACTTTTCACACCTAACATATCCATCCTGTGTTCATTCTGAACGGCAGCTCTGCCTTTACATTGTCTAAACACATACACTTCCTGTAAACCCGTGAATGATAAAGAACTTTCTTGTCGAATATTTTACCTATGCTTTATTTCATTTGCAAATTCACTGCTGAAACTTAATTGCACTTTTGATATTACCTCCATGTTACTCTGTTTGTAGCTGCAACTGGACTCACTTTAAAGGTCACAGAGGAGATTGACCAACCAATTAAGACCAAAAAAATCCCCTTTCCAAAATTAAAATAGATTATGATATTTTGTGGCCTGCCTGTTAAAGCAGCCATGAATTGCGTTATTAAGATAAAAAGATAAGGAGACTAGATAAGTGTTATTAATTGCTGTGACTTTTTGAGGTTCTTTAAGGTTTAGAGATTAGGTTTAAGGTGTTCCATGGCAATAAAAACATCAATCACAATAGATAAACGAATTAATAACATCATTCTATTCACCTGCTGTTTTTTTAAAGAGTCCCCAGAGGAAAAACATGCTGCACAGGATGTGAAGTAATTGGTAAGCAATATCAATGAAGCAAGCACTATTTTCATTTCATACAGCACCACTGCACTGTAAACAACAGCTCAACAGGCCAGGTTTGCGACTGTGCAAGACAAGAGTCCCAGCAGGACCAGCAGAGTGCTTTCAGATAAACGCAATGCAAATAAAATGGAACTGATAGCACTCACGTCAGGGCAAACAACCCCAGGTGAAGGACACATTTACAAGCTGTGCACGATCACTGTGTCCATCGACTTCATTATGCTTGCTAGAAAGAGCGACTAGAGACTTTAAATCAGGTGTATCTTTACCATGGCCTACTATCAGGAGACAATTTAATCAGGCGGACCAACAGAGATAGAGGTCTGGTTGATTATTAACCGCCTGGCCATGAATGTACCTCCCTGCTTTCTCAATCGAGACCATTAACACTCATCGTTAACAACTAACTAGCATGAAACTCTCCTCACTACAAGCATGATGCAGCTCTCCTCATGTGACGCAAATGCAGTTCCCATTGATTTTGACCCTGGGCGGCAATATGTAACCAGATAACTTAGCATGACTTTCAGATATAGAAAGCTACGTCATTATGATTAAATAAATAAACAAACAAATGAACAAACCCACCAACAGTGAGCTACATCATTTAATTTAAAAGTTCATTTTTAATTTAAAAATCTTGGAGGGTGGGGGGAGCAATTAGAATAAGGTACATTTCTAACCCCCTGGATGACCTTTTTCCCTCAAACCAACAAAAACAATTACATTTTTTATCACTTAACATCAAGAGTAAGATCATGTAAATCCACCTTGTTTAATAAAATTAAACAAGTTCACTTCAAACCCATATCTATCTATTTTTTATTTCTCCACACAAAAATGAAAACATTCCTTTAAAAAAGACTGATTATATCTCATGTCCCTTGACCCATCTTTCTTTCCTTTCTTTTACACTGTTTCGAATTAACCACCGTGTAGTTCGGTATTTTCAGTGAGTGAAAACATATATTTTGTAGTTCCTTGATAACTGTCGTGCATGCCAACCGAGAGACACAATTCACTGTATAGTTCTAAATTGCTGCTTTGCTATTGTTATGAAGCAATGTGCCAGCAAGCACACTTCCAACACTTGGAAAGATGAGTACAGAAACACCCACAGGATGACCAATTTTATCCTTTTGAAATATCAGGCAGTTCCTATGCTGAACTGCTACAGCAAATGTTATGTAACAACCTGTTTCAACAGCTGTGCGATTCACTGACTGAAATCCACGGCACCACAAACATGGAATATTACATGGGTTCACAGTCAGAGAGGAAAGAGACCTTTCTTTAGAGGAGGATGTAAAGGTTGAACTGCGTCTCTTATAGTTGTTGAACCAAATCAATGTTTTTTTCAAATCAAACTTTTTTTCTGCCTGTGACAGGTATACAATTCAACTTAGACAGAGGTATCTGCCCAGTTCAAAATGATGAAGGCTGTCTGACTAACATATTGCCTTTTCTTTATCAATTTTCCTTCCTTCCATGTTCTTAAAATAATGTTTGTATTATACATTTTTATGATCGGTTGTGTAAGAAACTAACATAAACACTATAAAGTCCATATTTATAAACGAGGGGTTGTTCTCATTTTCAAACATGTTCTCAGCGGTGCTGAATACAGAGTCCTGCACACATTAGCTCCGTTTCCCATTTCTTGGCAGTTATGGGTAAATGGTAAATGGAAATTAAGGACCTTGCTCTGTCAATGGCAGAATTGTTTTAGTCAATGAAGTATTGCTGCAAACATCAGCTGACATCTTTCACTGGAAATGGCGGCCAATTATAACTAAAACAAACCCCTAAAATATCTTATTTGATGTGTGCTAGTAACTTTAAGTTTCATCAAAGCAAAACCGTGCTTAAAAGAGTTCAAGGGACTGTATGAGATCATCTATAACACTCTCACAAGCTTATATAAGACTTATATTTACTGTACCTGATCCATTATGTGTATGAAACCATGCAGTTTGGATTCGATTTGATTTAATACAGCACAGTTCTTAAACCAGTGACGCACTATTCACTGCATCCTGTATCATCATCCACTATGGAGTGATATGCAGCTGAGGAACGACAAAACTATGATACTATGAGTTTCAGGTCTTCAACAGCTGCTGCTCTGACACCAGGTTTGTGGAAGCAAACTGTAATAAGTTATGGCGGGCCTGACTCATTGCTTGCGAAGTCCCGGCTTTATTTAAACAATATATCCCAAATGTTTTCAGGACAAATATGCTACTCAAAGCGCCTATGTGAAAAAGTCGCAGGGATCTGATGGCCTTGTTTGGCAAGGAGGGCTTCTCTACAACTATGTGAAGTTTAGGATAAATGTTTGTTTCCTGAAATGTGGTGCTTGGTTTTGTGGTTATACTTGTTACAAAGAGAGGAGCTCTTTGCCTAAAATCTATATAACCTTAAGGTACACACAATACATTTGCATGGCTACAGTGAGGGAAAAAAGTATTTGATCCCCTGCTGATTTTGTACGTTTGCCCACTGACAAAGAAATGATCAGTCTATAATTTTAATGGTAGGTGTATTTTAACAGTGAGAGACAGAATAACAACAAAAAAATCCAGAAAAACGCATTTCAAAAAAGTTATAAATTGATTTGCATGTTAAGGGGGGAAATAAGTATTTGACCCCTTCGACTTAGTGCTTGGTGGCAAAACCCTTGTTGGCAATCACAGAGGTCAGACATTTCTTGTAGTTGGCCACCAGGTTTGCACACATCTCAGGAGGGATTTTGTCCCACTCCTCTTTGCAGATCCTCTCCAAGTCATTAAGGTTTCGAGGCTGACGTTTGGCAACTCGAACCTTCAGCTCCCTCCACAGATTTTCTATGGGATTAAGGTCTGGAGACTGGCTAGGCCACTCCAGGACCTTAATGTGCTTCTTCTTGAGCCACTCCTTTGTTGCCTTGGCTGTGTGTTTTGGGACATTGTCATGCTGGAATACCCATCCACGACCCATTTTCAATGTACCGGGCTGAGGGAAGGAGGTTTTCACCCAAGATTTGACGGTACATGGCCCCGTCTATCGTCCCTTTGATGCGGTGCAGTTGTCCTGTCCCCTTAGCAGAAAAACACCCCCAAAGCATAATGTTTCTACCTCCATGTTTGACGGTGGGGATGGTGTTCTTGGGGTCATTCCTCCTCCTCCAAACACGGTGAGTTGTGTTGATGCCAAAGAGCTCGATTTTGGTCTCATCTGACCACAACACTTTCACCCAGTTCTCCTCTGAATCATTCAGATGTTGGCAAACTTCAGATGGGCCTGTACATGTGCTTTCTTGAGCAGGGGGACCTTGCGGGCGCTGCAGGATTTCAGTCCTTCACGGCGTAGTGTGTTACCAATTGTTTTCTTGGTGACTATGGTCCCAGCTGCCTTGAGATCATTAACAAGATCCTCCCGTGTAGTTCTGGGCTGATTCCTCACCGTTCTCATGATCATTGAAACTCCACGAGGTGAGATCTTGCATGGAGCCCCAGACCGAGGGAGACTGACAGTTATTTTGTGTTTCATCCATTTGTGAATAATCGCACCAACTGTTGTCACCTTGTAGCCCATTCCAGCCTTGTGTAGGTCTACAATCTTGTCCCTGACATCCTTGGACAGCTCTTTGGTCTTGGCCATGGTGGAGAGTTTGGAATCTGATTGATTGATTGCTTCTGTTGACAGGTGTCTTTTATACAGGTAACGAACTGAGATTAGGAGCACTCTCTTTAAGAGAGTGCTCCTAATCTCAGCACGTTATCTGTATAAAAGACACCTGGGAGCCAGAAATATTGCTGATTGATAGGGGATCAAATACTTATTTCCCTCATTAACATGCAAATCAATTTATAACTTTTTTTAAATGCGTTTTTCTGGATTTTTTTGTTGTTATTCTGTCTCTCACTGTTAAAATACACCTACCATTAAAATTATAGACTGATCATTTCTTTGTCAGTGGGCAAACGTACATAATCAGCAGGGGATCAAATACTTTTTTCCCTCACTGTATTTGGCAGGTTTTCAGATGGTTTTCTATGGTCTCACCAGCTATCAATTTTACATGATATTTCATGGTGTGTAACATTGGGTTTATCATACCTCTTCATTCTTTAACAAGATTTAATTTCTAATTCCTACACTTGACTGTGGTTTTGCAGTAATAGACGGATAGAAGTAACAACACTGCATGATAGAATTAAGGCTTCAGTGAAATAATAGGAAAGATTATTCAAACTCCTCCACAGACTGGCAGCGTTCAGCTCCAAAAGCAGTTATAAATATTGTGACACAGTGCGGGGGCATTGTACGTGTCAATCTGGGGACGTGTCAATCTGCAAACACCATCGCCATGGATTGGAGGCTGTGCCACTCAAAATAAACTCCAAGCACGAGTTAAGGGCATTGAGTACACTTTGCTTCTATTTCCCTATCTGTCGTTCGGCCACTACCCAGATTCCTGAATAAATCTCACAGCAGACGTTCAAGTCCGGTAGGCAGTCTGATAGTCTTTATTCGAAATGGGGGGGCATTGTCCATACTGAGGATTATTGTCCAGCCCAGGATAGGTAATCAAAAATACTGGGTACAAGTGTGGAGTTTGTAATTTGGGGGTAACGCAAAGATTTGGTCTAGGACTTTATTTTATATTTTAAAAAGGGGGGGTGTATTTTACAGTATTTCAGAAAAGCTTCACTCGTTAACTGGCAGATCAAATCCTAATTTCAGCTAGTAAGAGAACGGGATTCTTCACATTCCTTAGAAGAGGACTCAGGAGGGGATATAAAATACAAGCCAGTGCGTTCCACCTAGCAACAGCTGCAGCACAGAAGTTAGCCTGTGAACACAGCACACGGGTGTTTGGGGAGTTTGTAATAACACGGCATAGCTGAGGAAAACATCTATATATAGGCTTTGTTTAAGAAACAATACTAATGTTTCTTGGAGGCTAAAATCATCTACAAATATGATAAACAATACAGTTCCATTGTTCGAAGAAACACAAAGCCGATGACAGCAACATTAATAAAGCAATCTGGAGGTGTGGGTTATTAATTGGTTACCTGGAAAAAATTGTCTAGACAACAAGACCGAGGATTGCCTGATTACACCAAGTTCCCACTGACCTCACTGCCTGCAGGGGTCACAGACACAGAAGTCTCTGAAGTCCAACCTGACCTGCTTGACTGAGAACTATGAAGAAACCAGCTGATTATGTGTAATTGCTTTTCTGAGCCACACTGCGCTCCACTGTTCAGGCTTAAAAAGGTGTGGCAGTCACAGACACACACACAAACACACAGTACATGCATTACAGGTATTACAACATATGTATTTTTAAAAAAAGAATGTTTCCCTAAGGCCAGTTCTCTCTATGGGTGTATCTTGAAGAAATTCCTTAATCTGTTCCTGTATAATCATTCTCAGCAGTGACAGCTCGGGGCAGTCATCTAAAACCCATGTCTCGGGAAGCTGCTGTCACTGTAACAAGGCTACAGTTGGGATGTTTACTTTGCTTGTATAGTTTCACAGACTGTTTTGGTTTTATATTTATTCACTTTAGTTCATTGCATGGTTTCTTTTGTATTTAATTGTATTTCAATAGGTGAACTCTCCTCCCCAATCCACTGTAATTAACAAACCTTTTAATTGCTTGTTAATTGGATAATTGGGAACCGCTTTTTGCTCTGGTATACAACTCCTGTTTTTGATTTTGGAGTAATTGTGTGTGTGAGGTGCAGTGCGGAGTGAAGGAAATTAAAATGAATACAAGAAACAAAGACAAGATTCGGGAGATATTTAAATTGAAAAGGGATATACTTTACCTGGTAGTGTTATGGAGAAATAAGGTATTTTAAAGAAATATACAAATGAAAGCCTTAAGTTTAGAGTGTCTTAGTTTACTTTTCTGCCTTCTCCTGCACTGCACTTGTGTGTGATTGAGTATATGTTTATTTTTCTTGTTGGACCCTTCTCTGAAAGCATTTTATTGATTGTTTTTATATGAATATGATAATGGATACTAAAACCTCTGTTTTATTTTATTACACTTTGTTGAACTTGCTGTGCCCATCTAACTGATTTATAGAACCAGTGGAAGGTATTATAGAAGTTAAATTAGGGGACCCTGACCCCCAATCAAATCAACAGGGTGTTGTAGTCTTTCTGTGTCCTGCCTGGCCATGTTACACTGTGTTTGTCAGTTGCTGAGAGGACAGTATAGAGACACTACAGGGCTGCAGAGAAACTAACTAACCAGTTCCACCTGTCCTTGCAATCCAGACAGGAGCATTGCCATTTACCAAACAGCCGCCCCAGGTACAGTCCTGATCAGAGATAAGGCGCTGGATGATATAACAAGGGCTGTTTTTGTTTTCAAGAGTCAGGAGCCCTGCCCTGCAATAAAATAGATGAGGTCACCCGGGTAAATTTTAATTATTTTATTATCGAATGCCATACCCAGACAGGTCTGTCAGAAACAGTCAAGGCTGCAGAGTGATTCAGCATTTACCTGACAGGATCAAAAAGTTGCTCTCGGGGTGACAGTCTTGTAGAACGAGGGGAAAACACACCGAACAAAAGGCTTTCCATTACAGCACTGAACACTACAACGAGCCCAAGAGGAAGATGTGACCGGGAAAAACAACACACGAGAAGAGAACATTGCTGAAGCAGTGTTTCCGAAAGGAGAAAATTAGTCAGAATCAGGGGATATGGGGAGCCGCTCTGTGTTGTGTGGAGTCAGTCTATTACGAGCCCATCATGTGCTTGGCCAGCAATATCTAATCTGCCTTACATCCCTCTTATTTTTTAAGCTCAGACTCCCTACAACACGGGGGTAGAGCAGTGATGAAGTCAGCACAATCAAATCTGAACCATGAAAATTCACGTATTCCTTTAATGACAACATTATACCTAGAGCAGGGTTCTTCAGTCTTCAGGTATTGGGAGGCTAAGAAAATATCTACAGAAGTAGAAAAAAGTTGAGTTCTCCGGGACCTGGGCTGGAGAATGGTTAATTATCAACAACACTGACTTGACCCACTTTGGGTTATTTTCATACACACAGATACACTCATACATACATATATATATATATATATATATATATATATATATATATATATATATATATATATATATACATGCTGTATATATATTTGCCTTACTACACTTAAGGCCATTTGGGTTTGTGAAAAAAAAGCCTGCTGCAATTAGTATGTTTATGTTCCACTTACATATATACATATTTGTAAAAGGTTCTTAACCTGTATCCAGAGCCAGACACAAACACAGTGACTACAAAATGCAGGAGTTACTGCCTTAATGCCTGTGTCATTGTTGTCTGACCAATCACAACCTTTCTGGCTGGCTCACCCACAGTGCACTGGTGCGAATACAGCTGCCCAGGGCAACGGCCACTGTGGGAGATGACAAAGCCAGGTCAGTTCCCAGGGAAGGTCAGAATATACAGGTGGCTGGGAATGAAGCATGGATTCATCATGTTCTCATCTCAGAGCCTTCTTAGAGAAACAGGACATTTCTCTTTACATTAAGTGGGTGTAAATTAGAAATAACTAACAATGTATTTCCAGTGTAATTATGCTTCAGAGTACAACAATGTGAGAAGACGTTCAAAGACAAAAAGCGAAAGTGCAAACTAGTCTGAAGTTTAGAAAGGGGCAAGCTTTAAAAACATAATAAAATAACACACACACACCACAGTTTAGCTGCAGATAATGTGACACAGGTATCAGTTTTAAAGAAAAAGTTAAACAAACAAGCAACCTTCTATTGATGTTGAACTGAACATATCTCCCTTAATGAATTGGAACCAGTATGCAACCCCTCTAATAAAACGTATTGTGTCACTATAATGTATATAACTGAAAAAAAGATAATATAAAGAACTGAAGTTTTCCCTTCCTAGTTTGCAGTGCTGTATTATATTTGATAATCCTTTTAGCCATGTTCTCACATTAACACCTACCCCCCAAATACCACAGTTCGTACTCATAGCATCTTTAAAAGGCAAGTTTTTATTTTTTAAACTATGCTTCGATGGAGTGAAAATAATCTTGAAAAGGTGGGAAATATGTATGTTTCATACACTGAATATCATACTAATCTTAATACATGTAACTCTTTCCACTAACCTACTAAGAAAATGAATCTTAAAATGCATTTTTAGATTTCTGTACCCTGTTTCACAGAAAAATGATAAAAACAAGAGCACTGATGAATGTTATCTGCTGATGCGATGGCAATAATCTCCTGAGGGCTGCTTTCGGCTGTTTATAATTAACTTTTTTACTCACCTCGGTTTAGAGTGTTCCCGTATTTGTACTGAATTATTTATTCTTGTGAAATTAAATGAATACATGAATAATATAGGGTTGCTTTTTGCTCAATTGTTTAGTTTGAATGCAAATCAAGGTTCCACATTTACAAAGCTCTTTTTAACTATAAAATTATGCCATTTCTGACATATTTTAGCTCATTACAGGACAAACCACACTTTGCAGAACTGAAATATTCACAATGAAATTAGGTACTATGCCGGGTAAAAGATATTTTCAAAAAGATGATCTAGAAAATGCATACACCTACACACAGATACACATTGAAGAAGACTATATGCTTGTTTGCTGCAGGACACTACAGTTTTTCATGTTGTTTTCTTGTTTTTGTTTTAAGGAAGATCTACTGATACTGATACTGTCCTTCTGTCCAACTGCTCTTCTTCACATGTCAAATTGGCTGAATCACAGCTTGTCAGAGATAGTTATTTTGTCCTCTATTTGGTTTCACACTTCAAAAAAATACAATCATGGGACACACCAAAGCAAATAGTTTTCGTTCACTTCTCTCCAGCCAGGAATCAGGTTACACTGACACAACAGTGCAGTGTTCATGTGTTTATCTACAGCTGAGCAGATATGACATTTTATTTCCACTGGGATGTGTTATGCTGATTTTGAATGATGCAAAGAAAAAGCAACTTGCATCCACTTGTATGCGGGAGAGAAAGAAAAAAAACTTAATATTTAATCAAAGGACATTCAAGTTTCTCTCATATAATGTTTTTAAACCAGGTGTGCTCAAAGAATTATTCAGAAAAATGACTACTTCACATATTGATCTAGTTGAAGAATGTGTTGTTAGTTTATCGGCACAAACAGGAGCAAGAGAAAAAAGAGACAGGGTTTTAGGGGCAGTTTTGCTGGAAAGTTACCCTATTTTATCGCCAATAGCTTTCACCAGTAAAATACCTTTCAAAGCATTCTATACTGTGAGTAAAAACATTATTATTATTGCATTAGGTGACTTAAGTGAGCAAATTAGACCATTTCCATAATTTTGAGCTGCAGGGGAATGAAAAGCAAAACCCAGCAAGCGGAGCTGAGGATTACTATCACAGAGGGAGATCTGAGACAATGCAGGACTCAGGGAGAGGGTTATGCCAGGGACCGAATGCATTACATCATGGTGTTTGAGGCGGTCTGCTATGCAAACACCTGGGCGGGTTTTACCTGCCGATGCCAAAGAAAAGAGCCTCATATGATCTTTAACAGACGCATTTAATTACAAGCTCTCCCGTCTCTAGGAAAAGCAGCTAAGCTTACAGACACACTACCTGGGGACAAGTAAGGAAACTGAAGATGCTCTGAAAAGATCTTCAAAATCCCTCGCAGGAAGATATCTTTTATTTTTCTTTTATTTTATTATTTACGTCTAGAAATAATAATTTGAAAGACTGGAAATAATGTAAAACAAATTGAAAAAAACTCTAGCAAAGAGACACGTGCTGTACATAATGAAAAAACAAACAAACTAAGAAATACTATGTTTGTATCATGTTGAGACATAACTACGTTTGTACTCTCAGTATTAACAGTGTCGAGTAGAAGAAAATCCTTCTGTCAATTAACTGTGCAACGGTGACGTGAGATCGGCCATTGTCTTCTCCGTAACGCTGAAAAAGTTGTTTCTCTGGGTCCAGTTTCAATCAAACTGTTGTTCTAGTGTCACAAGAGCAATCCCAAGTGACATTTCATGTAAGTGTAGACCACCCATAAAACATGAAGGTCTGAGGTTCTCCTGGAGCAGATCTGAACCATCATGGTGGTGGAGGTACCTACCCTACAGCCAACACATATTTCATGACATACTAATCAGTCTGTAAGTGTTGGTGAGCGTTCTGTGATGCCTTTAAGATAGGTGTCTCGGAAACAACTGGCCCAGATATGGGGCTAAGTACATACACCTCCAGTGAAAGACATGAATAGCTTTTTCATGCCAAGACTCTATTACAGTTACAGCAAGGAAAATAAATATTGATTCAAGTAGTCTATATCGGTCCAGTCAAAATAATTGTGCCAGTGTGATTGTGCGGTTTTAAACCTGTGTCTTAGTTTAGGTATGTTTTTGTTTCTTCGCAGACACCTGTTTGACGGCCTTTACCAGCTGAATGACACTGCGCTTTGGCGTTTAAAAGGAGATTGTCACAGAGTGTCACAGGGTTAATTTCAATCCTTTTTTACTACTACTTACCATTCATTGGAATGTGCTTCTCAGGAGGAAAATGCTTAGAACTGAAAAGCCTCCTTGAAAGTTATAAGTGTTTTCACTCTGTTTGAACCTTGCCTCCTTCGGTTAGCAAACTTTGCCCTTTTATACATAGTTGTATTATTATTTTTTCTTAGCATAAGTTCTTAAAAGTCATGTTTCTTATGATTATAAGTTAGAACCAGAATAGAAAATACTCCAAATTAGCCGTTCCCACACACCCATAAGATCTGAGTCATCGTGGCTTGTGACTCGCTCAGCGTCAGTCTCGTGTGACCGTGTGTCACTGTGGTTTTGGCTCAGTTTGACAAACTTTTGCTTGCTGAGTGAAGAAGAAAAAAAAAGGAAAGAAGAAGAAGCAACAAAACAGCTCCACTTTTCAAACTCAACTGGCTGAAACCAGAATATATATTTACCTGATCTTGAGCCATAGGGATCATATCATATGTGTGGCGGTCTGTTTTCTATAATGTATGACTTTATAGTCCCTAATCTTCCAAATATTTGTTTAAAAGATAAATTTGCAAAACCACAGCTGACAGACACCAAGAAGGATAATGTTTTGGAAAATGTCCCACCATTAGATAAGCATACTAAAGCAGGGAGACATACTTGGTAATATGTGTCTATGTGTCAAACTAAACCCACCCACTCCCACGCACACACACAGCCACAGCCACATGGACCATCACTGTGGTTTATGAAGCAGTGTTCAATTTCCATAGGACAAGGCACTAGAAGGACAACACATCTTAATAACTCGATCATCCCCAGCCAAGGGCCTTTATTCAGACTGGGACACAAACAAATTAAATGGCTACAAACTACTGGCCTCACTTAAGTCCCATCGTTGTTTAGAGATAATGCCTGGAGCCACAGAAAAGAAGACAAATTGCACAAGGAGAGGTGCAGGGAAGTGGGTATATCTGCACAGTGTCTATCTCTGCTCTTCCTAACACAGTCATGATTTATTGGCAAATCAGGGTTCCTAACCCATGTGAGCGGGAAACAGGAGAGACCGTTTCCCTAACTGTTTGCCAGAATTGCACACCGACTAGTACTAAGGGAGAAGAAATTAGAATTAAAAATACAAACATCTGTAAAAGTGATATAATTACAGCGCAACAGGAGAAAAGTCAGCTGAGGGGCCGGTGTGAAATTCCCCTTTGTTCCCCACTCCCTTTCAAGTTGATATTTTTGTTATCGAAGTATTACATCCTACTGGAGTGTTTTGCATTTTGGACACATGCCAGTAGATGCAGTTTATATACAATTTCAATGTCCCCATCATAAACCCTGCAGGTAATAAGCTTAATCTGTTTTTAAAAGTTGTCCATTATAGCACTGCCTTGCCAACCACGGGGATTAGGTTTCTGAAAACCCTGCGGTTGCCAAACCGTGGATGGCAAGACAAAAAGCCTATGGGAAAAATGGGGTTAGGGTATACGGCAATTTATTTGTTAGTGTAACTATGCATCATATACAGTGGCTCTCAAAAGTATTCACCCCCCTTGGACTTTGACACATTTCATTGTGTTATAACATGAAATCAGAATGAATTTAATCAGGAGTTTTTGCCACTGATCCACACAGAAAATGTCCATAATATCAAACTGAAAAATAGAATCTGAAAATGTTTCTAAATTAATTACAAATACAAAACAGAAAATAATTAAAGTAATCAATTCCTTTGTTATGACACACCTGATTGAGCTGTGGTGAAACCAATTGTCTTGTAATTAGTTGAATGGAGTCCACCTCTGTGCAATTAAGGTGTGTCACATGATTTCAGGTTAAATACACCTGTCTCTGGGAGGTCCCACAGTTGGTTAGTACAATTCTTAACAAAAACTACATCATGAAGACTAAGGAACATTCAAAGCAAATCTGGAATAAGGTTCTTCAAAATTACCGATCAGGGGTAGGATATAAGAACATTTCCATGGCATTGAAAATCCCCCAGAGCACAGTAAAGTCCATTATTAAGAATTTGAGATAATATAATTGTGAATCTGCTTAGATCAGACTGTCCTCAAAAACTGAGTATCTGAGCGAGAAGGGCACTAGTCAGGGAGGCCACCAAGAGGCCAATAGCAACTCTGAAGGAGTTTGGTGCAAGCCTAACACCACACATCCTGAGAACAGCATCCCTGCTGTGAAGCACGGTGGTGGCAGCATCATGCTATGGGGATGCTTCTCTGCGTCAGGGCATGGAAACCTTGTAAAGATATAGGACAAAATGGATGTAGCAAAGTACAGAGAAATCCTGGAAGAAAACCTGCTAAAGTCTGTGAAGGGGGTGATTACTTATGCATTCAATTATTTTCTGTTTTGTATTTGTAATTAATTTAGAAACATTTTCAGATTCCATTATCACTTTGACATGATAGAGATTTTCTGTGTGGATCAGTGGCAATAACTCCTGATTAAATCCATTCTGATTTCATGTTGTAACACAATGAAATGTGGAAAAGTCCGAGGGGGGTGAATACTTTTGAGAGCCACTGTATATTAATATACATGAGAAATACATGGGGAAAATATAAATTAAATATATAAGTTTCACAACCACTGTGAGACATCACAATTACACAATGTGTGTATGAATGAATGACTGGCCAAAAAACTTCTGGGAACACAAAACCGTGGATGCCTGAAAATGTACACAGCGGTAGACAAAATGGTCTATATATTGTTTTGCATGGATAATAGAAACCACATTAGGGAAACCCGCGGTTGGCAAGGGATTACTGTACATTAATAAAATTAATAATAACAAAATTCAGATTTTTCATTTTACTTAGAAAAGTAATTAAAAAGGCCCTATCAGCCAACTTTAATTTCACTTTCATATATATATATATATATATATATATATATATATATATATATAATGTAACTGAAAATATATACTTGGAAAACTACTCCACCAAATGAATGCATTCTACCTCCAAGTGAACAAGGTTTCTAAGCTCAAAGCACTGTGTCGATGGAGGGAAAATATATCATATAGTGAACACTGTCTACTCCAGGAAATTAAGTCCAGTTCTATTTAGACAAATTAGTATTTAGATCCCCGAGCCTGGCCCTACAGAGACACATTTTATTACTCAATGCAACACAGCTCTGATGTCTTGAATTTAATTGTAACCAGATCCAATGTAAAATTGTCCATCAGAGATTTATCTGAATTGTTAATGTGTAACTTGAAATGTCATGGAAATGTTTTAAAAATACCAGTCAATTCTATAAGACACTGTGGCTTTCCAGGACCAGACTGAAGATCAATTCTGTCTCTGTGTGGGTGTCTGTGTACTGGTGTGGGGAATCCATGTACCAATGACTCCACAGATTAAGTTCCTCAAACAGTTAAAAAGTTATTTTCATTTGAGTTGATTACAGTTAACTACTCGAAACTAAAAAAAGTTGAAAGCCAAGAAGACCTTTTAAAGAGTGATTTGTATAACTCTGCCATTACCAGAGTTATACAACGGCCAGATAAGCATTGCAGACAGGAAAGGGTTAATGTCAGCTCATTAAGATGTCAATCAGGCTAACAGCCAGCTAAGAAAAGTCAATGTTTGCAGAGCTGCAGATTTGAGAGAGCTGGGTCCCAGCACCCTGGTCTCTTCTCAGCAATAGCTCTCTGACCAAGCAAAAATTAAGATATTTTTCAGAAATGATAGTCTCTGAAGATTACCCTTTCCACCAAGTCTTTTGGATTGGACAATTTTTTGATGATAATTTTTTTGCTTTGCTTTTCTACTTGCCTTTAAGCAACATCTCGAGAGTCCAGTCCTTAAAATACAAGACACCAATAGTAATCTAAGGTATTTTTTTAATTCCACAAAGTGTATTCATTTCTTTTTTAATCACCACTGTTTTCACATTTGATTAAATGGGCAACACAAAAGGACATCTTGTGTAAACGAGTAGGATAAAATACCTCAAACTCCTAATGCTATTAATAGCACTTGTATTCACAATGACAGCTGATTAGATCTTTACAGAGTGGTACATTATGTGTACTTTTACAGAGGGAGGTGAGTGGTTTGAGTGTGAAAGGTGTACAACTTTGGACATGTACATTTATCTCCTTTTCCACCGCCAAGCTTAATGTGACCAGTGTATTTAGCGGATGGGGTCTTTACCGAGTGAAAAAGTCACAAAGGGAAACTCCACCTGCTAGAAGAATACAACTCACAAAGCACTGAATGTTCCCCCACATTCTGTGAAATTTAGAAATATGTGAAATCATGAATTCCTGCATGAAAACAGACTCCATAAGACATCAATTCCAACCGCAAAACACATGAAGAGAAGAACTGCAATGCAGGAGCCTTTCAATTAAGGTTTGTAAAGCTTTGTGAAACGCTCTTAGGCAGCGAACTGGAATGTTAATAAGAAAAATAACCCTTAACTGTTGGTGGTTGAGAAGACGTTGAGCACCTTGCCTTGGTTTCTAGCTTTTTTATTTTTTAGTTGAACCACACTCTTGTCCCTGTTCCCAACTCTTTTCCAAGGCGTTTTTCTCTCTCTTTCAGTTTGTTTCAAACTTCCACAGACCCATCTCTAGCTGTTGGAAAGAACCCACTAGTGCCTTACTTTTTCCACAGTAGAGGACACGATGATTGATGCTTCCCATGTGCTCCACATGTGAAAGGTATGCCTTTTCTTCCAATGTCCTGTTCCTCCACTCACCCTACCTTTCCCTGGAATAAGAGATCCCAGTCAAAATGTCTCTTCCTGGTTGAATAAGTGAGATGTCCAACACAAAACAAATCACACTCCACTGCAACAAAATACAGGACTAAGAAACCTCCTACTTTCACATGAAATACACACTGCTTTTTCCGACATGTTGTGGGTATGTATGTATTTCTGTATATTAAGTTGATGTGCAATAGTTTAGAAATCATCAGCCTGTCAAATAAATAAAGTGAACAGACAGCTCAGTGTCTCCACAAAGTAGGCTAGCTAAACTGCCTCTGACAGACAAATACCATCAAGTACTAAGAAAGCAGATACTGAAGGGGTTTTTGAATTGTATACTCTTCAGGGATAAGGTTGGTATTCATCCACAGGAATTCCTAGTCCCAACTGGGGGCTGTTCTGAAAACAGGTACAGTGAAAAGACCTTACTGTGTGTGTGTGTGTAAGAAATGCAGTTGCACAATGGGTTCAATCTGCCAGGGAGATAAGCATCACAGGCTGATTAAACACCATAAGCCCTGACACACTCTCCTCTACTTAACTTAAAAACTTCAGTGATGGCTACACATTGGCCAGCGTGATCGTGCAAGTGCCTCAAGCATACCTCTCCTCACCTCTCCAGCAACTGAGACCCCTCTGCACCACAAGACCAGAACTTCTGACCAGGGTTTGTATGCTCTGGAGAACCCATAGTGCAAGTGTTGATAGTCTCTCAGGACAAAATCACTGCCTCTGTGGACAAGGCTGAAAGGGTCCCAGGGATGTAACTAAGATTTTCAGCATTTGTTTTGGGGGTTCCTTGAAATAGTGCACAAGTTCTCTGCATCTCCAAACTATTTGACATTGAAATTGAGGATGATCCCCATAAACGTATTCATGTAATTATGGATTTTTGTTTGTTTAATATCTGTCTTCAGTGCATCCTGGATACATTGTGAAGTGAGGCAAACTGACTCGCACACTTGTAACCCTAGCTCCGCCGTGTCTGACTGCCTACTGGGTTGGACTCCACCCTAATTCCTGCAATTCCCTATCTCCACCACACTCCTAATAGGGACCCGCAACTCAACTGCAGTATTCTCCTACAAGCAGAAACTTAACAGCTTTTTTGATTCCTATCGCTAAACCTGGAACCCTATAAATATCGTAAAAGCTTTGACAGGAAAAAAGAGAGATGTTGATCAGGCCTGGGAAGATGTATACATATTTGGGGAAGGAAAAAAACAAAACAAGTACAAGGTGTGCCAAGTGCACAAGGACATTAAAGTATGTGCCAGAAAATGAAAGCTGTCATTAGAAGACTGTCAGTAAAGTGACCTAATCTTTTGGCTTAAACTTGTGTTGTTACCTAACTAAACTCAGTTTACTAAACACCACGTGCTTTTTCAATGTGGTGTGTTCAGCCACCCAAGTCAGATGGAAGAATAATAAAGATTCTAGGAACAGGGGAGGATGATATTTATTATCAAACAAACCTTTTGTTAACAAAATAGCTGGTCTATCCCATAAAACCTTCCCACAAAACCACACACACAAAAAGCCCTGCTGAGTTTTCAAGTCTTGAATGGCCACAAAGTTTGGTGGTACACTAGATATATATTATTTATCATAAATGTATCCAGTTTACATCATCAGTTTGTGATCCCTTTTTTCCTTCTTAAAGCTTTCAACTTTTCTCTTAAACGAATGTGTTCGAATTCATAAAAGCCTCACCCCAAACTGATTGTAAACAACAGTGTGAAATTTTTAATCCATATTTAATAACCCCTTCATCCAATACAGGGTCATGATGTGCCAGAGCCAACCCCAGAAGACACAGGGTGCCAAACAGGGTACACCCTGGATGGGACACCAGTCTGTCACAGTCATGCACCCGTTTAGAAGCCCCATCCATCTGTGTATTACAGTCTAACCCTAAAGTAACAAAATATTGAACTATGTTCTCAGCAAGAGAGAATTACCAAATGCAACATTGCCTGGCCTTATTGTGAGTGGGTGAAAAAAATTATATGTCATATAAGCTTAGCTGTTTCTGTGTTTGTTTTTCTCTCTTAACTAAGGGCAATTGTTTGGTTACCTTGTTATAGGACTGTCTCCATGGTACCAGCGCCCCACCTCTCCCTGCAGGTGCTGTGGCGAACAGTTAGAATGGTTACTGAGGTGTGTGAAAATGGCAAGTCTGTTCCATTGACCTACTTCCTAAACGCTTTGTTTTTCTTTTCATCCCCCTAAAACAACATTTCTTTCTAGGTAGCTTCCCACGCGCTAGCAGGTCTGTTTTGTGAGTCAAAACATGTGTTTCACCAGGCAATTGCCATAATAGGAAAACTTGTACAGTTTCACACTGTTTGCCAGTCTACACTTCAATGCATAAATTATGTGATGCAATAACATGTGGTACGATCAACAGGTGATTAAAAAAAATGTGTTTAACAATACATTACTGAGCTACTTTACAAAATTGGGTGTGCTGTCCTTTGTCAGTCTCACACTGTTTTCAAAATAGTTA
Source organism: Amia ocellicauda (assembly GCF_036373705.1). Taxonomy (NCBI): domain Eukaryota; kingdom Metazoa; phylum Chordata; class Actinopteri; order Amiiformes; family Amiidae; genus Amia; species Amia ocellicauda. Next base: position 15,050,709 of record NC_089854.1, on the reverse strand, counting down.
AAAGTACTATGCAGAAAAAATTGCATCCTCCTATCTTCTGAAGCACAAACTTGATTTTATCTGCGCACAGAAAAGGGCTTTAGAAACATGAATGTACCCTGATATGTAAGGAGGAGAAAATGGTGATATCTTATCTGAAGAAAGCAGAAGTGAAGACATACACAAATACACTACAACTTTAAGGTTTTTCAGCTACATTTCTATTGAGAAAAATCCTCATAATGTAGAATTCCCATCAATAATTAAACTGGATAATTGCATGATCAGTTCAATTTAGGCAGGCATTGTGTTTCTAAAAAATAAATAAATAAAGAAAATATAATCTACCAGATCTGGACCCATTTTTCATTTGTTAGTCATACTGCATATTTTCCTTCTTGTGAATGCCAATGATTATTCTACTCAATACAAATTGTCCCGCACGCAACACACATTTTGAATCCATTCATCTCTCTTTTAAAGCAACCCTTTCCTAGTGGTCTTGCACTCCAATGAAAACACACTTGGAGGAGATTTGTTTGGTTTTTCATACAAAATGAATTTTATCCTTTAAATAAATGGCCCACTCATACTTCCACATTGGCAGCTTCATGCATAGCCCTCAAGCTGTTTTGCATTTGTTGCGTCTGGTATTTGTTTAATGGGATCTTCACTCTACTATCTCAAACTGTCAACGGATGCTCACTCATTGTCTGTGACTAACACCACAGAGCTGTATTTCTGAAAAGCGATTCCAGATGACCAGTGGAGTTGAGATTAATAGTCAATATGAAAACCATCTGGAGAACCAACAGAACATTCCGCCCTGATGAAGAACAGATTTTTTTAGTAGAGATATAAAGATGGTTTGCACAAAATGAACCTTTTTTTTCCCCTCACCCATTTAGGGGTAAATATTACTGCCCAGTCACCTTCTCAGGAGAACTTCCTGTCATGATTTTGAAAACTTACAACACTTGACTGAGTAGTTCAGCAGTACTATCAACACTGTTCTTTTTATGAGATATGAGACTGTAATAGTTTGTCATGTAGCTAATGTCAATTAACATTTCGATTTGTATCCATAGCAATGTATGGTCCAGAGCAAATTATATTACACTACACTCACCAGTAATATAATTTAAGACCATATAATTGTATTTCCTATGTCTGCAAGTATAAAATTGGCACTGGTAGTGTTATAATTGGGTATAAAACAACATGATGTCATATAAAAGTATTGGAAATTAGACTTTGAAAGCAGTTTGATGCATATCTGGTGTTGCAAGTCGCAGCCTCATGTGCAAATAGTCCAGCTGAAGCAGCAAACCAAATTTTATAATTGTTATTTTTAATACTATGTCTGCCTAGGCAAATGTACACAAACGAAGGTAAGATGCATGACATATCCAGCACAGTAATACAGTAACCTGCAGCTCTTAAAATGTGAAATGGCTTAAACTGGTTATAGTGGCAGTCTACTTTCCCTCTGTATATGGATCTTATAGTGTAATATGCCTAACAGCAATCCTGCAGCACAATATTTGAGGCAAACATTAAGAGGACGCCTTCTGTACCCTGGTTTCCAGATTTTTCCATGCACTGTAATGTGATTAAAAGACCACTTCCACATTTAGATTTTGTATCACAGCTGGGTTTATTTATTCTCAATCCGTCGAATCTAGCACAGCAGCTTGGTGCACTGAAGTTTATGGATTGCATGCATTCCTTTACTCTAAGAAAGTACTGATGATTCACCTGTATTGAGGCCTGTGCTGATTCAGACTATAACATTACTAAGCAGGAAGATGGCACACCGTAAGAGACAATCAAGAGATACAGCTGCCATACCGGTTTCTGGTGCAGTCACCAGTGTGGGTGACATTTGTCAGCTTCTTGCTCACCGCTAGCGTGACAAAAGGGCTGGGAGTCCTTGTGTGAATAATTGCAGGGATTTATTATGATCTGGTATTAACCAGTTATATCTTAGTATTTCTCCACTGCCCAACCAGTATATACACACATACACACATATGTATATGTATGTATGTATGTATGTATGTATACTCCACTGAAGCCTGCACATTTTCCTTTAATGGGTCTAGTACATCGGCAATGAAATCGGAACTGACACAACTTTTAATTTTGCCTGCAAATTAATACATGAATCAAATCATTATCATTATCAATGATCTCAACTGTATTTGTTGTGAGTGGGAAAAATCAGTATTTTCCCAACATGAATAATTAATTTGACACATACCAGTGTAAACACCAAATCACTATTTTGGGGCAGGCAGGCTTTTTAGAACTGGTTGCTGAATCACTCCCAACAATCACCCGATCTGAAACCTTGCACTGCACAAATATTTGAACTTGTTGCACCTCAGGATAGGGAAATTACATTTCAGTTACACCCTTAGCAAGTCTTTATTCATGTTGAAGTGTTGAGATTTCAGTTTAATTATCCTCTCCCTTGTTAATAGTCATCTATTTCTCATATTAAGCAGAGCTGCCACTTTCTCGTCTGCCTCAGGTCTTCTCAGCTGCTTCATTCTCAAAAAATACATCAAATTATCTCACGCACATCTGTTTGTTTTCTATCTAAAAGGATGCCTTGATGGATCTTGTTTGGAGATGCTCAGCCCCACTTCAGCTGATTTAATAAGTCATCTTTAAAACATCCACTATTCAAAGCGTCACATGATGTTTTGGTGTTTTGCTAAATGCGGAAATGTATAGATCATTTGGAATCGATGATTTGCTTCACTGATCAAGAACAAGCATGTGCTTCGAGTCTTAGAAACTGGTGATTTAAGGTTAAATTAAACTAACCAGACTGGGAATCTCCAGGACCAGGGTTGGAGGCCACTACTTTAAGGTCTGGGTCCATATTCTGACCTCTTCACTAGGTACTGCAGTCTGATTACCTTGCATGTATATTTCAAGAGCAAATCTGTCTAGTTTGTTTTTTGTTTTGAGTGAGGAACTTCAAGCAGACACTTCCTGTTATTCTACTATCTCTGCTTTACACTGTCATATTACTTTACACCCTTTACACCTTTACTGTGGTACAGACTTGCGTGCCGGGGGCAGTAAATTGCAGTAAAACCCAGGAGCCACTGGTCAAAGGAGAAAGATTCCAAAATGCTGATATACTTACTGCCTCACCACTTACCATGTTAAACCACACATTATTCTAGCTGTATTACGTATTTTTTTCTCTTGCTAGACAATTAGAGCTCTTCTGTATTATGCAACAGAAGACACACCCTAATCCCCTAACAATCAGATTCTCCCCCACATCTACAGTACCCAGCTGATTCATGATGCCTGATCATACATTACAGGAAATGTTGAACCTTTCACATCATAATGACACAAAATAACAGTAAATCAATGTATGTCATGCATGATTACATATATATAAATAATAAAATAGAAGCTGGGGTAAGTGGATTTGATTGATGATTTGTTTGCTTTCAAATGCTAAACCAGTATCAGACCATTTCAGTCCTCAAGGGCCGGTTACTATAGGTTTTCTAGGTTCTTTCAGACTGATGCAGACATGGAAAAAAGGTCAGTTGACTTCTTATCCCAAGTATGAAATGGAATGAAAAACAGAAACCTCTCCTTAAAGACTGCAATTGCCTACCTCTTTTCTTAACCTTCAATTTGCACTTCAATCAGAAATTGTACCTGACATTTTTTGTTTGTTTGTTTTGGGTTTTTTACGTGGAGTGGAATTTCAATTTGGATATCTGCCTGACAACATAACAACTATTTTGATAGTAAAAAAGATTGTGTGAAACCATCCAGTGCGTCACAGGATTGCTCTCTGGAGCAAATTCCCAGCGAAGAATTCAGACGTGAAGACGGCAAGTTTAAACTTGATAGAGATTAACATCCTTGTTTTTCTTCTAATTGCACGCTAGGAAAAAAAATGCTAACTCTAAGATAGAGATAGATAGTATCATACAACACATTACACAAATCAATAGATTCAGATGAGACTGTGTGAAAAAAACATTAATTGTCAACAATCGTATACCTGTATTATAAGCAATTCAACCTGTTAGATTAAAACAAAATCTTTATTACATATAATAAACAATATCCTGCACTGGCAAGTTCCTTGTATACGGAGCAATTTTGAACAAAACATAACGAAACTGGAATTTCTTAAAGTCACAAATCTAGCAAAAGACAAAACACAACCCCTTTAGAATATGTTCCGGTAAATTATTGCTGGATTATGCTCAGGGACCACAAATGTGGGGTATGGTGATTATGAAACAGAACCGGATGGTGAAGAATGAGGGATGAGTTGGGAGGTTACAGATATGGATGGCAGGGTAGTCATTGCACTTCATCCTCAAGATTTCCAAAAATGGTGTTTTCCAAGCTGTCACGGATTGCCTTGGTTGGTGTGAAAGCAACCTGATGGTGTCCAAAAAATCTTGACGTGGATATTTTGAATTGACCCAACGTCCCCAGTGTGAAAAGACCTTAAGATTTCTTGACTAGATTCTAGGGGTGGACGTGGACTTGATTGATCTTTTTCTTTCAAACTGAGGGGGTGAATTCCACTCAGGCCATCACTCATACATGTCCAAGAGCACTGTGAAACCTCTCACTCTTGTCTGTATTTTGGCTTTGCTTACAGCATTAGGTTCATCCTGATGTTGGCTGCACTATTGTCCTTTTTATAGGGTAGCAAAAAGGCATGTTTGTCAAATAAAGTCTGTGATTGTCATCTCTATGTCAAACTACCTTCTCCAAAAATGTACCAGAACAGATAATGCCCACCCAGTTTTGTCACAGCAGAATCTAGCTTCACATACTCCAGATTTGTTTTTATTTTCCTCCTATTCCTTATTGAGCTATTGTGCAATTTGGCAAGTATTTCTAATCACTGTCAATCAGATAACCTCAGTCAAAAACAAATTCTGAGACACAAGAGACTAAACAAACGGTTTTGGTTTGAAGGCAGGGTATTGTTACTGATGCTTGAAATCAGTAGAAACTTCAGTCTAAGAAATGAAACCAGTAAGCCGAAAAACGTATATGTACATCCGCAGTGAAACTGGCTTTGCAGTGATGCTGTGACAATCATTAGATAACCTCTGATGTTGATGTAAGAGACTCTACTACAGCTGTCCTATTTCCCTAAATCAGCCCACGGGTTCATTTACAGAGAAAAGCCACCGGCAGGAGAGGGTTTCCCTTTTGTTGTGTGTATCAACAACAACTAACCCAAGTTATGCAAGTGAAATCTCAGCTCCTCTTAAAGGTGTTGTACTTTCTTAACCACAGTCTGGTCCTCAGAGTAAAGGAAAATTGGAAATACAGGCTAATTTTGTTTATTACTGGATTAGGCCTATGCTTGGCAAAATGTCCCCTACAGTTGGCCAGTATACAACATTCTTAATACAAATAGTCTTTATTTCATATGCACCTGCAGAAGTTATTAAGATTCATGTGACTGGAATATTTGCATAATGAAAGGTGTCGTTCTAAAGTAAACACACTTGCAGATTAAATTGTTATTGATTGCTCACACAGTTCACAATACTTAGTCACCAGATACTGTGTTTGAGTCTGTCTGTCCACCAGCACTGTAGCAACTTAGTATTGATGTTACCCTGAAGTGTGAGATCTGAAGTGAAACTAGGCTTGGCCTGGTCAGCATTTGGTAAATCAGGTTGCTACAGGAAGTGGTGAGCTAGACATTCCCAAACTATGGTCCATTATAGTGAAACTGTCCTGCTGTTCAAAAACAAAACTAAACGTGTGTTTTGGACAGATTGAAGCCATAGACTTGTTTTGATTCTAAATTTTCCATGCATGGCCTCTCATGTCAAATGTACCTGCACTCAGTGGGGGAAGCTCATTTATAACTGTGAATGGTCCATTGCAAAAACACGTACAACCTTTTTACACAAGTGCTCCTAAAACTGCAGGTTTCCTTCCATCTTCAGGAAATAACATGCATGTATGTCACCAAATCCTGCTTCTGAAACATGCCAGGGGTTGCTTTTCAAAGCAACTTTGCTATTAAAAAAAGCAAGGTCTAGTTATAAAGATCCCTATAACCACTTTTAAACTGGGCCTTTGAAAGCTATGTTTGGTCGCATTAATTCCACGTGTGCATGAACGTTTTTCATAATGAATCAGGCGCCTATAAATATAGGCCAGGGCTTTGTTCTAGAAAAAAAGGCAAAGAAAGCCATATGGAGGTAATTCTTTCCACCTTGCCAGTTTCTTAAGCGATCTAGCACCCTCATTGCTGGGCTCTGAGACTGTGGGGCTGCTTTATTAATACCAGAGTTCAAGCCAAATACTGGCCCAAAAACCTCCTAGCCTGCACGCAAAAATAGTAAAAGCAAACCTTCAGAGAAACAAAAAGGGACATTTACGACGCACCACTCTGAAACGGATCATTTAAGCCAGGCCTGTATTTCCCTACATGAAGCTCTTATTTTTGTTTTTCTAAATATCGCATTAGAAAAGGTTTATAAGCTTCCCCCACTTCAGCACCGCATGCAACACCAAGCTATACAATCCAATATTTATGTCCACTAGCCTCCTTTCAGCAAAAGCCGAGCTCAGAGGAACGGGGTTGGTGAGGGTTATATTTAGTGTTGATAAAAAAATAAAAAATAAAAAATAGCACCCGCTAGTGTACTCTTTGATGTGTAACCCTTGGGCGTCTCTTTTTACGGCCCGAGCCACTCACGCTACTCCGGCTTTGATCGCATCTGTACAAAATTGGCCTTGTTATTGAGATATGTTATACATATGACAAGAAATCCTATCTTGAATGGGTTTTTAGGGCAAATTAAAACACTCGACACACTTCCAGATATCTATAGGGGATACATAGTACAGCTAAACACTACTGGAGAGTAACAAGTGCTGCCCGTTTCTTTTTGTAGTTTCGATTGATTTTGTTAGGGATTTGGCACCTTGTGTTTCCAGACATTTCTTGGATGAAAGAATTTCTTGGGTGGATTTTTAAAGACACTCGTGCATGAAGCTGTGTTTTACTGTATCGCCACACATCACTGTACAGTCACTTGATTAGAAATGTGTTTGGAGATTTGAGCAGCCAAGGTGACACAGTGGTATACACTGCAACCCTCTTTTTCTGCAAATGTTCCTCAGCAAGCAAACAAGAAAACACAACAGTGCGTTCCTTATGGGCCATCGAAAGGACGGCGCTACAAGTTGTGACTCGGCCCAGGGGGTTCTTTCTGCTTAGTCCTGTGCTGTGTCAATAGAGAGATGGTGGCAAATACAGTAAGTATGTGAGATCACACTGCCAGCTGCTTCCAGAATGGGCAGAGGATCTTTGCAGAAGCTGAAGTTGAAAAACAACCTGGGAAAGCAAGAAAAAATCCTTCCTATACTAGGCTTTCTTTTTTCTTTCTATTTCTTTCTCCAAATCAATGTTACAACTCTGTATTCCTTTACAACATTATTTACATAAGTACAGTTAATAATTCACTATAATATCACAGCACAGTTACTTATTATGTTGGTTAAGTCATATCCACCTTTGTCTGGGATCATTACCTATGAGTTCCAGACTTAAAAAGTTATTCAATTGAATGGTTCAATCAAAGTGAATCAAATACTTTTTTTATCTTAAAAACTAAAATTGTATCTGAATGGACAAGAGGACATTATACTATGTATGGCAAAGTGCTTAATGCTCCACGAATATCATTTGCTAAGGAGTTTGGAGCAGGAAAATCCTTATTATAAATTAATGGTGCTGATTTGGGGGATCAGTCGTTTGCAGCTTAATTGGATTCTGTCACAGTTTACAAAAACTTTCACAGTCCGCCTGGTGGCTTTAATGTTCCTGAAAAAGTAAAGCATAAACTGCATATATCAGAAGTTGTAAGACTTAAAACACCAACACAAAAAACAAAATTGGATGACTAGAATCAGCTGGAAGTTGCCAAAAGACTATTGAAAACAAGCAACTCTTTGACATTAAAGAAGATCATAACACCTTCTTAACTTCCTGTTAATTCAATGAATGTCATTAATATGTTTTTCTACATCCAAATGAACATATGTGAAAAACACTGTCTAGACAGTAGGAAATGACCCTGAGAGACTTAAGTGCCTACAGATATCGAAGGGACTTTTTTGGTCTCTCCCAAATACGTAAATTAATTAATTCATCCCCTCTCCTCCAGTTAAAAAGTTGAAATACTTTCCCTTTTGATGGAAGACTGCCACACAAATGTAAAGGCTCAATCTGTCGCCTGACCTCATTATCAGAGTGGGCGGGAATGTGAAGGACCCGTGCTTATCCGAGATGCAACCCTGCAAACGCCAGGCCTGATAACACTTGGAGTGATGCATCACTGAGTCACTCCACCCTAATGCTCTCTTGCCCTCCCACCTGATTTAGTCTCCTTCTCAATTTCTCTTCTCTCACACACCCTCTGCTCTGTTCCTTGCCCTCAACTTCCCCTTTTCATCCTCTTGTACATCGCTCATTATTTTCCCTTCTCTGCATGGATGTTTCTAGTGGATCCCTATCTTCTCCTCCTTCCTTCTCTCTAATAGATTTTCTTGTTTTTTTGGCATGGGGAATAAAAATATGCTGTGGAAAATATAAAATAGGCATGCCTTGTGTTGGCAGGAAGGTAAATAATAGATTCAGAGTGTCTAGATAAATAAGTTTATTTTGTGTGCCACCAAAACTTCAATTTTTCTTTGCTAGCAGGAAGCCAAATATGTGTTGTTACTCAATGAAAAGCAAATATATTTATTTGAGGACCAATGTTCTGGAAACAAGTTGTTTATTTGATGTATTCTTTTAAATGATTATTCCATCTTCGAAGTCAGGATTCAGAACATCTTGTTTCATTTTCCAGTTTCAGATCCCCCTCCCACCCCCCTATGTTTTTTTTCTTTCCCCTTTCCGTTACTTTCTTGGCGGACTGTCAGGCAGTGCGCTGGCAGCCCTAGCAGATGAAGCCTGCAATTCATTATTTGGCATGACTAAGAAAGGGAGTTGACAAGGAGCTAAATTTAAAGCGCTGTGTTAAACAGAGTTAGGCGTTTGGGGAATAAAAGTTATGTTGTGCCTGTATCCCTGCCAATAAAAACATTCTAACCAGAAATATATTTTCAAGAACAATGATGGAATTACAAGAAAATGTGCAGTGGGTATTTATTTATTTATTTGTTTAGTACATCGTTTTTTTCGCTTTTGCTGCTGACAAGGAGCATTCTGTAACCAAGCATAGGACTCTAGAGAGATGTACAGGGTCACAGAAGGTCAAAGATGGCAGTGTGTCTTTCCTTGACTGAAGAATTACAGAACAAGGCCTTAAAAATACCAGAAGGGAAGGGAGCTCCTATTTTACTGCAATACAAGGGAATTTGATTAAGTCTCTGTACCCCAAAATCAGGTATATGACTAGAGTGATACCATTTGTGGTCAAACTTCTTTGGGTGGACAAATGACTGGCCTTTATTAACTGTTAAGAATAAGGTTATAAAAACATGAATTCAAATCTTAATACAGAGAGAACCAAATATGAAATAGATGACTAATCATTAAATAAACATTAACACAATAAATAAGCATGTAATAGCAGTCTTAGGTAATATTGCTGTTGTGTCAGAAATACAGTCCCACCTTTATGTCACTCTGCAGATAATTCAGGAGGAATTGAGAAGAACCTGGAATTTATTCTCCAGCTAGAAAACCACTAAACAAATGGATGATGTCAAGGCCTCTTTCTGTGTCAACACAAATCTGCTTTACTTTACTACTTAGCCATGCAATACAATGTCCTAACTGTGACAGTGTTAAGAATGAATCCCTATGAAGTACCACTGAATATTTGCCAGTTTGTCCAACTGTATTCGATCTGTAGACGGTTTCTGTGGAGGATTCATGTCATAGTATGGAAGAAATTGAAATGAGAAACAAAATATGGCTAACCTAAAGCAGGTTTGTGGATAGGAGCCTACACCTGCTGGACAAACAGTACCTATAAGCTGTTAAATGAATCAGGCAAATTAATCAGTCAGCTCTTTTTTATTTTCCTGTCTGCGATCCCTCCTAGCAAACAAAGTTGTGCTCTGTGACTCAGTCTTACCTTTGAGGGATTAACATTCTGTTTTAAGCAAAGGATTATTCTTAATCCAAAAAGGCTGTGTTTGCCAGCACCTATGCTAAAGATAGCCGATGGATACCTCTGCACCACACCTCGCGCCATAAACATCCAATCCAATCCAATCCATCGCACGTTTCGATTTTCAAACTAGTCATTTCCCATTACTACAGTTTTCTGCTGCAATAACGACGCAAACTGTTGTGCTGTTTTCCTTTGTTGCTGTGCAACCGAAACATTTTCAGGCCGAAGAGGATCCTGCCAGCGAGCTTTCTTGACACTCGAGTAGGAAAGTAAACCAATTCGGGAATAAATGTTATACAGCACTTGATTTACTGGTTTCCTTTATTTATTTTTTAACTTCGGGAAGTCTTGTTTAAACTTTAAAAAAGCTTCAGTGGTGCATTCTCTCTCTCTCTCTCTCTCTCTCTCGCCACATGAACCTGCCCCTCTGCTAAAAAAATGGCATGAAAACAAAACAAAACCAAAGTAGTAGACACCACAAAGGAAACACCTAACGGCTGTAAAAACATAGCAAAATTAAGTAGTGTTAAAATATCAACAGCACAAAGGTCTCATTATATAGATACTTTAGAGCTTTACATTAAAACTTACATAAGCAGTCCTGAATCATTTATTTTCCTTTACTAAATTGCATGCACCACCATGAAATTAATCTGCCAGGATTTTTTTAAACCCCTCCCCCCAAAAAAACTTTTTTATTTTTTTTTTGCCAAGGCTACTGATGAATTGCCAAAATCTGTCACATGTGTTCTTCATTCCTTGCAGTGCAAATGGCAGTATAGCAAACTAAGAAAAGGTATTTACCACATCAGGTCTCTCTCAGCTGGAAATGGGGCAGGGTAAAACACACTCAGAAAACACCAGGAACAGACAGGCCAGCACAAAATCAGACAGCTGTCACTCAGTCTAGAAAAATAATTCAGATTTACTAGCCTGGGCAGCAACCGATGTGTTTTGTACACCAGCAGGCCAGATTTTCTAACCAAAACTTTATATATTGGGAAATATGTTAATTGTTATGTTGCTGTAGAACCATTTCTGTTTCACATTTGATTGCTTATAATACAGTTATCACTGGGAGAAGAATAACCGTTTGGACAGCCCTAAGTGCAAACAAAATACAAATCTTGCTTAATTTACTCTGCCAAAACTCTGCCTTTTGAGGTTGCTTTTTAAAGTTTTTAATTCTAGGAAATGTCTGGAAGAAATGAAGAAACAGAGAGGAATGTTGGCTATAGATCTCTTTCGGAGATGGTCCCTAAAAAGACTGCAGTAACCTTGAAAATTAATATTCATAGAGTCAGATTTTGGTGGGGGGTTCTGGTTACATACAAGTGTATAAATCTGACAGCACTGTCTTTTAGGAGGGGGAGGATTGAGTTGTGTAAGCAGAGGTCTACATAAGTGTACTATTCACATAAGTGGTAAACAGAATGCTATTCAGCCCTTAAGGAGATGTTTGTTCCCTCTGAAAATGTCACACTCTACAAACGTGTTTCAGAAGTAGGTGTAAAATCCACATGTCCGTATCAAAGAAAAAAAAAATGAAGCGCGCTGGACCCAAACTACGTACATTCTATTTAAAACACAGATTTGCAGAGCCAAGAAACATCATCACATCACAAAAGAAATTAATAAACCTGTATATATATATATATATATATATATATATATATATATATACAGCATACTACAGAATGCATTTATGAAGAGGACGTTATCTTTATATCTTGGAGTAGAAATGGTTAATTTTGCCACTGATGGTAGGTTTTATTCTTAAATTGTTTTTGTGTGTATTTATAAACAATCTTATGCACATTTCCATTACTAAATATGGGGCACTTGGAGCTGTAGTTTGTTCAGAAACACAAATGGTATGTTGGTTTCCCTCTAAAAGTGAGATCCCTACACAACAAACAAACCAATTAGACAAGAAAAAATCCCAAGCTCCAAAACAATACAAAAGAACAAAACTGGAAGAAGAACAACTATGACTAATATATCGGTGTATATTTTATTTGATAATATTATAAATAAAATTGGCTGTGCAGATTTTAACCACTGTGATTACGTGGTCATGTCGTGTGGGTTGATATTTGGCCTTTATATAACAGGAGTTAGAACCAGTTGACCTTTTCTCTACTTATTTTGGCCTTCATATATTCACTGATACTCAGACTAAAAGGTAGGGGGAGTGAAAAAAAAAAAAAAAATCTGAGTAAAGGCAATTTCCACCAGGGAAACTCACATAGGGGCAATCCAAAAAAGTACAAGATGGGGGTGAAAACAATGGCGGGCGTAAAAACAAACAGATGTAAAAACGACAATGATACAATGCGGATGGTAGGTGTTGTGTGGGTGAATGGGGGGCTGCAATGCAACCCAAAAAGTTAGCGGGGGTCTGATGTGGAAAGCCAGGTTAAACAGGTGATTTCCAGAATGCTTGAGATTAAGTGTTGGGTTTCCTTGTGTGACTGTGTGTGTAGTTGTGTTTGTGTCCTCGAGTTTTTGCGAGTGTGTGTGTGTGTGTGTGTGCGTGTGCGTGTGTGTGTGTGTGCTGCTTTTTTCTTCATTTGGCTATGAAGTGAGCACCGGCCTCTTTCGTGTGGTTTCCTGTCCATGAGCGCCAGTGACCTGACAGCATGGAAGCTTAGGCACGCGGCCCTCTCCGCTCGGCCCGTGACGAGGGGGACACATAGCTGTGGTCGGAGCAGGGGCGTAACATTTGCAGGGTCCGTTCCATGTGTAATACAGAAAAGACTATATTCAAAGTTGGCAAAAGCAAAATCAAGTGAGTTGCAACACAATAATTGTTACATATGCAAGTTATGCGGGGACTTGTTGATGCTGAAACCTCTGTATAGCTTGAAGCAATTCACCTCATCACAAGCATTTCATTTTCTGTGCCCAGGACCTGTCTGGATTATGATAACAATCACCTAAATTAGGCTGTGACAATATCTGTTCATGCAACCTGTTTGTACACCTGTCAACAATTACGAGCAGAGGCTTATAAAATTAGCCTAGAACTTAAGCAGTATCACACACACAATTATGATTATATTTCTTAGCAGACACCCATATCCAGGGCAACTTACAATTCTTACAATATATCACATTATTTTTACATACAATTATCCATTTTATTTTCTGGAGCAATCTAGAGACATTGCCTTGCTCACAGCTACAACAGCAATGTCTCCCACCTGGGATTGAACCCTAATGACTATTCCACACTGCAGTACAAATATAATGTACATATACAAAATACACATATAATTTTCCAATACTGCATAGTGTATAGGTATTGAGTAAAATATAGGTATTTTTTGAAGCCAGGACACAGATAGAAAAACATGCTCCTTATTTATTTGTCTCGATTATAAATAGCAGCAGTGCTCATTACCATAGTTCTTTCGAATTTTCATAACAGCTAAATATAAAAAGGGATATATTAAACAATCTGAATTAATAAAATAATACATTTGGGTAGCAAATTCCATTTGAGTAACAAAAGAACATGTGACATCACACCACGCTGTTGGCAGTCCCAGGCTAACTACACATTATTCCACATTCAAAATAAATGACATCAGTGTGTAGAATAGACAGACTGCACCCGACCTTCCACAACCAGTGAGTTACACCCTACAGAAAAGTGCCAACTATCGGTCACTATGCTCTTTTCAGATAAAAAAGTAACATGTGATCCCACTGTTTAGAAATAAATGATGATCTAATAAGGAATAGAACACATTAGTCTGTTTTATAGCTTTATGCGTCTACACACACATATGTATGTTGTGTATTTGATATAATAATCAAAATAATAATATATATATATATATATATATATATATATATATATATATATATATATATATATATATATAGTGTGTATATGTATGTATATATGTGATTGTATATGTATATGCACATATATATACATATATATATACACACACACACAAACATACCAATATATATATATATATATATATATATATAGATAAACATTTACATGATAAGCTGTTTGTGTGTGAATATGTATATACACATATTTCTAAAGGTATTCATGTATGAGTGGTGTGAGTGAGTATACATAGAAGTAGAAAGGTAGGTACTTTCCCTGATTTAACAGTACCTCGTGATTAACCCACATGCTCTCAAATTGACTCTGTTTTCTTTTTGAGACATGAAGTCATTTTTATATTAAGCGTGGTTCATGGTCAATAGGATCTATACACATATAAATCGCTTGCAAATGATTGGAAACTTCTAGAAGGCCTTTATCTACAAATAGCAATAAAAGAGGCCCTTGCAAGGGTTGCAAAATAGACCCAGGATATCAGAGATAAAAGATAGCAGGCAAACAGTGTAATAATTAGCACCGTGTGCATAACTACAAAGAACCACTTACTACAGATGATCATACTTCATGATTGCAGGTTATTCAAAATAAGGGAGGTCTAATGCCCCTCTAAACAGCCTTCAGTTAGTCTTTTTAGTGTCAATGGCACATAGGGAAAAGACATTAAATATTGGTAGCTATGCATATTTGAGACAAAACCATAGCCCAATTTTTTCCATCAATGTTTACAGTTAATTTGTTGCAGCTGAAAACACTTAATTGTGAGTTATTTTCACCCAAATACTGTCATAGATCTTGGTACATACATGATCTGGGATTTACAGACTGCATTAGATTGATCACAGTTTTTCCACGCTGATAGACTAGCGAGAAATAACCCCCCCAAAACAGGCATAATGCATAACCGAAGCAGGAGCCAAAAAAACGCTTTGTCATTACTTTGTCCTGCAGTCATTTTGTCAACTAGATGCTTTATCGAAAAGTCACAAAACCAGTCATCAATACTTTGAATGTGGTACTGAGTGTACAAGGGAGATAGTCAACTCATGCCCTGACTTGCCTGACTAAAAAGGACACGTATGTGACACAGAAAGGAAAGCCCCAGTAGCAGGGTGAAGAGGATTGAATAACGGAGGGGGTAACTGGGGAATGTGGCCATGGCTCAGGAACCCACCCTGCGGTAATCACACAGGTTACGTCTCCTCTTCGCTAATCAGTGCCTGAAAGGAAACTAAGATAGAGTTATCCAACCTAGAAACTAATCAGCTGCCTTTCAAACTGCATTTTCCATTTCTTTCTTGTGAGCCTTTTATTTGTAGACCTGTTGCACAACTAGTCACTGGAATGCTGTTTATGTATCCTTAAATTAAGCTGTCTGTTTTGGCGATACAGAAACCAGTCCTTAATAGACTTTAGTGTATTTGCTTGTGTCTTATACGAGACCCTTCAACACAAATAGACAAATACAGTGAGGCACACACTATTGTGCAAGTATCACAAAGTCAATCTAGTTACTTAACACCAAACATCTGAAGCTGCCCTGTTTATATTTTTTCTTGCAGTATTTAGAAAAGTGACATCTCTTTCTTTCCTGTTTTTTCGACCTTATTATTGAACGGTTCAGCTGAGTTTTATGCTGTATTTCCATTACACAGATTTAAGACTGCTTAAAGCCCCCTTATGCCCTTGTTATTTCTTTGAGTCTTTTTCCCCTGTAGGAAAATGCTCGACCCAGACAATCACTATAATTATGACGGTGTCAAAAAAGACATAATAATTAAGAAAACTGGAATCGTGTGACCTTGAGAACAAAATACTATGAAAGCATCACAGCTCTTTTGAATAGTGTTGAATCATCCTGGCGTATACTTCTATTCATCTCCAGTCCGCAGCACAAAGCAATTATCCATTCATCTGTTCCTTTTATAAAATCGGCTATTGAAGTTTTCAAATTGTTAAAAAGTTACTTTGTCACGCCACCAACAAAATGTGCTCGCGTTGCCAATGCAAGATTGTATACACAGGGCCATTAGAATGGACGGGTCGTATTCCCCTTCACGAGGTGCTAAGGAAATCTCAGTAAGACATGATTTGAATCTCTGACACCTTTTTCTGTGGGTTCAAATCTGCGCACACCTCCAGTTTTGGGGAACCGTTCACTCCTAGATACACAGGGTGACCACTTCCACATTCAACCCCATAGCCTGCATCTGTTTAAAAGGATGGCATCCACAACAGATTGCTGCACAGTTTCCTTTCGCAAGAGGCTCACCATGATGAGCAAGTGTCCAAGAAGGGAAAGGGAAGCACAAAAGTGATACCCAGAGACAGGGAATTTTACTGTTTACCATCAAGCCTTACTCACCTTTTGGTCTCCCTTGAGCTGCAGCCTTCATTAGGTCAATGACTCAGTTTAAACTATAACAAGGCAGAAAAAAGATCCATACTGTTTTGAAATATGTAATCATTATAATATGGTATATTTTTTAATTTGAGGTTATTTATTTGAGGCTTAAAATAATTGTATTTGACGTTTCATTTGTATGCATTTATAAGTTTAACATTTCAAGATGATATCCCCTCAAATGCAACAAGAGCGCTTGTTTGTTATAGTTTAACTTGAGTCTCTCTCTCTGTATCCTTTTAAATTGCACTTTATCTTGTTTTCATTGTACAACTTGCTTTTACATTGCTAGTGCTGTTTATATCGTTTACCGCTATGTCCCTTTCCCCTGAGCTTTTAACTGTGACTTCACGTCACGTCTGCAATTATTAGCTCAGAAATCTAGGATGTAGGACTTGTATTAACTGTATATTTCTCGTATTCACTTAATTTGTATTGTTTTGATCTGTAATTTTAGATTGTATTGCACTTTCATAATGCTCTTATGTTTTGTAAGTCGACCTGGATAAGGGCGTCAGCTAAGATAAATAATAATATATATACACATATACACTCACCTAAAGGATTATTAGGAACACCTGTTCAATTTCTCATTCATGCAATTATCTAACCAACCAATCACATGGCAGTTGCTTCAATGCATTTAGGGGTGTGGTCCTGGTCAAGACAATCTCCTGAACTCCAAACTGAATGTCTGAATGGGAAAGAAAGGTTATTTAAGCAATTTTGAGCGTGGCATGGTTGTTGGTGCCAGACGGGCCGGTCTGAGTATTTCACAATCTGCTCAGTTACTGGGATTTTCACGCACAACCATTTCTAGGGTTTACAAAGAATGGTGTGAAAAGGGAAAAACATCCAGTATGCCGCAGTCCTGTGGGCGAAAATGCCTTGTTGATGCTAGAGGTCAGAGGAGAATGGGCCGACTGATTCAAGCTGATAGAAGAGCAACTTTGACTGAAATAACCACTCATTACAACCGAGGTATGCAGCAAAGCATTTGTGAAGCCACAACACGTACAACCTTGAGGCAGATGGGCTATAACAGCAGAAGACCCCACCGGGTACCACTCATCTCCACTACAAATAGGAAAAAGAGGCTACAATTTGCACAAGCTCACCAAAATTGGACAGTTGAAGACTGGAAAAATGTTGCCTGGTCTGATGAGTCTCGATTTCTGTTGAGACATTCAGATGGTAGAGTCAGAATTTGGCGTAAACAGAATGAGAACATGGATCCATCATGCCTTGTTACCACCGTGCAGGCTGGTGGTGGTGGTGTAATGGTGTGGGGGATGTTTTCTTGGCACACTTTAGGCCCCTTAGTGCCAATTGGGCATCGTTGAAATGCCACGGCCTACCTGAGCATTGTTTCTGACCATGTCCATCCCTTTATGACCACCATGTACCCATCCTCTGATGGCTACTTCCAGCAGGATAATGCACCATGTCACAAAGGTCGAATCATTTCAAATTGGTTTCTTGAACATGACAATGAGTTCACTGTACTAAACTGGCCCCCACAGTCACCAGATCTCAACCCAATAGAGCATCTTTGGGATGTGGTGGAACGGGAGCTTCGTGCCCTGGATGTGCATCCCACAAATCTCCATCAACTGCAAGATGCTATCCTATCAATATGGGCCAACATTTCTAAAGAATGCTTTCAGCACCTTGTTGAATCAATGCCACGTAGAATTAAGGCAGTTCTGAAGGTGAAAGGGGGTCAAACACAGTATTAGTATGGTGTTCCTAATAATCCTTTAGGTGAGTGTATATTATTAATATTAATAATTGTCATGATGAACAAACCATTTTTTTAATGAACTGATGTTTGAATAACAGGAATAACACATGAATACCTTATGCACTTCATCTGGGTTGTGCTGTTAATCAGCAAGGTTAGGGTCAGGGTCAGCCTAACACACGAGCATGTACATATGGGTAACAGAGACAATGCTACGCTTCACATACAGGATGCACATCCTCTTTTCTGCAAATCACACTACTTTGTGTTCAACTGAAAAGTCATACAAGACGGGCGCCCTCTACTGGCAGCGGGTCCACGCAGTAAATGATACTCAGCTCTGCTCGAAAGTCATATTTGCCAATCCATTCACTTCCGCTATTTCCATTTTAACCATTTCAGTGACGGGAAATGTTGCGGGTGCAAATAGACTACAGAGGAGTGAACAAAACCAAAAGCGGGAGATTATACTTGAATTGTTGTGGGAAAATCGGGGCGCTTCTGGTAAACTGCACAGAGAAGTTTCCTCCGAGAATGAATGAGTTAACCATGCTGTCATCCAGCAACGAAACCATGAGGGTCATTAGTGTCCAGTGTCATGAGTAACAATTAATAATAATAATAATAATAATAATAATAATAATAATAATAATAAATCAAGGATCTTAAAAAGTATTTAATTGTTGATGTTATATTGATTTGAATGCATCTCTATATATTGATATATACAACAGCAACAAAAAACGATAATAATACTAACAACAACAACAATAATAATAATAATAATAATAATAATAATAATAATAATAATAATAATAATAAATCAAGGCTCTTAACAAAAAGTATTTTATTGTTGATGTTGTTATGTTGATTTTATTGCATCTCTATATATTGATATATACAACAGCAACAAAAAACAATAATAATAATAATAATAATAATAATAATAATAATAATAATAATAATAATAATAATGTATTCACTGCAGAACAAGCATATTGTGGTCGGTTCCCCCCAGATTACGCACTTCTCGTCACATATAAGAATAATACTACCTAAAAGAGCTGGAAGTTTGCCCCAGGGAACTATAAGAAATTGAAACTGTATCATGTGCTGTAATATGATACTTCACAGGCTATACCCCAGGATTGCTCGCTTGTGATATGCTTTCCCGGTATGCTCTTTCCCAAAGTCTTCAATGAAACTGAAACATCCTTCTGAGCTGTCATCAAGTGCATCAAAAAAACAAGCAACACAAACACATGACGCGCCTCGCCGGGCTGCAGTGGGCGGGCGGGCGGGCGGGCGGGCGGGGACGGCACTATATAAGAGCGGGGCGCCGCCTCAGCAGCATGCAGCGCAACCCGCCGAGCTCCGCGCACACAGCCCGCCGTCCGCCAGTTAACCATGTCCGAAAGATTCAACCAAGAAGCACTGATGGTAAGCCTCCCATGTCTGTTCACTGCAGGGCAAACTGCACAGAGAAAGAGCTAGTATTGAAAACGCGTCTTTAGGCCACTGTTATTTTTAATTTCGTGTGTCTAGTCTATCTGTGCCTGTGCTGGGGCGCAAATGTAAAAGTTAACCGGCACGCATGGCTACTTGACGTCTAAATATTTCCATTTTATAGAGCAGGAGTTTGCTTTCAAAAACTTTAATGTTTGTGGAAAAAACAAAAATAAGTTTCTTAAAAATGTGAATAGCTTTCAAAAAAGGTGAGGCAACTACATAGCATTGGGGGTTTGCTTGTATTACAGCACAAGCGCACTGAAGAAACTAACTGTGGTCAATAGAAACCGACGTGGCCGTGTAGTACTAACTGATGGAGCATGTTTACACTCTACTGACTGACTTCGCTTGTATGGGTTTCAATGATGTGCTCACTTTAAATTTTCCCGCAGAATCTGATCAATTTGAGCTTTGATGACGCCTACAACCAGCCGCAGATTCAGCCTCATCGCAACCGGTCCTCCGTGGCCCTGTCCCAGGAGCGGGTCAACGAGCAGGCCTGGTCGTGCGAGAGCAGCCCCTGGAGTACCGCCGCCCCCAGCAGAAACGTCCACGCTTTCCGCTCCGACCGCTCCATGAGCCTAACCGAGAGCAGCAGCGCGGGCTTCGGCAAGACGAAGCCCGGCGAGGTGCCCCCTCCTCCCGGGTTCCCCCCCCTCAACCCCTCGCCGACGTTGACCAGCCGCTACAAGACGGAGCTGTGCCGCAGCTTCGAGGAGAGCGGCAGCTGCAAGTACGGGAACAAGTGCCAGTTCGCCCACGGGGAGGCCGAGCTGCGGGGCGTCAACCGCCACCCCAAGTACAAAACCGAGGCGTGCCGCACTTTCTACAACTTCGGCTACTGCCCCTACGGATCCCGCTGCCACTTCATCCACGAAGACAAAGTCTCCTCCACCGGCGCCCTGCCGCAGCCCCACTCCGCCGGCCAGCCGTCGCAGCGCCAGTTCCACAAGAGCGTCAGCTTCGCCGGCTTCCTGGGGCCCCGGAGCTCCCCGCCCCCGAGCCTGCACGACCCCCTGGGCTTCACCCGGGCGCCCTCCGTGTCCCCGCCGCCAGCCGAGCTCCTGTCCCCGGTGTTCAGCGAGGCGGGCGCCCAGCAGAAAAACAACGCCTTCCTGTTCTGCCAGAGCCGCGCCAGCCTCGGGGACATCCACAGCATACCTCACATCATGGAGCCCAGCAAGCCCTCCTGTTGCGTGTGTGGCCACGGCGGCAGATTCCCGTCCGCCCTGAGCAAAAGCACGGGCAAAGAGGCGCAGAGCAACTCCTACCACCCCCCGGCCAACCTGCAGCGCTTCTCCTCCGAGGACTCGCTCTCCGACCGGGACAGCTACAGCTCCGGCAGCCTGAGTGGCTGCGAGTCGCCCACTTTCGACAGTATTGGATCCAAGCGGCTCACGGTGTTCGCTCGGATGTCGCTTTCTGATTAACCGCCGCACAAGAGACCCTGCAGCTGAAATCAATGAGGATATGACGCGCATAAACACTTTATATATTTATAGTAGTAATTGCTCGAGTTGAAATTGTTTTTGGTACACATTCTTAATACAATCCAAAGCTCTATTTTTATAATGATATACTATAGCTGATATTTTCTACCAATCTTGTCTTCCATTGAAATGCATATCCATTGTTTAAAACCAGTACGATGAGCTTTCAAAGTAATTTTGTTACTGACCAGAAAGCTGTCTTTGTATTCAGATTTGTAACTCCGGAAATACCTCTATTTTTTTTTCATTTGCTTATTTTAACTTCCAAATCAAAAAGAAAATATGTACCTTTTGTAAATGACTTTTGTAAAAACAAAATAATAATAACAATGTGGAGAAAATGTCAGTATTTTAAAGACATTAAACCATTAATGTGACAAACTTGAAAACAAAAACCAAACCCACTATATTCTGCACTTTAAAATTCATACTGGGAGAGGAATCTCTGCATGTAGCATTTTAACAAAGCTTTATACTCTTTACTTAATAATAGGCAATGTATTGTACATCATATGTTTAAGTTGTGAGTTGTGTGAGTATTTAAGTGTTTGTGTGTGTGTATATATATGTATCTGCACACACAAGAACAAGGCCAACAGTTAGTTAAAAATAAATGTTATTTATAATCTTCTGATAATAGATCTGGAAAAGAAATATGTATGTATTTTGCAATGCGGCTATGTTAGCAGGTGGTTTTTAAGGATGACAATGTGTGCCCTTTTTTCTGCCTGAAATCATTTCATGGTCAATATGAAGAAATGCAATGACCCAGAAGGTCTAATTACAGACCTTTTAGTTTGTCATTTTGTGCTGCAAGTTTGCATTGCATAACATTGTGACAGCCCTGCATAATACATTGACTGGGATGACTTGCTTATTGTCAGGGAACATAGATATGAACAATACAGTACTTCCATATTTTGTTAATGTTTGTTTATGTATTTTTAAAGACTGCTAACATATATTTATTGTACTTATTTATTGAAGTAATTTTTTTTACTTATTTATCGAATATAAAACAAATGTTTATTTGGTTTCACTAAATGTTGCTACTGAAAAATGTTTTTCCACAAATACAGAAATAAAAAAGGATAAGAAACCATGTGTGAGCTTGATGTCATGATTTTTTTTTTTTTTCTAATCTTACAGTGATCAAGTAGGGGGGGTTGGGTCAATATATGTCCGTGGTTTATGTATAGTAGAAAGACCGGGGTGAATTTAGATGTGTGGATTTAGAGAATTAACGAGGAAGTCCTGTTAACCATTGCTGAAAGAGGTGGTCCTAATCAATCATTTTGATTTTCACCAGATGTTCACTTGTACATTAATACATTAATGATAGAATTACTTAATAAAATATATAACTATAAAGTACGGTAGTTTTATCTTTTTGTTTATATCATATCCTGGGATGAGTTCTGTTCTAATTATTAGATTGCCTCTTTGAAATATTTGATGGAATGCTAAGAGTGAACTTTCTGCTGGGAATTAAAAGTAATTTATTGCAATTATTAAACCTATCAATTGGAGAACAGATCTTTGAGATTGCAAAGACTCCACTTGATGAAATGCCACATACTTGGTTAGATATAAATTATGATTAGCACTTGTATGTGAAACATTTTGGGGTTTTGTATATTGGGACGTGTGGGAGTGTCTTGTTATGCTCAATACAACTATTTTGTTAGCAGTACAGCATTTAAAATCTAAAGCTTGCCACTTGAAGTATACACAGATAAACCCAGCTTCAAAAATGTGCAAATTAGCGGTCAGTTCTAGTTTAATTCACTGAGCTGTCCCATGTCTACTGAGGCCATTGTAGCTTTGAGCACTTTCTCTATCTGAAAGTACAGAAAATATATTAAAGTTTACTTGAATTAAGAGCCTTTGGAAAAGCCAGATTTAACACTTAAATACTTAACATGTGTTTCAACTGGAAACAGGTGAATTCCTTTAAGGGGTAAATGTGTGAAAACCCCCTGGCCGCTCACGAATGTATCAGCTTTCTGATTCCTTATGAATTTTGTCCAAATTCTGAGATTGGGGTTTGGATATGCTCTCTAACCGGAAGCTTTGGGATCTTTGGTGCTGAGAGTTGGCTCAGATTACTTCACTCGCCCAAAACACTGTCTTCTGACTAGTAAGATTGGAATTTGTGTAAGTTATGAAATCTGTACAACGTAAAAAATAACAATATATAAAACAACTCTGGGTGCTAACGAAAATGTCCAGCCTTTTTAAAGAACTATACAAGATCTAGGAAGCAGTGGCCTAAAAAGTGTTCCTGCCGATTCATATCTTTTTCTCTGCAGGAATATTATGTATGGAGACAGAAGAGGTGTTACTCAAGAACAAGAAGCTATTTATTTTGGATGGCCTTCCGAGAGCTTAAACTGCTTAAAGTAATTCGGAAGAGAAATGGCTGTTCTCCAAAGTACACAGTAGGATCTGCCCAATTCAGGGCTTCCAGGACACACTGCAGTTCTCTGGAAACCCTGTACCAATTCGAGGAAGCAAGAACAGTTTGCTCCAGTCACCTTCTGCCTCCATTTGTGAATGTTTTTCCCTACAGAAGAAAAGCAACAACTAAAAAAGTAAAAGTTAGCTATCACTGTAACTTGTGGGAAAATAGTAATAAAGACTTTTTATTTCCTGGTTTCGCTTTTCTACCAGTTAATGAACACTGTAAATAGTGATCATAGTGACTGTAAGGGATATTTTAGGGTAAAGTTCAATTTTAAAGGCCTTTTAGATGACACTATACATCATATTATCCAGATTGCCTTAATAAATAGAACATCTGGTGTTCTCAGCACAAGCAACAATCATTGTTTATCGAGTTGATGTGGCAAGAGGCCTGTTTCACGTCTATCTATCGGGATACGAAATCAGGGAACGTAGGATGTCATATGTCAAGCCTGACAGATCTAAACGGATGTCCTTTTCTGGATCTCTTTATGAGAAAGCAGAAAGGTTGCAGACCTGGAAATATACTGCCTTTTGTGCACAGGTACTTAGCAAAACAGTGCTTGATATGACAGAGGGCTGAGTAACCATGCATACGGTCATGTCTATTCACGGTGCTGTTGAAAAATGAAGACATGGTTCAATCATTCATTTAATTAAGGAAAATCAGTCCCTGAGCCAGATTTCTCTGATGCTGAGTGTGGGATGAAGGGCTTGTGAAATCAGACAGATTGGATTTACGCAAAAAACTGAATAACTCACTTTAAGCAATTACCTAATGTTTTATATATTTATTGTACTTGTTCTATTTTGTCTTCAAGCAACTGCACCACGTAGGCCATATCAAGGTAATTAGTATCTCTTTGAATCTCAACTTATTAACTGTGTAGGATCAGATGGCTGCGCAAACTATGAGTCTTTGTTTCTGATTGATGTAAGCAGGTTATTATGTAATTAGAAACACATTTTTTACCCAATTTCTTGCCCAATTCTCTGTTATTAAGGGCCAATTAGACAATACTATATCAATCAGATATGCAATTTTCTGTCAGAGGGAATACAAGTTAATACCACACCTAGTATTTTACAAGTTGATATAGTAGCACATTTGAGCCAGAGCACGGTTGATGCTCTCTGAATTATTAAATAATTTCACATGTTTCAGCTTGTCAGAGGCAGTGCTTTTTTGATTTCACACAGGTGTGCTTGTAGATAGTGACCTACATTCTCTTATACACATTCAATCAATATTGAAATCTTGTGCAGACTCGTCTCCTTTTTCCAGGGAAGCAACCAGACTTCATTATATTATGTACATTTCGCAGGAAGTCCTAATTCAATGAAAGAACACTGGCAAACAATCGGTTCCCCTGAAAAGCTCTGAAATGTTCCATAGTACAGAAAAAAGCAAACCAATTTAAACAAAAAAGGACTTCCTTTACTTTAAGACTGACTTTTCACATGTGGAATATAGTATCTCTGCTTTCCTTAGGAATGTAATACTTTCATACCCATTTTGGAAACAAATTGCCATTCAGGTTTCATAGATTGCTTGCCTTAATATCTTCAAAGCTGCTTTTTAAAATGTCTATACAGTAGGAATTCTTACTGAAATATTGTGTGAAATCCATAAGGAAGCAAAAGCAACAGTTTCAGACGTTTTATTTCATAGACTACACATTCATAACTTCCCACCTTCTCTAGATTTGACTAATTCAGATTCTCATTTTGTTAATGAGGTTATATTGCATTATGGGCCATCGCGGCCGGTCTTCGCAGAGTGGGGTAAAGACATGCTGACACATCTCCTTCACATTTGGAGTGATAAGCCAACCGGTTTCTGTGGCCTGTGTTGAGCCATTTCCAGATCAACATAAAAGCAAATTAAGATAACAATAATATAATATAATAATAATACATTTCTATTTTCAGTTTAAATTATGTTGCTCTTTACCATACCCAACATTTATAGCAGTATCTGTGAGTCAAACTGTATCATTTAAACTGTAGTGGGAAGTGGAAGTAATATTAATATAAAGCTGCTACAAAAGTATTTTGCCCTTGGCCTAATGTAAAAAAACAAAAAAGCTCCCTAATACTATTGCAAAGCATAAGCATTAACTGGAAATAAGACCTAATATGGTATAATCGGGTCAACTCAACTACCCTGGAATAGGTATTCCATGGATGCTTCTCATTAAATACAATTTCCTTTGCAACATGCACTAACCTGCAATACCAAAGTATATAAGTTCAAAGCAGTAGCTTCCAAAGAAGACACAGCCAGATAAATGGTCAATAGAGATGTTACTGTAAACATGGCAATATTTTGCACAGAATAATGCTAGGCCGATCAACAAGGTATTATTGTTAGTCTTCCAAAGAGAAAAAAACAGAGGGGATTTTTTACAGTCTTGGGAAATAGATTCAGCAGTCTGGGACGAAACAATAGAGGGAGCTTACAGTCATCATAGGAGACCGTTTCTATAACAAGAAGCAGAAGAATGGACAATAGACTTGGCAGACACTTACAGTATGTGGTCACTGCATATTCAATGCTGTCTCCACCTTTCTTCCAGGCTCCGTGTCCCCAGCTTCCACAGGCATTCAGGTGTACCCTGTTCAGACAAAGACAGGAAGGTTGTTTCTGATGTCTTAAGTTGGATCTACTGATTATTTTTATTAAAAACATTTCAGTCTGGTGGAGATCTGCTACATTCATGTCCCTTAGAGGGGGCCTGTACACCCTTTTCCCACTGCCATAAATAAAACAACACCATCACGGAAATCACTGTTTTGTCATTGTGATGTGAATTTACTATCTTTCTGTCTTCTACACCCACTGTAAAGTAAATGCTAGAAATGGTCTTAAAAGCATCAGCCCTTTCACAAATGTCAAAATGGAAAGGTAGCCTAATTCCCACACCCCTATGCGTTATGGTGTTGGCATTTATATAGGCTTTCATCATAAAATGTTATCAATTCTGGCAACACCTTGTTGTCTCCAAACTCAGGACTGCCTGTTTAGACAGTTATTTTAAATGTGCGTTAGAGTCACAAACAAACACACACACAAAAAATCCATTAAGTGGAGTAAAGATAAGAACAACTGTTATTGAGGACAAAACAAAAAACAAAAACACGTCAAAGGAAAACAGATCCATCACACCAGAATGAATATAAATGTTCCTTCCTGGATGTGACTTGGTTTTGAAATCGCCTCATGACCTCATCACAGAGCTGATCCTTGCATTTTGAGCTTTATTTGTTCTTAATTATTGAAAATCTTCATAATCAAGTAACGTAACAAAGAGCTGGCTGACCACAAAAGACAAAAAAAAAAAGCAACACCACCAAACTACGCCTTGTGGTTTTGCTATGCTCTAAACTTACTCTACACCAACGTAGTAGATGCTGTAGATAGAAGTGTGACCGCGTTGCATGTTCAAAACAAAAACAAATAAAAAAAGCACCCTCATATAGTAGCTTAGAAGCGGAGGTTTTTGTTAGCAAATTGAAATTTCTTGTACATGAACTGAATTTGAATTTGAATTTGTGGATTAGTTTATCTGATAAACTGCTTGGGTACTTTCAGCAGGAGAAGCTTTCATTTGAATGAACTGCTGGTGTGGCTCAGAGACAACAAAGTGCCTCCACAGGTTGCATGAATTTGAAGTGCAGGATTTCCTCTGCTTGCAATGCACCTGAATAGGTATCTGTAAGCCTGCAGCGTTTTCAGCGAGGGTTGCATCAGTTCTCCACGTGACACTTTATGTATTTCTTGGCAGTGGCTGAGCAGTGTGAAAAGCACCAGAAGGTACAACAAAGTTTGCTTTGGCAGATGTGAGTCCAACTTACTCTCATTCAGGTAGGAGGACTGGAGAATTGAGCCCTGTTCATTAATGACTGGCAATTCGAAAAACAGTTTCTGTGTAAATACCGCAAACCTACGAATGCATGAACAAAATTGTGTGTCTGGTCAGCAATGGCTTTAAAACCATAAATACTGGGCAGAAGTCTTGTTCAGCAGTTAAAAGATGAGAAATGCATGTACTGGAAGAACAAAGTGTATGACTTGCATTGTATATATTTTAAGGACTGAAGTGCATGATTAAGTTAATACATTCAGTAAGAAAATAACATTCAGAATACCAATACCTTTTTCCAGTTAAATCACTACAGTCTCATTAGCAACAACCCAGGACTGGAAAACAAACAACAACCCAAAAAAAGGTACATAAACCTGTCCCATTACTTCTGCAACAGTTTTCTGCTGGCCGGACATTGTGTACAGCGACAGAGAAAGAGAAACAGGTCATACATAGTTACTTTGCTATTTTAGGCTGTCGTTAGCAGAAGTATTCCAAAACTGCCCAACACTGATGGTTCAAAATCTGAAATTATGTCAGGTTTAAAATATATATATATATATATATATATATATATATATATATATATATATATACACATTTGTCTTTTTATTTAAAGTCTCAATATCAAAATAGAGGGGAAGAAAATACAGGAAATTTCAAATAATAATAAAAAGCCTATTTTGAGAGAGAGAGAGAGATGATTTAGAAAAAAACGATGGCGCTGCGGTCTTGACTAATGGAACAGGACCATCTGTCTGATAAGTGAATATAATATAATAATAGCAATAATTATACGCACACACACATACACTTTTATATATTTAACTTTGAAAACAGCCGTACATGGGTAATGAAATATCACAGCATGAGTTAGCAATTGATAAACCACCACTTCATTGCTATCACTCTAACGTCATCTGATGTGGTGAACGGTTTTGGCACTTGAGATGTCTCATGCTGGTAAATATTGTGCAGTCTTTTTATACTTCTATAAACCAAACACACACAAAAACATGGACATTTCTCGTAAAGGACATTTTTCTTAAAGGACATCGCTTTAACCAGTGACATTAGCTTGCCATTTCTTATTTGGTTTCCACAAGTTTTTTTTTTCCTCTCTCTCTCTCTCTCTCTCTGTGTAAAATTAAAAAAGCAGACTATGTATTGTGGGGAGCAATTCTCACTGATATCACTCCAGGGTGGAGAGGCAAGAAAACTGTGACCGACATCAAGCTTCCTGCATCCTGTTGCAGATATTTCAGTTATGTAGTTGTACACTGCAGCTTTGTACGGTTGTGTACTGACCCTTGAAGAAACTCTGTCACAGTTTACAACCTATGCTGTGGGGGAATCGTTTAAGATAAACTAATGTTTTTATCGGAATATAAGTCTTCTTATTGGAGGCTGAAAGAGGTGCACAAAAGTAATGCCTGACAACAGAAGGAAATGGTGTGCCAAAGGATAGGCAGGCAATGTGTTTAGTTGAATAGCAAGACATTTTCAAAACGTCTTATAAACCGTTCAGTTTAAACCGTCCAGTTGGATTTGATTTTGAAATTCATTCACACAGCCCACCACTGAAACTACCTCTGGGTTTCATGTAGTGTAGAGTGTGCTCTCTAGATTTGGTGCTTCTCTGAACATTATACGGTGCTGTGCTCTATTCATTCTGTGTCACTTCCTTCTGAAGTACAGGTAAAACATCCCAATTGCCTGTCCATTAAGACTAGTTTAAAAAAGGTGCATTATCATGAAGTTACTGTCCATGTAGTTCCTCTTATTCTTAGTCGACACCTCACCAGGATGTGTAGTCATAACAACGCTAGTAGGCTCGTATTTCTGAGACGGAGAGCAGAAGTGTTGCTTTGAGATTTTTGACAAGGGGTTTGCTCAACAGCTTCGAACCTCACATGTTTTGTTGTTTTTCTTTTTTCAGAAGCAGGATCTTGGTCAGGGACTGGGTATTTCTTACTTTTAATTGGAATTCATTATAGTACAACATGTCCTTTGGTCCTAATACAGCCTAAAAGGTCACCGCATATTGGAGGTGCCCCACTGATTCTACTTTAAAGAGACTGTAAAGGTCATACTTTAACGCGGTACTGTTCCACATCAACACTTTCCTTTTGAAAACATATTGGCCTTCTTGTACAGTGACTGAAAAGGCCATTCGGCATGACAAAATTATTCCATTTTAAGTAGAATGTCACTTTTGTAACTTCTATAATTATGTGTCATTTCTATTTTACAGCACACTATCGACAATTGCAAAACATTATAGACAATGTTCAGAGAGTGGTAGGAGAACTGCCCTTTGCCCTGGTGTTTTTGAGTTTAATTATAAAGCACAGGTTGGTTTTTAAATGTACCCAAGCACAGTCATGGATTCTGTTCCAACAAGAACAAGGAGGATAATGGAAAAGCTAACTTTGAGGGAGGGGGCGGTAACTTGGAGCTAACATGTCCTAGAAAATCAAATTGATATCTGATGTACATATTTGGCACTACAGGTCTCTCTCTGTGCACATTCCTGTATAAATTTCTTCACTTGAATGAGAGTAACCCAACATCATTGACAGCAACCTCTGTTCCACCCCTGGGCAAATCGGAAAAGACACGGTTAATGTTTAACCTTAAGCACGGTGACGCTTCAGAACTTTGAACCCTTCCTTTACTTAGAAGCCTATCTGAGACAATACACCACCCAGGTACGACTGTGTCAGCGCTGGAAGCCAAATAAAATATATAGTTTTCCTTCTCAAGGTTCTACTTAGTACATTTCACACTATAATTAAGGATTTGAATGTAGTTTGAAAAGGGACCCACAAGCACAATTATAATCAATGAAGTATATCAGTTCATGATACTATGAATTGTACACTAATTTGCATTTACTTTGCGGAGACTGACAATAATGGAACTCGACTGTAATGTACTGTACTATACCCAAGCTGAAATAAAGATCTATAAATTACGTTATGTTCCATACCCACTCTTATCCGAGCAGTGTGCGGTTTCAGAAATGAAGAAAAAAAGGTTGAAAATAAAAAGATAGGTCAGGAAACCAAAGCTTTGTGCTGAATGGTTTGACCACAAAGGCCAATTAGCACTTGTCCTGTCTTCTCTCTCTTCTCTGACCTTGTTTCCAGAACCGACAAGCAAGCAGAAAAATCAGATCAAAGGTAACGCTTTATCATCTCTCGCCTGTGATGTGGCCTGTAGTGTTGGGTAACTCTCTGCTTCAATAAGTTTATATTTTCTTTCCTTTTCATTTTCCAGACTCGTAGTGTCACGGAACAGTCTTTAAATTGTATTCCATTCTTCAAATCAGTGCAGAAACCCGTCAAAACATGAACGAATAAATTATTAATTAATAAAATCTGCTCAATACATTCCACTGCAACCAATTACCACTCAGGTGGAACACAAAAGCTATGATTAACTTGACATATATATGACAGATCATGCCCCCAGATTAAAATGATGTACACCTTATCATGTTAACATTGTGGAGTTTTTTGGGTTTGTTGTTTTTTTATAACCATTGTAACGGGTTGGGGGGCCCGTCACAAGAAAGGGCTGTATGTAGGTGGGGTCTGGTCTTGAAACACACAGTGGGGAGGCAGGCAGAGGGTACAAAACAGGCTCGCTGTTGTTTTATTGCTTCCCTCAATGGCAGGCACAGTGTCAAAAAGCAAAACAAAACCTAGCTCTGTCCGAGCACTAACTAAATGGAAACAATCCCTAACTACAAAACAAACACTAATAACAGTAAATGCCCGGGTCGGTGGAGCCGAACACCGGGCAGACAGAAGCACGACAGGGGCAAGGCAGGTTCGTAGTCACAGTCCGTATTCAAAGTTCATTACCGGTGGGAGGTTGTCGGAAAGTCCGAGGTTCAAGAGGGAGAATGGTCCAGGTCAAGAATAAGGGTTGTTCGAACCACACTGGCTCGCTTCCTGCTTCCTTTTATAGGGGAAGTGGTGGGCGGGGCTATGGCCATCAGGAGCCCTGCTGGCTTCTGGGGTTTGGAGTCTTGGAGGAGGGGTTTTGTAGTCTCCTCCACTGAAAGACCCGCCCTGACCCCAGCCTTGCCTCTGACACTGCCACATAGCCTCCCCCTCAAGAGTGAAGCCAGGGGCGCACACGATGACGGCCATACCACGGCCATGCCCCCCCTCCAAAAGACACAAGGGGCGGGTGGGAGGGCCGAAGAGCCAGATGGGGTCTGCTGGGTCATCCTCGCGGTGGATGTGCCATTCCCCCATGTCCCGTCCTTCTCCATATCGTACCCATCTGGTCCTCGGGGTGGACTGGCATGTAGGTGGCTCCCCTGTTGCTCCCTGATCCCTCCAGGAACCAGGCTTGTCTTGCATAGACCTCTCTGCTTCCACAGCATCACTTGGCTCCCCTCCAGTCTCTGCTCCAGCCTGGAGACACAGCAGGTCCTGGGCACGCTGAGGTGTCTCCATCTCCTTTTCTGCAGCCAGGAACTCAGGTCGAGGACAGGAACTCTGGATGTCCCGGAGACCTGTTGAAGGAAGCACAAGACTCTCACCCTCTGGTTGCTGCGACTCCTCTGTCTTCCAGGATCCCGACTGAGTTAACTGCACCGTCTGCGGGTGCGGTTCCTTTTGCAGCTGCTCCGGCTGCTCCGGCTGCTCCCCAGATTCAGGGCCTGGTATAATCTTCCCCTCTGATTCAGTGCAGGGGACAACAGGTGATGCCTTCTCCTGGATTGTAGGCACCTCCTGTTCTGGTGTGGCCTCTGAGGAGACAGATGGCGATTCCCTCCTGAAGTCATCTTCTGCTGGTAGCTCCTCAGTGCTCAGGGGCAGACTCTCTTCTGCCATACACGGTGGCGGATACTCTTCCACCAGGTATGGTGGCAGACACTCATCCTTGGATTGGGACGAAGAAGGCAGCACCTCTTCCTCATCTTCAGGATACTCGGGCTCCTCCCTCCGGGGTGCTGGACACTCGGGTTCCTCCCTCTTCAACACGGGAGACTCGGGTTCCTCCCTCCAGGGCTCTGGACAATCGGGCTCCTCCCTCCGGGGCTCTGGACACTCGGGCTCCTCCCTCTCCGACACGGGATACTCGGGCTCCTCCCTCCGGGGCTCTGGACCCTCTGTGGCTCCGGCGGCAGGAACACCTCGGCCCTCTGTGGCTCCGGCGGCAGACACAGCCAGAGGCTCTCTTGCTCTAGCCACAGCAGGTCCTCTTTTTCCAAGATACCTCCATTTTTGCCCTTTATCTGTTTCACCTCCTCCTTTATTGACCGCTTGCTGTTGTAATATTGAAAAAAGCTCTTTGCATTGGTTTTAGCTCCAAGAGCTATGTTTCTTTCTATTTCCCGCTTTGCTTTCCTGGCTATGTTTCTTTCTATTTCCCTCTTTGCTTTCCTGCAGTTCCTCATCTTCCTCTCTCCCTGGCAGGTCTTCCTCGTGTACCGGCCATGGTGGAAGAAGCAGTTCCTCATCTTCTCCTGGTGTCTTTTGCCAAGGCACCAGTTCCTCCCATTGCAGGTCCTCCTGCTCTGTCTCCAGCTCAGGGACAGACAGAGGTTTCTCCTCTTCCTCCTCAGGCTCCAGACAGTACTCTTCCTCCCACTGCAGCTCTGTGAGGGAGGGAAACTCCACCTCATCCACAGGCTCAGGGAAGGCATTTAACTCCACCCCTCTCTCTGGGGTGGAGAGGGAGAGAAGCTCGACCTCCTCCTCCATGCAGGACGTCAGCGACCTCTCCTGCTCCGTCTCCAGCTCGGGGACAGAGAGAGGCTTCTCCTCTTCCTCCTCAGGCTCCAGACAGCATTCTACTGGTAAGGCTCTTCCCCCTTCCCAGTACTCCTCTCTGTCAGGGGAAACATGCAACCTGGAAACACCACTCTTCCCCTGCAAGGCACACTGGACAGACCTTGTAATCAGTGGTTGGGGAAGACTGCAGTTGAACAGGTACTTCCTCTTCTCCTTCAGGCTGTAAACAGGGCACCTGCGAGAGCTTTGCCTCCTCTGGCTGCATGGCCTTGTCGTCCTGCTGTTGCTGGCTCCGTTTCTCCATGAAATCCAGCAACTCCTGAACAGCTGTCTTCATGTCAGACTGACCTCCTTGGATAACCTCCAGCTTCTCAGGAATAGACAGGTTCAGAAACTCCAACAGGAAGGTGCAAGTGGTTCGGTGCAGGTATTTGAGGCCTTCCGTCTTCAGCCACAGTGGAGAGCTGGGATTAAACATCCAGTCAGCACCGATCTCCACTTTGCTTTCCACCGCCGCCATTTTGTGTGCCTGCCTTTGTTGTTTGGCTTTGGATTTTCGGCCCTTTTTTTTTTCCCCAAAACAACCATGCGTGCGTTTCTTTTCTTGATCCAGACCACACAGCCTATGCCCGCTTTCTCCACCAATTGTAACGGGTTGGGGGGCCCGTCGCAAGAAAGGGCTGTATGTAGGCGGGGTCTGGTCTTGAAACACACAGTAGGGAGGCAGGCAGAGGGTACAAAACAGGCTCGCTGTTGTTTTATTGCTTCCCTCAATGGCAGGCACAGTGTCAAAAAGCAAAACAAAACCTAGCTCTGTCCGAGCACTAACTAAACGGAAACAATCCCTAACTACAAAACAAACACTAATAACAGTAAATGCCCGGGTCGGTGGAGCCGAACACCGGGCAGACTGAAGCACGACAGGGGCAAGGCAGGTTTGTAGTCACAGTCCATAATCAAAGTTCATTACCGGTGGGAGGTTGTCAGAAAGTCCGAGGTTCAAGAGGGAGAATGGTCCAGGTCAAGAATAAGGGTTGTAAGCCAGTGAACTGTGAACTTATCCCTTCTTTCTCCTGCTCTCGCCCTCTCGCCCTCTCGCCCTCTCGCCCTCTCGCCCTCTCGCCCTCTCGCCCTCTCGCCCTCTCGCCCTCTCGCCCTCTCGCCGTAGTATGCACCTTGCTACCCCAGTCAAGCATGCACACACTGGTTCGCTTCCTGCTTCCTTTTATAGGGGAAGTGGTGGGCGGGGCTATGGCCATCAGGAGCCCTGCTGGCTTCTGGGGTTTGGAGTCTTGGAGGAGGGGTTTTGTAGTCTCCTCCACTGAAAGACCCGCCCTGACCCCAGCCTTGCCTCTGACACTGCCACATAGCCTCCCCCTCAAGAGTGAAGCCAGGGGCGCACACGATGACGGCCATACCACGGCCATGCCCCCCCTCCAAAAGACACAAGGGGCGGGTGGGAGGGCCGAAGAGCCAGATGGGGTCTGCTGGGTCATCCTCGCGGTGGATGTGCCATTCCCCCATGTCCCGTCCTTCTCCATATCGTACCCATCTGGTCCTCGGGGTGGACTGGCATGTAGGTGGCTCCCCTGTTGCTCCCTGATCCCTCCAGGAACCAGGCTTGTCTTGCATAGACCTCTCTGCTTCCACAGCATCACTTGGCTCCCCTCCAGTCTCTGCTCCAGCCTGGAGACACAGCAGGTCCTGGGCACGCTGAGGTGTCTCCATCTCCTTTTCTGCAGCCAGGAACTCAGGTCGAGGACAGGAACTCTGGATGTCCCGGAGACCTGTTGAAGGAAGCACAAGACTCTCACCCTCTGGTTGCTGCGACTCCTCTGTCTTCCAGGATCCCGACTGAGTTAACTGCACCGTCTGCGGGTGCGGTTCCTTTTGCAGCTGCTCCGGCTGCTCCGGCTGCTCCCCAGATTCAGGGCCTGGTATAATCTTCCCCTCTGATTCAGTGCAGGGGACAACAGGTGATGCCTTCTCCTGGATTGTAGGCACCTCCTGTTCTGGTGTGGCCTCTGAGGAGACAGATGGCGATTCCCTCCTGAAGTCATCTTCTGCTGGTAGCTCCTCAGTGCTCAGGGGCAGACTCTCATCTGCCATACACGGTGGCAGATACTCTTCCACCAGGTATGGTGGCAGACACTCATCCTTGGATTGGGACGAAGAAGGCAGCACCTCTTCCTCATCTTCAGGATACTCGGGCTCCTCCCTCCGGGGTGCTGGACACTCGGGTTCCTCCCTCTTCAACACGGGAGACTCGGGTTCCTCCCTCCAGGGCTCTGGACAATTGGGCTCCTCCCTCCGGGGCTCTGGACACTCGGGCTCCTCCCTCTCCGACACGGGATACTCGGGCTCCTCCCTCCGGGGCTCTGGACCCTCTGTGGCTCCGGCGGCAGGAACACCTCGGCCCTCTGTGGCTCCGGCGGCAGACACAGCCAGAGGCTCTCTTGCTCTAGCCACAGCAGGTCCTCTTTTTCCAAGATACCTCCATTTTTGCCCTTTATCTGTTTCACCTCCTCCTTTATTGACCGCTTGCTGTTGTAATATTGAAAAAAGCTCTTTGCATTGGTTTTAGCTCCAAGAGCTATGTTTCTTTCTATTTCCCCATTTGCTTTCCTGGCTATGTTTCTTTCTATTTCCCTCTTTGCTTTCCTGCAGTTCCTCATCTTCCTCTCTCCCTGGCAGGTCTTCCTCTTGTCCCCACCATGGTAGAAGAAACCGTTCCTCTTCTTCCTGTCTCCCTGGCAGGTCTTCCTCGTGTACCGGCCATGGTGGAAGAAGCATAAGAACATAAGAAAGTTTACAAACAAGAGGGGGCCATTCAACCCATCGTGCTCGTTTGGTGTTTATTAATATCTAAGTGATCCAAGGATCCTATCCAGACTATTTTTAAATGTTCCCAAACTTTCAGCTTCAACCACATCGCTGGGTAGTTTATTCCAGATTGTGACTACTCTCTGTGTAAAGAAGTGTCTCCTGTTTTCCGTTTTGAATGCCTTGAAGCCCAATTTCCATTTTTGTCCCCGGGTGTGTGTGTCCCTGCTGATCTGGAAAAGCTCCTCTGGTTTGATGTGGTCAATGACCTTCATGATTTTGAAGACTTGGATCAAGTCCCCACGTAGTCTCCTCTGTTCCAGGGTGAAAAGGTTCAGTTCCCTCAGTCTCTCCGAGTAGGACTTTCCCTTCAGAGCTGGAATAAGTCTGGTTGCTCTCCTCTGAACTGCCTCTAAAGCAGCAATATCCTTCTTGAAGTGTGGTGCCCAGAACTGTACACAGTATTCTAGATGAGGTCTAACTAGCGCATTGTACAGTCTTAACATTACTTCCCTTGTTATAAATTCTACACTTTTGACAATATACCCTAACATTCTGTTTGCCTTTTTTATTGCTTCCCCACATTGCTTGGATGGAGAAAGTGAGGAGTCCACATAGACTCCTAGGTCTCTCATGCGTTACTTCATCTAGATCTGTACCTCCCTCTGTACCTTTTCTTGATCCAGACCACACAGCCTATGCCCGCTTTCTCCACCAATTGTAACAGGTTGGGGGGCTCGTCACAAGAAAGGGCTGTATGTAGGTGGGGTCTGGTCTTGAAACACACAGTAGGGAGGCAGGCAGAGGGTACAAAACAGGCTCGCTGTTGTTTTATTGCTTCCCTCAATGGCAGGCACAGTGTCAAAAAGCAAAACAAAACCTAGCTCTGTCCGAGCACTAACTAAATGGAAACAATCCCTAACTACAAAACAAACACTAATAACAGTAAATGCCCGGGTCGGTGGAGCCGAACACCGGGCAGACAGAAGCACGACAGGGGCAAGGCAGGTTTGTAGTCACAGTCCGTAATCAAAGTTCATTACCGGTGGGAGGTTGTCAGAAAGTCCGGGGTTCAAGAGGGAGAATGGTCCAGGTCCAGAATAAGGGTTGTAAGCCAGTGAACTGTGAACTTATCCCTTCTTTCTCCTGCTCTTCTGCTCTCGACCTCTCGCCGTAGTATGCACCTTGCTACCCCAGTCAAGCATGCACACACTGGTTCGCTTCCTGCTTCCTTTTATAGGGGAAGTGGTGGGCGGGGCTATGGCCATCAGGAGCCCTGCTGGCTTCTGGGGTTTGGAGTCTTGGAGGAGGGGTTTTGTAGTCTCCTCCACTGAAAGACCCGCCCTGACCCCAGCCTTGCCTCTGACACTGCCACACCATACATTTATTCACTTTTTAATTGAAATATGTGGGCACCTTAATCACCTGTATTTTTGTTTGTTTGAAAATGACACATTAGTCAGTTTCCCTACTGGGCATATTTGTAAAGTACAATCAAAATGAACTTCTCTGTGAGGTGTTCCCCTGACTTTCAAATATGTGTATAATATATCTTCCATCCGTTTGTCTTTTGCTATTGTGTGTTTTACAGAAGTACACCGTGCTTATCAACCGCAGATGATTTGTTGCTGTCTTTGAAATGTCATTAGTCCCAACTGAGTAAATAAATGATGGGGAATAGCTGCAAAGCAATGCATGCTTCTCAAACTTTTGCATCACTGCCTGGATCGCTTTTTGCTTATTCAGTCTAAGTAGTTTAGGCCTAATATTCGACAGCTCTGTGACCGCAACCTGTCCTTGCAATAGGTGTGGGCATCAGACTGTTAATACAGTATAGAGGTCCTTGTTACCAGTTTAACTGCTGCTAATTAAACAGACCAGTTGCTCAGACAGTCTTTTCCAGCACTGTACATGACACCTATATGATGTCTGAGTTCTTCACACACATTTTTTTGTATCGAGCTTTGAGATGTGTCAACCTGGTAAGTCAGGTAGAAGTAGAAGTCTTAGTTCCTTTGTGCTTTATTTTTTATTGGATTTCATAAAGAATGTCAAATGTGTTCATATGTTTAAAAAAAGTCAAGCCTAAAGTTTTCTTAATATACATATCTCAAATGTACTTTTTTAATTGATAATTCACTGCTTATTTAATATGTATAATTGTAGACACATTAGGATGACGTTTTGATATACCAGTAAATTACGCTGTCACCATAAAACATGGTGATGATGCTAAAAGCATTTACTCAACTGAAAGCATTTACTCACGCAAGTTTCAAAATGGCTTTACAGTAACATGCCTTATTACAATAGCTTCATGTGGGTTAATATTTATGTTACTCATATCAAGGGGACACAAACAATATCCTCATTACTCCTTCAGAATGACTAAAAGCATAGAATAGCATAGATATAGGCTAGATGTTTACAAAATGCAATCAAGCAAGAAATCATGGGAAAAAATATCAGTTGACATCACCTTCGTTTTTAATTTTTTTTCCATTCTAAGGAAAGGCTTGATTTAATTCAAAAATAAAAAAATACAACCTGCGTTTCATATATAATAAACAGTTGCTTTCACTAACTTTCTTTTGTCCTTTTATAATCCCTTTTTCTCCAAAGAAGGGCATGGTACATGAATTGTGCTTGTGGGGTTGGCAGAATTTTTGGAAAAGCATAAATATGAAAAAGCTACATGCCACAAAAGACTACGTGATTACGTTGAAAGAGGTGGATATATTCAGGATATTGTGCCAATATTGCTCTCGCCCTCGTCCTCTCCCTCCCTCTCCCACTGCGTCAAAGCCTGCCTCTTTTGTAATGAAACCAAGTTCTTACGAGGAATGCGTTTGTGAATGGCTATAAAAGGCAGGCACTTCCACCCAGCCCTGACGTCAACACTATGAGATTATCTGCTGTGTCTTCCCTCTCCTCTGCAGGAGTACTGCTCCACTGCACTTCCCGCACTTTGCGAAACAGATTGAAATGCCCCCCCCAATCTGTAAATATTTAACTCCATTCCTTTTCTGTACTTCTATTGCTCTTGTTACTAGAAAAACTGTATTTCCTAATACAAATCCACAACCACAATTAATAACGATGAATGCATAGTAAGCTGTAATTTACTGGAGTTTGAACTTTTTCTTTTTCTGTTCTGCATAGTGCTCCCGAGTCAGCCCATGTGTCTGAGATATTATTTTTCACTGCCTTAAGTCAACATCTCTGAGCCAAAAAATATTACAGAATAACAAGTATCCCAAACTATATTGTCAATATTGTACACTACATACTGTTTATTAAAGGTATGTAGAATAAAAAAACGTATAAAAAACATGAAAAAGAGATTATAGTATAAGTACACCATATTCTTTAGGATTACTATTTAAATCGTGCAAATAACTTACATAAGCATGTTCTTCATGAGCTAAGATCATAGTAATCTCAACATCAAATAATGTTTACAAATATCATATGTATATAGTATTAAAAATAATTTATATAGAAATAAAGGGACGCAAACCCACAGAGATGATTTTTTTCCCCTTCTTGAATTAGTGATA
This sequence comes from Amia ocellicauda, assembly GCF_036373705.1. NCBI lineage: Eukaryota > Metazoa > Chordata > Actinopteri > Amiiformes > Amiidae > Amia > Amia ocellicauda. The sequence continues at coordinate 15,011,060 of NC_089854.1, read as the reverse complement.
TATTTTATGAGTTGCATTGGCTTTACCTTGCTGTTACAGTGTGCAGAACATCAGTGACCTCATCTTTTGGCAACTAGGCCAAGGATCGCCAGCATACTCATGTGTAAAGTCTTCTTTATTACAATGGGAATGCCTGTTAGCAGTGCACTAGTAATCTAAATGACATCTTGGCTTCCTTGCTCAATTAGTACATTTGGCACATGGAAAACATCAATAAATATTTGCTTCAGGAAACTTAAACTGTGCCAGAAAAATATGAGGACTTCCTGTAAAAGTGTTAGAACCCACATGAGGAGTATGATCTTTGAATGAGTTGTTCATAACAAAATTGTCTTGAAGGAGGAATTATATACACTGTAAACCTCAACATCCAGGAGGGTACATTCTTAGGGGAGGTATACAAAATGAAATTATAAATAAATAAGAAACATTAATGTATTATATACCTAAGCGGGTCAGTAGATCTCTGTATGTTTAAAAATACAAGATTTAAGTCAGAGGAGAAAAGTTGACAGCCAACACAGCTGCAAAAACATGCATTTAGTTTGACGAAAAAATAAGAAAAATGGGAGTTTATGTATTCCACTTTTTCATAAACTATCGAGGCTAATTCAGACTCAGTTTGCTATGTTGCTTATTAAACTGCACAAGGTTATTCTAGATGTACTGTTCTGCAAAAAATACCCCAAGGACTGTTTCACATCCTGCTACAAGCATAAAGACATTTTGTAATCACAATGTTAAAGGCAACAGAAATGTAGAACCTTGGTTCCTGTTGAAGTTTCCCTTCTAAATATAAGTCATGTCTGGTGGTAACAAAAGCATATGCTATATTAAAAGAGAAAAAAAATCCCGTCCGCATCACCTCACTGTAATGCGGGGGCTACAAAAATACAACCAGAATTTGTTGGGTTCCACTTTTTTTCACAGGCATCTCCAAGCATAGTTTTTAGAGTTTTATGTACGTGTGCGCGGGCATTGGGTGTTTGATCATCTGGGGGTTTAGTGAATTGTGTGGGTGGGCAGGGAGTGGGTTAGTCAAGTGTTGTTGTGTGTGACGTTGCCAGCCAGCACTTGATATGATGGGAAACAATAAAAGATAAACAAAATTGGAAGCATCTATGCAATCACTGATGCAAAAACAAATTATGCCAGGGGCGTTTCTAGACTTCAAGTTTTAGGGGGGCTATGAAATGGTATCCAGGATTGGGGGGAGGGGGGGGTTGGGGGCGCTGATGGTGTTTTTTTCCTGTGTCACAGTGGGGGGGTTACTTCTTCATTCTTGGATTCTCTTGTTGTATTATTTTATTATTTTTAGGGGGGCTGAGAGAAAATAGAGGGGGGTTGAAGCCCCCCTAAATAGGGTCTAGCAAACCCATTGGATTATCCCCTTGTTGTTTGGAGAAAAAGATGTCTAATTCTAAATCATTCTGGCTTCAGACATATAAAGTGCAGTTGTAATGAACATAGGAAAGGTTACTAATTATCATGTGGCCTAACTTGCTATAGCAGCTTATCAAGGCAAGAATATTATCCTGCCATTTCATGAAGGACCCTGGAAGGATTTTGAAGGGAAACTTAATTAAATAATGTTCACTTTAGGCTGTGGACATTACATTAAACTATATTAGGAAAACACAATGTAATACTGAAAAATCAATAGCCCATCAGTTTCCATTAGATGTTTGAGTTCCCTTCTGTAAATCGTCCATAAGGTGTATGGCCAGCTGAAAACCTCTCCTTGGTTGACGTGCTGGATGAAGGCAGTCATAATTCAAATTAAATAAGGTGGCAATGATATGCTTTGAGTACCGGCAGGACAAATTCAAGTAGGGTTATGTATTGAAACTATGAGGAAATAGAATGAAACAGGCCTACCAATAACTTTTCTAAATGATTTCCAGATAAATAATTCCTGAAATGCAATCGTACCTGTCCTACGGTCACACCCCTTCATCTGAAAACCATTAAATTCATACTCAGAAAACCAAAACAAACCTTTCTTTTTCCCCTTTTTCATGATTTCCTAACTCAGTTCAAAGCTTTTGAAAACAATGTATCTTCAAGGCATCCAAATTTCCACTGACAGGACTCTTTGATCCCCCCAGAATACCACATATCGCACTGCCGAGGGAAGGTGAGGAACACTGCTCTATTGTAGACGCATGGTCTATATTGGATATTTTAACAGGTGGGCAATCATTCTGGAGGAAGTGGGTATGGGAGTGTGCTTTCATAGTGGAAATATACACCAAAAACAAAGTGAGGCATTTCTCTGACGAGAAAAACAGGGACCAAAAGAACCAATCTACTTGGAAATGAGCCATTATATATAAATCTGGAGTGCTAGGGGGTACATTTGATGGCTGAAGAGTCAGGAATCTGCAACCACAGTGTACTTTATTTTAGGGGGTGGGGTGGGGTAGGGGTAATTTCTGTTCAGCTGGGTGTTTTGTTTGTTTGTCCAGTATTGGAGCCTTTTCTCTTCCCACTTAGCCAGATCTCCATTTCCCTATATATTGGAATTACAACACAGATTTCCTTTCACAACAGTCTACAGTCTAAACTTTAAGCTCCCGGTTATCTTCAGCTTTTAAAAACTATCATACCATGAGAAAGCTGAATATCGTTCTAACCTTACTGAAACCAGATTTTAGTAGCCAGGAACTGCTGATGGATTGCTTGGATTGTAGCAGGCAATATGGAAAGCATGTGTTTGTCTCATGGTCATGGACCAAAGTTATCTCAGTTTCCTAATCATTTTTTTCTTCAGCAGAGAACTAGGTCAACTTTTACTCACACAGCCTGATCTGAGAGCATCATGATGGTTTGCAATAACAGAAGAGTGGAGGCAAATCTGCCCACCTGGTTCACATTAGCAGCTTTCCATTGGGTTATACTGGGATGGAATCCATCTCAAGAGGTCTATTTGCTATTACCTGCACTCTATGTTTAGCTATTGGTGGTCGATAAACACATTTTTTTTAAAGTTTGGCACATCTAGTTTGTGAATCAAGCCAAGACTCTTCCTTGAATGTCTCAGCAGCCACATCATGACTATGTTTTCTCTCCATATATTCCATGAATTCACAATCCTTTCTGGCCTCCTTCTCCCTGACTGGAATTTTAGCTGCACTGCGTTCCCCCACACTCTCCATCTGGTATTGATTTTATAATTAATTGTTGAGGATAGACTGGGACTGACTCCAACCCCCAAGTGGATGTTACAAACCTACCAAGCAAACTACTGGACTTAGTGTAACTTGTTAGTTATAGCTTTGGGGAGACTAATCCAACTCAGCTCTTCTGTCCTAACCTTCTATAAACTGAGTCTAGTTGTCTTTGCTAAACCAACCAAGTGGGCTACACAGGCCTAGATCTCCCTCAGAGGTATGACTTGGAGGGATGTGGTTACAGTCACTACAGCACATTTAAACAAGATGACTAATCCAGATATAGAAAGCAATTTCCTCAGATTTTACAGAGATGGATCTTGGTTATGCCAAGTTTGGACTGGCTATTGCAGTTGTATTCTTTAAGGAACTCTGGTTTGAGAGCAGGCTAAGAACTCTTTCTGCATTTAAGCACTGGAATGTGCGCTTTTCCTCACCAGCTGCTCAAGCGTTACATCAGAGGTACTCCCCCCTGTCCACCCACATGTCTCTATTGTGAAATGTTGTTCCTTTATTATTTAATTTATCTTTGTCTTGCTAGAATAGCCACATCTTATCAAATGCATTGCCCCAAAGGACTCTCAAAATGACATATCACCTAATTTGTTTTTGTTTGTTGTTGTCATTGTTGTTGTGTTTGTAGGATAACAATCATACAACCCTCTGATCCACTGATCTTGGAAAAAGGAAACATTCCCAACTGAACTATGTGTAAACATTAAAGTGCAAAACAAATATATCTGTTGTGTGCAAAGCTCACTTGTATAAAATCAACTGAACTGCCTTGCAATGTTGATAATGTTATCCTGTCCAAGGGCCATGCAGCATACAGTGTTTATACAGGCAGTATTATGTTGTCGAAGTAACCTTTTTATGTTACAGTACTTACTCTCTGGCTACATTACGTAGATACAACAGCACATCTGTGAGAGGCTGAAGTTCAATTAAGTTTATGCTACCATTAATAGCTATCTCCTTTCTGTTTTTCAATTTTATTTAGAATTTTTGTTCAAACTTAAAGACAGAAATGTAATGTACAATACTGTGCAAAGTTTTAGGCAAGTGTGAAAAAATGCTGTAAAGTAAGAATGCTTTCAAAAATAGACATGTTAATAGATTATATTTATCAATTAACTAAATGCAAAGTGAGTGAACAGAAAAAAAAAGTACATTTGGTGTGACCACCCTTTGCCTTCAAAACAGCATCAATTCTTCTAGGTACACTTGCACACAGTTTTTGAAGGAACTCGGCAGGTAGGTTGGCCCAAACATCTTGGAGAACTAACTACAGTTCCTCTGTGGATTTAGGCAGCCTCAGTTGCTTCTCTCTTCATGTAATCCCAGACAGACTCAATGTTGAGATCAGGGCTCTGTGGGGGCCATACCATCACTTCCAGGACTCCTTGTTCTTCTTTACGCTGAAGATAGTTCTTAATGACTTTCACTGTATGTTTGAGGGCGTTGTCATGCTGCAGAATAAATTTGGGGCCAAACAGATGCCTCCCTGATGGTATTGCATGATGGATAAGTATCTGCCTGTACTTCTCAGCATTGAGGAGACCATTAATTCTGACCAAAACTCCATTTGCAGAAATACAACCCCAATCTTGGAACCTCCACCATGCTTCTGTTGCCTGCAGACACTCATTCGTGTACCGCTCTCCAGCCCTTCGGCGAAAAAACTGCCTTCTGCTACAGCCAAATATTTCACATTTTCTGCCTGGGAGAGACCTTGCTGATGCAGTATAACTACCTTGTGTCTTGCCATGGTGTGACTTTTGACAGTAAACTGTCTTCAGCAACCTCACCTTGTTAGGTGAGTTTGGCTGTTCCTCACCCAGTTTTATTCTTCCTACACAGCTGTTTCTGTTTCAGTTAATGATTGTGTTTCAATCTACATATTGAATTGATGATCATTAGCACCTGTTTGGTATAATTGTTTAATGATACACCTGACTATATGCCTACAAAATCCCTGACTGCGTGCAAGTGTACCTAGAAGAATTGATGCTGTTTTGAAGGCAAAGGGTGGTCACACCAAATATGGATTTAATTTGGATTTTCTTCTGTTCACTCAATTTGTTTTTTGTTAATTGATAAATATAATCTATTAACATGTCTATTTTTGAACGCATTCTTACTTTACAGCATTTTTTCACACCTGCCTAAAACTTTTGCACAGTACTGTATATCATTCCAAAGCTTTTTATATGTCAAGGAGAAGCACCATGTGCATTAAAATAAAAAAACTCCTATAAAAAACGTGCAGATTCCATTTTGGTTCAGGTCACTGCACTTGCCCAACTTGGAGATCTATCGACAAGCTCCAGAATTTCCCTGGAATCCATTGTCACCCATAAGAAATGCACACTGATTCTGTAGCATGTCGGAAGTGTGAAAGCAGAAGAAAATGGAGACCAAAAGAAAAAAACTTTCTTGGTTTAACAATGGTCATTACCCAAATACTTAGACCCCCTGTTTGCTTCCATAAAAGGAGAGAAAACAAATCAGAACAGGAAAGAGGAAGTAACAGAAGGGAGGAGAGCATAGAGGGAAACCCCCGACACGGCCCAAGCAGGAAGTACGCATCTATGTGCAAAACAAAGCGTTTGCGTCCACTTGCAGGTTTTACCAAGTTACACAAGAAATCTAAAGAAAGGGGATAAAAACAATAATAACAACGAAGACGCAGCAAAAGAAACATGAAATAGGGTATGAACACATGAACTCCAGTAGATATATTCCACTGTTCCATTCGCATACAAAAGAAGAATACAATCTGATCAAATTATTAAGGTACGAACATGACAGATAATAATGACAGATTTTTAAAAACAGGGTGATAAAGTCTTCAGTCCTTTACTGTAAAAAAACCTCTGTCAGGATTCAATCTCTGATAATAAATATACCAATATATCCTAAACAGCTCTTGCAAACATTTTTGATTCATAGCACTTGGTTATTAACTGGACGTATTTCATAAATAAAGCAATAATACCATGGGAGAGTGGACAATAAGACCCAACCAGACAAAATAATAGCCATTCGGTTTGTGCATGATGGTAAGAGTGGTCTTGCCCCCTCTCTCCATATGTGCCTATCCATGATCCACGCGTTTCCCATCTTACTAATAGTACAACTGTCACCTTTAACAGTTCACATTCTTCGGTTTGAACGTAATTTCCCCTGAAAAACAGCTTGTCCCATCCTTCAGCAAGGAGAGTGAATTCATACAAGCTGATGTCAAAGGAGCCAAGTATTAGAGCTGTGTATTTCTTCAGCCCAATACAAATTTTGCTCTCAGTGGCTCCACATTAATGTCTTGTATGACAAAATGCACAACCACAGGCTTGGGGAATTCAGAAACCAAACACAAAAAAGAACATCTTATCTACATTAATTTGGTGATAAAATATGGTGTGTGCATCATGTCTTTCTTTTTTTAAAAAACACCCTGGCTTTCAAGGATACGCTTTCTTTCTTTATAATTTATTACATTCACTACAAGAAGAAAAAAAAAAGTCAGACACCAGCTGGAGTCCAGATTGCAGAGTTTGGATTGAAATCTGAATCCCGTGCAGTTCCTCTATAGTTACGTCAAGGATTATGCTTCAGCATTTTTAAGCAGTGGGGAGTTAGCCTGGAATTTGGCTGTAGGGGAGAAGTGTACTAACTCCAAAGCAATTGTAACTATTTTTTTATTTTTTTTTAAGGTGAAGGAAAATAACAAAGAATGTGGCAGTTAACCCTGTCAAGTCAGCAAAAGAACAGCTCTCAAACATGTTAAAAACTGTTTCGGATAGCAGTTTTTTGGCTAATGCTTTTTTACATTTTTGGAAGGCTTGGTAATTAAGTATTTCATCATATAAACATCATTGTATATATGTATATATATCATAGATTCTCATATTTGTATCATATAGTAATAAAACACAGTATACATACATTAATACATATTAAAGTACATATTAAGTTTTTTCTGACAAGTTTTCTTTTTTTGTTTTTTTTTTTTTAAAGGAAATAAAGGTACCATTGTTATCTGCCTGGAAAAACCTAGACTTGGCATTCTGTGACACAAAGGTTTGGCATCATCTGTGCCAAACACGTCTGCAGAGTTCTGAGGATGAGGTGATCAGGTGTCAGTCATGTGATAGTCGAATGAGTTTGCAAATTTAGGAAACCATCACGGATTTAAATAAGTACACATTTTTCTGTGGGGAAATGGAATACTCATTGAACAGGATGCTCTGTAAAGAAGGGCTTCGAATCGCAAAAACATACTGTCCATTCCAATTATCCCCCCACCGCCCTAAATTGTTTTCACAGAAGGGGTCTGACTGGTTTCCAAAGGAAGACTGGAAAGAAGTCTTTCCATCTAACTCCTGTGTGTGGAACTATACATAATTAATTTGTGATTCTTTGGAAAACATTCAGTTTCGAGCACCGATTGGGTTTCGGGGAAGGACTATCACTTTTCCAGAGAAAATATAAAAGAGACCCACTGGATCAGTTTGAGACATTATATTAAACTTGACATGTAAACCCCCTGGCATGAAATTTAGATACTGCTGATTTTATTTTTCCAAACTAAACCCATTTCCTCTGATCCCCAGGCTTGAGTAGATGTTTGGCGCAGTCTTGGATTTCTGGATTCTTTTGGCCGCTTAAAGGGGAACTTTCAGAGGAAATAACAGCGCTCACTACGAGTGAAGAAAATAGCAGCCTTCACTTATGCACACACTACTGCACCGCAGCCCAGGAGAGAGCTGTTCAAGAACTGGAATGTTAGGGGATTTCTCTAAAGAGGTCCTGAAAGGTTTGGGGTCATATTAATAAAATATATGCCGCCCGTGTGAGGTTTCCTAACATGAAAATGTAAACAATGAAAAATGACCGACATAAGAGTCCAAATAGGTTGGTAGTTTTTTTTTTCATTTAGTAAAATGAGGAGTTTGTCTATTTTAAAAAAATGTGTGGTAGAATGTGCGTGCGTGTGTGTGTGTGTGTGTGTGTGTGTGTGTGTGTGTGTGTCATGTATGAATACAGCCCTTAATTGGGTCCAATGATCATTTTCAGTGACTCTGACTCTCAGTACAGCTTAACTGCAGAAACCTTTATTTGGACAAGGTGACTGTTTGTTTTTGCTGCAGTAAAAGTTATTGCTCGTGTCCAAATTAACCCTAAAACCTTCTTTTAAAATTCTCCTTAATTTCTGCAGTGCAATTGGCTCTAATCTGGAGAACAAAAAAGATGTCAAACCCAGTTCTTCACAGCAGTTTTTCATGGGCCCAAATGCTTCTACCTACCAGAAGCTCAGCAACAAGCATCAGGTTTTAATTCAGGCCTATATTCTCAGATTTGTTTTTTAAATCATTTTCAAACAATATCAATAAAGTTTGCTTTAGTTCAACCACTCATTGATACACAATGGAAACTTTACAGTTTCCACTTTACAAGGTAAAAAACAAACAAACAAGAACCATCTAACTTAAAAAACAACAACAACAAAACAAACCCGCATATGAAATATGTCTGTAATAGTAGAGCAGGTGTAGTGCTGCACTCACACTGTGGCTCAAGCACCTTTTAAAAGCATGTTCATAGGGTTTGAGCTGTTCAGTTAATACCACATCAGATTTCAAAGTAAAAATTACAACAAAAAAAACTGTTCACAAGATTTCACTGTTCTCCTTTTTTTACTTTTAAGGAAGGGTCAATTCCTTTAAAGGGTTTTTAATTTCTTTAACAAAATTTAAATAAAGAAAAAGGAGAAGAGCCTGCTGTTCTGACGCAAGCACTGGCCACAGATAGGCTCGCCTGCATTCATAGCAACAGAAATACAAACAGCTTGCGAAGGCCACGCTCTGACGTCTGAAGTTTATACAGTGACACACTCCTGTGTAAGCAAAATCTCATCCCGACGACACATTATCAAGTTACTACATGAGCTCGCGCCACAATCTTACCGATTTTGCCAGAAACGAGGCAAGGCTTTACAATTAATTGGATTGACAGTGTGCAATTTCTTGGCACCTACCTCCGAAAATGAGCATGCGTTGGACATGCTGAACTCTGAAGAAGGAATATTGATAAATTGAACAAATGTTCCCCATAATGTGTACCTTGTACCTCTGGCTGGACGTGACTCAGAGCAGAATGCCTTGAGACAGCGATCATCAACAGTAAGGCACTAAATAAAACAGCTGTGATGGAGTCCCTAACCTTTTTTGGTCCTGTGGAAACGAAGCAGAGCCATCTTCCTAAATGTGTCGGCTCACAAACTCGGATAACAACAACACAAAACTTATTTTATGTCTCTGAGCAAGGCTTTTCTGTGCATTCAACTTAGAAATGGAAAGCCTGGTTAAGGGATGAAATGTTTGAATTGTTGAGTGTGACCTATTTCGACTAGATTAAGGTGGTAAGAACTTCCTTTTTTAAATATTCCCTGTCGGAAGAAAAGGGAATCTTGCTAGAATCACAAACTTACCCTGTTCCTTGTGGAGGAAAAGTTTACTCACAGAGCTGGAGGTGGACGTTGCTGAACTCGAACCTTGCAACGCTACAATCATAACTGTCAAAATCTACATGAAGATGCTGAAGGGGTCTGAAGATGTCTCAAGGTGCATTGATGATTTTATATAATATAAATACAAACTCCCCTGCAGTTCAAATTTGAGGACAAATATTTGTGTCCCTTGCGGGCATCCCTACTATACAGCTAAGTATGTCAAAAGTTTTCCAGGCCATAGAACAAACCCTGGACTGCAACCCTACAATTTAGACACTCAATGCATCAGTACCTGTGTGCATAGTTTTGGTGCCCATTCATTCACCAGTTTGTGCTATATTTACTTTAACGCACAATACATACCTGCGGCACTCACATACTGTTGTAAACCTCCAAAAAATGACACGGAATTTCTTTTTGAACCGCAAAGGACCTACATCTCCCATGGGCAGCGTTGGACTTTCCCAGCTCACGAAATTACAAAGTAAGACAGGCGCACAATCGGAGAGGAAGTCTGACAATTCCTGATTCAAAGGGGAAAGTAGGTCCGGGCACATGCTGATGACACACTGAGATTTTAAACTTCCTGCAGGGTAACAAATCCAAAATCACCTTGCACGTGTACCCATTGCAGTCCTCTGAATCATAGTCAATTCATCCATTCTAATTAGAAAATCAAACAGCTCTTTTCTTATATATGCACAAATGTGTGTGTGTGTTTTATTATTTCATTATAGAGAAGCACAGTGTTGTTGTGCTGAATGCAAGAAACTCTCATACATCTTGCAAAAGCCTAGAGCTTAAGAAATCTCCTCCGTTGAGCAATCTTGGCTATTTAAAATATGTAGATAAGGGTAATCTGTAAGACACCAGGTCTGAGAGCTACATCCCATGCATGTACATGAAAAAGATTGAATCTTGTCAGGCCTGCAACTACAAAACATAAAACAGTTCAGTTCAAAGCTAATTAACAGCGCATCACAACAAATCTTGATGGGGATTTTAAGCTTTTGACAAGATGAGCAAAATGTGTCTGCTTTCCTTGAACTTTTTGGTTATGCTCCTATACCTTTAAATGCCCAGGAGAATGCAGTCCAGGGATTAGCCAATAAACCTCCTGCCCAGTGTATCTGAAAGGAAACCTCTGTGCAGAAACCCTACAGCCTCCCCTTTAGCTTAGTCAGGCTGTGCCAGATGAAAAGAGAGTCTATTTATATTAAGGATAAACAACACCCATCCGTCATTAACAAACTATTTCATTTGACCAATTTTGTTCCCGATTGCAGAGTGAAGCACACCCCGCTTTTACAATAGAAAGAATCACAGCCCAGATCTCTAGTAATTATGCTTACGGGTAGTTATCCATTGCATGTTAATTTAACTCATTAGAGCCAAAGGGGCCTGACTAGCCAATTTAACCACAAACAAATCGTAACTGACAAAAGCATTCCTGCCTTTGGGGATATGCCAAGTGTTCCAAAACAACTGGCAGAGTGATAGACATCTCTATGACATTTTCTCACAATCCTCGTTGCCACACCTGACTGAGTCACACACTGGCCTTCTTACTACTAAGGGTGACATACCAAATATACTGGTTTCAAGAAATATAGCACAATAAGAGCAATAATTAACATATACAACTTGATGAATCCAGTTTAAAAATCCAACTCCCATGGTCCTTTCCTTCCCACAAGTCAGGTGTCTTAAACCTACACAAGCTTCTGAGAAAGAGGTATTTTGGTCCTGTCTTCAACCTATTCTCAGGTTGATTTTTAATCTCAGATTGATATCTGTTCAATAAGCTTTATCAAGTACCATATTTTACATGTGGTAGGCCTTCAATAGCTGTGGGAGAGGGCGGAGGGGGGGTTACCAATTGCTAATCAATGGTAAGATGCTAGGTTTTCACTTACATATCAGTTTACCATCTTCTCACATATTTTGAGAAATATAGCATTGCCTGAATGAGGAACTTCCTGACAGCCACCCAGTACATGGGAGAATGGTGGAATTCTGAGCACATCAAAACAAATCAATCAAGGACAAAACAAATGTAGAATATGCAAAAATAAAACATACCCACACTAACACTTCAGTAATAAACAAAATACAAATAAACAATACATAAAAAAGTGAGAAGAGACTCAGGGATGGAAAATACCAAAAACCTCTGAGTGCACTCCTTTGTAGACTCCTTTGTAGTGAAATCTAGTACAGCTATTGTGTTGGTTTGGTGTGGTTTTGCACATCCCACCCAGTGTTGACTGGGTGGCAGTGACAGTGGTCAGCGGTGAAAGTGTTCGGAGAGTGAGTGCATCATCATCCCCCGCTAAAAGTATTCCTGGGACTTATTGCACAACCGGGAAACTGCAGTGATAAAAAAAAAAAAAGCGCAGGGGGGGTAGGTAGGGAATAAGTCCAAAATAAAACATTTGGTTATTGTCACTCCATATAGGCCAATTTTCCTGGAATTTAAACTAATTCTAAGAAACACTTTTGTTTTGTTTTGTTTTGTTTGCTGAAATCCGTGGAGATTCATATTTATAAAAGTATGGTTTTAATTAAGAGACTTACAGTCACAGCACTTAAAAAAAAAAATTTGGAATGAAGAGCTCACAAAAAAGACAAAGGCTAATTGTTATTTTTGTATAGTCAGGCTGAACAGGGAGGTGTTGTATGGAGAATTCGTTCTCAGGGTCGCTATTTCGGGCTGCTGAGGCTTCAACTGTGCCCCACAAGCAACCACAGGGTGTCTCATTGTGTGGCTTTTGTTGGAGGGGATTGTGTGGTCCTGGCCAATGTAAAATTATCCACAAACTCACTAAAATCACACACCATCCACTAAATCAAAACACAAGCCCGTGTCAATCATATTCACTCTAGTCTGTACTGAAGGAAGACAAAATGTTATTCCAACCTATTAAAGGGTGATAATACACTTTCATAAATCAGAATTATTCTAATCTTGCACAATTTTACAGTTTGCTCCATTCTTAAATCAATTTGGTGATACGACTTTAATGACGAGTTCCTTATGGTCAGTTGGAAGCAGCTGCGTGAGAGAAACAAAATCAGATGAAGCAGGCCGACAAATAGAGGCGCAATTCCAGTGCTTTTCAATGTTTAGCTCCTAAATTGGGGTGAAGAGTTCGACTCCTTGTGGGCTGACAAAGATTTCCCGGGTAATGAGAGGGAAAGTCTGACATGAAATAATTGTTCAGAGAAAGTACTTCGGCTAGGCCTGGCTATCCAAACAGGGAAAGTACCAAAGCAATTTTGAAAGTAAAAGTAAGTCAGAAGTTATATCATAAAGAGGGAAGAGCTTCTCAGGACTGACAGCTACAGCTAAACAGGATCTTCATTTCCTACTCCTTCACTTTAACCCACATGAAGGGAGTTGGGTTTTGAACTGCTAAATGCCATCTTATTGTATCAGTTGGAAGATCCTTTTCACACAATCCCATTGACAGACATTAGGCAATCGTGCATTTCTTGTATTGTAAAAAGGTGTCTAGACACCTCCTTCACTGCTATAAATGATGTGATTCCAGAATTGTGTAGCTATTACAGATTAAGTGACAGGTAATCCGACTGCAACCTGTCAATTTAAAAAGTTCTGGCACAAAGTAATTTTATCCCCATTCATGGGATATTATATACTACCATGGTCTCTAATCCTGTTATCAACTTGAGCCTTTAGAATAGAGTATGTGTAGTGTTAGGTTCAGTTTAGGTTTAGGTTTAGGGATTGGACCAGATTGAAAAAGGAATTGAAGGAGGTATTTATAATCTTCGGTTTGATATGGTGGTCTTAGTGTTTTTGGATTCTTATTTTTACACGTTTGGCTGCATTCTCCAAAGAGAATAAAGAAAGTAAACCAGATCCAATTACCCAGTCCTTTGATCATAAAATTTAATTGTTCAAATTGGCCTGGCTTTCCCTCAAAATCAGATTACACATTTGCGAACGTGAGCACAAGATGTTCACTAAATCACATCCCAGGCTAGGAAAAAAATAAAAATAAATTGCTTTGAACCAATTGCTCAATCCCAAAGTCTACCAGCTCTATATTTACAAGATATTACACGGTTGCTGTGTTCACAGCTCTTACCAAATCAGGAGACGAAGCACTAATATAGGCAATGGGAAAGTTTTCACATTCACTGCCTTATAAAAAAATTGTAACGGTTATTACATAATCCGGTTGACTTTTAAGATCTGTGTCTCTGCACTTTGTTTTGGCTTTCCTGAGAAAGCAGAAATTGGGCAATTTTCAGCCAAAATGGGCCTCTGTTCCTGGGATCATTCACAGGGAAAAAGCTGGAGATATTAGGAACATGGGAGACCGAATCTGCGAATTCTGAGAATTCTCCCAGTGTCTCCCTCCACGCGCCTCTGTCACCAAGGAGAGATATTGATTCTACATGGCATGTTGGAATTGGAAAGGCTGTGTGAGAATCACAATGGTTCCCATTCACGACTGCTTCTCCTCAGCAGTCATCAGTCAAATCCACTACCGAAGGTTACAATTTTCTTTCCTTCTTCCGTCCTTTAGCATATTTACAACTTGAGTGAAGCCTGAGCTGTCATTTCCCATCTGCTAGTTAACTGCTTTCGCATATTTTGCCTGGCGACGGGCAGAGTCGTTTTTTCCTGCTGCTTCCACCTATTGATCTATACCCTGACCTTGAAAACACATGGTTTGGCTCCGCTGTATGCGATTGTCTAAAATAATGGCACTGTATTATAAGCATATGTATGTTAATGTTGATTATGGCCTTTAAGACTTTCCATGGAAATTTTATGTTTCATAAACTACGGACTTCTCGCACAAGGTGTCACGATCCGTCTGGTCAATGACAAGAAATTGTGATTCTGCAGACACTGCTGAAATCGGATGAATCCCCTGTTTCGAAACACCAGTTGCCGTGGAATTGCACAAAACCCACAGCGGGTTGTTTGGTATGATCCACAGTGCATGCAGTATCTTACAACACACCCCTGCTATCACATTTAGATCTGGACACCTTGTGTGAGGTTTTAGTGTGGTTGTATTTCGGTTTTGACACGAAATCAGAATTATTTTTGTATTATAGTTGATGTTCTCCAATAGCTGTGAAGTAACGTTTTCTGCATATTTCACTTCCATATTAACTATCTACCATGATTCTATCCTTGTGCATGCGTGAATACAGCAGAATTTGTTAAACGTCTTTTCATTTCCTGTATTTCATTAGCTGTCGATAGACTTGCTCTGGATTGTGGTTGTATAAATGCGATTCTTTAACACTGATTTTAAATGTTCACTGAATCACCCAAATTCTACACATCTGTTGCCTCAACATTATATTATTGGTCTGTGTTCAGTTTTTTTTTACAATGTTGCCAAAACATTATTTGGATAATTGGAATGTCTAATTTTAAGGGGCCTCTGAGGATTACATCATTACGGTTACAGTCTTGGAGACTGAATTTCATTCCCCCCTAATGTCATACTTTAAAGCTACATTTTTCTGGCCTGCTTTGGTCATACAATATAAAATTTGACTGACTTTTCCAAGGTCTGCCAGTCACCATTTATTTAATCACCTTACCACGCCACGATAGCTTCACATCGATGCCCAGCTGAGAAGGCCAAAGTCCACATCCACTCCTGAATTTTACAACTGGGCCCATTCCACAAATTCGGGGACACTCAACACCATCGCGCTCATCTCTGGGAAACTGGGGAGGGTGAAATAGTGAATGCGGTCCTGGGCATAATAAAGATGACGAGCTTAATATTGGAAACTGGGGAAGAAACAAGAGGAGGCCAAAGAATAAATAAGATCAATATGCTTGTTTTATCTGCTTCAGCTCCAGAGTGTAATTATAGTGCTATGCTTTCCATTAGGCAGCTGGTAACACAAACTGCTTTTAACTGTGTATTCAACTTGTCAAAAACAAACTAAAAAAGCAGAACTGTGCCACATTAAGTTTAATTTTAAGTTAATTTCCCTCTGTTTATTATTATAATTTTTTCACTAAGCCCCAAAGTCAAAGACTGAGGGTTCTTGAGAAACCAGTACAAATCTATTATGCATCATCAGTTCTGGTTAATTCATTTCACAAACTGTTACACAACAGGGTGGAAGGCCTGTGCAAAACCAAACAATTCTGTGCTTCGTTGTTTTACCTTCTATTCTACGAATCAAAGATAAAAAGATAAGTTTCACAAAACCTTTTGGATCGAACCATTTTTAACAACAATAATAGGATGTGGTTTTTATTACTTTAGCCTATATTTCTTAGCAAACACCCTTATCCAGGCTGACTTACAATGGTTCACATATCACAATAGTTTCTATACAATTACTCATTCATACAGCTAGGTTTTTACTGGAGCAATAGAGGTAAAGTACCTTCCCCGTGATTTATTAACTTAAATGCACATTCATAAAAAAGACTCCTGAGAGTGTGCCCTTCATTGTGCCTAATGTACTAGGGCTGAAATACATTATCCTTAAATCAAGACCATACAAATATAAGATGTTTTATGCTGAAGTGTTCCTTGACTTTAAGGGCTTTACAACAAAGTACCTTAAAGCATTAAGACTGGTAAGCTATATAAAGGGAAACGCTGCTGTATTTCATACTGGCTGAAAACATGAGGGGTTTTATTTAACTGTTGCATCTTGTTGCTGGGCTTTTGCAGGTTCAAGAACAAGTGTTACATGCAACGGCAATTCACATCAGAAAGTCACACTGATTATCCTACATTTGCCATAGAAGAGGCTGAAAAATGCTTCTGCGGGGCATTGGGCAATGTGAAAGCTGGCCTTGCTCAGTAGTTGCAGATAACTGTCAGTTTTGTTCCTTTGCACCCCCCCCCACCCCGCCCCCCATCAGCCCTCACACTGCACAGCTTCCTCTTCTGCTGTGCACACAAACATGCAAACACACACACACACACACCAACTTGCACCTCAAGCCGAGGGGAAACAGTCTGAAAGGGAAGAGGAAGTGAAAGACAGACCCAACCCTGCGCTGTGGCCTCAGACAGGAAATGACGGACCAGCAGAGGGAGGGAGACGGGGGCCCGGGAGCGGTTTGGGGTCTGTCGTTGTCGTTCCACTGACGCACCTGTCGACAGTAGGCTGCTGCTGTTACAGAGAGTGGCAGAGATCCACATAAAAGCTACTGGCACAGTGCCGGGTCCACCAAACTGCAACATGCCTTTGTTTGGCACGTATGACTGTGCCCGTGCCACCGGAGTGTTTTCATTGAACGAGGAGTGCACACAGAGCAAGAAAGTCCTGACCGATTATTTTACAAATGTACTATGGAGCAACAAGACAGGTTGAAGACATTATACCAACAGGTTAGACCTACAGATCTTATTTCTCTTCCAGGGCCTAGAAAACATGGAAGGCCAAAGACGGGATTATAGCCAGCTAAAATTCAATGTGTCAAAAATAAGTCATCTTCACCTGAGCATTTGTCTTTTTAATTAGACAGCCCCCCCCCCATCAGTTAACCTTATTTGCGGTTTCCCCTTTACCTCAGACTACATTTCAGAACCAAACTTGCCGAGGCCTATATCTGTTTCTTGTTTCTCTAATGAAACGAACTTCCCTGCTTGAGTTGTTCTGCTTTAACCTGATACTGTAACTGCCCAGCAGAGACTTCAACACAATATTGCGGGATGGTGTTGTGTCGAGAAATAAAAACGGAGCCATATTGATACTGACGCTGCGGTGACTCTCTGTTTAAGGTCAGACTCCTCTATGATGGAATGCCATTCAGATATTGAACCCGTTTGAATTTGTGCACTGCGTACCAGAGGTCAGTTCAGAAGGGCACGATATAGATAGACCAGTGTTTCGATAAGATATCAGCCAGTCACTGTCCTTGTGCTATCATGCTCGTACCAGCTGGTCCTTTCTTTATCTACACAAAGTTATTAGCACATTCTATCTCAGGACTTTATCTAGTAAATACACACAAAGTTCTGTCAGACCAGACCATACATGTGTTGTCTCTTTTTAGCGTGTACACTGAGAAACCCTGCATTCTGGTTTGCCTTCTAGATCTAAATATCATCAATGTAAGGCTTAGGACTAAAGGCTACCCCCTTGAACTGTGTGTAATGACCTAACAGAAGGAGTAAATGGCTGATTTGTTTTAAATACTTAAGACTAATCTATTAAGAAACATAATTCTTTTGGTCATTCTATATAAATATTCTGGATTTCTCTTTTTATTTTTTATTTGTGACCATTCGATACTCTAAGATGTGTGCGGTAGAACGGTTATATAGTTTTTTTATAGCTTGTTGTTCCTACCATGTATTACCCTGCCTTCTCTTCCTCTGTCTTTAGCCTTTATCGTGTGTCTAGGTGACACAGGAAGTTGTCAGACGGGGGCCGCTGTGCTGAGGAAATGTGATAATGGAAATAAAAGAGTGAGACGAGAAAAATAAAACCTGGGGTGGGCCACTGTGTAGGAAAGAGAGAAAAAAATAATACGCTAAAAATGTCATCACCTTGTTGAACATGAGAGACTCACATCTTGCCCTTAGCCAGAGCTACAGCGCATGTGACCCACTCGGAAAAGGACCAATTGCATTCTTTCACTTTCTGTCTCCCAGAATGCAATGCTGATCACACAGATTCACAATGAAAGTCACTTTCAACTCAGATTACAGATTTCAAATATTCTGGCTCAATTTGCAAGAAGTAACCTTTCAAAAATCACTCTCCAATCCTGACTTTATACATTCAGAACATTTGGGATTTCATTTGAAACAATTAGAAAACCTTGACTCAATTATTATCATCACCATCACTTTACAGATTACAAAATGGTAATGGAGTTGCTTAGTTTATAAAAGACATACTATATATGTTACAGTCTTAAAATATATCACTGATAAATAAGTAGTTTAACAATGTGTTAAATTATTGTTACAATAACGATTGTCTGAGAAACCATTTACATAAGTGTACACACACACACACACACATATATATATATATATATATATATATATATATATATATATATATATATATATATAATAGGCCTATATGTGTATATTATATATTATAAGTATGAGGGGCCATTCAATACAAAAATTATATAAATCATATACCAAAAATGATACTATATCATATACCAAGGTGGATATATCATGCAGCAGAAAACAAAAATTATATACCAGAAATCACAGACACCAAAGTCACGTGGAGAAAGTTTTGTGCAATGTGAATTATTTTTTCTGGTGTGACATTGTTTCTGGTATATGATTATTTTATTTTTGTTGCTATATATCTACTTTGGTGTATGATTTCATTTTTCTTATTGTTTAATTGAACGGCCCCTCATAATAGTGCACTAGATCACCAAAACCTCGCTGCTATGAGTAATCATGGCCACAAGATGGAGATCCTGAAAATGTACATTTACTGTAAAGTGAACTAGAAGCAAACTGAAACAATTGCAGATTTACACTGATAGCTTTGTGCTCAGCCTGAAGCTTATATAATGCCAAACACGTTATTTACTGGAAATTATGCAATGGAGGTAAATGAAAACTCAGCGCTTTGTCCGCGCATGTCCGGGACAGATTTCATTTCTAACAGGTTTCCAAAATACAAATAACTTTCCCAAAAGACATATTAATCAATGCTTGTCTGTAGTCTACATTGTACTGTTATCAGTGTTCATATTATTATAGTCATGATATTATTAGTTGCAACGGAGGTTTTATTAGCTTCTAGTTGCAACAAACATCAATAAAACATATTTTTGTTTACAAATTAAATAGCCTGACAAGAGTGACGTGCATGCGTCCCCCTTCAGACGACCTTTGACCTCTGCCAGAATTATTTAAAAATAGAAACATAACACTAATTAGCTGGGGGATATTTAATCATGTACGTATGTCCAAAACATATGTTATACCACGAAATCCTACTTTGCAATATTAGATTATTACAAAGTAGTGATCTCTAGTGATGTATTACAAATGTATATGATTTCGTAATGAATGGGTAAATAATGAAATTGAATGCCTCTACCGCACCCTTGTGGTAAAAGCAAGGCGCTGCAGCGCTACAACTTCATATATTGTTGCATTTGTACGGTTACAAAGTGCGGCTCAGATGCAATTAAATAATCGTGTATCAATTACACTTTTGGCTCTTGCAATAGTGTATCCCGAACATGAGACGGAAAGCAATGTGTGTGTTTATTGTAATATCTGCAGAAAATAGGCAATATTCACGACACCCGCAATCCAACGAGGACTAATTGATCTAAAAAGAAAACATACATTGAATAAATTCAATTAAATTCAACCATTTATATAAATACTTGAAATTGTCACTTTTAACATAAATTGTAACTATTGATAATTTACCATTGAAAGCCTTATTATAGTTTGAAAAGCAAAGATTAAAAAACACGTATAAACTGACACGTGACAAACGTTTGTATGTTTGTATTATTAATTAACTGTGTATAATTGTAAAAAAACAGCGTGTGAGTATTTTATCCACACGGTCGACCCAGGACTACATTTTGAAAGATTACCTTTCACTGTTGGCTATGCGTACAGCTATGAATTGATCAGTTTCCAGCTGAATAATTCAAAACTTTAATATGCTTTAGATGTCACTAAGCAATCTCCTCCCAAAGGAAAGTGTTTTCAGCCCGATTAGACCATAATCTTGTATTGTTCCTTTCTTCTACGTCTATAAAAACACCACATTAATCAAAGTCAGAGCAAGACCACACCATGTAAAATAGAAAAGGAAAGAACATACAATAAAACATGTTTTCTTAGACACACGTCCGGCTGCAGAAGTGAGCGCGTCGGGAGGAGCGCAGTGTGGACGCAAACTGGATCTGATCCGGATGATGCTGCAGGTGGAAACACAAACTGCATTGATTTCGCTTTCAAAGACATTCAAGTTGCTGGTGGGAAACAACCCGAATTGAATCTGTAAACGTGCAATACGCAATA
Organism: Amia ocellicauda; assembly: GCF_036373705.1. Lineage (NCBI taxonomy): Eukaryota > Metazoa > Chordata > Actinopteri > Amiiformes > Amiidae > Amia > Amia ocellicauda. The sequence goes on along the minus strand of NC_089854.1, from coordinate 14,990,364 downwards.
ATATGACTAATGCTAATAAAGATCGGATTGCCCCAGTAAGGGTGCATGCAGCAACTTCAGTCCAGACTGGGGGTCTCCACTCCTGGGACCCGTCCGGCGGCGGTACAGTACAGTCTCCCCCCGCGACCATATGTCTGACCCGCTGTCTGCATGAATGCCGCCATCTGCTCCGCTCGCACGGCTCCTGCCTATGGGAATGCCTGCGCTTTTGTGGGACATGTGAGAGAATCTCTTGGACACACAATGGTGAACTGTTTGCGGGTCCCGGCGGGTTTTAACTCTTTAATCCACAGTGCAAATCGAGAGCATCTCCCCTTTACTCCTACAGCTACAGACACGTTTCATGATCGCCTTCCTGAAGCGCACATTTGCGCGTATTGGTTCCAAAGTGCAAATTGCACTAAAAGAGCGCGACCTTTATACTTTTTCAATTAGAAAACATATGCTTCCAGACGTTTTACCAAAGTTTGTTTCAGCAAACCTATTGACCCCTCGTCTATTTAGAGTCATGGTTAAGAAGAGAAAGGACAAGAAAAAAGATCAGCTGGAGAAATGACATAACAGGAGAGGGTTAAAGGGCAGCAAATGTGTCAACACTCCCAAAGGCTGTTAATTATTTAGCAATGTTATATACATAGACAAGTTGTTCTGCTAAATTAAATATATCTGTTCTATGACTTTGTTTATTTTGAGAATATTTGAATAGCTGCTTCAGCCCGTATTAAAAGTTGTCCTTGCTTTGTCCAAACCTTTTTCTGTACTTCAAAGACTTTGTCCCCCCGCCAGAGATCAATTTAACAAGTTACACCAATAACTCAAAACGTCAAATGTATATGACTTCATGAATAGTTTATTCATGGGGAATATAACACTATTCTCCTGCTGTGCCGACGGTTATATGGCGCTTCTTTTGGGTGTGCGGTGCCGCTGGCGGGGGGTTTACTCTCTCTTTGTACGGGCTGCGCATTTGTTACTACATTTTCCTCGCTATTATACAGTTCACTAAACCAAATATAAAGTTATTCAGTCAGGCCGTGCTCATGAATAGGGACGGTTTCCTATTTCACCTCTCCCCCACCCAAAGTCATTGTAAACAGCAGATATGGGGGAAAAGGGGGGGGGAGGAATCAGAAAATCAGATAAGAGCTGGAGGTATCAACATCATGGTGGCTCTGCTTTTATTGGTATGTCAGGAACCAGAGACACAACAAAGAAACAATCCCTCTGTCCTTGAAATCAGGGCTGAAAAGCTCTAAACTCCCGACCCATCATCCCCCCCCCCATTCCCAACCCCCATCACTACCCTATCTATAAAAAAATAAAAAAAAGTTTGGGAGACTACCTAAAAAGCAGGGTCTTGGATTACTCCTTCAAGAGCATGCAGAGACAACAGGAAAGGAGAACAGTCTGTGGTCCTGGGAATAAAGAGAGGACAGTGTGATGTTATGGAGGCAGCTGCCTTTTCAAAGCTTTCCTTCAATGGGGAGCAAAACTTCAAGGGGGGGAGGAACAAGACAAGGCAAAAACAAAATTTAAAAGCACAGACCACTAACTCTGAACATGCTGGCCAGATAACAAATACATACGGGTCATAAACACAGCACAGATGTGGCCGTTTTTACTTCTACGTTTGGTCAGCGGAGACAAATAAAATTATGTGGCTAATCATGCAGCACTGCGATTGTGACACCCTGCTAGCTCTATTGTTGGGTCTCATTTCCTTTGGGACCTTCATTAGGTAATCAGGAAAACCCAGAAGCCCTTTCACTCAGAAGACGGTAAAGGTTTATTTTAAATCAATTTATTTTTCCAGATAGAGAAGAAAGTTTAGTCGTCGTGGGTTTGTTCAAACATGAACTCTTACAGAGAGAGACAACTAGTACATGTTAGATTAAAACAAAACAAAAAAAGTTTATTTGCAGTACAAAAAACAAAATAAAAAATGCAAAGAACCCAAATATATTAACTTAGTACAAACTTAACCAAACATAAAACTGAAAGTTCTCTATAAATACATTAAAATAAATAAAAAAAACTAATTAAGTTACTAAAGTTTTTTTTGTGTGTTCATTTCTTTTTTAACACTACATAGCTTGAAAAAGAATTTTATCAATCACATTCTACAAGGAGGGAAAAAAAACAATATAGGTGCCATTTATAGTTATAAAAAGGACTATTTTTGGTAGCTTAGTGGTTAGAGCATTTGAGCTACAATACATTATAATTCTAACCATATAAATAACAGGCCCATCTTTTAACATAGCACCATGAAAACAAAGCAGGCACATAGTTTCTGCTTATCAGTGATTAAAAGAAAGTCGAATACAAAATTTCATCCTACCACACAATCACAGTTTGACTTTCTTGATATTTGAAATCCATACTACTCATCTGAAATTGCTGAATCACCAAAATTAAATTAAACAACAACTGCTACATCTGTGAATGAACCAAGCCCCTTTTCCAAAAGAAAAAAAAAAACCCATCTGCTGCAGACCCTACAAACCTGTAATTGTTTAAGGCTTGGCTATAGCAATTAAGAGCCATCTCGAAACAAGTTGGGAAAATTCACAGACAGATCTCCTTTTGCAATGAGAAAACTTGTTTTATACAACTTTGGCAACATTACTCCACGACATCAGAAAACTGTAATTATGCCTCGTGCTCACATGGTAATTCCAAGAAACAGTCTCAACATTATTGAACGACTTCCAAGGCAAACGGCACCTCAGCAGACAAAACGTACAAGTTTAGGGTTTTGAAAAATTCACAAAAAGAACTTTTGTCCGCCCTAAAAGAAACAGAACGCAGGGAACACTCCTAGAGAACAGACAGGGGTGCTCCTCTGAAAGTCACAAAAAAAGGCAGCAAGATGCCCTTAAATTAATTTAAGAAATCGTATTCCTCTTTGGCATTTTTTTTCTTTTTATACTGAAACCCTTCATAGAGGATTGCTACTTCAAGGCCTCAAATTTGCAACCTGCACAGGCTTTACAAGGAACTAATGGATTCCTAGGAAACAGATTCCTTGTCTCCCACACCCACCTTCTTTTTTTTTTTCTTTTTGGAAAAGCATCATCCCAAATCACAAAATCTTTATAAAATTGTTAATTTGAAGGTAATAATAAAAAATAGAAATAGCTTTTCAATCCACCTAATTCTAGAGCAAGTCACCTGTACAGAGTTTCATATGCAAATAGCACAGTGAAAGGTTTCACCCCCTTCACTTCCTCATATTATAGCTCTATCCTACTCCCAGCTGAGCATTAAAACTAGAGCAGTTACTGAGGCATGACGCACCACAGAATACAAAATGGTAGGTATACAACAGTATACAATCCAATGTTTAAAACAATGAAAACAGAATTAAAAAGAAAAAAAAAAGACTTTCACTCTCTGGGCTTCAGGAATCTCATTCAACAAGTGTTAGTAAAGGAATGGCAACAGTTAACTGAAAAAGGCAGCGCTGCCCTCTTTGGTGAAACCCTCATCTGGGACGGACAGCTGGCTGAATATCGGCAGCCTCCTGTTGAGCCCCTCAAAGCCCGAGGACTCGGAGCCGCTGAGACTGCTGGCTGAGCTGCCGGAGCCTCCTTCGTGGTCAGAGAGGGAGGTGGAGGACAGGCTCCTCGACCCCAGGACCATGCTGGGGAAGCCGGACTGGTGCTGGCACTCTTCAGCCTTGGCCGACAGGGAGGCCTTCGCGCAGCCCTGCCCGCAGCCCTGCCCGCAGAAGGAGCAGCCGGAGTCAGTGGAGGGCAGGAACTGAGGCCCAGGCTCCGGGCCCGAGTCAGAGAAGATGGGGAAAGCGTTGTGGTCTAGGAAGGTAGGGGAGAGGAGTTCGGGGATGCCCACCGACGCTGGAGGGGAGGTGGAGGGCACCCGGGAGAGGGAGAAGGGCGGCTCCTGGGGGACGGGGGCAGAGGGGAAGCCAGAGAAGCTGACACTCTGTCTCAGGAGGGGAGGCCGGCGGCTGCGGGAGGACTGGGCCCGAGCCTGGCGCTGCTCCTCCTCAGTGTTGTGCACGAAGTGGCAGCGGGTGCCATAGGGACAGAAGCCAATGGTGTGGAAGGTGCGGCAGGGCTCCGTCTTGTATTTCGGGTGGCGGTTGAGATCGCGCAGTTCATCCGCGCCGTGGGCGAACTGACACTTGGTGCCGTACTTGCAGGTGCCGCTCTCCTCGAAAGTGCGGCACAGCTCCGTCTTGTAGCGGGAGGAGGAAGAGGACGAGGAGGAGGAAGAGGAAGAGGAGTTGGCCCCCGGGCTGGAAGGAGAGGTGGACAGCTGACGCTTGCCTTGGCTGCCATCAGAAGATGCCCACCCGAGACTGCCGGCGCTAGGCTCCACCATGCTGACCGAGCGCTCCCCCCAGAAAGACATCTTGCTCCAGCCGGATGCAGGAGGCTGCTCCATCTGCTGGCCCCACTGGTTGGACGGCAGGGTCAGAGCCTGCGAGTCGTCTGCAGGGTTGGCGGCCGTGGCTGGGAGAGTCAAAGAGCAGGCGGTCTGGGAGCGCCTGAAGCCCACTGGTTTCGCGGCCGGTGCTGAACTCTTGGGAGGATCTCGAAGGTCCAGACTGAGAAACTTCTAAAAGACACCAAATAGGGAAAAAAAACATTTAGTGAAATGAGAACGAAAGTCTAGCGCATCAGTGCAATGAGGGGCCGCAAGGCTGTCGATAGCATATGGGGTAGTTTATGAGAACAGTTCCAAGTTCTACCTTCATTGTTTACCCCACACTTAAACATATAGAACTGGGGGAGGAAATCTGAAAGCAACGGTTGGAAGACAAATTCCCACTCCAGACAAGGAACTTTCCAAATGTAGAAGACCACTTGACATTGCGTGAACCACAGATGTTATCACATATGAAGAAATTGCGATTCCTCAGGTCTTCCACTCACTGCTGCTGTATTTGATAAAGTTATGATTAAAAACTACACAAAAAGAAGGAAACCTCAGGGCCACAGTCAAACAATTCCAACAGTTGCCTTTCATTAGAACTAGGACAAAAGGGGTCAATGTTTTTCAGCAGGCATGTAGCTCTGGAATGAAGGGAACAGAGCATTGGGGAAATCTACAGATATATAATTGTATCAATGCACTCGCAAGCAAAAGAACAGTGACAATATATTTTATAAAACATTTCTGGCTCACAATACATGGATCTGGTGCAGGTTTGTACAGTCAATGCAAAACTGACTGGCTAATAAAATAAAATCTTATATTTCTTGTTTGAGTTTAATCTGGAGCTAACCATAAAAAGATGGCTAAAGAAAATAAAAATAAAACTCATTTGTATTTCAGACAGTTCAGTGGGCATAAGAACTCAATGCAGGCTTTTCGAAAACTACTTAAATGTGGTCCTAAACCGGTGAGCATATGACCCCGTCGATTTGGCGAGCCTGTGTGTGAAAGGAAGAAAGGGGGAGGCGTTACACAAAGCAGAACAACATCTGGTAAACTCGGGTATTAAGAAATCAAAGCGATTGTGCGGAGAACTGTCAGCCCAGTGAACTTTAACCCTGGCAATAGCAAAACACAGTGATGGCGAGGAGGAAGGCGGAGGTGTGTGTAAGCATGTGTAGTGGCAGGGGGGTTAGGATCATTTCAGAAAGTGTGATAACCGGTACCAAACGAAACAATTTGCGGTTACTGCTTTGCTTCCCAAATCTAGAAAGGCACACGTTTAAAAATGCACTAATCATTCCTTTCTTATTATTTACAATACAATCACAGAGGATATCATCATATATGAACACCGAAGGAAAGCTACACGTTACATGCACGACAAAGCAAAGGCCAATAAAACTAGAAAGACGGTCGGCCTATGATCTTAACATGTACCGTGCATTCAATTTACCCCCCACTGAACATTCATACAAGTGTGCATTGCGACTTCTGTTACAAGCGGCTTTGCAATACATGTCTGAATCGTGACCACAGCATCAGATACAGCGGAGTGAGGGCGCGTACATGGTGCGTACATGGTGCACACACTGCACACATTCCTACACATACAAATGCAGGGAAAGTGCGTTTCATGAAACAGATCTGCATCTACAAGCGCCGCGGTCCCACGCGTACAGCCTCGCACACACAGCCGGCGGACGTGATCGCCGCAGAAACGTGTCTGCACGGGTTTACACCAACCGCCGCCGTTCACCGAGGCTCACCGAGGCTCCAACTCAATGCAAGCACCAGGTCGAGAGGAACGACAGCGACGGTGACGAGTGTCCCGACCGATCAATGCGTCGCAATGCGTCCCCGTGGGATTTGCAATCGTGCGGTTAAACTTTTTTTGATGCACGAAAAGTTGGGAGGTGGGGAAACAATCATGCAACTTCAAATCAGTCCAGGTTTAAGACGTACATCGCGATTGTCCTACCCCGCCAATGCAATCTGCAGCTACTTCCATTTGTTTACTACTTCAGCTTTTACGCCACATGTCATTCGCGCTGCACGCAGGCCCGTCCAGCAGCAGCACGTCGTCACAGCGAGATAGGCGACAATGCAACATATTTGACGCATTAGGCTTAAAAGTGCGTAATAAACAACATCAAGACAACCATGTACTAAATACTTCGTATCAGGCATGTGCGTTGCTTCGCATTTTTTAAACATTCGTGCACTTTGTTCCTTTTTTTGTTTTTTTAACCCAAATTAAATTCTTACCTTGCACAAAACTTCGTCAAGATCAATGAATGGGGTGAAAAAGTAAGAAGGCATTTTAACCAGCCCGCTGAAGGTGCCCTTTCACCAAAACAAAACTTTTTCTCTTCCCCCCCCCTCTGATTGTATTTGTCAAGTTTCCTCTCCGCGGTTGACTGTCTCAGCCGTGCACACATGTGGTTTTAATGGGAACGCTGCTCGCAGGCCACGCCTCCCTCCGCTTACACCGATTCCGCTGCTGCTTGTTTGTGCGCATGCTCCGCCTCCGGTGACGTAGGTGCGGGGACGTGTGTACTGCTTGAACGGATTGCAAGTCGAAGTTGCAGTGACGCATCCCATCTCCAATTCGTATAAATGTACACGTTTGCAATGAATTTCGTTCTCAAAAAGTCGAAAGACAATAGCGAAAAGCATTAGACAAAAGGAAACGTATTTATGCATAAGCTTCCGCCGTGAAAAATACTGTGAGACGTTTTGAGTGCGTATTTCTAAATAATGCATAACCGTAAATAGCTTAAAATAGTATAATGCATTTCTTATTACTTCAAACTCTTATAAGACTAGACAACATAATAAGCTATGTTGTTTGCATGGTTTTACCTCACTACAGAACTTGCATTGTTTTTTAACACTTTTGAATTGCAAATGTATTGAATTGATGAATAGATAAAATCGGCTTTTATGCATAAACACTACTACCAGTAGTAATAATAATGCAATGTATATTGTAAACATAGGAAGTCGCAGTTAATTGTTGAGTCACCTTACAATAACTACCTGTATGGATGTACTGGGGGGAACACGGACATAATACAAAGGTATTTCGTTATTTGTGTTTAAAACACCCACAGTCATAACCATTACATTTTACTGAGATTCAAAATACCTGCAGGTACAGTTCGCAGAGCTATAAAACAAATAAAGAGACTATGCCATTCACGGTCCAGAGATGATCATTTGCACCTGTTTCAGAATTGCCCCCCATTCCGCCAGTGTAGGACCCCGGTCTCAGACAGTCAAAACACTGGCGCATCTTCTATTGTTGCAGACTGCCTCCTATTCACAGCTACGCATTGACTTCGAAAATGCATGATGTTTCACACGTTCAAACGTTTTGTTCTTTTTATATTCACGATGTTTAGTCACATCGTTAACATGTTGTTTGAAACGGGAGATGAGCTGGAGTCAGAGGCGTGGACGGGTCGGGGGATGGGACACTGCCCAGCCCAACTGTAACTTTGATGATCCCCGCCTTTTGCAAATACAGCAGAATAGGTCTAGGAATGGAAAAATAGACTGGGTAGGTAGGCCTACTACTAACTTAAAAAACAGCATATTTCTAGGAGTATTAATTAAAACAACCATCATACTGTTTGTTCGTTTTCGTAAAAGGTGTAATAAACCAATACACAAACGAATATACAACCTTTAGTCACACAGAAACAAGATAGTATCATTTTACTTGCATGTATCCATCACACGTTTGAATAAGTGTTGGACTACAAATTAAATACTGCCATAAGGCTGTTTTTCCCTTATGTATGGTGTGTATGCATGATCTCTGACAGGCCTGTACATGTTACTGTGAAATACTGAAAAACCAGGTAGCCTATGCAAATCAGCACAGAACAAGATTCACTACTACAAAATAGGGTTGGACTGTCTGTGTCAGAACATGGGCCTAGATCACTAAATAATGAAGTAATCCTGACAGCAGTTTATGTGCCAACAATGATGTAATCTCTTTGAATTGTCCATGCAGGAAAATTATCCACTTTATCAATGAGGCGTTGACACCTGAGTCTAGAGAAGCAGATGTGCCCAACATTTTCAGATACTAAAAGGAAGGGGGGTGGGGATGAGACACTGACCGATCAACACCAAAAGCCACTATCAGACTTTCCAGTATAAACAGAGGCAGGGTTTCCAGGGAAGGGGGGGTGGGGAGGGTTCTTTGATTGAAAGCAAAGGTGCCGAGAGAGTGCTTCCTGAAAGTTGGATGTGAAATGTTAAAAAACGCTATATTCTTTGATGGCTGGTGACTGGCCAGGCTCTACTCAAGTTGACAGGAGCTCTGCGAAAAAGATAAACAAACATCAAAAACAGTGGATAAGGTGTTATCACGCAAGTGTAACAACTCCAGTCAGTGTGGCCAGACACCATTAAGAGGTGCTGTTGGAGTCCAAGAGATCTGAGCTTTCCTGGGAACTGCAGCCAGCCCCTTGTGGTCTCAGTGCAAAATGCAGGGAGTCCTAAATGGTTGACATTTGTAGCAGCAGCTGTTTTCCTGATGTAATAACATTCATTTCTAGTTTGCAACAATCAAAATAGCAGCAGGGTGATAGAAGGGTATGTCACATTCTGCTAAATGAGGCTTGATCTGATCATTTTAAATTACTTTTATAATTCACAATTGTGTACGTCACTACCATAATCACCTTTGGGAGCCCCTATTGTGACTTACTAATCATCATGCTTCATTTCAAAGTAAATTAACTTGGAAAATACATTGCATAAACAATATGAAAATTAGTGGTGACTAATGCCAAATAATAAGATGCATGTAGGTTTACTTAATAACTACTCAGAAGTACAAGAGAAGGTTGTAGCAAACCTTTTCCCCCTTTATTGATTTAGAACCATAGACCAAATTGGCAGTGTTAAAGAGTCTGCATTAGTTCTATTTCAGACATGGTGTCTTATCCATCTGATAACACTGTTGAGGTTGTTGTTTTTTGTTTGTTCAGATCAACATTGACACCACAATTATACAAGCAAAGATTCCTTTTAAGTGAATTTCAGAACAATTTAATTTGACTAGACTACTGTTTCCCAATCCTTTCAAGCCTAAGTCACACATACTTAACATACAATTTGGAGCAGCACGCCGGGAACTTCCTCCCACCCACTCACTCCATAAAGCTGAATTAAAAACTTACCTTCTTTGAGAAACATGAGCATGTCATGATAAACCCCAAATGTTTACTTCTGTCAGGATTTCTTATCAAGTTATTTTTATTTTATTTTTGTGCATTTCCAAACATACTGTGGGAAATCCTAAATAACAAAAACAAATACTAGGCTAAGTTTTAATTAAGGTCAGGTAAACTACTGGTGTAATGCAGTGGTGTACAGTGTAAGGTCTCTCAATGTATTGCAATGCAATTTCACAGTTCAGAATAGCGTTTCTGAATATTATTTAGCCCTAGGGCTGATAAAATGTTATATCTGTACTAAGTGAAGATTTGGTTAACAAAATTTTCACAATACAAATAAATAGAAAATCTGAAATTAGAAAATGTGACCTAGCTACGTTTTAATTAGGGATATATATATATATATATATATATATATATATATATATGAAGGTAGGAATGGTTGTTTAGAGTTTATTTGTTTAAGTAATTTAGATACATTATGCACAGTGACCAAATTAGGGTAACGCTTTGGTCCGGGTTAGGGTGAGAGTCTTTCAGTAAAGTGAGGGTTGCTTTTCTGCTGACTTAACGGTGTAAATTTGTATGAGCCTAGCTTGAAATGTTGGTGTTGGATAGAGCTGGCTTTTAGGTATAGATAGGTAACCTCTTTATTGCAGTAATACATTGTATCAATCCTAATTGTGTCCAGAATTGTAAGTTTGTTCTTATTCATAATTATATTTTTCGTATGTGCGACCTGTATGCTACATCACATTTACTGGGATACACTAGACTCTATCCCAAGACAACATCCCACCCCTGTGCCTAGGCTAAAACCTCAAGTAGAGAACAGCGTGTTTTTCGACCCACAGACATAGCTAAAATTCCTGCGATCCACTGCGATCCAGTCTGAACTACAGAAACCCAGTAAAACAAACTCTATAAATAACATGATAATATTGCAAAAGATTGAGGGAAAAGCACAAATCTAGGCATTTCAAATACTGAGGTCTAACCACCCTGTTTGTAGACAAGGTTTCTGGAAATGGAAAAGGAGAAGCATTCACTATACAAGAAGTAAGACCAGAAGAAATATACAGCACGGGACACTGGGAAGAAGTAAGAGGCCTGCATTATGATCTTGTTAGATTTCCCTATATTTCCCTTTCCCTTCTCATTGAAAGGAGGTAGTCATTTCATCACCAGGAGCAGAAGGAGCTTGTTAGTGCACTGAAGATTTGCTTTCTCATTCTACGTTGAGCTGGGCACTAACAAGGCACCTTCTTTTGTTGATGATGGGGGTTGGTGGGGAGTCTCAAAGGGAGGAAAGAGGGGCAGGGAGCAAAATGTCATCACACTAAGAGGCTTGTTGTGACACAAGAGCACTTAAGATGTAGCTGACATAAGCGTTCATATTGTAGACTTCTACATTTACCAGCAACATAACCTTAGCAAGCAAAAGAGGGAGGGAAGGAGAGAGAGAAAGAGAGAGACCTCGATGTTTTGTCAGCTGCTTAATTGTTTGAGCTGCATTGCAACTCCGAAAATAATTAAAAGTACTTTGTGGTTGGGAAGGTGGCCAGGACTTGTGAGGAGAAAGATTTTGTTGAAGATTGCTTTTCAGTCTTGCAATAATAATGAACCACACTGAATATCACAGCCACACAGACTATTTCCTTTGACTATTATAACAAGCAGCTTTCAGTGTTTTAAAAAGCATGGCCACCCAAAGCTTATTTGTTTAATGGAGACCCTACTTTATGTGCAGTAGTATAGGTATGTTTTAGACAGTGTGATTAATTTGAACAGAAACAAATCCAATTTCATTTAACACTTTTTGAATTATTTTTTTAAAACTGATGTCACCTCCTTTGTTGAAGACATTGTTTGAGCAAGGACTGATTCGTTTTTGGGTGTCTTTCCAGACTCAATAAAATGTTAAGAAGTAGTTTTCATTGAGGATGAAAGAGTAGACTGAAGTGAGACGGTGACTATTGAAAAGTTTGGACAGTTGCTGTAAGAGACTAATATCCTATGTATTCATAGAGGTCAACATCCTTCCAAAACAGCCTGGGTATGAAAAATAGTTGTCAATTAACCATCAAAAACCAAATCTGTCTTTTTGGGTTTGTGTATGTTCCTTAATATTTAAACCCCAACGTTATGTTTCAAATCCCAAGAGAAGATCATGAAGATTTAAGAAACCTCTTCATTGTGAAGTTATGTCTTCCAAACCCAGCTGTCAACACGTTGGACAGCTGCATTATCTTGTCCAAAAAAAGGAATGTTTCAGATGCGTTTTTATCCCCTATCACCTCAGGTATAGCCGCAGGAATTGGGATACTTAAAAGCGCCAGGGATGGTTCTGGTGTGAACATCTTATTGCACAGAATGGGTCTGGTGGAGCGTGACAGATACAAACACCTTCCAACCCAAGTCTTCAGATATCGGCTCTGGCACCGGAGATCCCGGACGACTTCAAGCACTGTTTATTTAAAGACAATTAGAGTGTGGTAAACAGACATTTGGCAGTTTGTTTTGGGAAGGCTGAAGAGGTATTAACCGACTCCCCCCCGCTTCCCCAATGTGATGCACTGGAGGAGAGAGCTCTAGGGCTGGGGGAAGGGCGCTCCCTTGTGTTTTCTTACCTACTTAGCTTGGCCTGGGGAATAGGAGGTTTACACTTGATAACAAAAGTTCCTCTTTTGACACTCCCTCCCTCCCACTGGATCCAAAACAGAGGAGTCTGAAGGGAGAAAGGGAGTGGGGAGGGGGTCGGGGTCAGACTGTTTGGAACACAGTGTGTTGACTCAAACCCATACCCAAATCCCCGGTCCCAACAAAGAAAAGAGAGTCTGTGAAGAGTTGCGATGACAGATGTGTTATGGTTTAAGCCATGCGGAGCAATGTAAAAGTCACTTGAGTCGTCCTGGGACCACAACACAGTACAATCCTTGCTATTGTCTTTAATTTGGGTGGCTGACCCCTTGGTCCAAACAATATGCATGCAATCAGGACAATGTAAATCTTAAAAAAAAAGAGATGTACCAATACCATAGAACAATTCAAAAAGCTAGGCAGCAGAGCAACGCATAGCATGAAGTAACTGCAACTATAATGCATCTGAATAGAGTGTGTGTAGAGCTATAAATTGAACAAAAGGGGCTTGTGATCTGATCGTCTGCAGAGGGCTGTTCAAAGTAGCGCAGATAACAGTTTATAGGTTGCAAAGTAGAGAGATGATAAGTAGAGCAATCCTGTTGGTCTCTTGTAAAATTTATTATTCTGGGAAAGCTGCAATATTAACCCGTAGAGTAGGAGTGGGTAGGGTTGGCATTAAGAGTAAGTGGAACTTTATTTTTCTTACAGGGTCAGAGGATCGAAAACATATGTGCTAAAGGTGGGTGTAACCCCTTTAGTACTTCAAAGTGTCTGATTTTAAAAGCCTGGAAACATGCACCAGGTTACTGTTAGCCAGGAGTGTGTTTGTGCCCCTTTGTTGGAAGAGACATTAAAATCCAAAGACGCAAATCTATGACTCACACGGGCTCTCCTCGAAAATCAAGACACAAAATTGCACACAAGGCACATATTTCTTTTGACTTTCGAGATACAAACAAACAGAAAAGCCACATGTACATAACTACACTCCGCTGCCAGCTAATTTTAGTCATCTCTTCACATCCAGCCCATAAGTTGTAACAAGACAGACGTCAGAATATTGCATCACTGTTCATTTAAGGCATTTGGAATGGTTAATGAGGTAGAGGATAGTCGACTATGTCTGCTACTCAAGAGCAGTGGTTAAATGCCAGATTGTTCTAACTGATATTAAACTGAAGCTTTGACGTGGTTCAGTAAGATTCGCCTCCCAGTTAAGCATGCGTTCTTAAAACGCCACCAAATAGTTTTGGTCATGATCTCAACCTAAAGGAAGGATATCCATGTTTTCATTTAAACTCGAAGCAGCTTCCTGCACGGCAAGGGAGCTGCACTTTGAAATATTTGATCGCCTTGACATGGGTTTAAATCCCTGACCTAGTTGGTAAGGATACTTTTGCGCACACACACAATATTGAATGCCGTTGTGGTGCTTGGCTCACACTGGAGAGAGAGGGGGAAAAAAAAACTTGAACAAGAACAGGATGTATCAGGTCACCAAACATTTTAAGGGTGATCAGGGAAAATGTACTGAAATCTGGTGTTTTTTCTTCCTCTTGTTAGTGTGCAGAAGTGTGGAGGGCCCAAATATATATATTTATATAAATAAATACAGCAATCTGGAAACATTTCCCTCCCCCCCGTTAACTCTTTCCATGCAGGTTTCCTGAAGAAATGCTCAAAACACTCATCCTAAAACTGTATCATTGTATATTCCTGTAACGTCTGGATTAGTAAGGTTACTAAAGTTTTAGGAAATATGTGATTCAAGCTCCAACAACATTACAAACTAATAAGGCAGCAACCAAATATGCTGAAAAATAGAATCACTTTCAGAGATCTAGAGTTACTCAACCAGCAAACATCTACACGTGGAAAACAAGGAGTTTTAGACCCAAAAGATCACAGGATCAAATCAAAATTTTCCAAACCATGCAGCCAACATTGCACTCTCGACTTTCTCGACATAACCAGGATTGCTCAATTACTAAAGACCTCTGCCAGGTGGGTCCCTGTAGACTGAATATTGCTGGTTTGAATCAAGGCTGATATATCAGACAATCTAGATAGGAGATTGCACCACAGAAATTGACTGTCTGATATAATTTTCTGAAGCAAGAAAACAAAACTAATGAATATGAAATACTTTAATTTAAAGAATTATACACTTTAAGCTGAACCTACTGGCAGATCATCTTTTGCATTTTTTTTTTTTATCGACTCAATGCAGTGGTGGATGGTGCGTCTACTCAGATACAAGTTTTAAGTCGCTGTTATGTTGATGGAGTCCAATCATGGATGCATTAAGATGCCATTGCATTTAGAATCACTTAATAAATAAAACACTGTGATTGTTAGATAGTCTGTGATTTGGTTTTGGTGTTGTTTTCTTGACACATTTGACCCTTTTATCTCACACTAAAGGTGACCCGCAAAACCTCTATAGACTCCAGTTGCTGACCTTAAAGAGAACAAAAGGTGGCAAGATATATTTTTACCTCCCTCAAAACACACAAAACCATGATGCTTTGGGAAAACTGGCTCACCTGCCCAAATAAGCAGGACAATTTTTAAGGTTTTAAGGTTTAAGGCCCAGAACTCCTAAATATATTTAAAGCCACTTCAGCAAAAAAAAAAAAAAAAAAAAAAAAAAAAAATTATATATATATACTTATGCTTAAGGGCGATAGTTAAACAGTACAACTTGGTTTGGTATTTTGTTGGGACCAGGTAATTTTCCAGTGCTTGGGGGTGGAGGTATGATTTACAGAGTGAATGGATGGGGGTTGTGTTTACCTTACATTTCCAGTGTCAGGGTTTGCTCTGCTCACATTTCAGCCCTTATAATGTGGTTTTCATTAGAGCCTCATTCACTTACAAGTCATTCCGGGATATGACGGAATCTGGCTTGCTTAAAATGTTTAACTTTGGTTGATTTTTTATTTTTTCCTTCACACTTAAAAAAAAAAGTCCTCAATGTGTCTTCTGCTAACAGGTTTGACCTGGGTTACCAAAAAGCCTTCCCAAAGGGAAGGGATTAGCTGAGGTTTATTTACGACATTTTTTAATGTCAACGTATTTAGGACCCGATGGAATCCAATGTGTTGCTTTTGCTCAGAAAGGGAGGTCATTTCTGATGCTAATTGTAATTCATTCTTTTTTTAAATAGTCATCAAAAATACATATCAGGCCAATTAAGAACTAAGTGAATTGCGAATTAAGAACCTGGCCTGTGATCCTTAAGAGAAAACTCTGTGTATTTGTAAGCTCTGGCCTTTGACTTAAGGACTCCTGCCACAGATTTCATGCTGCCATTTGGTGAGGACGTCCACACCAGTGTGCCTGGCCGAATTGTTTGGCCTCCCAGCGGTGGGTCTGTTTTAAATTAATTTGCAGGTGAGTGGCTGCACACCCTTTGGCGTTATCTCACTGTGGGGAACAGTGGGGCAACAGGGGGGAGGAGGGGGTGTGTGTGTGTGTTGGTGGGGTAGGGGGGGTGGAGTAGCGAGGGTGTTTTTCTTTCCATGCTAATGCCTATTTGTCCTCATTAGGGATAATTAATGGGGAGCCTCATGTGGATCAGAGCGTAGAGCCAGCAGAAGTTAAAGCATTAATTCAGGTCAAACTGTCGACACATTGCCTTGGTCCCAGTGCCTGAAAATAACTGTACAACTCGCATTCATACCTGGTTTTTCATTCCCTCTTTCAGTTGGGAAGCACTTTTCCAGATGCTTGGGCTTTCCGTTCTTGAAAATGGGCTCCATTTTAGCATTTCTTTCGCTCCATGCATTATTTGCTTGGGGGTAAACCATACAAGTTTTGGTTTTGCTGTGTGAACTTTTTAAAATACATTTTGCTTCTGCCTTTCATCTAAATTGAAAATGTTAATAACATCTAAAGTAGCCTCAAAACGGGGCTGCACTCCTTTTGACGCTTTCGGAGGAAAAAGTTTCCATTGTGGTTTTGCTAAGCTTTAATAATCCCTTTAGTTACACTTCTCTGCAACAATTATTAAAAAAGAAAAAAGGGAAAGTTTAATCTACAAAGGATGATTTCATCCTACAGAGGATGATTAGGAAATGAATCCAGTGCAAACTTTCCTTAGAAGAACGCGCAAACGCTCGGTTTAACATATTCAAACCTCATCTCTAGTACATTCAAGTTCAAAACAGAATCAATTTATTTCCTCCAAGTGGGTTCACAAGGTATTCAGACACTTTTGACATAAAGGCAATTCAATCCTTCAAAATAATAATCTTTCAATCAATTTCCTCAGTGGTTCTTTCTGAGTGACATGAGACTTGTTCATGGGTTTGTGTGTTTGGTTATTAATGCGTCATTACCATGCATGCTCATTTCAAAAGATATGTCTTACTATGACTTATTTGTACCTACCACGTCAATATAGTAATACACAATCAGGCCTGAAATCCAACAAATGACAGTTGCACTCACAAAGCACACACAGCTAATTAATAACTGTATTTCCACTACATCCTGCACTACTTTTACCTTGCCTTGTTATGCTTTGGTATGGCTTTACCAAACTTTCACAGTGCTTAAATTCACTAGACTATGACAATACTGTTGTACACTTTAACCACTGTAAATGACTGCATTATCATAGTAGCAATAAATAGGCAGAGCACAACAAAATCACAGTTAAGCATAATGTTAAAGCAAAAGGTATAGGAGTATGATCATAATATATATTGAAAAAGTTCATAATGGCAATTGAAATATTTCAGATGTTTGCAGACTCATTGTGTACTATAATAACCGTTTTGTTCTGTTCAGTTCCCAGCCAGATTTGCCCCTTTTGAATGTTTTCTTTCCATGACGTTCCTACCAGTTCCCGATTGCCTCCCAAAGAAGTTTGCAGCCCTGCCTCCTAATGTGGCCAAGCTGCATCTGGAATTCATTTCTGTTTCGCAAAGTAACGCCCGGCTGAAACCTGCAGTTCCCAGATGTTAATGAAACCATTCCTTTACAAAGAATGAAAGCCAAGCCTTTGCTTGCTGACCATATAAGGCACTGTATCATACATTTTTCTGCTCATTGGGAATGGAAATAATATGCCAAGTCATGGAAATCAGTGACGTATTGAATGTGCATCTGTGGATTTCACTTACAGACTTCTCGTATCTCAATCCATAGTTATTCATCTGTAACATTTCGATAAGCACACAAATTATATTACATTCAATGTAGTTTATAACAGTAAGACCCAACTACAACCTAGAGGTTATATAAGGATATAATTCTTATTATTATGTATTTCTACCAATACATTGTATTGCTGTTGTGTATCGATTCATTTATCATATGCAAGATTATGGTCTTTCCTAATGTATACATAAATAAGTGAAACAAATGAGACGTTTTCCAATGACAATGAAACCCAACAAAATTAATCATTGATCGGGGGGGTTAAAGGAGAGGGTGGGGTTTTCTAGGAGCTTTTTCTAGGGCTTCATTACATTGTCTTGACTACAATTGAATAGAGGATAGAGAAATGAGTCTCGCAAAACCAACAAAACACACAGGAAAAAAAGAAAGATTTGGTAAGAGTGTTTTTGTAGGTTAACAAAACTGCACCAATCCATTTTAAAGGAAGTGAAAAAGAAAAAAAACATTCTGTCTTTCAGTACCTTTAAAATAGGTGGTGAGTCAGCAGCAGTATTAGATGTATTTAGCAATCTGAGCTTCGGGTTATGCCAAGAGCAGGTAATTGACAACAGGTGAGAACTTTTACACAGGCAAGCCACAACACCACCCCACTGCCTCAGTCACTCTGCATGGCATGGGATGGGCCTGCTACTAGAAACAGGTGCTCTGTGTTGAAAACAGACCCCCACTCCGCCCCACACCCTCTTCCCTGAGGGGAAAGGGAGGTTGTGTATGAGTGTGGATATATATTTGTGTGTTTGTGTGTGTGTTTGTGTGTTGGGGAGGGTTAGACTCCGCATACACTGCTACACCCCACAAAGCGGGCCAGGAATGAAGTTTCTCAGAAAGAGAAAGAAAAAGAAAAGAACCAAAATCACACCAACAGAGAACACAATGGGAAGCTTGTGGACAAGAGTCACTGTCAACAGCACTAAGTCTGAGGACAATAGAGGGCTTTGCACCTTATCAGGCTTGTCTGGTGGTAGGGAGCTTATTGATCTAAGAGTCTCAGCAAGGTGTTTCTCCAAAGAAGCCTGGAAACCAGAGTCTTAGCATAGCCATAATGCGCATCCACTGCTACCATGGGGACCAATGAATGTGCTATAAATGAGTTTATCTATCTATGTCTATCCATCAATATTTCAATTAGAGCTAGTACTAGAGCATGCAATTTGGATTGGGTTAACTAGGTGAACATTTTCCTGCATATTATGCAATTTATTTTGTATAAAACACGTCTTGGCAACTGAATACGATCAACAGCTGAGTATATTTGATAGATGTCTTTGCTTTCTCAACACAAATGGCTGATTAGTCATTATACATTGTTGCTGCCCATTCTGAATTTTAATTAAAACTGGTTAAAACTAGTCAGTCTGACAGAAGATGACAGTTGGGCGGATTCAACTGGGCGTGGCAAAACATTGTTTTTGCCTTTTTCTTCCAAAAGGCTCCAATCAGTTCAAAAGCAATCATTTCCATCTGATAAAATGAATACAACATTAGCCAAAAAATAAACTAAGGCAGTGTTTGTTCAAATTTGTAACAGGCAAAAAAATAAAACACCAACAATTTCACTTTCTTAATACTGTAGAGCATCTGACTAAAACTAGCAAACTGCATCCTGATCAGAAGTAAAGATAAGAGAGGTCACTTGAAGATTCTTCCTTCACACTACAGGCCTTTATGAGTCACACAGTAAAGACTGTCACAGTGCTGTGCATCCTGACTGAAAATAGCTGTAGATGGTATCAGATTATTATTTTTTTCAGTACTTCAGACACTGATGGTATGAACTTGGCTGACTGGTCATTTATTGGTTCTTTAGAAACACTTAAAAAATTCAAAACATTCCCCAACTGGAAAAACATGCCATATTTCTTTACATTTCCCCCTCCATTGGTCCATTTACAACATTACCTACAACAGCAAAATTACCAATACAGCACAGCACAGCACTGATGTTTTGCTTAGGGTCCCAAATCAGAGTGTCCTGGCTGCCCTGAATTTATGGGGCATGATGGGTATAGCAGATGGTGCTGTCATTGGCCCCACACCATGCACGTGCTTTTGAGTGTGTGGACCTTTTTAAGCAGGGCAAGGAGGACTTTGAATGTGACCTCTGCTTCAGTCATGGCTGGCCTCCCTCCTTACTGGCCTTTGAAAGCATCCCCAGGGTCCAGCCCTTACCCCAGGGTCTTCAACCCTTCGTGCTATACAGAAAGTTTAAAAAAATCGACTTTAAATCATCCAACTTTGAAACAAGATTTGGAAGCATTTCCTTTTTGATCAATTGAAACAAAGTTTTGGTGAATTCAGGGACTTAAAGATTATATTTGACAATCTTCAAGGATACCACCTTCCCCCAGACCTCAAGCACCTCAATCGAATAACTGATCAATAACTCACATGCGCTTGAGGTTGGTAATATAGAGGGACATATAAAAAGAACCTGAATTGGTGATGTCAAGGACCAGCATTCTACACACTGCCAGATAAAAGGTGCTGTATTCTGGATAGGTTCCTGCTTTGACATACCCATGTTATGAATATCTGGACAAAAAAGCTGCAAACAATTAATTTTGAATTATAGGCACTCCTCTCCGCTTCAGAGACCTAGTAGAATAGTTACTTCAACCTGGATGGAGGCCCGATTCATGCTGATGCAGCACTGCCTTGCACAAGCATTGGGGCACATTACATCAAACATTGAATGCAAATTCCAGGAGGGTCACTTAATGTTTGTCAGTGGCTGATGGTTTCTACTCAATACAAAGCCAACATCAAGTTCAGGGTTTTGGGTCGTGCAGATTTTCAATGGGTAGATGGGTCCCATAGGTTTTAATCTTTGTTTCTAAGCCCAGAGAAGCTAGGAATCTGAGATCAGGGGATAGAGAGGGGATAGGGGTAGGTCGATGGGAAGATTAGCTTCAGGTGTAAGGTGGTGTAAAAGCAATGACTTCAATGGAGTGTTAAAAATAACATGGATTATCTAAGTCTTGCATCAGTGTGATGACAAATCAGGGAGATGGGGTTTCACAAGAAAAAAACAAGAAGGAAAAGATCCCCAAAAGGTACGAAGGGGTTAGTACATTATCAGTGAAGAACTCTTGTACAGACCTGTACCTACACTTCCGCTTTAAAACCTAACTACCAGTGGTGAGGTAGGAATCAAAGCATTTAAAAAAGTCATATCAACATTGAATAATCTTAGTGGTGAACAGTGCAAAGATTTCATAAAGTATATCACCCAATAAGCAAGAGGCAAAGAACATTTTCATTGTACTTTTGTTGACATTGCTAGTTTGTACATTTGTATCCAAAGATCTCCTTCAGGACAGTCAAGTACGTTCCTTGGAAATTCCAGCAGTTTAATGCTGTTACGTCATCACGCTGTATTACAGTGAAGTGAAGGCACAGGTACCGACAGAGCTGTAACTGAGTGTTAACAGATCTCTTGCAGTTTGAGTTACAACCATCTGGCTCCCACCTAATGTGGAAAGAAAGTGGGGAAAGGGGGAAAAGAAAGTGTCCTGCTATTCTCTTCATCCTAAAAGTGCTGAGCAAAAAAAAAAAAAAAAAGCCTGCATTTCTTTAGCCCTCCTAAGGCTAGTTGTATTTTTCTACTTTGCCCCACAGGAAGGCTCTTTTTGCAGTAGGTACAGCTCCCCACAGAGTGCCTATCTCGCCTTTACATCAGGCAGTTTTCAAAGCCTATCCTGCCTGCCTCCTTTATGGCTGGCCTTTAATAGCTATTCAAAAGCATGGAAATGTGCGCAGGGATCTGAAAAAAAAAAAAAAAAAACACACACACACACACAAAAAAAAAAACACTACATACATACAAAACCCCATTCACTGGCGTAAGACACAGAACAGTTATGGCGGTAAAGGATTTGCTAAGTGCCTGGAGTTGTTAGGCTTCGGCTAAACATCTGCTCTGTGCAAAACAGCAAAGGCATTCCCCCCCCCCCCATCCCCGTCCTTCCTTTTCACCAAATCCCATCCAATCAGAATAAAAAGAAAAAAAAAGAAAAAACTTGGGGAGTCGCTAATGGGATTCTGCCAGTTCAAGACGCCGATGCAGGATTTCCAACGCCTGGGCTAATGCGATGGGATTTTTTTCCTTCTTTTTGTTCTCCGCTCTATCAAAGGGGCCTGCCTGGCTTTAGAAAGAGCTTGGGAGAGGAGAAAAACAAGAGTAATCCCAGTGGTAAAAAAAAAGTTAGCAAGACAGGCTGAAAGGATCTCAATCTGCGGCGCTCAGAGAGAAGACAGGCGAAGGGGTAGCTCCTAAAAGAGGTTTCAAAAGCATAGAAAGGGACATACTATAGCGAGCAGATCTCAACTAGAAACGCGTAGATTTGGGTGTGAGTCGGTGTGTGTGTGTTTGAATCTATTCTCTTCCAAATAGATTCAAACACACATACACACACTCAAAAACCTATTTAGAAAGCAATACATCTGATTTGATACTCAAACTTTCAATCCAGATACAAAGTGAAGTGCACAGATTGTGGAGACTCCAGCTACTGTTCTTTCATACCAAGAATAAAGTTAGAGGAAAGTATGTTGGGCTCTGGGGTGGGGGGCAGGGGACAGGGAACTCCAGTTAAAATCTCAGGGAAAAGTAATGCTTCTCATTTTGAATCTCTGCCATGAGTTTAATATATGAAAGCGCAGGTACTTGCAGAAGCATGGCGTATAGATGACCCCCAGTGATCAGCAGCTAAAGTGCACTGTTAGTAAGGGGGCTTTTTCTTATGTTTTTCTTAACTGGGCTGAATGAAGGCTGATTGATTAGTGGACGGGGGCAGAGGAGAGGGGAAAGGGGGGGAAGGCTGTTGTCGTGAGTGTGCAGGTCAGAAGAAGGTTGGTCTCCTACTGCCTTGGGCTGCCTCTGTCATCTTTAATCATCTCCTGATGCTTCTACCCCCACCCCCCTAAAATCAGAGAGAGAAAGAGAAGGATGGGATCAGCTTGTGCTTACTGACAGCAGTGCCTTAAGGTGGGGGGAGGGGAGTGTGGAATCAGATTTCACACCCAGAAAACCAGCAGTAGATTCACGGAGCCTGCACAGACAGTGAATGGATCCTGGGGGTAATACAGCATCACACAAAAAGCAACAGGCACAATTCACAAGACTTTGCACTTTGTAATAGTTTCAAATAAACTGGAGCAGGTCATGACTGATGACTAGCATGACCAACAATGCAGGCTTATGATTACGTGTTTTTTGTGTGTGTATTATATCTTTTTTAACTACTTATTACCCTCTTAATACGTCAAACATATAAACTTTTTATATATTCATGTTACATATGTTTGTTAAACAGTTAAAAGTGCTGAATATATTTCTGTCCAAAAGTGAGTTCTTTGCAGTCATCTGTGAACACTGAAATAATAGCAGCTTTATTTATTGACATTATTGGGCGTTTCAAGTAATGACACGTTTGTTGTTTTTTATAACCAAGATAACCGGAAAGTACAGTTTAATCTAGTTTGGTTGCAACAATTACTTTAATTAATTTTAAGAATCCTAAAATAAAATAAAAACACCCATAAAGGAAAGTAATGTATGTGCGATACAAATTCCAAAGCAGAAGGGATCTTGTCTGTTTTTATACGGCTTTGCCTGCACCCAGCAACAACAAAGCAATATATTTGAAATGCCAGGCTATTTTCCCCTCTGTAACTTTTTATGGGGACTCAAAGATGAGCTTTAATTGGGAGTTCAGCCCTCACAATAAAGTAAGGCTTTTCGCTGAAAAAGTGCTTCCAACTCCAGCTGTAAAACCAGCACAGCAGCCCTTCTATATTACTGTTTACTATCAGCTGTACTTGTTTACTAAATGAGGACTCCAGATTATTTATAATTCTTCATAAGTGCTCATAATTATTGCAGAGCCTTTAATAAGGTGATAAAGCCCCCTGCAAGACCGTGAAATGCTGTCTGAACAGCTTCAAAATCCAAACCAGGCCCAAAATCTAATCCCCAGGCTCTATTTTTATTCCCCCCTGAAGACACTTCACTGATAATCTGGTTATTACTTTGATTTGTGGACCCTGAGGGAGGCAGAGGCTGGTTTCTGAAGCCCTCCCCGCCCCCTGCCCCCCCCCCCCACCCCCTGCCCCCAGCCTGGGGTAAGTCAGATGGGACATGGGTCCAGACATGTGGCAGTAATTATAGATCAACAAACTGCCTGCATGCCATTCCAGTCTTGAATTTTATCAGGCTTACTTTATACTCATGGAGGCGAATCTTGTAAAGCACTTGGTTAATAGTTTTTGGTAGTTTTAATTGCCTCACACACAAACCACAACCCGCTTGGGTAGGATTGCTCTGGCTGTCCAGTTCAGCCAGATAAAAGCCTGGTTTGATTTCCTCACACTCCCAAGTCTCGCCTGCAATACGTGAGCATGCTGCCATGAGTCATCCATGTTCTTGAACATATCCAGGGACGTTTTGTACAAAATACATTGCAGGGATTACCTTGCATAACGGTCACATAATGTCCTGGAAGTGTTTGAGGTGGATTATCCTTCAAGTTTGGGATATTTCTATTCCGGATCACTGTAAATTTACCTACTTTGGAAGTTTCTCAGTGGTTGTCCATTTCTCTATCCGTTTGCTTCCATTCTGGAAGTGCCCTGGTGCAATCAAGAGCAGAGAGTTGTTTATGCAATAAAAACAAAACAAAAAACCAGCCAAATAAACTGAAGGGCTGGGGTAATGTGAGCTGTGAATGTTTGAAGCATTACGCAAATTTCAATGTTTCAACAGAGCATACAATCTGGAACAAACTCCCCAGCGATGTGGTAAGAAGCTGAAAATTTGGGAACATTTAAAAATAGACTGAATAGGATCCTTGAAACACTTATTCCATTTCACTTATTATTAATGGACAAAACGAGCACGATGGGTCGAATGGCCTCCTCTCGTTTGTACACTTTCTTATGTTCTTATGTATTTAGACAAACTGTCCACAGCAATTAACAGCACTGAAACCTATGAGATAAATTCAAGGCCACTTGAATAAAACACGGTCACCGAAAGTTCAATCGATGATGTAAATTTTCGTTAAAAGATGACGTCATGAAACTCGGGTTTCATTTTTTAAATACGTATGCAATTTTTTAAAAGATTATTTCTCTCACAATTTAATATATATACGTCAGAGATATTTGACTGTGCACATTTTATCACAATGTACCTCATGACTGCTAGCGCACTAATAATATATATACAGCCAGCTGCTTTTGTTTTAATGAGGATGAGTAAGAACGCAACAGTGCCTTTGAAGCATGAGATGATATGTTCACTGGTCCCATGTGGTGGCATTCTAGTTACAATGAAGTCAAACAATGCAGTACAGTAATGCGTTCCCACCCCAAGAGAGACACAACTGTGCTGAACATGTAATTCCATTGGCAAATAATAATAAAAAAAAAAGATTTAATACCCAGTTTACCCAATTTTGAAGTTAAAGGGTTACTTTAGTTCCAAAACTGATTTAAAGCACTGCACATTGAAGTGATGGCCATAACATGGGGCATCACCGATTGCCTACTCAGCTCTGGATATATTGTTGGTTGTAGTCAGAACGTAAAACAAACAAACAAACAAAACAAAAAAACTGAAAGTCAATCTATTTAAATTGATACTTAAGAAAATTAACAGTCATTTGCCCAAGTCCTGAAAAAAACAATACATTTATAGAGTAAATATGGTCTGGTATAGGCAACTGTTATTTTGTATTTATACAGCATTGATTAAAGGTAAAACCATTCTACAGCTTTTTTTTCCTTCCCCCTCTCTCCTCATCTTTAACCAAGATCACAATCCTCTTTTCCAGCTGTGTCTCATTACAGCTAACAAAACATACACAGACTTAACTAGCCAAAGCATTACAGGGCTGACACCTATAGAGCCGGCCCAGCAGGTACTGGGAAAGGGTCAGGGGTGAGGACCCTTAGCTCGACCTCGAACATAACCCTAACCCCCCCACCCCCATCCCACCCCCCCAAAAAAAAAAACTCCCCCCAAAAACAGGGATCCTGTTGATTCAATTAAACACCAAAATAAACGGCCATGATCACGCACAATGGAAAGAGGCTGAAAGGGGGAGAAAGGAGAGTGCAAAAGGGGGATCTGTCACAGTACAAAACTAAAACACAAAGACAAGGACGGCCGAAAGAATAGGGGGATTGCAGTTACTTTTTGGAGGAGAGACAATGGGTGCGTTCTTGCTGAGAATATTCTAGTAGATCTTGGCAGCTGACCGGTTTGTCACTGAGAACAAAAATCAGCTGGACAGGAGGGGGTGCCTATTGCTGGAAATGGGATGTGTAGGATTTCTCCAAGGGTTACTGTAGGTAGTCAGCACACAACAAAATACCCCAAGTAGGAATAAATGATTGCATGTGCTTTCCTCCTCTTCTGCATCTGATAAATAGTTGACGGAGCGATGACTGTTCTGCTTCTTTTAGCAAAAGCGTCGGGCAATTCTGTTTTGCTCCTTTCGAGATCTAGCATGTGAGAAAAGATTGTGTCAGTATCTGGGTGATTGCAGAGTGGAGATGAAGAGGAAGCTGTTTAAGAGGCCATTGTCGAAGAATCAGAAAACTCTGAATTTGTACAGCGTCTTTTGTTCCTTATACTGGGTCATTAAGACTGACATGGAGGGAGTTGCAATATCACAGCAAATTAAGAATCGTGTCTAAAGATGCTGCCTAACACATTCTTCATTTATGTTTTACTGTAAAGAAACCATAAACTGTAAAAATGTATTTGACCCGTGCAGTTACAGTCTTGCATTGGTATTTTATTAAATCTGGTAGCAGACTATAACAATAGTGTGAAAGTGGCAGGCCATTAGACCTGTAAGGCCCATGATGAAAGAAAGTCTGTCAGTTTGACTGGTTTTTAAAATGTCTAACTTTTCCTTCACCTGCAAAATTAAAAACTTGGCCGAGGTCCTTTATACCGAAGCCATTGAATACCCATGACTAGAATACCAAGTGCTTTCAAGCAGTAATCACTAACATTACCATACCGTGTTGAATCGATAACCAATGCCTGTAAAAACATGTTTTAGCAGTTGAGAGTTGAGTACATTTATTAAAACGAAAACATATACCTTCTCACCTTTGGCTGCGGCATTTTTTTTTCTTTTTTAATTGGACAATTACATTGGAACACAGACGAAGATGAATGTCCAAATTTGCTTTTAAGGCAATAAGGGGACCATTTAATGACCTCCCCCAATCCTTAACCCCCCCTTCCTCCTCCCTAGGCTAATAAACAATCAACGCAGACCAGGTTATAGCATACAGGTCAGTGTTTTAGGCACATCAAAGCAGAAAAACGGTTCATTTGAGGACTAGCACTAAAGGAGAGAAAATCCAGGCTCTGACTCTTGATGTTTTTCAATAGCCTGCATAGTTATCTTGATGGTCCCAGAAAGTCAGTCAGTAACCATGTGTGTTGCTGTGCAGTGACATGTCATGGGAGCTGTAACAGTCTGTGGCTTCCCCTCTCTTTCCCTCGCTGACGGAAAGACCCAGAAGAGTAGGGACTGATGTAACAGGTGTCCGTCTGTTTTTCAATGGCCCGTTGTCACCAAACCACAGCTTTAAATAAAGTAAAATAAAGCCAAGCTCTTTTGGCATAGTGAACTCAAGGGGACAACTGTGGCAGCTCACAGAAGAAAATAACAGCCTGTACAAACTCTATTTGCGACAGATGAACTGTGGATATGTTATAGTGTGGTACAGTACATGGCAGCCATCCCAATAGGATTTGAGGATCCTTGGATCACTCAGTTATTAATGGACACCAAACGAGCATGATATGGCCTCCTCTCGTTTGTAAACTTTCTTATGTTCTTATGATTTCAACGGCACACAGGCTAAAGATAACTGCACAAGGAGTAGAAGTTCACCTTTACTAGGTGTAACTTATTTTTTAGTCATAAAAATGCAGTCATTTCTAGCATCTCTCTTTGAGCACCTATGTAAATAATCTTCTGGATAACAAAAGCTCATCTCTACAACCCTTTTTCAAATGAGATAAACTACAGGGTCACACATGCTCTCTTTCAAACCTCAAATCCCTCACTCGCCATTTAATCATTCTTGCAGCAACGGAAGGAAACAGACAGGTAGAGTTTCTGGTCGGTGCACGGGTGTACGCAGCAAAGCTATAATTTTGCAGAACGTGATTTTCGAGATAACACAGAACAACAGATCACTTCCAGTCTGCAGTGACTGGTGTTTTGGAACGAGCAAGTAATAAGCGAGATGCACGATTACAATTACATCATATTGTGCTACACATGAGCCTGCAATTGGAAAGCTTTGCCACTGGTTTACATGATACATGCTGGTATTATAGAAGAAAGGCAGGGCAAGAAAGGCATGTGAAGCAAATTGTACATAGTGTTCTCTGCATTTCTTTTGCTGGGCATTGTGAAACATTTTCCACTTGCCAAGTGGTGCAAACTCTTCACTTGGGGCACACAAGTTAGTCATTGTGGAGATTTGTTTTTCCTGCCGAAAGTAAAAACACTGCAGCAAAGCCAAGCATGTTTTTCTTGGGGGAAATCAGTTTATGGAAATATGATCAGACCCCATAGCATGAGAAATTAACACACACAATGATTAATTCATATGACCAGCAGACAAAAGGAAATATGTATTTTCTCTGCTGGTCCCATGCATTAATCAGTCCTCTTCGTTTATTTATTTTGCAGGCTTGGGGTCTGATCGTATGGACTGAGAGAGATGAAACAACATATCATATACCCAGAGGAAGGCATCCTGGAAATGTAGATATCACCAAGACATTTGCATCAGGTTTGATAAGCTGAAAAGAAGAGATTGTGAAAAACTGAAATAGTTGGGAGGCCTTTATCCAGCACGGGATCAACAAAGGTATAAGTTGGCAATTATCATAAATATATAAATACACACACAATTAACACAATTAGAGGACAAACACAGCCAAATGTAGGGTAGCATTATTAACTGCATATCTAAATGGTAAACCATTGATTAACAATGTCTTCAAGTTCCTAATTAATTTTCCAGAATCTTAAAACCCCCAGAGAACGACACCAACCACCTCCAATGTATGTCAAAGTGGGAACCCACTCCAGAAATGCCAATTAAAAAATTGAGATTGCAAGTGTCAGTTCTAGAGAATCAAGTTTGTGTTTTCACAGCACTTTTGACACAGACACAAACTGGCAGGAAACAGAAAAGTGAGAGTCCAGAATGTCTCTAGGGCAGATCTGTCTTCAAGATAAAAACAAACAAACAAAAAAACAAATCTGAAGTATGAGTATGTATATGCATTCAGGTGATTAATAGGCTGTAGCACTTACTGCATTCCCTTCTAAAAGTTATCCCTGAAGTACCATGTGGATAGACAGAATGGGAAGAAAAAAAAAAAAGTTTACCAAACAATATTCATTGAACAGCAGAGACTAGAAAATATCCGACTACCGAAGCCTACATTAGCAAGGCACCAGAGAGACTGCAGTTTGTGAGACGGTTCATTGTGAAAGTAGATTTGTTTAAATGCAGTGTACATTATAATAAAAAGGGGACATTTTCCAACCCATTGGCTGAATGGAGGGATTTTAACACCATTTTGCCTCCAAGCCACAAAAGCAGTACATTTTGTTGGGCGGGAAAGAGCCACACCAATTATTCGGACAAATAAACAGTCAAATCTTTCATTAAAAAAAAGCCCCCGTTTTCTTATCTTTTCCGTTTTCAGCGTTTGCTTTCCCACTGTTGGTTTGGGAGACTCCTCTCAGAAAACTGGAATGATTAATTCGATTACTTCCTGAACACAAATAGAAGTCAGGTAAAGTCGTGTTCAGTTCTTATGATAAACAAACTAAAGAGAGTCACATTGACGTCAAATGTCTTCCTGGGGAGAAGAATTCTGGGAAGAGTGGCAGACAGGCCAAGACTTGGCACAAGATGATCTTAGTCCATGTATGACAACCTGAGCCTAACCCCTCGAGTACACAGAAAATAAAGGGAGAATTCCTCCTAGCTTCACCAATATGAACTGTGGTATTTAAAGAAGACAGATGAGATTTTGTATTTGATCATGAACAAAGGGAGGTAGGGAAAGTATGCTTCAGAACATTTAGAAAGCAATCAGAGCGTACGCACACACACACACACAGGCATGAGTATGCTACTATAAATGCCTTGGCAAAGACATATTGAGGATATACACATACACAAACCTTTCAACGTATCCAAAGCCATTTCCTACCGCATATGGTACAATTAAGCAAATGACAGGATATTTTTTAGCTTGTGCTTAATTGTGTAATTCAGGAAACACACACACACACACGCGTGTTTAAAAGTGTAATAGCCGTTGTTGCGAAAGAATGATCCAGCTTCACCCAAAAGCTCCCCGCTCGACAATAACACAGCGACCGAACCCTCCCCCTTACGATTGACATCCCACTGCTCCCCAGCTCCCCCCCCCATTCTTTAATCACCGAGGAGCTTTATCCAGGGGAAGTGATTAGTTGCACACAGCCCTTTTACTGAAAAAGAAAGAAAGGAAGAAAGAAGGGGGGGAAAGAAAAAAAAAAAAGTTTCTCATCTTGACATCCTGTAATTGTGGTTGGCTTTGCCTCTTTGCCAGTGAAGTGTATTGCATTGCACAGACACTTTCAGGTGCTCCATTATAAGTCCAAAGCCATAATTAAAATGAGTTTTTTTTATACCTCTCGCCCCCACCCTCAATACCCCTTCACAAACCCCCAAAGAAAATGAGTAAATCTGAAACAAAACAGCAGCAAGTGCTCTCCTAAGGAATTAGATGTGCGCTGATGACTCGACTCATTTTAAATGGGCCTGGTTGCGGGACAAAAACACAAAAGAAACCAGGGTCGCCACGAAATAGCAGAAATATTTCTGATTTGGCCCAATAGGAATGGTTACCCGCTTAGAAGAAAGAAAACAAAATAGGTACGTTTGGTTGATGTAATAAAAAGTGGAAAAGGAGACTTAGAGTTTAGATTTAGAAACCAAACCCAGCAATGAGAGGATGAGTGTAGCAGCTTCTTCTCCCACTAAGGAAAAGTGACCAAACTGCTTTAAATTTAAATTAAGCGTTTATTCTTCACAGGTCAAGCTTCCCTTTTGTACAGTGTTTCAGGAATAAATAAAATAAGCAATCAAATAAACAAACAGGAAGACTGAAAGCTTTAGATCATTGGCATTGTATTCATTCCTCTCCATAACATGCAAAGGGCAGGCCTACACGACCCGGGTTCCCATGGTATGAGTTCCCATGATTAGCTATAGATTAAACTCTAGCATACTGTGATAAATGCACAGGGGGACCATTCTATTAGCTGGACCTTTTGGTAGGGCAGGGGGGGAGGAAGGGAGGGGGAGGGGAACAGGGGGTGAAAGAAGAGGTGGGGGGGGGGGTTAATTATCGGCAGCGCCAAATAAAGTCCGCCACTTTATTGATCACATTGTTGCAAAGCAGGCCGCTGCATGGGCATGAGAATGTGCCGCGATCGCTCCGCTGCTCCACAGCTGTCCCCGAGCACTGCGGCCCATACATGCACGGGGGTGGGCACATCCCCGCTTCGGCACAAAAGGGGATAACAACAAAAAGAGAGAGAGGAGGACTAGTGTTGAAGGTACCTCCCTCAGAACTGTGAGAATCCCTCGTCTCAGGGCTTTTGTTGTGTAAATGGACACAGACACAATGTCAGTGGCCACTGCATCAACTCTTGCCTCCCTTTTACCCCCTTTACCCCAAGAACAATCTGCTTGATCTTTCGGCAAGCATCAAGTTCCCTGTAGCATTGTTTCCGTTAAAGGTAGCGCTGTAGGATTCTCTTGGCCGAGGGGGAGGGGGGGGCGAGTTCTTTTAGTAATGAACACTGTCAAGCAATACAGTGCGGTTCTGTTGTATACATTTCATACCAGATTTATAGCTCCTTATCTAACACTTTCCCCTCTTGACTCATCTTTAATGTGACTGCTCGTCTTCACATATTTGCAATGCAAAGAGGGAGGGAACACAATTGGTGCAGCAAAATGGCTCTTCACACCTCTCTTTTGGAAGACCTAAAGGAATTGGAGAGAACTTTACTTCTCCCAAGTATATGCACATCTGTAAACAAATTAAAGTTCTTTAAAATTGCCCCTTTGACTAGACAGATTTTCATTGGACATGGTTGTGTTTAACAGAATGCAATCCTAACATGTTTCATCAGAACTAGGCCATCATATCCAAACAAAAAAGACTTAACACTTACGCTTGCACCTCTGTCAAACAACATTAGATATAGCACGTACTTCAGTTGAGCAGTTTGAAAAGGCTAATTAACTTCCTAAAAGGCCATTCTATGCAAAAACCCACTGTAAGGAGAACCACAACGTCAAATAATCTTAAGTAAAAAAGCAAAAATAAAAGACGAGTTATATTTCCCTCACATAAATGTTTATTTTGAAAAATATAAAACCCTCTATATTTTCAGAGCATGTAGCCTATAGACTACGTACAACAACAAGAAACGAACAAGACAGTATAAACAAAATAATTTGCATTGCCCTCTGAAGCCACCGCATACAATCAAGGAAAACAAACCTGCAGAGAAATGATGTGGTTAATGAGAAATACAACAGTACCGAAATAATGAAAAGGTATTTGGCAAATGTCATTTTCCCATAATAGGCCATGGTCTCATTCATCTTTTAAAATTGCAGACTGTAGAAATGACAAAAAGCAAAAGTGACACTGCTATACACGATACATTTGCCAAACATTTCCCCTCAGCACTATGCACAGTTTCAGCTCTCAAAGGATCACTGTTGTGATGCAAGCATCTACCGGGAAACATAATTGATTTTCTGGAAACTAAATATCAAGTTTTAAATCAAACATTATTTAAGACACAGCTTCTACGATTATGAGTAATACTGCAGCTCTAGGGTGCCAGCTTTGCATGGTTTCCTGTACATTCTGCGGTGAACCATATTCTATCTTTTTTTTCTGTAGTTTTTGCTTTTTTTTTGTGTGTATTAGGTTTATACCGTTGCAGTTAGGTAGACCGCTTAAATTTGTTCTTGATGATGCAACTTATGTATCATTATCTCAGAGCTCATAATGTGCAATTAAGATGTAATTATCAAGCAACTGTTTTGATCACAGCTTTCAGGATGTCTGCAGAAGGTGTGATCAAAACAGTTGCTTGGCCTCAGTGCCTGGTTTCAGGTGCAGATGTACAAAGTCATCACAAAGATCAGCAACTCAAAGACCAAGACACAGGCACTGCAAAAAACAAGCGATCATGAGGTGCACAGGCCACTAACTGTTGACCAGCAGTCTTTCCTTTAGAGCAGGGGCATCCAACATGCATCCTGAGCGCCAAATGCCTGAGCTTGTTTAGCAGTTATTTTTGTTAACCTAATTAGCTAACACACATGAACTAGTACAGTACCATTGTGTAACTGACTGCTGCTGGGTGTCATGCTAGCAGACTACACATCACCACTGCTATCAATAAAAAAGCGCCTTGCACATGCCCCGATTACCGATCATGTGGCCCATTATCGGGAAAAAAAAACTTGGACGCCCCTGCTTTAGAGTGTAATTAATTCCTGTGTGAAAATCAGGATAAGATGATCAGATATTTGTCGTCCTTATCCCTACTTTACATCTCTCCCTATTCTCCACGAAAACATTATTAATTATAAAAGGAAACCATTGATGATTCGACATTGAGCAAATAGAACAACATTGACTGGGACTAAACCGATTATCTATGTGTTGTTGGAAAAAAGTTGCCCCCCTGTCACGAGCTGGCAGACCAGTGCTCAGATCAGAAACACAGGACCCAGTGAATGACTAGCCGACAGAGTTACTCCTGTACGAAGGAGTATCAGACAACAGTATGGTTTAGCTAACTTGTTTGTGATTTCATTAGATGCACTGCACAAAATTAGCCCTCAATTATGTCCGTTTCATGAGACAGAAAGACAAACTTATGTTGTGTTCAGGTTTTTCAAATGTCACATGGCAGACGGTTCTCAATTGATTTCATATGTGGCATATCAATGCAGTGAAGTCATAAAAGACATTACACAATTTCCCTACTATGAAAAAAGATTCTATGTTTCTTCCTTTACGGTGGTTGTATTTTACACGCCCAACAAATGAAAACTATGTTCTAACACATTTGCATGCTCCTGTATAAACTGTAGATGTGGCCAATAGATGTATTAACAGAAATGGGTCAGTTTCCATTGTGGGACTCAGTCTAGCTTTCAGTAGGGGTGAGTGCTCACAGATATCACAAAACATGCACACTATTGTTTAATGAGGCTGTCAAGCATACCTTTTAATAAAACTCATCACCAGTGTTCAGAAAAGACAGCAGCTTTGGACATAAGTTTCCTGGTCTCTTACACAGCCATGCCACCTAGTGGTCAATAAAATATACTACACAAAACAAGCTGGGGAAAAAACGCCTTACATTGACTTGAACATACAGTTTAATTGAATCCCAAATGTGGGGCATCCCTGATTTCTAGTTGGGACAAGATAAGAATTTGAAACTCAGCAA
The DNA here is from genome assembly GCF_036373705.1 of Amia ocellicauda. Lineage (NCBI taxonomy): Eukaryota > Metazoa > Chordata > Actinopteri > Amiiformes > Amiidae > Amia > Amia ocellicauda. The sequence continues at coordinate 14,956,316 of NC_089854.1, read as the reverse complement.
TGAAATTCCTATTGATCAGAAATCTCCAGCCTGTACAATGGACACAAAACAGCATTTCTTTATTTTTAAAATTAGTGCAATGACTTTTACCACAAAATGCAAGCAGTGAGGGACTAGTAGCAGAGAGGGACAAAGTTGTGTTACCATTCAATAAGCCTATCATTTCAGTAAGCAACACCACAGAGACAAAAGGGGAATCGTGTTGAGGTTTTAACTGTTTGATATCGCAGTAGTGGGAAACAAATCATTATAATCCATAAACTCAAATGCATCCTTCTCCTTTGCTTTACAGTACACGGATTCTTCATATTTGACTTTGTATGGGTCTTGCCTGGAAACACTGAATCAATTTCCCTGATGTGCGGATTAACTCTGATATGGTGTTTTGTGGATGTAATAGAAACATAGGCTTTCTGCCCTCAGCTTTACTATGCACGTCCAGTGCAGACAGGTTTCATTTCTGCTAGTGTCATCAAAAACTACACTATCAAACCACGTCAGCAGATTCGCCATATGGTAGACTGACTCTCAAACTACTTCATTACTGCTGCACTGTACAGACGACACACATAAAGCACTTCAAATTCCCACGACCAAGCCAAAGACAAGGTTACCGCCACCTCGATGGAAATACAGCGACATATGGTGAAGAGATATTTAGATTTAAAAAAAGAAACATTACATTAAATTATTCAATAACCTTAACATAAAAACCTGGCAGAAGCTGTTGGAACACTAAAACACCTTGTTAAGATTGATTAAATATCCTATAGAAGAAAAAGGATTCCCACTTCAAAGCTACAATCCCCTAGGGTGCCATATCACAGTCTGAAAAGTAAATAAATAGTGGTATTCAATTGTCATATCACAGTTGTACATGTAAAAACAAACAAACAACATTAACAACAACAACAAAAACAGAAGTGGGCGAGCAGAGATGTGGTCAGCTTGACTTCCCGCCCGTGATTCAGCGTGTGTGGTTATAAAAAGTATGGCATTGACTCTGTGTCTGTCTCACACACACTCACTCTCAGACACACACACACCTTAATTGCCTGCATGTCCCTCTCCGCTACGAAAGTCCTTGGTTTCTAAAAAGCCCATTCAGACATCCTTGCTCGGCTTTTGCTTCTTTTTTTTTTTGCAGTGAAGGATTTCCACGTGCTCCCCCCCAGTTAGAGAAGCGCTATTATCACATTATGAAAACTCCCCTTTAAGTCTTTTGAATCACAACCTGAAATTTACCTGAAAGAGATTAAAACAAATAATTAATCAGAAAACTAAATCCAGACAGACAAACAATGAAACGTATTTCCTGACAAACATCACTAACAACTTTGTGTGTGTGTATGTTTCCTTTTAAAAGTATTTTAGTTAGGGTTAAACATGAAATAATTAACCCAGAACTTTGCATTTATTTATTATGTGTATTATTTTTTTAACACATACTGTTTGCAAGACATCTCCTGCCAGTCACTGATACTAGATACTAGGCCCTCCTTACTAGTTCATTATTACTAAAACCTGATCATTTGATTTGAAATCTACACATCTTTGCACTGCATAAATAGGATGCATGCGTCTCCCATTTTAAAGCAGCTGAGGATGTGTAAAACAACATTAAGAAGAGCAGATGTTCAATTACAAGATCAGATGATGGCTGGGGTGAAAACCTCAACTGTTAACAGGAACACCAGGTCATGTTTGGAAATCGCTGGTCTAGAACATGTGGGGAATGTGGATTTTGCAGGTCAAGAGGTTAAAACTCACAAGCTGGCAATGTGGAAACATCTGCAGTGACCACGCTGTCCATGCCCAAGTTGGACAGGGCTCCCCTCACCATGCCACAGCTGTAGGCCAGGTACTGAGAGGGGAAACAAACACACACAGAACATCTTAGCTAAAGCCACCTTTTTTCTACAATGTGCAATACCTGCTATTTTGTGAATTATCAGTTGTGTTTTCAAAATATCCAGCATCTGCCCAGGCCAACTTTGTTTTTCAAACAAACAAAGTGGAGTTCCCTTTCAAATCGAAAGACAGCCATTACTGAATGGGAAGAGCCTTCTGACCTGCCAATCAGTGAAAACATGTACCAAAGCTGCCAAATAGGGGCCCTGCTGGCAGGAAGAAGACCTGCCCTCGGCGTCTGTGAAAAGTCTCCTCCTCACTGCAGCTGCCTGCCAATTCTTTTTTCACCTTGCGCTCTTCAGAGTTTATCTCTTGGAGCTTTGCTTCTCTTCGGAGGTGTCTCGCTCGGAGCTGGCTTCAGTCCCTCCATTGAGATCTGCTGTGCGATCATTACTTCCTGGACCATTCTTTCCACATTCGAGTGAAGGAAGTAGAAGGAGTGAGAAAGCGACGCTACTCCGGCTGGAGCAGTCTCATGCGGATTTGGTCGGCTGACCGTCCTGCCCGCTTCTCTTCCCATCTCCCGGTCGGGGCAATCTCCACTCTTGACTCGATCTCTGCCAGCAGAAGTCTAAACCGTTCAGTACATCGAGATCAACACGACCGACCTCCCTCGACATCAACATCTGTCGACCTCTCAACCAACTATCGACCTCTCGACCACTCCATCGACATCTCGACCAGGCTGTTGAATCCCTCGACCAAATGCGACGACCTCGATGCCCAATGTCGACTACTCGACCATCCCGTCGACCTCAACCACCGCTGTCGACCTCTCAACCATAGCAATTGACCTCGTCCAACTCTTTTGACATCTCGACCCTTGATATCGACAACTTCGATTGATTTCGAGGCACCAAGAAGACTCTTCGACAAACCTGACGATGGGCATGACCTCTGTGTCCGATGCCTGGGCGCCGAACATGCCCAACAAGCACTGAAATGCGACGGAGGCTGCAAGCCGCAAGAGGGCCGGCTAGGAACTCCCCACCGTCTTCAAGAGCCTAAACGGGCCGTCACAGTGGAAGCTCTACCCGCCGCTCTTCTGCAGGTTCAGCCCCATGCAGAACCCCCGCTGCAAGTGTCTCCGCAACGACAAGCCAGATGGCGATCGTCCTCATCCAGGGCCTCCTCGGCGAGGGTGCAGTCTGCTTCCCCCTCTCTGCCTCCTCAAGGGTATTCTCCACGCTCCCCCAGAAGGAGATCCCCAAGGGATAGACAGTCCCGATCTCGCTCATCTCTGCGCTCTACTCCGCAACGAGTTTCACCATGCTGGTCCCCTCCTCCTAGAAGGCAAGGGGCACCTCCCTCCGGGAGAGAGGATGAGGAGGAGTTTAAGAGCACGGTGCTCCGCTGATTTGGGGAAGTGATGGAGACCTTGGCCAGTCAGCAGCGCATGCTGAACAACATGTGGGCACGGCTACCATCAGGACAGGAGGCCCCATTCTTTTCCCAGCTACTGCTGCCAACTGAGGAGACGCTTTCCCACGTAGCTTCTTGCCATCTTGGATCCCCCATCCTACACTGGGGAGACAGAGGAGGCAAGTTCAGTTTCTGAACAATTCACAGGCCGAGCGCAGAGTTCAAGGCACTGATGAGGCGTGCAGCAGAGGCAGTGGAGATTCCCTGGTCCCCTCAGGAGGAGGTACCGAGAAATAAGCTTATGAGGGAAAAAGCCTCTAGACCCTTGGAAGCCTTGCCCCTCTTCGAGGATTATGTGGACATTATCCAGTCCACCTGGAACCTGCCAGCATCTGCTCCTACGACTTCCAGGCAGGCAGACGTGATGTGTGCAATGGGGGGGCGGACCAGAAGGGCCTGGGATCCTTCCCACCAATAGGAGACTCAGCGGCCAGACTGGTACAGGCTAATGCGTTGTTAGGCAAAGAACCCCTTTGTCCTAACAAACAGTGCAGGACCACAAACGCTATGCTCAAAAAAGCATACTCCGCCAAAGCTTCAGCGGTCCAGGCAGCCAATGCACAGGCCATCCTAGTCCTCTACATGGGACACCTGGCAGGACAAATGAGAGAGGGACACTCTGCGGGAGATGCGGAGGAGTTGGAGCATGTGTCTACATATATGACGGATTTGCTGCCCGAGGGAGAGAAAGCCATGGGGAGATCCCTTGCAGCCATGGTAGCAGCCCGACGACATCTCTGGCTCATGCAGGCCAAGCTCCAGGACACGGAGAAGGTGGTGCTTCTTGATGCTCCTATCACCCCCGGCCAGACGTTTGGGGAGATGGTGGACCTTTCAATTGAGTGGTCGTCTAAGGCTAAGGAGACAGCTTTGAAATATGCAGATCTTCAGCAAGCTAGGAGGCATCCACAACAACGCCAGTGGAGCTACCAGCAGCCCAACAGGCAGTGGCCAAGACCAGCGAAGCCTCCTCCGAGGCACAACAGACCAATGGCCCGCAGCCTGAACAACGCTGCCGAAGCTAGCTGCAGGTGAGGGGTAATAATAGGCTCTCTGGCTGGAGACCTAAGGGCCAGGGAGACCGCAGGAGCGTCTCAAAATGGCCTCCATCACCACCCCCATCACCCCCCAACAGACCGTCTGGACTCGACCAATGGCAAGCTTGCACCCAGGACTCCTGGATGCGAACGACGATGACCCACGGATACGCCCTCCAATTCCACTCTGCCCCCCCCTCCCTTCAGGGGGGTGCTGACCACAACTGTCGGATGCCCCGAAACAGATGCCATCATCTCTGTGATGCGGCGGAAACGAGTGATACAACTAGTGGCCGCAGAGGACTCTCGAGCAGGGTTCTACTCAGGATACTTCCTAGTGCCAAAGAAGGACGGAGGCTTCAGGCCCATTCTCGATCTGAGGGGCCTCAACATGTTTCTGAAGAAAAGAAACTTCTGCATGTTGACTGCACAGCGTATCCTCCAGTCTGTCCGGCTGGGCAATTGGTTCACGTCAATAGATCTCAGGGATACCTACTTCCATGTCCCCATCCTCCCAGCACACAGGAAATACCTGCAATTTGCCTTCCAGGGCCAGGCGTACAACTTTAGTGTGCTGCCATTCGGCCTCTCACTGGACTCACTGGAAAGGACTGAGCGGTGCTCCCTTTGAGCCCATTTCCACAATGGAGCTCCACTTGCTCTCGCTCAAGGAAGCCTTCCTTGTAGCAATAACGTAGGCAAGGAGAATTAGTGAAATTCACACCTTGTCTGTGGATAAAGCCTGTCTGATCTTCTCCGGAAGAAATGACAGAGTCACTCTCAGGACAAACCCGGCCTTCCTGCCCAAGGTCATGTCGGCATTCCTCATTAATCAACCGATTGTCCTGGAGTCTTTCCATCCCCCTCCACATACATCGGATGAGGACTGCAGACTACACACACTCTGTCCGGGCCTTGAAGTGCTATATGCAGAGAACTGTGCACAGCCGCAAATCCGACCAGCTGCTTGTCTGCTACGGGTCCACCATTGGAGGGAGGGCGGTTTCAAAACAATGACTGGCACACTGGGTGGCGGACGCGATCCAGCTCACCTATGAGACTGCTAACATTCTCATGCCTGAACACATCTCAGCTTAAATCAGGTGTCAGGACTCACGACAGCTCTGGTATAGTCTTCCAATTTGGTAATGACAGTCTTTCGATTTGAAAGGGAACGATGGGTTATTGTCATAACCCCGGTTACCTGAAAAAGAAAGACAGCCATCACCCTTCAGGGGTCACTCAACTTTTCTTCCTCCTGCCAGCAGGGCCCCTATTGGTCAGCTTTGGTACATGCTTTCACTGATTGGCAGGTCAGAAGGCTCTTCCCATTTGGTAGTGGCTGTCTTTCTTTTTCAGGCAACCTATCAATTTGTAACCAGCCCAGCCGTAGTGAAATCTTTGACCCAGATTTAAATTCTAGTACATTTGATCTTTGTTTGTTTTTCACAATGCTGGGTGTATTTCCTTTATGTGTTTTGTGATTTGAGATTGTGATTGCAAGATACAAAAAGTAAACTGACCTACAAAAAACAAAAGTAATGATAGAAAAAATAAACACCTCACACCATTACATATACTGCAACTTTACAACTAAAATAAGTCATGCCAAACCAAAGTTGGAAATGGCTATTGAAATGACAAGTTCTTGGAAGAAAGAAATCCTTCTACTTAATGAATATCTGTCATCAAAATGCCGCATTTTGCTATTGCAATGGGCTGTTGATTTGATTCAATTCTGTTTGAGACCGTTGATTTCTGAAATTCTGAAATTGTAAAATGACAAATGTAAGGCTTACTTTCGGAGCTTCCTCCAAATACTGCTTGCTGTTGGAGAACTGAGTCAGAAGGCGGAACCGGTTATCTTGTAGGACATATGTCCCCTGTAAGGACAGCAGACAAATATCTCACATATGTTTGGAAGAAGAAAAAAAATATTTAAGCTAAACCCAGAGTGGGAAAGAAAGCTCATTAACAATTGCTACATTCATTCCAATTTCATTCACTTCACTAAATGAAGATGCACTGACTTTTTAACCTCATCCTGAAATACCATTGACTGGACTACAATATACCATTGCCCGTAGGCTTAATAAACTTTATCTCCTGTCAAAGTGTCAAATGGTAAGGAATACTGTTTCTCACATTTACATATCCATCAAGAAAACAGAACAGACACCCAGATACAAAAATAAATGAAAAAGAACCCTTGGGGTGCTCTTTATCATTATGAGTTGTAAAGATTCATGTTTTTATCATACGTGATTCACATGCAAGACACCCATTCCCAGACAGTCGCAGTTAGTGTGAATAGATCTCAGCCTGCTGCTCTATGCCTGTCTTTATAGGATTTTAGGGCATAGTAAAATAATGATATTTAGCATGTCTAGTGATTTATTAGGCCTTTGAAATGTAGTCCCTTGGGCACTGTTCTAATGCACTTTCTAGCATGTTATATACCCAGAATACTAATAGGCATGATCAGGTATAAAACTTTGTTGGCCTAAAGTGCATAAGTGCAGGGGAGCAAATAAAACTCCCATTGTATAGCAGATTGATCCATTCAGTATATTCAAGCTGCAGGCTCTGATATAAATTGTACTGACGAAGCAGATACACCATAATTTAATATCATTTCAATTCCACCCACCTATATATGCAAATTCATAACATTACCTTCAAATATCCAACGCCTGGTGTTGTATCATATTGTACCCTGCAGCTTAAAATTACGAGATGGGTCAAACTGTCTTATTTGTTTTCCAATACAGATGTCTCAAAATTAAGTTATGCTTTATTTGATTCCCAGCTTGGCAAGCATCAGATCCAGTACCATCATGTGGTAAATGACAGCTACTCCCACATAATGGAGCTCAAAATGAGTCTACCTGATGGTTAGTCCGCAGGTTGTCAATCTGTTTTCGGAAGACGTTTATCCAAAAGTCTTTACAGAGAAACTTCATGATGTCTAAATCGTCCTTGAAAGAAGGGGTGTCTCTGGTAAACCTTGAAGGGGAGAAATTATGAAAACCATGCCTGACAGTGAGACATGGCTTCAAATTACAAAAATCAAATGTGCTTGATGAAAGAAGAATTTGGCACAAACAGGTGTTCATCAATTGCAGGGAGGTAATACAAATATAGAAACAAGCTGATTGAAGGATGTGATGGGGAAAAAACTAATCTTTCTGGCTAATGTCAAGCAGCAAATGACAGGAGTGAATCCAAAAAACGCCAACAGACAAAGTCAATAAAGCTGTGATTCAGGGTCTCTCAGCATAATGTTGCTGCTCTGACACTTCTCTGTAGGGGTTTATAATTTGAAATAAACAGGATTAACCTGGGGGCTTCCAAATGGCTCAACCTGTAAAAAACGCCATTAGCAACGCCCCATACACCTGGAATAGCTAGTTAGATCAGTAGCCTAACACAAGATTGCATGCTTGCAATTTGTCATAGAACAGCACCAAATTCCACTGGTTGTCTGGGTCTCTAAGGCTTGCCACACAATGGGCGCCTGTGATAACAGTGATTTAAGTGGGCTCTGCCTTGGTCTGCATGGGTGACTTAATTCATCTGTGGACTTGTGTGGAAACGAGGGAAGTGCTGGTTACAAAGGGATATAGACATCTTTGGTTCATAGGCAAACTGAAACAGCCTTGTTCCCTTTACCTCAAAAACAACATATTTAGAATCAATTTGTTTTTACAAAGTTACTTCAAAAGTAATTGAGGACAGTATTCGCTACTTATCAACTCGCTCCTCTCATACCTTTCAATAAGTCCTTGTCCTACTCGGAAACCCATGCCCTCCAATATGGAGATGCAACTTCCCCTTTCCTGAAGAAAGAAAAGCAAAACAGTGTTGAAAGGTACATTTTATTCATCGAAAGACAGCTGTCACTTATTACTGTGCGAATTTCAATGTGGCACAGATGTGTACAGCTCTTGGTTATATGTGGGTAAGTGCAAGTATCCCAGATTTCCAGAAATAAGGTGTCTGCAAAATGTTTTTATTTTTTTGTTTTTTTTAACCATGATTGCTTTTTATGGTATTTTCAAACAGTACTACAGAAGAAGGGGGGATCAAACATATATCCAGTACCTGCTCCCTCTCCTCCTTCGAGGTGTGAACGTTGTAGACATGATCCACCATCTCCATATGAAGAAACTCAAAGAGAGCGTCGTCTGCCATGACTGAAATCAAAAACATGTAGTCATCTCTAACAATAATAATAATATTTGGCGGAGGGGGGTGCAATTAAAATCAATTTGAATTTCATCTACTAGTCGCCACAGGAGACAATAAACCTGGCAGCCTATTAACTAAAAATGCAAATGAACTTTTCTAGTGCTCTAATGGAAGGATACTTAATTACATTATTTTGAAGTGCGTTGTAATGAACTGAGCGTCTCTGTATTGTCGCGGCACACTAAAACAAATGTTTATTATTATTATTATTCTTTATGTAATGTCTAATTCAGTGGAACACTTATTATCTGTGCGTTTCGTGGATAATAATATATATCAATCGCATACAGTCATTCCCAACTACGTTCACCCAACGCTGTAAATCTACAATTTGATTTAATATGCACAAATTAGTATAGCGGTCTAATACACAGGACAAGAGGAATGCATTAAGTGAAAACACAGTGAATCAAAACAGCAACAACATGACATGTTCCAACTTTTGTCTTTGAAGAGCATCATATTTCGTTTGCGCTGATTGATGCAATTTAAAGTGACACCACCGGCCCTGGAGACTATAGAAAACCCGATAGCTGCTATTCATAGAAAATATCTGCATTTTGTTTTTAACACAGCAGATTTGGGAGAACAAGACGTGCTGTGTTTGCCGATTGCGTAATTAAAACTTGTAAGTGCAGCCAGAAATTTCACAATTTCATTTCGTAAGAAGAGTGAAGTGAAAACAAATGAAGCACTAAGGAGGTCTGAATAATTGTAAAATCTGACAGGTAAAATTACAAACAAGTCTTCTTTCAACTCCACCATCTACGCAACTTAAATCTGATCACGTACACTGTTTTATGTTGTAAAGAAACAGGGCGATTAAAAAAAGTGAATAATGCACACTGAACTTTCATTACGCATGAAACAACAAAAGTCATCATGCATTAATCTCAGATCTTTTTAAATTCAGAATGCAAGTTTTAAACTTAAATCGTGTTAGAAATTAAATACAGTAAAATGAACAAAGCGTTAAAGAAAGTTTTTTTAATCAAATATATGTAACTATAAATACATAAATAAATAAATAATAATGAATACTTAAAATGTGAGAAAAATAAATCTTTACCTCTTCAGCGGTTCGCAACTTCCTATTTACGGATACCGCAGAGGGACAAAATTGACCTTGTGACTGGTGACAAGACACTTGCATTGCATTGGTTGAAGCGGTGCCATGGAGAAACTGAGCAGCAAACCTTAGCTTCGCTCGTTTTAAATGTAATTCCCAAGAACTCTCATTGTAAATGTCGGTTTTAGGATCATCGATCTATATTTATAAATATATATACTATGTATAACAAAACAAGATATATAATATACACTGGGGAAATATAGATTAGAAATAATATGAACCATAGCACTTAACACTCTTAAGTGCTGTGATTTACTGTCATAGAACTGCATATGCAATCAAGCAACTTGCAAAATTAAAATGATTATTATGCCGTTTCAGTGAACTTAAGTATTTGAAAATATATGTCTGATATTGATTAAAACATTTTACTTCCACAATATTGAATTGATAGTTTTTCTAAACATTTTAAAAAGTACTTTGTTTTGAAGCTTTGTTGAGTGGAGCATTAATAAAAAAAGGGAAAGCCACACCTGGTGACATACTATGATTTGTAAAAAAATATGGAACACTTCAGAAATCCAAAAATTAAATATTTAGAATACAGTAGCTAGAATACACTTTAACATACATCAATTTCAGATTTAACTAACACGCTCAAGGGCAACAAACAGACAAATAAAAGGACACTTTAATCTCTATAAAAATAATTTTATTTGTCATAAGTGTTAAGTGTAGACAGATGAACACACAACACAGCTGCTTCCTATAAACTACAGTAGAGAGCAAAGGGAAAGGACAAATGCAACCATAACAAAACAAAAAAAATCAAACAATTAAGAAAAAGTAAACTATCTTGGGAGCCAACCAAGGTCTACTTTTATTTAAAGTTCATGCTTTTCCATTTCACTTACCATTGTCTGTGTTTTTCCGGTGTTTTTACAGCTTTGATATTGCAAACACATTTGTCCTTCACGTTCCCTAAACTATAGACTAAATGGTTTAATAAGAAGAACATTTAAATGCTTGGCTTGGAAATAATCTTTGGGATGAATTTAATCTTGATGCCCTGCTAACCTTGCAAGTGGCGTCCGCAAGTACGCATGCTCCTCTGGACACTTCCGAAAGTGATTCTGTTCCGTTTTTTGTAGCGTTGGGTTTGCATAATGGGTGCACGCTTACAATCTTTTTTTTTTTTTTTTTTTTACTTGGACAACATGACTTTCCCCATCACGAAAGAAAATTAAGGCAAAATAAATAAATAAATACAGCATTTCCTTTTCATTTCCTACTAATAGTACATTGTGAGTAAAAAGAGAAAGACAAGAAACTAGACAGATAAGAGCATTGTAAATGAGCAAACATGCATCAAAGGCTGTTGGGTGAATCCCTGTTACCATAGAAAACCTCCATGGAGCACATTGTTGTCTGTGTATGCCTGCTTATCTTCAGTCTTTTAGAGGGTAAGACAGTCAACTCAGAAACAAACACCTACTGAGTTTGTTTTAGGACTGTCAGACCGCTTTGAAACCATGAAAAACAGAGAGGACAGGACTAGCAACACTAGCCAGAACTCATTACTATTGCATCATAAAGTTCTCTATGTTGTTGCGTTGTAGTTGCAATGTAGCTGGAGCCTCACAACAACATGGTGACGTTGCTATTACAGCTTAACCAGGTAATTCTGCTGACAGAATCCTATATCCAGTAATGCTCTCCTGTATCCTATAATGAAGTTTACTTTTCAGGTTGGGGGGGGAAGAGAACTCTTAATTCATTCTGTTGAAATCAGGTTTCATGAAAAAGATACCATAATACACCTAGCAACAAACCACTTGACTGTAAAGGGAGGCAAACACAACATTTTGTTTTAGTTTTGTTTTGTTTGATTTTAAAAAGCAAACAAACAAGCTTAATTTTATGTCTGCAAAAAATATACAAACTACAAGTAGTGTAAAATCCTTCTTAAGACTGTCTACATTCAATACTGTAGTAGAGAAGTCTCCTAGTCCTCAAAATAGCTTATTTACAAAGCAGCTAATGATTAATTTAAAATTCCAAATAAATAGAACTAGGGATACTTGAAACTACTTATATTTTCAATAATTAAAACGGGTAGGTGTGACACTTAATGTCACCACTCAAATTCATATTCTATTATCTGCTGCCCCATATTTTCCAGGATATGGTCTCATCTAGTGAAGTAGCTAAAAATGCCACAAAAACAACTGCATGAACAGTACAAGGATGACATTCCCATGAGGATTTCAAAAAACACTGTCTCTCAGTGTCTGAAACCCAAGACTAGGCCACATGCCTTTCTGCAAGTGTCTAACACATAACTTATGTTAACATTTCAAAGTTAGCAAAGTTGCTGTCTGACAGGACCCAAATGGGCTGACAACACAATTGTCGACTGACTTAATTTACTTGATTTTTAGAATTGTGACACTATTGTTGCTTTACCACAAGGATGTTGAGTGCCGTCTTCTCACAGGGTTTGACTCCTTTCCCCAAAACAGCTGTTATAGAAAGGAAAGCACTGCATAAACAGTACTTGGCTGGGTGGTACTGAACCTTAAAATAACATACAGTGTAGAACAATCCCCACTGTTAGAATCAGTTATTGACTAATTAGCGAGTTATTGACAGTTTCAAAACCCCAAACCTTTTCATCCCTAAAAGAAGAGCATTAAAACAATCTACCTTGAAATGTGTCTCGGGAAAATTAGTCTTTTTCTTAGTCTCTTTCTATGGTGGCAGTTGGTGAAGACTCAGGTTTTTTTTTTTTTTTACCTCACCTTTGCCAAGTGAACCTAATAAGGGACTACTGGTTTCCTCCTCAGCTATCGCGCATCTGAATTGGAAGAGTTCTGAGGCAAGGTAAGTGCGTCCTTCCTTTGGCTGTCCCGGTTGAAATGTTAAGAACCATAACCCCACCCCTCCCTCAGCTTCCATAGCCCCTCAAGAGAGCAACCGAAGAGTAAAAGATCATATCAACATGGGATAGGTGGATAAAGCATACCTGGATTGTGCTGGTGGTGCAGGGGAAAGGTCAAAGTTCCCACAGTGCTCTCCAACCAGGTTTGGCAGCAGCCAGAGTGGAAGAATGATGTTGGAAACAGTTTGGGATGAAACCTCAGTACTTCACTGATCGAAATTGAAAATGCCCTACAAAGAACTCAAACCCACACCCCCGTCCCCATCCCATACAAGCTAAGTTCTCTTTTATTGTAAATCCAAATCCTCCTCTTTTGCTTGTCTAAAGTGTGGCTGGTTGGCTGGCTTTGGGGAGCAGAAGGGAAAGTCAGTCGGCTCATTTGTGCTGGCAGCTGATGGAGAGCCCTTTGAGCAACACGCCTTTCCGGGGGGAAGTAGGCGGCTGCTCTGGGAGGGGGGCACCGGGGGGATCCGGACGGCCTTCCCGCTGGGGTTGGGGTGCGGGGTCAGGGGCGCTGGGGTTGGGCGTCTCGCTGGTGGGGGGCGACCCCTGGTGCACCTCCAGGAGCGAGACAGTCCAGGAAGGCAGGGGGGACTCCGGGGTGGGTTTAGAGGGGCAGGGGGCCAGTCCCTGCGCCCTGGCCTGCTCCACGCCCCTCAGGATGTGCACCAGGGCATCATGGACCTGCTGGCTGGTGGTGGGGTCCCTGTCTTTCTCGGCCTCCTTGGCGGGAGGCCGGGTGGAGTTGGAGAGCTGCTGTAGGACCTCGATCTGCCGGTCCATGAGGCCCAGCATGCTGCAGTGGAAGGCCCTCTGCTCCGCCAGCTGCTCCCCCAGCCGGTGGTTGAGGATGGTGAGCTGCTGCAGGATCAGGCTGCTGGTGTCCTCGCAGGGCCCTGCAAAAGAGAGATGCAGAGGTGGGGGGCTCAGTGGATCCCTCTGATTGAAACTCTAGTACAAGCGACTCTTGTGGGGAAGCAAGAGATTGTGAAAGACGCCTTGTGCACTGAAGCCTGGTTGTAACTGAATACCTTCACCCAGTTCCTCCCATTCGAACCCTTATTCCCATTATTCCAATCTGATTCACGGGCTGTGACTGCAGATCAGTCGATGAATATGGGCATCCGAATGGAACTTCATGCATAAATTCATATAAATTCATCTACCTGTCCATTTATGTATATATATACCTGGCGAGGCTCCTGGGCTACTGCTGCTGGGATCTCTAGCGCCATCTAGAGCATGAAAGGAGGACAGCAAGTGAGGTTCAGTCCTGACTGGGTACAGGTATTCCCCCGACAGCCCCAATGTCACCACCTCCTCTTCAGTGTCCCAGTGGGCTGTCCTGTAGTCAGCAGTCTCATCGCGAAGCCCCTTGCTGTCCTCGCTGTCGCCGTCAGGCCCAGCCATGCTCTCCCAGTGAGAAGCCGAGCAGGACTGAGGAACATCGCCTGGGGAACATGGGTACAGAGAGGGGAGGAAGAACAGCAACCAAACTGAGCTAGATTGGACTGCCTGCAGGATCTCATTCGCTTCAGGGTAAAGGCACATTAAATGGCTTTGGAAGAGTTTGTGTATCTCCCTCTTACACATGGAAAGCTTTGCAGAATTCAAAGAAATGTGGAAAAAGTGAAGTTCAATAAATATATAATTTATACAGAGCTACAGCTCCTTAAAGAAGCACTACACACTACTTTTTGAGTTACGTCTGTCTTTAAGGACAGCTTTACACCAAGCAAATGGAATATACTGTAGAACAGTGGTTCCCAATGATCGGGCCACGGACTACTGCCGGTCCCCAGAAGAGCTGCAGCCGGTCCATAGCTCAGGCTTCACTATTGCAGAGAAGCCTTGATAGAATGTTAATAAAAAGACAAACACAGTTGCTTAGTGTCATGTAATAAAGGCTGGTGTTCAATACATTATTTAAGACTTGTATGTGTGCGCCTTCGAATTTTTATTATTTCATTCAGCGAACCTACTTTCCACCAAAAAAACAAACATCTCCGATTAAGGGTTTTATTCCAACATTAAAATACAAGTCTAAAATGGACATTGCCTCTGAATTTGTAAGAAGTTACACAAATAATAACTGATATTCAACAGCATGTACGAACTAGTATTGTTTATTTACTTGTGTAAATTGTAAATTGGAATTTGTAAAATGTATTATTTTGAATTGCTATGTTTTAGCTAAATTGAATTTGTAATGATTGATGCCTTGTACTTCTCTGTATTTTTGCACTTATGTTGTAAGTCGCCCTGGATAAGGGCATCTGGCAAGAAATAAAAAAAAAAAAAAAAATAAAAAATAATAATAATAATAATAATAATAATAATAATAATAATAATAATAATAATAGTAGTATTAGCTATTATATATATATATATATATATATATATATATATATATATATATATATATATATATATATAAATGTAAGGAAGTTACATGTCCACGAGTGCCATCAATAATGCTATGAAAAAGTTTTTTTTACAAATACTTGTATAATCCTAATAATGCAGATTCCTTATATTTATAATACATTTATTTATCTTACTTTTATCTGATTATGTGCTAATCATAAAGGCAAACAGAAACTAAAAACATTTGCTCCTGTTTTTCATGTACATTTACCATCTAAACAAGTTGCTGTGGATTGTTTTTTTGTAAAAATGTAATATAAAATAACTGAGTGTGCGTCTCTCTCAGCAATTAAGCCAAGATATCCCAAGTCTCCCACTGATGTCAAGTATCGGTAAGCTATTATTCTTACTAAATATTTTAATGTATAATAAAATAGCTGTTAATAATAGCTTATTGATACACTTTAACACTGACAAATTATGCGTTTAAAAAGTGGGAGTAAGATTGTTGGGTAGTTTAAAAATAAATTTATATTTTATTAGGCTATATTATAACTACCCAGTCCACGAAACTTCTTTGAGTCGGTTAGCATTAATAGAAAGGTTGGGAACCACTGCTGTAGAACACTATTGTCCATATTCTTGTGGGCCTCAAAGACATCTGTACTGGACATCCCCAAATTACACATGGAACAAACTATCTTGAGCTGTGGGATCATTTCAATTGACCATATAAACCTGTATGATTGCAACTAGATTTGGACACACCTGGCACCAAACAATGGGCCTGATTTTCCATTTTGGACTAATGGACAATCAGGATCAGTGTTTTTGAATTAAAAAACAAAGAAGTAGCAGTACTGTCAGTGTGATCCTCCAGCTCAGATGCAGAGAGCACCACCAGGTTGCCATCAACGCAGCTCCCCCCCATCATCCCTCCTCCAGCTGTGTCAGGCTGCCCGGGAGCTTTGGGTCTTCTAGCCAACATGCGGTCAAGCTTCTTGAAGTAGCGGAAGGACTCGATGGCGGAGAGCTTGGCGGCGGGGCTGCGGTAGCCGGCCGTCTTGATCTTGCGGTACTTGTGCTTGAGGCTCTTCCATCGGTTGCGGATCTGGTTGACGGTGAAGTGGATGTTGCGCTTGGCCAGGCTGTGGCGCAGGCGGCGGAAGTGCGAGTCGTTGCGCTGGCGTTTCTTGTCCAGCTCGCGCACCAGGTCCAGCTCCTCGATCAGGGCCAGCATGGCGAAGGTGTCCGTCTCCGTCCACCACTTGTTGGGCCTCTTCTCACCCAGGTCCATGGTCTCCTCCCTCTTCCTCTTCCTCCTCCGCTACCGTGCCCCTCTGGCTAAGGGAAGAGGGAAGGGAGAAGGGGGAAGGGGGGGGGCTTCAACACCTAGGTAGACAAATCCCAATGAGATCTGTCTTCAAGCACTCAGTGGTTGCAAAGCGCCGACAGTGAACTCCTCCATAGGTCCCACCACTCCATCATAACATCTGCAGAACCGCAAAGAAATCAATCAGTCCTTCAGTCCTTTTTGACATGATATTCAAGACAATAATAATGTTATTTATATATATATATATATATATATATATATATATATATATATATATATATACACACACACACACACACACACACACATATACAGTATGATGTGGATGATATATATATATATATATATATATATATATATATATATATATCCATAAACAGTATTTATAAATAGAGATATGCATACACACATTTTTTACAAGGGAAAATCAGTTCTTAACAAGCAGCCCATTAATTGATAAGAGCTCATAATGCAGTGTGGAATTGCTTGATTTAATCAGAGGAAGCATACAATGTACCATAAACAAAATATTTTGTTTCAATACATTATTTGATAGGACTGTGTATTGATCATTTGGGGTGTTTTCACTACCTTTTATTTGCCATGGAGCAGGTCACAAGAGTGAATAATAGAAACCGCAGGTCTTGTGCATGCTGTCCAACCATTTTCGTGTTAAAATCATAAATGGAATAGAGAATGTGCAGTGCTGTTTGAAGTGTAGCAGAACTGCAAGAACATGAATAAGCTTGAGGGAACACATGATGGATTATGCAATTAAAACCATAGACCACTGAAGATGAATAGCAATGATAACCTGTATATTGGCTACAAAAATGTCTTTGCCTATATTATAATTTAGATCTTCTAAAGCTCTTTTACAACGATAAGGATTATTCAATAATTTACATGCAAGTTCACATAACCATGCGATCTTTTATACTTATGAAATTATCTAGCTAATTCTCTGACTCACTCTTCCTTGGCTAGCGTTTTCAAAACTTACATCTTAATCAAAGTAGACACACATTTTCATTTCCGAATCGGTCATAATTTAGAAGCTACAGCAATGACGTCACGCTTTCAGAAATCCGTCCCCTTCACACACTTGCTTATTTATTTCAAACATGGGTCTGCTCTCATCACACACATTGCATTTTGCGTCTCTATTTATACTATAATTGCCTTTGCATTATCAATGTTTTAATGTGGTTATTTATGTCTTTTTTTTTTTTTTACTGTACAGTGAGACCGTATCATGCTCTAGTGATCGTAGTTACTTTAGACATTGCTAACGCTTAAAAAAAGCCTGGTCAGCCGTATAATACCATGCACACAAAAGAGCGTAAAAGGGTCGCCGTACCCGTTTCGGTTTTAATGGTCAAAAAAGTTTAAAACGCTTACTGTTAATAATAATACTTCATCCCTTCACTGCAACTTACGCAGCGTCTAGGTTTTGCCTGCGTCAAGGTAGCTTCATGTTTACGTTTTGGTCATATGACTGGGGTTTGTTTACATGCCACCTGTCACGTGTGGCTTTTTCCGTCTCCTGATTGGCTGCGAAGTCACCTCATTGGCCATGTGATGTCAGTGGCTGGCTTCCTCATCATGTGACTCTGGCTGCTGCGATTATGCTCTCTCAGGTAATGCACTGTTAGATAGATCTATTCAATCTCTTGCTTTCATTGATCATTTTTATTTTAAAACTGTGTTATAAGATGTTTATTATTATTATGTATTTAATATTAAATAGATCGTGTTCGTCATTGTATGAATGTTTCGCAGTTTTTAGTAGCCTACCTTCCCTATTACTTATGTTTAACTTTTAAAAATCCAGAAGGGTAATGGTGTGTGTTAATCATTTCGATTGAAAGTGTTCAGCTGTTCATTGATTACGTTTAACTGTTAGTCGTAGGTCGCCTGAGGAAGACGGAAGAAACGCCCATCAGCACAGTGTTAGGTGACATCAATATAAGTGAGTAGTATTTTGACAGTAGTGATGAAATAACCGAAATGTGTCAGGCGGAATCATGTTTTTCTTTATTAATTTGTAGCTAATACAGAAAAATCACCAGAAACGAGTGCATTTAAGACTGTATTTGTATTTATTTAGTTTAGGGGTCCTGGAGTACCCCCTGCTCTGCTGGTTTTTGTTCCAACCTAGATCTTAATTACTTAATTGAATGATATATTGCTTTGTTAGGGCAATTAAGGATTCAATTAAGCAATTAAGACCTCAGACCAGCAGGGCAGGGGGTACTCCAGGACCGGTTTGAAAAACACTGATTTAGTTTAAAGCAGTAAGAGCCCATGCAACATGTGATTAAGTTAGTGGTTCTCAATCCTGGTCCTGCAGGAGCCCCAACCCTGCTGGTTTTTGTTCCAACTGACCTCTCAATTACTTAATTGAACCCTTAATGGAAGTAATAATTTGATTACATTTGACTCTTTAACTTGTGTACTGATAAAAAGTTGGTTCCTTAATAATAAGTTACTTATACAATTTTATACTTGCCTTAAAACCGCTACTGTTTAGAATAATTAAAATACTATAATTTAGGAAATTATTATTATTATTATTATTATTATTATTATTATTATTATTATTTCTTGGCAGATGCCCTTACAAAGTACAAGAATACAGTTTAAGTACAAGGCATCAGACATTACAAATTCAAATTTACATTAAACAGAGCAATTCAAAATATAATACATTTTACAACTTCCAATTTACACAGGCAAGTACAGTAAGTGAGGTCATACATCCTGGAAAGTAAAAGCTAAGTGCTGTCAAGATGTTAGGTCACAGTCAAGGGCTACAGGAAAGGGAGCAAGGGGGAAAATCAATCAATAATACAAGTATTAGTATCGCAATAAGCATGATAAAATGCTGTGAAGTGCTATCTAACGGGGATTAAAATGACTAAATTACAAGTACTGTCTGAAAAGATGCGTCTTGAGTAAGCACCGGAAGAAGGTCAGTGACTCTGCTGTTTTGACTTTGGTGGGAAGGTCGTTCCACCATTTAGGGGCCAGGGATGTGAAGGAGCGGCTCTGGAGGAATGAGAGTGGAGAGGAGGCAGAGTTACTTCAGTGAAGGGTTCAATTAAGTAATTGAGAGCTCGGTTGGAACAAAAACCAAGGGTAAGGGCTGAGGGTTGAGAACCACTGATGTAAGGCACTGTACCACTTTCTGACTTTTTGACACTTAACAATTGCATTGCTTTTACAGGTCAGTAGTTCACAATGGCCTCCAACAAATACCGGACCATTGTCCAAGGCGAGGCATCAGAGACGGATTCGGACGAAGAGGTTTACATTACCTCCATCCCTTCGTCTTGCACAGCGGTGGTCGGAGTCAGGGTGCCCGGCGAAGCCTCGGAGACAGACAGTGAGGGTGAGGATGAAAGCAGGACGAAACCAGATGAGGGACAAGAGGCTTCGCCTGCAGTCTATCACAAGGATCTGCCCCCGTTGATAGTGATCAGAAACACCACTGACTTCATCTCAGCTGCAGAGGAGAAGCCAGTCCTAAAGCTGAAGCAGGGCGGGCGCTACAGCACTTTGTTGCAGCAGAAACTCCAGGAGAGCAATTTGCGTCTCTGCTGCGACGTGACCCAGACAGTCAGACAGGTGTACCAGAACGCCACCAAGGAGATCCGCATGGCCACCTCGCACCTCAACAACTCGCAGAACGGGATCATCAATGCCTCGCACAGCATCCGCCTCATCCTGGAAGACCTGAAGTCGGTGTCGGAAAAAATCGACATCATCACAAGTTGTAACCTTCTGCCAGACATTAAAATAGACACCCCTTAAGTTTTGACTCAGGTATATTTTAATAACAATTGTGTGTTTTGTTAATGCCAAATTGCAATGGAAGTTACATGGAATAGGAAATCAATCTTGTTTTTCTTTTCTTTCATTAAAGAGCAAGGATCTCACAGGTGTCTCAGGCTTTAATATGGAAAAGCTGGAATTGACAAAACAATGAAGAATGAATGGTGTTTAATCCGTTCTCAGCCCTGTTCGGGAGAGCCATAAACCTTCAGGTTGCAAAGGGGTTAAAGATTGGATCGATTAAAACATTTGATTCAGTTAAGTAATATTTGATCTCTTTTGGAATGCAAATCAGCAGACCTTGCGGTTATCTAGGATCTGCTTTGCTATGTTTTATAGTTCTGCTGTTAAAAGAATCCATGTTACAATTTTTATTATTTCATGCCTTTTATTTGCAGAAGAAGGCTGGATTTCAAAACATTAAAAGCAGTGTTCAGAATTGCAATAAACAAACATACACTAAGTCATGAATTCACAGTTCAATGCCTTAGTTGCTTTCCACAATATTGACTGCTTACAAACGCAAAAAGTGACAAAAGTACAACTGGTTTTTGTCTCAAACCTTCAACTCATGTATTGGTATGCTTCAGGAGATTTCTGACACAGACCATACACATTTGGGACAAGTATGCTTGGATTAAAGTGTTTTTTGTAGTGTTCTCTTCTTTTCCCCAGCTACTTTTGTCATAAACGCACCAGACAGATGGATAATTTTCTAAGCATTAGCACAAGTTTCCCCCTCACCAGTCGGCTTGGATGGCAGATGGAGAAACAAGCAGGTGTGTAATATGTCCACACACAGCCTGCTTATATTTAACCACCACATGGAGTCCGCCCTTCATCAGTTGGTGGCTTGCTATTAGTAGATATCGATTTATTTTTTATTTTTTTAGAGGTGATGCAAGTATCAGTCACCCTGCGTATTTCGTAACGGAAGATCAGGCGCTAGAATCCAATTTCCTCATTCAACGAGCTGCCTTTATTCGTTATTGATTTTTCACAGTGTCTCCACAAAACAAACTCAATTCGCTCGGGTCCCCAGTACTATTTTTCTAGTTGCTGTTAGTCACGTCTCCGTTCTACAGCAAAAGCATCACAAAAGATCTGTTATTTGACAAAGTGACGTAGAGCATTGTAAAAGCGTTTTCAAGGCTTAATGTTTCTCAAAACAGCAACACTTGAGTTTTTCTGTCAAGTTTAACATCAGTGTACTACTAATAAAATGCCTGTAACTTAAGTTTTGTTGTCTTTGATTATTTATCTGACCATGATACCATGTTTTTTCTGCACTTTTAATTAAAAGTCACCTAAGTGTCCCAATTAAAGATACCACTTAAAATATAAAATAAATCCTTGACAGAGTTTCTGGCCTTTGTTTAATAGATTTCAGTGTTGATACACCTTGCTTTTAATATTACTTAATATTAGGTCTATAGGGTTGAATAAGTGATTTGTATATGGTACATTACCCCTCTTTATTTGAAGTCACATCACTGAATTGGCACTTTCAGGGTCTTTTGATTTTTAATCCAATTGGACCATGTGAAGTCAAGATGAATGTGATCTTTAGCTTTGAAGGCACTTCAAGATCTGAACCAGACTGTGCCAGACCAGAGCAGGAGACCACATTTTAAATAGTAGACCTAGTGACCTGAAATTAAGCAAAACTATCAGTGTTTAAGGAAACGTGAACCAAGTGGTATAACATCACTGTATAAATATATATTTTTAATAATTCACAAACAAATAATTGAAAACACTGCATTTGGAAGTTTTCTATCTTGATTTAGCAATATGCCTATTCTGATATTTCAGGTGAGGTAATGAAACCAGGAAGTTGGAGGCAAATCACACTCACAAAAATACATGTTTTATTTATTTTATTTATAACAATTAAAACATGTACTATTATTTACTGTTCATTACCTTTCCTTACTGCAAATGTACTTGGATTTACTTGCTCCATCAGCTATTAATTAAAGTTACTTGTGGAGTGCATTGTTGTATTTTAAGTATCTACACTTATTATATTAAACAATAACAAGTATGTGTTTTGTTTACTGAACATAAGTAATACATTTACTTACATTTTAAACTACTAGCAATTACTAAGAAATATTGTAAATTACTAAGATTTACTTGTAGAGTGGACAGGTTTTTTTTTTGTTTAGTTTTAGTTTTTACTAATTTTGAGAAATGTTATTGATTAATTAAAGAACAAACACGTTTTTTGTTTGTTTGTTTGCTTTTTGTTTGCATGAGGTGTTTACCACCACGCTCGGATGAGGTTTTAAAATCCTACAGAAGAGGAGTTTGCCATCTCACCACTGTGTGGGATTGGATGACACTGACTCTGGCAACAGAGGTGTCACAGTCACTGGGCAGCTGGCTCCAGTGCTGAGAAGCTCCCCTCTCGCTTGATTGATCTGGCTCCGGTCCAGTGCGAGGTAAATACAAATGCGCATAGAGGTTTCTTCTCTAATCTATTGCCTAATGTTGAGCGCACAGATATCCACACACCGTGAAAAGATATGACTGTATATGTCTGTGAGTGAATGTATAACCTGTCTTAGTTTAAGTCTGACCACCAAATACCCACTTTTCTCAAATGATGTGCATGCCACAACAGAATGCAAATACATTTTCTTGTGGACTATGTAAATTAGCTTCCATACATACATGTCTGGTCTGGGTAAGGGCGTCTGCTAATAAACAAACAAACAAACGAACGATACGTGCTGTATACAGAATTCTGAATCCAGATTCCTCAGTGATGGACTGCTACACTTTACCAAATGAAACACCTGAGTGTTATCAACTGCCATATTCATAGCTCTTTGGCCCCAGGAATCATGACTGGAACATGGAATGCACAGTATCATCATCATCATCATTTGATAAGGTTCCACACCAAAGACTGATACTCAAATTGGAAGCTGTAGGCATTCAGGGTAATGTAAGTAGATGGATTTTGAACTGGTTGATGCTTTTTCTAATCTATATTAATGATCTGGACTCTGGGATAGTTAACAAACTTATCAAATTTGCAGATTTACTAAAATAGGTGGCTCAGCAGATACAATCTCGGCAGCACAGGTTATTCAAAGGTACTTATTCAGATAATATTCAGTTGTGGGCCGACACCTGGCAGATGATATTCAATGTGGACAAGTGCAAGGTATTACATGCAGGTAACAAAAATGTCCACTATGGGAGGAATAGAACTAGAACTAGATTAAGTAACGCATGAGAAAGATCTAGGAGTCTATGTGGACTCCTCACTTTCTCCATCCCAACAATGTATATTGTCAAAAGTTTAGAATTGAGAACAAGGGCAGTAATGTTCAGACTGTACAATGCACTAGTTAGAGCTCATCTGGATACTGTGTACAGTTCTGGGCTCCACACTTCAAGAAAGATATCGCTGCTCTAGAGGCAGTTCAGAGGAGAGCAACCAGACTTATTCCAGGTCTGAAGGGAATGTGCTACTGAGAGACTGAGGGAACTGAACCTTTTAACCCTGGAACAGAGGAGACTATGTGGAGACTTGATTCAAGTCTTCAAAATCATAAAAGGCATCGACCACATCAAACCAGAGGAGCTTTTCCAGATCAGCAGGGACACACGCACCCGGGGACACAAATGGAAATTGGGCTTCAAGGCATTAAAGAAGGAAAACAGGAGACACTTCTTCACACAGAGAGTCGTAGGATCCTTGGATCACTTAGTTATTAATAGACACCAAACGAGCACGATGGGTCAAATGGCCTCCTCTTGTTTGTATACTTTCTTATATTCTGATGTTCTTATCATCATCATAGACTGCTATTTCTACTTCTGAGATCTAAATGAGCACAGGAAGTTTAAAAACATAACCCTGATATTAACATACATTGTCAAAATTGGTCAATACATTCTTTATTAATCATGCCACAACATAGGCCTAGTTATTAACAATGGAATTGAACCTCTACATTGGATGAATGGATTCAATAGTACAATGGCAAAAAAGTATTGTCTTTGACTTGGCAGGAGAAAAACATGAATAAAGAATGAACCCCTGAAAGGAACAATCAATAGAGAAAGTCCTATTTGTTTGAATAAAATGTTTAACATGGCAACCAGCACAACTAAAATAAATTAAAACTAGACATTTAGTTGTGAGCCACATAAATGGGAACTACCAATGTTTGGTTTGTTCAGAGTATTGTTGATTAAATCTGACTCTGGAATGAGAACATTGTTAAATAATTAAAGATGCTCCTCGATGAACATATACAACTACTGTCATCATTACTTGTGGTTAAAAAAAACACAGCTTAAGTGATAATTAATCATGCACAGCACCCAGAACATTTTTTCATAGGAAATCGCAAAGGTGAAAGATAATGTTAGCTGCAGTTTTAATAGGATGGAATATTTAAGTGAATTCCTAAATTATTTAAGAATTTAGGACCATCCAGTCCTGGCAACAAATAAAGGCTTGCAAATTGGTGCTTACCAAGCAAGTGGGTCATGAAATATTAATTTGTATTTAAAGCTTGTAGATGCAAGGACGTGATTTATTGATGCATAATTGCGAACCTTTATAATCACGTTTTGAAAAGCATTCCAAAAATGAACCAGCTCACTTTTTCCATTAATTTGCATCTGGGCATATAAATCCACAGTTCTTTAAGACAAGACAACATTTAACATGAAATGAGATGAATTAGTGCACAAGGTTTGCGTTAAACCTTACCGTAAACAAAAGCAAATTAATTTGCCAGAGGAGGTTCTTAGCTCTGTCACCTGGCTGCAATTGAAATTGAACTTATTATTCTTTAATGCAAAAGGTTATTAAATCCTCCCAGATTGAATGACTAATATGGCCTAAAGGCAGAATACATTTGCTAACACTTTATATTATGGTGTCATTAGTTTAAAAAATAGTAAATAGTTTATAAACCAGTTAGGAACCATTCATAATTCCATTTATAAATTATCAATAAGCCTTTAATATAACCGCCAAAACACAATTTTATTATAAATGATGAATCATATATTTTAAAGCTGTATCGATCATTTATAAATGGAATTCTTAATGGTTCCTAACTGTTTTATAAACTATTTACCAATTATTTATTAATATAATATATTCATATATACATCGAAATATAAAGTGCTACCAATATATTTAGTATGTGAATCAAATGGTACGCAGCGACAACATTCAACATAAAAACAACATATTTTCTTGTATAGATAGAAAGAAACAAGCATGAGTTCTGTCATCAGATATCCTTGGTCTAATTAAAACACAACATGGTCTAAGAATATTAACTATAGCTTAATAAGGCAGGTAGAAAGAATATGGGGAAGCTGGCTGCCATGACTAAACATTTAGACTCGATGGTGAATGTGGGCCAGTGAAACTCATTGTTCTACATTATGGTTGATTCCAGCAGATTGCTCAGGGATGAGTATGGTGTTGCTTTGGCCAGCAGATTCCCCTCGGAGAGAAAAACGGTTGAAGCTGCATTGATGTCGCCGGGCTTTAAGACACGGTCAGGGGCCGGGGAGACGGCTGGGGGCTTTATGCTCAGGAAATGAATGCTGAAAACTATCCATTCTCCCATGGACATCTGCAGCACTTGCTTGATCTCACTGTTGTCGCTGTAAATCAGTGCCTCCCCATCGAGACTATGCTGATGGATGGCATCCTGGTACTTAGGGGGAAGTTTTAATTTGGCCATCTAGAAAGAAAGAAAGAAGAAAAGGTGAATCATAACCCCAAGTCATATGATTTGCATCCCACCATTCCAGGTGTTAATTTGGCAACTGAACTAGTTTTTCACTTATTAATACATTGAAGGACTGTATACTTTTCCTGTGTGTATGTGCAATGCGAGGTGATATTTGAGGGCCAGATCCAAAGATCACCCCTAATACTCAGTTGCTTGCATCAGTGATTTTCATATGGTAACAGTGGGAATGTCTTACCTCTTCACACACTTGACTGGTGCTCATCTTCAGCACAGTTCTCAGAGGCAGTGGGGTGAGAGCATCTGGTTTCATTTTCTCTTTCAGGTTGGAGCTTGCCAGGAGGATCGCCAGTTCCTTCTTGATGGAGTGGTCCAGGTTGACGGTGAAAAGCCTGAATTGCTTGGCTTCCCGGACTGTGAAGTGGAAGTCGATTTTGAGAAACTTTTCAAACAGTTCTGGATCTCCGTCCTGCTGCAGGAGGGAGGCGATCTCGTCTCTGATCATGTACAGCTCGATCCTCGACTCACTGAAGACTTCCCACAGCAACTTTGTGTCATCAGCTATAACTTCCCCTGTGGTATGCTGGACTATCTCCGCTCTCTGTTCATCATCCTCCAAACACTGCAGGATCCAGCTCAGGCGACACGGCCACTGGTTAGCCAGCACCACCCAGGCTGCAATATCCTCTGGGGGAGGCAGATCCCTATCGACGGCAGCCATGATGTTGACAGAGACCCTCACTGAATTGATTATCCTCCTCATGCATATGCTATTGTCTGTGATGTATTTATGAAGATTGCCTTCTGCATAGATGGATTTCAAAGCCTTTTCAATCAGGCTTTTCAGCTCCTCATTGTCTCCTATGTTCATTTCAGGTTGTGAGGTGCTGCTCAGTAAAGGAATCTGGGTGTCATTTTCCAGTCCTCTTTCCACTGTCGACACATCTGAAGAGCATGATGTGTTGTTCTTCATGCCTTCCATTTCCTCAAGGAAAAGATCTTCCGGACTCTCCAACTGACCTTTGACTATGTTTTCGAATGCCATCTTCTTGGACGCATTGCACAGTTCAGGCACAGTGAGGGGCAAGGACACGATCTGGTTCAGGAAAGCATAACCATTTTTCTCCACTTTGACGAAGCAGCCAGAGCTCTCCACACGCTTTGCAATAAAACTGGGATTGATGGCCAAAAAGGAAATGAAGGGGCTGTCTTCACTGGAAAGCAGGATGCTGATGGCATCCAGGACCCCCACAATCATACCTGGCGTGCACCTGCCCAGGTTGGTGATCTCCAGCACCACACGGATCTTCCTCCTCTCATAAACTTCCATGAAGCGGATAAAGTTGGAGAGAATGTCAATCTCCTTCCTGACCTCATTCATGAAACCCAGCTGACTGCTCAGTTTCTGGTTGTCAATCATCCTTTTGACATTGAGATTCTGGCTGAAGATTAGATTCTTTCCCACCAGCAAGGTGAAGCGAACAGCTCCTGCAGCTGGGAGCCCCAATGTGGCGATAGCCAGCGTTTCTACAGCAGCTATACCATCTTTTCCACTTTCGCCAGATGGGATGCCAGCCACAGAAAAAAGAGCAACTAACCCTAGGATCCCTAGCATTATAATGAGAGTAGCAAGCCACAGAGGAATGCATAAGAACTTCTTGGTTTTCCACTCTTTGTGGCTGCCCACAATTATTTTCTTGACGTCTCCTTCTATGTACTGAGCTGCTCGGTAAACACTAATGAAGAGTTTACCAAAGCTTAGCTGAAGCTCTTCACAAATCCTGATCACCAGCCCAGCCCACAACTTGTCACTGCCAGCAAAATGCCAGGCGCTGAATTTGATAAATATGTAGCGAACATTCTTTCTGTTCTGGTTCGTCTCCGTCCACATGGGCCAGTAGAAAATCAAGGTGAATAAAAGGTTTAGGAAATTCAAAATGGAAGCCTTTTGTGATCTTGGCTTTGATTGTCCCTTATAAGCCTTCTCCTTCTTGTCACTTTCCTTTTTCATATGCACTAAATGAAGGACAAAACAATCATGTCAACAGTTGGACTACATTCATATGGGTAAAATATGCATGCATTAACCCATTCAAAACTCCTACAGTATAACAATATCCCCTCATTCAAATTGTTAAAATATATTTAAAATATTTTAAAATATATATATAAAATATATCAATCTAAGGTGCATTTTCGCTCTATAGCCACATCATCAGGCTGTATGGTTGTGTGTTGTTGCAGTTTGGTCAATGGACCCAGTTTTTTGACATATACCGCAACAAAGTTAAATCAACTAAAATTAATGAGAAATAAATGCATGTCATTACATTGTGTGTAAATCTATATCTATCAAAAGTGTGCAGATCTGCAATTGATTGATTGCTCAAAACAAATTATTTTATTTTTCATTTTTTTAAGTTTGACATTACTGCCTTAAAATAAAATTAACAAAACTACCATCAGTGTCACTGTAATGTAGTCTGACAAGTTTGCAAATGAATACATTTTGCATGATTTTGAACTTCTGACATATGTGTGACAATAGTTAGCATTACATACATCACCAACCAGTTAGTTAATCAATTACACTCAAAACTGCATCAATTATTTTAAACCTCCACCACCTTTAACAACCCGGTCACAAGTACCTGGTCAAAGGTGGCTTAATGTGGTTGTGTTATGGTCAAATGCATCCCTATTCTGATTGGTTACGGCAGTTAGCTAACGTACTGCCTCCACAATGCAAGGATGTGTTCCTGCTCCATTCTCACAGACCCATTGCCAGACAAGTGCTAGCATTTACACTAGTCCCGATGTGGAAAATTTGCAGGTGTTGAAATGCCGGCATAAACCCATTCACACAGACCTTGCCGGCAACAAAATTCCAACAAAATTCCGGCATATGCTTGTGTGTGAATGGGGTATTTGTTTTGTGCTATCTGTTCCATTTCGATTGAATTACTCAATCTTAGACCCTTTCGATCTCTTGAATAGCTGGAGAAGTTGATGAAGGTGCACAGTGGGAGCCTTGCACCAGTACCGAGATCCCCTTGTATTAGAACACTAGCAGACTCACCCTCTATTCTGTTCAGGAGCATGTTGATGCGGTTTGGACAGGAGGAGTACAATCCCACTGTTGCAGGTGGGGCCACCTTTATCAGGGCCTTGGAGAGTCCATAGGCATAGACCTCATCACTGGGCAGTTCTGTGGGTACCAGAGTATGTGAGAACATAAAGGAAGATCCAACATTTGAAAGTGAGCAGACTTGATATGGACCTTCAGGCCCCACATTCACCAAGCTTATTTATTACATACTGCTGTATTTTGTGGAAAAATATATGTAATCCATTAGTTCTCTGAGGCTTATTCAATTGTAAGCATTATTTGCACTACTATTAAAAAGGTGCATGGAAAGTAATTGAATAAATGGACAATTTTTGTAGAAGGATCAAATACATGAAGGTTTATGTATCCAAATTAATGCCTTGTGAAGTTGAGGTGTTTTGTAAAATGTTTAATTTTTATTTTCCCGCATTCAATTACTTTGGCTTTTCTAACCAGCAATCTTTTGATAGCCTCCTTCCCCAGCAGACTCTTTTCTTACCTTTAGTGTTCATTCTCGGGCAGCACAGTAACCAGTTCAAAAGATTTTCCAATACAGTGCACCACAATGTGTTTACTAGTCTGGAAATCTGCAAAGGACAAACACAGTAGTGTGGTCATGTATGAGATTTGTCGTTTTCTAACCAGCAGAAGCAATACAGTGTATCACATACTTCTGTCAGAGGACACAATCACATTTACCAAGTGTAATTAAAGTTACGAACCCCTACAACAAAGATATGCAGAATGTAAGGGCAGTGTTATTTAATGAATAATTTGAAGAAATTAAAACGGAAAAGGAAGGTAGTGAGATTGATAAAACTCCGCAGCACTGGACAGATTTACGCCATTTCGTTTGAGATGAAGATTATTGTTCAGGGTGATGTGTCATCTCAATATTAAACACTTGAGAGACGGTGCAAAACAACACCCCAAACAGCTGTTTACAAGATCGAAAAAACACAGAAGTGAGATTTCCATTAAATCCCACGTGCACTGAAATCTCAAAATATCCAGGCCAGGGTGGGTGAGTGCTTGCCAACCAATACGCAACACAGAGTTCCCAGTGGTAAACATTGTGGGAAACTGCTGAAGCCACTTAACCCATCCATCACAAAACACCACACATTGCACTTTTTCAGAAATTATATGGGACCCACGATCCAAACCCAAGGGACCCAAGGTGGACACTTGAATGTAGCATCATGCCCCAAAATGATCAGGTTCATCAGCTCCTTACTGGCTCAAATTTAGATTTTTTATGTCTGAGAGTAATGAACCTGATTAAAACCCATTGTTAAAGTTATGTCTATTGTGGACAACCAATCATTATGGAAGAAATCAACAGAACAAATTAAACAACATGCTGTGAAAGGAAATCTACTCATTCTTCAAAATATTTTATCAATACCACCAGTGCTCACTTTTTTCTCTGCAACATGGTAACTAAATGTTAAATGCTAAAATGTTAAAGAAATTGTGGATGACAGAAAGAAGCATGGAAAATATATGATTGGAATATGAAGAATAGACAGAAAAAATAGAATATAAACAAAATTATATGACATCTTTGTAAGAGATTGTATTTGGCCAGACAAGTTGGAAGAACAGATCAAAGAAAGCTAAAGAATGGATCCCAAGAGATGGCAAAAGACATATGGGAAGATGGGAAGAAATAATACACTTTGCAGACACGACATGGAAAAGAGAAGTGGAAACATCTTGCAGAGGCTTTCACCCAGCAATGGATATATATATGCCGGGATTGGCTCTGGCTTCCCCGCGACCCTCGCCAGGATAAGCGGTTTCAAAAATGGATGGATGGATGGATATATAGTCATTTGTTTTATTGCAGTGGACTGACAAAAGCTGATGGTGATGGTGATAAATATACTACAAACATTACTCCGATACAACACTTTGGAATCTGCAGACTGTCATAAAACAGTAACAAAGACTTTAGCGTTGGTTAATGACAAATTCCATAAAGTCTTACTGATTTACATACACTAGAGTTTCATTTCAACATACCTGTTTTTTGGACCAGAAACAAAGAACTGGGTTGCTAATCCATAAAAGTCACCTGAAAGAATCCTGAGCTCAGAAAAATGTTCATTCATGGGAACTCTGAACTTTGAACGGAAAGGTGTGGCTATCTTAACAGAGTGACAAAATGCCGCCATAAATACTGTGCTTGTAGAGAAACAAAGCAAACAGAAACTATAATTTATCATAGGCCATCTGCCTGCTTTAACCCACACATTTAAAACCCTATTAATTGCTGAATCCGGTAGGACTGCTATATGTACTGAATCTGTAACAAGAACTATACCTGAATAGTGAATTTGACATTATTTTAGGAATAGGCTGGATTTGATTATTGTAGCTAGATTTATATTTAAGGTTTGGCCTAGAATTCAGAATGGATAGGATAATTATTATGTTTACTTGTGGTTAAGTGTAAAGGTATGGAATGGGCTTATGGTTACGGTTATGGTTTGTTTGTTTTTCAGGAAACATATGAGGAAAACTTTTTCCAACCACAAAATGAAAAAGTCGGGCTTCTATCGAAGGAGTTCATTAGGTTCGACATGTGAAACTTGAAGAAAAATACTCAATAGATTTGTGTTTGGAGCTAATAGCACCCTGAATGTGAGGAAAAGTGGCACATTTTATTTAATACCATTACCATTTATTGGTACCATTACCAATATCATTTAATACATTATTTTTTTGTCAACTGGTTCCACATCTACCTTCAATACACTACTGTTTAATCACATGATAAATGCAGTAGTATCATATTAGCTAATATTTATTACAAGGTAAATTAGTGACAAAAAAGAACAGTTAATGTGATGTATAGTCTCCCCTGTAATATTTGTTTTTCTTAAAAATAATGTTTTGATTGGAAACATAGAGGTGGTCACACAATACTTTGAAACCAGGTTTATAGGTGTATGCTAAGAGCTGTGGAACTGCAGTGTTAGAAAGCTCTGTACAAGAACACCGGTGCATATTTGTATAGGCTAAGTATCCAGCTAATTAAGCTAGTTAATTGAATTCGGCCCAAACCAAACATATAATTAAACATTATCGTGTTCGTCTAAATCGCTCTTGGCTTGGACCAGGCAAGCAACATTAACCTGTCTGTTGCAAATGTAAACATGATGAGTTTTAATGCTGTGCTATTATAAAAGTGCTTACATATTCCCAAAACGAGTCATGATAGCAATAGTATTGTTTCGGGAACAAGTTTCTGTATTATTTTACAGTACTACTGCATCTTAATATCTCAGAATGTCGACTTTTTCATGTCGTGGAGGGAATGGGATTCAATACGTCAGGGTGTAAAAAAAGGAAGAATGTTTACTTTCAGTTTTGCTTTCTAAATACATGCCGCTGAAAACGGAACTGTCCTGCGTCCGTCGCCTAGCCTTGACATCACTGCATCAGGAAAAGCGCAATTTACGTAGTCGTGCGCAGAGCTGCAGAATTCCGCCGATCCCATTGGTGGCGCAGCGCAGACCCGCGCAGACCTGCGGACATCTGCGCTACACCAACGCCACCGAAGTTCCACGTTGGTGCAGACAATGGGGCAGAAAATGGGCCAGAAAAGGTAAGATCTGCGAGCTGCTGCTTGTTCTGGCAACGAGGGAGAGCTGGCACAATTTAGCCATGTAACACTTTTGCGACGGAAGTGTATGCATTTAAGTTTTAGAGCCGTTAAGTAAAGAATGACGAAATTGAAATACATTTACACGTATGAGTAAATTGAAATTTCAGAACAAGTAACAACAAGTAACAAAGTAACAAGTATCATCATCATCATCGTCATTGTTATTAGGGGATTTATATTAGATATAATACGTATATTAGTTTGTAACTTTACTATCCAACTGCCACTGTTTTCACTGGCAGAGATAAAGATTATTGGTAATTACTTGTACTTTAACCCCACGAAACCTACACGCCCTTCACATTTGCAGCCTGCATTTTCCTCCCCAGGCCCACCCTCATCACATGATTTAAATGAGTAATAGCACAGTGTTTGTGTCCTAAGGCCCAAGGTCCTAAGGTTGTCGTTGCCACATTTGGGGTGTAGACATCTATTGGTGTAACTGTAGTGAGGTATTTCACATCACATCGTAAGACAACTAATTCATTCTGAAGGTTTGGCTTCAAATTGTGAATCTCAGGACAGGAGATACAGGTCAGCATTTTGGGAGCATTTTGTGGTTGTCGCAAAATTACAATATGGTCGTGAACTCTGAACCCGATGGCTGCAGTACTTTCTAATACACACACACACACACACACACACACACATACACACACACACACACACACATATATATATATATATATATATATATATATATATATATATATATATATATATATATATATATATATATAAAAGGCTACCTGATGAAGTACAGCATTGTCGAAAGGCGTTGTGAGTGTGAGTTATTCAATTAAATGAAACTGTAATAATATAAAAGTCTGGTCTAAATAACTAATAAGTGAGAAATTTAATTTTCTTTATATATTTTTGCCTT
This sequence comes from Amia ocellicauda, assembly GCF_036373705.1. Taxonomy (NCBI): domain Eukaryota; kingdom Metazoa; phylum Chordata; class Actinopteri; order Amiiformes; family Amiidae; genus Amia; species Amia ocellicauda. Next base: position 14,922,730 of record NC_089854.1, on the reverse strand, counting down.
ATTTGGGCCAGCACCTCATAGAAGTGAAGACGCTGTAGTGCACAGATGTTCTTAAGTTATATATATATATATATATATATATATATATATATATATATATATATATATATATATATCACGTAATTACTCGGTAACTATCAAGTTTTACGTGTTAGGTACACGTTATTACGTGATAGGGAATTGTCACATAACAAACTGAACTAGAATACAGGAGACAAAACAACCATGTCAGACGTGAGGATTTTGTACCAAATTACTTCAGGTTGGGATTTAGCCCCAGGGAAATGTTACAGTATTTGGCTCATGTACACCATGTCATAATAAACATTAGGACACTCAGGTTTATCCTTAAGAAACAACGATTCTTGTGCAAAATGTTTATCTTAAATTAACAAACACGTACATGTATTGTGCAAAGGTTGACATTTTAATTTAAGTTTTTCAACAAAGTCCCACAATACTGCAATTTCACTATGGTAAAATACTGATTATACTAGACATTTCAAGGAATGGAAATCACATATTCAGAAAAGACACATATTAAGTTCAGCATGTGCATAGTTTTGTGCGTGTTTGTTTTACTCAAGATAATAATAATGTTACAAATAAGCTTGGGGAGTCATATATAATGCGTGTATGTATGTTTCCACCCAGGCTAAAATGATAGTCTGACGATATACATACTGTGCATTTGTTCAGGATAATTCATTTTTCTATTTTTAAATTATTAGATTATTACTGTTGTCTCGATAGAATGTGAGATGTTCCAGATTCAATTTGATCGACATGCTCTGTTTGTCCATGATCACATACATATTCCTGATCTTCAAATAGTAATGTTTGTAGGAGCCAATAAACATTTATAAGAACATATTTTGTTTAACTTGTATTTCTGTATGTTGCATTGAGTATACATAATTCAATTATTTTTCATTTGATAACTTGATAATTAATGTAATTGATAATTGGGTGAGAACGGGGAAGGAGTGAAATAGTTCAGGAAATTGGACAGTTTTCAACCACCTGTACCTTGTTTTGAAGAAAATGTGTAAATAAAGATGATGTAAATAATATCTGGACGCATGGACTTTGATTAAAGCGAAACGGTGCGTTGCTATTTTCAACAGATATTTTCAAGATTGATTGTGTTTGTGATTTAAAATGTAATTGGAAAAGTATTGAGTTAGTAGCAACCTAAAGTAAGTTCATACAAAATCCTCAACATCTGACATGGTTGTTTTGTCTCCTGTATTCTAGTTCAGTCTGTTATTATGTGACAATTCCCTATCGTGTAATAACGTGATAATTCCCTATCATGTAAATCAATATGTAGCATGCAGTAGACACTTATACAGTATGTAGTAGGGTAGAATGGAGTTTCGAATACAACTATAGTTATTGTCAGGTGGTATATAGTTACTGAATGGTTAGTTTTGGTTATTGACATACTATAGTTGATGATAATTTTTTGGTGTAAAAAAGGAAAAAAAGGCAGAGTACTCTAAAAATAATGCTTTCTTCACTATCACATGTAAATCACACTGCAAATTCTACACATATAGTATGATTACAGAATTTGAGCATTCAGAACTGTATAACCTTTACTATCTGTATACCTGCATTATTTCATATTAACAATAAGAATATTATTGTTTATATCGTCTTTCAGGCCCGATGTTTATATGCTACATTTCCAAAAATTAAAATCTAAAAGTTCGGTGTTGGAAAATTAATAATTTTCTAATTTTGAGTCTTACAATACATAAAGATTTATAAGAAGTAGTCAGTTTTTTGAAGAGTCCTGTTGATTGTGTAGATTTCTTTAAATCCCCACCTACTTACAGCTTCATAGAGTGCATAAACAATTTGGATTAGCAAATTATTAATTGAGAGATGGAATAATAGACAATAAACACTTGGCCGTCTAAGACCAGGGCTGCCTATTGCTGTATTAGGAGGTACAGTTGCTTATTTTCTACCCTTTTGCTGAGTTTAGAAAAAGAATGGATCAAACTCAGAATACGATGCACAAAGAGGAGGACTCCGGCCTGACAAAGCCTGGGATTAATTTGTTGGAATTGCCTGAAGAAATCCTGCAGCTGATCCTGAGCTATGTGCCAGCCAGGAACCTACTGCAGGATTGCCAGCGAGTCTGTAAGGCATTGCACGCTGTCATCGGGACACACTCCTTCTGGATATTCAAGTGTGAGGAGGAACGGCTCATCCCTCGCTTCAGTGGAAAATACCTGCCTCTAAACTTCAACTGGAAACGGTTTTGCATGAAAGAGCCCTTTAACCGAAACCTCATTCGAAACCCTTGTGGAGCAGGTCAGTTTGTGCAGATTTTGGAGTAGATGGGTGGGGCCACAGAGGCAGTTCCTGGAGAGCTGTATTTTGAATTTTGAACTGGCCTGCTCAATCCCATCATTAATCTAAAATACATTTTCCGATAAGAAATGTGCTCATAGTCTTTTACAGTCGAAGGCTTGATGTTCTTTGCAATCGAGGGGTGCTGCTTAGACCATCATTGGCCGCCTGTACAGAAGCCTTCAATTTATCTAGTTAAGCAGCTAATCAGAGCAGTAACCTATAGCTTTGCAGCAACAATAGCCAGAAGCCAAACTGAGTTCAAGTGAGTACAAGTCACCCTCAGGCCAGGACACATTGAAGTCCTAGTGTTATTCTTATTATTAGAATGTGTTGTTTAAATCCCAAATTGCTCACAGCTTGGAAGCAATGCTTATGTCCAATTTAGTAACTAATTGCCCCCATTAATTCATTAAGATCTCTGGTGGAACATAAACTAGATGACTCTGGGAACCATTAACCGAGGATCTTTGACCTAGCACGTCTGCTTGTAATATTTAAACAATAGTTGTAGAAATAGAATTTAAAGTAGGGCAGCCAAAAAGGTTTGAAAGTACTATATAGAACTCCATGGAACAAAGAATTCAGAAATGAATAGCCAGATCCATCTCAAAAGCTGAATGAGCTGTTTAATGAATAAAAACAATAGTATATAAATGAGTGCTATAAAACCCACTGGCATTTTCAATCACCAAATCTAGTGGTGAAAGTCTGTATTCATTGATTGATAGTGGGTTCTCATTTTTAGATTATTTTTCCAAAAGCTAATTCTTCTTTCCCCACACCTTATTGGATTCATGCATTTTTCGAAATTGACTTTTTGATTTCATAGTGTAATGTTTTAGAACTGTGCTGCAATTCCTGTGTTTCTGACTCCCACAATTTATTTTATTTTTGCAGAGGGTCTGCGTCACTGGCATGTAATTAAAGGGGGAGATGGGTGGTCAGTGAAGACCATCTCTGAGGAAGACTTGACAGGAATAAAATCAACATTTGTTTCTTCGTTCTAGTAGGTATCTAGACAACACGGCTGCAGTTCTTGGCTTTCTGCAAATCTAAAACATGTATATATATATATATATATATATTGTTTTTTTAATTTAGCGCGGAGGTGAAAAATATCTCACCCGACTGTTTTGACAGCTTTCAGATTTCAAGGACACGCTAGAAGGAGCTGTTGCATTGATAATATAGGTTTAATCAGAGACACAAACCCCACACTGTGATAATCGCATTAACATTTTCCACATCACAGAGCCTGGGGTCCATGGGTTTATCATACTATAGCAGATATTAAAAATGATCCCTCCAATCCGTTTAAAACTACCCAGCATATAGTCACCCAAGCACTAAGTAATAACATTAAAGTCAGTTTTTTGTTCATGGAACGCTGTGACTGTAAGTTAATTACCCTCTTCATGGAAAAAAAAACCCAATATGTTACAATTACTCTGCCTTTTTTTCACTGCTGTACAGTGCATCCGGAACGTATTCACAGCGCTTCACTTTTTCCACATTTTGTTATGTTACAGCCTTATTCCAAAATTGATTAAATTAATTATTTTCCTCAAAATTCTACAAACAATACCCCATAATGACAATGTGAAAGAAGTTTGTTTTAAATCTTTGCAAATTGATTAAAAAAAAAAAAAAAGCACATGTACAGAAGTATTCACAGCCTTTGCTCAATACTTTGTTGAAGCACCTTTGGCACCAATTACAGCCTCACATCTTTTTGAGTATGATGCTACAAGCTTGGCACGCCTGACTAGTCTCCCAGTTCCTGCCGCTGAAAAACATCCCCACAGCATGATGCTGCCACCACCATGCTTCACTGTAGGGATGGTACTGGCCAGGTGATGAGCGGTGCCTGGTTTCCTCCAGACATGACGCTTGCCATTTAGGCCAAAGAGTTCTATCTTTGTTTCATCAGACCAGAGAATTTTGTTTCTCATGGTCTGAGAGTCCTTCAGGTGCCTTTTGGCAAACTCCAGCCGGGCTGTCATGTGCCTTTTACTGAGGAGTGGCTTCTGTCTGGCCACTCTACTATACAGGCCTGATTGGTGGAGTGCTGCAGAGATGGTTGTTCTTCTGGAAGGTTCTCCTCTCTCCACAGAGACACGCTGGAGCTCTGTCAGAGTGACCATCGGGTTCTTGGTCACCTCCCTGACGAAGGCCCTTCTCCCCCAGTCGCTCAGTTTGGCCGGGCGGCCAGCTCTAGGAAGAGTCCTGGTAGTTCCAAACTTCTTCCATTTACGGATGATGGAGGCCACTGTGCACATTGGGACCTTCAATGCTGCAGAAATAATTCTGTACCCTTCCCCAGATCTGTGCCTTGATACAATCCTGTCTCGGAGGTCTACAGACAATTGGACTTCATGGCTTGGTTTGTGCTCTGACATGCACTGTTAACTGTGAGACATTATATAGACAGGTGTGTGCCTTTCCAAATCATGTCCAATCAACTGAATTTACCACAGGTGGACTCCAATCAAGTTGTAGAAACATCTCAAGGATGATCAGTGGAAACAGAATGCACCTGGGCTCAATTTTGAGTGTTATGGCAAAGGCTGTGAATACTTATGTATGTGTGCTTTTTTTGTTTTTTATTTTTAAGAAATTTGCAAAGATTTCAAACAAACTTCTTTCACGTTGTCATTATGGGGTATTGTTTTATAGAATTTTGAGGAAAATAATTAATTTCATGCATTTTGGAATAAGGCTGTAACATAGCAAAATATGGATAAAGTGAAGCGCTGTGAATACTTTCCGGATGCACTGTACAGTGACTTTTTCAAATTTAAATTTAACACGTTTTTATAAACCAGTGCATGCCGGGCACTTCCATGCTTCTTCTACACGATCATCTGTAACAGTCTCTGTATAATTAATATATTCAAACTACCAGATTGTTTTTTAGAGCTTTGTTAGATTTCAGTTCCACCATTTTACCAAGGTTGCTCACTTTAATTTGACAAGGGGACATTTAATTCTTACATTTAACAGATTCATTGAATTAACCACCACTATATTTGTGTTCAATTGCAGCTGGTCGGAAAAATCTCAGACAATAGATTTGATCAAAGAGGGATTTTGGGACAGTATCCTGGATAAATACCAGCCGGAGATCGTTATAAATGACTGGTCAGTTGGTACTCTTGATAATGCCTCAAAATAAAAGCCAGCAAAACCTTTAGAGACCAAAGCAGTGTTTTGTAGGTAGTTTTTTAAAAAGATAGTAACTCCATGAGACCGCCAGTGTGAGGACACAGTGTATAGACAAGAGGAAGAATGGGAATCAAAAGTAATTGGTAAAGTAAGCAGTGCATCACTTTTTGTAATTCATCTTGCATTGAATCAATGGGTCTCTGCCTTATTCATAAGTCTTCGTCGTTCGCTGGTCTCTGTAGTAACTGATCATCTCTGCTTGTGTCTTTCTGCAATCAGGTTTTCAGCATATAAACAATGGGGAGGAACGTACTGGATGCTCATACAGCTGCTAGGAAAAAATAAACACAGGGTCATTAAGGAATACAAGACGGACATCCGAGTTATGGAGACCGGCCAACCTTTACAGCAGTGGGACCAGGTAAATTCTATTAATCCGAAAAAAGATACATGGTACAAGAGACAGAAGCATTTCCTTGCTCAATAATGCACACCAGCATTTCCCAGCCTTAGTCATACCCTGCTTCGTGTAAACTCTTGAGCAGCACACCGGCCAGATGCAAAGTTGTCAAAAAGTAATTTTACTGTCCATGAGAAACATGAGCTTTGGTCTGGTGGAAAGAGTTGTGTAATTCTGATAGGATTTATTTATTTATTTATTTAATCTGTAATTTTTCTCCCGTGTCTTTTCCGAAATTGTAATATTTGATAATGCTAAGCATTAATTAGGGTCAGGTAACCTACTGCTATTATGAAATATATGTGCATTATATATTTAAGGTCTCTATTTTCAACAGTATAGTGCAGGATCACAGTTCAGACTAAAATAATGAATGTTGTTTTCATTAGAGTTGTGTTCACAGAGACGTCCAGCTACCTGTGAAACCAACGTGAATATGACAAATGACAAGCAGATATTTCTTAAATTTATCGACTGCAGAAATGAAGCACTACCTTGAACAATTAACAGGAATCCCATACAAACAAAAAAAAAGAACAGATCTGAGCAACACAAATGTGCACTCTTAATAATTCTTAATTTAATTCTACACATCATAAATCATAAATCGTAAATCATACACATTTATTATTTTTGTAATATTTTAACAAATGGTATATTTTTAAGTGATATAATTTGAAGTGATTTATTTGTTTCTACTTTTGAAAATCTGGTTTTCACACACTGTGAGATTGAAACAAAACAATTATGTCAAGTTTACGTTTATATATGAGGCATTATTTGAGTTATTTCCCTACAGTCTGTGCTTGAAATGTATTTTGTCTGCCCTTCCTATGTGTCATAGCCAAGGTTGACATAAGAGCAGATGTTGCAAGAGAAGGCCGTGGGATGCCTGTGGTGTTATAACTTGTTTATGGATGATTAAGATTATTTTGTTCCCTAAACAGCATAGAGGACTAAGATTACATTACATTGGTAATATATCTCAGGCTTAAAAAGATCAGCAATGCGCAGGTCTTACGGAGTATGTTCATTGGCATGTTACTTGTTTCCAATAAGCTAGTCTAGCGCGGGATCTTGCCGATGAATAAAGAATGGCCTGCAATTTGATAATAATACCTTTAACTTGGAAGTATCAATCCATTTCTGCCTTTGAAGAAAACAAAGGACAAACTCATCAATTAAAGATTGCTACTTTATTTCCACTTGATCACAGACATGGGCATAATTCACATGAGTAGGGGGGCACAACATTACAAATATCGAACAAAGCTGATTTTGTTGTTGTTGATCATCCCATGCTTCCCCTGTTTTTCTCCGGCAGGTCACACATGTGTTCAGAGACTATGGCCCTGGGGTGCGCTATATAAAGTTAATCCACAATGGGAAGGATGTTCTGTTTTGGAAAGGACACTTCGGAGCTTGGGTGTCAAACAGCTCAGTCACAGTGAGGTTAAGAATACCTGAAGAACTCGCAATGGAAGATGAAAAAGTTATTAGAGGTGCGTCTTCCAGTAAAGCTCAATAGGTGGTTGTTGTGTACTTGTATTACAATTGGAATGTTTACATAGCAATGGGCACTTATCACTAGAACCAATTGTTACATACGCATATTCAATCTGAGATTCGTCATTTCATCAGGTATATTAAAGTCTGCCTTAAAACTTTAAACCTTAAAGTTGACCAATATATGAATTGCTTTTCTGAAATGTTATTTATAATAGTAATCTGCATAACCATATGTTTTGTATTAACCTTCTGTTGTTTAGTAATGCAGCATATGTGATTAGATTGACTAAACATGGTATTTACTATGGGCTTACATCGCTCTCCCTTTGCACCTGTATCATTTCGGAAATTCCCAAAAGCAGTGCGCTACGGATGCTTTGAATTATGGCTCGATTATTCACCGCAGAACTCACAAAAGAAGCTTTCATTCAAGTTGTAAATTGTAAGGTGCTTGCTGTCTCTGAGATTGCCTGCAACTTTGATACGAAACGGAGATGTAATCGCCTTCTCATTGTTACATTCTCTCAGGTGAATATGAATGTAATTCCCGATAACTGTGTATTATGCTGCAGTCAACAATGTAGTTGCTCACGGAGAACGTTTTACAAGAGACAATTGTGTAGAATGTCTGCGACTTTGATACAGAACACAGGTGTAATTTCTTGATCATTATTACATTCTCTCAGATGAATATCAATGTAATTCTCGATAATGGAGTATTATGTAGTAAACAACTTAAACACTCGCAGAGAAAATTCCACAAGACTTAAGAGAGAAGTGTTTAGAATGCCTTCTGGTTTGATACAGAACAGTTGTGTAATCGCTAGCCTACTATACATGTAATTCCCAACAATTGAGTGTCATGCAACATAATTGCTCACAGAGATCATTTTACAATAGAGAAGCATCTAGAATTGTGCCACAACTTAAACAATTGAAGAGGAATCTGGAAACCTTTCATTAAATGTGTAGTGGCTTACTGTTGCAATTATTTGCATGTTTTGATTATAGCATTAACTATTGTACAGTTTGAGATATTACACTCTACATAGTTACACACTATCTTCCATTGATTTGTATTTATGTAACACACTCTTTTAATTTTTTCTCATTTTACATCTGTACTGTCATCCCCGGAAGTTACATCGTAATTGGTTCCGAGCCTATTCAAAGCCATTGTGAAAATACAGTTGAATTAACTGCAAAAGAAAGTTATTAGAAACATCAGAACAAACATAAGAAAGTTTACAAACGAGAGGAGGCCATTCGACCCATCGTTCTCGTCTGGTGTCCATTAATAACCAAGTGATCCAAGGATGCTATCCAGTCTGATTTTAAATGTTCCCAAATTTTCAGCTTCAACCACATCGGTGGGGAGTTTGTTCAGATTGTGACGCCTCTGTGTGAAGAAGTGTCTCCTGTTTTCCATCTTGAATGCCTTGAAGCCCAATTTCCATTTGTGTCCCTGGGTGCGTGTGTCCCTGCTGATCTGGAAAAGCTCCTCTGGTTTGATGTGGTCGATGCCTTTCATGATTTTGAAGACTTGAATCAAGTCCCCACGTAGTCTCCTCTGTTCCAGGGTGAAAAGGTTCAGTTCCCTCAGTCTCTCAGAGAGATGATTTTGATTCAAGTGCTTTTGATTCAAGGCCCCTCCCATTTGCTGCTCAGTGCAGTGTTGACAACGTCAGTGCAGAATGACATAAGACACCCAACGAAAGTCAGGGGATGGCTGTACTGCAAAAACATTGCTAAAATGGTAAACAGAGATGTTCAATAAAAGTAAGAAATGCAGTAATTATTTGTCTTTCATTATGATACATTTAATAATGTTATATATAGTCGGTCATTTTTATTATGGTATGATCGGAACCATGGCTCTTCTAGTGTTAACGGGGAGGGGAAATACAGAAAAAAGATTTTGTTATCTGTGGACGACAAAATCTTTTGACAAAATGCACTTTAAATGCAAGTGTGTTGAACGGCTGTTGTAGAAGGAAATCTTTGAAACAGATGTTCTTGCCTAAAGAAATATGGCACTTAGCACTCAAATGTTCATCTTGCCCTGCATGATAATTGTTCACACTTTTATTAAAAGGATAATAATTTAACAATGTGTGTTCACAAATGTCATTGAAATACAATCCTTGTTTTTCTCATTCAAAAATAAACTCTGCCATACGAAAAGAAAACTCCCGTAAAACAAACAAACCAAAAAACATGGGTTGGGAAACAAAACCTCTGGAATAGTATATATGTTATGGTAAATGTGTGAAAATGGTACATTTATACATTTACGGGGGAAATGTTTATTTCCCATGGATAATTCATGCATCTCCCAGTTAATTGTGAATGATTGAACAGCAGTAGGTCAGTGAATTAGTTTGTCACACAGACTTTTGTTACGCTGTACAGACTTTGACCAATTAAGCCAATAGTCTTCTTAGAATCGTGAACAGTGTGCATGTCTTAAATTGGGGCAGGTGAAGTTTATACCATGGACTAATACAATAGCCCACATGGGCTATATCATTGACATGTCAATCAAATGCATAACATAGAAGATTCTGATAGGCTATTGCATGTGAACATTCTTTGGCATGCATTTTATTCAGCGGCATAATAGAGATCTTTTTAATTATAAACTTGACAATTCTCTCAATGGTAAGAGTGGAAACATGGTGACCATCAGTCGTGAGATGTACAGTGTGGTAGTTGCATCACTAGAGAGACTGCAAGGTGAGGGTGAGAGAACGAGATCCTCCCAACTGGCAGAAGAGATTTTATGTCAAGAAAATTTGTCATTTTGTGGCAAAAGAGGACTTATTTGACACAATCAGTGAAGCCCACATAAAAACTGGAAATGGGGGCGGAATGTAATGCACAAGGAAGTCCGCCGTACCCATTACAATGTTACTGTGGAGAGTATTACCATTTTCCTAGCCTGCCTGATGCAAAGTAGAGCAGAGACTTACATTTTTATAATGGTACACCAGGATCCCCTCACCAAGTTTGTCTGTCTCAACATTACACTGAAGACAAAAACAGCTGAAGAAGTGTCTCATCATTTGCTGCATATCTTCGGCGACAAAGGTGCACCAACAATTTTACAGCCCAATCATGGCTAGGAATTTGAAAATAAAATAATTGACGAGCTGGTTACTATGTGGCCAGAATGCAAGCTTGTGCATGACAAGCCCCATCTCTCACAGTCCCAGGGCTCTGAATGCGCAAATCGAGACATTCAGGACATTCTCATGACGTGGCATCGAGACAATCACACTGCCAAGTGGGCTGATGGACTGTGGTTTATGCAGCCAAGAACCATCAATTCCACTCTGGCATAGGGAGAAGACCAAACAAAGCCATGTATGGCAGGCCTAGACTGGACTACCTCTAGATACCATCTGTGATATGACTACAGAAGAGCAAGTGATGTTTAATGACAGAGGGTCACATGCTGAGAGTGAAATTGAGGCAGAGGAACAAACAAATGACAGTCCCGACCTGATGTGCATATCGTGTCAGCAGGTATCGCCTGAAGTGCATAAGTGCGTGATCTGTGGTCAAATCTGTCATGCTATCCAACCCTGCAGTATTGCTATGGGTGACGAGGAGGGTTTCGGGGCACCTGTTATATGTTCTCATTGCCAGAGTGCCCAAAGTCGTCAAGAGCAACAGAGGGCAGCCAAGAGAAAGCAGGAGGACCAAGCTTGAAAGATGAAAGAGAACTCCAGAAAGCACTTTAAGGCTGCCTAGGCTGGCCAGTTCATCAGGGTCCCAGCTCCAGAGCTGGACTGTGGGAAGACGGATCCCTGTAACATCTTGGCTGTGACCGAGGATGGGTGCTACATATTTGGGACTAAAAATGGGGGTATTGAAACAAATGTACACCCAAAATCAGTTTGACCCTTGTGTCGAGTCATTCCTGAGCATCGCGGAGATTTAAAAAGACAAGGAGTTGTCATTGTGCCAGAACGCAAAAATATTGTGAGATGGAAATGGGCAAGGGTTTCAACTTTGCAACTGCAAAAACTCCACTTGATGTAACAATAAGATGTGCAATTGTAAAAGAAGAGGGCTTCTTTGTAACAGCAAATGCATGTTTTAACAACCTGTTGTAATAAGTAAGTAGGGCAGAGTAACCCATAAAGTAGAGCCTGCTTGTGAGCACTCCTGTATGTGTTGAATAGGGAAAATGCTTTTCAAGTTAATGCAATTAATAGTCAGATGACACTGTTGTATGGTAGATTATATTATTTGCATATTATGTTGTTTTTATTTACAACATATGCAATTTTAGTTGTCGAAAAATGTTTTAATAATTTGTGTGTTCATTTTACTAATCCAATGAGCCTGTTTTTGTTTATCTTTAATTTGACCTATATTAAATGAACTAAAAGCCTTTATACCGGTAGCTTCTTGTTTTTACATCAGCATTTCATCTGTTGTACCATTTATCTTAAAAACCAACAAACAGTGATTATTGTTAATTAAAACGTGTCAAAGCAGCCTGTTCATTGGTTCTTCTGTTTATTGAGAAGATGAATAGTTTTACACTTGTCAAATGTGTCTGTATGAGTAGTTAGCAGACTATATGAAAAGATAAACAATGTGCTGGATTCACAATACATGATATTCAGTTTATGGAGTGGTCTTATTTCTGCCATTTAGTTTGCAGACTACAAAGTGGACTGGTCTTCAGGATAATGTTGGTATGGTGTTTCATTTCAGACATTAGCCTATGTAGTCCAATTTTGTCCTTATTCTGCATGTATTATTGCTAAAAATATATATTTGACATGCAGCTGCAGTTTGGTGATCTGCATTTGATCAGATAGGTCTGTAGCCTATACGAAAATTCGTCCTACAAGCGATAATGAGCAAACACTTCAGTAGACGTCTAATGTGTGACAGGGTTAGGGTAACTATTAACATTTTTATGACTATTTTATGCATTATGATTGTAATTTCGGAGCAGTGCGATTGAGCGCACCTGATCTGGATCACAACTGTGAGTAGTAAAAGCACCTGACCTACTGCTGTTCAAATGTGCGTCCACATCAACCGGGAGATATACACATTTCCCGTGGCACTGGTAAATGTATACATTCCGCAACTAGACGGTAAAAGTATACATTTCCCAGTAAATGTACACATATACATTTCCCAGAAAATGTATACATTTCCCATGTTCACACATTTACTGTAACATATATATAGTATATGTGACTGGTAAAACAGTGCTCTGCAATGTCTGGGGGGCTACAGCCGTTTTTTTATGCCATTACTGTCTTTAGATCAGGGTAAAAGGTAAAATTGGTTGAGATAAATTAAAAATGTTTTATCTAAATACAAGAACAGGTGGCATAATAACCCTGAGATTTGGCCATCCAGGAGTTGAACAGTCTGTTTCTGCAGCCTTTCCCTGGGTTACCCTTCAATGCTTTATTCCATCATAATAGAAATGGTACCTATAGTTAGCTGCATCTCGTGCTGTTCTAGAGCAGACCTGCATCAGAGAGGGGCAAATGACTACAATGGTTTTGTCCTGCAGTACTATAGCTGTCAGGCGACATCAGCAAAAGCCTGGTGGCACCTTCAGCAAGCTCCAGATTTCAGATGAAGACATATTTGTCACAGTTTTATATTTTCTATGCATTTCCTGAATAATGCAATGTTTTGTCTGTCCACTTCCTTGTAGTGGAGGCAGTCACTTTCAAATCAATCCATGTTGGGAAAAATAGTGCAATAACAAGGGATTGTCATTTATTATCTTTTTATTTTAATCATAATAGTAAGGACTGGAGCAGCAGGAATTCAATGCCTGCTTATTTTAAATGAATGATGCATGCAGTTGCACTAATGGCTCGTGTCTTTCTTCCATATGTGTCTTTCCCTAAACAAATTATTTTCTTGCATGGTTTTTAATGAAAAAGATCAGTGGATTATGTTTGTGTTATGTTTGTCTCCTTCACTTTCAATAAAAAACAATCCAAGACCGAATTGTCTTTTGCAAGCATGTCAAATTTCAGTTTCCCACTTTTACATACAAAGATTAAACTAACTAAAATAAAGTCTTTATGTATTTATTTATTTTAGCCCAGGGACCTTAGTAGTGGATTCTGTATTGAGTGTAGGCAAAGTAGAGGAAATTGCACCTTAGAAATAAATCCTTCTGACCTTCTGGGTGTCTACTGAGGATGGCCTGAGACTGAGGTAAATTATATTCAGTCCATTATTCTTCTCAGACTTAATGGTTGGGTGATGCTCCTTTTGCATTTGAGTACAGTTGCTAAACATGGTTTGGCTGGATTTGCCAGTAGATTTTTAAGTTTTTAATCCCTCCAAAGGCCTGTTACAGGGACATCACATTTCTCTAGGCCCACCCTGCATCGATTCACTTTCTGCATCATGTCTTCAGGACCACAGCAATAGTCATTTGTGACCTATGGAAAAGAAAAAACAAACAAAACAATCCCAAAATTGCTACAATGCACCAGTAAAGCAATTTTGCACGGACAGGAAAGCAACCATCTGTGTGTAACGTTTAAAAAAAATAAAGGGAAATGATTTCTGCTGAAGGCTCCAAAGAGGGTTTATTGAACCTGAATGCAATTCATGTTGCTGCGGTCTGTTTCGATCAATATCAGGCCATATCCTCAAAGACTGGGGATATATATTCAGTCAGCACCGCCTAATCAATCGAACACCCTCAGATTACACCGAGATTAAGTGTTATTACTTCACAGTTAAATCCTTTCTCGAATACCACTGTAGACACTAAAATCTGGGGAAGAGATAGGTTTTTTCCCCAATACGGTGAGATTAAACATTTTATTGTTGAAGTCTTTGACCAGTCTCTATCAAAACTGATTATAATTAAATAGTCCTCCGATCTAGAGCATTTGTGCAGATCCCCGAAAATACAAAACTCAGTTTGTGGTTACATGAGTTAAAGAATCCCTGAGAAAGGAGCTGTGAAGCAATGCAGTGGTTTTGTGAAAATATCAAGCCATACAAACAAAAAATGTAATGAAATAGCGAATGATTATGGTAAAATGTTGGAACATGTCAAAATCAAAACCATCAACAGCATTCCAGCTCCCCCAAGCATCCTTTACTTCTCAATCTAAAAGTAAATTATTTCTAACAGTATACATATCTGCATGGCATCATGTATCTTGGTTAGCAAATCAATCGAGTAAATGGGTATAATTTCCTGGCTATTATCATTAGCAATCCATGCATTAATTCAGATTGTTTCAGTGTAATTGTGATATAACGAAGATGACACAGGGATCCTATTCAATATTCATGTAATCACATCGAAATTGTTTTATTTAATGGGATTATTATGGCTCATTGTCATGCTGGACTAGAAAGTAGAAACAGTCCTTGATTAGATTGTGGGCAGCATTATTTAAAGTTAAAGATACGGTACAATTTGCGTGGAAAGTAAAATCACTTAAAATACATAAAATACCCTTCACTTATATGTTTGTAGTTGTGAAAAAGCACCACTCCACATAAGTGTTGTGAACAAACAGGTACTCAACAGTTTTTGTTTCTACATGATGTCTCTATTTGTTAGTGTATGTGGAAGAGATAAGAGAAACATTTTTGTTTGGTTCATTTATTATGCCTTTGACACATTATTTCTCTTAAATAATTTAAATAATTACAATTTAAGGTTAATTAAGACTGGCCTTAAAAAGAAAATCTGAGATAATAGTACTAAGGGTGAGGGAAAGGCAACTCTGTGTGTCTGTGTGTGCGTGCATTTTTGTAAAATGTATATGCTTAAAATGTTAATTTGTTTCAAAGTGTTAAAAAGACTTAAAAGGAAAGCATATGTATATCTTATAAAACAAATGGTCAAAATTCACTTTTTGGGGTTCCATTACAGGTTTAGGAATTAGAGTACTTTTCATTTCTAAATTAAAGGAAACCAATGACTGCAAGGAATGCCATGTCCCAGTATTTAACCTCAGGAATAAAAAAATTAGAAGCATACCATTGCCTTACAGGAGGAAAATCAAACTTGCACAAAAATAAATAAATAAATAAATAAATCAAAAGGCAACAGAGTGCAGCTGTAAATCTCCTGGGTACTTGAACAGCTATCCTTCTAAAGTCTTTCAGTACTAGACAGAGCCTTAAATGCAATCCACCTCTTATGTGACAAAAAAGGTATTTTCTGACTCTGTGCCTTCATGGTAGGATGCAACGCTCTTGAAGTTGAAAGTGCCTTTGAGAAAGTGGAGATGGGGTACTTTCAGTGTGCAAATGCATTACAGTGAAGTCTATGATGAGAAGGTGCTGTATTGTGGCTTTGCTCCCAGGAAGTGAATGCTGAAAGAGATCCACTCACCCAAGGGCATCTGAAGGGCTTGTTGGATTTCTCTGTTGTTTGCCATAAATTAAGGACACCCCAGTCCACTCTGGGTTTTTTCGGCTGGTGTTTTTCAAGCTGTTCCATCTAGGATTAAAAAATAAATAAAAATGTAAATGTATGTTTCTTAGAGCTCAGAAGCATTGTTAACTTTGATGTGATGTGTCTGCATCTGTGGATTTCAGCCTGTCTGTAAGCTTGATAAGAAAATGTTGTGCCACCAGGGGAACCAACATATTCGATTAATAGAAATCACTCACCATATAAGAATAAAGTCACTGAATTTGATTAATAATTTTGAGGGCTTGCAATATGTGATGTCTCATGGACTAGAGAAGGTAAGCTCTGGAAAAAAAAATTAAAAATGCAGGTTTTGAGACAGTGTCTGTAGAAATAGGTTAATTACGGGATGTCTGAATACGATTGAGTTGGAGAGAAATCTACATATACATCTCTAGGCTCATGACTGGATCACAGCGCTGGCATTTTGTCAGTCCAGCATGTATGCTGAGTAGTTTTGATGTACAATTTTAATACTCATTTCGCCAGAAGTCATAAAACATTTTTTTTATCGCTGTGATAAAATCAATTTTAGTAGGCGAAAAGACTCAGTGTTTTTCATTAGTGTAAATCTCTTCAAACATATAACTTACAATTATTTAGTAAGTCTCCCATGGATCTCCATGTAACTAGCAGGTGCACAGAAGAGGAATTAGAGGATTTAATAACTCTGATATGGAGCATTTTTTATGTAGACTCTTTTACAGTAACTTATAATGTTTATTGTGTTCCATTACCTATAATGTAATTGTATTATTAAATGTCACCTTGGATTAAGGTGTCGGCCTAATGAATGAATAATGGATTTCTTTCCCCTCCCCTAATATCATACATTAGAAACTAAAGTTAAGATAATGTGATAAAACTCTGTCATTCCTATCTCTTTAAATTGATAATAAAAATATATAAAGATGAACTAAATAGATAGCACAGTAAAAAGCACAGTCATTAAACTTAATCACAGCCAACTTCTAAATTTGGCTTAAATGTTGGAATATTTTATTCAGATAATTATGACTTGATCAAGTTACTTCAATCTATTTTCTGAGGCTAAATAGATGCAGACCTGGAGTCAACTGTTATTAAAATTTCAATTACATTTGCAGTGATGATATTTTAAATTCTAAGTTAAGTGGGAAAGGTCTTGCAATGATTACATTTGGAGTAAAAAGTGATATTAACATCCACATTCATTTTTATTAATGTTTATGTACAATGCAGTGAGTTATGTAAGTTTTTAGTTTTTTAAATGACCTCTCTGCTCACATATTCACGTTCAGCACAGATTTTACAGGCAGTGTGATTCTTACAGGCATTTCCTTCTTCACTACATCCTTCAGGTTAGAGCGGTGATAAAAGCTAGAGCTAGAAGGGCCGTCATCTCCTTGATGGAGTGGTCCAGGGTGACGGTGAACAGCCTGAATCACTTGGCGTCCCGGACTGTAAAGTGGAAATCAATTTTGAGAAACTGTTCAAACTGCTCTGAATCTCCATCCTGTGGCAGGAGGGAGGTGATCTCCTCTCAGATCATGTAAAGCTCGATTCTCGACTCGCTGAAGACTTCCCACAGCCACCTGGTGTCATCAGCTGTGCCCTGCCTGTGACATGCTGGGCAATCTCCGCGCTCTGCCCGTCACCCTCCACACACTGTAAGAGCCCCCTGGAGCTGATTTGCAAAGTCTCTTTTGTCAAGCTCCTGACCAGTCTCCAAAGACTTGATTTAATCTGTGATTGAGTTTTTCCTGATCTGGATAGTGCTTTGAGAAAAGGACACACACACCATGGCCAGAACTATCAAGAGGGTGAGAGGAAGCCAAAGTCAATCTTTTCGGCTTGCCAGTTTTGTTTGCCCTCCTTGTCTGTTTTCTTTGGATATGGATGATGAGTTGCTTGGCAAACACTGTGAAGCAGCCTGCTGAAGCTTTTCTGGACACATGAAAGCAGCAGTATGTCTGTTTGCCATGACTCATTTTATAAGTGAATAGGTCGTGGGAAGGGCCTCTTATGGTATAAGAGATGTCATCTCGTGCACAGAGTGGAACTGCAGGTGTAAGAACAGGATTCGAATACTGCAGAGAGAGTGAACTCAAACCAGAATTCAACCAAGGAATGGCATATCCGTACTCAGAAATACCCAAACCTGATCCTCAGGGCTCCAGCATCTCAATCACATAATTAATTCAACAAATGATTACCTTTTCCATCCCTTTATCCAACTGGAGATTTCCAATAATCTAATATATTTTATAATTTAACCTAAAGCATTTTGGAAGCGGCAGACAATTATACAAGTTATTAGCCGAATTAATGATCTAATACAGTCAGGAACAAAGAATTCAAGTGGAACAAAAATCAGAAGACACAAACTAGAGGACCATGTTTGACAGGGTTTGTAAACTTAAAGTCTGCTGTCCCTGAAAGAATAACAAATGAGAAAGTAGTCAATTAATACTGATTACGTCATAATTCATTACAAACCTACTGTTTAAAGTTGATGGAGGGTTGTGCGTTTATCATATTATGATATTTTATTTATATTTCTCTGCATGGATTGTACTTCATGTACATTATACATTACTCAAAACTATTATCTTATAAATCAGCAAAGGCATTCTTTACATTTAAGCAAGCACCTGGGCAGTCCCATAACTCACATGCTGAAGAGAACAACGTCCAGTGTTAATAGCTTCGTTGTCTGCCAAGTGGAATTTGGAGGAATTGAGAGGATTTTGAATTCAAGAACTCTTGAGGTGTCATAAGAACCTTGACTGAGACAATGCAATGGGGTGGACCTGTAGCTGCTGATTCCTCCTTTGAATAAACAGAGGAGCAAGCTGAAAGAGAAAACCATTTTGGTCCATGTTGACTGCAGTTGTGCTGTCAAGAACCACAGCTAGAAGTCAATAAAATAAATTCAGCTGGAACACAACAGAGGAGATTTTGGGGGGGAATTAAAAGTGAGAAGTGACTAATTTAAAATCAGGCAAGTAAGAACAAGAAGAAGCCAATTACATAAACAATATCGGTGGGAAAGACATGCGTTTGTAAAAGTGTAACAGCCCCCTTTTAAAGGAGTATCTAGGCCAGCAGGGATTAATTACGTGGCCCACTGTTGCATTCAGATTGACCCCAGCACATCCAAAATCAAATTAAGTCAATTTTTTCCCTTCACATTTCTACCTTATTTTATTTCTATTACAGTCTGGCTTGGGAGCAACGTGATTAAACTATAAATAAAAATGTCATTCATTCAACTAAAACCAGCTTTTAAGAACTGGGGATTGATTTTATGAATTTATATATATATATATATATATATATATATATATATATATATATATATATATATATAGTGGAATTCTCTTTGGCGAATCACAGTGCTTCAATGGTTCCAGCCATTAAATAAATCCCTACAGCGATTATGTACATTATTCTGAATCCACGGAACTACAGGTGCACATTTCTTAACGCAAATCCCCAAACTAACTTACTTTTAAAAAAGAGAAAAAGCTCACTTTAAACGTTGAATTGATTAGAGACCCTTCCCCCTCCTTCGGAAGATCATGACAGATTAAAATGACACCACAGGATTGGCAAGTTAAATACAGCAAAGTGGATAACCTGCTGAACATTTAATTAGAAACCCATTAAATGTGGTAATTGGTCACAAAAGGCCTACCAATCCTCTCTAAATATCAGAAAAACGGCTCCATTGAGACTGCACTACTTTGAAGGTTTCCAATTCTGGATTTTTCTATGTTTTTAAACCCACCAAGATGCATTCAGTTACTGTCAATAAGTCTTAACAGAGCTGTATGAACTTTTTAGCAGAAGATCATACCTTTTTTATATAGACAAAGTGTTTTGTGTGTCTCCTGTATATATGTGACCTATTTTCCCAAAACTTCACCCTTCAAGGTTAATTATCAACCACAAGTAATTTGTTTTACTGATAAGCTCTACAAGAATCTTTGTTATTTTTCTATTTGTTCTGATAATGTCTTATAAACTGAGTTTATTGGAAGTAATCTGAGATAAGCCAGTCTTTGGGATATCAGCTTACATAAACATATATATGTAACATGGTAAAAATAGCCACCCTTTGTAGCTTCTTTGACAGACACTATGTGTTAAAAAGAGAAACCTGCTACTGGCACTGTTTTCTGCTTGGTGCTGTGACATCGCTTTTTAGTCTAATAATGTAGGACCCTGTACCTTATACATATCTGACAAATATATAAATATAACAAATTGGTATGATTAATGTGTGTACTATACAATACTATGTTCCCTAACAGAAAATGGTTAATCATTTACCAAAAAACAAAATGTCCAGGTCATTTTAACATTCCTGTCAGAGCCCTGAATAAGTCCACTTTTCGCACCTTTAAAAATCAAACTGATACATACATTGACATGAACCAGGCATTAGAGCTCACTTTGTGACCAGCCTCTTAGATTACCCCTTTTGAATATCATGGCGCTGAGGTCTGAGTGGCTCAAGAAAATGTGATAATGCAAGTTCAGGGCATACGAGAATAGGAATGCCTTTTTGTGAAGCGCACAGGATCTTATACATCGCGATTAAAGTAGGAGAGCAGCAGGGATGGCTGCGTCAGTCATTCATTTCTACCAGTCCCTCACTAAATGACCTTGAACTGGATGCAGGCACTCCTTATGTCATCCTTGTACATGTCAATTCACTTTATTAGACCTCGGTGTGGGATAACGTGTTACCAACTTTGCCTGACAGATCGTGCATGGAGAAAGTTGTTCTTCTGCGGAGGCAAAACGAATGTGTCAGCTTGTCACCGGTGTTTCAAAAACAATCAGTAAAACACAAGCCAAACAGGAAGTCCCGGCTCTCACATTTCTTCTCCCCCAATCTGGTAATCCAAGCTCCAATAACGCACTACACAGCTCAAAACACATCAAAGAAATTCATTCGGGGGGGAGTTAATATAAAATTCGAATTATTTTACTGTCACTGGGACTAGTTTATCGATGCTCCAGGTCGTCTTTGTAGAAACCCAACACAGGAGCAGTGTTTACAGTACTTTTCCACGGACTGCTCGGAATTTGTATGTCTTATAGATGTCTTGACTCGACACACGGTCTTAACAAGTTATCAGAAGAATGAAAACATTCAGCTGTACTTGGGCCCTGATTGTCGAAGAACACTTCATGGTGCGTTTCTTTGGAGTTAAGATATGTCAATATCTATTAGGAGGAAAAGATGGTTTAAAGTACAATTTAGGCAATTGCTGACATATATACTTTCAGAGGTTAGGGACTATGAATTGAGACTAAAAACAGAAACCTTGGCAACAGACACAACAACAGTATCTGACTCTGTGTCTCAAGCAGGGTCTGACCCAGACAGTACTGCACAGAGATAATAGTTATTCAGGGTACATTGATGCAAATTAAATTAAATCATAAACATCATTTACTCTTAAACTAAAGCAGACACGACATAATACATTTGGGTGTGAATGATCAGGATCTATCACTTTCCAGATGCATCACGATCTTGGCGTTGTTTTCGTTATTTGAATGTGGAAAAGTTAAGAATGTTTTGATCTGCAAGGATGGGGACTCAAATCAAGTAATCTCTTTGAAGAGTCTTGCTAGAAATACAGGGATTATACAGGGAAGACACTCTTACCGTCACAAATACACTACATGGTTGTCATTCAAGAAAGAAGTGGGGGAAATGGCCTTTGTAAGTTTAATCTGTTGCAACCTTTCCTTGATTGACATTCTCTGATTAAAAAAAAAATCTTATTCGCATACACAAGTGTGTCAGTAACAGTACAGGCACGTAAAACATGGGACATAGTATGTTTCCAACAGTAAATGGACTATGAACCTGGTGCATTACCCCTAATTACCAACTAGTTTTGTATAACTATTATCTGTATAACACTGGGATCTGAAGACAAGGTAGCATTTTTGCTAGCAGATTAATTTAATTTAAGTATCCCACAGATCCTAGTTTGCACATCCGGGCCGTATTGTTCAACCATGCACCACTTCCCTGACTCTGTGTATTGTTAGAGGTTTGTATTCATTACTGTTAAATTATAATAGCCCAGGAATCTAATTTAAATTCCACTTTGCTGGGGGAGAAAATAATAAAGAGGTAAAAAAAGGAAAAAATAAGATAGTCCTGGTGCATGAGAAGGAGCTACAAAAGGACTCTAATGAGCTAAGTTCCACACAAGACTCAAGCACCTATAGCTCGAGAGAAACCGACAGTTGTCCCCATACCAATTAGGACACAATGCAACGCTTCTGATCAAATTGAATCAGACAGTCATTTTCAAAGATGGCGCCGGCGCTGACACTTGACGTACCCGTGTTTCTCCTGCACTCCCAGACGCCCCGCTGTCAGGGCTTGTGATGGGGCACCAAGATACACACAGAGCCACAGTCTCTGCACAGCCCTGCTGATTATTCTAAACATGTTCCTTCTGCACAAAGTTATTTATTTCCCCCCCCCCCCCCCTACCTCTGGCTCTCTCCCTCTCTGCCAATTTGGACGTGCACAAAATTAACAGAGACACAGAAAAGGGGGTGGGGCCAGTTTGATGTTATGCAATCCACTCTTGCAGTATTTTTACCAAAAGACACCCGTTTATGAATGCTTTGTACTGAATGTGCTTGTTTGCCATTATATTATGATCAGTAGAGCCTTTTCTGCTCTTTTCATGCTCTTTGCAAACTGCAATCCACCGTTTTATCCTCCTTTGGGATTTGTCTGTGGCAGTCTGTAATTTGTAACTCAAGACCTCCCTCGAAAAGAAAAGTAACAGTTAAGATGTTACTGAAGAAGACAAATATTCAAGAACTTCAAAGACTTGCTCCAAGTAACTTAAAATGATGGTAAATACCAGTAATTCAACATGTGGATTATTTTCCTTTTACTCCAAGAGCAGATAGCAGGGGGTCACATACACTGCACACCCTAAATAAAAATAAATAATGATATCCATGATACTTCACTTATTCCTGCTAATTTCTCTTGTCGCTTAAATGGGACGAGGAGTAAACTCTAACTCAAATTACAGACACAACAACGGCAGCAGCAGAATTCAGTGATTTGTGGTTCAATTACGAACGCACTGACAGTTATACTGCCGTAATTATGATGGCAATGATACTAAAAGGTAAAAATGCATTACAGTTGAGGATGGTCAGTGAAGCTTGATTATTAGCATCTAATTATTACGTTTCTGTGTATCACGGCTGAGTCAAACAGACAGGTTCACAGATCTCAATCTCTGTACCTTCATTAGGGTCAAAGAGTTCAGGTTTCCAGGTCTGATTTCCATTGAGATCTTAAACTCAGTGGGATATACCCAGTACACACCCCGGAGTGTATTATTTACTGGAAATAGTTTTATTGGTTATTTTAAGTATAAAAAGAGATGAAAAATATTATTACTATTTTTTTTTAAGAGAGAAATCAAATATTGGAGAACATTCCCCCTATTAACTATATTCAGAGCAGACTCCCCATGCTTCAAATATGATATTACCTAATGGCATGTTCTTGTTCTCTTGTCTCAGGCACTCTGACACATTGCTCCACAAACACAATGTAGTATTAAAAAACAAGAAAAACAAAATGATAATGGTTCCAGACTGTTTTCATCACCCCATTTTTTCTCCCTATCAGTTCACTTTATTTGCTAAAGATGAGAGCGACAGATTCTCAAATTAGTCATGTTACTGTGATAAAACATTATTTTCATAGATTTTTATCTCAGAGTGCCAGACCTTAGCAACTGCATTAATATACAGATCTCAAAGCCCCGATATCTGAACTTCCGATCTAGTCTGATCTCGAGTTCTCTGTTATAAAGCTTTCTGGTATCTTTGCTGATGTCTTTGCCTTTTCCTGTGCATGATTAGTTTGTTCTATACTTAGACTGCACTGATCTCTTTCCCAGTTCAAATGTCACTTTAGTGCTGCTTTTTACCTGCTGCAATATCTTCCAATTCAGTGCAATGGATGAAAGATATCTCATCTAAGAGAGAGATAGAGAGAGAGAGAGAGACCCCAATTATAATTATGTTACAGCAAGCCTCTACTTTCATGTCTTCCTCCCTAGTTTCAGTGGCTCAAATACAGTGCTTGCTTTATAGTACTAAAAAATGTAAATAGCAAGTGAATTGGACTTTAAAGTCCTTCTCAATTAAAAGTAAAACAATGACATGTTACTTCAACATTCACAGACATAGTTATGGTTAACGGTATAATTGTCAGAATTTAAAAACAAAATGGCAAATGGTAATTCAGAGATTGCACTTTCAAATTTTGCATACTAAACCTTATACTTCACTGTAAATCAACAAACAACTAAATCAATGACTTCCATACGTACCTTAAGAGCACAGCTATCCACAGAAGGTAGCTACTTTACATCAGAAGGTCTATTAAATGGGAACCTGTGCAGAAGTTATATTTTCAGGAAGGGTTACCCAGAAAACACTTCTGTGTGTTGTTTTTGGTTCGAGTTGCTTTTGAATTAAATTACCAGCACAAGTACATTTTCCTTTCATTCTTTGTCAGTTGTTTTACCAGGGATGGTCAGGGGTCATGTGCACTCTCCACACACTTATTATGTGGGTCTGAGACTTGCTGTGGCGTATTCATCAGTTTCTGTTATGGCCTCTACAACTCTGACCTTCAGGATTTCCAACACTTTCCACAAAGGGGAGCTGTTGCTCAGCAAAGTCCACGGCTGTTTCTTTTGAATTTTTCACTTTATGCCTGCTCAATTTAGAGAAAGGAACAACACCCAACAACAACTAAAAAAAAAAAAACTCTGCAAATCCTTAGTTTTAGGGAAATTATGGATTTGGTTGCTTGCATTATTCTTGCACAGCCCTCGAGATCATTTGCATAGTGATAGTACAGCCATGTGACATGAGAATACACTGCATAATTAATTCTGTATAAAAAGAAGGGCTTAGAATATTACACCCAATGGACGTCAGGGAATAATATTTTCTCCATTCCTTCTTGACAATTATATTGTACACATGCCCCAAACCTGATCAACTGAAGATACTGGAAGTTCTGATTATAAAGTACAATATTTGATATGATTATCTGAACTGACCCACCCAGCAATGCTCATATGCAGATCTTTGTGAGAAAACGATCAGATGCGAGAGTTTGTGTTGCACAAGCATCAGCTGCAATCACTCAGTTCCTGCTTTTCCATGACAAGTTGTCTTCAAATTCATCGTATCCCTGCCTGCAGCCAAATACAAGTGCAGTTAATTGAAAGATGTAAAGCAGAGTGGAAGATCTGTTCACACACAGCTTGTAACATTCATATTACCCACCATGCCACACCAGAGTCATTGGAATATGGGACTGGATGCTGCCAATAAAAATGATAACACATTCAGGACTTTTATTGTTGCCCCTAATTAACTCTGACTAATGCGAATCAATGCGAGTCTCATTAGAAATAAAGATTTTTTTTTTTTTTAACCGCTCCTACCTCTACTCGATGTAAAATGGCGGTGGTGTTAGTAATGGAGGATGATACTGGTGTGTCATAGAATAACACCTTAAGGCAGCACTGAGAAGGAATGGCTGATGGGAATGGAAGGATCAGTAATCAGACAGTTGGTAGTCCTTGCCACACTAGAGAGAAAGAAATTATATTGTATCTGCTCTCTGTGGGCAGTGTTTGACAAAACACTGGCTTATTTTCTCATGGCAATTTTGGATATAAGATGTCGTATAATGGGAAAGCTGAAGAGATCCATGTAAAGGGAGGGGGAGGAGATAGGGTTGGCCAACGACTGGGGTCTTTATAAATCAGACCTACTGCATCTGCTGCTTCAGGGAACAGTGGCTTAACAACTGAATGTCTATGCTGTGGTCTCCAGTGGCACCCCCTGTTAATCTAGGACAACGCTTGCTGTGCAAAATCTGTACCTAGGTGCCTGACATATCTCTGGTGAGAGAACCCAACGGCGCTTGCCAGTATTGTCAAGGGGCTGAATTGCAGAGGAGCACAAATCCTCCCTCGCACAGTTTCCAGGCTGGGGCCGGGGCGACCTGGCAAATTACGCTGATCAGGCAACTAATACAGCAGCTAGAAATCAGCACCATACTGCAGTTCATGACTCCCTAATGAAACAAAGTTAGCCCAGAAGGAGGTATGCATTATAAGTGGTTTACATTTGAGTGGAAATAGCATTTGATTTTGTGTTTATTTAAATGGGGAGAATATATCAGACCCTCTTGTTGCATTAAGTAGCAATTCAGTTCCCCTAACTGTAATATTGACCTGAATGTTTTAAGATGGTTTGTAAAAAAAACAAAAAGGGCGGGTGGGGGGATTGAAGGTACAGTGAAAGTGTAACATGCACGACTACTAAAATCATTGCTTTATCTGTGTTTATGTGTTGCTGTTGTGTAAAAGTAAGTATGCGGAAAGTTTATGAAAAACTATCTATGTACAACGTGTTGTGTAGATGTAAACAGTATTTGTTACAAAATACATACACAACACATGTTGTACCTAGACCATTTTCCATTTTGCTCTGTTTGGGTACCCACAGAAGTGAATGTTTTTGCTTCAGTTTGGACAAACAACAATACCAACAATACCTAATAATATCTACATTTTAGAAACCGTGTGTGTTACACCTTAAGGGGGGATTTAAAGAGAAAGTGACTTCGGGAATTTGATTTCTATATTTTAATGTAGATTTACTGAAACTGACTTTCTTGAACTTGACTTTTAATTAACCATAAGTGCTGATGCTTTTTTTTTTTCAACAATATTTCAATACAAGTCTGATGTGGTTCTATTCAAACTTAGCATTTTCATTCCAAGTTCAGGGCTTTCTACTCCATCCATGTAGAAAACGAAAAAAGCCACTTACATTGTGCTGTGAAAATAAATGTAAAGTGACAACATCAGAAACAAAACGGACCCACCCCCAGTTCTGCTTCAGTGTAAGGAAAAGTGACACTAAGAGAATTGAGCAGTGGATTTCTGGCATTCATGCATCTGTCTTTGACAGTGATGAGAACAAAACATCTTGGCTTAATATTTGCTTTTGTATAATTGCAGTATTGCTTTCTTACCTGAAAAACTGAAATGTATATGATAAAAACAAATCAGTAAGTGGAAAATGATTGCAAGTAAACAACATACAATAGCCAACAGTGGTGCTGAATTATTATTTCAGTAGTGCATGTGGGACCTTTTAAAATGAATTATGCCCTTGTTAATACAGGGGTCACATCCAATCAATCTTGCCCCTCCACCCCCTCTAATAAGATTGAGAGCTCTTTACTGTACTCAATTACAGAGGTTTGTCAGAACATGAATCAGATTGTATAGCTCTGCCCGATTCAACACATTTTTATAGGAAAACTTTTATTAGTGGCATTAAACAGATATACGTCCTGTAAGGGAAGAGAGATATATTTTCAAATTTTAACTGGGGATTGTATGGAAAGCACATAATGGTATTTTGTTTTTGTTTCATGTCATCAATATGAGAGAGTATTTTTCTATGCATCTATCCAGAGGGAGAAACCATACAGTAATGTAACTGTAGTGTACCGTCGGCAAGTGGGATCATTTTAAGGCTTGGAGAGGTATAGTAAACCATGATACATTCCATGAAAAACCAAAAATACCTGCATAGTATAACCAGGGTACATACCTTGGGAAAACTGACACATTACCATACAGGTTTGCTCCGGTAAGCTTTCAGAAGGAAGTTGATCAAAAAAGTATTTGATCCCCTGCTGATTTTGTACGTTTGCCCACTGACAAAGAAATGATCAGTCTATAATTTTAATGGTAGGTGTATTTTAACAGTGAGAAACAGAATAACAACAAAAAAATCCAGAAAAATGCATTTAAAAAAAGTTATAAATTGATTTGCATGTTAATGAGGGAAATAAGTATTTTTTCCCTCACTGTACTTTTATCATTTTCCTCCACACTTTCCGATACAAGCTGTTCGGTTCTGCCTTATTCTAATGAATTCTGGTCTTCCAGGCCCTAAACAGGTAACCTATTTTGGAATCACACACTGCAAAATTACTTAATTTTGAGACTTAGAGACATAAAACACTTAATTCTCCCTATTTGCATTACATCTCAACAAACAATATGTATCTTTGAATTTCTAGATTTCTTCCTTTCATTTTTTTCTAATTGATGACATGTCCAAGTCTTATTCCCTGCAAAAATCGATTAGCTGTGAAATTAATATATATATCAGCCTAACACAGTAATCTCTTATGAAAGCAAAAGCCACCTTATTTAATTTTACGGCAAACTCAAATGACTGTGTTAGAGTGAACCAGTCCAGTGAGCCGCATGATGACTAGATGTTCAGTATGAAACTGTACAGGTAATGCATAACTGGCCTCAAATACACTCGTTTTGCTAGATGACATTTGTGCAAGCTAGACTACAAGGGATAGCCTATCAGGTACATGTTAGGACAGAAACCAGAGTAATAAACTCCAGAGTGAAAAATGTCATAGTAAGTATCAATCTCTTCTTTTATGAAGGGTTTGACTACTTTATTGGTGAATTGTTGTCAAATTCCCCTTTTGCACTGATCAACTGAGAATTGCATGTAAATATGGTAAAAAAAAAATATTGCACGTCTTAACTTTCAGATAAAAATCGATCAAACTATCCTGTAAAACTGCAACAGAAAGTTTAACTTTGCCCAAATTAGAAAGGACAATCGTAAACCTTCTTTATGAACTTATGAACAGATTTAAGAACAAATCTGAAGTGTTCATACATGTTCAGTTGCACCACTGAATACAGCAGTGATCAGGACCAGCGATAACCTGCCTTACACAGTCTGTGTGCCCGTGATAAAAGTGTTAAAAAAAACTATGACGAGAAAACTGAAGGGAGAAAAAAATCCATAAAAAACAGATAAAAAGTAATCACAAGAAAACTTGCAATGATGCATTTAAATTCAGAGACCATGTAGTTAAACCAAAATCTTTATATCTGTCTGCTTATGTCAGGTTGATTGTTTTGCATTTATATTCTGCAGCACTAGTACGTTTTGATGTTGCAGAATGCAAATTGTGAAAACATTGAAGCAGAATGAATTCTAGATTTGTTTTCAGGGTTCTTGCTTTGTTCTTATCTTTATTGTTTAAGCAGTTTCGTATTTAAATTCTCTAATTCCATGGTTGTTTATTTCAGGGCCTTCAGATGTATGCAGGATTAGAGGCTTCACAGATTACATTTTGTTAATTATTTTTGGTCAGGATTGCTTTGGATTATTTTATTTTTTTTGATGATGATTTCAATGGCAAGCATTTCCTTGATGTCTTTCTTTCCCCAGATCCTCCCCCTCACATCTCCCACAGAACAGCAAACTTTAAACAGATTAGAACAAGTACAGAGCCATGCAAAGA
This sequence comes from Amia ocellicauda, assembly GCF_036373705.1. Taxonomy (NCBI): domain Eukaryota; kingdom Metazoa; phylum Chordata; class Actinopteri; order Amiiformes; family Amiidae; genus Amia; species Amia ocellicauda. The sequence continues at coordinate 14,893,321 of NC_089854.1, read as the reverse complement.
AGGATAAAATTCCCAAATAAGAAATGCTGTTGAGTCAGCCAGGTAAACTACATACATCGGTGTAGAGTGTAAGGTCACTCCTTTTGACACTGTACAATAGTATGGCAGCTCAGTATAAATACTCTGCATATTTAAGTGTTAGGTTCATTTATTGTCATAACTATTTTAATGGAAGATTGTTATGTTTAAGAAAAAAATCACAATCTAAAAAATAATAAGAAATGAGAAAATGTGAAAAAACGAAACTTAAACTGGGGATACAGATGACGGAATTATTTTATAGTTACATTTGGCATTATTACAGGGTATTATTTTGAGTGAGTTAGCAATACTTTGCATTTAAATGAAGTTAAGCACGAAAATTAACATAGCAAAGATTTGGGTTAAAGTGTGCAGTAAATATTAGGGTTGCTTTTCTACTGACTTAACTGAATTGGTAGATTCTGTAGATTTGTATGGACTTAGATTGAAATGTTCTTGCTAGGGTTGGTGTTCAGGCTGGTGTTGAGGCTTAAAATGCAGAAGCTAACCTACTGATGTAATACAAGGGGTTTTAGTGAAATGTTTCTCCTTTCCACATGTAAGTCATTATCACAAATCAGCATGAATCTGAATATCATTTTGGTGTGAGGCTGAATGTATTGTTATACTTATATGAACTGAACATTTGCAGGTTTAAGAAAAAACAAAAACTGGAAAATCTGAAATGACATTTGACTAAGCTTAACTGACATTAGGGACACAAAATGAAAGTACATTTATGTAGATTTAGGTTGTTAGGGAAGCATTCATTAAAATGAAGTGAAGTGATCAAATTAGGGTTTGTAAGAGTATGATCTCTGTGTCAAGACTGCTCATTTTATCATAAAAACAAAGCTCTCCAATAAGTTAGCAAAAAACCCTATATGTATTCATCATTCCAAAGTTACAAAATGTATACAAAACTCAAACGTCAACATAAGGCAGTGTTCATCTTATCCAGTCCTCAAGGGCCAGGCTCCAGTGGGGTTTATGGCTCTTGTTAAATTGTTTACTGCATTAGGTCAAGAAAAGGGGTTACAATGTTGCAGTTGAGTAAAAACACAATTCAGCTAATGTGTTTTTATGTGTAGTGTAAGGCTGTAAGGGGAATGATCTTGGATGGGAGGTACTATAGGTGGAAATGGCACCATCTACCGGCAGTACTGCGTCCCTACATGGAGAAGATCCCAGCCCCACAGCAGGTGCAGGTGATTGGAGTCCACCACACCTGGTGCTCGTTAACCTAACTCAACTTCCTACATAAGGGGATGGGTTTCCTTTGTTTGAGAGGGAGTACAACAGGGAGGAAATGAGGAAATGAGGAAATGAGGAAATGAGGAAATGAGGAACCTGAACCTGAACCTGAACCTGAACCGGCCAAAGACCAAGAGCCTTCCTTCTTCCTATTTGTTTTGTTACTTTTGTTTCCTAACCCGGTAAGCCTCTCAGAGGTCCGGAGCTAGTTAAGGCCGACGCCCAGCAAGAGGTTAGCCAGACCCGAGCACGGAGTATAGGTTTCATTTTGTTTTTTTTGTTTTTCCTTTTTTTTAATTCTTTACAAGACCCCGTCTCGCAAACCAACTGCTGTTAATAAAATAACGGAACGCTCCGTTTTTCAACCCATCTGTGGCTTCCTGGTTTGTCTGTCTCCCTGTGCACTAACCTTGACCCCGTGTCAACACGTCCCAACCCCCAGCTGTGTTACAGTAGATGGAATGATAAGCAGAAACACTTTGGCCCAGATTTGACGAACTATGATTTACGCCCTCCCCGATGATGGAAACAAAGCTGCTTCCAGAAAGATCTTACTGCAGCAAACGTTTACGCAAAGCAGGACTTCTGCTGCTGCAGTGATTTTGAGGAAGTCGCGACTTCCCAATTTCATTTCTCCTGTCCCAGCAGATGCATTGCCCTATTCTTCAAAGTGGTACATTAAAAAATGAGGAAATAAAACGAAACAAGCTGAACTGTGTACCCTCCCGCAGCCCACCGCCTCCTCTCCCCTTTGCTTTTTTTGTATTTTTATCAAGGTCGCTAATAAACAAACAAAACAATCCAAATGTATTAATTGAGAGATTACGCATCTCAGAGGGGCAATAGGATTGTAAATGTCCTTAATCTCCAAGACTGCATTAGCTTGTGTGCCCTGCCTGGTTAATTGAAACCTTCTTTTCTGCCTGTGGTTTAAATTAACAACACCGCGAGCCCATCCATCCTGGACACAGTTGTTTTGCATAATGTTGTGGGTCTCCTTTTCTCTATTATACAAATTAAAAAGAACAACAAACATTTTGAGTTAAGAAGTAATGAAGCGATGAGTAAACATTAAGATGTGACGACCACTTTTGGAAGAACACAGACAAACCAGGGAGTCAATACTGGAATGTTGATTTCAGTTGATTTTCAGTGTCTGGCACAAACAATGTATATATCCTTGAATTGATGTCTATATTGATATTTCTTCAGTTTTTGTTAGCTGTTGTTTCAAACTGGAGAAAGGGGAACATAGTTTTAGTCAAAACTAAAAACGGATATCTCAAAGGTTGACTATAAAAAATCTGCCTTATCATTTACACTGCTATGGTCGAGATACAAACTTTATTTCTGCACTACTCCACTCTCAGGCTTTACTGCTGAATATGAAATAATTGATAAATGTGCAGTTTGACTTGCTCAAGAAAACTACATAGGTGTATCACATTTATTGGATTAATCATCAACAGACCAGTGTAATTATTTTCATTAACACACAGCATGGTCATAAGCTCAGCAGCTAAAGAAAAATCTGCCTCATAAATTTTGTAATGAAAAAGGGTCTCACTCGCCAGGTTCATTAGTGAGACACAGTCTGGACTGCAGTCCCTAAAGTGGAATTAAAAAAATAAAAATAAACCAAAAAAAAAACATGGCCTGTTTCCATCGACAGAGAATATGTACATAATGATGATGCTAGGCCGAGACGGAGGTCTTGTTGGGAGACACAAGTCTCCAAAGTCTCGTTCCTATTTTGTTTTTCCGACGCTTATTTTAATTTGTTGCTGGAAATCTTTGGAAAGCGTACACAGGTGGGACGTGAGACTCGAACAAAATTTCAGTCTCAGGCAAAAACAGAAATGGCTCACGCCAAGCCACCTTGCCAGTTGAGGCTCGGATATGTTCTTGTCGAGTTCTAGTCAAGCTTTATGAGTGTTGAAAACCATTCAGAGAAGATCCCATGCTGATACACTATCAACACAATGTAGTATTTAAAAAAAAAACAATCTGCCAGGAGATAAAGAATTGCCCACCCTGTATCTAAAACACAGTGCTTGAGACAGGATATCTTAGCAAACCTACTGAGACAGACATAGGGCTCCTAAGTGCAACACTCTGCCGGAGTACGGCGTGTGTGGTAAAAGCTAGAGAAGATGCTCTAGAACCCAACCTCTGCCATTGCTAGTGATCTGGAACGCTCAGGTGGTGGCACATGGTGTTCAAGGTTTCTTCCGCGTCATCCGATCGCTGAGGTCATTCTGAGCTTGTGAGATATATTGGCTCGTTTTTTCATTGTAAAATAAATGTGTACAGTAAAATGGCAGGAGGTAGAGGTAGCAACATGCGAAGAAGTATAACGTTTGCCAGCCCCTGACTCGCTTTTAATTTTCTTTCTTTATTTTTTAAGGGAATCGCATGCTCTATTTTGCCAACACTGCAGCTGTTCTGGGGGAGAGTGGGAGTTACAATGAGATGAGTGAAACAGAAAGCAAGAGTATGCTTTGCCCTAAGGGTTGTTGTGCAATATCTCAGCAGAAGAAGAAAAAAAAATCTCTCTTTTATGTTCCCTTGAGGAGAGCCGTTACCAAAGCTGATATGGGGGAAGAGAATGCAGGGAACCTTTAAACAAATGCACAGAGAGATAGCGATTACATTATTGTGTGCAAGCCTACTGTATAATGTGTGCACTGTGATGCCTTTGCGTTTATGCGAATGTATATGACTGAGATTTGTATTACCCTAAGGGTCATTCCAGTACTATAGATAGGCGATGCCTTGAAATGTCTGACAGGAAATTGTCCGCAAGCGGAGTCAATTGTGAAATATTTATGAACCCAAAGTAGCTCTAGAACCTTACCTTCTCTGGATTTGGAAGGGAAGTGATCATATTATCGCAAAGTAGCTTGGAAGGTATCCAGCGTTTGATTGTGTACGTCAACTATTAATTATTGATATGCAACCGTAGATAGATAGTTGTTTTAGTCTGTATATAAATATAAATATTAAAACAACAAGGGCACTTCTGTATACTGTATATACAATAGTGTTCTGCACAAAAAAGAAAATAAAACTGGCGGGAACATGAAGGAGCCGTCATTTTGAAGATCATTTGATTTTTTTTGGCTGGTACAACTATGATCGATTTTCATGTGTCAGCTTCTTCAGTTCAACAGCCTCCCAAATAATAACTAGGAAGTAACAAGAAACAACAAAGGGAACAGACACAACACACTGCAGCACTAATATTTAATTATAGGTTTGATAAGAGCAGTGATTAATTTCAACAAGAAGGTAATTTTCCAACACAAGAGGTAATTGCCTTGACCGATCGATAGGAAAAGCTCCATAAATTTCAGTAGTGAGCAATGTTGCTTGGGTAAATGAGGAACCGGAGAGAAAAGCAACAGCCGCACAAGCCAGTAGGCCTATTTTTTGTTGGGTTGTCAGCTTTGTTTTCCTTCCCCCAAAAGATTTTCTGTCATTTCTCCAAAGCAATCCTAACCAGTGCTAAAATATATATATATCAAATAACTTATGTCAGACATACTTGAAAACAAAATGATCTCCATCAATAAATATATATACAATACCTCATACATCAGCCCTGGAAAAACATGAAATATACAATGGCTTAGATGTTTCTTTGGTTCCTCTTCTACACTACACATTTTTTAGTGATGTAAAATATCAGATTGGATTCTGGCTTTCAAAGTCTTCTTCCTCTGACTACAGCTACTTTTGTTTTAATTAACACTGTAAAAGTGTTAATTGCTGCTGTTTTCACTTCTTATGGCTGAACTTCCACACCTGTAATTAGCACTTCATCCCGTCAAATAGATGCACCCCTCACAAATTAACCTGGCTGCTTTGATGAGAAAATAATAGGATATGATTCCCAGTGTAAGCCATACATTTACATAGGGACCTCATGTAATAAAAAGCGAAAACTCCCATGCGAAGACAGACGTGCTGTCTATTTTATGCAGGCAAAGCACGGGAAGTTTCATTTTTTATTACAAATGTCTCCAAAGTACTAGTAATTAAGCAATTAAATCCTTTTAAAAGCAGAGGCTTACATTCGCTTTAGGTACAAATTATTCTCAATTTATTGCTGATTCACAGGCACCTTAGAGTGCAAATTGCAGGGTTTCTGAATAATCGTCCTGTATTGCTGCAACCGTTTACGGAACATACTTCTAATTGTTCTGCTCATTGTTCACATTTGGGGACTTGTTAAACGAGGTTATGAGTCTTCATACAATTGCTTTCAAGATGTCACATTTGCTCCTGTTCAGAGTCTGTGTCCTTGAAGCAATGCATATATTAGACTTTATGTGGAAGTGTACTATTTGCATTCATATTGCTACTGTATAGTCCCTGAGAATTTTTTTATTTAAGTTAATATGATTTTCTATAAAGAAACATGCTGTTTATTGTCGAAACCCACAGATCTAAATTGATTTTACTTACTTCTTTTACACTAATGCAACAGCCAAACACACAAGGCACCTGAGTGGCTGAACGAGGAGACCCAAAAGGTCAGCTCTACAAAACAGGTGGAATCAAATATAAGTATTGAATTCTACGGCCCATTCTGCAGTCAGTCAATCAGTGAAGACACTGAATGGGTAACATTTCAAACAGTATTTCAATTCCTTTAGAATTTTATATAAAACATGCAATATCCTTCAGTCTGCCAGTGTCCTTCACCAGTGTTTTATTATTCAATGTGTGACTCAATTAAACAAGTTATTAACTTGACTGAGACAGTTGACTCCCTTACCTAGCTTTAATGCAGGTGATGATTTGAAGAGACCTGTAAAACCAGCTGGACTGTGGACTTTATGGATTGTAATTTCAATAACACTGATTTAAAACTTGCATGTTGCATATCTATGGACTTATATGTAAATGTATTTATGTATTCTACATGCAGTATTTGTGAATGTTATTACCATTTTGTGCCCCAGAAATGTGGTTGAAATTTGCACATAAGGAAAGGTAGATGTAGTTGTCATGGCTAAGGCATGGCTCTGGGTTCTCATAAAATTCTCCCACAAAAGCAATACGGAAGCTCGTTGCTCGAGTCAGCAAGCCGTACTGAAGTTTTCAATACAGACTAGTGATTAGGAGTTTGTCGCTTTTTATGTTCTTGTAACTGTCAGATTACCGTGCAAAGGAATCCCGTCAAATGTCTTGTTTTGGGGGGGGAGAAAAACTAAAAAAACTAAACAATGGTGCTTACGGAGCAGGAAAGAGGATAATTATGTTGTCAGCAGAAGCAGAAGGGTCTGTACTGTTAGGAACATGCACTGAGTGAATCGTTATGTAAAACTGATGCAGAATTGAATGCTTCCCTATTTAGTTTTTTCCTGTCTTACAATGAGTACCTTTGCAGTCTACAAGCAAACCTTTTCCTTGCTCACTGTTACCTAGTATTTAAACACTTTGCAAATCGACATGGAATCAACATTTTCATTAGCATGTAGTCTGCAGTCTGAGGCCCCATACCCACTACAGGCTTAAGAAATAAATATGAGAAAATACATATATTTACCTGCACAGTAATTTGAGGACTTCTATTTAGGCAACCCAAATTAATAACTGACAAGACAAATGAGTGTTCTTCTGCCTTTTCATCATGGTGCAGGCAGTTACTGGGATAATAGAAATTCAATATTGATCCAGCCCCTCACCCCATCACACACACACACATACTCTCTCTCTCTCTCTCTCTCTCTCTCTCTCTCTCTCTCTCTCTCTCTCTCTCTCACTCTTTCCTCATCATTTGTCATTGTTAAGAGAAATCCTCTTGCAGTCTTTCAACCATTTGAGTTTTGAAAGATTCCACACACAGCTGGGTAGAGGGTCTGTTTAGGGCTGTAATCTTCAAACGTTGAAGCCTAAGAGTATAAAACCTTCCCCGTACAGCTAGCTCTGAATTTGTCATTTCCCTCCCACCAAACATGGTTTATAAAGCATTATGTAAAGATAACAAACCACTTATTTCAGGTACAAGATAATTTAAATAATGCAGTTTGACTGTAGTCCCGTGCAGCTCTGGGATTTTAAAGACACATGTTTTGGGGCATCATGTAGGGCGTTATGTAGATAATTATACAGAAGGCTGATATTTATCTTACAGGTCAGAAGGTACTGTAGGAAAATAAGACAACTCCACTTTTTCTGGAGGTGTTTCTTTCAAAATGCAGCCAAGCTCTGCGGAAAGAAATGCGTTTTGCATATCTTGTGCAAGCGCACCAAGAAATGATTAGTTTTCCTAGGTACTTTTCAGAGTTAAATTTAAATCACATCACTTCTTGCTGCATTTGGAACACTGTTAATGAAAATCTTACTAAATAAATAAATAAGGAAGGAAGGAAATAAATAAATAAATCTCTCGTCGTTGATGTTGAAAAATATTCAACTATTTCCAAATCTAAATCTCAAGCGCGGGGAGCAGTGTATGTGGAATGATTAATATTTGATTTCGAGCAAACTCAACCCCACACGATTTTCCTAAATTATTCAGAATAAATCGTTTGTCTAAGTTGACCAGTCAAATGTCATTGGTTTGATGTGCGTGGATGTCAAGGCCCTTGTTACGTATTGTGTTTGTTTCTTTAAATGTATTTATCTATCGAGTTATTTATCATGGCAAAATATATGAATTTTCAATTCTGACACCTGCTGTGACTTAACCCACATCAGACGCATTCATGCTTTAATCTTGCCTGAGAGGGTGGTGTCTCTGTAATTAAAAATGCTCTGACAAATTTTAATGAATAGTCCCAACATTAATTGGTTTCCAAGTGAGGGAAGTGTAATGAAAACAAATAATAACCACAACAATTTTGCATTTTCTTTGTATTTTAAATTAATTATCCAGCAGATGTCGACTATCCAACTCCTATTGTATTGCTGTGATGTAGGTAATGTGCCCATAATTTATATGAATACATTATTGCAAGGGTTCAATAATTATTACGTGATTAGAATGAAAGTTAATATTTGAAAGGAGCATTTTATTATTTACCTAATTCACCTGTAAGATGGTTTACCAAGAACTTATTTCACGGTGTTTATAAACACAACAAACATGCCTGGGAAAAATCTGTTGCTCCTTTAATTTCTTTGCATTAAAAGTTCATCTACAGAATTCCTACTTCTCTTCTTGAAAAGAGGAACAAAAACTAAAAAACAAAAGGGAGACACCTGACATGCTCTCTTCTGTCAGCCCAGATAAAGGCAGCTAAGCCAATGATGTATTCACTCTGGATGGTGTTTATAAGTAAGGTAGAGAGAAATGGAGGAGTGCAGTAACTGAGCCCAGTGTCGCCGTAGCTGACACCATTTGAATAAATGAGGCCCCTCCCTCAAAGTCCAGATCAATCCTGCTCGCAATCCTGGGAGCTATCTATTTAACCGAAAAAAGACACCTTGCGCAGATCCTCGGGGAAGGTTATTAATTCTCAGACCTAAGATCGAACCCTATCTAATGCCAAGAGACTGCATGAATCATCCGTTCTTATCAATCAGATCAAGCTTACCTGGTATGCGGGTCGATGCCATTACCGGCACGGGGTTGATGGATGTCTGTGTAATGTTATGGGCCTTGTAAAAATTAAGTGGTAGAATGGAGCATGTTGGGTGCCATCCATCGCATTTGGGCACCATCTGAAGAGAATGATAACCATTTCAGCCTGCTCCATTGACTGCTCTCAGCTCTGTCTCTGACAGTGGGCTAATGACAAATCTATCCAGGCTTGAAGGTGATATCTATAGGAGCTTCTAACACATTGCCCTACCCCTACATAGCAGTCAACTTCTCTATTGAAACATCCCTAATTAGCCCCTGTCTGGGGTCAATAAGCTAGGCAGCTGGGGAATACTGACTGACCAACCTATCAGCGACCCAATACACATTTATCACATTTTCTCCATTCCATTTAAAAAGCTGAGCCAAAGCTGTACTGCAGGTGTGCGGTCTGTTCTCAAGATCTGTCAGTTGGACTGTCACCAGAGTGTCCTTCTCACATTTAGGACTTAAGACATATTGACAAACACACATATCCTTTCTGTTTAATGCAGAGAGGCTGACACGCACCTTAATAACATCTAGGATTGATAACTATAGCATTCTCTATTCTGGTCTATGTAGTCGTATTGTGTTGGGGTTGCAGCTGCTGTTGAAGACATCATGACAAACAAACAACATGAACACATCACTCTTGGCTTAACATCTTAGGCTGACTTCCTGTGTGGCCTAGTATTGGGGGCTAACCCCCCCACATCCGCAAGATGTCTTGCTCCTTCATTTCCCTTGCCTTCTGCGAGGCAGTGTGGTTTGTAATGCCGAGGATACAGGACTATATCTTTGAGGTCTATGGATTGATGATCTGTCATTTATGTAGGTGGTTATTCTGTTGTTAAGGTTACTCCAGTTGTTAAGGGTACCAGACATTTCCGGAGTGTGTGTGTGTTTATACTGCAGTCAGGATGGATCTAAACGTTTTTTAGGCTGAATTTTAGGTTAGCATTATTCCAGCTGTAGCATTTACACTGTGCTAAGTTGGCAACGAACCAACCTAAAATTGGCCAGTGTAAACGCTATATGATATTCTCCTGAGCCACTGTGTTATCCTGGGTAAGTTACTTGTCCTATTGTGAGTGACTCTTAAATTCCGAGCCGAGCCCTTAAATTCTATAATTCACTTTGGACCAATGACTGACTATGTTGTTGAATTTTCCAATGTGAAGGTATGGGTGACAGTCAGCTAAAGACACCTTCCTCTGTTGCACTGAAAGCAAGCTGACATCTTGAATGTGACTGTAAAGGACTTCTATAGCATCTAAGAAAATGCACATTTACACTTCCATTTCTGATCCAGATCAAATGCATCAGTGTAACTCACAGCATCTGACAGTGTGGACGCTTGACCGGCTCAAGTTCCAGCATGTGGTGGTGCTTGTTTTAAACCTTCGCATCAGTAGATACTTCCCTTATTATAAATAAAATATTGTTAAAATTAACACTAAATGGCTTGTTATTTTATGTTAGCAAAGAATATATATATAATAATTGTATATTTATTAAAAATGCTTTGGTTGTGCAATATAAACAACAGTTTTTGATATAGCTCTGTGTTCTAAAGGACTAATTTAATATATATGTTATGGTAAATGTGTGAAAACGGGAAATGTATACATTTACCGGCGCAATGGTACGTATATCTCCCGTTTAATTGTGCATGTTTGAACAGCGGTAGGTCAGTGGATTCGTTTGACATGCAGACGTTTGTTATTCTGCGCAGACCGTGGCCAATTTACCCAATTGTCTTCTAGGAAGTCTGCGTGTTGTGACCGCACCCGAGATCAGATTGGCCCTTGTGTTGGGTCATTCCTGAGCATCGTGGAGGTGAAAAAAGACTAGCAGATTTAATTGCGCCAGACTGCAACAATAGGAAATAGGCAAGGGTTTCAACATTGCAACTTGAAAAACTCCACTCGATGTAACAATAAGGTGTGCAATTGTAATTGAATAGGGCTTCTTTGTTTCAGCAAATGCCATGGAAGCACAATCTGTTGTAATAAGTAAGTAGGGCCAATAGTAGCCAATAAAGTAGAGCCTGCTTGTGAGCACTCCTGTATGAGTTGAAAAGGGAAACTGCTGTGTAAGTTAATGCACTCAAGTTTGAAATTCATTGCAATTAATAGTCAGATGACACTGTTGTATTGTAGATTATATTATTTGCATAATGGGGTGGCACGGTGGCATGGTGGTTAGCGCTGCTTGCTCCAGGGGTCCCAGGTTTGAGTCCTGGCTCGGGGTGCCTGTCTGTGTGGAGTTTGCATGTTCTCCCTGTGTCTATGTGGGTTTCCTCCGGGCACTCCGGTTTCCTCCCACCATCCAAAGACATGCAGGTTAGGTTAATTGGCTTCTCTAAATTGCCCTGTAGGTATGTGTGTGTGTGTGTGTGTTGCCCAGCAATGGCCTGACGTCCTGTCCTGGGTGTATCCCTGCCTTGCGCCCTGTGCCTGCCAGGATCGGCTCCCGGTTCCCCCCGACCCTCACCAGGATAAGTGGTTTTGAAAATGGATGGATGGATGGATTATTTGCATATTATGTTGTTTTTATTTACATCATATGTAGTTTTAGTTGACGACAAATGTGTTCATAATTCATGTGTTCAATTTACTCAACCAAATAATTTTTGACTGCCAATGAGCCTGTTTTTGTTGATCTATAATTAGACCTATATTAAATTACCTATAAGCCTTTATATCGGTAGCTTCTTGTTTTTTCATCAACATTTAATTTGTTGTTCCATTTATCTTAAAAAAAACAATTTCAAACTGTGATCATTGCTCATTAAAACGTGTCAAAGCAGCCTATGTGTTTCAGTGTTTATTCTGTTAATTATGAATATATATAGTTTTACACTTGTCAAATGTGTCAAATGTACCAATGCATTTGATATGGGTAGGAAAAGGCAGTGTAAAAGAGCCTAATGTGAACAATGAACAAAATAACTGCTGCCACTGCAGAAACACACTATTTGCTGTCTTTGACCCTGAATATTGGAAACAGAGCAGACCATAGCCTTGGTGAACAGACAACAACATAACTTGGTTTTGGTAAAGACTAACTTTTTAACATAAAAAAACAGGTTCTTAAAATCAAGTCTACTTTTGACAAGTCCCCACATAATATACCCAAAAGGTGGCTGACCTAGCTAAAACTAAGATAAAGAGTCAAATGAACAATATGTTTGTCAATCAGTATTATTATCATTTTTTAATCAGCACAATAAAAGGCATCGCTCAAGTCAACCTCAAAATCACAGCACTGATATGTTTCTGTGCATCAGATAAGAAGAGACACAAACTCTGATACAGGCAATGTTTCTTCAATAAAATGCAAAATAATCAAAATGAACAAGGACCAGCAGGCCCAGGAACGCAACGGTTCTCGATGTACAGATTAGCTTATAACACTTGGCTCCAAATGAAGCTCTGCTTGTTCCACGGCAGGGAAATAAAGAATTATGCATGTGACAGGCAAGACAGGGGAGGTGGGGAGTTTTCTCAACATGCAGTCTGCAAAATAATTCCTAGTATAAAGCCTTTCAGCTAAGTTATGTGATTGTAAGTGTTTGATGAGGGTAAGGAGAAACCATGACTGTGTAGAATTGCAGCAGTGGGGGGGGGCGGGGAGGACCTCCTAGGGTTATACTCTGACACCCTACTGTGCGACTTTAAACTGCAGGATTGCCTGACACAGGGAGGGCTGTGACAGAGATGCTTCAAGTTTCTTCAAAAGCAGGAATGTCAGTTCTCAAGCATTTACTTGTTATACAGCTACCACAGCGAACTCGACAAAAAGATTAAGGAGTCAGTGCTGGTTCCATGACTATTTCTGGCGAGCTTCTTTCCCTTGCCAGAGTAGATGCACTGAATACAATTTACAGAAACTTGAGAGAGTGAGAAATAGAGAGAGAGAGAGAGAGAGTTTATTTGAATGATGTAAAATTTATCTTAATTTTATTTGTATTTACTTAATTATCTATAAATAAATATATATTTTTTTGTTGTTGTTGTTTGTATCACCTGTATCGTACATGCTTTGGCAATACTTGTGTAAGCATGTCATGAAAATAAAGCTCGATTTTGATTGAATTGAATGGAAATATGAGAGACAGAGAGAGAGAAAGTGTTTCTCATGATATGTTTTCGGTAGAATTCGGGAAAAACGCTGTTTAAATTTACAGTTCTGTGATATAGGAGTCTTGTGTTGAGGATTCCAGCATTTTCATTACAGCTTTGGTTCAAGGAATTAATTAAAGCATGTACATGGGATCCCACTTCAGTTTACTTGGCATTTTCAAGTTGTTTTAACTGTGAAAACTTCATTGGCCCTGTTCTTAAAGACATGCTTCCTATAGGGCACAGATTCAGCTTCAACTCAAAGTTTTTCCATGGGATGTGTGCTCCATGTCACAAAGACATGACTTTTAGAGTTATTAGAGCATGTCGACCCGTGAAGTGTACAGGTAACAATTTTCCACAGACCTGAAACTATTGTCCAGCTGTGAACAGGAAAGAAGGGTTTTATAATTATTACAGTGGTGGATGTCTCTACTGTGTGTCATGAAAACTGTCAGCCTTTAGTGACCGGTCAGGCCTGCAACCTCATGCTTGTGAAGTGAGCAGCATTGTTACTGTAAGTGTGGGGCCTGTGGTTTGTAGTCTTACTGTAGTTAACACAGCCATCAAGAGGAATGTGTGATTTATGTTGCGCTGTTGCTATGAAGTCTGCCACAAGCAATGTGATTGCTTGAGCAAGGTTCTTGCCGTCTGTATCTTTGTTGTATATGGGCCTTTTGCGACCTTAATAAATACTATTATAAACCATAAAGTCTTGTCCACAAAAACTCGTCTTATTTACAGTTACAGTTCAATTGTTTGAAATGGGATACCCCCCTGTCTTCACACACCATACAACAACTCATGGACAATCTCTCTTGGATTTATTACGCACACAGCAATGCAAGGATGAACTTCTATTTCCAGTCCTTGTAAAAGGAGACAATCGTCAAGGTTAAGACTTACATTGTTACGTACTGAGCATCGTTCTATTTTTCATTTTGCCGTGGTGTTTATGTATGTCTATTTTTGTGCATGTGTGTGCTGAATGCACCCCCAATTATGCTTAATTACATTTTACCAGCTGTTTAACAAAATATATCCCAGCTGAGCACAAAGCAGGAGGTATTCTGAGATACTCACGTACATCTCTAATTAAAAATTGCTACTTGGGATTTCTTTAGTAATACTAAAACAAACAACAGTAAAGACATTCCTCCCTCTGTCATCAGCCTGTGATAGAGATAGCAGACAGTAAGTGGAAGGAGGGGTCCCTTTATAATGAGTAACTGAAATTAGAGTGACCGCAATGAGAATGAGGAGAGGGTGAGCTACTGAGAATCCCAACAGGAAATAAATAATCAGAGAAGGTTAACAGAGCAAAACAATTCTCAAAAATGGTCAAAGAGGGTTTTATCAGTAAGTGATGGATGAACAGTTGGCCAAGATGTTTTGGCAACCCCACTTTAGATCAATTAAGTAATTAGCTCAATTAAGTGACTAACAGTTTGGCTAAAAGAAAAACATGCAAATTAGAAGACACACTGGTTCCTCAAGTCCAAGATGAATATGACCAGTTTAGTGTATTTTCTCTAAGGATCCTCCACTCTCCAATGAAGTGTCTAGCAAGCTTATTTATTTATTACTTAAGAAATGGAAGTTATAAAGTTTGGAGACACTGTGGCACAGAATTCTATTTCTTCTTTTTAAAAATTGGTCTCCAAATGTAAATATGGAGCGTCATATAATATAATCCATATGTGGGGGACCGTGTGGACATTTAAGAACAAGAGGAACCATTGTCCAAATATATCAAAAAGGTGAGGATGCTAACCTTCAACCCAACTCTCTCTACTAAAATATAGTCTTTACATGAAAATAAATCTATAATCCTACACAAAAAATATCCCAAACTATAAATAACATAATAAATAAACCACCCCAAACAAAGTAACACAGTCAACTCTTCCTCATAGCAGGATTAAGGTAACTCCAGGTCTATAAAACCCCTCTGTAAGATGGCCTCTGTAACATCTTTCCTTCACCAATATGGCCTCTCCTCAACCACACCCAAGCTGTCTTCATTGGTTCTCTTTTCCTTACTAACCTAATTAACCCCTTCCGAAATAGGCTTTTGAAAGAAATTACATTAAGGTTTGCAGTCTATGCATCTGGTCTATAATTATAATATTATAATTCCTAAAATTGTGATAACGAACATGTTAAACAAACAAACAAACGTCTAATAGAGGGATGGATCTTGCTCCATCACAATCTATATTTTACTGATTTTAGACACTTCTTTAATTTAGGTTCTTGTTTCTTTTAATCACAATGGAATGGAAAGTTTACATTTAAGAGACATTTCCCCTTCAGCTGTTGGGATGATGCACATCTTAGCTATGTGGCTAGCAAACATAATGGTGTGGGACATCTGCTAATACCTGCTAATGAGAATTACATATCTCTCTTTGCTCAGGGCAGCACTGGTTGACCGATCTCCAAGGGGGGAAAAATGTCCCTACGGAGAACAACGGAAGAACTGTGATCACACTACTCCTGTCTGTCATTCAGTATGAATTTTTAAAAATGCATTCAGGCTAAATTCTTCTCATATTAAAATGACTACTTTTTATTTTTATAATGCAAAGTTCAAAAAAAGCTCCACAATATTTAACACTTTCAGCACAGTAAAATGTCATGAAAAGTTCAGCTTTCTTATTTTCCGGTTTAAACTAAACAATCGGTCTATAAATATTCTTGCTTAATTTATTAAAGTTTTATTAATTGGCTTTCTTATCAGACAGAAAAATACCTTTCCAAGTTTCTCCTTGGATTGTTAATGTAGTACAGCTCATTGTGTACAAGACTCTAATATGGGGACCTCACTTTACTGTGTTCTTAAGGGTCAGTGGGCAGTTGTATAAAACTATGCAATTTCCCCTTAGTTAATGTGCTAGTTAAGGGCAGAGCTTCTGTACTCAAAACTGTATTAAATATATAAGGGATTTTATGTGCAACCTTTTTGCTGACCTGAATTGGAATCCAATGTTTGACTGCTGATGTTAAAAAAGCTACTGTCACTTCAAATAGTGTGGTTTATATAAATATAATTGTTTCCCTAGAGAACTACATACATAATTTATTCTCTATTAAAATATCAAAATATAATGTTTATTCCTCCATGATTATTATAATTTTTTTTAGTCAAGAAGTGTTAACAGCATCTACGTTTATTAAGAAAAAAAAAGCTCATCAATATATGCATATAAACAGCCTGTCTTTAAGTAGCTCCTAGTCATTACCAAAGATATTTCCTGGTAAAGGATATACTGCCTTGTTCACGAATGGAAAGAACAGTTTGAAAGTGAGAGACAGATGGAGAGAGAAGGCTGGGGTGTGTTTGTGTTATTTCCCAATAAGGCTGGAGCCTTGCAATCCAAGGACACAACAGATAAATAAAGACGAGAAAGAAGAAGAAAATCAATCTCTTGTTGAGATTGCTTCTCCATTCACAAGTGTCTGATTACAGAACGATGTGTCCTACAAACAGACTACAGCGCTGCCACATAAATGTAACACTTGAGCTGCGTTTCAGAAGGGTTTGTTAGAATTACTCCTCGGGGCTGATAAAAACATCAAATCACGATAACAAAAATTGGGACTCACTAAACCAAACAGGCAGAAGGACAGCATGTTCAGAGCACTAAGCAAGCCAACAGGCCTCATCATATCATGCATGCAATCACTAAACTTTTTGAGCTTGGCAGAAAGAAAAGGTGAAGCAAAACAGTTTAGGCGTGAAATTTGTCTTTATTTATATAGTAGATCGTATGATAACTGAATAAAGGACAACCCATAGGCTAAAAGCAGTTCACGCTGAATGAATAAATCCCGTTAAGGGGGAGATGACAAATGTTTTCACCCCAATCCACCTGAGAAAAAATCTAAATGCTTCAGAGATTTTAAGAGTTATTTGTAGCATAGAAATCTCTTTCAATTATGTTGCTTAGTAGTCATGTCATTTTTAGTGTTTATTTTCTGTCAGGTCTACCTGCCTTAAAAGCTGTTATTAAGTGCCATTAAAATCTCCCCTATCTTATGTAGAGATTAGTAAATTAATAGCAAAATGAGTTTTCCCTAAACAGCATCTGTTTGCACACCTGCTCAATTATATATTCGGATATTTAAAACACGTGGACTTTCAAAAGTTGGGCGGCTAAACTTATGACTATATTTTCAAAGGGGCTTGTCAACACCTAAATCAAATGTCAATATCCCTTACCTTCAATGAAAAGGTTTATTTATACAACGGGGCCAAAATTAATCATATGCCAAAATCAGCAACTGAAAGTGAGACGCTTTTGTTGTACAGAAAATACAATGGGAGGATTCCTGCTGAACTGAAGTCTTAATAACTGTTAAAACAGGTTTTCCCAAAAATTCCACCCATGTGGCCATTTTTACAGGGAACAAACTATCCAATTCCATTTTTGAAAGTAAAGCATTCCTACAAAACGCCTGCTGGAGAAGAAAGGCAGGTTCTTTTCCTCAGGTATGCATATTTGAATAAACCTTTAATTGTGTAAGAACTATCATCAAAAAAAGACCTACAAGCGAAACTGCAGCTGCCATCTTGATTTGCAGTTGCTTTCCGGCGGTTGAGGAAATTCTGGGGAGTGTGGCAACAGCGTGGGTTAGCTACCTCACCTGGCTTCCTCTAGTGCTAACTAGGACTGTCGACTACACTCAGAATAAATACATAAATAAATGACAGAGTCTTATCTTCTGGCCCAGAAAGTAGCAGTTCTCACCAGAAACATAGCTCAAACCCCAAGGACAGACATAGTTTATAGTTGGTTTCTTGGCAGTGATTATCTTCTACCCTTCAGTAAAATGTTAATGTCTGCATTGCGTTTTAATCAAGGCCAGAGCTCCATAATGAAGTGGCAGCCTGATGCTGAAAGAGAGAGAGAAACAGACTGACAGAGAGAAAGAGATAGAGAGGGACAGCCTAATTATAAAGATGCAGCTTCTTTACAGGAGATCAATATTGTCGTGTGGTGCTCTTAATTAGCAAGTTGCTCCCCATAATAATTGACATTTATAGATCAATCTGCTTTTTTTCCTCTACAAAGCCATGGGGGAAGAAAACAGTCATATATGATTCATGTGTCTCCCAATCAAAACCTTTTAAGTTGACCCTTCTTCGATGTTGAAGAGGGGGGGAAAAAGAAAAGCAGGGGAACAAAATGGACAAAATACATTCAGAAACTCACTTCGACCAGATTGGCTGCTGAGTTTAAGGGCTGTATTTTAGACTGACCCCCCAGGCACTAAAATGAATCTCTGTTTTGCAACCTTTAAACTCTTATCACCAGAACAGGGTGGCTAATTTATACCGCCTACAATAAAGACCAGGCAAGTGCATCATTCATCATTAGGGCTACTTCCTCATTATTCAAGTGCACTGTACACTTGCAGCTCATTTGCTTTACTTTATTTTGTTCCACTGTATTACCCTTTGAGTTATGTTGTACTGCTTGCATCCTCTATTTATTGATTCTTGATTAAATCACTCTAGATTATGTGACCTTTGTGCTGTGTTTACATGTCCTTGTTCTATATGTGTTGCGTTGGACAAAGACTTCATCATTGTAATTCAAAGGCCTGCATAGTGCTGAAAAGAGACTTAATCCAGATATATGACCTGTTTGAGGGCATCAGGTGTCCTGTCTACCTAACGTGTATTCAGTTACTTATGTACCACTAACTCAGCCGAATAGACCCTGCCAAAAAAGCTGTATTAACCCAAACATGATCATATCTTTCAAATTCATATTGAGTTAATGCTTATTTATAATTAATTATAATTGAGGGATCATTACAATTGATCTGTTATGACCTTTAAATCACCCCCAAATTACCAGTTATTTTTTTTTCATATTTTGAATTAAACTGTCTTACCGAATTTGTGGAATTAACTGAAAGCCCTTCCCAGGTACCACATTTTGATAATAATAATAATAATAATAATAATGTTTTAACACCTGAAATTCCTTAAAAATGTAAATATATGATGAATGAAATACAAAAAATGAACCAAAAGGTGTTTTTCATTAACCCTTTATGGTCCTGTGTACTACATACCCATAAAGAGATACACAAAAACATGGAACAATAAAAACAATGCAATATAAATAAAATAACTTTTCTGATTACAATATTATGCTTTATAATAAATAATAACAATACAGAACAATACATATGCTCTCCATGAATTATGCCATGTATAGCTACATAAACTACAACTAAACAAGTACAACTAATAATAAAATTAGCAAAAACTTTTATGAAACTAAATTGATATATATGGATTGCTGCAGTTTACATAAGACTTTTTGACACATTGGAACCTCTAAACGACATGCATAAAAATGACCCATGATCCCCCTCCCTGGCTTTCAATACACATTCCACAGTACCAGCACTGCCTTAGGGAATGAAACCTAAAATGTTAGACTGAATAGAATAAGAATCATGATGGTACTGTATACTGTATATGTTTTCATTTGATATACGTGCATACATGATTAAATCATTGACCACATGAAACCAGAGGAGCTTTTCCAGATCAGCAGGGACACACGATCCCGGGGACACAAATGGAAATTGGGCTTCAAAGTGCTCAAAACGGAAAACAGGAGACACTTCTTCACACAGCATGAGGGTTCGAATGGCCTCCTCTCGTTTGTAAACTTTATGTTCTTATGTTCTGATATGCAAAACTGCATTGAACAAGTTAGTAGTCATTAGTCTGGTTGTGTCAACTATTGATACACAATCAGAAAAGTCTCCCGTCCTGTGAGCCATTGCCAGTGTGTGTTTTGCAAGACATGCAAGTTCAGCTATGAAATATTATCAACCCAAGACAATTACAGTGCATTGCAGAAATAAATTCATGGTTACAACGTCTAAGTTACAGGCTAAATTGAGAAGCAATGAGATTAAATTCAATATATATGCTAGTAGCCAAGTAAATCATCTACTGACTTAAAAGCACTGTTGCTGAATTCCAAATTAAGTTAAATCGTGTTATCTGTAACTGCACTGCAGGAAGAAAGTCCTTTTTATTTATTTAATTATTTATTTAAGTAATTCAAAAAACTGCTGTCCGGCAGAATTTGTTTTTTTGCTTGCTTTCCTTGTCAAGGAGGGAGAGGAGTGAGACTTTAATAACAGCTTCTGGCGATTGTAGGTGCATTATAACTAGAGTTGTTTGCATTCAAAAGGTTTTCTACAGCTGCTTGCAAGGAAAACAAGTTGATTAATAATAATGAGTTAATTAACAGATGCTTTTATGCAAAGAACCATACAGAGGCTGAACCAAGTGCCAGCAACTGCCAATTCACTTACAACAGAACCTTGCCTGCAAGTTAAAAAGCTGTCAGTTTTTTTTAATGTGGGTTCCTATACATAAATATATAAATGCTCTCCGGCTCTGATTTGAGTTCTAATGAATGACAATGATTGCGTGTGCACACTCGCCAGCCTCTATATCACTAACACGATCCACTCACTCATAAATCCTTGAAGAATATTTAATCCTTAATATTCCTTAATTTTAATCACATTTTATGATAAGATGTGCCTAAATCAGTTATGCCTACTGAGGCTATCCAACTTGCTTTTCCTCACTGTAACCTTCTAACATTCCTGTAGCCAATATATCAATGTGCCTGAGGTGAAAGGATTTTAATAATGGCAAAGAAACTTGATTTCCACACTATAATAATAGAATAATGCAGTTGAACCAAAAAACAAAACCACAAAATTACAGGAATCTTTACAGGCATTGAAGTTAGACACCCCTCGGGGGGAGGTAGGACGAAAAGCAAATAAAATGTGTCTATTTCCTAGCAGGGGGATGTGTAAGCAAAAACCATTAGGATTTTATCACCTGGAAGAGTGGGCCTGTCCAGATGGGTGAAATGATCCCAGATTGGATTTGGCTCAACAGTAGCTGGCAGTACTGGACACAGGCTGGGCAGTACAACCTGAAAGAAGTGTGTGTGTGTTGGGGGGGCATGAGACAAGAGGGTAAAGAAGTGGAAAATTCCATTGTGCTGCATGAAAGGAATCAGGTCATGCAGTTCTGTCTCATTCCTTAACTATCATATTACTTGTGAAGTGAACTCCGAAATGCAGAGCGCTCTGCTAGAGAGGGTATAACAAATCGAGGCGTCTTCCCAAACTGGCAGCCTATACAAATGGAATTGTCAATGTGAAGCATTTCAAATCAGAGTCACAGAGAATAAATATATAATAACATCAACCCATTCCTGACGTTCTCTACTCCTCGTTTTGGGAAGACCCATCTTGACGTGGAAATGGCGCATTCACAAAACACCAGGCACAAAACGGAGCGGACACAAACACAGCCACGCCTGGTAGTCTTGTGCGCTATGGTGATGTCTGACTTTCAGGCCCGTGTGGGAGGCTGCCATTTGGAAGAGTCATGGGCACACTTTCATTGCTTTTGTAGGTATGACGAGGTCTATGCGATCAGCGGCCGATGTGTTCTCCAGCAGTAACTGTTTCACTACTTGGGTATCGAACTGGGGGGATTCCCAGAATGAAGGCTTTCTGTTGCCTTTTGTGGGGTATCTCCTGCTGATTCCTGGCTATAACGTAGGGGAAATCACCTTCTACTGCCAGGTTTTTGAATTTTTCAATACTTTCAATTCGTTCGTTCGTTTTGGACATTCTCAAAAGGTAAATGGGCGTTTAATATATTTTTAAATCTGAATACTGACAAAGTTTCTTGTTGATTAAATTATTAGATAGTAGTTATTTAATGCCCAGATTCTCCCGTGGTCAAGGCGGCAAGTCATCACGGCGGTCGAGAAATCTGTGAAAATGGCCCATTCAATCACAGTTTTTGTTCAAGTTTAATGGTAAATCAATAGATGAAAATAGTATAATTACTCAAGTGTTAATTGGCCATAACTTCCTTAATAATGAAGCTACAGGCATGGTTTTGCACCAATGTCACGGGCCATTGGTGACATTTAAAAATATTGTCACATACCTAGCTTTTGAAATGCTCTTCGGGTATTTTTTAACTTGTGTTCAACCCATGATATTCAGGTGAGTTTGGCTGAATTCAGGTGGTGCAATTAGAAGACCCCCCTTGATGAATGAGAGTGAATACAATATAAAATGTATAAAGGACTTCAAACCCATGTACAGTCCTGGGAAAAGCGAGACTACATAAGCTGGCTGTAACTATAATAATTTGCCAGAAGTACAGCTAATATAAACTGCTTTTCTCTTTTTTAAACATCAGTCCAAATCAATATATCAATATGCCTGCCCTGAAAAAAAAAAACACCTTCCAAAGAAAAAAAAAAAGGGCAACGACTAGCTGTCATCTTAACATAAGCACTGTCCAGTGCTGCCCTGGGATTTCTGGCATGTTGTTTCACTTAATCTTCTGTGCCGTGCTCCGGCTTTTCTGTGCCTGTCTGTCTTTCTCAATCACTGCCAGCGCTGAGACGGGGTGAGCCAGGGAAGCGGAGTGGCGACTCGGGCTCCAGAAAGAAAGAGCCATGTGGAACCTGACAGCAGAACTGTCTGCCATTTGTATGCCCAGCATTACCCAGACCAAAGAGACCTGGAGAGGCACAGAGGGCATTGAAAAAGAGAGAGAGAGAGACGGGATTTACAGAAAACAGGCCTGTTCAGTGCCCTCTTTCTGCATGCCTCATAAAAGCAGCATAACCCAGTGACGGCTGTCAGTGTCATCTCTGTGTCTCCTGACCTCTGAGGCAGAATGCACAGTACCACAGCACGGGCTCTTTTTGACTCCAGATCACAGATTACCTGCAATTTAAAAGGTGGCTGCTTTACATATGTGTCGTGAGATTTACTGATGGATAGATAAATCAGGGGTGCACAATGCTAGTCCTGAAGGGTCAGCATTCAGCTGGTTTTATAGGTCTCCAGGAACCATCAGTGCCTTCAGAACTGGGGAATGTTTTTTAGCTGGTCCAATGAAGCAGAAAATGGAAAGAACGGGAACACTGAAGAAACTAAAAGAGTCTTTCCGGACCGGAGTATTGCACAACTCATTTAGACAGATGGATAGATGGCTAGCTAATATTTATGCTTGTGTGCCAGGTACATTTACACACAAAAGCCAGGCTCAATCCTGGTTCAAAACATCAAGTACAAAACAAAGCAGACACACCAATCCATAACTAAAATTGGACATTGTGTAAGTGTGGCTTTCATACCATAGGTGAAGAAGTACTGTGGGGTTCCCATTTGATTACTGTACGTGTTGGTTTTGTTTTTATTCCTGGACCAAAGGAGCTGAAATCAGATAAGTAGCTTATGTTTCTTATTCCTTCTTTAATTACAGCGTTCTAAGGTGAACGGCTCAAAGTTTGAGTGACCTTGAAGAGAACAACCTGGGAGCCGTCTCAGTGCGGCAGCGGGAAAAAGAATGGGCAAAATGTAATGCGATGCAAACTGACTGTAAATAAGTAAACAATACAGGGACATAATAGACCCATAAAATATGAAGAAAGGAGGGTGGCAGGGAAAGTAAATTGGCAATTGGTTATCTTAATAAGTCAATAAAGGAGTGGAAGGGAGAGGCACTGAGGGTGGCAGAAGGGCAGCCAAGCTCTAAAATACTGCTCTACAGTGGATTGTCAGTAAACGGGCTGGGTCTAACTATTGAAAATGTTTTTGCTGCATTCTAAATACGGCTTCTGATCAGCTGGGTTTGCAAGGAGAGGTACTGCTTTTTCATATTTAAGGAAAAGGGCAAACAAGTCCTGGGGCCGGTTGTATAAAGCTATATTAGACTAGTCTTAATTGGACAGTTAGACTAGTTTAATGCAAGTTAGACTGTTGTATAAAAATTAAGACTGATTTAAGTTTTAAAAAGTTAACCTCCTCACCCTAAGGCTACATTAGAAATTAAGTCACTGATCCACCGGCAATCCCCTAAAGCAACGAGACTCCTCCCCAAAGATTCAATAACTAATCTTGTGGTCCGCTTGAGTTTGGGGAGGTTCTCCTCCAGTATGCGGATGTTTCCTCTTAAATATTTCTTTCAGCATAATCCTTATTTGCTTTTCATTAACAGACTGCACACAGAGTGGGTTGATGCTGTTAACGGTTTTGTTATTTTATCCCACACCTTGTGTTTGAGTGCGTTAGTGTAAGTTTCAGAAAAATGTTCTCAAAAGTATATATTATTGGGCATTATATTCCAATAACTAGCAAAGATTTTCAGTTATTTTGAACTGGGATTGTCACTGTTTTAGAGAAGTGTTTGTCATGTTTTTTTTCTTCATGTGTCTTAAAAATCCCAGAATGCACTGCGTGATTGACTAAGAAAGACAGTTTTATGCAAGAGTTTAAACTGAGTATCTATCGTTAGCATGACTTATAATAATGCTATGAAAAAGTCTATGTTTATGCAACTGGTCCCTGGCCTTGGATTTGAACTTGGCTCCTTACAAATGGCAGTGCAAAATCGCTATTATTACACTAAAAGATCCAGCTTGTTATGAGCTTTAAGCAGAATTCATAACAAGCGCGCATGGCCTATATGTAGGCTTTCTATGGCCATGTTTTAGCAAAGAGACTGGAAATATACTTAAACATGCTCTTGCTCAGCTTATTTAACAGGTTTAGGTATGTGCCTGTAACAATTATATCACTCCCTTAATTTCTCAAGCTCACAAAACCCCTTAGGGACTAGTACTTAGAATCTATGGAGTGGTTTTGACGAACATCTGGGTTGTGGGGCTCAGGGACTGTTTGGCGGTGTGTCTGTGTTGGCAGTTTCAATCCAAGGTCTAACCACACATGCTCGACTTACATGGTTGCCTCATACAATTAAAAATTTCATTTATTCATTTACTTCCTTTCACTTACCTACTAATTTGGAGATTAATGGTACATATGGTACATGTATCCCTTCATCTCTACCTGTGTAGGGATTTTGGTAAAGGTTTTAGCAGATTCACACACAAAAGCATATAAAGAAGTAAATAAAATAACAAGGTGCCATTATTTAAAAGATGTCTCAACATCACAGGGTTCCTATGCTGTCTATTAGCAGCTTGATCTCTCTTCATATGACATATGGCTGAGAACTTAAAAGGTCAAAACTGTCATAATATCTATACTTCTTGATTGGAATGTCCTAGGAAATTCGTAACTAGGTACCTTCAGCTGTCCATTTCTGTTGTCACTGCTCCGGTCTGCTTTGCTTATTCAAGGATATACATCTCTTTGTGTTAATAATGGTGTGTAGTTAATACCCTACTCAAATTTGCCTTTACATTGTGGATAAAAGCTTACTTAACTCTCTCAATATTTAATCACCAAATGGAGGGAACAAAGTTGTGAACCGAAGAACTTAATTAGCAATGTGAGAGCACCCTTGAAAAGAGCTTAAATTTCAATTTATGAGGTGCTTCCATTTGACTGCAAAGTGGGCTGATGGACTGGGGAGCCTGAAAACAAAATGTAGACAGCTGATGTGGCAAGAAGTGAAAGCACGGCTAATTACCTTGTTCCATCCTAAATTCGAGTTAGACGGACTTTAATCTACCACAAAAATACAATGAAACTGCTCTGAAAAGCACCATAAAAAATGTAGAAGAACTGAGCCTTGTCTCAGCAAGTTTTTTTTTACTTGGTTTTCCAGCCACACTGCAGATTGCACAAATTAGCTGGTAAAAAAATACTTTCAGAAAGAAAACAAAAACCCTTAAGGAATTAAACTCAACAGGGGTTTAAAGTCAAGCTGTTGTTCCTTGACTTCAAATGTCTGATCAAAACAAAGATAAAGTCCCAAGAGAAAATGTAAGTCTCAGGATCACTGGGATGGAAACAGAAGGTGGACGTCGCTGCAACTGTTCCACCTACACACTCTGCTATAGCCACACATGTAGAGGGTGCTAACTAACTTCTACCCAGCTAACACACATCATTCTCATAACATTGCAGTAAGGTTACGAGTTGGATATGGGTCAATAGCATTACTAACATTGGTCATATTGCTTCATGTATTTTATAAGAAGGATACAACAATTTCCAAAAGGTTTAAAAACAACAGCTTTCAATGAACACGTATCACAGATGCATTCAATCGCTATATCGAATGTTCTTTAAAAAAAAAAGTAGTTTCAGCTGAAAAAGGTGATGGTGTCTGCTGAAGCAGGGATCTCAAATGAAGGCTGCATTAAAAAACGTTTCTATAGGTTACAAGGTAGTGTACCATGAATCAAAGAAGCTTTAAAGCCATGAACTGTAAAAGACCTTGAAATAAGGTTATGTGTTTCTAAATGATAACATTATGTTAATTAAGTCATTGAGATCTCCTGTTGGAACAAATCCAGAAGACACTCCAGGAACTGAAATTGAGACTGCTGTGTTAAATGTCTTATTGGCAAGCTCTCAGAAATTGAGGTCACTACTTCTTTCTCAGTTTGTGCATTTTAATGAATGCATTAAGTAATTAATTGACAATATAATATAGGTTGCTTTTACAATACATTGTTTTGGGACTCAGTCTTCAAATACACAGATCACTGAATGTGTCCAGCAGAACTAAGAAGAGGTCAGCAGGGCTTTAAACGCAGCTTCCACTTTTGGCCTGCGGTGCCTGACAGAGCCAGTTCCAGTGCCAAATTGAGATTAAAAGCATTACAGGCTTTTCTCAGGAATGCAGCTGCTCATGTGTAGCTTTTGGGACACATGTTTGTCTATTAATGAAGTGTACAGAATTTAAGCCCCATAACACAAATACTTTTCAGAAGATAGAACAGGTGAGTCTTGAGGAGGCACCAAATGGTGGTCAAACACTATGCAGACTTCAAATCCACTGCGGGGCGCAAGAGGATAAGAGCAAACCAAGGTAGTTAGAATGCATGACTAATTGATCTGTCCTAATTTGAGGGTGAAATAAATAATACACACTCTGTACTCCCTGCAGTGTAAATACTTACAGCAGGACAGACAATATATATAATTGATCTGGAACAATTTAGGCGCCTCTTATTACAAGCTCTCCCCACTCAGTCCCATAGCTCTCAAGTCTCCTTAGTTTCTTTTCCCTTCCACTTCCAAAGCGCAACAGAGATGTTTGTGCACAGAAGCCAGTGACACCAGTTGAGGGATCAGGTCTCTGGGGTGGTACAATGTGATTTGGAAGCTTTCTTTTCTATTTTCTATGTATTTATATTGGGATAGAATCGGAGATATGACACTGTGACACCTTTTATAGAAAGGCATCCAATGGATAAGAGATTGGTTCACAATGAAAGGAGCAGTTACATCAATCCCCGTCAAAGCTGGCTTCAGGTTAAAAGCGGGGGCATTGCATTTTCCCCTGGTCTTATATCTTTCCCTTCAAACCTTGACAAGAACAATTAATTATTTTCCTTTAGACAATTGTCTGTTCTGTCTCTCTCTTTTTTTTTTGCCTGATGAAATTTCTGAAAAAAACTATATAAAAAAGTTAATCATCCTTCCATCCATCAATCTATACATACATATAAAGACATATATATATATTTGAAATATTTGATAGTTGTCTGCTTTTCTATTATAGTATCAGTCAGACTTCCTTAATACCAAGATCCATTTCAAGAAGCAAAAAGACACAAAAAGACATAAATGCTGCCGAAATACCCCAGTTGAGAGAGCGTTATACTGAAGATCTAAAGGTCCCTGGATCGATCCTGGGTTTTGGCAGATTTTTAGATGGTATATTTCCAACAGTACTTAAAGAAATGAGGGAAATTATTTATAGGCCGCTAACTCAAATATTCCAAATGACACTTAGAACAGGGGATGTGCCAACTGACTGGAAGACAGCAAATGTCATACCAATCCACAAGAAAGGGGACACAACTAAGCCAGGAAATTACTGACCAATTAGTCTCACTTGCATCACCTGTAAAATGTTGGAGAAAATGATTAGACAGAAAATAGAGGAGCATCTTAATGAAAACCATATTTTTGGAGAAAGTCAACATGGGTTAAGATGAGGCAGATCATGTCTTTTGAACATGCAACTGCAGCTGTAGATCATGTGAAAGCATATGATATGATATACTTAGATTTTCAAAAAGCTTTTGATAAGGTTCCACACCAAAGACTGATCCTCAAATTGGAAGCTGTAGGCATTCAGGGTAATGTAAGTAGATGGATTATGAACTGGCTGATGTATAGGAAACAGAGGGTGTCGATTAGAGGAGTCGCTTCTAACTGGAGTGAGGTTGTTAGTGGAGATCCACAGGGATCAGTACTAGGGCCTTTGCTTTTTCTAATCTATATTAATGATCTGGACTCTGGGATAGTTAGCAAACTTGTCAAATTTGCAGATGATACTAAAATAGGTGGCTCAGCAGATACAATCTTGGCAGCACAGGTTATTCAAAGGGACTTAGATAATATTCAGTTGTGGGCCGACACCTGGCAGATGAAATTCAATGTGGACAAGTGCAAGGTATTACATGCAGGTAACAGAAATGTCCACTATAATTACACTATGGGAGGAATAGATCTAGATGAAGTAACGCATGAGAAAGACCTAGGAGTCTATGTGGACTCCTCACTTTATCCATCCAAACAGTGTGGGGAAGCAATAAAAAAGGATGCTAGGGTATATTGTGAAAAGTGTAGAATTTAAAACAAGGGCAGTAATGTTCAGACTGTACAATGCACTAATTAGAGCTCATCTGGATACTGTGTGCAGTTCTGGACTCCACACTTCAAGAAAGATATCGCTGCTCTAGAGGCAGTTCAGAGGAGAGCAACCAGACTTATTCCAGGTCTGAAGGGAATGTCCTACTGAGAGACTTAGGGAACTGAACCATTTCACCCTGGAACAGAGGAGACTACGTGGGGACTTGATTCAAGTCTTCAAAATCATGAAAGGCATCGACCACATCAAACCGGAGGAGCTTTTCCAGATCCGCAGGGACACACGCACCCGGGGACAAAAATGGAAACTGGGCTTCAAGGCATTCAAGACGGAAAACAGGAGACACTTCTTCACACAGAGAGGCGTCACAATCTGGAACAAACTCCTCAGCGATGTGGTAGAAGCTGACAATTTGGGAACATTTAAAAATATACTGGATAGTATCCTTGGATCACTCAGTTGTTAATGGACACCAAACGAGCACGATGGGTCGAATGGCCTCCTCTCATTCGTAAAATGTCTTATGTTCTTATGTTCTTAAATGGAAGATACAAATTGATAAGTCCTAAACACTATAGGTTATTTTTTAAACCACAGCCACTGACAAATCAGATTTCAGTTGTAATCCAAAGATATTTAATTCAAATACTCAAAGTCACATTTCATGTTAAATGAGCACAATCAATGTTCTCACAACTCATCTTGAGCGAGTTATACATATATTACCAGATGCCAATACAGGGCTAAACCTTTGGGAATGGACATTTGTCCCCTTTGCATGATTAATACAAATATACAGAGAAATACAATACCATTCAATACTGAATGTTCTGAAAAGTTGAATAAAAAACTGAGATAAATAATATACTTTACAATTAATTATTGACAGACAGACTTAAGAACAATGCTGAGAGAGCCTGCTATTATTAATTAAACATTGATCATTTTATAATTTATATATTGTTTTAGGAGACATTTCTGGTCTGTTGCATGACAGGAGATCCATTTAAGGTCTTAAAATAAAGAAGTGTTAAGGTCTGTCAGGAGAGAAATTCATCAGCTTTTTTTTTTTTTAAACATCAAATAAATGAGACATGAAGGCAGATATGGATAATTTAGTGTTGTTCTTCCTTGGCATAGACTCATTCTTAAGATTCTGGGAGAACAGGGGTATGAATTATGATGAGCCGATCGCTACTGAATTGTAATGTAGACAGTTTTGAACCGAGCTACGGAGAGTCCCCCCAGGGCTAAACAGGCAGTGAGTGGAAGTAACACTTTTCCTTTATTTTAGTGTCTGCACTGCAATACCTGAAGTAACTTATTTAAAAAAAAAGACTGATATGATTTTAGGGGTACAGAAGACATACTGTGATAGTTTTATCCTGCGGGTAAGTGGGTCTTTGTACGCACACACAAACACATGCATATGTAACATACACCCAATCACATTTCTCACAGTTAAGGAAAGTCAGGTCCATTTAAATAGGTAGAACTAGACATGTAGCATATTGACCAATAAAACATGAAATGTCAAGTGGGTAAATAATGGATATATAGGTAGGTGGACTGTGAAGAAGAAAACATTGAAAATGGAGTCCTTAATATACTACACTCTGTAAGGAATGTGTAGCCTAAGGAACAATGGTTTCCATAATACAGTCATAACTTTGCCCCACATAAGTTTTTTTAACACATAAAACAAATCTTGGGGCTCAGACTTTACATTTTAGGTTTAAAATCAGTTAATGTCTACTGTATTAAACTTCAACAATAATAAGTCTAAAATTCATTAATTCATCCAAACATGGGCCAAGCCATGGGTGGTTTTCACAAAAATCAAAAGAGGACTAAAGCAACAGTGAATCCACTTTTATTCTCACTTTGCTTTTTCTTCCTGTAATTGCATCATATTCAGATTAAACAATATGTTCCACATGATTTATGAACCTGAAAAATAGCCTTGGGTCTGGAATTAATAGTACAAATGCAATTTTTTTCTCTACTGATACTATTTCATGATATTACAGTCCATGAATGCTCTTGGAGTTTAAACACTGAAAGATGATTTCACAGTGAGCCACCGATTTCAGACAGGTTTGTCAGGGGGGCAGGCATATTTGGGTCCAGGGCCCAGTTGAATGACCACAGGATATGAATGAGAATCAATTAAAGGACATAGTCTAGGTTAATCAGATATGTTTGTCATGTTTAGGCAGAGCGCACAAAACAAATGGTTCCAGCCTGCATTATTGGGAACAAAAGATGTATACTAAAGAACATAGGTTGACAAGATCGGAGTTGACCACTCAGTAACTGTATATTCTGGGGAGTAGGTACCGATCTAAGAGAGGATTTGAAAGCCTTCAGTAACTGGCACTTTCACTGAAGTAATACTGTGCTTCACCAGAAACTGTTGCCCGGTTTGAATAGTTATAAAAAGGTAAGTATTCAGGTTAACCTATGCTATGAAGAATTAATTCTCTGCTGCTTTCAGAGTGTTGTGTTGATGCTAATATGGCCACCATCGTTGACCCTAATGCCCCTCTTCCACTGGCACATCTGACCTGACCCAAATCCAAAGCCTTGCTGGCCTGGTACGGGTTGGGTGTTTATCCACTACAATACCCGAGCTGAGGTAAATTACGTCACATGGCTGTGGATGTCGAGAGGTGCGTGCCTGACGCTGAAAGATACTTGAGAGTGCAGTTATTCTTTTTGTTTTTACTAAATGGATGTTAAAACCAACTGTCCTGGTCACCAAACTGTAATAGTGAAGCTGGAAATATATCGATCTATGTATAACTTTGTGAAAATAATTATGAGCTTTTAACGGGAGAGTCTAAAATGCTTAATGTATAAATCACTTAACATGGCTTACTGTAAATAAAATGTAACCATTTATATTCATATTTCACAAATTACATGACTGACACCATCCAAGCTGATACACCAAAGATTGATGTTTAAAATTGTATTAATGCATAAGTATATTGTTAAGCCCTATTGTAGCCAAGTGTGTGTTGCACTTAATGTAGTTTACTATATTGAGCTTAACGTGAAGTTTATATTGATTGTGTTAAGTCTAATTGGGTAACAATAATAATAATTATCTTGTAAGTACAATAAGCCACACTAAGCGCGGATTATATGCAGGGCTTAACGTCATTATTATATATTACTTAAATGTCTCCATCTTTTATTGGTAGCATTAGGAAGTACAAACTTTGAAAATTAATGGTTATATTTAAGCACATGAAGGACATTAAGAGATACATTAAGTGTTTTAGACTCTCGCTTTTGATGTTGTAAAATAAAATACAGGTCGAATCTCATTAAAACTAAATCTCACAATAAGGAAAATATATAAATATGTCCCACGTCCCGGCACATTGTCAATAGTAACGCATACTCTTTCGATACAATGATATTTCAGTAAAATGAAATATTCTGATCTTCCCTTGTAGGTGAATTTGATTTGTATTATTAATTTACTTGTACGAATAATTGTGTTTGAAGAATCCATTAAAAACATGTCTAAACAATGACATGCCAACCATGAGAAGAGGCGAGACGAGCTTCTCAGAGAGAGATAGCACCTAACAATTTACTTGTAACAATACTTGTAAGACATCTACTTGGTCGTAAATAACTTGGGAAAATGGGAAGGTTATACATTTTCTGTTGCAACATGCACGTTTGGATTTATCCTTGTTACCATGGTATAATTTGTAATTAAAAAGCTATCAGCTTTTACTGTTATAAAAAATAAATGTATACATTGTGAGAGGCGAGAGAACGAGTTGGTTGGAGGTTATAGAGTTGGAAGGAAAGTGTTGGAGGTTAAAGAGCTGAAAATTCACGGCCTGGTTCCGGGTCAGGTAGACAAAACTGCCAGTGGGTAACATGCCGAGTCGCGCCAGCCTGGTAACTAGAATGTCTTTTGAGATCCAGATTCTTACGAAAAGGGCTGCATAAAATGTTGGTATTTTGGCTTTCTTTTTATTGTGTTTACATTGGAGCATGCAAGAGCAGCTAAAAAGAAATAAAACTAAAGCAATGGTTTTTGAGTGTTTTTGCGTGGGCACAGAACACCCCATTGAGTAATAGGGATGTTGACTTTCAGGGTTTTTTTTTTTTTTTTTCTTGCACAGGGGAAAGAGTAACTCATAAAACAAAGAAGCAAAAAAAAAAAAAAAGTTATGAGAAGCAGTGTGAGATTGAATTATTTATGTAAAAAAAAGAAAAAAAAGAAAGGGTTTTCATGAGGCTCCTTGAACTGAACATGAAAGGTTTTAAGAAAAGGGTATTAAAAAATCATTAACCCCCAGGTGAAGACTACTCCTCTCTGGGTCGGCCTGCAGAGGGTTGCTTTAAAGGTCTCTCTGGTTGACTATAATTTGTGTATGGTATGACAACACACATAAAACAGGAATCGGAACGCCACCACAGATAGCATCATGACTAATTGACAATGTAATGGAAGGATCATGGACACAAACATAATGCCCTCACTTTCCTACAGTATGTTCCCCAGACACCACTTTATAACCTTGTGCACTGTGGTCTACAAAATGGATTCCGTCAAATGTATTTATTCCAGTTCATTCAGTAATTAAATGTCAATGAAGTAAAACCAAACAAACAAACAAAGTACTGATTGAATTGAAGTCCCACAATGAATTGATTGATCCATTGGTTTATAGTCAGTAGATGGAGAGAGAGAGCGAGAGAGAGAGAGAGAAAAAAAGAAAAAAAATCTCTAGGTTCCACTGTAATTGTTAATACAAGTTGGTTAATACAAAAATGAAAAAACATTTCATGACTTTTACTACAAATCTCTGGTAGCAGGTTTTATTCGCTTAATGAGAAAATATTCAATATCTGTCCCTACTCAATACATTTCCTAAAATATAAAACTGCCATGGAGAGAGGAAAAAAATACGGTGAAATATTCTAGGTATTACTATTGTTTCCTTCATTGGCTTAAACTCAATAGAATAGAAAATATTTAGCACTTGAATCCAGTACAGAGTATAAGGGGTTTATGTAGGTGTTTAAAGTTCTTGGTAACCTTGATTAATTACACCAGTAATGGTACAAATTAAGAGACTGAGAGCTTGTTTGAATAAAAAAAGACCCTGTGGCTCTCCAGGACCAGGATTGGAGTCTCCTTCACCGGAACAAGACTGGCCAGCCCTGTGGCAGGTTGCATAAAACAACTACTTCTCTGAAGTTGTTAACTTAAGGAAACATTTCCCTTACCTAAGGGGATCAATTAAGAGTGTTGCATAAACCAACTTTTGCTAAGTTTAATTTTACTGAGCACTGCGGGACAATTACCATAGAAATGGTGCAGTGCCTCAAATGATAGTTTTATGTAAATTTACTTAAATTTACAGAACCCCAGCTGGTCTGAAGAAGAAAAAATAGTTGTACTTGAGGAGTACAGTATAAAGAAAAATATGTTGACATCCTGATTCAATCCTCAGGTGACAGACTAAACAAAATCTGTGGGAATAAATAATGGAACCTGTAAACGCATGAAACATCCCTGTGCACAGGACGACTATTGAAATAAATAAATCAACTTGTATAATATGTCTAAATGTATATTTGTGAATATGAACCATATCTCCCAACAACTGATTGGAAACTGCCAGAGGCAAAACATCTGAGTGCTACCAGGACCTGTGGAACAAGCAACAATGCATGATTCCTTCTAGTTTCTGCTTCTAATCCCATTTCCAGCATTGCTGACATTTGAAATATTGAACATCTAAACTGGTAGTTTTTCATCATTATTTCACCATCCAGTGTATCCAACGGATTCTCTCGATCTCTGATTACCCTTGTTTGAAGCTCAGCTTCACCTTCATTTTCAATGTGTAGAAATGTGACCATTATAAACAGGCTTTAAGGTACCTGAATTACCCTTAAGTATTTTTTTGAAACCAACTAACTTAAGGGAAATACTTAATTATATATGCTTATGTGATCAATTTACAGTATGTGATCCTTACCTTGCCACTTAAGTGATTAAACTTAAGTTGTTTTGTGCAACACACTTAAACTTAAGTACCAGTTAAGATGAAAACTAAGGGAAAATTAACATTTTAACATTAACATTTTTAGTAAAATGCCAACCATTAATATTACCATTTGTTCAAGGTATTCAGTGAATGATGATTTATTACAGTGGTGGGTAACCTTGGTTTTGCTTGAACAAAGTCCTGCAGATTTTGTAGGTTTCTTTACATCCACACCTGTTGGATTAAGGCTTAATCATGCTTCAAGTCATGAAGACATCAGTTGCAAGAAAACCTGGAAAAATCTCTTCAGTGCCTAGACTAAAGACAACTGGTTTTGACAACTGGTTTTGACCTCATTTATATAGCTATGAGGTGAAGATTGAAATCTATCTTGCATCTAGTAGAAGCGGCTAAAATAAAGCTAGGTATATGCAAAATATAGTGCAGAGCCAATGTAGCATTCTGTGCTGTCATCTGAATAATAAACCAATCATTTTTTTATTATAATTTATTTTTCTGCTGCTTTGAATCCACTATTCTGAGGTGAACCCGATTTTCTTCTGATCTCTTCACATTTAATTAGCTTTTTCATTAAGTGTCGTATTTTATTTATTTATGCATTCATTTTTCCTTTCAGCCAGACTCATAGTCTTACAATGCAAATATTGGGAACATTGTTCAAATGCAGCCATAAAGACCCCAGTTTAAAGTAATAAAATACCTGTCAGGAGCAGATGTGGCGGTTAGATCGGAATTCATGATTTCCATTTTAATGGAAAGCGAATGCTAATTTTACCATTGCGATGGAAGACCTCGACTCCAGAGGCCTTTATATTCAGGAAGTGAGAGAGGAGGCAATAGGGAGGTAGTTTTATCATTTGGAAGGGTTGTGAGTAGCCACTGATTAAATGGTTTTGTACTGATTTTGTGGTGGAACATTTGGAAGAAGCAAGGAGTGGGAGAATAACCTATAACCGTTAATGCATAGAGCTTGCAGATGAGTTGCTGGAATATTCCCTAAATGAGAAGTTTAGAAAGAAGAACAGATTGAAAAGATTAAAAAGACATCATCTTTTTCATCTTGAAAAAGGTGATTTTATTCTGTTTTCACAATTCCGAAATGACCTGAAAAATTTGACCAGAAAGAAACACGACTTTACTGCCTGTAAAAGCTAAGCGGGGACATGAACAGATGTTCGGGTGTAAAATAAGAGCAATGCTGCCACATGTGTTGCTTACCTTTGCAGCTCTTTCAATTCTATCACAAAGGACCCCAAGATCACAGGTCTCTAGCTTTAATTTCCTCTTCTTGAGTCTGGTCTTTAAAACTAAAGGGAGCAATATTTCCAAGTGTGAATTTGAACTCAAACTTTAGGAAGAAGGGTGTGGATTTGATGATTATTGGTATAGAGCAGTGTGCATCCAAACCAATCCTTAATGGCCAGAGAAGTTTGTATAAGTCTCTATCTGTATTAGACCTGTATTAAGTGGTACTTGTAAATACATAATTAGTACAATTAAGTACTTTGGAGCACAAGTGGAGGCACTTTGATTTGAACAACAGTAGTACAGAGTATATTTCTGAAATCTATCCTGCTTTTTTGTCATATTTTGAGATCAAGATGCAGATATTTTTCATATGTTTCATAAGTTAATAGTTTTTTCAGCTGCTAGAAAAGTTTCCTTAAAAGAATATATATAAAAATGACAGGCGTATATAGAAAAAGCAGAGAAGAAATAAAAAGGTTTTTGATAAGCACCAAGAGAACACCTAATGACACTTAGTTTTCCATTACAAGGCGGTATTTGAGCAATGGCACAGAAACATTTAAGGGAATTCAGGCTTAAATATTTTTAAATATCAATGGCTTTTAGAGAGGATGTGAAGATGAAGAAAATGCAGCTTCTGAACAGAACAGAAAGGGACTAATACACCTTGCTGCAGAGGAAGATTAGGCACTGAAAAGCAAGAGCTCTCATCAGGAACCATTAATGCAAACCAAGCGGGACATGTGTAAAATGGAACGACCAGAACAATCAAATATGCAGAGGGTGGAAGACAGCTCTGACTTCACAATCAAGACTGCTGAAAGGGGGTTAGGTTTTCATCATTATTCAGAGACAATATGAAGCTGGAGTGCGATAGTTTAACATTAGCCGTGTTTGAAATCGCAGTCTTTTTTCTTCACACGTTCAGATTCACATTCACTGACAGTTGAGGCTTCTTTTTCCTCCAGTCCTCTGCCCTAAAATGAACCTGTATGGGCCATAATTTCCTTAGACAGCTGTCTTTGGGTCAGCCACTCTCAACCACAACCACCTTTATTGGCATTTTCTTTTCCCTTTCCGTATAAATTCACCGCTCACATTCCCTTTCCTTTTCCTAGCATCAATTCAGTGTGTTGATTGAATTGCATTTTCCCAGTGTTGTTCTGCCACGGCTGCAAACCCCAGCCAAGGAGGAAGGTCAAAGGTCAGCAGGGATCCCTCAACTCAAGTCATGCAGTCTTTTGACAGTTCAGTTTACTTCAGTGGTGTATACATTTAATAGTGTTCTCATATTATATGAGATGTCAAATATCTAACATATATAATATCTCAAATT
This sequence comes from Amia ocellicauda, assembly GCF_036373705.1. Taxonomy (NCBI): domain Eukaryota; kingdom Metazoa; phylum Chordata; class Actinopteri; order Amiiformes; family Amiidae; genus Amia; species Amia ocellicauda. The sequence goes on along the minus strand of NC_089854.1, from coordinate 14,856,021 downwards.
TATATTTATTTTAGTCTATTTAAAATAAGCAAAATGTATACCAGTAATTATTACATTAGCCCTAATAAACTAAATGCACAAGCAACTCTTGTAATCAAAGCATTAACACTAGAAGCACCGACATTTTGAACTACCTACAAGAACCAAAACCTGTAATTTTACCTGGGAAATCTTCTCTTTAAGGGAAATCCGCTGTATTGCTTGAGAGAGGGTCTTTGTGTGCCGTGTCGGTACATTTCTTCCTAAAAAATGTTACTACACATTTTGGTTTGTTAGCCATTATTTAGGCCTCTAACTTCGGTTTGTTTTTTTGTTTCTTGTGCCCACAATGCAAATCCACATGAATGGTCATGTGCATTGTACCTCAATTAAGACCAATTTGCTTTCTATAGTATCTGTAGTTATTGTAGGATGTGTTAAAAACTGAAATGCACCTTATATTTAAAATAAAAGTATAAAATATAATAGTTCTTATAAAATTACAATATGAATAAATCATCGTTTATATTGTATTTTTGTTAGCTGTTAGAGGCGGAGTTCTGCCTTGAATTAAAAACATTTAACACATTTAACTCATTAACACAGGCACTTTAAACATTTGTATAGTTTTTCATTCTGTTTTGAAAATGAAACTTAAATGAGGGAGACCTTAACCCAAGAACATCCTAGCAAGCTAGCAAATAAACAAACATGCATCTTGACTTGCTGTATTGCTCGGAGTGACCTGTACTGTCAGTGCAGTGAAAGTGCCCTCAGTTGCATTATGCAATAAGTATTAATACAGTGGGAACTCCCAGGAGCAGGATCTGGTGAGGCATACAGAAAGAGTTTACTATTCAGGAACAAAGTGGCCCAGTGCTTTGAGGCTTCTTAGGGTCTCAGCTCAATTTAAACTCTTAAGATGCAAGCTCCTTTATTTTCCTCTCTTTTTTGTAGGCTTCCAGTCTCCATAACTCAAGTAAAAACAAGAACAACCACAGCAACGATGCAAAAGAAATGCTGCTGGGCTGTGATGAGGTACAATGGATACTTACTGCACTTAAAATATTGTGCTCAGAAACCAGCGATGGATTCCACCTTTAAGAGCGAGGACTCCAGAGCCAAGTACATATGCTCTGACAGCAGGCTGACTGTGTGCATTCATCTGAATATGTCTGAACGATCTAGCAGCCCGGCCTGTGGCATTCTCTTGATGGGAGTTCTCACAGAATACTTCTGGTAATGATTGGGGAGAAGTCGGGTTATCAAGTGGACCAAGCAATTAAGGAAGGCAGGCTGCAGCTATCTTTTAAATTACCCTCACCTCCACAAAAGCCTCTGGGAGACCCCGGTGCCGCCTTTGCCAAGGAACCATACGTGCGAGATTGTCCGCAAAATCCTGGTCACGCAGAATTTTATCGCCTGGGAGATGTCTTCTGTTTCTAGGCCTTATCCTCCTCTTAAAAAGTTGAAGTCTTTAAGACAAATGCGGCTTAAAAATGTCACTGGCTCATATTAAATCTCCGTCATTAGAGACATTTTTGTCTTTAATTGTATGAATCTGGAATACATTTTCCCACATGCTATATAATGAAAACTATCTGCCCTAACTGAAAAACGGTACTATAAAGGACAAGACAGAACTGAACGCAGAGATGGTATACAGCATTATCTAGTACAAAACATTATTACAAAATGATACTAACTCACAGTAAACGTGGGGCTGCTTTTGCCAGGCATTGACACCATTCTTGCAAATTCAAAAATAAATTAATGCAGTTAATTCAATACATTTATTTATTTATTTATTTATTTATGTATTTATTTATTTAGCATCACAGTGTTGTGCTGTTTTGCTGGCGTTATAACAAATTAAACTTTTCAGTTACTTTCTGAGAGCAAAACAAAAAACAAACTGGACCTCGTGCAGATAATGACCTGTCTGCTCTGTACTAATCTTTATGGACAATTCATCCATTTCAGTTGTAAGACCCTGTGAAATAATGTGCCTGAGCACAATCATTCAGTATTCTGTGCACAACCCTTAAACGAGTGTTATCACAGGCAGTAAAATGTCATGCCTGAAACATTTAGACAGGCTAATAAACAATTGGCCTTTTATACTTACTAAAGTAAACATTTCACTATGACCATGTTGTGAAGATTCAAATACAGAGGAGCAAGACACCTGATAACCTTTCTAAATGCTAGCTTGTACAACAGGATAGTGCATTCAAGATCTGTAGAGTGCTGCCTTCGGTATTCAAACCTAGATTTTAATTAAAGCAATCAGAACTACACAAAATAAAATAAATGTTTTCTTCGCTATCCAGAAATGATCTCAGCACCATTGCTAAGCCATTCTGAGAAAATTGACTTCCACAGGAAAAATACATTTTATACATTTTGTTATTCGGCTGTTGTCGTTTTACATTCAAAGCGGCCAACAGAAAAATCAAATATAATGACATTTGGCTAATCATAGCTCCACTTAGCCCAAATGTCATTTTCAGCAAATGGAGTATTTCCCCCCCGCCACCCCATCTTTTATTTTTCCCTCCGCTAATTCTGTTCATCCAGAAGCAGCAGCTTGGAATTTTTTGAATTTAGTATTTATTTTATTCCAATTTCTGCAGTCTGGAATCATGCGAGCTATTGATGTTAACTGCTGACATAACACAACTGAAAGTGGTATGACAGCATACAAAATGTCATTGCGGCATTAGCATCCAGAGAAATCAATACAAAAAATGGGAAAATGTCACAGAAAGAAACAAACAAAATAACAGAGATTTCACACTTTTAAGAGTACTTGTTCAACAAATTGGGAAATGTTCATGTTTCTGTGTGTTAAGTGCTTCCCTTTGTCACACAGATGAAAAATTAGAGTGTAGAAATGGTAAAATGCAGACATGCAGGCCATATAACTTGGTTTTGTTGCTAGAATCTTATTGATCCAAATTTCATTCTGTCATTTCTTGAAGGATCCCAGGAAATTAGTTTCTATAACCTGCCTTGGTAGTTTGATGTAGACACCCACAGCTCTGTTAAAAGAACTGCCTCCTATTTTCAGTCGTAAATACATCCAGCACTTAATTTCCTTGGTGTCCTCGGGTCCTTGTTTCAGTGCTGAGCTTGAAGACGTGTGAGACTAAAGGTATCTCAGAGCTCTAAGACACAAAACCCAGGATGATGAAGAGGCACCGGGCAGAATCACAACTTATTGGCCGCCGTGCCGCATGTATCGGTGCATTATTAGAGAGTGAGTAATTGAACTTGGGCTGCTTATCTCAGGCACTTATCTGAGACAAAAGAGCAATGTGTCTAGAAAGCTATACGTCGGGGGGGGGGGGTGTGAAAAGACTGGGTATAGAGGTACACAAAAATAGAGTGATTTTGCAGATAAAAGGCTCCAATTACAGGTTAGGATGAGAGATTGCGGGTTCAGAACTGGAGCTGTCTTGCACTGAGTGCTCCCATGAAGGTTCACATCACTGACTGATTGTGGCCAGGGCTGTTGGGAACTTGCAGTGTTAGTAATACGAGTTGAATCAGTCCTGTGTCTGTCACTCGAGCTGTTGTTTGAGCTGTGGGCTCAGAGGGGGAAAAGAAGATGACAGCCTGAGAGTGAACCTTTTGGAACAGGTTTGTATGTTTGTAAGGCTTTCATGTATGGGACAGATGTTGTGTGTAGATAAGCAGCTACAGATTCCCAATTTCTGGATATAATAAATTAAATAAATCTTAACCGTTACTTGTAACCATTCACCTCATTGGTTTAACCTGCAAATTGTTCTTCTGGAAGGGGTCCACATTCACGCTAAGCCATAAGACAGATGTCAACTTTTCACTGTAGCAAATATCTGAAATAAAACCAAAAAAAAAAAAAAAAAAAAAAAAAAAAAATATATATATATATATATATATATATATATATATATATATATATATATATATATATATATTTATATACATTTATATATATATAAAATAATACGGCATGGATGTACGCATGACGGAACAGAGGCACATGTTTAATGCAGAGTATTTCTGAAGCATTTCTAAAACCAAGAAGATCAGAATGAAGGATGTCCTGCTTTTTAGTTCTGGATGGTCTAGCTGTCAGTCAATCTGTCGCCTCACAGTGTATGCAGCAGACCCTACACACAGAGTATCTTAGGCCCTTTACAAGATAACAATAACTCTGTGTAAGACCTGTCAAACTAAAAAATAAAAAAATAAAAAACAACAACTGAGCTGCACAGTAAGAGAGTGATGATTTCACAAGAGGAGCTGGTGCGTTTTTTCCAGCTTCCCACAGCACTGATTTGAGAAGGCTGAGCCCCATAATCATGTTCTTCTCCATCAGTGACACTGTATGCCTTCTCACAGTACGAGTTACTCACCTCACATGCTTCATTGCAACACACACCCACACACACACACACATGCACACACACACACACACACACATAGGCCAGGGTGTAAAGTTACTGTTACTCACTTCCGGTAGGTCATTAATATGAATATTAAACAAACAGGTGTAGGATCAGGGATGGGCAAAGATACATCAAAATGTATTTTAAAATAAGATACCAAATACCTTAATTTTAAGTGTATCAAAATAAACTACAAAATACAGCAGCCACACCATGTATCAAAATAAACTACTGTATTTTTGTATTTTAAAAATACTAAAAATACTTTTACATGGGAGCATGAAATCACTTTGCAAACCTTCCATCTATCGGCCTATTTGATCTATCCCTTCACCAGTACACTGACTCAGTTGATTAAGTAGGCAATGTTTGATAGCAACAGCTTTTCTCTGCCTAACGAGTCATGCGATAAATCTGACATATGCAACCAGTTAACAGATCAAATATTCACATATCCATGTGATCACCCAGAGGAAGGTTAGTTTTAAAGTAACCAACAGCTTAATGTTAACAGTTTGCTAATGACTCATAATTGTATCCTAATTTAGTTACTTGGTGTTTGGTAATAAAGGGCCTACTTAGCATGTGCAACACTGACACAATGACAAAAAAGTCATTCATAAGAAGACAACTAATGACACCTTTAGTCATAGCAACTAGTTTCTAAGTAATTAATCATAAATATAATAATAAATTATGTGTCATCATGCTCATGGTCCCAATAAACAGCTACTTCAATTAGGGTACTATCATTTAGCAATCAATTATTTATTCATCAATCATTGGACACCTATTTTGAAATTAAGTTGAAAACAAACATTTTAGCACTTTGTCAACAATTATTAAATGATCAATAAGTTTTGATTTTAAATGTAGCCAGAAAGGAGTATTAACCCAACTCCAACCACTGAATCTATTGAGAGCCTATAGGTATAGAGAACACTTACACATTAATAGTGTAATTAGAACATTTACTTAAACTCCAATAGAGAATACTACAGACCAGGTATTCAAAATTGTTCAAAAGTTCCACCAAAAACAGTCAAACTTATGTGTGAGTGTGGATGAGAGAGTAAACATGTGATTGAGTGAGTGTGTGGGTGTGTGTGAGAGAGGGAGTGTATTGAATGAGTGTGTGCCCTGTGGCCTGCATTGCAAAGGTCTCTTTTTCTCACCTTGACCTTCTTCGGGTATGGATGAATTTTCTGTTCTGATCTTAACAAGTCTAGGCAAATTACTGAGTAGGCACCAATCACAGGCAGCATTTTCATGATGTCATCATGTAGACTTCTCACAACATTTTTTAAACTTCAAAATACAAATAAAGTATTTTGATACAAACTATGAAGCCATTTTCATCAACCCTATCAAATACAAATTACAAAATCCTATTTTGTACTTGAAATACGTACACTCACCTAAAGGATTATTAGGAACACCATACTAATACTGTGTTTGACCCCCTTTTGCCTTCAGAACTGCCTTAATTCTACGTGGCATTGATTCAACAAGGTGCTGAAAGCATTCTTTAGAAATGTTGGCCCATATTGATAGGATAGCATCTTGCAGTTGATGGAGATTTGTGGGATGCACATCCAGGGCATGAAGCTCCCATTCCACCACATCCCAAAGATGCTCTATTGGGTTGAGATCTGGTGACTGTGGGGGCCAGTTTAGTACAGTGAACTCATTGTCATGTTCAAGAAACCAATTTGAAATGATTCAACCTTTGTGACATGGTGCATTATCCTGCTGGAAGTAGCCATCAGAGGATGGGTACATGGTGGTCATAAAGGGATGGACATGGTCAGAAACAATGCTCAGGTAGGCCGTGGCATTTAAACGATGCCCAATTGGCACTAAGGGGCCTAAAGTGTGCCAAGAAAACATCCCCCACACCATTACACCACCACCACCAGCCTGCACAGTGGTAACAAGGCATGATGGATCCATGTTCTCATTCTGTTTACGCCAAATTCTGACTCTACCATCTGAATGTCTCAACAGAAATCGAGACTCATCAGACCAGGCAACATTTTTCCAGTCTTCAACTGTCCAATTTTGGTGAGCTTGTGCAAATTGTAGCCTCTTTTTCCTATTTGTAGTGGAGATGAGTGGTACCCGGTGGGGTCTTCTGCTGTTGTAGCCCATCCGCCTCAAGGTTGTACGTGTTGTGGCTTCACAAATGCTTTGCTGCATACCTCGGTTGTAACGAGTGGTTATTTCAGTCAAAGTTGCTCTTCTATCAGCTTGAATCAGTCGGCCCATTCTCCTCTGACCTCTAGCATCAACAAGGCATTTTCGCCCACAGGACTGCCGCATACTGGATGTTTTTCCCTTTTCACACCATTCTTTGTAAACCCTAGAAATGGTTGTGCGTGAAAATCCCAGTAACTGAGCAGATTGTGAAATACTCAGACCGGCCCGTCTGGCACCAACAACCATGCCACACTCAAAATTGCTTAAATAACCTTTCTTTCCCATTCAGACATTCAGTTTGGAGTTCAGGAGATTGTCTTGACCAGGACCACACCCCTAAATGCATTGAAGCAACTGCCATGTGATTGGTTGGTTAGATAATTGCATTAATGAGAAATTGAACAGGTGTTCCTAATAATCCTTTAGGTGAGTGTATTTTAAATATACGTATCATAAATACGGCCCATCCCTGTGTAGGATACAATAGTTCCCGGCCATACAAAACTTCCCACCCCCCTTTCTGGTTCCGTCTCTTAGATTTCTACGCAATGCTGAGCATGAGTATTTGTAAACACGAAAACTCATATGAGAAAACTTCATTTCCCAGCGGCCACTGCGTATTGATTTCTGATGCCCCCTTGCGAGTTAATCCTGGAAAGAGATTAGCCTGCACTCTCCCTAATTTGGTTCTTGGATGCATCCCAATTTGCACACTTGTTCCCTCATTCCCTTCCCTTGTGGGGCTACAGTGTCCATCTTAAGGGCTGTCCCAATACCTTAGGGAGGGAGTGAAGGAGCCTAATCACACTGTTTGTCCTTCAATGCGCCCTTCAGTGGAGTGAACAGAAGAGCACACTGAGGCGGAAGAGTTTTAGCGCTGAAGTCCCAGAACTCTGTGCGTTAAAGTCGGAGACAAGTCACTTGGCAAAATATGGCAGCGGTGGGTTTATAAATGTGATGAAATGCTAGCTAGACAGTTGTAGAAATTGTTAAATTATGTATCAAGGAAATAATACATAGATAGATAATATAAAAATATTATATAATCATGATTTAAATATACAATTAGAAAGTTAAGATTAGAAAGTTCAGCCAAAAAACCTTTTGGCACCTATCAATTAATTAATTACTGAAGTAGTATCCTATAAAACTAGGAGGTGATATTAACTAACAATGTATTTCAAAATTATTATTATTATTTTAATTAAATACAGAGACAGATAACAAGAAAAGACTGTGTAGGTATTGTTTCGGTCAAAGGCAAAGGCCCTGAATGCTGACATTGAAGTGTGTCCCATTGGATGCTTTTAGCTTCACCCTACATCCTCCACCCTCGCTCACTCCAGTGCACACTCTGTGACGTCAGCACAACGTCACGCAAAGTGTACACTTGTCGAAGGGTGTAGGAGAAAGTGTGCGATTTGGGACGCAGCCCACATCTCCAACCTTATCAGTTTCATAAAATTAGTAAGAGTCACATCCTTCTAAAGCTCTAGTCCTGCGTCAAACATGAATATCGTACAACTGCCTGTATTTCAATAGGAGCTCCACACTGCTTTAAGGACAATTAGCATCGCTAAGATTTAAATGGTCTACTTTCTAGATTATTTCGCCACAACTGGATAGAATCTGACTGTATCATTGT